>NC_090440.1:360706703-362146703 GCF_031143425.1 Pleurodeles waltl
GGTTCCTGTACACCTGTTCATTGTCTTTTGGGGGGACCAAAGCCACATGGGTACCATCAATGGCACCAATGATATTGGGAATGTGTCCAAGGGCATAGAAATCACCCTTCACTGTAGGCAAGTCACCCACCTCAGGGAAAATGATGTAGCTCCGCATGTATTTCATCAGGGCAGACAACACTCTGGACAATACCCTTGAAAACATAGGCTGAGACATCCCAGATGAAATGGCCACTGTAGTTTGAAATGATCCACTTGCCAAAAAATTGAGTACTGACAGCACCTGCACTAGAGGCAGAATCCCTGTGGGTTGGCGGATGGGTGACATCAGGTCTGGCTCCAGCTGGGCACACAGTTCCTGTATAGTGGCACTGTTGAGTCTGTAGGTGAGTATGACATGTCGTTCTTCCATTGTCGACAGGTCCACCAGCGGTCTGTACACGGGAACATTCCTCCGTCTCCTCGCAAGTCCCAGCGGACGGTGCCTAGGAAGGACAACATGGAGCACAGAGTCAATCAACCCACAGGTAAGTTCCCACAGCCTGCGCAGTACACGAATCTCTCTGGATTGAATGGCTTGTATGAGTGTCGATGCAAGGCCTAGCCATGTGTGACGCAGTAGGAATTAAGCCATGTGGGCCCTTGAAATGGCGGCTACCTGACCTGTGAAGTGTGACAATGTGAAGTGAGGTAATTGCGCTGGCGTGGCACGCCGTGGCGATAGGCGGTCGAAGACCGCGGCGCAAAGCAGCATTGGTTAACATTGAACCCTATGGGTTTCAGGAGCCAATGACGATGTGCGCCGGCGGTCGCGGTACGCACCGCCGCGGTACGCACCGCCGCGGGCGTGACCGCCATTTTCTCTCTGCTTAATCACACGAGACCTGAGCATCCACAGGAGAGGACCTATACTGCAAGTGCTGCTGTGACCTCGGTCTGGAAGTGACAATGGCTGCTGCGACTGGGGAAAGGGCCCCCGCCTTCAGTTCCGAAGAGTTGGAGAAGCTCGTGGACGGGGTCCTCCCCCAGTATGCGCTACTCTACGGTCCTCCAGACCAACAGGTGCGTACACGGGGGCCAATGCATAGTGGGCAATGCCTGTGATGAGTGGGGTGGATGTACGATGGAGGGGAGGGGAGCGAATTATGAATGCATGGCACGACAGATGAGAGCATGTGCCACATGGCAAGTTTGGGGAGGGGGGGCCACTCACATCGAGCATCCAGAAAAGTGATGATGTTTCTTTTCCCCCCCTGTACATGTCACATAGGTCAGCGCCCATCAGAAGATCGATATTTGGCGTGCCATCGCCAAGGACGTCCGGGCCCTGGGGGTCCACAACAGACGGGGCACCCACTGCTGCAAGAGGTGGGAGGACATCCGCCGCGGGAGCAGGAAGACCGCCGAGGCTCTGCTGGGGATGGCCTCCCAACCTAGGAGATGTGCCAGTCGTACCTTGACCCCCCTGATGTCCCGGATCCTGGCGGTGGCCTACCCCGATTTAGATGGGCACTTGAGGACATCACAGCAGACACAAGGGGGTGAGTACCAGCACATTCAGCTATATTTGCGCGCAGTGGAGGTGCCTGGGTGGGGGAGGAGGGCTGTGGGTATCCCTAGGCCAGGGCGATTTCTGTAGGCTAGGCCCCTCCGTGAGGTATGGTCCTGTGCCCCCACCCTCCACCTCTGTAGGGTGCCTAGTAATGCTATTCATGGACCTGTGTATTCTGTATGGGCAGTTGTCGCCCATAGGCTTGTAGGGCATGTCCCAGTGAATGTGTAGTGTACCCCAAGTGCGCAGCATAGTGCAGGGGGCTTCTGTGTCTGTCCTCTCCGCCAACGGTGTCCCCAATGCATGCACTCAACTTGCGTTTATTTCTCCACCCCCCCCCCATTTTCTTTGTTTTTCTGTGAATGTGTGCATTAGCATCATCAGGCGGAGGAGAAGTGGCATCGGCGCAAGAGGGAGCTGCATCTCACATGGCCCCGGAGGGCCATACAACGGACTCTGACATGACCAGTGAGACGGAGGGCGAGGGGGGCTCCACCACGGGGACCCGTGCAGACGTCAGTGACACCGACACGTCCTCGGATGGGAGCTCCCTTGCGGTGGCGGCAACATCCGTGCCCACCGATACTACAGGTACAGCCGCCACCCAGCGCACCAGCTCCGCCCTCCCAGCAGCCCCTCGGCCTTCGGCCCGTGCCCGCACGGCCAGGAAGGCGGCCATCTCCTTCGCCCCAGGCACCTCAGGCCCTGCCCCAGTCACCCCTGCTGCCCTCAGTGAGGAGGTCATTGACCTCCTGAGGACCATCATTGTTGGGCAGTCTACCCTTTTGAATGCCATCCAGGGTGTGGAGAGGGAGGTGCATCAAAGCAATGCGTACCTGGAGGGCCTTCATTCGGGTCAGGCTGCCCATCAGCGATCGTTCAACGCTCTGGCCTCAGCACTGACGGCAGCGATTGTCCCCGTCTCCAGCCTCCCTCTTCTAACTCCCTCCACCCAGTCCCACTCCCCTGTTCCTCTGCCTATCCCATCCACACCTACAGACCAGCCTGCACACACCTCAACACCCAAGGGAAGCTCATCCAGACATAAGCACCACAGAACACACAAGCATTCACACAAGCAACATACAGATGCAGACATGCCAACAGCCACTACCTCCTCTGTGTCCCCCACCTCCTCGTCTCCCTTCTCCCTCCCTGTGACGTCTACACTCACACCTGCATGCACACCACCATCAGCCAGTACACCCATCACCAGCACACCCTCCAGACCAGTCCGCACACGTGCAGTCACCACCCCCACTGCCATGTACACGTCCCCTCTGTCCTCTCCCAGTGTGTCTGTCACCCCCGCTTCCAAACCACACAAACGCAGGCAGGCACCCAACCAACAGCCATCCACCTCACGTCAGCCTCCAGCCCAAGCACCTGCACCCAAAGACACCAGACTTGACTCTCCTACAACCACATCCTCTTCCTCCACTCCCATACCCACTCCAGCTACCCTTCCCATTGCTCCTAAAAAACTATTCCTCTCTAAACTGGACCTCTTTTCCTCACCTGACCCACCCCCTCCATCTCGTAAGAGTTCCAAAAACACCTCAGCCCAGCAACTCCCAAGAACGTCGTGCCTGGTTTTTGGAGTCCGCCCTTTCCTTGGGCAGGGACATCGGCCAGCAGCAAAGGCACAGCCAGCCCCCCCCTGGGAAGAGGAGCAAAAAACTGAAGGGCAGGCGCGACAGGCCTGATACGCCTGCCCCCAAGGAGGGTAGCCTTGCACCGTCACCTGCCACATCGGGTAAGGGAGCCAAGGGCCACGGAGAGTCTGCCAAGGAGGGCAAGGGCAGCAAAGCGCAAAAGGCAGGGAGCAGCCGACCTGGCCATGAGGGCCCCACCAGCCCCATTCCGGGGGTATCGGAGGAGACCCAGGGCCCCAGGACTCCATAACAGGAGGGCCCCGCAACGGAAAGGTCCGATGCTGACTGAGCGGGAAGTATTGGCCAGGTGTGGTTCACTCGAAACACAAGACAGGCACCGCTGAACAGGGCCCCGCCGTGAGGAGCACCGCTGAACAGGGCCCCGCCAAGACAGGCACCGCTGAATAGGGCCCCGCCGTGAGGAGCACCGCTGAACAGGGCCCCGCCGTGAGAAGCACCGCTGAACAGGGCCCCGCCAAGACAGGCACCGCTGAACAGGGCCCCGCCGTGAGGAGCACCGCTGAACAGGGCCCCGCCGTGAGAAGCACCGCTGAACAGGGCCCCGCCGTGAGAAGCACCGCAGAACAGGGCCCCGCCGTGAGAAGCACCGCTGAACAGGGCCCCGCCAAGACAGGCACCGCTGAACAGGGCCCCGCCGTGAGGAGCACCGCTGAACAGGGCCCCGCCGTGAGAAGCACCGCTGAACAGGGCCCCGCCTAGACAGGCACCACTGAACAGGGCCCCGCCGTGAGGAGCACCGCTGAACAGGGCCCGCCGTGAGAAGCACCGCTGAACAGGGCCCCGCCAAGACAGGCACCGCTGAACAGGGCCCCGCCGTGAGAAGCACCGCTGAACAGGGCCCCGCCAAGACAGGCACCGCTGAACAGGGCCCTCCTGTCAAGCACCGCTCCGCTGGGCCCTCATCTCAAGTACTGCTCCGCTGGGCCCTCATCTCAAGCACCGCTCCGCTGGGCCCTCATCTCAAGCACCGCTCCGCTGGGCCCTCATGTCAAGCACCGCTCCGCTGGGCCCTCATCTCAAGCACCGCTCCGCTGGGCCCTCCTGTCAAGCATCGCTCCGCTGGGCCCTCATCTCAAGCACCGCTCCGCTGGGCCCTCCTGTCAAGCACCGCTCCGCTGGGCCCTCATCTCAAGCACCGCTCCGCTGGGCCCTCCTGTCAAGCATCGCTCCGCTGGGCCCTCATCTAAAGCACCGCTCCGCTGGGCCCTCATCTCAAGCACCGCTCCGCTGGGCCCTCCTGTCAAGCACCGCTCCGCTGGGCCCTCATCTCAAGCACCGCTCCGCTGGGCCCTCCTGTCAAGCACCGCTCCGCTGGGCCCTCCTGTCAAGCACCGCTCTGCTGGGCCCCCCTGTCAAGCACCGCTGGCCCATTGGCAGGCCCGGTTCTGTGTCGGGCAGGGCTTCACAAGGCACTCTGCCCACCATGCCTCCTCCATGACCAGTGGACTCTGTAGTCCACCTGATGGACTGTGGCTTTGCACCCCCCAGGATGGCACAGTGGGCAATCCACCCACTGTAGAGACTTGAGAGACTGTGGCTTTGCACTCCCCAGGATGGCACAGTGGGCAATCCACCCACTGTAGAGACTTGAGAGACTGTGGCTTTGCACTCCCCAGGATGGCACAGTGGGCAATCCACCCACTGTAGAGACTTGAGAGACTGTGGCTTTGCACTCCCCAGGATGGCACAGTGGGCATGGAGGCCCTTCGTGGATCTGGCGTCGTGGACTCATGTGGCTGAGGTGCCCCCCCTTCCCTTCCCCCTGAGGTGCCAGTATTTTATTTTTGTGATGCCCCAGCAGTGTTCTCTCCAATGGACTCGATCTCGTGTGTGGGCTTTGCCCATGTGTTGCTGCACATTGGCCCACGGACATTTGAACTTTGCAAAACTGTGCCGGACTTTTGCTACTTGTATATATATAGTTCTAGATGTGTAATAATTCTTTATATATTGCTAAGTTCGCTATACTTAATTATTGCTATAATATAGTTCTATTTTTACAATCATTGCCTTTTGTCTTTGCATTTTTGTTTTGGGGGTTTGGGGTTGTCACTCTGACTTTTTAATCTGCATTGGTGTGTAGGTATTTCGGTGGGGGTGAGGGTGGGGGTGGGTGTGTGGCGTATGTGTGTGCCCTTAACCTTTCCTCCTCCCCGCTCCCTGTGTCGTAGGTGCAGTACTCACCGTTGTCGTCTGCGGCGACGTTCGTGATCCTGGAAGAAGAGCAGGAAGGCAATGGCTGGGAGGATGTGGAGTTCCGGTTCCATACTGTCCCGATTCCGCGTGGAGTGTGTCGAGGTGAGCGTTTTCCATTGGAAATGTCTGTTTCTGCCGTGTTTTTATCAGCGGGGCTCCCGCCCCGGAAAAGGTGGCGGATTGGTGAGTCGTGATAGGGTGGGCGATACATTGTCTGCCGCCTGGCTGTTGGCGGTGACCGCCGCGCTGTTTGTTTGTGCCGCCGTGGCGGTCGGAGTGTTAAAGCGGCGGCCTGTGTTGGCGGTTCCCGCCAGGGTCAGAATTCCATTTTTTGGACTGCCAGCCTGTTGGCGGGTTGGCCGCCGCTTTAACACTGACCGCCAGGGTCAGAATGACCCCTAAAATGTCTCCCCTGGACCAAGGCACATGTATCAAAACACCACCAGCTGTTTCTCTCATAGGTAGGATTTTCACCGTGTCTAAATTAGGTGTGACTGTTGTTTCATTTGATCCTGGACTATCTCTTTTTCCCTTATCTCTTTTCTTTACCCATCGGCCTTCCCATTTCTCTAGTGCTCCCCAAATTTGTGCGCTTTGCAGCAACTCTTTCAAATGTGTCTTCATGCCTGCAGATCTCATGTGTTCAAAATCTTTCATGTCAAAATCTAATCTGTAACTTTGTTTCAAATGTTTCGTGTTTCCAATGTCGATATTGTATTTGTCTGCCAAATTCGTTAATTTCTGGTGTACTTTGCCTACCTCTTTGGTAATTTTAGGGCATAAGTACCTTAATTCTGCCTCAGTGTAAGACTCCAACCTATTTACTCCCATTGTTCCATCCACCAATTCAGCAGCTTCTGCTCCTAGTTGTACTATATTTAGGTATTCATCTTGTTTTTCTTTTTCAGGTTCGATTGTAGTTGCTGTAGTCTTTTGTGATGTGCAAGTTTTCTCTAACCACTCATTTAACTGTTGTACTGTAAAACCCTGCAGTTAAATGTTCCCTGCATGTATCATTGGAGTGTATGAGGTATTTGTACTGATAGTTTGGGGAGTCAGGACTCCCAACCCTGCTTGTCGCATTGCCTCAAGAGGTTCCCCTATTGGACTGAGATCCATTAAGGGTCTTGATTGTTCGCAAACCTGTCCTCCCTGGGCCATTATTTGTGGAGTTCTAATAGGCCCTCCTCTTATCATTTCATGAGTCATAACTCCCTGTTCGCCTGTCCCTGTTTTCTCCTGTGCATATAATGGTACTGGGGTACCAACAGTAATAGGTAGTGATATAGCGGCAGGTGTCTGGCCTGATCCCAAGCTTCTTGGAGCGGTGACACCATAGGTCTGCTCTAATAATCCTGGTGCAGGTTCTTTCAAAGGACCCGCTACTGGGTTATACCCAGGTATCAGTTGTGGCGGTTGTGACACTAACTGTGGAGTTGACTCAATCTGTATTAACCTTGGCTTTGTATATATCGGGTCTGGCGGTACCACCAAGTTTGTAGTAGTCTCGAGTACTGGAACATCGGGGTAAATTCTTTTTATCTGTGGTGGAGGCTGTAACTGTATCGGCGAGTCTGGTGCAGTGGGTACACTGACACCATTCTGTATCAAAGCTGTATCGTTAGTCTGCACTGTATCAGAAACACCCTTCTCTTTCGTCTGGTTCACAGGATCCAAGCTAGTACTTGGAGCACTGTTGTTCACCGCGTATGGTGGCGGACGATCATGTAACAATCTATCCATAAACGCCTCATCATCTGAATCATCCTCTTCTTCCCAGGATCTTTTATTCTCTTTGTGTTTGCCTGAATCTTTGTCAGTTTTGCAAGAAGCTTTCCTTCCCTGTGTCTCCTCTCCCTGTGTTATTGCCAGAAACAGCTTTAACCCATCCACTATTCCTCGTCTACACATTTTGTTCTCATTATCCCACCTAGCCTCTGCATAGGATTTTTCTGCCGTTGTCAATCTTCTGTGAAATCTTTCTTGTCTATGTTTAAGAGCCATCAGGTCCCAAATTGCCAAAGCCTTATATTGTGCCGGTCGAGGAGGTGGTTTCTGCGTACTTAACATCCACCTCAAATTTTCTAACACCTTTTGATTAAACGTTCCATGTTCCGGAAACGCTAGACACCCCTCTTTCTCGGTTAATTTGCGCCATTGTTTTATCCATGAACACGGTGCAACACCCTTTTCCTCCATAACCGTGTAAGCTGGTGTACCCTCAGGTGGTGTAGGTTCCCCATCAGTTGCAACAATATACACATCTCCTTTTAAAGCGCTTTTGAATGCCTTAACAAAATTCATTTTACTTTATATTTAATCAGAAAACGGCTTAGTTCCCAGGACACTCTTCACCTACCCTTTGCTCAACCTATTGCCTCTCACGGACGGCAGCCAATCCGTGCGCGCCCCTCTCGGCATCTGACCTATCTCAGCGCGGCACCACTGACGTCACACTCACACACACTGCAGCTGACAAAGTCTTGCGGCTTGTCCACACCTCGCTAACTCCTTACAACTCATACAAACTAATGCAAATTATTGCTAGCACTTAAATGACAACATAAATCTGCCGGTTTACTACAGGAAGGGTAACACATTCGCTTCAGAACTTTACAGAGATTTCACTTGAAGCCTCGGCCGCTACTCTCTCCTTCTCAGTTCCCTCATATGCAAGCAGAATTCGACCTGCAAATCCTACTCTCGACTTGTCAATGACTCCTTCTAGTGCACTTTAGAACTTGTCAAATCTCCATCGAAGGTTTCACACATGCATCATAACTCGAAACTCGACTTGTCAACCACGCCCGATTGACCTACTAAACCGCACAGATTACAACATAAACCATTTTAACATCATACTCCGGAGTCTTAGACCTCAATAGGCCCGTATACAACAACCAACCACGTGGATAATTTTGAGCAACAAGCGCTGCATTCACATGAAGTACGCCAACTTCCCTACTCTCATACTGTGGAGTACGCCCACTCCTTTTAAACAACACTTAATTTGGCCTAATCACACTCAAATATTCACAATCACCTGCAAAGTGCATAAGATTTAATAAGCGCAAAATACCCTAACCACACATACTATGGCGCCGAGAACATTCCCAACTCATTTAGGCAGGCTCCGAGATCCCGGGGAAAGCCATGGCGAATCTAGCAACTCATCATCTTTCCAAATTGCATTATCACAAGAAAACAAATTAAACAATGAAACTCCGTCCTAGGGCCCCCAAGGGCCAAACCGTACTCTGCTACCAGAACTGCTAACGCGTCCGTCTATGTTAATTTATACACATCAGGACTCGTTTTAGGCCAATGAATCTTTGGGCCCAGTAGTGAGACACTGTAGGACAAGATAACTGATCAAAATATCAATCAATATGTCAATAACATTGTCAAATTTAACACCAAAATATATCCCGCTTTAGGCATTAATAAACATTCGGCGCAACCATGACCTGTCAGTCATGAATAACCACACCTTAATGAAGTTTTATGAGTTTTATTCCCTATTGATTACAATCTAATAGCAAGTGCATCAATCTCAAAACCAAGAATCATGTAAGCATAGTCACAAGATGACAACCATAATAAGCTTTCAATAATGCAAAAATCAGTGACATAGACGATCAGATGGATATAAGCAAATCGTAATACATCGAACTTTCTAAGATACTAGTTCAGCATAGCATCACGTCAGTCACATCAGTTTGTCAGTCAGAATGAATGCCTCGTCTAACCTCTAATTAGCATTAGCATGTTGGGCGTCATGCAAAACAATTTTGAACACTAATTTGGAAAACATCTAACTAAGGTCTCTAATCAAAAACATACAGCAGTTGGTACCTAGAAAGAAAAGCAAGTAAGTAGATTTCATTAGCAACGTTTATCATTACCCTCCTCAAGATAGGTCAGCATACAGGATCAGTCTTCGTCTTCAGGACATCAGTTAGATCACCGTCAGTCTATCTAAGTTTAAAAGGCAGAGACACTCTCTTCATAAGGAGAAAAGTGTAAGGGGCAGTCTATGGGCAAGGATGGTTTTCTCAAAGTCTCAGGTCACCAAATAGAGTGACAGAGTTTCGAGACGCAATCGATATCATTCCCTACCTAATGAGCTGTCTGTTTCCTGTCTCATGGTTTTTTTTATCCCTTTTTTGTGATTCATTCCCCCAAAATTCTATTGGTCAGTCAATACACCCCACCATTGTTAACCTATCAAATTATACATTAAGTAATGCATTTTGTCATATTTGATAAATAATCATGTTCTAATTGATCATCATAATTGACGTATTTTCGTAGGTGGCTCATCCGGGGTTACTTCATTGTCTTTGCACGTATCAGGTCAAAAGTTCTCTTCTTCTCGCTCCATCGTCCTTGGAAGTGTCCAATAATGTTTCGAAGCACATAACTCTATACTAAAAGCTGCTAGCATGCGGATGAGAAAATATGGCTCTGTTGCAAACTATTGTAAGGAAAAGAACAATCGCTGGGTCATGGTCTTTTGCAAGTCAGCATACTGAAGAGACAGAAAAATACATTTTAATATGAGAGCTACACAGCTTTGCTTGACTCTCGCTAACTTAAAATATACGAGTTCTAATGAATGCAGTTTTATGCGTTTAAATGTGCACAGTTTTAGCAATTTATGAATGATTATTTCTTATAGTTGACATTAGTTTACACACACATAAAATCCTTTATGTTAATGAATATATTTCAATGAATATTTTATTTAATGCAGCATTGTTAATCACAAGCATTTCACGTCTATAATATGTAATATAAAGCTACGCTCTCTCAAGGGTAAATCACATAAACACTGGAAGCAGAGGAAGGAGGAATTTACCATCCTTTAGAGGCATTGAATGCACAGGATTTGTCACCCAGCAGAAAACAAATATTACTCCATTGCATGGGTTTAAAGGGATGATGAATTTTAGGTCTTTGTCTCCAGCTAAGGTTGCCACTTCTCTGGTTTTCTAACAACACCGCTGGTATTTTTATGAATGTCCGGCTGGTACAAAAATAATCAAAATCGGCTAAAACCAGTATTGTTTGCCTTTATGTGTACATACTTTGAACAGCAAATATTAAAACAAAGGATTTTTTTATTTGTTCCAGTGCTTCCTTAACAATCCCTCACTACTATTTGAATTAAACAAAGACAGAAAATTAATGTTGCAATTAAAGCAATAGAATATATACGATTTTGTTTACAATCCTCTTTAGCATCATGTCCAGACCTTTGCGGAGTCTTAAAAAACAACAACTGGCTGTTTTTTTTTTCTCTTGGAAAGGTGGCAACACTATCTCCAGTGCCCGATGAAAAGGGCACAGAAGATTTGGAAGTCATTGTGAGACCTCTTTCCACTGGCCACTTTTCTTATCTAGTAAGAAAGATTAAGTGAAATGAATTCTTGGTGCACAACACACCAAAAACAGGAACAGATTATTGGAGAGCATGTGAATGTTCTGTTCACAGCCAAGCTATGGCTAAGTGAAATGAACTCTGATGAAGCAGGTAAGATGTGCGGGATCTGTTTATTGGTAACTCTGCAATGAAGAGAGGAGCCGCTAGCCAGGCCTCCGGCAACTCCCCTCGCTTCTCTCCGTTTAACTGCCAACCCGTTTCACCCCTACCCACACATTCCAAATAGAACACAGTGGACATCATAATGCTCCCCATGATCCACAACATAACACATCTCGTTCCCCAAAAAATATATCACAAACAAATTACAGAAATCACAGCTAAATAATGTAACATAAACAGATTTGTAAACTTACAATAATCATAACTAAAAGATGGGAGTATGCAAGGTATTAAATATATATATATATATATATATATATATATATATATATATATATATATATATATATATATATACATGTATATTGTAAGTATGGGAGGTAACAAATCATGTGCTGTTGCGAACCATGTTATTAATGAGATTAAACATATCGTTATAAAAAGCACTTCACTAAAAATAAGGCACTTTACTAAAAAGAAGCACTGTTGTGAATTATGCAAATATGTCATTCACGAGTTAAACTTGTGCAAACATATTATCAAAGAAAAGCACTTTACTAAAAATAAGGCACCTTACCAAAATGAGGTATTGAAATAAGGAACAAGCCAAAGTAAAATCGTGATGTCACTACGAATTATGTAACCATGTCATTAGTTAGTCTAAGTTGTGAATACACTATATCAAAAGAAGAACTATACGGAAAAAGGAGGATGTTGCTTTACATTTGTGTTTTGCACTGCACTATGGGATGGCCCAGTCCAAGGCTTTTTCCAAAACGCGTATGACATTTTTCTCTGGTGATACCTCGCACTTTGCTCTTTTGATTGTTATGTATTAATAAACCCCTTTTAAAAGCAATCATCCGCACCGGATTTGTGCCATTTCCTCGAAATGCTCGAAGAACAAGTTATGGAGTGGGGCAGGCTTACTGGGAGAGGACCATATATATATATCTTTATTTATATTCATATATATATATATATATATATATATATATATATATATATATATATATATATATATATATTCATACTTTCTAAATAACAGGAACCTGTAATAACCCTGCATATCGCAGGTATATTCCTAACTACTCCATTATAAAATCATCATGCCATCTAGGAGAATGACAAATTCTTTCCTGTCTTACATCCATGTGTTCTTGGTTCATTTAGGATAACCCCTCATTGCTGATCATCCTATCTTTCAATATGCAATCTGGCAATTTTACCACCTTCTAATTGTTTCACACATTACCATCCTCAAGTAGCACACTATAACGATTAACTTTCTTGACTTGTAGGGGTTTAGGAAAACGTGATTCACCCTTAAATTGTCTAATACATTTTCTCACTCCTACCCATTCACCCACACAAAAGGGTTCCTCAGAGCGATCTTCAGTCCCATTTTTTCACACCTTTTCTCCTCTCATCACTTCTTTAACCAACATGGACCGTGCCCCTCTGGCTCTCATGACAACAAATGGTATCTTCCCCGAAAACACTATTTGGAGAGGTTCGGTATGCCCATATCAACTTTCTGACCACTTCTTTCCATTGCCCTCCTTGCTGTAGAGCCAACTGTATGCCTTCCTTAAGGGTACGGATCCATCCTTCTACGAGACCATTGCTCTGTGGGTAACAAACCGGAGATCTAATATGCTCCACATCATAGTTTTCCAGAAATTTCTTCATAACATGCAATACAAATTGCACACCAGTGTCTGTTACCAGGACTTCAGCAATCCCTTCTCCATCCCAAAGTTCTATAAAAAAAATTATAACATCGCATGTTGTTACCTGATCAACAAATGTAACTTCCGGCCACGTAGAAAAATAATCAAATACCACTATTGCATATTTGGAATTGGAACCTAAAACGTTATAAGGTCCTGAGAAATCCAAACCTATTTTTTCCAAGGTGCATCCATCTTATCTACACGTACCAGAGGATATTTTACAATTTTTTTGGGACTTATCACTCAATGCACACGCGAAACACAACCATCCTTTCCACATCTTTGTCCAACCCCCAGCCACCAGTACTTCTGTCTTAATCTATGTTTGGTTTCACTCATCCCACTATGACTTTCATTAGCCATTGACAAGATACGTGCTCTTAATGTACCTGGCACCACAAGTAACTCACCAGTAACTCCCCCTTAGACAATATTCCCTTTACCACTGACATTCCCCCACACATGCTTGAAATACGCAGCATACTCGGATACCTTCCCATCGACTAGCCACCCTTTTGTCTTGTAACTTATTACCTCCTGTGATATCATGTCATCTTTGATCGCTTGCACCCATTCATCACCCTTCCATGATAGTGGTTACACATGCCACACATACTTCCTCTTCGTACATTTCACCGTCCTTTTGATTATTTACTGAGTGTCTTGACAAACAGCCAGCCACAACATTTTTCTTTCTAGGCATGTACTCCATGGTATATGAATATTCCATCATTCTCATCACCCATCGCAAAATTCTTCATGGCGTCTTAACTGCTCCCTTACTAGTAAACACGTCAACAAGAGGACGATGATTTGTGCGAATAACAATTTCTGTCCCCCACACATATTTTTTGAAATTACATACTACCCACCAATGTGCTAATGCTTCTCCCTCTCTATTGTGGAGTACATGTGTTCAGCATCCGTGAGCGGTCCTGATGCATAAGCTATCGTAACCTCTTTTCCCTGCTGCAACTGTAACAATACCGCACCTTTACCTATGGCGCTGGCATCAGTACAAATTATGGCCCATATTTATACTCTATTTGCGCTGGATTTGCATCATTCGCAAATTCGACGCAAACATAACTCCATATTTATATTTTGACAACAGGCCCGTCTAGCGCCAAAGTAATGGAGTTTGAGTAATTTTTTGTACGTGAAAACCTACCTTGCGCTAATGACATGCAAGGTAGGCGTTCCAGTGCAAAAAATTACTCTAAGGCATGTGCGCCTTATTTATCCTCTGGAGTCAAAATGACGCACAGAAGGAGGCGGGCCTTAAAACATGGCGCACAGCCGGATTTGCGCCGTTTTTTAACACCTGGGTCATGGCAGGCGTTAAGGGAGCTGTGAGCTCATTTCCATGGTCAGAGACCATTGAAGCAGTCCACAGGTGCCCTTCCCTGCACCCAGCGACACCCCCTGCCACCCTCGCCCAACCCTGAAGGATACCCATGGATGGGGGGACCCATCCATGGTGAGTGCAGGTAAGTGCAGGTAAGTATAATTTTTTTTTTTTTGGTGGCATGGGGGGCCTGACTTGGGCCCCCTTACATGCCACTGTGCCCAATGGCCATGACAGAAGTCCCCTGGGCATGGCCATTGGGCAGGGGGACATGACTCCTGTCTTTTCTAAGACAGGAGTCATTTCCATGGGTGTTGTGCGTCAAAAAATGGTGCAAGTCAGGTTAGAGGCAATATTTTTGGCTCTAACCTGACTTGCACCATTCTTTGGCGCACAACCCCCAGTCTTCCCTTCGCCTCTGCTGCCCGGTTACCGTAATTAATTTTGACGCAAACCAGGCCGCAGCGCCGGCTAACGTCATTACATAAATAAAGAATGGGTTAGCCGGTGGTAAACTTTTTGACGCAAATCTGCCCAATCGCTGATTTGCCTCAAAAAGTATAAAAAGTCTGAATATGGGCCTATGTTTTTAACACGTATGTCATATGGTTCTAAGAGCAGGAGCTGACACTATTTCTTTCTTGAGCTGTATAAATTCTTGTTCACACTCAATGTCCCACTGAAACTTGGTATTTTTTGTTAACAACTTGTGCATCCCCACAGTCTTACCAGCAAAATTAGAAATGAAATGCGAACAATACTCGGCTGGTCCCAGAAAGGACTTCAATTGTTCCTTGTCCATAGGTGATGGTGCTATTTTCATAGCTTTTTCCCAACTTGTGTTTGGGTGACACCCCATTCTCATCCAACCAATGTCCCAGATATTCCACACCCTTGACACCAATTTTACATTTGTCTAACCTTATAGTCAGTCCATTCTGTTGCAAAATTCCCAACACCTTTGCCATAACATTAATTTGTTTCTCTTAATTTTCTGTAAAAATGAGTGTATCATCTTGAAAATACGTCGTGTTCGGTAACCCCTTAAAAAACTGGTGCATCGGTTTTTCAAAAATACTGCTGAAGATCACAACATATATGACTTGTTTGGAACAAATAGCTGTGGGTGATGAAGATGGTGAACCCAATTATATTTTTGAGATGTCGGTTTTAATGGTGGAAAAACACTTTGACACCATGAGTGACTCTATTCTCAGTCTTCTGTTTATCTATTATGATGTCTTTCTCCCTTCATTGTTTTTGCTCCTCCCCTTTCTTATGCAACTTCCTCCATTTGTGATGCCTCCATAATGAGGTTTTGGTCTCAATGTGCTACAGTAGATTCTTAGATTGACTTTCTGCATCCACATGCAATGTACTGTGCTCACAAAGATGGATGTATAGAGTGTAGTTTTTACTTACAACAGCAATCATTCCTTGGATATTGACTAACCATCATATGTTCTAATTGAGTCATTGAGTCTTTGAATTCCCTGTATATCAGGTACATATCAACAATATCCTAAAAATACTTGTGAAATAAAAACAATAGTCACTGAATGCTGCCACACTCACTATATATTGTGTTTAGTTTCAACTTGAAACGTTCAGCACTTGAAAAACTGGATGGGTAGAGCCTTGCAGATACTTTTGCCTTTTACTGAATTTGTCATAGACAAGGTATGAGTGATTTGCTATACCATTATGTATTGGTTAACTTTTCTGAAATGGTAGGGTTAAACCTCTCATTGTTCCTTCACTGTCCATCTCCTCATTTATATTGTTTCTCCATCTATTTGCCCATAGCCCTTCTGAATATATTCAACTTTGTGGCAAGATTCAAATTTTTTCAGTATTATACATACATACCAGCTTTGCTGAAAGATCATCACTCTTGTAAAATGAATTAAAGCATTTTTTTTAAAACTGCCAAAGTAAATATATTAATGACTACATATTTTTAATATGTATTGTACAGCACCTCTAAACATGATTGCGTGGAGTTTACATGTATAGAAGAATGAATAAATAAACATTAAATGTTGTCATTGTTAAATATCTCTCCTTGTACACTACTTGCTGCAACAGCTTGTAGTAGGAGACTGAGATAGGGGTGTTAGAGCTGTTAGCCTTAAGGTAGTCTTCCCCCAAACATTTTGCCTGCTTGCCTCCATTTGTTTCTGGATTTTTGCTTCTGCTAGTCGTAGGACTCTGTGCACTTTACCACTGCTAACCAGTGCAGTTCTTTGAAGTATCCCCGCATCAACAGCATTGCACAGCTCAGAATCAGCCCATATCTATTGACTCTGGCACATCATTCCTTCTGCAAGGAATGAGTGCAACGCATTGCCAACTGTGAGGCACATCCCCTCCATTTCTGCTGCATCACAACAATTGACACATCACCTACAGCCCAAGGATTGACCAAGACGCATTGACTCCTATGCTCTTTGCATTTCCCTCAATGCAAACAACGTACTTTGCAACGGGCCAAGGCTGGTCCCTGTACCCAACCCGTGCTCTGTAGCGTTCGGCCTTAACTTTCTGATTTGACCCAGTCTAGCTCAACTAGATAGCCCCGGTTGCTGCTTTATGCTTTTGAGCACTACATTTCAGTTTATTCTTTAAAAATTCATATATCAAGTTCTACTTATTTGACTTTTGTTGTTTTGGTCTTGTTTTTTCATTAAATTAATCTCTATTTTTCTAACCAAGTGTGGTATCTTTTTGTGTAGTGGCTTCCTTGTTTTACCATTTTAAGTGTTGCACAAATACTTAACACATTGCCTACGTTAAGTCTGACTGCTCTGTGCCAAGCTACCAGGGGTGAGCACAGGTTAATTAGGTGGTGACTTACTCTGACTAGGACTGTGCTTCCTGCTTGGCAGTTTGCTTTCCTCTGCCAACCTGAAACCCAGTTTCTAACATGGGGGGATTGTGATGATGGATTCAAGGGTGGTGAAAGTGGGAAGTTCCCTTAGGATGTCACCAGAGCTATTTCCATATAACTGAATATTTGAATATCTTAATATTTGTAAATTAATGGGTAGTATCTAGTAGTGTTTGTAATAAAGTAGTTTTCCTTTTTTAAGAAAAATCACAGGCTGACAATGGTTAACTGGATGTTGTGTTGTCTACCATTGAGAGGGGGTGTCAGGGAGACCAGATCCTTGGGGCCTGCGCACGTTCCCAACATGCCCACCACTAGACAGCTCCAAAGCTCCAATAAAAATACCACAGAGCCTGAGAGAGTCCAAGTGGGGGAAAAGGGGATTAGGTAGGGAACAGCTGGGAAGGAGACCTGTAGCAAGCAAGAGGTTAAACAACACAATATCAAGATATAATCACATTGACTTTCAATAGACTATGGTTCTAAGAGTTCTTATACTGTAATCATGGATAACCCACAAAATGACTATAACTAGACCTCAAGAAATCTAGGTACCTGGAAAAATCAAGAATGGGTTAATACAATGTTTCATATGAGCGTTTCATGAAATACCACATACTGTCTAGAAAACAAGAACCTTCTTGGATAATGTTTCAAAATAAACATTGCATTTTTACATGAGGACAAAGGCTATCTGAACATTCCCTGAAAACAACAGGAACTGTACTAGGAACTTAATATGCACAAAGAATGTCACAATTTGAATTAAGCATTTTCAAAGAAATCCAAAAGCTCAGGATAAATGTGTGCACTTCAACAAACACGGCACACCAAAGTTTTCAATGTCATGAAATTATCGCGCACAGTGTCAATATAAAAGCCAAGCGTTTTATCCCAGGGTTGAATCGCGCACACTGTTGCCGATTCGAACAAGAATATGCAAATGCCATGAAATGATCGCGCACGCTGTTGCCGATCTGAATGCCAAGGTTTACATGAGAGAAATTAATTGGACACTCTGCCAATTCGAATAAGAATATGCAAATCCCATGAAATGATCGCGCACACTGTTGCTGATCTGAATGCCAAGGTTTACATGAGAGAAATGAATCGCGCACTCTGCCGATTCGAACAAGAATATGCAAATGTCATGAAATGATCACGCAGACTGTTGCCTATCTGAATACCAAGGTTTACATGATAGGAATGAATCGCACACTCTGCCGATTCGAACAAGAATATGCAAATGCCATGAAATCACACTCACGCACACAGAATGTTTCACAACTAGGCCCAAAACTCGAATGTCTTTGAGAACGGGGGTCGGGGGCCCAGCCTCACCTCTGCCTTCCCACCCTGCTCAAGGATCACCAATATAATGGGGGCAGGCCTGGAATATCAAGGTAGGCCTCCGGAACAGGAGCTCAGGAAGTTGCTGCTGCTCTGCACCTGGACCTCTGAATAGTGAGCACGTGGAGCTGGGCTGGCTCCCTTATATAGAGTCAAGCCCAGCCCACAAAGCACACCCAGTCATGCTGTAGGGAAAGCTTCTATAACGCCATAGAAAGGGGCCACACCCTAACACACTCTGTAAGCCTGTAGTAATACCTTGCAAATGAACAGTTATAGCTAACATCATTAATAGTGTTTTTCAAAGTTAAACTCTGCAATGCAAAAGGTTAACATACTGCATATAAACACAATGCATGAATTATGCTCTTGCATAAAGACTGGGTTTTTGCATTTTTGCCGCCCGTAGAGCACGCACTGTCCTGATGTTGACAGTGGGGTACTAGCCCACACCACCTCCCATTAGTAGGCCTTGTACTGCTCTGATTCACTGCCCTGAAAAAAGCAAGTGCTACAATGAGGTTTGTAACTACATTTCAATTTACATTTCTTAATGAAATGTAACAATACCTTCACATAATATAGTTCACATATAGTCTATGCCATACAATATGTATTCCTGCACATAGGTTAAGCATATGAGTCCAATGTCTGGCATGTGAGTTTTGTGTCCTGCCATTAATAATATCTGGCAGATTTAAAGATCTGAGATATCAATGATTGGGTAGTATAAACAAGTATGTGTGGCATCTGGTTGAATCGTATGATTGTCAGGTGTGTGGTATGTGGGTAAAGCTGGATGGAGGGAAGGTTCAGAATACCTGTGCCATTTAAGTTAAAAACTCCAATTCTGAGTTATTTTTAATATACATACTTATTACAACATTTAAAACTGCTTAGTTTTAGAATATTAGAATGATATGTTTGTCTGGCCATGTCGATTTGTTAAAATGTACATTCACTTACTGACTTGAGGTGTGAGAGTAGTTAAATAGTTTTGGGTGAGTAGGTATTATGTTTATGTAGTGTGAGGCACGTGGCCAGACACAGGAGATGGGGTAAATTGTAATCACATATAGGGGCTGATTCTAACCCCGGCGGTCTTCGACCGCCGGGGCGAGGGTCGGCGGGAGCACCGCCGACACGACAGGCCGGCGGTGCCCCGCAGAGCATTCTGACCGCGGCGCTTTGGCCGCGGTCAGAAAGGGTAAACCGGCGGTCTCCCGCCGGTTTACCGCTGCCCTTAGAATCCCCCATGGCGGCGCAGCTTGCTGCGCCGCCATGGGGGATTCTGACACCCCCTACCGCCATCCTGTTCCTGGCGGTTCGCCCGCCAGGAACAGGATGGCGGTAGGGGGTGCCGCGGGGCCCCTGGGGGCCCGCAAAGTATTTCAGTGTCTGCCTTGCAGACACTGAAATACGCGACGGGTGCCACTGCACCCGTCGCACCTTCCCTCTCCGCCGGCTCGATTACGAGCCGGCATCCTCGTGGGAAGGGAGTTTTTCCCTGGGCTGGCGGGCGGTCTTTTGGAGACCGCCCGCCAGCCCAGGGAAAAACTCATAATACCCTCCGCGGTCTTCTGACCGCGGAGCGGTATAATGGGGGCGGAATTCTGGCGGGCGGCCTCCGCCGCCCGCCGGAATCAGAATCACCCCCATAGTGTGGTGTACATGAAGTTAAGTTTCATGCCATTGATTGTTTACTATTCTCTAAAAAGTGGTACTTACCTTCTATTTTGCTGACCACTGTGTTGTTGTTCATCCACCACTGCCGGATACAGTCCTACGGCTTAGAGTAGCAGATACATGTTGAATAAGTACTATCTGTAACTGTTGTGGGCAGGATTTGGTAATTTAAGCTGTTATTACTTCATGTCCGGTGTAGAGGATGAACCACCAAGTTTTCATCATCAGAAATAATACTCTATAAGAAATGTGATTATTATTTTGGGTGAGTGACTGCCCACTTTAAGAAGTAATCACAGCTCTTATCAGGCTGAACCCTCTAAGTTACTAAATTAAGTTGAGCTGAGCCCCCTGGTAGTTATAGTACAGAGCAGACAGGCATAATTTAGGGCAATGTGTAAACTATTTATGCAGTACAAATCACTAATTAAGTCAAAATGGCAAACAATAAAAAATCCCAAACTTAATTTTAAAAATACAGGGAAATTTAAGAACAAAATTGCATCAAAGTGAGAAAAATTCAATAATGGGAACTGGAGATATGGATTTGTAAAGTTTTAAGAAAATAACATCAAAAAGCTCTAAGCGCAAAGATTGTCAATGATTGAGGTAGGCCAGGTCCTAGATACAATGGAAGGCTGACTGTGACAGCCCGCAAGTCAACTACACAAACCAAGTTCATCACAGTCAAATATTTTACCTTCTGACTATGGGCCTCATGCCATTCTGACAGTAAGAGCGCCGCTGTTGCGGCCGCCAAAAGATCACCATGTTGGAACTCATACAGACCTCGATATTACGAGTTACACAGGCAGGACTGCTGAAAACCTGCCAAAAAGGAAAGAGGCAGCTCCACCACCAGCCCATCAGAAATCCTTCAAAACAATTACGACCCACAAATCACAATAGCGGTTCTCCCATGGCAGAAAAGCAATGGTGGTGTGAACCGCGGCGGTCGGCGGTCTACACAGTAATACACTACACCACATTGGATAGTTTGAATTCCATGCACCTAACACAGATTCACACACCCGACACACCTACAAACTGCACTATAAATCACACCCCTTCACACACCACAATCCTTTGCAACCAGAACACCACACGCAGAAGACAGAGTGCCATTTAAAAACACCACCCGTCATCCACTCACAACACAGCACCCACACCTCATCACCTGATTTTTTCTTAAATTTTAATGACGTCTACCACTACCATGTCCCCACAAAAACATCCCCGCTTCACAGACGATGAGTTGATGGTCATGATGGATGAAGTCATCAGGGTAGAGCCACACATTTTTGAAGCCCAAGTCAAACAAACCTCAATTGCAAGGAAAATGGAGATGTGGCAAAACATATTCAGCAGGGTGAATGCTGAAGGCAGCTATCCACACACAAGGTAGTACATCAGGAAGAGATGGAACAACCTCAGGGGGAAGGTACGTTCCACGGCCGACAGGCACCAGCTGACGGTCTGTAAGACTGGGGGTGGGCCCCCAACTCTTCCCCTAACGTTCACATCATGGGAGGTCTTGAACATCCTGCACCCTGAGGGCTTGACAGGAATACCTGCAGGAGTGGAGTTAGGTGAGTCACAACACTGGAAATGTTACCCTAAAGTTGTGTCTTGCATGCTCACTGATCACCTTTTGACATCTTAACAGCCAACATACTCACTACCCCTGTGTCCAACTGTCCAAATACCCCTCCCTCCCATACCAAATGTCAACTAATCTCACCTGGGGGCACAATGTCTGTGTAGGGCATAAGTAGTACAGGGACTGACAGCACTACAACTCCCAGCAGGCACTGTTCTCCCATTAGGAAAACCAGAATAGTGTACCTCAATGAAAATAGCCCTGCATGTCAACTACACAATCGACTCAGCCCACCTGAATGACCCACATTGTTACATTCTAGGGCAATGACAGAAATGCTATGGGAATCTGCTAGTACAATACCACCAGCACACAGCTACTGCTGTGTCCTCTGCTAAAATGGCCCTCTTACCTCCCATCATCCATTGATAGATACTCACATGGGGGATACACACATATCTGCAGTGTGCTGTACCAGGTTTAACATGATATATATGGGCATGTAGAATGCTTACTCCTAAGCTGATGGACAGGTCAGTTTCCAGTTTACATTCTGCAGCTGTCTGGTAATTCAATACTTAACTACTGCTAACTGGGAGGTGCCATGAACAACATCAAGCTACACAGCTGCAAAGACATAGGAAGTCCCTGTATCCGATATAGCTGTACCCCAGATTTGAAAGCAGGTATCACTGTCATATCAGGGGATCCGGTAAAACCTTCTTGTACCTGGCTCGAAGCACATCCAACTGTCAAAGTATGATACCACGTGTTGCATGACAATCTGTAACTGTCTGCTCCACTTCTCCAACAGGTCACCTACCCATTGTGAGCATGGAGAGGACACCTGAGACAGCCACTTCCCCCCTGGATGTAGCCCTCAGTGGACAACACCCCTGGATGTGAGGACAGTGAGGACGACTCTGGCCCATCTGGGATACCTGGTCAGTCTACACCTGTCAGCCTCGAACAGCCCACAACTACTCCTCCCACCCTTGTTGCTTCGACATCTCATGCAACCATTCACCCCCAAACCTGTGTCGCATGGACAATTGATACCATCATGTGCTCCCCAGTGCAGGTACCAGAGGCAGTGACGGTGTCCACTAGAGAACCCAGACAATGAAGAACTCGCACCAGTGAGAGTGGGCAAACTGTGCCAAGGGCACAGGTGCATGGGGGTATGAGGTGTGTGAGGGATGCAGTGGGCCAGCGGGTTGAGGCTGCCAGGGATACAACTGGCCAGGACACCATCTCCAAAGTCTTTGGAACCCACCAACAGATCCAAGGCCAGGTACTTGTTATGCTGGGGGAAATCAAGCATCTGCAGAGGGACAACCACCAGGAAGTCATGCAAAAGTGGGAGGCCCACAAAGCCAACAGGGACTCCCTGAAAGGGGTGCGGAGATACACTAACACCACCCTGAGTAGGTTATGTCCACCACAGCAGACCCTTTCCATTGGCCATGTTACATCAGGCCCTTCTAGATCTGTGGCAGCCAGTGGGATGAAGGCTCTGCAAGGGGAAGGACATGCATCAGACACCCCAGCCTCTGTAGCTTAAGAACCCCCCGCAAACATGAACGTCCACCTAAACATCCAGGAGCAAATGCCAAGACCTCAACCACTGCCAGGAAGTGATCCTTTACACATTGGTTCCCCTTGCGGGTGACTGATACAGCCTGTTGACTGTTTTCCCACCGCTCTCCATTTTCTAAAGGCACAAGTACAATGGGCTTGTGACTCCAAATGTTGCAGCAGTTGCCCCGATGATTACTTCCACCATGACTCAACCATTCACTGTTTGCACTAATGATGTGATTCCGTTCCTTTCACCTACCTGTGCACATGTAAATAGACACAACTAAATCACATATCTAGGATGAGAGTAATTTCTTTGCTATATTGAATACTAAACTGTGAAAAATGTTGTATACACATGTTATTCACGTATGATCCCATTCTCTAAAGTCCCAACTCACATCTACAGTTGAATCTGGGTCTGATACATGTTAATTGTACAAATGGACACATATCTTTCCCATTTAGTGCACTTGCCAGCACATACGTTGACGGTATGCCAAATATCACACGGGACAGTATAGCCTCACAATGTAATGCTTCTGCATAGGTTTAAATAACAAGAACCCCGCAGACTGCTGAAGTTAGGGACATGTCAGTGTTTGGCTGTCTAGATAGACAAACAGATTGCTTCAATGTTTCGTCAGCTAAAGCATCATCACATTCCTATTCCATACCTCCCAAATAACTGTAGCCTATAATACTGCCAGAGGTCAGTACAACTGTCCGCAGTCATGGAACTTTCACTTACCATAGCCAGGTATCCGTAGGCATGAAACTCACCTATGTCAGTCTTGACACACATGCACAGTGGCCTGCAATGAGTAAACACAGTGACAGCTACATACAAGTTAAATAGTTTCATTATCAAGCCAATGAAAAGGTTAAGGTGATGGAGTACACACAATGCCACACATATGACACCATTGGACCCATACAACATGGCACACAGGTCTATTGTGTGGAACAGTACACTACCAACCCACAGTCCTGATAGTCTGGTCATGGTACTCAGATAATGCTAATATGATGCCATACAGTACCTGGATCTATCCATGTTCACTTCACATGTCAGACTTGAAAATCCCACCAGCCTGTGGCACAATTCAGATTTGAGCACGAGGATGACCTTGTGAAGAAATCTGCAAAGTAAAAATGTAATGCAAAGGTAGAGGCAGGTAATGGTAATGAAGACCCATAAATACATGTTCCAAATACAATTGTACCACTGACAAATGATATCATCAGGATAGCACAACTCCATTTACAATTTTGCATGCACACCTGAGCGATGTACTGCGAAGCAACTAATGAGCTGTCTGATGGTTTTATTAAGACCCTTCACAAACATCTGTAAGCCCCCCAAATGCCCACTGAGTGCGTTATTATACAGTACTGATGTATGAGATCTGCATGGCTGTTTCCGCCTTCATCCTCATCACTGTCATCCTCACTTGGCAAATCTGCATTCTCACCCACTGGATCTGCTGGCTCCCCTCATCTGGTATATATGGGATCTGACGTCTCAGGGTGAGGTTGTGGAGGAGGCAGCAGGCAACAATGATTTTGCAGATTCGGCAGGTTCGTAGAGGAGGACTCCACCTGACTTGTTAATGCAATAAAATCTGGCCTTTAGGAGCCTGAAAGTCCGCTCCACGACATGGCATGTCCTTCCGAGAGCCTCATTGAAGCAAACTTCCCCTGGCGTGGTTGGGTACCTCACTGGTGTCAAAAAACAGGGACAGTTTGGGTAGCCAGAATCCCCTGTACTAGACAGTTACATGTGTGCAGACATAAATATTGGACATCATTACATTTGGCTGCAGACATCTGATACTCACACTTATGACTTACCAACCAGC
Organism: Pleurodeles waltl; assembly: GCF_031143425.1. Taxonomy (NCBI): domain Eukaryota; kingdom Metazoa; phylum Chordata; class Amphibia; order Caudata; family Salamandridae; genus Pleurodeles; species Pleurodeles waltl. The sequence goes on from NC_090440.1 coordinate 360,731,729, forward strand.
CAGCCCCTCTCTATGTACTGTTGTGTCATCATCTGTGTGATATTGCTGTTCCACATGATGAAGGCATCATGGTCTAAACCCGGGTACTTTGCACATACTTGGGGAATGTAGCGGTCCACCAAACAGACAACTTGAACATTTATGGAGAGGAAGTTCTTTCTGTTCTGATACACCTGTTCATGGCCACTTGGGGGAACCAAGGCTACACGTGTTCCATTAATGGCACCCTCCACAAGTGGGATGTGTGTGCAAGCATAAAAATTTGGGTTCACATGGGCCAAATCCTCACGTTGTGGAAATGTGATATAACTGTCAAGGTGTTTTAACAAAGCAGAGAGTACATCCTTCAAGGCCAGACTGAACATAGGATGGGACATGCCTGCAGGGCCACAGTATTCTGAAAGGACCCCGTGGCTAGGAAATGCAGCACTGACATGACTTGCACATTGTTTAGTATGTTATTTGGATGATGAATGGCAGGCATCAGATCTGGCTCCAACTGATGACACAGATCCATGATTGTCTGCCTATCCAGGCGGTAGATCTGGATGACATGTTGATCCTTCATTGTCTGCAGATCTGCTAGTGGATGGTACACTAGAGGTTGTCTGACCCTTCTCATTACAGAGTAGCTAGATGAAGGAATACAAGAAGGTATGTCAATAAGTCATTGTGTCCATTGTAAGTGTGAATGCACCTATGTCACACATGATGTGTGGACAGGCCATATGACATAGTTAAACATGGTACACAGGACATATACTGTAATGTTATCCCCTTACCTCGATTATGACTAGTAAATAGATACGCATGTCACTGAAAGTCTCAGTGATAATGACATTCATATCATGTTTCACACATGATAGACACTAATTCCATCTATCCTATTGCCATGAGGGTGCAGAGCGTGCCATTAATGATAAATGACTCACATATCGTGTTTCTCACTACATATACACATATATATTTCATCAGATGTTAAATACATGGTTGCTCGCAGCCAGCACTGAATACTGTGGCATATACACGTTTGAGACCTCATGACGCATCTTTATTAGGACTTTTCTGACCAACTAAAGACCTTAAAATGGCAGCTACCTGACCTACTATACTGGACATTAGGAAATGACCTAGGTCTGCCAGTGGATGTCGTCATGGTGGTAGGTAGATGCTACCTCGGTGGGAATTGCCATTGGAACATATTGCTGCCTTTGGTGGTCTTGGGCCAATGGCGATGTCCGCCAGTGGTGATAGTGTCGTACGTGGCGAACGTGACTGCCATTTCATACTTCATCTCTCACTTGACTCTTGATGCTGTTGCCTGCAAGACGTTCATGACTTGAATTGATGTGTACTGCCTCTGGGAGCAATCGTGCCACGCCCTACAGTTGATAGGGCCCCTGCCTTCTCACACAAGGAGCTGGAGAGCGGGTGGAGGAGGTTCTACCCCTGCATGAACAGCTTTATGGTGCACTAGAGAAGCAGGTAAGTGCCGCATGTGCACAAATATTTCCTTAGCCCAAATATACCTTGTGAAACTAAGATAAGGCTGATGGGCGACGTTTCTGAATGTGTGCTTAATGTTGTGATAGAATGAAATGAGTAACTAGTCATGTACTGACGTTTCGTGACAGAATGTGAGTCTTGAGACATTGTGGAGAGTGTTTGATGTATGTTCCCTAACCCACCTTGTAACTGTTGCACAAGGTGAGTGGAGTTGGTATACCAGACTCCTCTGATATTGCATATTTGCAAATGTGTTTGCTGTCTGGTCATATGTGATGACATGACAGCTGGTGGTGGAGATGCATGTTGTCTGCCTGTTTCCATGCACATCTCGCCTGACTGCATATGCTCAGCTATCAGGGTTGGGGATCTTATTGACAGTCTTTGTTTGGCTTGTTGTACCAACTAGTTTTAATCCTGCCTGTTGTAGTATGGTACATGTAGACATGACATACTTTCTTATCTATGTCATCCATGCAGGTCAACGCCTATCAGAAAAAGGGGATTTGTTGTGTCATCACCAAGAAAGTGCAGACCCTGGGGGTTCACAGCCGAAGGAGCGCCCACTGTTGAAAGAGGTGGGACATCCTGAGATGCTGGGCCCGGAAGACCGCAGAGGCTCAGCTGAGGATGTTCCCCCAATGAGGACCGGGTGTCCATTAGACACTGACCCCCCTAATGGCCCGCATTTTGCAAGTGGCCTTCCCCGACTTGGATGGGCATTTGAAGGCAGCACAGCAGCCACAAGGGGGTAAGTACAGACCTACTCATGTTTGTCCCTTTACCAGGTGATTGAGTGACTTGATGTTGGCTCTGACAATTTTGGTAAGTGCATTGTGTCACAGATTTCCTGTGTACACATTGATGTACCGGGGCCATATTTGGCACACAGGTGTTCACATACAAATGTATTTAGAGGCATGTTACTCAACTATGTTGTTCCCTCAGTACAACTGCATATAATGGTGCGAATATGACTGTTTCATATGTGGTCCCAGTATACTGCATGTTCTACTTAGGTTATTGTAGATACCCACCAAAACAGGTAATTCCTCCCAATGTACTAGTGATAAGGTGTGAAGGTCCTTGTACTCTGTCCTTTGCAATGTCTGAATATTCCTCATTATTTGCAACATAGAGCAGACAACTACTATTCATCACTAGTTTACTAATTCTTACTGATAGGTGACAGCAGCATGTGAGTCTGTAAATGTCTATCTGACATGCCACATGACCTACATGGTTTACTTCTTCACATACTTCCACTTGGTAATGCTGCGTTCGCTCTCATTATTCCAATGATTTGGGCAGCAGAATCTCTTGCACTGTGGGGAACGGAGTCTGAACCCACTACAGGTGACACCTGTCGGCCTAATCCGGGTTTTGCTATGGCTAACTAGCAGTGCCTCAACTCCACCCAAGAGTAGGGATGATTGGGCAACCGAGCGCATGACAAAATTGACTCCTCAGGGAAATCGTGGTCACTCAGATCTCGTCCGTTTCTCTCAGTTACATTAGTCTCACATATGTAACGACACTCAGAGGCAGAATATAGTGCAATAAGCTTTTATTAAATTAACTGCATCTTAGATAATAAAGCATGTACTGCAATAACTAGGACAATAAAGCATAACAGGATTAAAATTGTGACAAGGATAGTGAAACATAAAAATAGCGCTACCATATTGTCACTAGAATCGTTAAAAATAGCTCCTACCTAGGCTATGTTAGAGTACAGAATGTTAAGCTCTAATTCTGCCCTTCAGGTTCCCCTGGGAAGACATCATCCCTCAGACCTGAGCAAGAGGCCTGTAGTCTACATAAGCAGCAAAGCACTCAGCAATCAGCATACAGTCATGGTCATCTGGCTGGAATCTCCCTCTAACGTACATGTGCCAAAGTAGTGTTTTTATAATAAAACAGCTGATGTTCCAAGAAAGGATCCCCATGTAAGAGTGTGTATGTTTCTATGAACACTAGAGTCAAAGCGTTACCACGTTTGCCGGCACACTATCTTACTTCAGCCTTGAAAAAAGCACAGTGAAAGAAATGTCTTGTTTAAGAATGCAATGCTGGCCTAGGCAAAGAACAGCTAGATAGAGAAAATAAAACAAGACCGCAAATGTGGCTATTGTTAAAATAATAAAACAAAGCTAAATAAAATATGTCTAGGTTAGAGTGCACAGCGGCAGGCCTAGTTTGCTAAAATAACGTGTATGAAGCTATAACTAAAATGGCTACACAACAATAAGTGAGGGTTGTACATAGCCATTTGTAATGCCTCATCAGAGTAGACAACATGCATGTTGGATACCATTAATTTGTTCCAACATTTCTAGGGTTCATTCATGTTGATATCAAAACCTAGGAATGTTACAACCTTGCTAATGTTCTGTGAGTGGAAAGTGACCACACAACATTGCCCTTGTGCATACTGCTGTAGGCATTACACATGGGCAATGGTAGCCTATTCACATGTACATCCTTGACAGATATGGATCAACATCATGTATCATTGGAAAGGTTCAGGGCAGAATCAACATTGCAAATTGTTATGTATACCTGCATTTTCTATAAAGAATGAGGCAAATGAGTCCTGGCTGCTTGGGAGACTAATGTTGGCATAGATACCTATGTGGTGCTGGTGTGGTAGTGCACATACACATGTGAGTAGTGGTGTAAGTGTATCTGGGCTTGGTGCTTGCATCATAGTGCTTTGGCCCACAGAGTGCTCCCCAGACAGCTGTAATGCTTGGCATGTCTGATGTGTGTGTAGAGATGTACCCACTCAGTCAGTGGGCCAAAAGTGGATGAATTGCATGATGAGGTAGGTCTGATTGTCATCTAACAGCACAGTTTAGTTGTCCATATATCTGGTACACTCTGATTGACACCTTGTGGTAGTGCGTGGGACATAGGTCAGAGGCAACTTACCCCTTACTTGACAGATGATGTTGTCTCAGGACCAATGACCTAGATGAGTTATTCCACTTTGTTTTTCAATCCATGATACATCATTATTGGTGCAATTATGTGTGACATGTGTTCTGACTCCTTTACCTTAACTAGCAATGTAAGGCAATTTGAGGTCTTACAGGTTTGAATAGGTCCATTGTGAGTGTTTATTAGTATGTGAAATGAAGTAGGTTTGGTTTGTCTACACCAGGCATGCTTGCCTTTACTTTCCAACATGTGTCATAGCATGGTATACATGATATCAGGTTGAAAGTAATAGTATGTGTTGAGTATGTGTTCATGATCAGTCTTGAGCAATTTCACTTTCCTAAACTATTGCTCCATTGGTGCTTGACCATGTTGTTGTGGATAGGGAACCTGTATAATGAGGCAAAGTCACCTTGTGATGGTATAGTTAGTGTGATTAGTATACTTCATTCATGGTATTAAAGGTGTCAGATAGGTAGCTTAGCTGGTGTTTGATCATGTGCATATTGAGGGACATCCATCAAAATTTGTAGTGACATGATGTTGCCCCTTTACTGGCACTACATAGGGGTATTGGTGACCAGGGTGTAATGTGACTTATGTGTACTGTATTATGGAAGTGTTATTTTGTGAATGGGATGACCATACCTGACTTTCTGTTTTTCAGCATCTGCACCAGACAGGGCAAAGTCGAGTGGGGAACACTGACAGCGAGGGATCCAGTGGCCTTGAGCGCGAGGGGAGTGCCACAAGGGAGACCGGATCCAGTACATCTTCGGAATCCTCCTCCAGTGGCCACTCCCTAGTGGTGGCGGACCCATCAGGGACTACCCCCATACCATCTCTGTCTACCACCCCCCATTCTATCACTACCCTCCCTGAAGCTACCCACCCAGTTGGCCGTGCCCATCCATCAAAGAGAGTGTGTGTCTCCTTCGCCACAGGCACCTTTGCCCCAGCCCCTGTTAGCCCTGCTGCCCTGAGTGAGGAGGCTTTTGACCTAATGAGGTCTATCTCTGTGGGCCAGTCGACCATCGTGAATGCCATCCAGGGACTCAAACACAACAGAGCAGTGCGTTCCTGGAGGGCATTCACTGTGCACTGGCAGGCATACAGAGATCATTTCAGGCTCTGGCCTCCACACTGACAGCAGCCAGTCACTTTTTGTCTACCGTCCCCCCTGCACCTTAATCTTCCCAGTCTGAATCCCCCCTTCCCAGCCAAAGCACACAAACAGGCAGGCATATATCCACCTCAACATCCAAGGGTAGTGCAGACAAACATAAGCATCACAACCCCATCCGGCACACACACAGACAACATACACCTGCAGACACAGCAACAGTCACAACCTGCCCTGACTCCCCCACCACCCTAAAGACACAGCACCTAGCACACCTGCAGACACCACACCAACATTCAGTGATCCAGCCACCACACCTATCCTAACTGCAGACCTCACCCCAGCAGACCCTCAGACATCCACCCCAGTCACCACACCTGCAGACACCATAACCACCAACACGCCTAATGCAGCACATCCACCATACCTGCAGTCACCACCCCAATAGACAGCCATCCACCCACCCATCACAGCATCCCCGCACCTTCACCGCCCCTCAGCCCAAGAAACATAAACACCCACACTCACATACCCAACAGATACCCGCCACCCACAAGCACACCTTCCTCAAACACGCACCCAAGACATCCACACTGACACATTATACAACCACTCTCTCACCCTTCACACCCAAACCCCCTTTAGATGACCATCCCGTGTATCTAAACAAAACATTCCTTTTCGAGTTTGACCTTTTCTCTACTCCTCCTGCCCCATGACACCCCTAAAAGGTTGGTTTCCCTCCCCATGTCCATCTCTTCCACCTACAAGGCCTCCCTTGTAGGAGCCCCATGCCAGCACCCATGCCCCACTGCCAAGACGAAGTCCACCCCTCCCAAACAGATCTGTCCCCCTTCAAAGCCCAAGCCTAACCCCCCTCCCAAGCACAATCCTAAACTCCCCTTCCCAAGTATAAGCCATACCCCCCCACCAACCCCTAAGGATCACTGAGGTGCCTGCCTGCCTGCCCCCTTGATACCTCTACCTTTGGAGGTTAGATGGCAGTCAGGAGTCAAGTGGGGTACCATGTAGTGCCTTTGGTGCTGTTTGCAGCAGCTCTGGACTGGCCTATGGCCTTGGACATGGTTTTTAAATGACGTTTTTCACATAAAGTCAAACCAACCAGTTGTTTGTTTTAACATTCTGGGGGTCATTCTGACCCTGGCGGCCGGTGACCGCCAGGGTCACCGACCACGGGAGCACCGCCAACAGGCTGGCGGTGCTCCCAAGGGCATTCTGACCGCGGCGGTTCAGCCGCGGTCAGAAAGGGTAAACCGGCGGTCTTCCGCCGGTTTACCGCTGCCCCATTGAATCCTCCATGGCGGCGGAGCGCGCTCCGCCGCCATGGGGATTCAGACACCCCCTACCGCCATCCTGATCATGGCGGGAAACCCGCCATGAACAGGATGGCGGTAGGGGGTGCCGCGGGGCCCCCGTAAGAGGGCCCCTGCAGTGCCCATGCCAATGGCATGGGCACTGCAGGGGCCCCCGTAAGAGGGCCCCACAAAGTATTTCAGTGTCTGCTTTGCAGACACTGAAATACACGACGGGTGCAACTGCACCCGTCGCACCCCTGCAACTACGCCGGCTCAATTCTGAGCCGGCGTCCTCGTTGCAGGGGCATTTGCGCTGGGCCGGCGGGCGCTCTTTTGGAGAGCGCCCGCCGGCCCAGCGGAAATGTAAGAATGGCCGCCGCGGTCTTTTGACCGCGGTGCGGTCATTTGTCGGCGGTACCTTGGCGGACGGCCTCCGCCGTCCGCCAAGGTCAGAATCAGGGCCTCTGTCTTTGTCCAGCCTTTCCTTTCCAAGGTCTGAGTTGTTCATGGCTGACATTGGTTGTGTGGCAGTATTTGTGTGTGTGTGCTGTTTGATGGCTCTGATATTGTCTGAGCAGTCTGTGAGGTTGTGTGCAGTGCTTTTATCCCCCAGGGATTGTGTGAGTTGTGTGTGATGGGTATGTGTATGTAGCTGATTTGTTGTTGTCATGGTGGTGTTTTGTGTTAGTGTTGATATGTGTTTGTTGTAGTGCTGTGTGGCTTTGTGTGTTTGCCCCGTTTGAGTCTGCATGTATTGTGCATGGCATAATAGGGTTGGTTTACTGAGTGTATGTGTAGTGTGTATGTCGATTGGTAGGTTGTATGATGGTGTAATTGTGTGTGTTTCATCACAGATGGTTGTATATTGAGTTGTATGTGTGTGGAGTTCCTGGTCAGTGTCGGTTGTGAGAGTTTGACATGTGTACATATTTGTGCGGGTGTGGTGTTGTTGTTACGAGTTAGTTTGTTGTATGTGAATTGGTGGGGCTGGCCCTGTGCTGTGTTGCTGTGCATGAGTGTGTATCCTTCATGTGCGGTGTGTGTGCTGGCTGCAGTGTGCGTGCTGTGTATGTGTGGGTGTGTTTGTTGCTGTATGTGTGTGTGTCACTGTACTTTTATGTGTGAGTATGGCTCTCGCACCCCTCTCCCTTTGGTATGTTTTGTGACAGTTGTACTTTGTACATTTTACAAATGTAACCGGTGAGTGTGTGTACTTACAGTTGTTGTCTTCCTTGTCAGTGATGACTCTGTTATCTGTCGGCAAGCAGGAGCAGTGGGATGACGTCTAGTAGTGGTTCCCTAGCAGCTCTGGACGAATATGGCTTCTTGGAGGTGAGTGTCTCCTTTTATAGGGCCTCATTATGAGATTGGTGGTAAGTCCCGCTTACCGCCATGCTGACTGCCACCAACATACTGCTGGTGCGGCGGTTTACTGCTACCCATATTATCACCCACACATAGCAATCTGTCACTATGCAGACACACACACAAGTCCGCCAGCCCAAGGTCAGTGATAAACTGGTGGTAGCAAAACCCACACTGTTTCGCCAACAGAACTACGCCCACAACATTATGACCCACGAATCGTTGCGGCGGACATTCAACAGCGGTAAACCATTGGCAGTACATACCATCGAGCTCAAAATACACACACACATACAAAACAATACTACATTGGACAATTCAAACTACACACACCTGACACACATACACACACCACACCCACACCACTATAAAACACACACACATTACCCACAACCCTTTACGACTCAAAAAAATTGACAACTGAAAGACACACCAAGAGCACCCACAGAACCAGAGCCACAGAACACCATCACCCATACACCATCCACGTATCTCATAGCATACACCTCAACACATCACCCTACACACCCTAACACACAGCACACACACTACACCCATGGCACAACAAAGGCACCCCAGGTTCTCAGAGGAGGAGCTAAGGGTCATGGTGGAGGAAATCATACGGGTAGAGCCACAGCTATTTGGCGCACAGGTGCAGTAGACATCCATTGCCAGGAAGATGGAGCTATGGCGGAGAATCGTGGACAGGGTCAATGCCGTGGGACAGCACCCCAGAACTAGGGACGACATCAGGAAGAGGTGGAACGACCTACGGGGAAAGGTACGTTCTGTGGTTTCAGGACACCAGATAGCTGTCCAGAGGACCGGCGGTGGACCCCCACCTCCTTCCCCACAACTAACAATACAGGAGTCTTGGCAATACTGCATCCTGAGGACTGGACTATGGTAAGTCAACTCTTTACCACTTTCACCCCCCCTACCTGCATGCCATCACAAACTCCCACCCCTACCCTCACCCCATCACTCCACCACCTCACATATAACCCACCATCACAACCCACCCATCCCAATACCAAGTCCTGCATGCAACACCAATGCATGGACCCCCATCACAGACCTGCATGGACACCCAATAGCAAATCATGCATATTAGAGAGAATCACCTAGCCCACAAAATCACTACTCACACAAGACAAAGCTGACAGGGCAATCACAACCATACGGGGCAACACACCCATGCACAAGATGTCACATGCAGAAACGATAACACTGCATTCACATCCCCACAGGTCCCCCACCCAACTACACCAGAGAGGAGGTGTCAGCAAAATCCAGTCTCCCCCCCAGAAGAGGCCCACAGTGATGACAGCAGCTCTGCTCGCCTGGATCAGGATGACCAACCTGGCCCATCAGGGATCTCCGGACAGTCAGATACCCAGGCACAGTCCCATACCACCACAGAGCCTCCCCCCTCAGGAAATACCAGCACAGCACCCACCAAGCGGGCCCATACCTCTGTCCCCAGGACACGTCAATCAGCAGTGTGTCCACCACTACAGGGACCTCAGGACACACCACAAACACAGGACGATCAGGGACCTGGGGTCAGTGGCAGTGGGCACACGGGTGAGGGGACAGAGGCACAGGACAACAGGGAAGCTGGGAGGGCTGCTGTGCGACAGGGAGAGGACAGGCCCAGGGAACCAACTCTCCACAAGGCATTCACGAACATCCTGGGAGCATACCACCATTCTCAGGAGACGATGGGCCAGATACTGGACAAGTTGGAGGAAACCCAGTGGTTGCAGGAGGGACAATACCTGGGGATCAGGGAGGACCTGAAGGCCATCCACACCACCCTAGTCACCATTGCAGGGGTGCTAGCAGACATGGCCAACCCCATGAGGGAGGCAGTGGCACACCAATGGGCCCCTGACACTAGCCATACCGATGAACAGCCCTCCACCTCCGCTGCCGCTAGTGGACAGGAGGCCCTGCCACAACAACAATAGGCCACCAGCACCCCTCCCCCTGCAGAAGGAGAACCACCCCGCAAACGGTCCCTGCGATCCAGGAAGAAGCCAGAGAACATTGCCAAAACCCCGCCAGGAAATTAGACTCTCCTGATTGTCACCCTTGTGCCCCACTCTGTCACCCTGTCCACCCTGAACTGCCATTGCTCCCCTTCCTGTGCCCCCTTGGACAATGCACCTGTGATACAAATAGATTGGACTCTATTCTGGACTTACCTCCATCATCCCCCCCAGCCCATTGCACATCTCCTTCTACCTCTTAGCACTTAAATAAACTCCCTTTGAAAAATACAAGTATGGAGTATGTCAAATGATTAACTATGTATTGTTTAACAAGGTTTAAACACTGCAACACATCTGAACAGTAATGTATACATAGGAATGACCTGTAGTTGGCTGCAGTCAACACACCAGGTGCCAGAGTGGGGCACAGATATCTGAAAATAGAGATGCCAAAGGGTACAGTAAGTGGCCTTAGAATTTGGAGAATTTGCATGTCATATACAATATCAAATACAAAATTGTCAATGCAAAGTGAAGTTACAGTGTCTTACCTGTGTGTCACTGGAAGTACTGTCGTATAATAGCTGTTCTGTTGTCCTCATGCCCTCTGCCTCCTCATCTTCACTGTCCACAGGGTCTACTACTGCCACACGCCCATCTCCAGCCTCATCCTCCTGCAGAAAAGGCACCTGGCATCTCAATTCAAGGTTATGCAACATGCAGCATGCCATGATTATCTGGCACACCTTCTTGGATGAGTAGCACAGGGATCCCCCTGTTAGATGCAGGCACCGAAACCTGACTTTCAGGAGTCCGAATGTCCTCTCTATTTTTCTCCTTGTTCGCCCATGTGCCTCATTGTAAGGTTCCTCTGCCCTTGTCCTAGGATTCCTCACAGGGGTCATTAGCCATGAGAGGATGGGGTAACTAGAGTCACCTGCAAATATCGAGGGACACCTGTTAGACACACACTAACCCTTAGGGCCCACACCATACCCATACACTAACATCCACTGGGTGGGAACCAGGGCTCACCTATTAGCCACACCCAGTGCCTCTGGAGTTGAGCCATCACATATGGGATGCTGCTCTTCCTCAGGACCTGTTCATTTCTCCGGGGGGGGGGCAAATGCGATATGTGTACCATCAATTGTCCCAATAATGTTCGGGATATGTCCTATTGCATAGAAGTCAGCTTTCACTGTGGCCAAATCCTCCACCTGGGGGAAAACTATGCAGCTGCGCATGTGTTTCATCAGGGCAGACAACACTCTGGTTAGCACTACTGAGAACATTGGCTGTGACATTCCTGCTGCCAAGCCCACTGTCACTTGGAAGGAGCCAGTTGCCAAGAAATGGAGCACAGATAGGACATGCACAATACGGGTGAAGGATAGCAGATATCATGTCAGGCTCTAATTGGGTAAACAGCTCTGTGATTGTGGCCCTGTCAAGTCTATAGGTGAGGATAATGTGCCTGTTCTCCAGTGTTGCCAAGTCCACCAGTGGTCTGTACACGAGGGGATGTCTCCATCTCCTATTCATCCATAGGGGTTGTAATCTAGGGGGCAAAACGGGGAGCAGCTCGTCAGTATTCCACATTTCCAAACACTACACTGCATCGCATGTTGTGACAGTAACAGTATGTTCTTGGATAGGCCAAATGGTGTACTGTGACGCAGTTAGGTGACGTGGCCTGCCCCCTTCCCCGAAATGGCATCCGCCTGGCCTGTTTGGTGGGACAGGTGGAAATGAGGTAATTCTGCTGATGTTGTACGCAGTTGCAGGAGGCAGTCGAGTACCGCCATGCAGCTCCTCATTGGTTATCATTGGGCCCTATGGGTTACAGTGGCTAATGGTGATGTACGCCGGCGGTGGCGGTATGCACCGCCGTGGACGTGACCGCCATTTTCTATCTGTTAACTCACTTGCTACCTGACCTTCAACAGGAGAGGACCTACATTGCAAGTGCTGCTGTGACCTGTATCTGGAATCGACCATGGCTCGTGTCACTGGGGAAAGGGCCCCTGCCTTCATCACTGTGGAGTTGGAGAAACTGGTGGATGGGGTCCTACCCCAGTACCAAATGCTGTATGGGCCTCCAGATCAACAGGTGAGTACACTGTGAGCACAATGCGAGGGGCATGGATGCATGGAAGCTTTGTGTGAGGGCTTTGTGTGGGGGGGGTTGGTGGAAGGGTTCTGGGCAGAGTTCTGCTTGTATGGTGGGCAATGCTTGTGCGTAAGGGGATAGGAGGGCTATGGTGGCCCATGAGTGTAACAGGCCGGACAGTATGACTAATACCTTTTTCTATGTATCTTTTTCTGCAGGTCTGCGCCCTTCACAAAAAGGGTATATGGTGTGCCATCGCCAAGGACGCGCAGACCCTGGGGGTTTGCGGCAGGCGGAGCACCCACTGTTGCAAATGGAGGGAGGACCTGAGACGCTGGGCAAGGAAGACGGCGGAGGCCCAGCTGGGGATGGCCTCCCAACGAGGAAGGGGTGCCCATCAAACCCTGACCCCCCTGATGGCCCGCATACTGGCGGTGGCCTATCCGGAGCTAGATGGGCGTTTGAGGGCATCACAGCAGCCACAAGGGGGTGAGTATAGTTTAACAATATACTACTTGCGCGTGGTCTGGTGGTCTCCGGGTGGGGAATGTGGGCCTGTGGGTACCCCTAGGCCAGACTGGACATTGCAGGGTAGGTTCCATGTTGGGCAGGGTCTGATGAACACCACCCCCTAACAAGCTAGTAGGCATCCACTATTGGGCAGGGGTCTGTGAGTGTCAGGTATGCTGCTATTCGCGTTAGCTATTCCTGTCCCTGGGCTGGTGACTAGCATTGTGACTGGTAGTGCATTGCCTAGTGCGTAGGGATATTCCCTGTGTGTGTGTCGTGTATGCCAACGGTGGTGTTGTTGCTGCCATTGACCAAGTGTATCCTTTGTCTCTCCCCCTCCCCCTTTTTGTTTTGTCACCCTGTCCTTATGTGCATTAGCATCATCTGGCAGAGGAGCAGAGGCACCGGCAACGGAGGGAGCTGCATCCCACATGGCCCTGGAGGCCGAATCCACCAACGGTGAGGGCACCAGTGGGACGGAGGGCGAGGGGAGCACCACGTTGGAGACAGGAGGGGTCAGTTCTGACAGTGATACCTCCTCTGATGGTAGCTCCCTGGTGGTGGCGGACACCTCTATGCCCACCCTAACTACAGGTACAGCCACCACCCCCTGTACCAGCACCGCCCTCCCAGCAGCCCCTCAGCATGCTTCCTGTGCACGTACACCCAGGAGGGTGAGTATCTCCTTCAACCAAGGCACCTGAGGCCCTGCCCCAGTTAGCCCTGCTGCCTTGAGTGAGGAGGCTATTGACTTCCTGCAATCCATCTCTGTTGGGCAGTAAACCATAGTGAAAGCCATCCAGGGGCTGGCAGCCCATTTACAACAAACAAATGCATTCCTGGAGGGCATGCGCTCTAGCATGGTGGCCCAACAGAGATCAATCCAGGCTCTGGCCTCCTTCCTAATGGCAGCCATTGTCCCTGTCTCTAGTCTCCACCCTCCAACTTCCTCTGCCCAGTCCCATTCCCCTCAACCCCAACCTATCCCAAGCACACATTCAGACTAGCATGCACCCAAAACAACACACAGGAGTGTCTCAGGCAAACACAAGCACCACACATCATCCCACAGGCTCTCACACAAACACCATCCAGATGCAGACATAACAACATCCACTGCCTCCACTGTGTCACCCTCTTCCTCCTCGTCCACCACCCTCCTAGTAGCATCTCCACTCACACCTGCATGTACTACATCCACACTGGCAATTACCACCCCGATTTCCATGCACACGTCCCTTGTGTCCTCTCCCACTGTGTCTGTGCCCCCTCCTCCTAAAGTACACAAACGCAAGCACTCAGACACCCAACAGCCATCCACCTCACAACAGTATCCAGCCCTTGCACCTGCACCCAAACACAGCAGACAGACACCTCCAACAACCACTCCCTCTTCCTCCACTCCCAAACCTTCACCCTCTTCCCGCCCCAGTGTCCCTAAGCAGCTTTTCCTCTCCGCTGTTGACCTCTTCCCTACCCCTCCCCCTGTCCTTGACATCGGGCCAGGGTGGTCAGAACCCAGGCTAGCTCCTCAGCCACCCAGTCCATGGCCACAGTAGTGTCGGCAGCTACTGCAGGTGCGAGAGGCTCCAGGGAACCAACCATCAGCACTGACAGTGTGCCTGCACCAGCTGCCAAGGGAAAGGACAAGGAGGCACCACCAGCTGCCAAGGGGAAGTGCAAGGAGGAACCACCAGCTGCCAAGGGGAAGGGCAAGGAGGCACCACTAGCTGCCAAGGGGAAGGGCAAGGAGGCACCACCAACTGCCAAGGGAAGGGCAAAGGGCCTGCAAGCAGGAAGGACAGGAGTCCTGGTGCTGGGACTGATTCTGAGCCCCCACCACCAACCATGGTGGTTCAGCCATCTGAGGCTGCAGGGGAAGGGCTGGAGCCTCCCCCACCACTGGCATCCCCAATACCAGCACCGCCATCAGCACCACTGCCAGCAGCAGCAGCCCCAGTGGGTAGTCGTCCGAGGCTGCAGGGGAAGGGCTGAGGCCTCCTCCCACTGCCACCAGCACCACTGCCAGCCGTCCGAGGCTGCAGGGAAAGGACGGGAGCCTCCCCCACCACTAGCAGCACCACCACCACTGCCAGCAGCAGCAGCCCCAGTGGGCAGCCGTCCGAGGCTGCAGGGGAAGGGCTGGAGCCTCCCCCCACTGCCACCAGTACCAGCCAGAGTGGGCAGCCATCCGACACTGCAGGGGAATGGCTAGAGCCTCCCCCCACCACTGCCAGCACCACCACCAGCACCACTGCCAGCAGCAGCGCCAGTGGGCAGCCATCCAAGACTGCAGGGGAAGGGCTAGAGCCTCCCAACTGCCAACCCCGACACCAGCACCGCCACTGCCACCACTGAGCAGCCGTCGCCGCCGGCGGGCAGTGTGTAGTCGTGCCTCCATGGGCTGTAGTGCGTCCTGGAGCCTGCAAATCCTGTAGGTGTGACACCCAGGTGAGTGACTGTGACCTTGCACTCCCCTAGTGCTGCATCACAGGGCACAATGCCCACCTCCAGAACCAGTTGAAGAAGCCATCCATTCACCCCCTCCTTGCCAGGATGAAGCACACTGGGCACAAGACCCCTTCCAGAACCAGTGGAGAAGCCACCCACTAGAGAGACTGTGGCTTTGTACTCCCCAGGACCAAGCAGTGGGCAAACCACCCACTTAAGAGACTGTGGCTTTACACTCTCCAGGGCAAAGCAGTGGGAAAACCATCCACCTGAGAGACTGTGGCCTTGCACTCGCCAGGAGCAAGCAGTGGGCAAACCACCCACTTGAGAGACTTTGGCTTTGCACTCCCCAAGAGCAAGCAGTGGGCAAACCATCCACTTGAGACACTGTGGCTTTGCACTCCCCAGGACCAAGCAGTGGGCAAACCACCCACTTGAGAGATTGTTGCCTTGCACTCCCCAGGACCAAGCAGTAGGCAAACCACCCACTTGAGAGACTATGGCTTTGCACACCCCAGGACATCGCGTAGGGCATGTAGCCCCTTCCAGGACCAGTGGTGTTGTACCATGTAAGGAAATGCCTCCTTGGCATGGTTACCCCCTGACTTTTTGCCTTTGCTGATGCCAAGTTATGATTTGAAAGTGTGCTGAGGCCTGCTAATCAGGCCCCAGCACCAGTGTTCTTTCCCTAACCTGTACTTTTGTTTCCACAATTGGCACACCCTGGCATCCAGGTAAGTCCCTTGTAACTGGTACCTCTAGTACCAAGGGTCCTGATGCCAGGGAAGGTCTCCAAGGGCTGCAGCATGTCTTATGCCACCCTGGGGACCCCTCACTCAGCACAGACACACTGCTTGCCAGCTTGTGTGTGCTAGTGGGGATAAAAAGACTAAGTCGACATGGCACTCCCCTCAGGGTGCCATGCCAACCTCACACTGCCTACAGGTATAGATAAGTCACCCCTCTAGCAGGCCTTACAGCCCTAAGGCAGGGTGCACTATACCATAGGTGAGGGCATAAGTGCATGAGCACTATGCCCCTACAGTGTCTAAGCAAAACCTTAGACATTGTAAGTGCAGGGTAGCCATAAGAGTATATGGTCTGGGAGTCTGTCATGCACAAACTCCACAGCACCATAATGGCTACACTGAAAACTGTGAAGTTTGGTATCAAACTTCTCAGCACAATAAATGCACACTGATGCCAGTGTACATTTTATTGTAACATACACCCCAGAGGGCACCATAGAGGTGCCCCCTGAAAACCTTAACCGACTACCAGTATAGGCTGACTAGTTTTAGCAGCCTGCCACACAACAGACATGTTGCTGGCCACATGGGGAGAGTGCCTTTGTCACTCTGTGGCTAGTAACAAAGCCTGTACTGGGTGGAGATGCTTCTCACCTCCCCCTGCAGGAACTGTAACACCTCAAAGGCTCACCCCCTTTGGTACAGCACCCCAGGGCACTCCAGCTAGTGGAGTTGCACGCCCCCTCCGGCCACGGCCCCACTTTTGGCGGCAAGGCCGGAGGAGATAATGAGAAAAACAAGGAGGAGTCACTGGCCAGTCAGGACAGCCCCTAAGGTGTCCTGAGCTGAGGTGACTCTGACTTTTAGAAATCCTCCATCTTGCAGATGGAGAATTCCCCCAATAGGGATAGGAATGTGCCCCCCTCCCCTCAGGGAGAAGGCACAAAGAGGGTGTAGCCACCCTCAGGGCTAGTAGCCATTGGCTACTAACCCCCCAGACCTAAACACACCCCTAAATTTAGTATTTAGAGGCTCCCAGAACACAGCAAGATAGATTCCTGCGACCTAAGACGAAGAAGGACTGCTGAGCTGAAAAACCCTGCAGAGAAGACGGAGACACTAACTGCTTTGGCCCCAGCTCTACCGGCCTGTCTCCCCACTTCTAAAGACACTGCTCTAGCGACGCGTTCCACAGGGACCAGTGACCTCTGAAGCCTCAGAGGACTGCCCTGCATCTAGAAGGACCAAGAACTCCCGAGGACAGCTGCTCTGTTCCACAAAGACTGCAACTTTGCAACAAAGAAGCAACTTTGAACCAACACACGTTTCCCGCCGGAAGCGTGAGACTTTGCACTCTGCACCCGACGCCCCCGGCTCAACTTGTGGAGAACAAACACCACAGGGAGGACTCCCCGGCGACTGCGAGACCATGAGTAGCCAGAGTTGACCCCCCTGGCCCCCCACAGCGACACCTGCAGAGGGAATCCCGAGGCTCCCCCTGACCGCGACTGCCTGCTTCAAAGACCCGACACCTGGTAAAGGCACTGCATCTGCAGCCCCCAGGACCTGAAGGATCCGACCTCCAGTGCAGGAGCGACCCCCAGGTGGCCCTCTCCCTTGCCCAGGTGGTGGCTACCCCGAGGAGCCCCCCCCTTGCCTGCCTGCATCGCTGAAGAGACCCCTTGGTCTCCCATTGAACCCGACACTTGTTTGCACACTGCACCCGGCCGCCCCCGTGCCGCTGAGTGTGTACTTTTTGTGTGGACTTGTGTCCCCCCGGTGCCCTACAAAAGCCCTCTGGTCTGCCCTCCGAAGACGCGGGTACTTACCTGCTGGCAGACTGGAACCGGGGCACCCCCTTCTCATTGAAGCCTAAGCGTTTTGGGCACCACTTTGACCTCTGCACCTGACCGGCCCTGAGCTGCTGGTGTGGTAACTTTGGGGTTGCCCTGAACCCCCAACGGTGGGCTACCTTGGACCCAACTTTGAACCCCGTAGGTGGTTTACTTACCTGCAAAAACTAACAAACACTTACCTCCCTCAGGAACTGTTGAAAATTGCACTGTGTCTAGTTTTTAAATAGCTATATGTAATTTGTGTGAAAACTGTATATGCTATTTGGCTAATTCAAAGTTCCTAAGTGAAATACCTTTAATTTAAAGTATTACTTGTAAATCTTGAAACTGTGGTTCTTAAAATAAACTAAGAAAATATATTTTTTGATATAAAAACCTATTGGCATGGAATTGTCTTTGAGCGTATGTTCCTCATTTATTGCCTGTGTGTGTACAACAAATGCTTAACACTACCCTCTGCTAAGCCTACTGCTCGACCACACTACCACAAAATAGAACATTAGAATTATCTCTTTTTGCCACTATCTTACCTCTAAGGGGAACCCTTGGACTCTGTGCATGCTATTTCTTACTTTGAAATAGTACATACAGAGCCAACTTCCTACATACCATCTTCTGGCTGAGGTACCCCCCCCTTTCCCGTCCCCCTGAGGTGTCTGTGTATTTTTGACCTGATACCCCTGCAGTGTTCTCTCTGTGTTGTTGCAGGAGTGAAGTGGGGCTTTGGCCTATGTGATGTGGCCCTGTGGCCCACGGACATTGAGGACTGGGCAGTGTCCATCCATTTGTATATATGTATATACTGTTTTGATTTTGAATCACGATTTGTTCATATTTTATCTTATTACACTCACTTTAATCAATTCCTTTTGTCCTTGCATTATTCCTGAGGGGTACAGGGTGTATATGTAATGTTACTGCATCTGTTTGTGTGTATAGTGTTGGGGGTGGGGGTGCTGCGTGTTGCATGTGTGTGTCACTCTCTTTTTCCTCCCCCCTCCCTTGTTTGCTAGGCGGCAGTACTCACTGTGGTCATCTTCGCTGGCGTTGCTGTTCGTAGTGAATAAGAAGTTATACAATCATGGGAAAGATGTGCACCTCGGGCTCCATTGAGTCCCAGTTCCTTCTTGAGTCTCCAGAGGTGAGTCCTTTACCTTCAGTGCACTGTTTCCGCCATGCTTTTGATGTCATTGGTACCACCCCGGAAAAGGTGGTGGATAGGCCTCTTGTAATACAGTGGGCGGTGCATTGTCTTCAACCTGGCTGTTGGCGGTTAACACCGCAGTGCTTGTTGCTACCGCTGTGGCAGTCAGTGTATTAAAGTGGCTGTCTGAGGGGTTTCCACCGTGGTCATAATTCCATTTTTTTTACTGCCGGCCATTTGCCGGTATTACCACCACTTTATCACAGACCACCAGGGTTGTAATGAAGGCCATAGTGTTCCGTTCTGCCTGCTATTCTGTGGTGGTTTGACCTTGGCGGTTATGTTGGCGGTGTGCAACCTCGGAATGAGTCAGGCGGAAACATGGTCTCCGCAGGGACCGATGGTGGCTCTACTTGCCCGCTGCGGTCTGGCTGCACTGGCGGTGCCGGCGGTGCTTTGGCAGGATCCTATGTGCATCACCACCAATGTCCTAATGTGGAAGTCTTTTCCGCCAGCCTGTTGGCGGTTGGACCGTCACTGCCAACATGGCAGTCCTCGGACCGCCAAACTTGTAATAAGGCCCTAGCTCTTTCATATCCCAAGTTTCCAAGGTTTCTGAAGCAGCTCCTCTGCATCGTTTCTAAGGCTCTAAAGACCTCAGGGACAGCACTTGAGGGCCAAGAGTCACTTTAGCGGAGGCTTCCAGCTAGGTCAGTCCAAGTATAGTTCCTACTAGTCAAGTGGGCATTCTGGGGAAACAGCCTCTGCAGCTTGCTGTGTTTCTGTAGCCACACAGCTGGGGTTCCACCTGCTGACCCTTCAAGTCACCTCTTTGTCATGGGTAGAAAGGGAAACAGGTGCAGTCCTTCAGGGCTTCTTTGAGGTCACATGTAACAGGGCCAGTACTCTTCTGTTCTTCTGCAGGTCCAGAAAGTGCCTGGGGTTGCCACCTTTATGTGTGATGCCTACCTCCATCCTAATCAATGGATTAAAGGTTCCCAGGGTTAACCTCACACACTTTTGCAGCAATTTGTGTTTACCTAACTGCAAACAGGCCCACAATGCCATGTGTCAGGGCATTTTCTAGAGGGCAAAAGTCTTGAGCTACATTTAACTTGGGCTCTGAGGGCTTAGGTAAGTGTGGGAGTGTGATAGGGAAATTTCCAGTGCCTTCTGACCTCTACCACTAAAATCAGCTTGAGACAGGCATTGTGCCCACAAACAATCCAGAGACAGATCTCTGGTAGGACAAAAGCAGAGTCCTTCAGTAACCAAACTGGGGTTCCGCAAGTGTTGTCTTGGCATCCTGTTTTCTCACTTTCAAGTGTGCCCCACGTGTTACATGTGGCTCAACAGATCTTTGAAGTGGAATTTGACAGTGTGGTTTCACGAGATGCCCACAGCCCCCACCCTAAATATTCTGTGTAGTTCAGAGTAGTTATCACTGCCCATTCAGGTCAGCATACCGTTTGCTCCTTGGAGGCATTTCACACCTAGTACACAACTGTTCAAGGCTGAGAACAGTCCGGGAGTTGCTCAAAGTTAATGCAAAGTAGCATCCAAGCACATTAGGCAGGAAAAAGGTAACTTTCTAAAAGTGACGTTTCCCTATTTTTTTAAAAAACACCAATTTCAGCATTGAATTTGATTTTAAATAACTATTAAAAATAGTGGTTTAACTATTTTTCTAGCTGGTCCCTTTCCAGAGTTAGCAGTATTAGTATTTTAATATGCACTCTAGTTTTCTACATAGGACTGCTAGGCCAACCACAATATAAATACGTTTTTGGGCCTGGTCATGGTCGGGACATGTTCCACTCTTAAATATAATGCACTCTAGCTTGTGAACTACAAAGACTACATATGGGTGACTTACTTCTATTTGAAAGAGAGGTTTTTACCTGTTGAAAATTGGTTATTTTAACAAGTCACACTGCAGATCTTACACTGCAGCAATCAGTCTACAATGGTTAGTCTGAAGCTGTGTTCTTTTGTCACACTATTGTATGACACAATAAGTGACAAGTTCCAGTTATTATAAATCCATCACTTATCACTCTCTTCCCATACAAAAAAGTCACTCTCAAGCAAGTCGACCCAAACAACTACTACATTATCAGATCGTCCCTTGATTTTTAATCCCTTCAAGAAGGCAGTCACTCTGCAAAATCCTAGATATTAACTAATCGGGCTCCTCCCACAGACACAGTGCTAAAATAGCCCTGATCAGCATCTGGGATGACCAGTGATAAACCATAGTTTCCCTGAAGTTCACAATGCATTTGAAATGGCGAAAAACAAGAACCTTATCAGCTGCCTTATATGAGTAGTTAACATATCAGACCAATTACTGAAGTGATTATTCTTTCCCTGATCCACATCCAATAAGTAATGCTTGGGGTTTGTCCTTCCCTCCAAGACCCATCAAATGTAATTCTTCAAAGCTTATACTCTCGCCCTACAAAGTCACTATCAAATCCCTTCAGGAGTGCCTCTGATTTACCACCATTACATCTACTCCTATGGATGTTATAGCCAAATGTTCTATGTGACATACAAGAGGGCTAGATCTTTGTTGTATCCAAAACCCCAATGATGTGGAGTCCTGAACGGATCAAAGTAGCTTCATCTTGAATAGGATGAGAACAAATATATTGGTCCTACTTGCCCCATTATCCTCCTGAAACAAATGTAGATGCTTCACCTCTTCCCCACCTCGGGGGACAAACAGAACACATCAGTGCAGAAAGAAGACTGAGGTGGTCATTCCGAGTTTGGCGGTCATTACCGAAGACCGCTGTGTAAGCAGTCGCCAAAAGATCGCCAGTGATGGGGGAGTGAAGACTGCCGCATTACGAGTCACCCACACAACACCGCCCTAAAAACAGCCAAAAAACAACGCTGTCAGTGTAAACGGTGGCGTGAAGGAGGCAGCCGCATCACCAGCACCACCACGCTGAGAATATCACGCCCAACAAATAATGATTCATAAATCAGCACTGCGGTCCCAACACAGCGACAATCCATTGTCGGTCCGAATCGCTGTGTGAAAAAAAGGCACCACCACCAGAACACTGCACCACATTGGACAATACCATTATCCAACACCTGAGACACATACACACACCTGTCCACAGCACTACAAAACACCCCCACACACAAACCCAGAAACCTTTGCAACCAGAAACTCTGACAGAGTGAGGCAAGAGCACACTGAAAGGAGGCACTGCACCTAGATACCATAGGCACCATCACACTGAACACGCATCATACAACACACCACTGTACACAAACACCCCAGGGCACACATACCACTACACAAACTCACATCAACAAACAGCACACACAGAATCCCTGCACAACATACACCCCCACCCACAACACAACCACATGGCACCACCAAAAAAACCACAATTCACAGAAGAGGCGCTGAGGGTAATGGTTGATGAAATCATCAGAGTGGAGCTACGACTGTTTGGAGCACAGGTCCAGCAGACATCCATAGTCCGGAAGAACAACTTATGGCAGAGGATAGTCATCAGGGTGAATGCAGTGGGGAACCATCCACGCACAAGGGAGGACATTAGGAAGAAGTGGAACGAACTATGAGGGGGAAGGTCCAGGCACCAAATCGCCATTATGAGGACCAGTGGTGGGCCCCCACCGGCTCCCCCAGAAATGTCACTCTGAAAGGAGAAGGTCCTGGCCATTCTACATCCAGACGGGCTGACGAGAATACCTAGTAAGTCTACTGTACTCCCCGGCCAACATTTCCCCGTGCACAGCATGTACCTCCACCACCCTCTCACTCCCTCACACCACCCTAATGTGCACAAACCCACCATGTACCCAATAGCCACCCTTGCATGCCACAGCACCCTATTGACACCATTCCCTCACAGGCCCACCTAGTGCATGGATACCTCACACTGCAGCAAGTACCACATTTACCACAATGCAACACTCCCTACCCTTGCATGACTGCTACATCCACATCACATCTCTGCAATTGCACGTTAAACCAAGTCACTCTCCATCACCAATAAGTATGAGGAATGCACATCAGTACATGGCAATGATAGTAGCAAGACAAACATTAACTATCCTCCAAAATAGGCCCATTACAACATTCCACTGATGGTAACACAAGCAGTGGACTGGTAACTGGCAATGCCATTACTGCCCTGCAAATCCAGTTAATACAACCATGTGTATCACTGCTACAATACCTCATCTGACACAATACCTCTCATTCCACAGGTCTCCCATGTACTGCCACACAGCAGAGGAGCCCAGTGACAGAAAGCCCAGGCCCGGAAGCAGGTCCAATAGAGGAGGACTCCCCTGAAGGTCTGGATGTGGACGACGAACCTGGCCCATCAGGCATTGAATGGTCACTCCACCACCACCAGCCCCACCCTGCCCATTACTGAAATCACCTCCCCTGAGGCAGCCAAAACACAGTAGAGCCCACCTTCCATACCTGTGTCCTAAGGTCACATCAAACATCAGTGTGCCCCACAGGACAGGTGCAGGAGTCCACAGTGCAAACCGAAGACAATGACGGTCCTGGTGTCAGTGGGGGGGGGAGGCACACTACACCAGAGGCTCAGGGGGCAAGGGCGAGTGTGAGGGCAATCGTGTGCCAAGGGGAAAGGCAGGTACAGGACACGACTGGCCAGGAGGCCGTCTCCAGAGTCCTGGGAGCCTACCAGCAAACGCACAACAAGATGGGCCAGATACTCACCACCTTGCAGGATATGCAAAGGCTGCAGGGGGAATACCACCAGGAGGCTATGCAGCAGTGGCAGGCACTCTATGCCACTATAGTCTCCATATTAGGGGATTTCAAGGAATTGAGCAATATCCTGCGGACATCCACAACCCAACATCAGGCCCCATCCAGTAGTCAGGCAACACCACTGCCAACATCATCACCTGCTACTGGAATTGAGGAACAGCAGGAGGGCCCACAGGCCACCAGCACCCCTACCGCTGCAGCTGAGGGACCCCCGAAAAAGAGGCCACCCATCCACACATCCTGCAGGACCTGAGGCCAAGACCAATTCCCCACCAGGAAGTGATCCGTCTTCTGTACTGTCACCCTTGTGTGCCACTTTTACACCCTGTTGGCTGTCCAATACCAAGAACACATTAATCCGGGAAAATGGATACAGGACCTGTGAGACAAACAGCTGTACCACCAACCCAGATCAGCACCCACACCGTTACCCCGCTCCTCTGGACTGTGATGTCAAACACTTAATAAGCACAAATTCAGACAAGTCATAGTGCATGTCTCTAAATTGTATGTAGTGGCAATCATGTTTCCAAGCAGCAAATATATACAAGTTGGCACCACAACAATGTTGAAGTGATAGACATAGTGGGACACCTCAGCTGGTGTGTAAGTACATCCAAATTGTAATGATATCCAGTGTCAACGATGGCAACAGAAATACAGAAATCAGCTTTCAGACAGAGATGTGACCTGAAGAGGGAAAATCAAATGGAAATAGGCACAATGTTGTAAGGCATGTTAACAAAGACAAACATCCACAGCATTTGAACACATACACAGGATGACTGGCCCAGCAGCTATGATACCACATCTGTAAGGGCCTGCATGGGCACTCACACACGTGTGGACAGGAAAGCTGTAACATAGGTAGCATCCTCTATTGTTCACCTCCCTGAGTAGTCAGGAACAGGTACTTGCCACACAGCAGCTGACAATGCAGCATGACATGCCTACGCAGCAGGACAAGACTGATAAGTCCCCCTAACATATACTCAAACAGGCAAACTGAGGACTATAAACCATTGGTACAACTATAAGGCTGTACTGCAAAGGCACCAGCATTCCACACAAGTACTTAGCAGCAGTGCATTTCCACTACCCCGCATGGTAAGTCAACTACCCTTCAAGTTCGGAAAGCAAGATGGAAGGCTGTAGTCCCCACACACGCACCTTGATGCATGCAAATACTGCCTACAGACTGGCTTCAGCAATACATCTTCCATGTGCAGTTGACATACAATTCACACATACCTGTACATCATTGAAAGTAGTGACGAATCTTGTCAGTCCTGTTGTCATGTGCCTCATCCTCGTCAGCCTCCACCACAGCATCAGAGTCACCGGCCCCAAACACTGCTCCAGCATCAATGTCCCCCTCCTCCAACAGTGGAATGTGCCTTCTGAGGGCCAGATTATGGAGCATGCAGCATGCATTAATGATCTTGCAGACTTTCCTTGGTCGGTACTGTAGGGCACCACCAGACACTTGAAGGCAACAAAATCTAGCTTTCAAAAGACCGAAAGTCCGCTCAATCACTTGCCTCGCCCGGCCATGTGCCTCATTGTACCTGTTCTCCCCTCATGTAGTTGGATGTCTCAAAGGTGTCAGGAGCCATGGCAGGTTGGGGTATCCGGAGTCACCTATGTGGAAAAGGGAACATGACTATAGGTAACAATGCTAGGCAGAGAGCTGACTGTGTTATGAGGGGTACAAACATCTGACATAGAGAGAAGTACAAAAACCAATGAGCCAGGTCCTTTCTCCCTGTAGCTGTGACATCATTGCAGGGACACTGCTGTCCCTCAGGATGTAGGAATAATGTACTGATCCTGGGAATTTTGCGTTCACATGTGTTATGTACTTGTCTGCAAGACACTTCACTTGTACATTGAGTGAATATGTACTCTTCCTGTTTCTGTAGACCTGTTTATTGGTCCTCGGAGCTACCAAGGCAATGTGTGTCCCATCAATTGCCCCAATTACACGTGGGACATTTGATATGCTGTCGAAGGCTGTTTTTACAGTGGGCAATTCTGGACGATGTGGGAACCTAATGTACCTGTCACATGCTTGAGTAGGGCATGTAGCACATCCTGCAACACCTTACTGAACAGGGATGTGAAAACCCTGCAGCCAGTCCCACTGTAACCTAAAAAGAGCCAAACGCCAGAAAACGCAGGATTGACAACACCTGGACTATTGGAGGAATATCATGGGGATTTGTCAAACCCAGCAGGAGGTCTGGCTTCAACTGGGCGACCAGTTCCCTGATGCACAAACGGTTCAGTCGATAGGCCAGGATGATGTGGTGCTCTTCCATGGTAACAAGATCTATGAGTCGCCGGTAAACTGGTGCATTCTTCATCACTCCATTGTGGTGATATCTGTGCGGGGACACAACAACAATCTGAGTACCTCTCACAATGTAGGGCACCAAGTGTGACATACGACAGTCACAAAGTTTTATTCATGCAAGTTGGCTGTTACACATTACTCCACACTCCATTCCTAATCACGATGGCATATGATCCCTGTGGCAATGTACGTATACAGGACATGTACACGTACACCTTCCATGTGTTCCACTATACTGATCATACATGTTGACAACTGTAGTGTCAAGTGTGGTTATGTCACCAGACTCTCACTACATGTGTCATTGTCCACAATGTGTGACCTGATGTATCTATTTGTGACGACATGCAGGTAATTACGCAGTGTGAACCCAGGACAGTCATGTTACAGACTAAAATGGCATCCGCCTGTCTGGCATGCATTGGACAGCTGGAAGTGAGCTGGAAGTGACCTTGTTCCGCCAGCGGAAGTCGTCCTTGTGGAAGGTGGTCTGAACTGCTGTGCAACTCCTCATTGGGTAACATTTACGTCTATGGAAGACTAGGACCGATGACGATCACCGCCAGCAGTGACGGTCATGACCGCTGCAGTCGTAACCCCCATTTTGTATGGGCCAGCTCACTTGACTCCTGGCATTTGGGCCAGACAGACCTCCATTTTATGTGCTGCTGTGTCCTGTATTTTGGAGCAATGATGGCACGCACTGCAGGGGATAGGGCCACTGCCTTCACCATGGAGGAACTAGAGAAACTGGTGGAAGGGGTCCTACCCCTGTATGAGCAGTTGTACGGTGCTCCAGGGCAACAGGTCAGTACAACGTCCTTTATCCCACATGTTGGGTGGTGTTTGATAATGTATGTGTGTGCACATTGACATGTCATGGCTAATCAGGTGTTTAGCATGCACATGATATGTGTGGGATATTGGTAGAGTGCATGGTCCGTGTTTGTTGTGTGTAGCCAAAGGTTACTGATGTATTATTATAACTAACATCATGTCCCCCATTTTTGGAATGTTTCCCATGCAGGTCAGCGCCCACCAGAAAAAAGGGTTATGGAGAGCCATTGCCAAGGAAGTGCGGACCCTGGGTGTCCATAGCCGGCGGAGCACCCACTGCAGGAAGCGGTGGGAGGACCTTAGGCACTGTGCCCGGAAGGCTGCAGAGGCCCACCTGGGGACGGCCTCCCAACATTCAAAATCCACGGGGAACAGTATGAATGCATAACACACAGCAAAACGCGAATTTCACACCCCAAGGCTGCTTTTTGAAGAAAAGATCATGTATTCCACACGCATGAGACAAGTAGGACAACTGATGAAATATGTGCACAAAAATGTTCTTCAAAAGTTTATTCCCG
Organism: Pleurodeles waltl; assembly: GCF_031143425.1. Lineage (NCBI taxonomy): Eukaryota > Metazoa > Chordata > Amphibia > Caudata > Salamandridae > Pleurodeles > Pleurodeles waltl. Next base: position 360,759,317 of record NC_090440.1, read on the forward strand.
CATTAAATTGACGGGGAACCGAAGATTAATCTAGAGTTTGTCAATGTATGGACTATACTAAATAAAACGTAGGAGAGATTATACTCTCAATAGGAACCCGCGATGTGGTCCCGACTAGGCATTTACACTGAACGCTGGCAGTTTCCCCTTAATAATGGTCCAGGGCGACTCTAAGGTAAGGAACCAAGAAGTAATAGGAGATGGAGACATTGGCCTCTATACATTCTGTGGCGACCTGCTAACATACCAAATACAAAGGCAGTGATACATCCATAATGTGGCAGTCTTGATATATGCTGTCTGAACCGTCCATAAACTGTCACCTTATGAGGAACATTCACTGGCTACCTGTGCGAGCCGGGGTCTCCTCCCAGAAACTCTGTCTCTCACACGTCTTGGCCTCTGCAGTGCTCCCAGACTCATGTTGTTCATGGCCAGAAAACAATCCCACCTGTCCTGGGACATAGTCTTGCTCAAACCATGCAGTCTCTTTGAAGCGCAATACGAGGCTGACTGTCTTGTCGAACAGTCACACTAAAAAATATTTAAAAGCAAAGAGGTAGGAAAACATCCAACATCTAAATTGGACATAGACTTCTGCCTTCAGTCCCCGTTGCCTGCAATGAAAAGCGTGTATTTCGCACATCATTCACTAAGGACTCATAGCGCTTGGAATAGAAATACGAACATGAAAAGAGCAGGAGAACAGACAGCAACCTAGGTTGGACGAGAGAACAAGCAAACAAATTCCACGAAAACTATTAGGGTGTATTTAAAATTCCCACACTGTGAAATACTAAGGAGGCCCATAGCCTGAGGTCCAGCACATATAAGGTTCTGCCACTGTACGTTTAGATTGGACCACACATAAAAGTGAGGCAGCACTAAATCTTAGTGATCAGGCAGGCTAGAAGGAGCATCACTAGTCATCATAAAAAGGCCAGGACAATTTTATAAGGCTCTATGGGCTAGTCAAAGTACTTTAAGGTGGATACTTTATTTTACGGAAAGCCAGTTGAAATTCTGTCCGTCTTGGGAACAGTTTTGTAGGCCTTCCACTAATCTTAGAGCCATGTTCTGCTCCTATTGCAGCTTTGAGAAAGATTTATCAAGGAGACAAAGCTAAATATTATTACAGTACTCTAGGTAGAAGAGCACCCACCACCTGGCCAAACATTTCAAGTGTGAAAAGCCACATTTTCCTCCAGATCTTTATTTGACTGGACTTCGTAAATTCAGTTAAATAAAGATAACTCCTAATCAGAGAGAACACCCACGCTCTTCACCTGATCCCTTGGGAAGTGAGAGGGGTCAAGCTGCAGGAGCCAAAAGTCAACATACTAGGACTCAGAGTCTCCATTTATTATGTTCAACTGTGTCTTGTCTCTATTCAATTTTAAAAGATTACTTGTCATTGGCCACTGGAAGACAACTTTTCAGCTGTCCAACTGAATTGAAGGAACGCTGGCCAAATTTGAGCAATATACTGCTTGTCAGTGGCATATGGAAGTGTTGAAAACCCAAAACAGCAAATTAGATCACATAAAGGCTATATGTACTTATTAAACAAAACTGACAATTGAGCAAAGGCCTCAGGAACCCTGCAAGATATAGAGGTATCATTAGAATAAAAAGAAGGAACTGCTACTGTTTGAGGCCTAGTCTTGAGAAAGGAAGCAAACAAAGCGAAAGCCTGTAGAAATAACCTAACTACTTTGAAACAGTCCAACATGAGTTGAACGCCACAAATGCTCTGGAGACATCCAGGAGCAGAGTCCTCACCCGCACTGTCCCTCATCCTGCCGTTCCTGCAGCTGATTAAGAATGGCTACAAGTACAAATTCTACACTATGTCCCTGGCAGAATCCCCCTTGTCCTTTATCAAGAAGATCCCAGTTTTCCAGATAATTGGACAGCCAGCCTGCTAGAAATGTCTCCATAATCTTTGCCAAATATAAGGATAATAGTTTGTCAGCTCTGAAGTGGCACATCCTGTTTGTTCGATAGAGGATTGGCTATTCATTTTCTGAATTGGTATGATATGTTCCCTGCTTGCACTGTATGCGTTTTTTGCAATTTGTACAAAAGATGTCTCAAGATTAGGCTTGGCAAAGTGCAGGCTTAGCCAAATTACTAACTAGTGACAGAAACCTGGTTGGCTTTGACCCACAATCCACCTACTTATTACATGAGGATGATGCAGTCTGGATAATGAACAGTCATGTCAGAGTTACAGGATTAATTGTTGTTAGTGAGCTCTGCATCTCCCCTCACCATGAATGGACACACAAGAATCCACATTATGGATGTATTTTAAAACTATTTTAAAATCAATATCCTAATCTAATGCAGGTTATGTGTGTCGATGTGGGTCCTCTCACACCTGTAGGGGTGTATAGAAGAGATAAAACAAGATAATTGGACAGCAAACTATGAGCACTCTAAGAGCAGACATGAGCAATGGCATCAGTAAATTAAAATTGGGCATGCAAGCAGTAAACCATTGTCTGGAATCAGTACAGAGACAAATACAGATAACCACTGCAACTGATAAGGATAGTCACACAACAGAAGAACACCTAGATACTCAAACGAAAATATTGCCAGATAGAAAAAAATGTGGAGAATAGATCCTGGAAATATACTGTTAAGGTGTGAAACCTTAATGAGGAGACACAAGAGATGGATATTTACTTGTGTTTAACAGAGATATTTAGAGCCATCTTAAAACAGGACCTGGAGCTCACATTGGCGTTCCAAGAATAAACAGGGTTGGAAGAAGACTCGAGAAAAGATGAGATTTCGCCTTCAGAAAGCATAGCATCACATAGCAATCATCTACAAAAACAGGTATATATCATTGTACCATAACTTACCAGTAGCAGCACTAGAACACAGAACACATCTCCACCTGGTAATACACACGCTGAAGTGGAAGAAGATATGCCATAGAAGGCTACGCCCATTCAGGTGTAAATGACTTGGCAGGTTAAATAAACCATAATCACCAGGGAAGAAGAGGAAAGAGTATTGCTGCAACTGGAGGATGAAACACTACATTTAGACGACTCAATAGCACAATCTGAGACAAACTGCATCACGGATGAAGGAAGACCGGCCGGGCAACCAAGAACTGGAACAAAATGAAATTAGTGATGTCGAGAGGTGACAGAAGGGCAAACTACATATGCTAAAATGTCCACGCACAACACTAAGGACCACGCCCACACCCTTAATTATAAACTGGTGTGGTGCCAGAGACGAACTCTGGAAAGAATCAATCCAGATTGATATCATAAAACTGGCAGAGTTGGTATATGACCACTGTAAAAGGCATTTAGGGACTAGATAAAAAAGAAAAGTTAACATTCAGTTGGACCCTTATCTCTTGATAAGCACCCGTATGCCATTGTGTGATGGTTATGTTGGGGCTAAGTTTTCCCAGTTACAACTAAAGGAAATGGAAGCGGAGGAAAAGCTAGGGGGCTCCAACAACATCTCAGCACAGAAGGGTTGGTTCGTTATCTTTATTTGTTTAGTTTGTTCAAGCTATGTCTTGAAGTTACAGTAATTCATAGTGAATGGTACCTTTTCTTTGTATCATTAAGTATCATATTTTCCTGTAATGTGACTTAAAACTGAAAAGCATTTTTATGTCTGTTCCAATTACACCTGCTATGAAACACCTATGCTGATTTATTAAAATTTTAAGTGATATTTATTTTTATTACATTTGTATTGCAAGAAATATATAGACGCCCTATTTAGTCACTATATTTGTAATAGAATTTTATAACCACCGCTTTAGTTTGACACTTGAAAAATGTGCTTTTCTAGCCAGCGCTGCTTTTGAAAAATCCTATAAAATCATTTAAAAAGTAAATTCATGTGTGACCATACAGGAATGCTCTCCTATTGTAAAATGTGGTAAGATAAAGCATGAAACAAAGCTAGATGATTCGACATGGAAGAAACACGTGCAGAAAATCTAGTCAGAACTTGTACAATATATAGCGCAGACAGGCGGCTTAGCAAGAATTCCCACTATCAGTTTATGCGTTGGCGTTGCTGTGATATTGTGAAACAACGTTTTCAATTTATAGGGTGTTCATGGACGAGTTGGAGAGTTCAATATATTTATCACCAGCATCATCTAATGGATTTTATTTGGAACAATGTGATCCATAAAAATAACATAGCACGTAAAAGGCATGGTTCAAACAGATGCACCACGATAGTAAAAACATCATTTCATCATTTACAAATAGAACAGAGTGTATGTTCTTTCATAGATCTTTAGAAATTAAGAGGCAAGATTTAAGAGCCCCTAGCTCCTCCTTGTGCCACATTAGCGTCATTGTTTTTACGCTAATGTGGCCCAACGGGGCAAAAATCGATGTGCCAAATTTACAAAGTGGCACAATGTATGCATTGTGCTTTTTTGTACCCATTTGCGGTATGCAAAGGGGGCATTCCCCCTTTAGGGGTGGGCGAACAAATGGCACAAAGAAATCAAGGAGATTTCTTTGCTTCATTTTTTTCTGCACTTTTAACGCCTGCTCAGAGCAGGCGTTAACAGGAGGCACACCATTTGTTACAATGGGCCTCAATGGGTTTTGCAGGATTAGAACCTTTGTGACTCTAATCCTGCAAAGCTCTAAATTAGCGCAAGAAATTTGACGCTAGTTCCCTAACTACTGCCATGGAGCATGATCTTACATACGGTGCACACATGGTGGCATTAGGGGGCACTAAAGGGCACATGAAATCTGGCGCTGCACTGGGTGCAGCACCACTTTTCTTAAATCTGGCCTTAAATGCTTAGCTTTAAAATGCTAGCTAATTTGACATTTTTTATTTAGATGCTTTTTTGGCACAAGTGTGTTTTACAAAGACAATCTTTCGCATATAAAAATGTGTTTGCATGGAGATTTTTAAAAAGTTAAAACGCAAGAGCATGAATGTTTGTTTGTGGTATTTGAATAGAGCACACCTAGTCAAAAGGTGAGCACGCAGTAAACTCTTTCCTAAATTGGAGCTGCATTGGGGCAGATCCTGAATGGATATAGAGGTGTCATTCCAAATCCTGAGAGTAAAATGGAAAAGGCCCGCTGCCATTTCTTTTATTTTTTATACTTCTTAATCTCCACTCTGAAGGGGTCGTGGCAGCAGGTGTGACGACAACCACTAGAGATAGTGAGCTTGTCTGCAAGATAAGTGGGGGTGCTGGTTGTGATGGTTTTGTAAATAATGTATATGGTAGTGTCTATGAGACAGCATGTAATAAAGTCAAAATAGTAATTGCATAGGTTCTAGGGTGCTTTAGAACAGTTAATTTCACTGGTTAGCTTTTGTGTTTTCTCGTAAGCAGTATGTGCTTTAAGTGGGTTAAAAAAGTTCAGGGATCCTCTAAAAGGGACGGGAACAAATAAGGGTATCTGTGAATCATCTTCCAAGAAGCTCTTCCCATGTAGTTAAGGGTATGACTTAAAACATTGAAACTAAATTCCTAGTTTTCGTTGATGGCTTCACCGAGACCTCGTCCAGTGGCTACCCATCATAGACTACTTGCCTTCAGATACAGCCTGCCACCATGCCCGCCAAGACTCTACCTTCTCAAGAACATTTTTAGGATTTTTGTCTACGTCCAAAGGAAATCGAGACTGGGCCCAATCCACCCCTTGCAATAGACCCACGCTCTATTGCTGTCAGCTTTAACCTTTGACTTTGTCCTGATTTGCACTAGCAGATACCAGCAGTTGGTGCTTTAATATTTTAGGCATTATGGGGCATATTTATACTCCGTTTGCGCCGGAATTGCGTCGTTTTTTTTGACGCAATTTCGACGCAAAACTAACTCCATATTTATACTTTGGCGTTAGACGCGTCTAGCGCCAAAGTCCATGGAGTTAGCGTCATTTTTTAGCGTGGACACCTACTTTGCGTTAATTATATGCAAGGTAGGCGTTCCCGTCTAAAAAATGGACTCCGAGGCATGTGCGTCGGATTTATACTCCCGGGCAAAATTCACGCCCGGGAGTGGGCGGGTCAAAAAAAATGACGCACGCCCGCTTTTGCGCCGTTTTTTAGCGCCTGCAAAAGGCAGGCGTTAAGGGACCTGTGGGCTCTGAAGGAGCCCAGAGGTGCCCTCTCATGCCCCCAGGGACACCCCCTGTCACCCTTGCCCACTCCAGGAGGACACCCAAGGATGGAGGTACCCATCCCAGGGACATTAAGGTAAGTTCAGGTAAGTGTTTTTTTTCATTTTTTTTTGTGGCATAGGGGGGCCTGATTTGTGCCCCCCTACATGCCACTATGCCCAATGACCATGCCCAGGGGACATAAGTCCCCTGGGCATGGCCATTGGGCAAGGGGGCATGACTCCTGTCTTTGCTAAGACAGGAGTCATTTCTATGGGGGTTGGGAGTCGAAAAAAATGGCGCAAATCGGGTTGAGGCAAAAAAATTGCCTCAACCTGACTTGCCCCATTTCTTGACGCCCAAGCCCCAAATCCCCCTACGCCGGCGCTGCCTGGTGTATGTCGTTTTTTTACACGCACACCAGGCAGCGCCGGCGGCTAACGCCGGCTAACGTCATTGATTAAATACGGCGCCCGCATGGTGCTTCAGAATGGCGTTAGCCGGGGCTAATTTTTTTGACGCAAAACTGCGTTAGCGCAGTTTTGCGTCAAAAAGTATAAATATGGCCCTATATTTTACAAAAAAACTTAAAAAATTCATAACTCTGGCTCTACTGATTGCTTTTAATTATTTGCGGTGCCATTTTATTTATTAAAGTTTACTCTACCTTTGTAAAATTGGTGTGGGATTTTTGCTATGTTGTGTTTCCACTTTAGCATTGTTTGTGTTCTGCACAAATACTTTACACAACACCTCTAAGTTAAGGCTGATTGTTTTTGTGCCAAGCTACCAATGGGTTAAGCACAGGTTGATTTAGTGACTTTGGGTGGCTCATCCTAACATTATTTGAGTGAGGCTTCCACTCCTCTCAACTGATAGCCCAATTTCATACATGAATCAAGATGAAGTAAAATATGTGAAATATTGGTTGTGCCTGCACTGCTGACATGGAGCATCTTACGGATTTTTAAAGTCATTGTTGAGAAATCGATCAGTGTTTTTGCCTGTAAAGTTAAGGACTTAAATATAGAGCCCTAAACTGACTGGTTTCAAAGTCAGGTTTTGAATTGCATTTTGTTCTGAGGCCTCACAGTACATGCCACACAGAAAGGCCTGCCATCACTGTTCTATTTGAATCTGACATTTACAGAGCAAATAAAACATTGCTTCTTCATTTGTTTCCATTTGTTCTTTAGCTGTAACTCATGAAAAATCAATGGAGTTAGGGACTTAAAATACAACCCTACGGAATTAATGTTGAATCAAATTAAGTTCATTTAAATAGTTAAAAATCTAAGTAATTCTAATTTAATGATTAAAAAGTAAATACAAATAGTATATGTTTATTATTTAAATATAAAATATTGTATAACCTTTTAAATATAACAACACATTTTATAGAATAAACTTAAATTACTTTTAAGTAGTTCCAGACTTCACTTTTCATAATCATTAATGTATGATAACATTGGTAAATATTTTACTTTAGGTTTGGATTTGTTTTTTAATTTAAACTTGTGAAAAATAATTTTGAATGCATTTAATATATTTACAATAAAAGTTCTAATTATAAAATAATTCAATAGTGTTGTAACATTGTTTCAGAAGTTTTACATTTAAAATAGATATTTAAAAGTTATTTGCAGTCCGCTGTCAGGGCTGGGATCTCTGTATCGTATAAGGGAAAGTACAAAAGTTTATTACACTTGGAAAATAATTGGTAAAATATGTTTATGTTTAATAGCATTGTGAAATAATTTTATACATTTATTTTAAATGTAGAACTAAAAGACTGTGACTAAAAGGTTGTTTAATGTTTGAACCTGGGGAAATGTTGGTTTATACAGCTTTGCTATTTACAAGCAAGTACATTACAAGGATTATAACACGTGCAACGTTCCTGGTAATGAAATGAGTGATTGTTCTAGAATCCACCATCCATCTTCAGATGAAACTATTTTGTTTTGAACAGTAGCCAATCATAGCCAGGTTGATCACATAAGAAAGGAACCCACAAAACTTGCTGTTCTACCTTCCTCATGTTTGTGGATGCCTTTAAAGGCTTTCCCCTTCTTTGGAGAAGAAATTATTTGAAAAGATAGAAAGAGAGGCCTAACAGTGTCAAGATCTTTGGTATGTCCAATGAAGCTGTCATTGCCCGATATTGCTTCTATCCAGATGTGCTCCGGGACATGGTTGTGCACTGGGAACAGGAGCTGGATTCACCTATAGCCGCTCTCAGGCCATCCCAACCTATGTCAAATAGGGACTGTATTCCATTTCATGCCACCGGATCTTTCTAGAGAGTCTCCTCCGACAACATTGACATCTCACAGGAACGTCAGTTCCAACACATGCATCAGGTACTGAGATGTACCAACAGAAGAGGACATCAGTTTACTTCCAAGCCAGAGTCATTATTGGGAAGGCAAAGGGTGAGAAGAGAATGTTATGCTTTTGCCCACTTCCCTCGTGTGATACGTGCAATTGACTGCATCCATGAGGCACTTTAGCACAACTTTTTTGCAACAGACACCGCTGGTACTCTAGCAAGATGCAGGTTGCCTGCGATTCCAGAGGATGCTTCACTAATGCATATACTGCCTTTCCTGGAATCACACACAACAGTTACATTGTTCGCCAGTAACTTTTTGCATGTCATTTGGTTCCTTGGGATTTTGGTAACATGTAGCTCATTGGTGAATAGCAACATCTCACACTGGGACTATATTTGTATCTGGGGGTAGAATCTCACACATAAGAAATCTTCACTACAAAACAATATACACACATTACCTTGCATGATGTTGTATACCTACAATAGATGCCCTTTTATTAAAAAAATAATTGTAAATCTTTTTTTAAGATGATATTGGATTGATCTCTCTTCCCATCTACTCACACCCCACAGATATCCAATCATAGAACCTCAGCAGAGAAACAATAGGGCACATGTATATGCATGAGCCATTACTGAATACATTTTTGGGGTCCTGAAGTCACAATTCAGATATCGTGACAGTGCAGGGAATGCTGATGTACTTCCCAAAAGTTGTCTGCAGGGTTTTAGAAGCCTGGTGTGTGTTTCACAACATCACCATACAACAGGGTTTATATATAGATGTTGTTTCCAATCTATGGCCACAGCCAGGTTCCAAGTTAGGGCCCAGAACAGAAGTCAGCATATGCAGAATCCGCTGGTCAACTATTTTTTCTGTGGTTGAACAGTCTCTTGTCAACGACGAATGATGGACTCTCCATACACACCATTCTGAGACAACTCTGTTTTCCTCACATAGGCCTTCAGTACGACCCTGGTGGCGAGTGTCCTTGGTACCCTGCCTATACGTGCAGGACAGGTGGGAGAATAGGGAAGAGGTCAATTTGGGAAAGGAAAAGCTTTTTAGGGATGTTGGGGCGGGAGGAGGGAGGAGCAATGGGAATGGAGGATGAGGGAATGGTTGTTGGAGGTGTATGTCTGCTGGATTTGGGTGCAGGTGCATGGGCTGTATACTGTTGTGAGGTAGGTTGCTGTTGGGGGTCTGAGTGCTTGCGTTTGTGTCCTTTAGGAGGGGGGACAGACACGGTGGGAGAGGACACAGGGGATGCGTGAATAGATGGTGTGGAGGTGTCTGCCAGTGAGATGTGTGTTCTGCTTGGTGTGGTGATGCTGGTAGTGGATATTGATGTAGTGCATGCAGGTGTGAGTGTGGACATAACTGGGAGACAGTGGAGGCAGTAGATGTTGTTGTGTCTGCAACAGTATGGTGTTTGTGTGAGTGCTTGTGGGATGAAGTGTGATGCTTGTGTTTGCCTGTGAAACTCTAGGGTGTTGTCTTATGTGCATGCTCATCTGTTTGTGTGCTTGGGATGGGTTGGGGTTGAGGAGAATGGGACTGGGAAGTGGACGTGGGGGGGGCAGTAGAAACAGGGACAATGGCTGCCATCAGAGAGGAGGCCAGAGCCTGAATCGATCTCTGTTGGGCCACCAATCCACAATGAATGCCCTCCAGGAATGCATTGCATTGCTGCATCTAGGATGCCAGCCCCTGGATGGCATTCACAATGGTTGTTTGCCCTACAGAGATGGATCTCAGGAGGTCAATAGCCTCCTCACTCAGGGCAGCACGGCTCACTGGGGCAGGGCCTGAGGTGCCTGGGGCAAAGGAGAAACCCACCCTCCTGGGTGAGGGGCTACTGAGAGGGCATTGCTGGTACAGGGGTGGCAGCTTTACTTGCAGCTGGGGTGGTCACAGAGGTGTCTGCCACCACCAGGGAGCTCCCATTGGAGGAGGTATAATTGTCTGTGTTGTCCCCTCCAGTCTCTGCTGTGGTGCTCCCCTCGCCCTCTGTTCCACTGGTTCCCACGGTGTCAGTGGACTTTGCCTCCAGGGTCCTGTGGGATGCAGCTCCCTCTGTCGCTGGTGCCTCTGCTCCTCCACCAGATGATGCAAATGCACATAAGGACAGGATGACAAAACAAGAAAGGGGGGGAGACAAAGGATACACTAGGTCAATAACTGCACCAACACCACCGTTGGCGCACACAGCACCCTCACACACAGGGAACAGGCCTAAGCACTATGCAGTGCACTACCAGTGATATGGTTAGTCACCAAGGCATGAGGAGGAGCACACACCGCCAATTGCAGCACACCTGGGACCCACGCAGCCCTGCCTAGAAGTGAATACTAACAAAGTACGTTACCTGAATTTGCCATGCAAACCTTACCCTTCAGAGGACGTACGCTGCTATGTCTGACCTGGCATTAGGGGCACCCATTAACACACAACCACCACCGGATGCCACCCCACCAGCCATAAGTTGTAATGAAACCCACTGTACTCCCCCCCCCTTGTGGCTGCTGTGATGCCCTCAAGCACCCATCCAGCTCAGGGTAGGCCACCGCCAGTATGTGGGCCATCAGGAGGGTCAGGGTCCAACAGGCACCCCTTCCTCATTCGGGGGCCATCCCCAGCTGGGCTTCCACGGTCTTTCGTGCCCAGCGTCTCAGGTCCTCCCACCGTTTGCGACAGTGGGTGCTCCGCCTGCCATAGACCCCCAGGCTCCACACCTCCTTGGCAATGCCACGCCATAATCCCTTCTTTTGATGGCCGCTGACCTGCAGAGGGAATACATACAGGAGAACTCCATTAAACAAACAGTCCAGCCTGTCACACACATGGCCCACCATACCCGATCCCATCAATATTGCAAAATACATAGGCCAGCTCACAACATGTACACCGCCAAGAGGAAATCCCCCCCCTTACACAATGCCTTCACACACAACTCCGTGCATTCATGCCACATGCTTTGTGCCCACAGTGTACTCACCTGTTGGTCTGAAGGCCCATACAGCTGTCTATATTTGGGTAGGACCCCATCCACCAGTCTCTCCAACTCCTCTAAAGTGAAGGCTGGGGCCCTTTCCCAGTCACACGGGCCATGGTAGGTTCCAGACACAGGTCACAGCAGCAAAGGCAGTGTAGGGCCTCTCCTGTGGAAGGTCAGGAAACAAGTGAGAAATGAGAAATAAAATGGCGGTCACGTCCGCAGTGGTGTATACCACCCTTGGGGCCCAATAGTATCCAATGAGGAATTGCACAGTGGTTCACAACTGCCTACCGCCACGGCGCACAACGTCGGCAGAATTAGCTCACTTCCACCTGTCCCTCCACACGGGACAGGCGGTCACCATTTCAGGGGGGGTGAACAGGCCTATCGATAAGTGCTGCGTCACAGGATAAAAAGCAAATACTTTGAAATTCCACTGTCCCAAAACATGATTGCACGATATGGACTGCTGTTGTGGTATAGTTGTTCCAATTGTGACAGCCTACCCACTCTTGTGTCCCTTACATACCTACCGCTGCGGATGAATAGGAGATGGAGATATACCCCCATGTACAGACCCCTGGTGGACTTAGCTACACTTGAGGGCAGGCACATAATACTCACCTATAGACTTTACAGGGCCACAATCACAGAGCTGTGTTTCAAGCTGGAGCCTGACCGTATCTCAGCTATCCTTCATCTCACTGGGATCCCCCCTCTTGTGCAAGTTCTATCAGTGCTCCATTTCCTGGCAACTGGTTCTTTCCAACTGACAGTGGCTTGGCGGCAGGAATGTCACAGCCAATGTTCTCAATAGTGCTGGCAAGAGTCTTGTCCGCCCTGATAAAACACATGTTCAGCTATATTGCTTTCCCCCAGGTGGAGGATTTGGCCACTGTGAAGGCCGGGTTTTATGCAATGGGACATATCCTCAATATAATTGGGGTGATTGACAGTACACATATTGCGTTTGTACCCCCGGCAAAATGAACAGGTGTACTGAAATCGTAAGAGTTTCCACTCCATGAATGTGCAGCTGGTGTGCCTGGCGGACCTGTACATCTCCCACATCAATGCTAAGTATCCTGGGTCAGTGCATGATGCCTTTGTCCTGAGGAATAGCAGCATCCCAAATGTGATGGCCCAACTACAGAGGCACAGGGTGTGGCTTATATGTGAGCCTTGGTCCCCACCCCGTGTATGTTGGTGCATGCCTATGCTGTTGGCCAAATAGGATAGTGTGTGGCTAAATGTTGCCCCTCAATATTTGCAGGTGACTTTGGTTACCCAAACCTATTGTGACTGCTGAACCCTGTGTGGAATGCCAGGACAAGGGCAGAAGAAAGTTATAATGAGGCACATGGGCGAACCAGAAGGATAATTGAGAGAACCTTCGGCCTCCTGAAAGCCAGGTTCAGGTGCCTCCATCTGACAGGTGGATCCCTGTGCTACTCACCCAAGAAGGTCTGCCAGATAGTAGTGGCATGCTGCATGTTGCTCAACCTGGCCCTCAGACGCCATGTACCTTTACTGCAGGACAAGGAGACTGGAGATGCCCCTGTGGACCCTGAGGACAGTGAGGATGACGAGGCAGAGGATGAGGATGTGTACAACAGAACATTAGTGTTCCATTAGTACTTCCAATGACACACAGGAGAGACAGTGCAACTTTGCATGTCTATGACTATTGTTGTATTCTGTGTGGCATTGGCATGCTGGCATTACCCACTTGTTTCCCCTACTTACTGTTACCTATGGATTGTCATTTTACAGATGTTGGAGATATGACAACAATGTCCTGAAGGGATCACAACAGCCAGTAACAGGTCATTCATTCTATACTCTCACTATGTACAGTTAATTCGCAATGGTTGTAGCTGTTTCAAACAATACAAATTAGCAATACATGAAATACCAGTAGTCACAGTTTGTCCAAGGCTGTTTATTGTAGTACTAAGATGCTGAGGGGAAGTGCAATGGAATGGGGTGATGATGGAGGAAACTCCAGGGTATTGTTCCAGTCTGTTTGTAGCACAGGTGCAGTGTCCAAGGGGTGCAATGGCAGTTCAAGGTGGACAGGTGATAGAGTGGGACACAAGGGGGACAATCAGGAGAGTCTCATTTCCTGCCAGTGGTCTTGGTAATTGTCTCTGGCTTCTGTCTGGTTCACAGGAAACATTTGCAGGGTGGTTCTCCTTCTGCAGGGGGAGGTACGCTGGTGACCTGTGTGTCCTGTGGCGGGGCCTCCTGCCCACTAGCGGCAGCATAAATTGAGGGCTGGTCGATGGACTGGATAATACTAGGGGCCCGCTGGTGTGCTGTAGACTCCCTCATGATTTTGGCCATGTCTGCCAGCAACCCTGCTATGGAGATCTGGGTGGTGTTGATGGCCTGCAAGTCCTCCTTTATCCCCTGATACTGTCCCTCCTGCAGTCGCCTGTTCTCCTGCACGTTGTCAAGGATCTGACACATCGGGTCATGGGAATGCTGGTATGCTCCCAGGATCTCGGAGAGTGCCTCTTGGAGAGTCAGTTCCCTTGTCCTGTCCTCCCCCTGGCGCACAGAGTCCTCCCAGAGTCCCTGTTGGCCCTTGCCTCTGTCCCCTGAACCGTGTTTCCACTGCCACTGACCCCAGGTCCCTGATTGTCTTGACTGTGAGATGTGGCCTGGGGTCTCTGTACGGGTGGGCACACTGCTGATTGACGTGTCCTGGGGACAGAGGTGTGGGTACGCTGGGCGGGTGCTGTGGTATTGGTTCCTGATGGGGGAGGCTCTGTGGTGGTCTGTGAGTGGCCATGGGTGACCGACTGTCCAGTGGTCCCTGATGGGCCAGGTAGGTCCTCCAGATCCTGAAGTCCAGAGTTACTGTCATCACTGGGGGCCTCTTCTTTTGTTGGACTGGCTAGTGGTGGCACCTCCTCTCCACTGACATTGGCTGGGGTACCTGTGGGGATGTAAATGATGTATTATGCTTCAAGTGTATTACATTTGTACTTCTGTAGCTTCCCCTCTATGGTTGGTGTTACCCTGCCAGCTTTTGCTTGTGTATGGTGATGTATTGTGTGATTGTTAGTTTCACTATGCTGTGCATGCTTTAGTGATGAGTGTCCAACCAGGGCTGGGAGGGGTGTCCAAGCATTGGTATGGCATGCAGGGCTTGGTAGTGGGATTAGTGAGATGTTTGGGTGCAGTGTGTGGGATGGAGTGGAGTGATGGGAGTGAGGGTGTGAGATGACATGCAGGTATTGGGGGTGATAAGTGTTGACTTTCCAGTGTCCAGTCCTCTGGCTACTCCAGCAAGTCCCTCAGGATGCAGTATTGCCAGTACCTGCTCCTCCCATGCTGTGAGTTGTGGGGGAGGAGGTGGGGGTCCACCGCCAGTCCTCTGTATGGCAAGCTGGTGTCTTGCTGCTATGGAATGTACTTTTCCCAATAGGTCGTTCCACCTCTTCCTGATGTCATCCCTTGTTCTTGGGTGCTGTCCCACGGCGTTCACTCTGTCCACGATTCTCCACCATAGCTCCATCTTCCTTGCAATGGAAATCTGCTGTACCTGTGCTCCAAAGAGCTGTGGCTCTACCCTCACAATTTCCTCCACCATGACCCTTAACTCCTCCTCAGTGAAATGGGAGTGCCTTCGTGGTGCCATGGGTGTTGTGTGATGTGTGTTGGTGAGGGTGTGTTGGGTAATGTGGTGGGGTGTGTGATGTGGAGGGTGTGAGGGGTGTATGGGTGTTAGTGGTGAGAGTGTCTAGTTGTCTCTGTGCTCTTCTCCTCAGTCTCCTGCTGGCAATTGGTGTTCGTAAGGGGTTGTGGGTAATGTGGGCGTGTGTTTTATAGTGGTGTGTTGGTGTGGTGTGTGTATGGGTATCAGGTGTGTGTATTTGGTATAGGACACATTTGTGTTGTTTTGTTTGTGGGTGTCCATTCTGATCACGGCAGTGTGTACCGCCAATGATTTATCGCTGTTGAATGTCCACCGTGGTGATTCGTGGGTCATAATGTGGTGGGCGTTGTTTTGTTGGCGTAACGGTATTGGGTTTTGGACTGCCACTTTATCACTGACCTTTGGGCTGGCGGATTTGTGTATGTGGCTGTATTCTGTCGGATTGGTGTGTGTGTCATAATATGGTGAACAGATATTCGCCACCGCGGGGGTAAGTTGGTGGCTGTCAGCGTGGTGGCAAGCAGGATTTACCACCAATGTCATAATGAGGGCCATAATATTGCCAACTACCTTGCTATGCTCAAGGTGAAAAAAGTTGACAGTGTATTTTCCCAAACATTGTTACAGTTACCAAGACCAATATTCAACTGCAAAGTCTCAAGTACTACATTCATGATAAGGGCAAAACATTCATAATTCTGAAATAAATGCATATATTTTAGGTACACAGGCCATGCCTCCTAATATTTTAATACTCTCCCACACCTGGATGTTTAGTACTACAATTATGGTGTCTTCCTTCCGCATGAGGAGCCTTTAACTACAGTAAACATAAAGGAAATGACATACATCAAGAGGAAGCCAGTTTTCATTCTCAGCCACCCTCTCCTCCAAGCAGCATCCTTCCCCATCCTGCTGCTCCTTGGCACATGTTGCCCGAACATACCTTAGGTCTGAGAAGCCCCCCTCTCCTTCCCATAAGTAAATTGAACAGCATCACTGAGGGAGCCTTGACAAATACCCTCAGCTGTAGGGGAGACCAGATATGCAGCTCAGCAGTGCTGCGTGGGTCCAATTCTGGTGAGACATCTTTACACACTGCACTGCAGTGCGTGTCCAGATTCAGCTGCAGTAGCTGTGCCACAAGCACTGGGAGGGCTTTTGTTGTTTGGCCCATATTAAGGCTCAGGATATTATGGGCCTGTCCTCCCAACCAAATGCAGAACACCCATGCATGACACCATGGCACTGGAGGGTTCTGAACCTTACTTCCTAACCACCATATGTTTGCTAAGTGTTACTTTCTATGTTTACATAATTAATAAATATTGTGTCAACCTTTTGATATCCAAATATATAGACCAGTGCAACGTCCTCTAAATACTTGATAGGCTGGTGGAAAAAGTACCTGTTCACGGATAAACAACATCTGGAGCCTGTCAAGTAGGTTAAAATTTATTTTTGACGTACCTCAACTATTACCAACATGTTCACCTCCTTTGTTGAATTGCCCACATTTGAGTATAAAAGCACAGTTTAGTGAGAAGTTTGTTAAAGTCTCCACATTTTCAGCACTTGTACAATGGGAAAAATATTCCCTTTAAGCTAAAATTATGCAGATATGCATTACTGACCCAAATGAATTAACAAGGTTTCTCCGTCTTTCACATTCCTTTTCAGTGGACTGGGTTGGCCAACAAACAATACAGCAGGATGAAAGGAAAGAACACGGATCCTCGGCTTGGAGGCACTCGTAGGTACTTCACACTGCTAGTGAGGAGTAAAAACTCACCACCAGCAGGGGTGATTTTTTTAATCTATGTTCAAGAGACTCAGGACTGAGAATGAACAGTCTCATGAGGAGGCAGTGGATGTGGATACCACTAGCCAGGGAGAGGACATTCATAGGGTTCCTTGTGTCTTGTACAAAACCAATCCTTAAAGTTCTAAGAGAAGGCCCCGTCACCATCTGAGCCTGTCCCCAGCCCATCCTGAGACCCCAATTCCTTTGGGACATCTAGCTGCACCCCCATACTCATCCATCACTTCCTCCGCCTAGTGCATGCCAAGAAAAGCTTGAGTTAAGGGACACTTCTGCCCATCGACACCCATAACCCTCCTGAGCTGCTCAATCATTTCCCCTGCAACATGTGTCTGTGGCTGCTTTTATGGAGGCTCTGACATCAATTGTCGAGGTTCAGGGAGCACTCTCCCTGGATATCTGGGACATAGTGATGGAGGTCCAGATGTTCCAACAGTCGCTGGGCATATACAAATTTTATGTGGCACCATGACCTCATTGACAGTAACTCTTATGTCTTGTCTGCCTCCCCAACCCACCCACTTCCTAAAGTCCTGTCTCCTAGTCTGACTGTGAGCCATATTTCCCCTGCTGCTCTCTGTTTCAATCTTCCCATGAGGTGACTGGTCCTACCACAGCCAGCCAATTTACACCCACAATGAAGGAGGATCTCCACATCATAATTAAAACAGAGAGTGAGGATGGCCAGTGATTTTCGGCCCAAGCCAGGAACCTGAGTTGGACATACCCTCTGGTTTGGGAGTCTGACTTTATTTTTATTTGGGACAATTAACCCTTGTGTTTTGACCATTTATGAACTATGCCCTTTTTGTTTCTCCTTTCCATATAGATTGATTTCCTTTGACTCTTCCTTGCATGTTTTATTTTTCCCAATCCCCTCTAAGTTTGGTTTCCCTCGTATTGACAACTACATTTCTGTTCCTTTTGGTTCATTCACAAGGACAAGTTTTCATTTTTCCAACATATATGATTTTCTGTTGCAATTTATTTTCATAATGAATTAAGTTTATATAATAATGCAATTTTGAAATGCTTACATTTTAAAAATGAATAAAGAAGATTAAATAAATACCTCTATCCTATGTGGTACATGCAAGAGAACACATTCATCACAGATGAAAGGTTGACACAGGTTTGTGTTATGAAAAGTGCATGTAATTTTATTAAACAAAAACTGTGACAGTAATTGTGTGGTTGCGAGAATCTTTGAGATTGTGCTTGTGTTCTGGTTCGCTGTTCAAGGGGGTGCAGATTGCGGTGGTGGTGCATGTGGTGTACATGTCTGTGTTGAATCTCCCACATGCATTGACTGTAAGAAGTGCCATTGGAATTTTCTGCTGAGTGCCTCTATCACCACCAAGGCATGGTGCCTTGCACTCTCTTTCTTAAATAATCTTAGTTGGTTTTGGGGCATCCTTACCATATTTTGGTAATATTTTGCAACATTATACATGGCACTGGAATGTCTGTCAATTATCTTAGGGTGCCCTCATGCGAGTTTCGGATCTCATGCAGAGTATTCCCCATAGTATGTATATTCTGCTGCACATCACTCTAATGCTGGTGAAACTAATCCTCCCAGGAGCCTCATTAGCATATTCCAACCCCGGCATCCACATGTCATCATCTCATTTGGCCAGCAGGTTGACCAGCACAGGGAGGTGTGGATCCTTGTAGTATTTAACCACAAATTTAACTATAAGAGATGTCTCCTCCTTAGTGAAATTGCTCTTCTTCAACACAGGCAGCATCCTGGGTTTGGCAAAATGGAGCTGCATAACCACAAAGTTGAAACAGAAAGAAACAGATCCTAGGGTGTGAGGAGTATTTATATAGTTGGTGGGAATGTGTGTCAGGTGTGTTCAAGCCTACATTATTTTCCTATTAACTGCCATGCAGAGTTGAGCTATTCACTGCCATGTGGAGTTTTGTGCCCCATGAGCAGAGATTGAGCCCCATGTGCTGAGGTCTCATATTCTCTAGTATGCGGAGTCTCCACCCAGTGAGCAGAATCTCCACCCGCATGCATATCTTCCTCCATACATAAAATATATTATTAAGTGTTGTAAAATAGATTATTGGAAAGGGTAAGTAGGTACCTACGCTTGCAATAGGCCACAACTCTCCCACTTAGGTCCAGTCAGGGTCTCAATAAATCAATCCTGGATCAACCCTTGGTAGCTTGGCAACAAGCAACATGGCTTAATTTAGGAGACAAAGGGCCTGATTATGAATTCGGCAGAAGCTTTACACCATCCGCCGAACATCCGACGTGGAGGTTGCCACCATACTGGCTACCTCCCCACCGGGTCCATTAAGAGTTTCCCACTAGGTCAGCGGGCAGAAACCTGAGTTTCCACCCTCTGGCCTAGCAGAAAACAGCCTACAGCATTGTCTCTGGCTCATAATTGGCTTGCAGCGCTGCCCTGGTGGATTAGGACTGCCACCTACCACCAGCCCAGGTGGGATCCCTGATCTGGCAGAGCTGGGGGTCCCACTGTGGCCCGACCGCCAGAGTTGAAATATGGCACTCGGACTGCCACATTGGTGGTGGTCCAACCGCCATCCGCGAGTCTGGCAGTCTAGTGGCCAAACGTGATCGATCCCTGCTCAGCTATAGTGAGTGGGAGCCCTCGGTCTAAGTTTTACCTTCTGACTTAGGCCCTCATTACAACCCTGGCGGTCGGTTTTAAAGCGGCGGTAACACCGCCAACAACCGGGCAGTAAAAAAAAAAGGGATTACGACCATGGCGGAAACCGCCAACATAGACAGCTACTTTAACACTCCGACTGCCACGGCGGTAGCAACAAACACCACGGCGGTCACCGCCAACAGACAGGCAGAAGACAATGTACCGCCCACCCTATTATGACAAGCCAATCCGCCACCTTTTCTGGGGAGGTACCAATGGCATCAAAAGCATTGCGGAAACAGTACACTGAAGGAGAACCACTCACCTTCCGACACTCCATGAAGAACCAGGACACCATGGAGCCCGAACTGCAGGTCCTCCCCATGTTAGTGTATCTACTAATACACCAGGAAGTAGAAAGAAGGTGGCGACGACGACGTCGGTGAGTACTGCACCCAGCACACAGGGGAGGGAGGGAGGAAAAAGAGAGTGACACACACACGAAACACGCAACACCCTCACCCACAACACCATACACACATCCAACAACATTACAGATACACCCCGTCGCCCCCTGGAATAACGCAAGGACAAAAGGAAATGAGTTTAACCAGTGATACATTGGAACATTCATATATAGCAATCAAATAAAAAAAAAACAGTATATAAAAATATTCACATCATGTACAAAAGGCCGTACACTGTCCCTTGTAAATGTCCGTGGACCAGTGGGCTAAAAAATCTTGGGCGAAGCCCACACATGACACCTGCCTCAAAACGGAGAGAACACTGCAGGGGCATCAGGTCGAAAAAAACACAGGCACCTCAGGGGGAAGGGGAGGGGGGCAACTCAGCTGGTGGATAGTACTACGCCACTGCTCCTCGAGGGGGCTCCATTCCCACTTGTTGGTCCTCGGGAGTGCAAAGCCACAGTCTCTCAAGTGGGTGGTTTGCCCACTGCTTGGTCCTGGGGAGTACAAAGCCACAGTTTCTCAAGTGGGTGGTTTGCCCACTGCTGGTCCTGGGGAGTGCAAGGCCACAGTCTCTCAAGTGGGTGCTTTACCCACTGCTTGGTCCTGGGGAGTGAAAAGCCACAGTCTCTCTAGTGGGTGGCTTCTTCCACTGGTTCTGGAGGGGGCTTTGTGCCCAGTGTGCTTCATCCTGCCAAGGATTGGGGGAGTGGATGCATCTCTCCACTGGTCCTGGAGGGGGCTTTGTGCCGAGTGTGCTTCATCCTGCCAACGATTGGGGCTGAGTGGATGCCTTCTTCCATTGGTTCTGGAGGGGTCTTTGTGCCCAGTGTGCTTCATCCTGCCAAGGACTGTGGGAGTGGATGCATCTCTCCACTGGTTCTGGAGGGGGCTTTGTGCCCAGTGTCCTTCATCCTGCCAAGGATTGGGTCTGAGTGGATGCCTTCTTCCACTGGTTCTGGAGGGGGCTTTGTGCCCAGTGTGCTTCATCCTGCCAAGTATAGGGTGAGTGGATGCCTTCTTCTACTGGTTCTGGAGGGGACTTTGTGCCCAGTTTGCTTCATCCTGCCAAGGAGGGGGTGAGTGGATGCCTTCTTCCACTGCAAACTGCTGGTAGTGCCAGTGCTGGTGGTGGTGCCTCATGTGGTGTGTGCAGGGTCCAGGACGTCACCTGCAGCCTTGGGCGGCTGCCCACTGGGGTTGGTGCTGATGTCCGATGTAGTGGCACCGGCTGGGCACGTGGAGGTGCAGATGGCAGTGCAGGTGGCAGTGGCTGCGGCGGTGGCTGCGGTGGAGATGCTGCTGGTGCTGCCCGTGGTGCAGGTGTCTGTAGTAGTGGAGGGTGACACCAGACTGTCTCCGGCAGCCTCGGCCGGCTGGTCACTGTGGAGCATGCTGGTGACTGTCATTGTGACATCGGCGGTGCAGGGGGTGGTGGAGATGGCGGTGCAGGTGGCAGTGCATGTGGCGGTCGTTGCGGCAGTGCTGACTGTGGTACAGGTTGGTGGCCTGTCTGGGGAAATGGTGGTCACCAGCCCCTCACCAGGAGGCTTCGTGCCCTGAGGTGACTTGCCCTTGCTTTTGTGTCCCTTCCCCACCTTGGTAGTCGCTGCTGGGACCTTGGGACTGTACTCTTTGGGTTTGGATGAGGCCTTAATGGGTGGGTGGGGTGACTTTTCCGCGCTGCATGCCGGCCCCTTCTTGACCTTGGCAGGTGGTGGAATTGGGTGGTCCTCACCATCTGTAGGTGGCACACCGGCAGCCCTGGCGGGTGCCCCCTTCAATCCTCTCAGACCTGCAGGGACCACAGCGGATGTGGATTTGGTGGCTGAGGTACTGGCCTGGGATCTAGACATCCCGGCCCTAGGGGAAGGATGGGGGGGAGGTGTAGGGAAGAGTTCAACGTTAGCTAGGAAAAGTTTTTTAGACACACTGGGATGGGAAAATGGAGGGGGTGTGGGAGTAGAGGAAGAAGTGGTGGTTGTAGGAGGTGTACGTCTGGTGAGTTTGGGTGAAGGTGCATGGGCTGGAGGCTGTTGTGAGGTGGATGGCTGTTGAGTGGGTGTGTGCCTGCGTTTGTGTACTTTGGGAGGAGGGCTCACAGACACACTGGGAGAGGACACAGGGGACATGTGAATGGTTGTGGGGGTGGTGATTGCTCGTGAGTGGTGTGTTGTGATGGGCGTGCTGGTGATGGAGGCAGTGGCTGATGAAGTGCATGCAGGTGTGAGTGGAGACAATAGTGGGCGGGAGGTGAAGGAAGAGGAGGAGGGGGACACAGTGGAGGAAGTGGATGTTGGTATGTGTGCATGGTTATGGTGCTTGTGTGAGTGCCTATGTGATGATGTGTGGTGCTTATGTTTTCCTGAGCCACTTTTGTGTGTTGATGTGTGTGCATGCTGGTCTGAAGGTGTGCTTGGATAGGCTGAGGTAGAGGGGATTGGGTCTGGGTAGTGGAAGTTGGAGGGGGGAGGCTGGGCACAGGGACAATGGCTGCCATCAGTGCTGAGGCCAGAGCCTGAAATGCTCTCTGTTGGGCCGCCAAGCCAGAATGAATGCCCTCCAGATATGCATTTGTTTGTTGCAAATGCCTCTTGACACCCTGGATGGCATTCAGAATGGTTGACTGCCCAACAGTGAGGGATCTCAGGAGGTCAATAGGCTCCTCCCTTAGGGAAGCAGGGCTGACTGGGGCAGGGCCTGAGGTGCCTGGGGCGAAGCAGATGCCCACCCTCCTGGGTGAGCGGGCACAGGAAACACCCTGAGGGGCTGCTGGGAGGGCGGTGATGATGGGGGAGTGGCAGCTGTACCTGTTGTTGGGGTGGACACAAAGGTGTCCGCCAGCGCCAGGGAGCTTCCATCAGAGGAGGAGTCGCTGTCACTTGTCTCCCCTCCTGTCCCCGTCGTGGAGCTCCCCTCGCCCTCCGTCCCACTGGTGGCTTCACCCTCCATGGATTCACCCTCATGGTCCATGTGGGATGCAGCTCCCTCCATCGCTGGTGCCTCTGCTCCTCCGCCAGATGATACTAATGCACACAAGGACAGGATGACAAAACAAGAAGGGGGGATAGACAGAGGACACACATGGTCAATGCCAGCAACACCACTACCGTTGGCGTACACAACACACACTGAGCTGCCCTATGCACTAAGCCATGCCCAACCACTCAATAAGGTAGTCACCAGCCATGGGGTATAATGCCTAACACCAGCAACTGCACAGCTGACACCACCAGGACCCTGCACAGTAGTAGTTGGCTACTTGTCCCATTGGGGTAGGGGTGCTACAGAGCCTGCAAACAAGGGTCCTACCCTGGCATGATCGCCCTGGCCTAGGGGCACCCACAACCCACCTCCCCCTGTCATCTGGTTCCCAAAGCGCGCAAAGTCAGCTTTCTGAATTTGTACTCACCCCTTTGTGGCTGCTGTGATGTCCTCAAGCGCCCATCCAACTCCGGATAGGCCACCACCAGGATGCGGAACATGAGGGGGGTCATGGTGCGACGGGAACCCCTTCCACGTTGGGAAGCCAGCCCCAGCTTGGCCTCCGCCGGCTTCTTGGTCCAGCGGCGCAGGCCCTCCCATCTCTTGCTGCTGTGGGTGCTCCGCCTGTGAGAGACCCCCAGGGTCCACACCTCCTTGGTGATGGCACGTCAAACACCCTTCTTCTGGTGGGTGCTGACCTAGAGGGTAAAGACAGCGGAAAATGTAATTACTCACCCATCCGGACCGTCATACTCATTGCCCACCAGTTCCCACCCAAGCCCTGACACACATACACAGACCACCTCTCATGCAACAGTCAGGCCAGGATGCCTTAGCACCCCCCAACATGTGGCTTACATCCACACCACTCCAAACAGGCATTGCCCACGCATCATGCTCACAGTGTACTCACCTGCTTGTCTCGAGGACCGTAAAGTGGTGTGTACTGGGGGAGGACCCTTTCCACCAGTTTCTCCAACTCCTCCACAGTGAAGGCAGTGCCCTTTCCCCAGACACATGATCCATTGTCACTTCCAAACACAGGTCACAGCAGCACTTGCAGTGTATGTCCTCTTCTGTTGAAGGTCAGCTATCAAGTGAGTGAATGGGTAGAAAATGGCGATGATGTCCGCGGCGGTGCGTACCGTCACCATCGACGTCCATCGCCATTGGCTCCTGGAACCCATAGGACCCAATGATAACCAATGTGCAGTTGCGGCAGTCTTCAACCACCTACCGTAATGCTGCACAATGCCAGCGCAGTTACCTCATTTCCCCTTGTCTCTCCTCACAGGTCAGGCAGCCGCCATTTCAGGGGGGCACAGGGCATGGCACCTAAACTCGTCACAGCACATAGTTGCACATGTACTGACTCTCGACTTCACACACTGCTTCTGTAACATTAATTCAGACACAGTTGTACTATCTATGTGGTAAATGACCTTCTGCTCACCGTTCTCCTCCATAGGCTACAACCGCTGAGGCAGATGATGAGATGGCGCATCCTCTGGTGTACAGACCCCTGGTGGACCTGTCGACAATGGAGGACAGACACATTATAATCATATACAGACTTGATCGTGCCACAATCCAAGAACTGTGTGCCCAATTGGAGCCAGACCTGATGTCAGCTATCCGCCAGCCCACAGGTATCCCCCCTCTAGTGCAGGTCCTGTCAGTGCTCCATTTCCCGGCAAATGGCTCTTCCAAACTACAGTGGCCATGGCATCAGGGATATCTCAGCCAATGTTCTCAAACATGTTGAGCAGGGTGTAACATATCCCCAACATCATTGGTGCCATTGATGGTACACATGTGGCATTTGTCCCCCCCGCAGAAAGGAACAGGTTTACAGGAATAGAAAAAGCTATCATTCGATGAATGTGCAAATGGTGTGTTTGGTGGACCAGTACATCTCCCATGTGAATGCCAAATGTGCTGGCTCTGTGCGTGACGTCTATATCCTATATCTTGAGGAATAGCAGAATCCCTTGTGTGATGGGCCAACTCCAGAGGCACCGTGTGTGGCTAATAGGTGAGGCCAAGGTCCCCACACAGTATGAGTAGATGTCTGGATATGGGGTTGTCCCTAGGGGTTAGTGTGTGTCTCACAATTGTCCCTCGATATTTGCAGGTGACTCCGGTTACCCCAACCTGTCATGGCTACTGACCCCAGGGAGGAATCCCAGGACAAGGGCAGAGAAACGTTACAATGAGGCACATGGGTGAACTAGGAGGATTATTGATAGGACATTCGGCCTCCTGAAGGCCAGATTCCGGTGCCTCCATCTGACAGGCTCCCTGTATTACTCACCCAAGAAGGTGTGCCAGATCATCGTGGCATGCTGTATGTTGCACAACCTGGCATTGAGACGCCAGGTGCCTTTTCTGCTGGAGGATGAGCCTGGTGACGGTCTTGTGGCAGGGGTTGAGCCTGTGGACAGTGACGAAGAGGAGGCAGTGGAAGAGGATGTTGACAATAGAACAAACAGTATCCTGCAGTACTTCCAGTGACACGCAGGTAAGAGACTGTAACTCCTCTTCACATTTCAGTATACTTTAGGACATTGTACATGGCAGCCTCTTACCCTCTTTCAATGGACACTGACTGTTCCCTTTGGGTTTCCTTTTTTCAGATCTGTGTACCCCACTCAGGCTTCTGCTATGTGTACTGCTGCCCAACAACTGTCATACATTGGTATGAGTTAATGAACATATACCTTGCAATGCTTTGCTGATGTTGTACTAATACATTTGTGAATCATCATACTGACCCCAGATTGGTATTTGTTTCAAGGGTGTTTATTTAGGTGCCAATAAGTATAGGGGTATGTGCAAGGGGCTGGGGTGATGGTGGAGGAAGGTCCATGGTAGAGTCCAGTCTCACAGCATCACAGGTGCATTGTCCAATGGGGCATTGGAAGGGAAGCAATGGCAGTTCAAGGTGGACAGGGTAACAGAGTGGGACAGCAGGGTGACAATCAGGTGGGTCCTATTTCCTGGCGGGGGTCTTGGCAATGTTCTCTGTCTTCTGCCTGGATCTCAGGGACCGTTTGCGGGGTGGTTCTACTTCTGCGGGGGTGGGGTGCTGGTAGCCTGTTGTTCCTGTGGCGGGGCCTCCTGTCCACTAGCGCCGGCGGAGGTGGACAGGCTGTTCCTCGGTTTGGCTAGTGTCAGGGGCCTTTTGGTGTGCCGCTGCCTCCCTCAAGGTCTTGCCCATATCCGCCAGCACCCCTGCTATGGTGACCAGGATGGTGTAGATTTTTGTGAGGTCCTCCCTGATCCCCATGTACTGTCCCTTCTGCAGCCGCTGGGTCTCCTGAAACTTGGCCAGTACTGTGCCCATGGTCTCCTGGGAATGGTGGTATGCTCCCATGATGTTGGTGAGTGCCTCCTGGAGGTACGGTTCCCTAGGCCTGTCATCCCCCTATCGCACAGCAGTCCTCCCAGCTTCCCTGTTGTCCTGTGCCTCTGTCCCCTGAACCGTGTGCCCACTGCCACTGACCCCAGGTCCCTGATCGTCCTGTGTTTTTGGGGTTGCCTGGGGTCCCTGTAGTGGTCGACACACTGCTGATTGACGTGTTCGACATGGGCCTGCTGGGTGGGTGCTGTGGTGGTGTTTCCTGAGGGGGGAGGCTCTGTGGTAGTTTGGGACTGTGGCAGGGTAACCGACTGTCCAGAGGTCCCAGATGGGCAAGGTTGGTCATCGTGATCCAGGCGTGCAGAGCTACTGTCATCACTGGGGGCCTCTTCTAGGGAGGGGCTGAATGTAGCTGGCACCTCCTGTCTGGTGATGTTGGGTAGGGGTCCTGTTGGGATGCAAATACATTGTTATTGTATCTGTTTGTGCCATCCTGTGCAATGGGTGTGTTTCCCTTATAGAATTGTGCTTTCCCTGTCGCCTTGGCCTTGTGTGATTGCTGATTGTGTGGGCTAGGTGAGTCTCTCTACTGGGCATGCTGTGGTGATGGGTGTTCATGCAGGGCTATGATGGGTGTCCATGCATTGTTGTTGCATGCAGGGCTTGGTAATGGGATGTGTGGGTTGTGATGGTGGGGTAGATGTGAGGTGATGGAGTGATGGGAGTGAGGGTGCGGTGGGGGTATGTGATGGCATGCAGGTAGGATTGGGGGGATAAAGTAGTACAGGTATGACTTACCAGAGTCCAGTCCTCCTGCTACTAATGCAAGGCCCTCAGGATGCATTATTGCCAAGACTTGCTCCTCCCATGTTGTTAGTTGTGCTCCTCCCATGTTGAAGTTGTGCGGTGGACCCCCAGTCCTCTGGACTGCTATCTGATGTCTTGATACCACGGAATGCACCTTCCTGATGTCATCCCTGGTTTTGGATGCTGTCCCAAAGCGTTGACCCTGTCGATGACTCTCCGTCATAGCTCCATCTTCCTTGCAATGGACGTCTGCTGCACCTGTGATCCGAATAGCTGTGGCTCTACCCGGATGATTTCCTCCACCATGATCCTTAGCTCCTCCTCAGAAAACCTCGGGTGTCTTTGAGGTGCCATGATGTGCTGTGAGTGATATGTGTGAGGTGATGTGATGTGTTGGGATGTATGATTTGATGTGCGTGGATGGTGTATGAGTGATGGTGTTCTGTGCCCTTGAGTGAGTGTGTGCTCTTTGATTGTCTCTCTGTGCTTGGTCTCTTTTTTTTCATTGTAAGGGGTTGTGGGTAATGTGGGTGTGTGTTTTATAGTGGTATGAGTGTGTGGGTGTGGTGTGTGTATGTGTGTAAGGTGTGTGTATTTTGAATGTCGTGTGGTTTTGTAAGTGTGTGTTGCACAATGGTTAGAGAAGCAGACCCCGATGCAGAGATCTGGTCTGGGACCAGGGTTCAATTCCCATTTCCGCAGGTCTTGGGCTCAATTCCCTTGGACCAGATAATTCTTGCCTTGGTGCCTAATCTAATTAATGGTTCCCACTCTGTAACTCTTGGCAATAGCTTGCTTAATCTCCACAACGGCCCTCAAAGCACTTGGATGCCTGGCTTCACCCTGGGGCTGTCCAGGAGTGGGCGCCTCACAGGGAAAAGCCTGGAGGGGTTCCACAGCAGTATGCGTACAGCGCCTTGAGAACCTAACGGGTGAGTACCGCCAATGGTTTACTGCGGTTGGAAGACCGTCACGTTGATTCGTGGGTCGTGATACTGTGGGCGTATTCCTGTTGGCGTGACAGTGTGGGTTTTGCTATCGGCAGTTTATCACTGACCTTGGGTCTGGTGGATTTGTTTGGGTGTCTGTATTGTGGCGGGATTCTCTGTGTGGGTCATAATACCCGGATTACCGCCACGGTTCCAGAGGGCCTTCTTGTAAAAATGCAGGTATACTTTAATGAGTTCATATGTATTGGGAGGAAGACTCATTTGAAACATGGGCAGTGTATTCTCTGTCTGTGGGAAGTAGGGCTGGGTGTCCCAGATCTCAAGCAAAGACACCAGGCAGGACTTATATGTTATCTATATGAAGGCACCATACATGATAAGTGGTGGTGCCTGATAGACCACAAATTGAGCAGGAAGCCATTGTGAGAATTGCTGTGGCTACTGAAATCCCAGAGAAATGCAAAGCTCTACATATCACCAGTCATAATACTGAATCTTAGAATATGGGATCACATAAATGTCCATTGTGATTTAATGTAATTATCCTCTCCCGTTCTTCTATTATTTGAACATTTTAAAAAATCCCACTGGCCTTAGCATAGGTGCATTTCAGAGATGCGAGGGGGGTATTGTTTTAAAGAGATCTCTTCCAAAAGGGACAATCAGTCAAGGATGATTTCAGCCTGGATGAAGAGTAGTGTTTTCACCACACACAACTCTGCAATTGATCACAGAACTCCTTAGTTAAGGGAGTGGGGGTGCCACAGGGAGCCTTATGACTTCAGAGAAGCTATTATTAAGCCACACAGGAAAAATTTGTACCCTACCCTTACTCTATCCATTCCTCAATAATCCAAACAGAGAAATGGGCAAATGTGTTTTCCTTCCAGAAGACATGGGAAAAAGAGTTGGATCTGAATCAATAGCAGGGAGTGATAGAGTGCAGGAACGAAGGAGACTCTATAAGATTTTATAAGGGTGGGTCTACGCCTAAAGTGCTTACATACCATCAATAGCTGTCACACTAATGCATTTGTAATAAGCCATTGGGTACAATAAGGGAAGCCACTGGCTCAAATCTGGCAAGGTACCATGAGGTAATTCTACCAGGCTGCCCTTCAGAGGCAAAATACCCGCTATACAACAAGAAAGGGAAGATACTGACGCTCGAGGCAAGATGGCGGCCGCGAGTCTCTAGCGGTCAGAGGCTTTCTTCTCCCCCGGCTCTTGTTTGCCGTTTGTGTTTTCCCCGCTCGCTGAGAGGATTATGCGGGCGGTTTTCTCGTGGCTACCCTTGCGGTAATTGCCCGCCAAGCAGCATTACCTGCGGAAGCAGCAGGAGCTCCCTGGGCGACCTCGGCGATTTTGGCCATAACGGCCGCGGTTTCGCGGTCTTGACCTTTGTCATCTTTCTAGCCCCACAAGGCAAACAGCGGCAGATGGCCCCGAAGGCCGCACGTGGCAGCCGGCCAAAACCAGGGTCGCAGGATCGGCGACCTTTGGACTCTCAGCCCCCTCTGGGGGGGGACATCCAGGAGCAGCAGCTTTGGAAATGCTGGCAGCTGTGAGAGTGCGTTTGAGGGCAAACAGCCAGCACCAGGGAGTTCTGCGGCCCTGGGGCAGACGCATAGGGTGAAAAATTGCGCAAAACCGATTGGAGAAAAGGAGGAAGGGGTGACTATACCCCGGATGTTTAAAATTCCTCACAATTCAGCCCCTACTGGGGGTGGTATCACTATAAAGGCCTCTGATTTTGGATCTACACAATATGTGGCGTCACTGACTGTGGAGGGCGACAGCACTGGCCCAGGACGTCTGGCTTCTCTAGATAGTGGGGGTTTACCTCAGGTGAAAGTCGATGTTGGTGGCAGTCAATCCCTGGACGCGCACAATACTGTAAGTTATACTGCTGGGGGATTTTCACAGGCTTCTGCTCCTTGTACTGGGGGTAATGGTCTTGCAGCAGCATCTGAGGGGGAGGCTGACCAGCCGTTACGTGCCCCTGGATACCAGGGTAATGTAAGGCTTGCGCAAGAATCGGTGACAGGGGCAGGGTATTGCAAGCAAGCAGTAGCAGCATACTTATTGCCAAGTGCCGACCCGCCAACTCTGGCTTGTACTCTGGAGGCGATCCGTGATTTCCGGCAGGGCAGGGAGGCTTCGTTAGTTCAGGGTGAAGTTGGGAAGAATTTTTTTTCTCAGTCGGATCAATCTCGAGACTCGGACGAGGCCAGCACCAGCCCCTCCATAGACTCAGAGACAGGTGACAGCTCTACAGCCCCTTTGACTCCTATTTCTGTGCTGAGGGGTACCGCAATTAAATGTCGACCAAGACAGAGTGAGGTATCTAGGTCAGACAAAGCTGGAGAGTCTAGTGAGAAGAGGAAAAAAAAGAAGACGACGTGTAGGACGAGAGCTATGTCCTGGGATTACACAGGAACACAACAGCTACTGCACAGTTTGGATGATCTCTCGGTGGCCCCAGCCCGTTCAGAGACCGACGCTCTGAATGCAGAGACTGTTTCCCCCTCCCCTTCTTTGCATCTTATCTATCAGACCATCATGGCACAACACAAGCAAACGCAGAGGGACAGCAAGAAAGCCAGGGTGGCCACGAAGCAGCTACAAGTGGCAGTCAGCAAGGTTGCAAAGACATGTTCTGAAATTGGGGAGCGGATTGCTGCTATTGAGTGCCGGGTGGACGTGCTGGAGTCAGACTTGGGGGCGGTGACAAAACAAGCTGCTATGCATGAGACTCAACTCTCTGATATTCAGTGGAAAGTAGAGGACTTTGAAAATCGGCAACGTCGTAACAACTCGTGCTTTATAGGGATACAAGAAGGAGTAGAAGGGCAGGATTCAAGGGCCTTTATAATCAGATTGTTTAAAGCAGCATTTCCGGAGCAGACTGGATGGGAGTGGGAGAAGGAGATACAAAGAGCCCATCGGTTTCCACTACATCTGAGGAATCAACAACTGGTAGGAGTAAACGGAACAGCCCAACAACAGCCTAGGGCCTTCATTGTTTATTTTGGCAATTACTTGCTGCGCCAAATAGTCTTCGAGAAAGCCCGCCCTGATGCAAGGATTAGCTGTGAGGGTTGTACATTTTTCTCCCGTCCCGACTTTTGCCATGCTACGTTAGAGAGACGCTGGCGCTTGAGACAACTGATCAGCTCCTTCCAGGAGAAGGGAGCCAAAGCTTATCTACTGTCCCCGGCCCGACTCAAGACAATATATAAAGGGTCAGTACGAGTGTTCTCGTCCGAGATCAAAGCCAAGGAGTACTTGCAGTCTTTGACTTAATTGTCTATATGTGGTTTATAAAAAACGTTTAAAAAAAGAAAAAAAGAGGAGGAGGGTTAAAAAGAAAAATGAAAAGGGGGGGTGATAGGGATGGGCAGCTGGGGAATAGAAGAGAAGGAGGAGGGATTCTCTTCTTAAATGGTAGGCTTATGGGGGTTTTGTCTCTAGGGGAAACAGCTTTTGTTAGTGAACTTGTTTAATTTAGGAGTCGCCGCAGGGGCCCTCGAGGGGGGGGCCTTGTCCATCTTACAGACTACAGTCTGGAAGCCTCATCTGGTAGGGTGGGGGGTGAGGTAGGGTTTTCTTTTTTGGGGGGGTGGGGGTAGGTGGGGTGGGTTGGGGTTGCGCAGGTTTTGCATGGGAGATGCACAGAAATATGTACTTGAAGGCACAGGAGTTTATTAGGTGTATGATGAAGCAAGATGTAAGTTTGGGTGTATTTATTAGAGCTTTCAATGGGGGACCGTAATGTTCTGCGGGTGGCCACCTTAAATATATGTGGGCTAAACGATTCCACGAAAAGACGCCTTGCCATTCATGAGCTCAAAACATTAAGGGCGGATATAATTTGTTTGCAAGAGACGCATGTTACCCTGACCAAAAAGCATCTGTTAGACTTTCCTGGTTTCCAACTAGTGGCGTACACCACTCAAGAAACTAACACTAGAGGGGTTGGAGTACTTGCACAGCGAGATCTTCTTAAGGTGGTTAAGAAAAGGGTTGATAACATGGGCCGATGGGTTATAATAGAATGTGCTATGGGACAATCATATTTTACTGCATGCTCTGTTTATGGCTCCAATTTTGATGATCCGGCTGGTATTAATATGTTGAATACTGAACTTGTGCTTTGGGCCTTACCGCTTATTATATGTGGGGACTTTAATATACATACTGAGACTAATATCCCCTTACAGAATCAGGATTCATATTTGGGATGGAAACCGAAGGTGTTTCGTGCCTTACAAACGCTGGTGCAGACTCATGGCCTTGTGGATGCATGGCAGCATTGTGTGCCTATGGATCCTGGGTACACTTTCTTCTCTTATCCACACCGAAAGTCTGTCCGGTTAGACTATTTTTTT
Source organism: Pleurodeles waltl (assembly GCF_031143425.1). Taxonomy (NCBI): domain Eukaryota; kingdom Metazoa; phylum Chordata; class Amphibia; order Caudata; family Salamandridae; genus Pleurodeles; species Pleurodeles waltl. The sequence goes on from NC_090440.1 coordinate 360,791,881, forward strand.
TTGTCATCATCGCTATGTGAAGGACTTTTGGTGGAAAAATTTCCTAGGGTCATATCTGACCATAATCCTTTGGTAGCACAATTTCCGGACTTGCGTAAAGAGCGACACTTAAAACCCTGGTCCTTTGACCGGGGTTCGCTGCTTGACTCAGCTTATGTGTCACGGATGAAAGAATGGATAACGGAATTTTGGGGTTTTAACAGGGACACGGTCCCACCGGGGATGTTATGGGCTGCTTTAAAGGCTGCTATCCGCGGGGAAACCCTGAGCTATGCCCTTAGGTGGGAGAAACAACGCTAACTAGTTATATCTGCAGCCCAGATTGAATTGGCTTCTCTGGAGAGTCAGATGGTGGGGCTGGCAAGGAACAATGCTCCGATACAAGATACCTTGGATAAGATTGTTGCCATGAAGGCCAAGATCACTCAGCTGTATCTAGATCAAGACATTATCAAAGCCCAGACTCGCAGGCAGGAGTGCTACGAGTTTAGTGAGAGGGTGGGTAAGGTGCTTGCATATAAGACCAGACAGAAGGCGGCTCGGAGCGCCATTTTGGCAATTAAAGATAGGCAGGGGCAGGTTTTGTGTGGAGATGCGTCGGTATTACAGGTGTTTAAAGAATATTATTCTGTATTGTATCAGCAGGAAAATCTCTCCTCGGATGACAGAGACGAAAAGATTACTCAGTATTTGAGTGATATCCCATGTCCAAAGTTAACGCACGATGAGGATTGTCAACTGACTGCTCCCATTGAGTTGGATGAGATCATCTCGGCTTTAACTGCTTTATCTAATGGGAAAGCTACTGGTCCTGATATGATCCCAATTGAATTCTTTAAAACTTTTTTTGAGGATTTGAAGGATGATATTCTGGCACTCTTTACGTCAGTGCAGGCTGGAGAGCGGGTGCCGGGCTCATGGCTGGAGGCCAATATTGCAATATTCTTAAAAGAAGAGAAGAACCCACTTTTACCAGGCTCCTATCGACCTATTTCATTGATAAACGCGGACGCCAAATGGTATGCCAAAATTCTTGCGGTTAGGCTGAGTCGAGTTATTAGTGGGCTTGTTTCCCCTTGGCAACATGGGTTTATTCCTGGTCGGGGGACCGCTGAGCATGGTAGGCGTGTTATTACCATGCTAGATGCGTCTCAGGTTATGGCGGCCCCTATGTCATTAATACTATTAGATGCCGGAAAGGCTTTCGATCGGGTGAGCTGGAAATATTTATGGACAGTGCTCAGTAAAGCTAATATAGGGGCTGGTTTTATCAGGGCTATACAAGATTTATATCAGAAGCCCCTTGCTCGAATTCAACTAGCCGGGGCAACCTCGGAGGCTTCTACATTACAAGAGGAACCAGACAGGGCTCCCCCTGCTCCCCTTTACTTTTTGCACTTTATATAGACCCTTTGATTAGGAAGCTAGTGCGAAGTACTTTGATCTCGCCCATGGTAATGGCGGAGGGCAGGTTTAAAATCTTGGCATATGCTGATGATATAGCTGTCACTACACCTGAACCAGGGAGGGCGATTGTAGAAATAGAGAAGCTAGCCGCGGAGTTTGGCGAGGTTTTGGGCTATGCATTAAATAGGCGTAAATGCCAAATACTGGGCAATGAGTGGGCCATTATTGAAGACAACAGGAGGGCCAATCAAGTGACTTATTTAGGTGTCAGATTGTTGGCCAATTTGGACCAGATAGTGGAGAGTAATCTTGCCCCTGTCTTAGCTAAAACCAGGAAGGAGCTGCATCATATGAACAATTTACCTTTAAAGATTGTTGGTAGATGCAATCTTATTAAAATGATCTTTTTACCTAGGGTCTTATATTTTTTTCACACTATTCCGCTGGAAATTAGCAAAGACTGGTTCAAACACATGGAGAATTTAGCGAGTAGCTTTATTTGGTCCTTTAAAAAAGTACGGCGGGCATATGAGTACTTAGTGCTACCCAGAAAGGGGGGGGGGTGGGCAGCCCCTCACTTTCTTTTTTATTACTGGGTATCTGCACTGCAATATATTCAACCATTAATTAGCCAACATGCTGATAACAGAGATTTTGGCGAAACTTGTCCTACTATATATAATATGATTTGGGGAAGATATGCCAATGCGGCTTTTCTGAGAACAGTGGAGCCTAGTTATTTAAAAAAAGTTAAGTTCAAGACTGTCTGGGCTGCATTTAAGGTGTGGACTAATGTTAAAAAAAAAATGGAATTGGCCGGACTAATTTTTATACCCCAATTTCGAATTCTTCTGTACTTCCTGATATTTGTAAGGATGAATATTGTGCCAGGTGGGCTCAGTTGGGTGTTCAGCGCATTGGTGACTTCTATGGGAACACCCACCTTAAATCCTTTGAAGAACTGACAAGTGAATTTTCATTGGACACTAAGGATTTTTTTTAATATTTGCAAATTAGACACTTTTTGGGGGTAAATTCTAGATCTGCAGCTGGGCAGCTGGGGGATAGAATCCCAGTTATGGAGGTTCTTCATAACCCCACTAGATGGCGGGTCTGCTCGCTTTATCCTCTTTTTGTTTATTTAATGCCAGATGATTTGTTTAAACAGGCGGAGAGGTGGGCTCGGAATATTGGAGTTTCTGAAGTATTATTACGGACCTCTTTAGATATGACACAGTGGTTTATACTAGCCAAATAATATAACATTATAAAACTGTTTTTCATCTATATTATACCCCCGCTAAGCTATTCAACTGGGGCAGCTCAAGGGGGGTGGTGTGTCCCAGATGTAAGAGTGTATTGGCCAACTTGGCACATATGTTTTTTAGTTGCAGTAGGCTACATGAATTCTTTACTGATATGGTCAACTTTTTATCTAGGCTTATTTATCAGGAGGTGGTAATTACGCCGCAACTGGTATTATTGGGAATTGATGGAGTGGTGTACCTAGAATACTCGCAGAGGTTCTTGTTTTTAGCTATGTCTGTGGCTCGCTGTTGTATTACATCTGTTTGGCTGGAGTCGACCCCACCGACTTTTAACCATTGGCTGGCTCGGATGTGCTCAATGTTTTATCTGGAGATGGGCTCTTATGCGCGCAAGGGCCGCACACGCAGACAGATTGGTGAAGCTATTTGGGCCCCGTTTGCACAATGGTTAGGTAATAACTGAGTCATGTTTGTAGGGGATTTATCTATTTAAGCATGTTCAACTTCTGCACTTTATTTGTATTTTACGGTCTCTAATAGGTTCTTCATGCCTCCCTTTTTAGTGGTCTTGTTGTCTGTTGCATATTGATGAAACAAACATATGTAATGATGTGTAGTTATACAACGTATATATTGTATTTATTTAGCCTTCTCTTTGCTTTGGTTTCTGTACATTGTGCATCTTTCAAAAAAAAAAAAAAAGGAAGGGTGAGGACCTCGCACAGATTTAGGAATTATTTTCTCAGGTGCAGGTTATTTTAGTAAACGTGACATAACCCAGAAAACGGTATATTTTTCCACAATGAAGCAATTATTCAGAATGTCACAGGCATACTAAAAAGAAATCGTGTTCACCAAATGCACATGAAAATGATGGTGTGATAGGTTTATTAACCAACAGCTCATCTTGTCTTTTTGACAGTGCTAGCGCAGGTGTTTTAATAAAAATTATTAATGATAAAAAAAAGAAAAAAAAAAGAAAGGGAAGATGCAACTGCACATGTTGTTACCAATGAAACAGGTGATTTGAGCTTAATGGGGCTTAGTGGTCTTGCCTATGGGTCAGGTTTCGTATCAGGAATTGTGGTGGCTCCTGGGAATGGAGAAACTGGCAAATCTGAACAGGGGAGGCAGTCTGAATTTCAGAAACAGTGGAGCATGCTTTTACCATACTTATGTATAGCGAACTATGTTGTACAAAGATGCTATGGCCAATATCCTGGAGAGACCTGAACTGTAGGATGACAAAAGAAGCACAACCGGACCATTCTAGTTTTGAATGTGTGCGAAAGGGAAGTATTTAGACTTTTTTGACTGGAGAAAGGGAGAAGTACAGAGGGTTTGATTGTGGTTTCTCTTCATCATCAAGGTGGTAATGTTTGTTATTATATTACAAAATTGAATTAAAAGTGTATTGAAAATAAAATACACCTGTGGCACAACTCTCTTTTGCTGGACTTTTTTTTAAACACATTGTATTGCTTTTGCTTTTAATAAACAACCAACGGGATAATACATTTGCCATAATGGATATCTCCATACATTAGTTTCTCAGTATGCATCTCTTCATATTAATGGCCTATCCCATTCAAACTTCCTTTTCCGCACCCCTTTCCCTTACCTCCCAAACCCATACCCTATCCCCCCCTCAAACTGTGCAGTGTTTTATTCAATAGTCCATAGCCACGTGTCTAACCCCATATCTTATCCAGTTAATGCCACCCATGCATGTTATGCCTTGCCCCAGGTCCCAACGTTCCACTCCGCACACCACCCAGTTATGGGTTACCAGACGGCAAGTTGGTCGCTGGTGTTATGAATTGTCTGAGTTCTTCAACTAAGATCGACCACCCCCTGGCCCTCTCCGAAGGGCACCCTCGCTTCTGCACCTCAAGTGTCAGTACTGCCCCTTCATGGTTGGCCCACTTTAAGAGTTATTTTCACCATACTAGTGCCCGAGGGCCCTTGGAAGCTTTCCAATTGCGGGCTATTTCCCGTTTGGCTAGTATGAAGCCCAAGTCTAGAAAGTTGCTTAGTCTTGGCAGTATGTGGGAAGTCACTCAACAGGCAGTAAGTAGGGTCTCTAGAGACCTCCCTTTCAACTAATCTTGAGAGGGAGTCTATTACTTCTTTCCAAGACAGAACAGATGACAACTCCAGAACAAATGCAGGAATCCAGCCCCCTCCTCCCCACATCTGGGGCATTTGCTCTCCGACATCTGGGACATTTTATTTAGCCTATGTGGGGTTAGATGCTGTTTTGCTTCGCTAATGACTGAGCTGAAACACTCATGCACTGACAAAAATCTCTGGAATGTGCTTCTTAGTCCAAAGAAGACATTTATTATTTCACTACGCAAGGTTCCTCAAAGGAGATTAGCATGCTGATAGCACACGATTACAAATGGTCACAGCAATGAAATGAAACATGTACAAATGATTCTCCACTGCAATATACACAGCAACTATATGTATCTATATTATAATGCAAAGCAAATAATAAATTAAAAATTATACATCACCATGAGACAAGGGTATCGCTGCTCCATCTCCCTTCTATTCAGCATCAGATCGCCAGAACCCAGAATCGATTGAGGAGAGAGATCAATTATCCTCATGGGAAGGATGACACACTCCAGTGTCCTGGTTATGCCTGAGATCTGCAAACACTCTCTGTCCCCGGTCCATCTGGTCTCAGCCTCTTATACTTTGAACAAAAAAGAGAGGAAAATCTAGAACATCTCTCAAGACAAGACCGTTCCCTGCCGTCTGAGTACTTTATTATCAGCCAAAGTAAGCCCTTGATGGGAAAGAACACAAAAAATACAAACGTGCACAGTACAACGTGGAAAACTACTTGCAGCTTTTAACGTGGCAGTGGTTAGTGCTAAAATAAAGTCAATAGGCAAAATGAAGCTGGTGGTCACTAATGTGACAGTGTACTGCTAGGCTAAGTGCACCATGGAGTCAGTGGTCCAAATTCACATATCAATACATTCCACCCTTTTGACCAATGACTCATACCCAATAGTCCTAAAATCAGCTTCTCTTTTATTTCTTTAAAAAAAAACATTACAAGCTAAATAGGTATGCATTGTACACATCAACATAATGAAATGACATGAGCAATCACTATAAAGCAATGCAAGTGGGATTAACTTATTGATATTATAAACAGTTAAACCGGGCACACCTACAATATATAAGACTAAAGCTTCTATATTCTGATTGGGGTAATAACTGATTGAATAATGTCTCTAGGATAACAAGTTGGTATAGAGTTAGATGGAAACATCATGAGTCCTAATCATGTAAAGGGACACGGTCCACCTGTAATGTTTGCTGGAATGTAAGTAAAAGTGAGGTTCCCATACGAGAATAGTCAGCCAACTGGCAACTTAAACATGGTTAATGTGACTGGCAGCAGTCATCAGGCAATAACAAGCCATGTTGTTTGTTCCATTAAAATTGCAATCAAACAGGTTGATAGAACATTCATGGAACTTTGATCTGTGGTGCCAAATAGATTCATAGGTATTGCCCTGGCAAAAGCAGCAGGGGTGTTACGCAATGTAATTGATCAATCAGGTACAGGTTGGGGGTGCTGTCCCACCTGACCGCCCATGCCCGAAGGGACAACACACGGCACACCCATGGTCAAAGGCAAGTCTTAGTATGATCTGTAAAAGAAACAAGTATGATCTTTCTTTGGCCACAATCCCAAGGTGCCAATTCAAAACAGGGCTGTTCCCTGCCGTCTGAGTACATTCTTATCAGCCTAAGCCCTTGATGGGAAAGAACACGAAAAATAAAAACGTGCACAGTACAACGTGGAAAACTACCTGCAGCTTTTAACATGGCAGTGGCTAATGCTAAAATAAAGTCACTAGCCAAAATTAAGCTGATGGCCACTAATGTGACAGCGTAATGCTAGGCTAAGTGCAACGTGGAGTCAGTGGTCAAAACTCACTTATCATTACAGATGCGCTCTATGAAAGATGTAGAAATGGATGAACTTAAACCTGGCATTGCAAGAGATGTTGGGCATAGGCTCCATTAACACTTCCTAACCTTCATCTGTAAAGAATCTATGAACATCTGTTTCCCATTTCTGACGTAGGCAGGTCAGGGGTGGTAGAAGATTACAATGTATCTTACGATATTGACAAGTGACTGCTTTCAGCGTGCCCGCCACTGTCGCTATATATGTGCAGGCCAGATGTGAGGGAGGTTCAGCTCCACCGATTCTCCAATGTCACCAAATTGAGGTCATTAGGATCCATGTACTAAGAAATAATGTAGCCTAAGTCAAAGTCTACCTGCAATTCGTTATAGTGGAGCAATGTCCCTTCTCTGTACAGATCTCCTATTTGGCCCACCCCTGCTCCTTTGAGTTGTAGCCCCATTCTAAGAGCGCTGTCGACAAGAGTGGTTAAGTAATCAATTGGGAGTTCTGCTGAGTAAGGGCATTTAGTCCCTGTCTTTTGGAGGCAAATAGGCCAGCAGTATGCCACGGCCACCTGTTCCCTCATCTCCCACGGTCCTGGGTTGTTCAACCCTAGCAGGAGTCGAACAAGTTTGGACTCTGGTGGCGTTCCAAACGTCTCTTGCTCGGAGGGCCTTGCTGGCTTCTCATCCACTGTGTAAAAGATTGCAGCTGAGCTGCCATGCAGTAGTCTTCAAAGTTAGGTGCCGGTAGTCCACCAGCTGACATGGGTCATTATAAGGTAGAAAAAGCCACCCTTTTGCGCCCTGTGTCCCTATGAATGACAGGATCATGCTGCCCAGATCCTTAAAAACAGCATGTGATATTTTAATAGGTGAAGTGGTAAAGTAATAGAGAAGTCGAGCAATGCTACCATCTTCGGTAGCGCCACTCTTCCCATCACCGATAATGGCAGTGTTCCCCAGCAGTCCATAGCCCGTTTTAGGGAACTCATAGCTCTTCCGATGTTACCTTGTAGCACGTCTGAGTGTTCATGATATACTCTCACTCCCAAGTACGTAATTTGATGCGGTTCCCAGTGGATATTGCCCTGGGCCGCTGAAGGAGGGGCGTCTTGGCAGACTGGGAATAGACTAGTCCTGTCCAAATTGACCCAAAAGCCTGACATCTCTCCAAATGAGCGCAGCAATAGTTGTGCCCCTGCCAAGTCCCTCTCCCTATCCTGTAGGAATATCAGAATGTCATCTGCATATAATGCAATATGTTGCCATTCCACTAATATTTTAGGGCCTCTGTAATCGGTCCCCAAGTGAGCTCGGAGAGCCATGGGCTCCATTGCCAGGACGAACAATAGCGGTGACAATGGGCATCATTGACGTTTGCCTCGTTCTATTCCAAAACTCAGTGAAATATATGCACTAGTTTTAACTCTGGCTTGCGCCTCTGCATATAGAGGTTAGACCCACCGTAAGAATCCATTTCCAAGACCAAAACTAATGAGTATCTCCTCTAGGAAATTTCATTCTAGGCTGTCAAATGCTTTCCAATGTCAACAGACAGGACTGCAGCCTGCGGTTGTGCGGTCGGGGCTTTCTCTAGTATCAACAACAGCCAACGGATATTTAGGACTGTGTTACAATTCGGGATAAAGCCCGTTTGGTCCCTGTGGATCAACTGTGGCATATGTGTTAGCAACTGGGCTTCTGGTACTCTAATGAGAATTTTGTAATCTGTGATGATAATTGATAGTGGATGGTAGGCCTTCATGTCCTGGTGTAGTTTCCCAGGTTTTAACAGGGGGACCATCAGTGCTTCTCTGGTCGTTGATGGAAGGATTTGCAGTTGTTTAGCCTCATTGTACATTGCAACCAATTTAGGCGCTCCCTGCTCTATAAACGTTGCAGGAGCCTGTCTGTTCCTGGAGTTTTCCCTCTCACAATGTGTTGTATGGCTTCCCGTACTTCTAGGAGTGTAATATCCCCCCCAATAAATCTTCCTTTGCTTGAGCTATTCTAGGAAAGACGAGGGGTTCCAGGAATGCTTAAATTTCAGTGGGGGTGATCTGAGATTTACTTTTATGTAGCCCTGCTTAGTAGGCATGGAAGGCCTCATTAATCCCTGTTTGTGTAGTCATAGTATGCCTAGATTCCACTTGAATCTCTACAATCTGGGACTCTCGGACACTTGGTGATGTCAACCAGGCCAATAGCCTCCCTGCTTTGTCTCTAGTTGCATGTGTTTTTCTCATATAATTTTAGTAGTCATGGCAGCGGAGACGTTGACACCATAATTGCCACCTGTTCTTTGGCCTTTAGTAGAATCTCTCTATCAGCTAGTCCCTCCACCAACTCAACTTCTGCTTGTTTCAGGTTAGCTTCCGCAACTTGAGTTTCTCGCAGGAGAGTTTGTCGAACCCCTACTGTTTCTGCTATACAGCAAACTCTGGGGACCGTTTTAAAGGCGGCCCATTCTAAGCCTCTGAGTCAGTAGACTCTTTGTTCTCTTGGAAGTATTGTGTAATACATGTATCTATTTGCCCCCTAAAGGGAAGATCCAACAATGCCTCTGGCCTGAGCTTCAATGTGGATATTGGAGGAGGGTCACTGCCCCAATGCAAATACAATAGTACAGGCTTATGATCAGAAATGGTTCTAGCAAGACATTCTACAACACATATTTTCTGCTGCAGTGGCGGTGAGCTTAAAAATGTATCTAACCTTACATGTAAATTGTATATGGGGGGAAAAATATGAATATTCCCGCCCTTGGGGGTATAACACACGCCAGATATCAATCAAGTTCCAATTCGCTCCCCAGTCCTTAAATGTGTGAGCAAGCTTATGGATCACTGTCCCATCTAGAGGTTGGTGGGATCTGTCCATATCGGGGTCACTGAAACCATTGAAGTTGCCTCCTTTTAGTACTTCTCCTGTAATGTATGAAGATAACTGCAGGGACAGCTCACTGAAGAAGCCTGTCTGATTGACATTTGGGGCATAAATGTTAATAATAGTGATGTCTTTCCCATCCAGACGACCCCGGAGTGCCACAAAACGCCTGTGCGGTTCCACCCTCTGATCAGTACACAGAAATGGGACGCTGGGTTTGACCCAGATTAGAACCCCTCTAGCAAATGCTGAATAGGTCGTATGGTACAGTCAACCTGTCCACTTTCTCTGTAGAGTTTGCTCCTCTTTTTGTTGTAAGTGCATTTCCTGCAGCATTGCGAGGTGGGCTCACCTGCGGGACAAGTATGAAAACACTTTATATTGTTTTGTTAGTGAATGGATACCCCTCACATTCTAGGAGATTATGTCATAGCACTTGGGAACCTGCATTTTGTGAGATAGATTTGGTTGTCTATCCTCAGCCATGTCAGTGCAGGTTGCCCCAGGGAGGGCCAGGGCCAGGCGCATTCGCTATATGTACATACTTCCCCTGCAACATGAAGTACTGCACTTTTCCCCAACTTACAAAACAACAACAGAACTCCCCATCCCCCCTTCCCCAGGACTGGTAAAACCTTTCCTGTCCAAACTGTAAACATAGAGACCAGCAGCATGGTATCTTCCAGCTCTCTGGTTGAGGGGTGGGTGGGGACCATGTGCCAGTGCAGCCCGTTTCACCAGCTGTTGATGTAGAATTATGGGCAGCCCAGGAATAGCACAGCGTCTGTGATGGTGACCCAAGTTCTCGCAGTGTAGCCACTTGCGATTGCACCTCAGCCAGGCCAATTGCCAACTGTGTTGTTTCTGCATTTAAGATTCAAGAGTTTCCCACAGCTAATGAACCAGTGGCGGCCATACCATAGTTTTACTGTCTGTTGGACTCAGAGGAGGTCATCCGCTGTTCTGTGTGTGACTATGGGAAGATCCAGCTCAGAGTCTGACAGGTCAGATGAGTCAGACTGATTTGTTCCGTTACTCATTGCAACGTCAGTGTTCTCTTCTTGGTCTGTGGGGTTATCACCACTGGGGGTAGGGTGGGCCCGAATACTCTTTCCAAAGGCTGTTACATCTGCCAGCGTCCTGTGTCGGGCCTGTTTCGCCTCCTCAGCCGTGGGAGGCTCCCCTGTAATTTTCCTTTCTTCCGTTTAGTACGCTGCGGGCGTGGTTTTTGCCAAGTCTGGGCATCCTGTGAGTCCTGTATCGTCTGGATTTTGATCCAGGACCACATTTCTTGGGGGGTATTGAAGAAGAGGGCAACTCCTTGCGACAGCACTCTCAACCGGGCCGGGTAGATCATTGCATGGGTCAGGCCCATTCAGTTTCTGTTCGCGGCCAGGAAAGTGTTCCTACAGGTTTTGATTTCTTTCAAGTAGTCTTGGAATGTAATGATCCTATTATTATTAAACATTATGGCCCTCATTCTGACCTTGGCGGGCGGCGGAGGCCGCCCGCCAAAGTCCCGCCGTCAGGTTACCGTTCCGCGGTCGAAAGACCGCGGCGGTAATTCTGACTTTCCCGCTGGGCTGGCGGGCGGTCTCCTTCAGACCGCCAGCCAGCCCAGCGGGAAAGAGGCTTCCACGATGAAGCCGGCTCGGAATCGAGCCGGCGGAGTGGAAGCTGTGCGACGGGTGCAGTTGCACCCGTCGCGTATTTCACTGTCTGCGCAGCAGACAGTGAAATACATGTAGGGGCCCTCTTACGGGGGCCCCTGCAATGCCCATGCCAGTGGCATGGGCACTGCAGGGGCCCCCAGGGGCCCCGCGACCCCCCCTACCGCCATCCGGATCTCGGCGGTCCGACCGCCAGGATCTGGATGGCGGTAGGGGGGGTCAGAATCCCCGCGGCGGTGCAGCAAGCTGCGCCGCCGCGGAGGATTCAATGGGGCCGCGGTACACTGGCGGGACCCCGCCAGTGGTGCCGGTCCGACCGCGGCTTTACCGCCGCGGTCGGAATCCCCATTGGAGCACCACCGGCTTGTCGGCGGTGCTCCCGCGGTCCTCCGCCCTGGCGGTCAAAGACCGCCAGGGTCAGAATGAGGGCCTATGTCACCTTTCTTCCAAGCTTGGGCCATGATTGTATCCCCGTCTTTATAGTGCAGGGGTCGCACTATTATCACTCTAGGAAGAGTCCCTGGCAGTGGCGGCCATGGAGGGACTCTGTGTGCTCTCTCCAGCCCAAAAAAGGCCAACAGCCCAGTTGGTGCTATTTCATCTTCGAGCCATGTTTCAAAGAAGGCAATCATGTCCCGGCCCTAAGCTTTTTCTGGTACCCCCAGTATTCGTATTTTGTTTCTCCTGGATAGGTTCTCCGCATCATCTCCCTTCTGTTCTAATACTCTGAACTTGTTCTCTAGTTCCGATAGCCTGGATTGCGCCCCTGTCATGGTGGCAGGGACATCCGCAACTTCTCTTTCCACTGTGGCAACCCTCTCAGCCAAGGGGCGATGATCATCCTTTAGTAGTCCAAACTCGGCACCTAGAGTGTCAATCTTCATTTCCAGGGCTTCACAGGAGGCCGTTATCACTTGCAGTATGTCACCAAGTGTTGGGCTACCTGTTTGAGCTAGGGATACTTCTTGTTGTTCTAGGGCGCCAGGTCCTACCATTAGATCACCACGATCTACTCCTTCTTCCCGGTTTTTACTCACCTTCCCCATGTTAGTAAGCGCTGGTTCTGATCAATGTTTCCTTTTCGGGTTCCCATCCAGGACACAGAGAGCACTCTTTCTATGGCATCATATTGGTCTCCCCCTGGTGTCGCCAAAGTCTTGTTTCTTGGAGATCCTCCACTCATCCCCTCAGCGCCTCCTGGGCAAATAGGACCGCACTGTCTCCTCCTTTTAGCTGCTTCTCCTGTGTCTCTGTGGTTCGATGAGCGCAAGGAGCAATGTGCAGAGTGCCCAGTCTCTTCTAGTCTGGTAACCCTCTGCTCACTGGCGGGCCCCCCACCATGAAGCCCCCCCCCCACTGGGGCCAGCTCACCAAGCCGGGAACTGACCACTGACCTGCTCCTCCAGTGCCTTTTCCAGTCCTCCAGATCTTGTCAAGGGGTCAGGGGGGATGCCTGGTAGCAGAGGATTAGCTGGTCCCCTTCAGCTTCAACTGGTCGGTAACTTTGACGGTGTACACTGACCTCCCAGTGTAACCCGTCCCCTTGCACCTCTTGTTGGGCAGCGCCCGAGGTGTCCTTGCAGTACACTCCGTCTGTGGGTTGGGAGGCTGCCACACAGCTACCAGTTATTCCTGGTTCCCCTGGTGGCGTGACCCAGCCGGGTCTCGTTCTGGCTTCCCCGGGTCCGTTCTACATCGCAGGCCTTCCGTGAAAGTGACGAGGCAGTCAGCTTTTTGGCCTGCTCGGGGTCCCGGCTCTTCTTTGAAATGGGAAGGAGGTAGAATTAATGTTCCCCTTTAGTTCCACTGCACCCCCAGCCCCTCCATACCTTCTGCTTGGCTGTTCTGCATGCGGGCACTCCACACCGGCACATCGCTCGGTTACTTGCAGTGCTGCAATATTCTCTTTCCGACCAGCACCGCTTCTGTGTTCTTCTGCTGTTTGGCCTACTGGCTGTCCAGATTGGGGGAGGGCAGGGCAGACTCGGGGGCCACCCACTGACAACTGGTCCTCTGGTGGTCGCGGGTCTTCCCACGCTCCGTTAACTTCCCTACTCGGCGGTACCTTAGTAACTGTCCCCAGCTTGCTCTCCTTTGCATCCAGCACCCCCGTCAGATGAGAGTACCACCCATCGATCCTCCTCTTCAGTGGAGTCACCCATGCGGGCTGGGGCCAATCAGGGTCTCCTCGACCCTGTCCACCCCGTCCTCCGGGGCCCACAGCCTCTCACCTCCGCACTGGCCCAGCCACGTTGCCTCTTAGGTCTCAGTTCTCGCTCCTTTCCACCGGTTTCAGCGCTATCGGCACCAAAGTTCCCCATCTGATCCCCGGTCACCAGAGGGATATTACCGGGGCCTTTGTGCTGTGTTCCGTTGCCGCCTTGTTCAGGCTGACGAACAGGCTGCAGTGAAGCAGCGCTTTACACGTCTGCCATCTCCGCCATCTTGGCCACACCCTTCTTTTGCTGGTCTTGATCTTTTGCTGGGCCTCTTACTTTTTGTGTGACGAAAAGCCATATTTGTGGCCCTAAAGACCATTCGAATAAGACACACCACCTGGTGGCACTCTGAGCTTTGCAATTCCTCAAGTCTCAGGCAAAGGCAATGGAGCCTCATGGAACCCTCATTAAATATAATGCTTGACTTTACCTGTTTCAAGCTCCAATTAAACATTGACAAAGCCAAAATGTACATCCTATTTTAGGCATTTCTGGGGTAAGCACTGCAATGACAAATACTGGAATTACCCAGTGCAAGGAAACAGGCTTTATGCAGGTTTAACCCAACTTTTTGCCCCCATTTTGACCACTAGTTACTTGTGTAATGGCTATGAAATGCCCTGAGTCCTACTAACCATGACTCAGTGCACGTGCTCTGACCCTTAAAATGGTGCATGTTTAATTGGTTTGTCCCCAGTTGGCATAGTCCAACTTGCTTGTTAGTCCCTAGTATATGGTACCAGGGGTACCTAGGACAAGAGGACAAGAGTTGTCTCTTGTGGACTGCAACACTAGTTGTGCCACCACAAGTACGACAAGGTAAAACATGGCTTCCAGTCTGCTACTGGAGACTGGAAGGGCAGTTTAAAACAACAAACTTGACTTTTCCATTTAAAGTAATTGCAAAGCCCAAACCTCCCTTTGTAATATATGTAAGTCACCCCTATTGTAGGACTAGCGAGCCCTAAGTAAGGGTGTTCTATGGTAAAAAATGCAACATGTAGTTTTGCATGCTCCAGACATAAGAACCATAAATTGTTGTTTTTACTGTCAAACAGCTAGTAGCCCCATTTGTAAGTAAAGAGTTACAATCTGACATCTCAATCCTACTAACTTCTGAATGTGACTACTAAATTTAATACTGTAGGGTATCAAAAGAATCAGTACATTTTATCGGATTTGATGGTTAAATCAAAGTTAATGTCACCGGTGGGCAAAGAGCAAATGTGGAAGTTGTCACTTTTGATGCCCAAAGTTTCCAGTGCCCATTTACTGCTTTACACAGGGTCTCCGGTGCAAACACCTTTCTGCCCTCCTGAGGAGGCATGCTAAGGACTCCCAGGAAAAGGAGACAATAGAAGCCTGCACTGGAGAGGGGTGTTACCTCTGTCCTGCATGTAGCCACATGGGCATTGGCCCAAAAGCGCTCTTCAGCCACCTCTGAAGGACAAATGAGTGATGGGCTGTTTCACTGTTTAGGTAATCAGGCTGGCACTGAAGACAAAGAAGGAAAAAACAGTGGCCAAACCAGTTTCTCAGGAGCATGTAGCCCCCTTGATAGTCAGACCTCTGGGTTGGGCTAGGGAATTCTGGATGCCAAGAGAGGGGTTCTGCCATGTTGGGAGTGAGCAGAATAGTACATACTGGGATAGCCAGATGCAATACTTTCCAGGAAGTGGTTATCAGGAGGGAAGCAACCTAGTAGGCCATTTACTTTTGACCGAGTCTAACATAAGAGCACTTTCTAAGCATAAACAAAGTCCTCCTGGCACCCAAAGTGCATATCTCGACTGGACTGGAAGAAGGACTGCCCTGCTGCACCAAGGACCTGATGAAAAGAAGCTCCACTGACGTGGACTGTACCTGCTGAACCTGGAGACTTGCAAAGAGGAGGGGACTGTGCATACTGTTTCCTGCTTATGGAGAAGTCATCTCCAGAGCCCAGTCGAAGAAAGAGACTCCAAGACCCAGTGGACCAACCTCATGTTTGCAGTACAGGGCTGCAACAGCTGAAGCAGCCTGCTGTGGCAAGTTGGTATCCCAGATCTTTGAATCATCGCTAATCTTAGCCATGTAGACCAGGTCCTGATTCTCAAAGTAGAGATTCTTCGGAGTGCAGCTTGGCTGCCAGAAGATGAGTTATCTTCCAGGGAATGGTTTGACTGTGACCCTGACTCTGAGTGACTGGTAGCTCAGTGGTGACTAGTCCAGGACCCTTAAAATTAATCAAATTTGCCAATGTTTGTTTGCGGTTGAGTGAAATGTTTTGATTTACTACATCTTGTAAATTCTGTATCTTTGGGACCTTTCGGCAGATCTTTTTCCATGTGGTGTCAAAAAATACATTAAAATTGTCTATTTTTATAAATTGGTGTCAGGTTTCTTGAGTGTCTCCTGTATTTCTTCTTCAAATGCATTGCCCTTGTTTCATTGTGTAAGCCTTGCTGCTCAAAGCCACATCTACTCAGGGTTAAACTAAAGGTTTGACTAACTAAACCAACTTCTCCAAAAGCAGTTAGTAAGTCTCCTACACAAGGAGGTCGCACAACCACACCATATAATACACTCCATATCCCTACACTGTGCCTAATGCAGGAGTGCATGCATAAATTGAATAGTACTTGATGTTGGTAGCATTCGAACAATGCAGGTGTCAATGGGCCTAGTACAAAGTGGTATTTGTATTACACCAACACAATTTATTGCCATCAGGATTGTGCTTCAGGAGCAGTTATTCTAGAATAATTGAGAAAAGAAAGTGGGTGCAAACATTTGAAATGAGTGCAAAAAAACACGTTCTGATAGGATGATAGGATGATGCTTCACTGAAAACGACTAGACCACTAATTACATGGATTCATTTGGAGAAAGTAAAAAGATTGTCAGGGAAAAAGACGTTGCTAGCGAGTGAGGGAAGGTCACTTGGGGCTGGTGGAAGAGCAGTCAGTCAAACTGCAATAGCAAGAGTTATTCAACAGTTAAACATATGAGGTGACGTTTGACCTGGCTTCATTCTCCATGATACGAAAGGTGATATACATTTTACCTCAGTTCTTTTGAGAGCCTCACACAGATCTAATGTAAGCAGAGATTGATTAGCAAAGCAGAAATACATTAGCAGCAAAACAAAATCATTCCTTCTCAGAAACAAGACACGTCTAGACTATCAATAACATCAAAAACAAATATCTGAAAAGGTACAAACCTCATATTTCGATATGAGAGCCGATAATGTACAGATAAATGTTCAGGGTGAAAACGCAGGTCTTTAAATTAAGCAAAAAGAATAAATGTTCTGAGTAAAAGGCTCCCAGTCCTTCTAAGTTTCCTGTTTTTGGGATCATCTTTTATTACGGTATCTTAAAGCTAATGGGTACATGTCTTCAGTCGAATTCGTGAAACATTAATGGTAACAATTATCCACGTTTTCCGTCTCAGAAAAGAAAAATAACATATTTTACATTCAGTAAATTGGGGAGATCAGGTTATAAGGTATAACTGATTTCCATCATAAGAGTATCAAAAAATGTATATGCATAGTGAGACAAATTGATACCACCATCTATGTAAATCTAAATAAAAAGAACAAGTTTATATACATATATACACATATATGTGTGTGCATATAATATATACATATATATATATATATATATATATATATATATATATATATATAGACTCCAAAATGCTCGAAATAAACTCATGTGGCCCAAGAGGGGTGGTGCGAGAACTGGCACGAGCAAGCCGGTAATTAGGAATCCAAAAGAGCAAAATAAATTCTACTCGCACACTCAGGATTCAAGGAAAGCGAAAGTCATTTTTAATCAAAACACAACGCGTTTTGGCTGTCACAGCAGCATTGGTCACGTGATATTTACCACCAATCCACCACTACTAAATACTATTCATTCATAAACGAGAAATGAGACAAAAAGGACCAGATAACTAAAATGAAGGCCATCAAATAAAAACCCTATTAAATATACATAAATAATATAGGTAGTAACTAGTTAAATCTGTGCCATTATAAATATTATCATAATATAGAAGTTATGTAAATAGTAGGGTATATTATCACAATAAAAGCAGAGGAAGGAAGATTGTAACCTAATAATGTTAATAATCCACCTGACTGTATTATAATAATAAAATATTCGCAATTTCAAGGCCAAATGGAACTAAAAACACATAATATAAAGAATTTCTCTTACATGATAAGTCTACATTCCTAACCTCAATAACTTCAATATTCATTCCGCTAGATTTGTAAACTTCTGTTACGATTAATATTAATGGGACAGACTAATTATATCAATATGTATAAAATAATTCATTTTCTTATCTGTAAATCTGCATTGAAAACACCCAATAACGTGTACTATAGAGAAAGCGATGGCAAGTGGAAGTCAGCATTATTTTCCATCCGACCCATTAAATCTGAAAAAATATATAAATAAATAAATAAATTTAATCAATTAACCACATATCTACAAATCTGATCAACTTCTAAACATCACAATATCGTAAAATAATTAAATTGCACATACTAAAATCTACTATTTACATGATCTACTAACTTACAATAATTTAAATTCATTGGTAATCAATACTAAATACCCTCTCAGGATTGTCATTGTCTCCTTAATTGTCATATAAATGGGTATTCAATTCTTCCCCAATATTCAATCCTTTAGGTGTCTAGGTCTCCAAATCTAAAAAATATTTTGACTCTTTTTTCCACAATGTTAATTCTCTATTACCCCCTCTATGGAATGGAGGAACATGTTCAATACCAAAATAAGATAACTGAGTCCAATCAGAATTGTGTTTGTCTTTAAAGTGCCTTGCTACCGGATAATGCTCATCAAGTGAAGTTATTGCACTCGTATGTTCCAAAATCCGTTTTTTAACACTGTGTTTGGTACTGCCAACATACCATCTTTGACATGGACATTCCAATATATAGATCACAAATTGAGTACTACATGTTATGAATTAGTTAAGTTGCCTGACTTTACCAGGTTTACATAGTGCATATTGTTTTCGCATAACACTATTACGGCATGCCTTGCAATGTCCACATGGAAAAAAACCTTGTAAACTATGTTGCCTAAGTTGAGGAATAGTAGTAATATCATTGGATCTTAACATATCCTGTAAACTAGGTCCTCTTCTGTTCGTAATCTGTGGTCTATTCTGTATTGAACCCCCAATCAAGGGGGCATTTTTTAGTATCTTCCAAGTCTTTGCAATAATGTTATTAATCTGTCTTGTGTCTTCTTTATATGTCATAATGAGTCTGGTCCCATCATTATCATCTATCTTTTGTTTAGTAATAGTATCAAATAGGATATCAGTTTTTTTCTCCCCTTGATTTTATTAGCTGCTTTTTTGATAACCCACTCGGGATATCCCCGCTGTTTGAATCTCTTAATCATCTCTCTTTGCTCAATTTCAAAATCTTCATCAGTACTGCTGACTCTTTTGGCTCTTAACAACTCTCCATAGGAGATACTCCATTTTAGATTTTCTGGGTGGCCACTAGAAGCGTGTAATAAACTATTACCTGCTGTACACTTATGAAAAAGTTCGGTACTGATCTTATGCTCATCAATCTTTATAAGAGTGTCAAAAAATTAATTTGAAGATCTCCTCATTTTATAAGTCAGACCTATATTTAAATCATCATTGTTAAATTTGCAAAAAAATGAGTAGCTTCTTCTTCAGATCCGTTCCTAATAATAAAAAGGTCATCAATATATCTTAACCATAAAATTGCCTGATTGGTTTCTAGATATTTTTCCTTGTCTTTGAAAATGTTCTCTTCCCACCAGCCTAAAAAAAGGCAGGCAAAACTGGGAGCAAAACAAGTGCCCATCGCAGTCCCAAGAATCTGTTGGTACAGGACACCATTGAACAAAAATAAATTGTTCATCAAGCAGTACCTTATCATATCTATTATCATATCAGTGTGTGCCTGGTATTTTAACGATCTTGCAGCTAAAAAGTGTCTACAAGCTGCAATACCTTTATCATGATCGATAATAGTGTACAGGTAATTGACATCCAAAGTTAGTATTAAGAAATCATCTTCCCATACAATTCCTTCAAGCTTACCCAGAAAATCCTCAGTGTCACGGACATATGAAGGTAAATTGACAACAAACTCTCTCAAGAAATAATCAACGTACTTGGAAACATTCTCCAATGAACTTCCACACAATGATACTATTGGTCTCCCTGGAGGGTTGGTCCTATTCTTATGAATCTTGGGAAGAAAATACAACACCAGTAATTTCGGAAAATCTCTTTTAAGAAAACAATATTCTTCCCATACCAGTAAACCCTTATCTTTCCATTCCATAAGTAGCTGCCAAATCCCCACAACACTATTGGTTTATACCTCTTTGGTGATAACCTTATAGAACTGTGTGTTACTAAGTTGACGCATAACTTCCTCAATGTACTTTTGTTTATCCATGAGTACTATATTCCCACCCTTGTCAGCAGGGCAGACAATTGTATCTCTATCACTGGCCAAAGTTATGATCATGTTTCTCAGAGATTGAGTTCAATTTTGATTACATCTAGGTTTGAACCATGTTTTATGACGAAATTGTGTAAAATCTTTTACCATCATATCGTAGAATGTATCGATGTTATCATGATTCATAATAGGAAAAAATGTTGATTTCGGCTTAAAACCAGTTGGAACAGACAAATTATATATAATATTCAACTCATCAAGAATTTGATAAACATTCTTAGTTACACTGGGATCTACTTCATTTGTTTTCCGAATCATACAATGCTAATAAAGAATCCACATCACTAATATTAAGCACATCATGGTAACCATCCCCTTGGGAAGCTCCAGACCCCACATCAGGGGAATTATTTAGTTTGAACCATTTTCTCAATTTGAGTTTCCTAATAAACTTTAAAAAGTCGATACTTGTTTCAGCATAATTAAACGTTTTGTAGGGCAAAATGAGAGACCTAAACATAATGTTGATTTATCGCTATCAGATAATACAAAATTGGATAAATTCACAACTGTTTTATTCACCATATTTATATTAATTATATCTGCGGGTTGGAGCTTCTTGTTGTTTTTCCCACTTGCCCCATGTCGAAATTGTTCTTATTGCGATTTCTGAGTCTTTCTCGCCTCTTCTGATTCCGCCCCGTCTTCCTCTTCGGCCTGATGTCCTGCCTTTGAAATTGGAAGTTTGTCCTTGTTGATTCTTGGAAACTTGCCTGCCACGTCGCAGCAGGCGATACTCGTCTAAAAAAGTTGCTGGTTTATTAGTAACTTCCTCAATAGATTTTTCACTTTCCGTAGAACTAGGGATATCAGATTCCCTTGCACTTTCCACATCAGTTTCCAAAAAAGATTGTCTCTCCTCCATAGGATGAGAAACCGGGGATGATTTGTATAAATGATCAAATTTCCTACTGAAAGTCAGAATTCTTCCACTTTCATAATCACCTATATCTCTATGTAATTTCTGTTGTTTTTGAATTTTAATTTCTTCCTCATATTTCTTCAATCTTATATTCATTCTCTCCATAAATTTTAATATCACTTCCTTTTCAGATCGTAATTCAAATCATCCTTCATTTTCTTAATTTCCCCTAATAAGATTTTCTGATCATGCCACGCATATTTGATAAGTATCTGAAGCATATGTCTAGAACTCAAAGCTGAATTTTCTGCCCATTCCTGTAACATCTCTGGATTAGGTGTCTCATATGATGGTGTAATAAAAATGCGTAGGCCCCTTGGAACCATTTGTTGATCAACATAATTTTTCAGAGATGTGGCTTCCCACCATTTAGATATTTCAGCTTTACTCAATTTTTCCAATTCATATAACAAATTAGTTAAATCATTAGTACTCTCCTGACAATACATATAAGAACTCTTCCTAATTGTGTCTTTGGAAAATAATGTTTGTGCTGCCAACCGCCTCTCACTCTCTATGTCGTCATTCATCGTACAGAATTACTGCAACAAATATGATCAAAACTGAAAGTCACAAATACCATGAATCCCCTAGGAAAAATTCCTAGTTCCCCTTGCCTAATTTAGCCAGAAAATAATGATGCTGCTATAACTGTATCAAAGTCGGTTTCAACTGTATCAGTCAAAGTTATATAGTTCAGCAACCGTGTTCCAACGATGCAATGAAAGAAGAAAAGAAAAAAGGAAAAAAGGGGGAAAAACACTGTATGTTGTTTTCATGAAGTAAGAATCGGCGAGGGAGATCACATACCTCGGGTGTACATGCAAGTCCCTCCGAGTCCATCCGACATCGGTGAAATGTAAATAGTCATGTGTAACTGCCCTCTACACCAGCCGATACTAATTAGACGTTTAATCAAAAGGAATGTTCCATAAAGGGAAACAGGTCTTTGTATTACAGGTCTAACACTACTCCACATCAACCAATACTAAATTGAGTGCAAATCAAAAGAACATTCCTGCCGGGGTGCCGAATCTTTTCACCACAACTGTGCAGCGCGGCAACACACCGCACAAAAGCTCAGCGTCAAAGACGCAACCGCATGCAATCAAAAGGTAGAAGAAATCCACTCAATCGAAAACGGTGTTTCCCAAAATCACCAGTACTTCACTCCAACGCGCTGCTGAACATCAAGGTAACGAAGGTGCACACGCTCTCAAAGGGAGCCGATACAGATGCAGCGTCTTTTCATGGTGGCCGGCCATGGAGTTATTCTCAAACAGACAGACTCCGAAATGCTCAAAATAAACTCATGTGGCCCAAGAGGGGTGGTGCGAGAACTGCCACGAGCTACCCGGGAATGAGTAGTCCAAAAGAGCAAAATAAATTCTACTTGCACACTCAGGATTCAAGGAAAGCGAAAGTCATTTTTAATCAAAATACAATGCGTTTCGGCTGACACAGCAGCCTTGGTCACGTGATATTTACCACCAATCCACCACTACTAAATACTATTCATTCATAACCATAGAAATGAGACAAAAAGGAACAGATAACAGATAACTAAAATGAAGACCATCAAATAAAAACCCTATTAAATATACATAAATAATATAGGTAGTAACTAGTTAAATCTGTGCCATTATAAATATTATCATAATATAGAAGTTATATAAATATTGGGGTATATTATCACAATAAAAGCAGAGGAAGGAAGATTGTAACCTAATAATGTTAATAATCCACTGGACTGTATTCGCAATTTCAAGGCCAAATGGAACTAAAAACACATAATATAAAGAATTTCTCTTACATGATAAATCTACATTCCTAACCTCAATAACTTCAATATTCATTCCCCTAGATTTGTAAATTTCTGTTACAATTAATATTAATGGGACAGACTAGCTATATCAATATGTTTAAAATAATTAATTTTCTTATCTGTAAATCTGCACTGAAAACACCCAATAACGTGTACTATAGAGAAAGCGATGGCAAGTGGAAGTCAGCATTATTTTCCATCCGAGCCATTAAATCTGAAAAAATATATAAATAAATACATTTTATCAATTAACCACATATCTACAAATCTGATCAACTTCTAAACATCACAATATTGTAAAATAATTAAATTGCACATACTAAAATCTACTATTTACATGATCTACTAACTTACAATAATTTCAAATGCATTGGTAATCAATACTAAATACCCTCTCAGGATTGTCATTGTCTCCTTAATTGTCATATAAATGTGTATTCAATTCTTCCCCAATATTCAATCCTTTAGGTGTCTTAGTCTCCAAATCTAAAATATATTTTGACTCTTTTTTCCACAATGTTAATTCTCTACTACCCCCTCTATGGAATGGAGGAACATGTTCAATACCAATATAAGATAACTGAGTCCAATCAGAATTGTGTTTGTCATTAAGGTGCCTTGCTACCGGATAATGCTCATCAAGTGAAGTTATTGCAAGCATATGTTCCAAAATCCGTTTTTTAACACTGTGTTTGGTACTGCCAACATGCCATCTTTGACATAGACATTCCAATATATAGATCACAAATGGAGTACTACATGTTATGAATTGGTTAATTTGCCTGACTTTACCAGGTTTACATAGTGCATATTGTTTTCGCATAACACTATTACGGCATGCCTTGCAATGTCCACATGGAAAAAAACCTTGTAAACTATGTTGCCTAAGTTGAGGAATAGTAGTAATATCATTTGATTTTAACATATCCTGTAAACTACGTCCTCTTCTGTACATAATCTGTGGTCTATTCTGTATTGAACCCCCAATAACGGGGTCATTTTTTAGCATCTTCCAATTCTTTGCAATAATGTTATTAATCTGTCTTGTGTCTTCATTATATGTCATAATGAGTCTCCCTCACTTGTTTTTATGAAGCCCACGGGTGGGCTAGGCCCACAGGGCATATGAAAATGAAGGAGGGGGCACATGGGGCCCCTATTCTGAGGACACTTTTAGACCCTCAGGCCTTTATTCATAATGAGTGGGGGGGGGCAGCTCCCCCCACCCCTACAGACCCTGGACCTGCCACCTCCCCTGGGCTTTAATTTTAATGAATACGAGGGGGCTGTGCGACCTCCCACATCCCTAGGGACCACACCCTCCCCAGGGCTTTAGTCAAGTAGAATGCAGGGGCGTGTGGCTCCCTTGCAGCTCTAGGGATGACCACCTCCCAGGGCTGAGCTGAATGGATGAAGGGGGTCCGTTTCAGATCCCCAACCTCGGGGAACACCACCTCCCTAAGGCTAATTCACATTGCAGGGGGTCCCCCCTCATGGAGCCAATAATGGCCCTGACTACCACCCCTAACCCTCAGGGCCAGCTCCTGCTGTGTCCAAGGGTGCCCTCCCCTGGGACATAGCTGCTTACTCTCAACTGGCAGAAGCTCTGACAGCTCCTGCCAAGTCAGAGCAATCACTCTGCTTTCTGCAAGTGAGAGCTGTCAAGCAGCTCTCACTTGCAGAAAGTGTAGCTTTCATCTGTTTCCCTGCACGCAAATATGCCCTGCGCCGTGCGGCGTCTGGTGGTTACAGGAGTTTCGAGCATCACTTAACCACTGCTGTGCACGGCCGAAGGCAGTGTACGGCAGTGGTTGGATTAATGTATACTAATGCAAATTACTTTAGGTTAAAAAAAAAAACATGGAAATTCACTGAAGAAACTAAAAGCCACAGGGACGTTATAGTTAGGAAACAGAATTTAAAAAGCATAAAACTTCACTTGGAAATCCAAAGGTTACAGGAACATAATAGTTAGGTTCTGAATTTGCTCGTACAAAACTCACCAGTTATAGTTACAGTTATTTCAAGTAACTATAACTTGTGCCCTGAGGTAACTACAACTTGCGCCCTTGCCATGCACTGCTAATTACCTCAGATATTACATCAATCATGGCATCTTTTATAACATCGTTGTTAATATCACTGGAAAATTTGTTGTAAAACTATTCATAAAAAAGCTGCGCATGGCAGGGGCATGAGTTAAAGTTACCTTAGGGCATGAGTTATAGGTTATAGTTTAGGAGATTTTTAAGGTTTAAGGGCAAATAAATGTGCATATCTCTGGCCGTGAATATTTCACAATTATTTTGTGAATAAATCATGCAAATTCACAAATTCTATGGAATATGCATGTCAAAACAAGTATTGCAATTGGCTAACTGTAACCTGACTAGAAAGTTGCGGCTGCCATTTTATTTCATGGACTCGGTCCCTGGAGGCGAAAATCTAATTTGAAAGTGGCATAAGGAGTCAAGGCAAAGGTACCCTGAACCCACGGGTGTGATATAGGGGTGTTTTAGAGGCAAATAATAGGTTTAATATAATTTTTTATTACTACAATACCCATGAAAATTCATGAATTTCCATGATTCATTTGCAAAATATTTGCGATTATGAAAAAATTTGAAAGACAAACCACAGGCTCATTCATTCACTAATTCATTCACTCATGCATGTACTCAGAGGCTCAGGTACCCACTCACACACCCACTCAGACACTCATGCACCCACTCAGACCCACTCATAGACTTGCACGCCAACTTTCAGACGCAGACACTTATGTACCCACTTATCATCCACTTACAGAGACAGGCCCTATAGCCAACCTGCGCTGCGCAAGGCCAAAGGCAATGCATGGCTCAGGGTTGGGTGGTTATTAGGGCTTGGCTGCACGGCCTGGCTGCAAGGCTGTGCGTGGTGGGTGTTGGAATAACGTATAGTAATAAAAATTACTTTACATTAAAAAACCTTGGAAATTCACTGAAAAAGGCCAAAGGTTTCAGGGACGTTATAGTCAGTTTCTGAATTGTATATACATATATATATATATATATCTTTCATAACTCTATATTTATATATTATTATATATATATATATATATATATATATATATATATACAGTATATCCTTCATTACTTTACATTTAATTTTTTTTATACAAGTGAATTTTACACTACGTTTTCTAATTCCATTATTCCATTAGCCATTCTTTATGTCACGTCTTAAGATAAGAAAAATGTAGTCACACACCTGACTCCAGCAATGTTTTCCAATCGTTTAGAGGATATTCATTGTGAAATATGTCTTGCTAGTAATCTTTACCACCTGACATAACGAGTATAGATTGAAGATAATCTAATAATAGTGTCACTGCAAAACAGAATAAAAAGATACTCCCCAAGAATGTGCCACCGTTCCTCAACAGCCATTTTGTCTGTATTTCTAAATTCAGGAAAACACGACAAAGTGGGTGAATTCAGCTCTGGAATCAGCTACTTGCCTTCCTTAGATCCCTGCCGTTTTTTGCAATTCAGAAAAGCCTTAAAAACTAGGCTCTTTCCTAAGTAACCCCCCCTCACACACACACACACACACTTTTTAGCACTTTTTAGCTGCTGCGACTTGTCTCCTTCAAGTCCGGGTTGAGGCCCCAGCGCCAGGATACCAGTATGGTGTCAGTGCTCACAATAAATGCTTTAAATGAAATAAATAAGTACATAAATATAGACTGTACATGCCAATACCATCCCCCTGAAAATACCAAACATCTCATATCATCCTTTTACTGAGGATGATGGGATGTCTATGGGGTATCTAACCAGGCAACCACATATGGAATGGATCATCTGACAGTATTTTCGCTGCTCAGTTGGATTATTGGTATATTCAATCTCTAGTTCATTGAAGGTTCATATGGCACCGTCAATTGTCATGTGGTCTATATGGCTATGTCAGATGGTTTCAAAGTGGTCCAGTGTATCGAGGCATCTCCCATTTTTACACCTGCATTGTTCAATAGAGGTGCTAATAGGCGTATAGATGGATCAATTCTGAGTGTTTTATGTAATGTGTTCTATCTCAGAATCATACATACTTTTATCTGATTATCAGTCAAGCGTTTAGGAGGCCATTGTTTAAAAACTGCTGAAAGATTCTGTTCATTGTGATATATGCACCATTCCAAGGTAACCCATAGAGGTGGTTCTCTAGCAGTAGATCAGTTGTGGCAGGAGATTGGCAAGATGATACATTCCTATATGGAGCAAGTGCAGGCCCCAGCCCTCAGCATGAGCACAAAGTTTATTAATTTTCATCATGGGTTTTTAAGTTCCCAAACTAAAGACTTAGGGCCAGATTTAAAGAAAAGTGATGCAGCGCACTGCTGCGCCAAAATTGGCAGCGCCACGCTGTGTCACTTTAGAAATACAGGGATGTGCTGTATTTAAGGGAATATGGCGCACCCCTGCGTTTCCCCCTGTGCTGGCGCTAAATTTAGCTGCCAGCGCCAACGCAGGCATCCTTGCACCATCGTGCAAGGATGTCTGTGTTGAGGGGATGCCATACAGCAACACCCATTGCACGCCCCTTCCACGCACAATTCTGCGTGGGAAGGGGCCGTATTTACAAAGTAATACAACGCTGTGCTTAGCGCCACAGGAGCGTCACAAAAAGTGACAATCCTGTGGCGCTAGGGGTCTATACATACGTCCCTTAGGGCCTGAATTAGAGATTGGTGGATGGGTTACTCTGTCACAAATGTAAACAGATATCCAGTGCATAGTCTTACGATTTCCATAGGATATAATGGGATTGTAATACGGTTGGCGGGATATCCGGGGTTTGTGACCCCTTCCACCAAACTCTAAATCAGGCCCTTAATTGCAGTATCTGTCTGTTAAAGTCACAATTTAGGTATTATAATGGATACCACCCCAATTACATAATTGAATCTCAGATCCACTACCATTTTGACTGCTTGTATGTTGCCCCTCAAGGAAATATCAGTTTGAAACCATCTTACAAATCCTGCCTGTGTTTTGGCTTGTAGAGGAGGAATTTTGTGTTCCCCGATGACAGGGAGGCCTTTGTTTAGTAGTATACCCAGGTAGCTTAGCACTTTCAGGAACCATGACATCAGCAGATCATGAATACATGAATTAGTGTTACATCAAGAGAGTTGCATTGCTTCACTTTTCTGCCACTTTATTTTGCTGTAAGAAATCAAGTAGCAATATCATTGTGATTAGTCATGTTTGTGGTTTTTAGATTGTCATGAGGATGTAATCCACATAAAAAAGGACTTCACTGGTCCCATTTAAGAGGGGAACCATGTAATTGAGTCTGAGGCCTGAAACACTACCACCAAAGGTTCTGAGGCAAAAATGAAACAATGAAGGAGTTAAGGAACAGCCCTGTCATGTGCCTCATTTGAACGTAATAGGATAGGACAAGAAGCCTCACCAGCTTATTTGTGCTGTTGGAGGCTGATATAGCACCTTGACCTTGGAAAGTAAGTCTTGTCCCAGGTCAAACCTGTCCACTACCCAAAAAGGGTACCTGCCTTTTTGTGTCATCTGAGCGCAAATGTTTCTTTACCAAAATCATAGGCTTCCTAGAATAGGTGTGCAAATATCCGTAGATGGGATCTGGATGATCGAAAAAGGGGTAAAGTCCGCCTGCAACTGAAGGACAACAAAGGGGATGACCTTACACAGCCCAGCGGCCACAATTCTTACCACAATCTTAATATCCATGGTAATAAATTAAATAGGCTGTAATTTCTCCACTCCAGAGTATTTGTTTTTTCTTTTAAAGAGTAGCGATATGATTGCCTTGTTGGGAATGAAATCTAGTGTGCCAACATTATCCGATTCCTTGAAAGCATCATATAGAATGGACATTTCTTGAATTTTTACATTTTTCTCCAGAGAAACCATCTACAAGTGGGCAATCCTGACATGGGCTCAATATTCTTACCTACTGTATTTTCACATACCCTTTGTTACTCAACAAGGTGCATAGGCGACAGAGTTGGCAGCCCATATATATGTAGATTCTACTGGCAACATATGGGTTATTAGCTGAAGTAATGTTCTCTTAGTCTGGGAAACAGGTCAGAGAGAGGTCCCTTAGTCCATGAAACAAGTGAGAGAAAATGTGTCTAGGGGTGAAAATTTGTCTAGGATGTGAGTAATCAGCCATGCATCGGTTAAGCTGTGATCTGACATTATGCTGGTCATAAAGAACATGGCGGTAATGACCGCCACGCCAGTGGTCATTACCGCCAATGGCAGTTCACTACCACCCACAGCCAGGCCAGAATCGACCGTAGGCACATTCAACCCGGCGGTGGAGGCCGGACCGGCGGTGGGATTATGATCCCATTTTCACCAGGGATTTCCTGGTGGGATACCCTGCCAGGTAATCCTTTGTGGAAAGCATACGGGTGACAGGAATTCTCATTCCTGTCACCCGAATGTGAGCCGCCAGGCCCCCCCCCTTGCCACTACCCCCCCAAGGCCCTAGAATCACCCCGAACCCTGAAAACCGA
Source organism: Pleurodeles waltl (assembly GCF_031143425.1). Classification (NCBI taxonomy): domain Eukaryota; kingdom Metazoa; phylum Chordata; class Amphibia; order Caudata; family Salamandridae; genus Pleurodeles; species Pleurodeles waltl. The sequence continues at coordinate 360,821,126 of NC_090440.1, forward strand.
CCCCCCAACCCTCCTCCCCCAAATCTCCATGTAGGCCTCCCATCTCCCCCCTCACCATCCCCAACCCACCCACCCAACATACAGGTCCCATCCAAACCCCAACCCCCCACATCCTCATGCACCCATACACCCACATGCACACACGCATTCATACACTCAGACACACATCCCCCCTTCACAAACACTCATGCACACCCCCATGCACTCACACACTCACACATACACACTCCCTGTCCCTCTCCGGCAGCAGTTACCTGTTCCGTTGCACTGCTCCGGGAGGGAACGGGCTCTTTGGATGTTGATCCGCCAGCATCGCCGAGTCTCCATACACTGCCACACCTATAACTGCATCATTATAGGTGTAGCAGGGTATGGACTGACGTGGCGGTAAGGGTGTAGCAGCATCCACCCCGTCCACCGACCACAAGCATGGCACATGGCGGGCCTCACCGCCATCAATGGCGGTGAGGCTCCATGCGTCAGATTATAGCAGTATGCCTGCCGCCGCCACTGGCGGTCTTCTGTTGACCGTCAGTATGGTCGGGGCAGGCTATCCTACTATGTTCAAAATGACCAGCTATGTCTTTCAGCAGGCCCTTGACTGATTTATTACATCTGTCAAGTGCCCTAGTCTGGTCAAGTATCAGATCAATGGCAGGAATCCAGTCACCGGTGATCACAGTCTGAGAATGACCAAATTCAGTTAGCAGTGTGGATATTTGCACCAAAAACCTTAGTATTGTTTTAAGAAATACATGTCTAAAGTCTGGCCAGATTTGTGTTTGGGAGAGTCTTCCTGATCAATATTGCTTTGATGTGTTTTCACCATTTGCTTGGTGGTATAATCTGAACATGTGTGGCTACTGCTCATTATGTTCGGAACCTAATCCTGTTTCAGTGTTTCTGTCCCTACTCTTTTTTACATGTGTTTCGTATAGTAGGGCAGTGTCAACTTTTCAGTTATTAAGATATGACAACATATTTTGACTCAGTTTGATAAACTATTTACATGCAAGAGTATGTACATAATCTTGTTTGATTTGGGAACATAGTTAAGATTGATCACAGTGTAAGTATACATAAGAATTACTGTTGAGATCGAGTTTAGTGTGGTAAGGTTTGTGAGGGACATGGAATATAACAATGTAGGCATTGTACAACCCTGAGAGATGTTATGGATCTTGTTTTGCTTGTATGGAGCGACTGTATAATTCCGTAAGAATATCAACTGAGATGGGGACGTTTAAATTATATACCCCTGTGAGTTACATGGCAGATACTGTAGTGCTAAAGTGCCATAATGTTAAATGCCAAAGATTGAGATTAATGCATGACAAAAAGTAGTGAGTTGGCCTCGATTCTAGTGAGGATTATTGGAGTAGTTGACCAAACAGAATGAGAAAGATGTGAATAGTTGTAGCTAGTCACTAGCAAGTTGGAATATGGAAACACCCAATACGCCAAGATCACCAAGCAACTCACTAGAAGACTATAAAGCATCCAAAACTCAGCAGCCAGAGTTATCCTCAATCTCTCAAACAGAACTCACATCACACCATACCTCAGGGATTTACACAGGCTCCCAATACCCAAATGCGCTCAATTCAAACTCCTCACACACATATTAAATGAACTACACCATTCAGGCTCCAGCTACCTGCAAAATCACATCTCCTTCCACCAACCACTCAGACACCTCTTGTGAGAAAACAGAGCTGATTGCAGAGGCCCCCTAACTTTTTGCCCCCATTTTTCTGGTGTTTCCCTGACTCTGATGGTGCCCTGGGAACTGCTAACCAGTCCCACGGCCTGTGCTCTGCATAAAATAAGTGTGCAAATTAGGATAAATATAATTGGCTATGTCAACCTACCTATAATTCCCTAGTATATGGTAGGCCATGTAGGTTTAGGGACCCCAGCATAGGTAGTCCACCCATAGGTGCACTGCTGAGGTGCCCAGGGTCAAAAATGTTTGGCCTAAACTCGGGACATGGATGGTCCATTTTCTTGTTACTTTGTATTCAGTCAAAGTTGTTTTTCTTTGGTGACATTAGGTGTCCTCTAGTGAACAGTCAATACTTAATAGCTGCTTTAAAAAGCTCAAGTTAAGGTTAATTTTGCCATTAGCAATACACAGTTGATACTTAATAACTGCTTTCAAAAGATCAAGTTAAGGTTATTTTTGCCATTAGCAGATACATAATTGCTGTCTTTTCTCTCAACCACACAAAACAAAACAGGTTTCCATTTAAACTCTCTGATTTAGCAGCAAGAAGAAAAAGGAGGCAAATTACATAGCATTCAAATTCACAGAAGAATTCTAATGTGTAAATAAATGTTAAAGTTAAAAGCGTGTTGAATGCAATGGCAAATTGTTTGGTGAACAAAAGGATTTAATGCTACAATCTGAAATTGTGTTTGTGAGAGAACAGGGCTGATTGCAGAGGCCCCCTAACTTTTTGCACCCATTTTCCACTTTTTGCTGGTGTTTTCCTGACTCTGATAGTGCCCTGGGTACTGCTAACCAGTCCCAGGGCCTGTGCTCTGTGTAAAATCAGTATCCAAATTAGGCTAATTATAATTGGCTAAGTCAACCTACCTATAAGTCCCTAGTATATGGTAAGGCATACATGCCTTACCATGTAGGTTTAGGGACCCCAGCATAGGTCACTGCTGAGGTGCCCAGTGTCATTTTAAAGGCAGGCCTGCCTTGCTTGCTGCTTTTAAATTAAAGTTATATGCAAATTCCACTTTCGAATTAAAAGTAGTTCCAAAGTCTTAAACTACCTTATTTTTACACATACGTCACCCCTAAGGTGTGCCCTATGTGGCCCTAGGGCTGGGTGCCATGTAACTATAAGCAGGGACCTTATAAAAATAGTTTTACAAGCACTGGTGAGGTAAAACAGCCAAATTCGTTTTTCCCTCATTGTAGTGAAAGGCCTCCATAGGCTAGAATGGGGAGACTTTAAAGGAGCTGCCCAGAGTCCCCTGCATTAAGTCCTGCAAGCAGAGCCCACCTGACCAGCGTCCAGTGGCCATTTGAGGATTCTGACCAGGTGCATTCTGGGAATTGTAGTACCAACTCCCAAAGAGCAACTCAGAGATTCTGGGGCCTTGGATCAAGTTGTGGACACTTTAAGGACACAGAAATGACCTCTGGAAGAAGATCCAGAAGCTTGGAGACATATGAAGCAACTCCATAAGTTGAAGAGGTGCATTGTGGGAGTTGTCGTCCCAGACCCCAAGAGGCACACCAGAGCCTCTGAACCCTTGGCTGGTGCTGTGGACCACTTTCCTGAATCAAACACTTCTGAAAGTAAGTGTGACAGTGTTACCTCGCGGGTGGCATGAACTCTGGACTTTGTTCCTTTCCAGTGTGACCTTTTCTAACTCTTTGAGCGCTAGTTGCTTCTATGCGCTATAAAGCATTAATTCTTTAAAAATCCAAATCTCCTGTTCCCCTTATCCAATTTTATTTGTTTTGGTGTCATTTTAAAGATAAAAATATTTACTATTGTTATGAATTGATTTTGGATTTCTAAACTGTTTCCTTTGTTTTATTTAATTACTGTTTTGTGATATTTGAATGCTATACACTCTGTCTCCTAAGTTAAGCCTTGTCACTCGTGCCAAGCTACCAAGGGTTGAGCTAGGTATAACCGCTCGCTGCCAGGCCTTTTCCCCCTCCTGTGCCGAGCCTTTTTGTTGGCTATTTGGGGCAGTTCGCGCTTAGGCCCTCATAACTTTTTGTTCACATAAGCTACCCACGCCAAATTTGCGTCCTTTTTTTCCAACATCCTAGGGATTGTAGAGGTACCCAGACTTTGTGGGTTCCCCTGAAGGAGACCAAGAAATTAGCCAAAATATAGTGAAAAGTTAGTTTTTTTCAAAAAATGGGAAAAAGGGGCTGCAGAAGGCAGCTCGTGTTTTTTTCCCTGAAAATGGCACCAACAAAGGGTTTTTTGGTGGCAAGATCACCATCTTCCCAGCTTTCAGGAACAGGCAGACTTGAATTGGAAAACCCAATTTTTCAATACAATTTTGACATTTTACTGGGACATACCCCATTGTTACTATTTTTTGTGCTTTCAGCCTCCTTCCAGTTAGTGACCTAAATGGGTGAGAAACCAATGCTGGATCCCAGAAAGCTAAACATTTCGGAAAATGAGACAAAATTCTGATTTCAGCAAGGGGTCATTTGTGTAGATCCTACAAGTGTTTCCTACAGAAAATAACAGCTGAAATAAAAAAATATTGAAATTGAGGTGAAAAAAACAGCCATTTTTCTCCACGTTTTACTCTGTAACTTTTTCCTGCGATGTCAGATTTTTTAAAGCAATATACCGTTATGTCAGCTGGACTCTTCTGGTTGCGGGGATATATAGGGCTTGTAGGTTCATCAAGAACTCTAGGTACCCAGAGCCAATAAATGGGCTGCACCTTGCAATGAGTTTTTATTCTATACCGGGTATACAGCAATTCATTTGCTGAAATATAAAAAGTGAAAAATAGGTATCAAGAAAACCTTTGTATTTCCAAAATGGCCACAAGATAAGGTATTGAGAAGCAGTGGTTATTTGCAAATCTATGAATTCCGGGGTGCCCATACTAGCATGTGAATTTCAGGGCATTTCTCAAATAGACGTCTTTTTTACACACTGCCTTACATTTGGAAGGAAAAAATGTAGAGAAAGACAAGGGGCAATAACACTTGTTTTCCTATTCTGTATTCCCCCAAGTCTCCTGATAAGAATGGTACCTCACTTGTGTGGGTAGGCCTAGCGCCCACGAAAGGAAATGGAGCAAAACGTGGACACATCACATTTGTTCACAGAAAACAGAGGTGTTTTTTGGAAAGTGCCTACCTGTGGATTTTTGCCTCTAGCTCAGCGGGCACCTGGGGAAACCTAGAAAACCAGTGCATTTTTTAAAATTAGACACCTAGGGAAATCCAAGATGGGGTAACCTTCCCCCCAGCGTTCCCCGAAGTCTCCCGATAAAAATGGTACCTCACTTGTGTGGGTAGGCCTAGCGCCCACAAATGGAAATGGCCCAAAACACAACGTGGACACATCAAATTTTTTCACAGAAAACAGAGGAGTTTTTTACAAAGTGCCTCCCTGTGGATTTTGGCCTCTAGCTCAGCCGGCACCTTGGGAAACCTAGCAAACCAGCGCATTTTTTAAAACTAGACACCTAAGGAAATCCAATATGGGGTGACTTGTGGGGCTCTGACCAGGTTCTGTCACCCAGAATCCTTTGCAAACCTCAAAAGTTGACCAAAAAAACACTTTTTCCTCTCATTTTGGTGACAGAAAGTTCTGGAATCAGAGAGGAGCCACAAATTTCCTTCCACCCAGCGTTCCCACAAGTCTCCAGATAAAAATGGTACCTCACTTGTGTGGGTAGGTCTAGCGCCCACGAAAGGAAATGGCCCAAAATACAATGTGGACACATACAATTTTTTCACAGAAAACAGAGGTGTTTTTTACAAAGTGCCTACCTGTGGATTTTGGCCTCTAGCTCAGCCGGCAACTGGGGAAACCTAGCAAACCAGTGCATTTTTTAAATCTAGACACCTAGGGGAATCCAAGATGGGGTGGCTTGTGGGGCTCTGACCAGGTTCTGTTACCCAGAATCCTTTGCAAACCTCAAAATGTGACCAAAAAAACACTTTTTCCTCTCATTTCGGTGACAGAAAGTTCTGGAATCTGAGAGGAGCCACAAATTTCCTTCCACCCAGCGTTCCCCCAAGTCTCCTGATAAAAATGGTACCTCACTTGTGTGGGTAGGCCTAGCGCCCACGAAAGGAAATGGCCCAAAACACAGCGTGGACTCATCACATTTTTTCACAGAAAACAGAGGTGTTTTTTGCAAAGTGCCTACCTGTGGATTTTGGCCTCAAGCTCAGTCGGCCCCAAGGGGGTCAGAAATGGCCTAAAATACATTTGCCACTCCACCCCCCCCCGGAGCGACCCTTGCCTACGGGGTCGCTCCGCTTGCGTGACGTTGGCGCAAAAAAAAAGATCCCTGGTGCCTAGTGGTTTCTTGACCTAAAATCGGCCGATCTGCCCCCAAAGGGGGAAGAAATGGCTTAAATACAATTTTCCCCTCCAGGGGAGCGACCCTTGCCTAAGGGGTTGCTCCCCATCTATCAAACAACAACAACAACAAAAATCCCGGTGCCTAGTGGTTTCTGCCCCCCTTGGGAGCAGATCGGGCTAATTAAAATAGGCTGATCTGCCCCCCAGGGGGGCAGAAATGGCCTAAAATAAATTTGCCCCCCAGGGGAACAACCCTTGCCTAAGAGGTCGCTCTCCTTGCGTGAAATTTGCGAAAAGAAAAAACTCACTGGTGTCTAGTGGTTTCTGTCCCCCTTGGGGGCAGATTGGCCTCATAAAAATAGGCCAATCTGCCCCCAAGGGGGGCAGAAATGGCCTAAATATAATTTGCCCCCTAAGGGGTCGCTCCCCACCTCAAAAATACAAAACAAAACAAAAACAAAAAACAAAAAAAATGCTCCCTGGTGCCTAGAGGTTTGTTCCCCCCCCCCCCCCCCCCCAGGGGCAGATCGGCCTAATTATAGGCTGAACTGCCCCCGGGGGGGGGGGCAGAAAAGGCCTTTAAAAAAAATGCCCCCCCTGGGAGCGAGCCTTGCCCAAGGGGCCGCTCCCTCATGCCAATTACATTTACAAAAATAAATAGCTTGTGTCTAGTGGGCGTTTCAAAAGCCGGATTGCTTTACAATCCGGCTTTTGAAACACTGAGAGAGACTTCAAAGGGAAGGAAGTTCCTTTCCTTCCCTTTGAAGCCTCTCTTGCCTCCTCCACGTGATCAGAAGAGAAATGCTTTGCATTTCTCTTCCGATCGCGCTGGAAGCTGAGTGAGATGGAGGAGGCCCTCTGTGACAATCATCGCGCGATCGCGCGCTGATTTCACAGAGGGGTGGGGGGGTCGGGGTGGAAGGGGAAGTTCTTCCCCTTCCATCCCTGCCTTCGGGGGGAACCCCACGGGCTCTGTGCCCAGGACGTAATGGTTACGTCCTGGGCACACGAGCACTGTGCCTCAGGACGTAACCATTACGTCCTGGGCACAGAAGGGATTAATTTACTGGGACCTAACTGGACCTAAGTGGAGGTCAGTGGCCTATTGCTAAGCGTAGGTACTTACCTGCCCTTACCAATAACCCATTTTCCAACAGAGTTGTTGAATTCCTGGAAGTATGAATTAACATTTCTTTTAGGGAATTCTAAACCAACCCTCCATTCAAGAGGATTATGAAGGGTAATCATATATGGTCTTCAGATTTCTTTTCAAAATAATCTATGATTGATATTTTCTGTTTGGTATCTGTGTTTCTTGTCTTCAGAGGTCTCCTTCCCAGCTGTTCCCTTCCCTTATTCCCTTACCCCACTTGGCCACTCTAAAACTCTGCGCTGTTATAGCTGGTAGAGTTGGAGCTTCCAGGAGATGGGCCTCTTGGCAACGACACGTACATCCTGAGGATTTGGTCTCATTGACATAAACAGACCCAGATCAGCAGATGAGCATTTTCTTACATCACTCCTAAAGTGTATAATGACCTCCCACTCCACATCAGAGCTTCACTCTCTCTTCCTACATGCCACAAATAGCTGAAGACATGGCTTTTCAGTTAACCAATATACCATAGGTAGGGCTTTGCACACACACCTGCTTAGGGCTAGGGTGTCCTCACGGGTGATAGACCTCTTTACAAATACACGTAGCATAGCATAACATATGCATTTCACATTGTAAAGGAGTAGGCTGTAAGAAAACGTTAGTACTAGGGCCAAAGAGGCAGAATTCCAGTACAGCATTGTTGAATTTATTCTAAAGTACATTGTTTCAATGGAGATCGGTATTTATCCACGTCTTTTGCTAGTGGCTCCATTACCTTATTCAAACCTTCTCTAGCTGATCTCCAGTTTGTTGTTAAAAGCCCTGTTATAGAGTTTGGCAGACAAATGTGTCATAGTAAAGAAAGAAGAGCAAAATGCAGCAGGCCTAGCAAGAATGCAACAATCCCTATTTTTACCAAGTAAATCACAATACATATAACAGTAGTAATAGTGTAGTCCTATGGTGTGCAGCTCCACCAAGGCCCCTGCTGCAAGAAAGGGACTTAAGAGGCAAAGAAGGCCCCAACAATGTAGGACATATAGGGGTGCACCACTCCAAGTTATCCAATTCGAGATGTGTGATAGTATCCAGTCCTCCCAATCCTGAGTCCGCTGGGTGAGTTTTGAGTCAGTAGGCGGTCAGCATTCGGATGCAGTGCCCTCTTTGGCCTTGTGATGGGAAAACTTGCTCAGATGGCCCAACGGAGTACGACAGTCGGAGAAAGGACATTAGACGTTCACTTTATTTAGAGTGGGTGGTCTGGTAAAAAATAATCCATATACTCCATACCTAATTGTTTTTCAACTGGGGTTGCACTGTTTAATAATGCCACTATACCTAACTCTAACATGTTTGAGACATTGTTTACTTTGGATCATGACAACTGATTTGTCCCTGCCATTTCTTGTAGTAATTACCGGATGTTGGACTTGGTCCTCTCTTTAGGGTCACCTACAAACCTTTTGCCTTCTCCCCTCCTACTTTCTGAAAGTGTTCTTGATGGCTTTTAGGACTCTGTGCACTTCAATTCAATTTCAATTCATTTTATCTCACGATTTGAACTCCAAAGAGGTCCACATGTACACGTGTGCATTTTACCACTGCTAACCACAGCTAATGTGTTTGTGCTCACTCCTCCAAACATAGTTAAAATTGGTTTACATGAAATAGGCACAATTAATTTACTTATAAATGCCTAGTAAAGTGGTACTACATGTACCCAGGGCCTCTAAAATAAATGCTACTAGTGGGCCTGCAGCACTTATTATGCCACCCACTTAAGTAGCTTTTTTAAGCATGCCTCAGGTCTGTCATTGTAGCCTATGTGATGTTTTAAACTGCCATTTTGATCTGGAAAATTAAACTTTTATGCCAGACTTAATCCATCCTTTTTATTAGGTATAAATCACCACTAGAGTAGACCATAAATGCCCCATAGGACAGGGTACATTGTATTTATAACGCTGAACTTGTATTTTTAAATATTGCATGTCCTGGTACTGAAAAACTCTTACCTTTGTTTTCCACTACTGCAAAGCCTACCTCTCCCATAGGATAACAATGGTTTACCTTGTTACCTTTATTAAGTGATAACTTGTATGTGGGAGGAGGTACGATTGTCCTGTTTGGTGCCTAAGGAATTTTAATTTAAAACCCTCTTTAATGCTACGATCAGATTTCAAGTCACAATTCTGAAAATGCCACATTTAGCATGATGATATCTTCTTGTCCTAACCATTTGGCATCTGCAGTCTGCATCTTCGTCACATGACTAGGTGTAATTGGCAAATGGCCTTTGTGTATTCCTCCCAGACGGTATCACACAGGGGGATGAGTTGTTGGCAAGATGGCTCATCCTGACCTAATGGGAGGAGCGGAGATGTCACCTACCACATCTGTACTTCAAAGGATCTCCCTCAGCACACACTCAAAGAACTACAAATTAGACTTTTGTGACTCTGGATCAGGGACCAGGGCAAGAAGGAAGGAAATTTCAGAACCAAATGTGGGGGAATGTTTCACTCACTTCAAAGCTGGTGCCAGGTATACATATCAGACCAGCACTTCAATGCATTCCTGGGCCTGTGGAAACTACAGAAGTAAAACTGCCCTGCTGCCAGAGGACCGTCATGCTGCCTGAGGCCTGCCCTGCTATCTGAGAAGGGAGACCGACCTCCTCCTTTCATCCCAGGCTACCTGCAGTGACTTCAAAGGTCAGCTGACTCACCTCCTTTTCAGAGCTATAGGAACATAGCAAGTTGTAGAAGCCTCACTGCCACTGCCCAGCTGACCTGCTACCTTGGACTTGCCTTGACTTGCAACTGGACCTGCCTGAGCCCCCCTGGTCTACTTAAGAGTGATCCCCTGATATCTAAGAAGCACCTCCCTAAGTCATGGGTCCTTGGTTGGCATCAGAGTGCACTCCTCTGAAGCAAAAGGAGAACGTCTGAACTTTGAGCTCTTCACAACCATGAATGGGCCAGTTCGCACCGAGATCTCGCCGCCCATATCGACTGCCAACATGAAGCTCCAGTAGACCTGAATCTTTGCAATACAGCGACCGCCTGTGACAACTGGCAAATCAATACCTGCAATTTGTGCTACAGCATCGACAGCCCGGGGTGACCACCAAAGCAAAGCTCTAGCAGTGATCGTCGACAACCCCCAACAGGATTTTTGTGCTACAGTGTCGACAGTCCATGGCACCCAGCCTGCACTTCGCCCTGCAGTGGCCACCATCCACAACAGTCTCCCTCCTCCTCCCGGCCTCTTCAACTGCAAATTTAACACTTTGCGCCTAACTTCAAGAAGGTAACTTTTTTAGTAGGACTAACTTGGTCCCCATTATGGTCGGCCTGAACTTGTAACTCACACTGGGTCTAGCATGACCAGATAACAGCGAGTGGCACTTTTTGCCTTTAGGAGCTATTTGTACCTTAATCTTTGAAATTGCATATTGCCAGTGCTAGTGATTGGAGTTATGTTATTTCAGTGTCAAATTATTTATTACATTTTACTATAGTTTGCTAAATTATTGTGGGATTTTTCTTGTGTTGTGTTTTCAATTTGTTTCTGTTTCGGTGTTGCATACATACATTACACATCACATTGTCTCTAAGTTAAGCCTGACCGCTTTTGTGCCAAGCTACCAGAGGGTTAAGCACAGGTTCATTTAGTGACTTTTGTAGTTCACCTTGCAAGGATGGTGGTTGTTGCTTGAGAAGGGCTCCCACCCCCGCAACCAACAATGGGATTTCTCACACCTGAGCATTATCTTTACCATTATTTCCAGTGTGACTGCTACCTCTACTCCTAATGTTCTAAATATCTTTCACTCAACAGTTTAACAATCCTGAATTGCAACATAGTGGGCTTATCAAATAAGAAAAATAATTCAGGTTGGCATTTCTCAAAAGATTTGATATAATTTGTCTACAGGAAACGTGGGCATTTTTTCATGGACAGTTTTATGACTATGTTTACTTTAGCTATGCCTACTACATTTAGTAGATTGAAAGGTGGTATGTTAATGTTGGTAGCTTTGTATTTAAAATGCACTTCAGTACAGATTCAAATTAAATTGTCTAACTTATCGCCCATTGTATCGATTCCAAATTTGGGCACTTTGATGACTGCTACTTTTTATCATTCTAGTTTTTCTCATTGCAATTTGGAACATTTGGTAAAAACACTGTAGTGAGTGCCTCTAATGGTGCATTACGTTTTGAGCACTCACTGGAAAGGGAATTTATGAATAGAGTCTTTTTATGACTTTAATTTCTCATTCACCGTGGACTTAGAGTCAAGTAGTACTGATGGTATATTTCCCCCAACTTACAGAGGTAAGGTGTTCATCCATTATATAGTTGGGGTGTTCATCCATTATTGATTTCTTTTTTGTTTGTACTCCATTTTGTTTCCTGATAAGAGATTTAAAGCTTCTATGGACTCCTTTTAGTGATCTCAAACCAATTTATATTTCACTTATTGGCAATAAGCTCCTGAACCCGATATGCAATGCAGGGAAAATATGGAGATCCTTTCTGACCAGGGACATAGGATGCATTGGGCTAAAATTGCACCGGATGTAGTCCATTAAAGGTTAATTGCAGATTGTTTTTTTTTATTTTGATGGTTAGATTAAATTCGTTTTGGTCCATTCGTAATAATGTGAAAAAAACTGATACGTCAAGGAAACAAAATGTAAGAAGTGAATCCAGGTGGTTCGATCACTTATGTTTGAACAGTCACCGAGATTTGATAAAATGTTAAAAAGTTCCCACAAGGTAGGTCAGTAGTAGCTGTATACCGTTATAAATATATGCAAGCAGTAAAAGTGAGGAAGATAGAGTTACGTGAGGCGTCCCGAAGTCAGTTAATAGAAGTGTCCTCTCTAAGAGACTGCGCAACTTTTTGACAGTTTGTTAACAGTCCTATTTTTTTTGCAATCAGATGGTGGAGCTGTATACTTTACCTGATAGTTGGGGTAGACACTTTAAAGGCATGTATATGGTATGCAGGACCTTCACACTAGGAAGCAAGGAATGCAAATTTGTTCCCCTCCCCAAAAAAAGCTCCTAGCCGTGATGGGGTACCTTTTGAGTTATATAAATCAGATGTCTAATTTGGGCCACATTGCCTACTCCTACTATTTAGGCTGTTGCAAGATATGGCATCCACTCCTCCCGGTCACGATCATTGATAGTGCCGGTGTTCAAGAAAAGCAATAACAATTACCATGTTGTTACAAGCCAATTTTTCTAATGGAATCACTGGTCAAGGTCATTGGACATATTTCATTAAATAGACTATGTGGTTCAAGAACAACCGCACTATCCCAGATTTGTAGTTTGAATTTAGACCCAGTCTATGGTGGTCCAGTGAGATTCAATATACATGGGCTTTATTAAACCAGCTTGGTCTTTGATCCTGTTAACTGGGACAAAGTGAGAACAATCATGCTCACCTTAGGCAAAGATTGCAACATTGTGTTCAGTAGTTTTTGAGAAATTAAGGGGAAAACAAATTTGTATATCTAGGGACGTGAGGACCCCTAACGATCTTGTGCTGAGATCTGATTGGCTGATAACACTTCAACAACAGAAGGTCATGAAGTGCTGTTAGCCATCTTGGGACTTGGCTGAGTCAAAAAAAAGTCCAAAAAAAAGTTTACAAAAAACAAAAGGGGCCAGGGTCTGAACACCCTGGCCTCTTAGCTCTGGTTGTGGGATCCCAAAGGGACTCTCACAGGGCTAAAAAGCATTTTTTTATGTTTTACGAGTGGAGGTGCAGTGGATCAGCGAATCTCCTTGTAAAATAAAAAAAATGAAGCGCGGTCCCCCGTGCTTCGTTATCCTAATGCCCTGGATGGGCCAAGTCCTGTTTTTTTTAATGAAAAAAGCAGGGGGCCTCCAGGACCCCTCCTGATGCCCCGGGAACCACCACCTCCCCGGGGCATTGAGCTAATTTTATGCAGGGGGCCTGTGCCCCCCCTTGCTGCCCTGGTGACCACCACCCTCCTGGGGCAACAATGTACTTGGAGTACGTGGCTGCGCCGCCCCGCCTCCACTGCCCCAGGGACCACCACCCCCAGGGCAAATCTTTAAAGAAAAGAAAGGGGGACCCCCAAGCCCCAGAGACCACCACCCCCTGGGGCTTTTATATGGATACATGCAGGGGGCCTATGGTCCCCGTTCCCTTGGACTGCCATCCCCCAGGGCAAGCAGTAAAAAATTGAAAGGAGGTCCGTTTTGGACCCTGCACCTCCCCTTGTGGAGCCACAACTGGCCTTGTGGACCACCTCCCCCCCCCAGGGCTGGTTTCTGCTGTTTCCCAGTGGTGCCAACACATAGCTGTTTGCAGTGGCTCGGCTGCAGCACTGCAGCCAAGCTAAGCCACTGCAAACAGTCTGCTGTTTGACAGCTGGACCTGTAAAGAAGGTCCCGCTGTCAAACAGCAGAGCTTAAATCTCTGTTGCATGCACTTGTGTATATATATAAATATATATATATATACAGATATATATATATATATATGTATATATATATATATATATAAACACACACACACACTGGAAAACCAAAGAAAACAAAGATCAAAGTCACCACCTATATGAAGTTTCTGGCAATAATATCCTTACTTAATATAAAACTAAATGTTAGAAAGGTTAACGTGAGGCTATAGTTAGGTGACAATATCAGTCAAAAAATATCATTTTAAACTACAAACAACACTAAAATTCACCAGTTATACCAGTATTCTGAGCTAACTATAACTTGTGACCATGCAATGCACTGCTTATGACCTCACACTTTACGTCACTCATGCCATGTTCAATGGCATTATTGATGACATCACTTATGACATCTCACTGGTGACACATTGGTGTTGGATTGGATAACAAGCATGCAAATATGTATTCTGAACCCAGAACTGAATGGTGTGCTGTCTGTTACTGTCCAAAATACATGTTCCTGATTTCAACCACACTCACACAATACTATTTAGTATGAAACAAGTCAAAATGATCCAGTTCAGGCTGTGGCTAACCTAGGTTTAGCTTTAATACTATGAGGGGCGTAGTGCACCCCAATTTCAGCTGGCATTTACTACCCAAAATGGAAGTAGGTAGGGTGGTTACTGCCTCATTTTTGCAGGTTTAGTCTGCATTTGGGTGGCCTGCCCTTACCCATACTCAGCTGGTGCAGGACGCCAAATGTCCCACTTTTTGCTTCTCCAGCTAGATGCTGGATAAGACACATTCAGCAGCATGGCAGGATATTCACATCTCACTATTTCAGCCATCTGCAAGTTATAAAAATGCAGCTTCAGTGAAATGGGCGCCATTGGAAATGCTAAGAGGGAATGTGGAAACCAGAATTTGAATAAACCTGATGGTGTTAATGAAAGGTTTGCTGTTGGTGAATGTTGAGAATATGACATCCTTGAAGGTGCACACTTTAAGCCAGGTCAGGGGACAGAGGCATAGAGAGTGTATGATTTTCCCAATATCAAACAATTTGGCAAAGTTGGAGACCTGAGGCTGTAAACCAGTTATTCTTGTACCAAGGTCTATTGCTTAACGGTTATGTAAAATTTGGTAGATAGACAATGAGTAGGCACTTTCTAACCTCACTCATCTGCGGTAATATATAGTTCAATTTTTTATATTTTCATTACAGTCTTACTAACAGCTTTTAGATAGATCTAAATATGCCCAATCTTGGACAAAAATGGGGGTAGAAGAAGGTCAAAAGTTGATTGCTCAAGAGCACATAACCTGCCAAATGGTGGGCCAGGTTCCACTGTTTCCAACTAGCCCACTACACAACAGCTGAGGTGGCAGAGAATCTAATGGGAAGGTTGATGTCACTGTATTGCGGTCCCTGTCGAGATATTTAATCACTGATTATTTCCATCATATGTGGGTAAAGTGGGAATTCCAGGATACATCTAGTGGGGATATCTGCCCAGTCTGGTGAATTAGTGGTGTAGTCAAGTGATTTTTCTATAGCACCCTATACCTGGTTGTACCTATTTCTAAGCCCCCACTCGCCATAATTTTCATATAATAGGCAATAGGCAGAAGTTGATTGTGAGATTTTTTCTGTAGGTTCTGGGACAATAGGCGGTTAGTGGGCAGTATCTGTGGTGCAGCCTGTTGCTTACAATTGGTGTTTCAAGCCTTAAAACTATTTCATTCCGTTTGGATGGTGGAGTTTTTCATTTTGCCTCCAAAGGCGCCAACACCAAGTAGTCAGGACTTACTCCGGAAGGTGGGACAGGGGTTAGAACTCAATGCAGTATAACAGAGTAGTCAGACTCAATAAACTAAATATCCATCTGAGGAATATTTTTAAAACTACCTGATTTGCAAGAGGGTGTTATGGAATTAAGGGCCATATGTACAAAGACTTTTTCCCATAGACACAGAATGGGGAAAAACCTTTGCTACATCTGGCCCTAAATCCCAAAACTATGCTTCACATCTCACAATCTCTGCTGCTCCCCAACGTCAGCGGTGTCAAAGATGTCTATGTGCATGCAAAGTTTTCTGCAAATTGATAATGGAAAGTTAGGCAGATTAGGGTAGATGGAGCCAGTTGTCTTGCAGGATATTATTGCTATGCTACTGCACCTCCTGCAAGAAACAGGTATCTGCAAAGCCATTTGCAACTCCTTAGACCTAGGTTCAGGTATTACCAACTACCTAAAAAACTGGCCACATCCTGCACATTTAGTAATGGTGACTGGAAGACCTTGATGGACAGCTTTCCTTTATAATCCAATAGTTTTTCGCAGCGCCTTGAGACCCTTTATGGGTGAGTAGCGCGCTTTATAAATGCGAATGATTGATTGATTGATTGAAGGAACATTTTAATTATAGAGGGACTTAAACCAGCAACATGCCCAATGTGTACATCTGTAATGCATCTACTGTACCCAAAAAACAATGCAAGAGTGGACACATTAACATAGGTTCGGGTCTTGTGAGCTGTAATACTGCAACATAGCAGCACCTTGTATCGCAGAATAAAGCAGATAAATGGATCTGGCTTTTCATATATTCATTGCTTCCTTGATATAATTGGAAAACGCATGGTACACTCATATACATATGTTATTTTACCCAGATTATACCAAGTATTCTGCCCAGTTTGTATCAAGTAAGTAGACTTTTATTCTCTCTAGTGGAGATTACATCTATCAATATTATATTCGGAATGGAAACGCCATGTACTGTTGTCCTACAGGAAGTTACATTCACCTTAAATGATCTACTTTCCTCCCAAAAGGATACTAATGTGAGTTTTAGCATCTAGGGTGCGCTTTATGTGCACGGTTGCTAGGCAGCATAATGGAAATTACACAAGCAGGCAAATTTTAACTAAAGCACACACGTGTCCATGTTTATGTATTTTCTCTTTAGTTCTGCCTCTGCAGATACAGTTCATTCTGACTTTCAACTAGGTTTTAATTACATGCAGTAAACGTCAATTGGGCATTACAGTGATGGGGCGCCTCAAGGGAAATCTGTGTCATCCTGGGGACTGGAGACAGTGGCTCAATTAATTTCAAACGTCTTAAGCCATTGTTTACTTGCAGCCAGATGATGTACAAGAGATCTTAACGTGCATGCCATCTTTTATTGCTAACAGCAACATTGTCATGCACAACAACTGATTGGGATATAAACCAATCAGATGCACAGGATATATTTTTACTATTTGCTATGTAAAATGAAAAGCGTGCATATATACATACATAGAAGCAAAACAAGTGGCTTTGCTATCTGTATTTTTCTTTCCTCTGGAAAATGACAAACCATGCTTACCTGCACCTGAGGCAAGCAACCCATTTTCCGGAAGCGCCAGACCTAAGCCGCTCTCCCAGCGGCCTCAGTAAGACTTCCAGAAGGCGGGAGAGTGGGCTCAGTCATGTATCTGCTTGTACCAAAGAAACTCCTCTGACATTTCTCTAGATATTCTGGGTTGCGTATTAGGCCATATTATAGTAACTTGTATCTCCAAGAGATCAGGTAGTTGCTACGTATAAAGACGGATGCATCATTTTATCTACCTTGATTAAACAAATGGAACACAAATGGGTAGTTCAATTTAATTTTCAAGAGAACAATATAAATAAATGAGTAGAACACTCACATGAAAACAATTATAGTGTACATGTATAAAAAACTAAGATTATAAAATAGGAAGGTATGACAGTCCTAAGAAAAGTGCTGCAACCCAATTTGAGTAAATGATTCATTTCTCCCTGTCCGTCAAAGGAGGCTATACATTAAGAATTTTGCAAACGATGGACAATTCCATATCAACCTATAAGACAAAGGCACAGTGACGTAACAGAATGTGATGAGGCGCCCGATGTCTCCCATATCTTACAGATATTTATTGGCGTTGGGCTTAAAGTGGTGGCACCCTGACTGTTTAAGTTTTCCCCTGAAGCGTGCCCCCTGCATTACGACGCTGCAAGGGCATGTCAATTGAATTTCTGTTTGAGTTTAATGCTACCTTCGACCACCGTGGTTGCAGAAAACTAAGATTTTGCAATGTTCAACAGTTACACTTAAAAACAAAGGAAATAGCATGCTTCTCCTGAATACAATCTTCTCCAGAGGATTGAATAATTTGATATCTCATAGAATATGTCCCCTGGATGCAGTTTTCTGCGTCTGATGGGCGTCCAATGGGTTTTGCTGTGGGTGTTCCTCCGCAACACCCATTGCTTTTAACGCTGCCCTAGATTTACAAGAAAGTTTAAACCTGAGGCAGCACCAAAAACTAACTCCACCCCAGAGGCGGCGTTACCAGGGCACAACAAGGAGGAATACTTTTATTCCTCCCCGTTTTTTGCCCTTTCAATGTGTCCTGCATTCCTGCAGCACACATAGAAGGAGCAAAGGGCCCTGAATGATTTTATGTGCAGGAAGGTGTCCCTGCAAGGATGCCTACTTTGGTGCAGGCAGCTTAATTCAGCACCGGCACAGGGGAAAATACAGGGCTGCGCCGTATTCCCGTAAATACAGCACATCCCAGTGTTTGAAAAGTGGTGAACACTGCTATTTTTGGCACAGCACAACACCCCGCTGCGCCACTTTGTGGCAAATCTGGGCCTAAATTTCAAGAAGCATTGCAGATATGCAGTATATATTGAAATGCACACATCCTAAACGTGGTTTGTATCTCAATTGTCATAATTGTAGTACTCCATAAAAAAAAAAATCAATTCCAAAACCGCACTCACACGGGGGCGGGGGGGTATTGCGAAAATACAGTTTTAATATATTAGTATACCAACGTGCATTTGGACTGGTTCATCCCTAAACGCAAACATCACGGAACCAGCACTGCCAGGAAGGAGGAATTTCAAATTGGACAAGCAGCATTGAGAGGTATGTAGATGAAATATGCAATATGCACCTGGTGAAACGTGGACCAAAGGCATTTTTTCATGGACCATTCAGCAGCTATTGTATATGAAGGAGGGAGAAGAGGAACGATTGCTTTCATAAAAAAGAAATTGAAGGCTCATGCAGAAAATATATGACTAGGTATCTCTATCAAAATAGCATTATTTGAAGAATGTTGGGGATTAGGACCAGTGATTTCTGGTGTGATTTCTTCTTTTACTGTGTTACTAAGGTTATGTCTGCACATCATTGATGTCTAAAAAATAATGGAAGTTTTGAGCAATGATATAAATAGCTGCAGACCCCTATATGCACCAAATTTAGGATCCATTCAGGGAGTGCAATCTAATCAGATGCCAAAAATTTGCCTGTGATCATAGAGCAGAGCCTGTGTTGGAGCATGGAGCAATAACATGCAGAGTTGAAAAGTATGCAGACTAGGAATGAGTGAAAGGACAGTATACCTGACTTGGCTGTTGTAGTAATACCTACATGGGAAGCAGTGCCCCATTCCCACACACCTAGCACCCTCCTGACAAATTGGGCAGACAACCTATCCACTTTTGAAAGGTAGCTTCACATCCTTATTGGCTGGAGTGTCCCTTTTGCGTCTAACCAGTGCTTAATTTGTAAAATAGTAAGCAGTGGGGGTAGACAACCAGCAGTGATGGGGGTAGAGACCAGCAGTAGTTGTGAAACATTTTTCAGTGTGAGAGTGCTGGCCATCATTGTCATCTCATGAGTCAGAGCAGCTGTGAAGAGTAAGTGTACCAAAGTAGCCGATCCAGTGGAGCAGGAGGAAAGTTAAGTAATACATTGTCTAGTACCATGGAGCCCCTCTATATGAATATATGACTAAATATTATGTGGTATGATACTGTCATTTATTAGGAGTGCACTCACCTCTGAAGTCAACAGAGCAACTACTGGGTTTCCAGTTCGCTTTCTCTTGGTGATCTTCATAGCTATTCCAGACGAGTGGTGGTGTGATTTAATGACAGATCCTGTCACATGGGGAGTCTAAGCTCGTATTTGCACTGTGTACTTAGAGTTCTAGCAAAAAAGTTTTACAATCAACACTCATTTGTGATCGTTTCATACAAAAATGTAAAATCAGGAAATTGTCTTGGGCTGACTACTGGTCGGTGTGCTTTTTCTGTTTATACATAACAAAAAAGAGAGAACACCCTAGGGTCAGGCTGAATCTGTGTCATTTATGCGATACCCAAGGGTTTAATTCTTTCTATAAAAAGGACTCTCACCCACTGGAAATTCCAGTGATATGCTTCATCACTGACTCTTCACCCAGCTACTTACTGTATCTGGGTGGGATCAACTTTGAACCACAAAGAAACTCTTTTGTGATAGGGAGGGTAGGGAAAGGTTACTGAACTAAAATTGCCTCTAAGAATACCCAAAAGAATATATATTATGGTACGTTGTGGTAAGATTAAAAACAGAACAGGTGATGCTTGTGGAGTAATTTATAGAACCCCAGCATCTTAAAGGGTCTACAAGTTTCAGCCATATTCTAGTGTTCAAGTAGGGTCAAATGGCTTTCATCAGGACAAGGTTACCACTGCCAACCAGTGCTAAGTGCTTGTGCTTTCTCCTCTAAACATGGTACATTAAATTTACTTGTAAGCCCCTAATAAAGTGGTACAACTTGTACCCAGGGCCTGTAAAGTAAATAGTACTAGTGGTTCTGCAGCACTTATTGTGCCACCCACTTAAGTAGCCTTTTAGACCTACCTCAGGCCTGACATTGCAGCCTCTGTGTACCATTTTAAACTGTCATTTTGTCCTGGCAAAGTAAACTATTTGCCCGGCCTAAACCTTCCTTTTTAATACATATCGCACCCCTCTGGCAGACCCTTAACAGCCCATAGGGCAGAGTGAATTGTATTTAAAAAGTTGAACATGTACTTTTAAGTTTTAAATGCCTTTGTAGTGAAAATGATATAAATTTATATTTCACTGTTGTGAGACCTACCTCTCCAATAGGATAACATTACACTTTCTTGTCAGATTTATTAAGTGATAACATTGTGTGGAATCAGGTAGGAAGTTTACGTTTGGTGTCTGAGGGACTGTAATTTAAAACCCTTTTTAATGGTAAAATCCGATTTGAAGTTACAATTTTGAAAATGCCACTTTTAAAAAGCTGGCATTGTCTTGTCCTAACCATTTGGTGCCTGCAGTCTATTCATGGGTTACATGACTAAGTATAGTTGGTAGTTGCCCTTTGTATATTGCTCCTAGACAGTATCACAATGGAGGGTCCGGTTGTTGTCAGGATAGGTCATTCTGAATTCATGAGAGGGGTGCAGCTGTCACTTGTCGCACTTGCACATCAAGGACTGTGCTTCAGCTCACACACAAAGGACTTCACACAAGCCCATTGTGCCTGCAGACAGTCTCTGACCAGGGCAGGTAGTGAGGAAATTCCAGACGCTTCTCTAAGGGGAATACTCCAGAAGTTTCTTCCACTTCAAAGTGGGCACCAGGTATAAAAAGGGAACCCTCAGATTCATTCTTCGGTACACCCAAGGATATGTGCATACTACATAAAAAGTAGTACCCTGCTGCCAGAGACTACCCTACTGCCTGAGTCCTGCCTTTTGCTGTCTGAGAAGGAAAGTTGGACCTCCACTCTTTATACCAGGTAAAAGTAACTCCAAGAGTCAGCTGATGGATCTCCTTTTCTGAGCTACAGGGACACAACAAGTTCCAGAGGCCTCACATCAACTGCCCATCTGACCTGCTGCAACTGAACCTGTCTGAACCTGCAAATTGACCTGCCTGAGTCCTGCAAGCCTCTGCTATAGTGAGTTCCTGATCCCCAAGAGGTGCCTCTTAGGTCCTGGACCCTCAATGTGGCATCAGATGAGCTCCTCCTTGCAGAAAAGGAGAAATCCTGAGGGTTTGAGCTCCTCGTGACCAAGAACAGGCTTGTTGGTTCCAATATCTTGCCACCTGTGTGACTGCCCATGTGACCAGCAATGAGAAACTCCAGTGAAACTGACTCTTCATGCTATAGCAACCAGCAATGCCCAGCAACGCAAGACCTGCACTTTGCTTTACAGAAGCGAAAGCCTGCAGTGACCACCAACGTGAAACTCCAGCAACGACCATCTGCCACACCCAACAGGTTCTTCGTGCTATAGGAAGGACCGTCCGTGGTGCCTAACCTGCAGCTCACGCTACAGCAACAACCATCTGCGATGTTATTCCTGCTCCTCGCAGCCTCCTCCACAGAGAACTGGACTCTTCGAGCTGGACTGTAGAAGGTAACTTTTACAGCACGACGCACCTTGTCCCTGTATCAGACCCACACTCCATCTTGGTTAGGTCTGAACTTCTGACTTTCACCCAGTCTCGCAAGACCGGATAACTGGGAGTGCCCCTTTATGCTTTTCGATGCTATATTTACTTTAAACCTTTAAAATCTCCCATCTCTGGTTATACTGATTAGATATTTGTGGTTTTGGTATGAAATAATTCACTACATTATACTCTATTTTTCAAAAGAGGTGTGGGATTTTTCTTGTGTT
Source organism: Pleurodeles waltl (assembly GCF_031143425.1). Taxonomy (NCBI): domain Eukaryota; kingdom Metazoa; phylum Chordata; class Amphibia; order Caudata; family Salamandridae; genus Pleurodeles; species Pleurodeles waltl. Next base: position 360,843,257 of record NC_090440.1, read on the forward strand.
GTGCTTTTTACTTTATTGCTGTTGTTGTGCTGCAAAAATACTTTACACATTGTCTCTCAGTTAAGCCTAACTGATTTTGTGCCAGGCTACCAGAGGATTAAGCACAGGTTAATTTAGTGGCTTTTGTGCTCCACCCTGACAAGGATTGTGGCTGTTGTTTGAGAAGGGCTCATAACTCCCCCAATCAACAACTGTTTTTCTCACAACCAAATATTAGATAAGGAGAAGCTAGTTGGTTTTATTTTTTATAGTGCCTAATGGTGGGTGGAGCTTGATGAGCACTGTGCATCTGGCAACATACTTGTGATAAAGAACTCAAGCCACCTAAACATAGCGATCAAAGACAAAGAATAGACTTTTCAACAGTAGTTGATCACCAAAATAATGGCACAGTAGTTCAGTGGGTCAATATACCTGCCGCACGGTCCACACAATGAGGTCAAAATAGCAAAATAATAAGTAATACACATAAATGATGAGTAAGATCCAAGATCATATGGTTAATGGACATACTCTGGTGCTAGTGAGACGAGATCACTAAATGGATAAAAAATCCCTAATGCCAAAGTAACTTTTCTGCCATGTTGTGTCTCTCATCAGTTTAAGTAATAAATTAATATACTATTTATTTGCTTGATTTATTTATCATAAAAGTACAAACAACAAAATGTATATCATAATGACATAAAAAATACATGAGACAATGATTTGCGGTACATACATAAAAACTAAAAAACTAGTTGGTGGTATGTAAAAAATCATGGAATAACAAATTCAGACAGGATTCCACAGCAAAACGTTCTGCCCAACAACATCTGTAAATTAATAACATTGGATCTGCACATATTAAATCAATGATTCTTTAAAAGCGGGATTAATAATCTATACCAAAAAGATAAGTACAAATTACAAAAAAATGACAAATCGTAGAAGATTCTGGGGAACTGTCTCATCACAAGGACATCAACAAACCGAATCAGAATTAAACTGGTTCTTAGGAAAATAAATGTATCCTTGTATGAATTAGTCAACCACAATAGAAACTTCTTCAATTTGGAGGTTATTTCAAGGACAATAGCCCTAAATACCAGAGCTATATCATAGGGTTGGGTCACTCTTCATTTTATAATTTTCCAGTAAAGCAAAATTTGGATTATTACCAATGTTGCTGGCACAATTAAACAGGGTCCCAGTAGACTGCACTTATTTCTGTCATCTAGAACTAAGGCAAGGTTCCCATGAACATGTGGAATCAAAAACATCCCCTAGGTAAGGGAAGTGATGCACTTTTTTCAATAATCTTATCTGTAATATTAAACTTCCTAACCTTAGCGGACCAAGGCCCGCATATCATGACTTCTATTTTAGAAACGTTAGGGCCTGATCTTTTAGGATATTCACAAAATCCGAGTCTAAATGTACTCCAAAAGTGTAATTTACACCAACAACACTCGGAAAAACTCTGACCATCCCACACAACCTCCGATGGCAATTAAAATCTGACAAGCCTTGCCAACTCTAGGCTACAAATTAAAAAACTCAAGCATGTCTCTTAACCATTTTCTGGAGCATCTCTCTCCAACTGGAAATCTCGCCCAACACAACTGGGATGTTCAGAGGAACTTCTGCAATTCCACAAAAAACTAAAACTATAGTCTGAGTCAAATTTTTCTGACATTCATCTCGTAACCTTCTGTTGCTTTTGCGAGGTCTCTTTAGGTCGTCACTTTGCTAACACATCCACCTGTCTGCTGCCTCAATCTTTTTTTACCCCTTTCTACTTTCTTATCCCGTTTTCCCCGTTTGTAACTCTCTCACTTCATGCTATATCTTTCCTCCAACGCTCTATTTACATAAATGACGCCCCCCTAAATCTTCTCACTCTCTTTATAGTCCTTGACAGCACATTGGAATGTACCTGATCTGAAAGGAGATAGGTAAACATCCATGTAATGTACGATTTTCGTGACATATCGCTCATGCTGGGTCTGGAGGCTTAAGGCACCTGCTTTAATCGGTCCTGTGTTTTCATCCTCCCTGGCATATAAAGTCAAGCGTTACTTTGAAAAAAAAATTCACTTAGACCTGGGTTGAGTGGTAGTTTGCAAATCCTTCCAGTTATACACAAGAGGAGTTTTCTGTTGTTTGACAGCAATAGTTGTTACAATTAAAAGAAGGTCCAGGTAATTTGGAACCCCTGTCACCCTAGGAAAACATAGGCACTAAGGGCTATTTAATGCCACCAAAAAGAAAGTGTATGTTGCAGACTGCTTCAGTAAAGTAAAGTAAAGTAATATACAACAAAGGGCCAGTCGAGAAATATTTGATATGACTGCTAAGGCTTAATAGATGGTTAAAGACAACTGATGCCATTCTGATGCAGACTGTGCAAGGAGTCACTGCTATTATGGACACCTGTGGCATAGTCACCCAGTTCAACTGGAAACTACGTAAGACACAGAGAGCTTCCATTGTATGTTGCGACAGGCTTAGACTTTCTGCGGTGTGAGACGAGGAGACAGTTTAACTCAAATATAACAGAACAAAAGTGACAGACGTTAAATCTTCACTAAAATCAAGTTGGTCATCTGATTTAGATGGTCTTATTATTGAGTTTTCTAAGCATTTTATTTAATTACATTTTATTGCATAGACCACCACAGAGTGACAGAAGGGCCTCCCCATATAAAGCGTTGTCACACCACAGCGAGTTCTAAATGCACTTCACCCCAGAGTCACGGGGTCTTGCCCTTTGGGACTGCTTTTAAACTACCAAAGGAATGATGTATGCAGTCTCCTCAAGAGCAACAGAGGATGTACTAGTTAGAGGCAGGGGTAAATCACCAAGGAATTGTTATATACAGTTCAATGAGGAATGAGAAAGGACCGCCCAAGGGAGTGCAATATAGAGTCCACCCACAAAATACCAACCCATTGGAGGCATTGTTAAAACACAAAGGCGTGCTATATAGAGTCTACCCACACACTGGAGGCACACAGGAACTAGGGTGAGGGGAGGGAAGAAGACTTGGTAGGTCAAGGCACCTTCCAGGCCCTAACTGGCTAATATAATAGAAAGACAACAGCTAAGCACCCTTACCCTCTGTCCCTTTACCTGGACATCTGGCTGGACACCCTGAAATGAGAGGTTAAGTATGAACAGTGGACGTCAATGCATTAAAGTGGTGGGAGGGTCAAATAAGCATTTGCAATGCAGTGGGTCTCGCATTTGCTCGAGTTAGAGCCATAAGCGTTGTAAGCTCCTAACTGGAATTTTCTTGTCACAGAAATTGAAAATTAAAAGTAAAACGGTTTCACATAAGCGAGCTGATTCACAATGCCATGCCACCGTGAGCATGAACGTGAAGGAGAGACACAAAAGGAAAAAGAAGTTAGCTCACAGTCAAACTTATCGGCAAAAGTGCAATTAGCCATGTAACAGGGGTGATGGCCAAGGCGGTAACAAAACCTCCCCAAGGAGGGACAAACGTAAACCACTTACCAATGTCATCAAAGGACTTTTGAAGGACAAGCCCAGGAACTAGTTGTAGTGTTGGGTGTGAGGTGGACTTTGTTAAAAGCCCAGACACATACCAACATGTCGGAAAAGCAGCGCTTGCGCGCTGGTATGCTCAACCTAAAAGAAAAGGCCCTCTAGTGTAATTTTCTCCACATATGTGTATTCTACCAACTTTGCAGTCCTGGTGGGGGCATAAACAACCAGGCTTGGGTGGGGGAGACAAAGTTTGACTGCAAAACTGAACACGCATTTCCAATGTAATAGGTCTCACATTTACTTGAGTTGGAGCTATTGGCATTGTAAATGTATAACTGGACTTTTTTTGCTACATTCATTTATGAACCCTGCTGTATATTTTTGTCTTATCTGCCACATATTTTCAGCAACCAAAGCAGTAGGAATCGCAGTCACTCTAATATATGTTTCCATACTGTAATAAAAACTTAGTTTCTGATTCAAATTCACTTTAGGCAGGAATAATATGCTTGCATTTTTGGTAGTGCTTAATTTGTAAATAAAATCCTACTGGTGCCCAAAGCTCTCCTCTAAAACTTGCGGCTATTGCAACTAAATATGCAAGCAGAGAATACTGAAGATGTGTAATGCTGAAGCGATCTTGTGCCTCTTTAGTCCATCTACAGCCACTCATTGCAAAAGAACAAAAGGCACTTATGAGCAAAACACCTAAACAAAAGTATTACTAATGTTTCTACTGTACATATCTAAAATATTTAAGTATTGTGTAAAAAATTGTAGGACAAAATTAAGCAATTGATCTTTTAGAGGATCGAAACCTAACTTAACCACATTGATGTAAGATGCAAACATATGGTGAATACTGCTGAGGTAGAAAAGATTAAAGTAAAAAGAAACCTTTAGAAATAGTGTTAAAGGTTCCTTGCTCTTCCATGTCTGAAGATCTTATCTTGTGACACAAATGTGAATGAGCCTTAGGCACTCTATGTTAAACACAAGGGCCAGCACAAACCTCTTCCTTCCTGACAGAAACAGTAAATCAATATACTATAAATGCAGTGTTTAAATTCAGTATAACCAGAGCAGTAGGAATCAAATTCATTTCGATGTATGTTTCCGTACTGCTAAAAACCTTAATTACTAATTAGATTAAACTTCTGCAGGGATAATATTACTCTTGCAATGATTTCAATGCCTAATTTGTAAATAAAAATGTGCTGGTGCCCAAAACTCTCCTCTAAAACTCGCAGCTGCTGCAACTAAATGTGCAAGCACAGAATACTAAAGCTGTGTAGTACTGAAGCAAATTCTGGTCTCTTAAATTAATTAGTAGGCAATATTGCTAATCCAGTTTACTAATGCAGACACCTGCTTCGCAGTCTGAAATGAATACACACTCGACACTTGGCGTATGGTTTATGTTTAGTGTAACCAAAGCTGTAGGAGTCACAGTCACTCTGATATGTTGTTCTATACTGCAGAAAAACCTTACTTTTTAAGTAAATTAACTTTATGCAGGAATAATATTACTATTGCATTTTTGGTAGTGCTTAATTTGTGAATGAAAACGTACCAGTGCCCAGAGCTCTCCTCTGAAACTTAGGGCTGCGAAAATTTAATATGCGAGCTGGGAATAATGAAGCTGAGTAATGATGAACCAATCTTGGGTCTCTTTAACCTATTTATAGTCACTCAGTGCCAGTTCAGCTCACTCCGTGCACCTTTCTGTGTTTTTTCTCTTCCTACGTTTTTCCCATATGCATCTTTTGCTCGCAGTAACTGAGTGATGCAAATAAATAATTGCCAATCTTTAACAAGCATTTGCAATGCAATAGGTCTCGCAAATGTTAGAGTTAGAGATATTGGCGTTGTAAAAGCATAACTGGACTTTTCTCGCCACATAAATTGGTCAGCCCAGTCGCATAATTTGGTCCTCTCTGCCACATAATTTCAGTGGCCCTGCATATAACTAAAGCACTTCCATTTACCTTCTTCGTTTTATGTGCAGCAAAAAGTGAAAATAGGGCCAAATATCGCAAAAGCGTTCCCTTTGACAGCTATCATTCTCTCAAATAAAAAAAGTAAATGGGTTATCAACTGCCCATTAAGGAGGATGTTGTGCGATGTAGGAATAAAAACTATGCCATCTAGTAATGAGCTGGATATCCAAAACTAAAAAACGAATACAAGATCAGCAGGTGATCTTGAAAGCATGGGCGCACCAATGTAAAGATTAAAATGTCCAATTGTGGCATTCACATTAATATCTTCACAAAGAGATTATGCTATTCCTGTGATCAGTGGCAAGACAGCAAGGATGTGGCAGAATTCCTCCCCCTTTTAAAAACATGACGTATGCATGCCTTTCACAAATGGAAACAAGCGGATTTTAAAAGGCAAGCCCTGAATCCATAAAAGTGACTGACGTGACATGGGCGTGGTTGGAAGCCCAAACAGAGATTACAGAATGGGACGGAGCGCTTTGCGCTTGCCCATGAAAAGGAAAATAAATATCTCCAGTAGAGTACCAGGTAAAAGAGCTGCCCCACAGCACAATGCAGCTGCCAGGCCCTGGAAAAAGAGGAAATATCATGACAAGAAGATGGGGAGCAACAGAGAAGGACGCGTAGAGCAGGCTACCAAGACGCTAACACTTAGCAGGCGCAAAAGATGTTGGATTGGAGGGACAAGGAAGTACATTTTGAAAAATTAGAGAATAAAAAGAGGTTAAGCAATGTCAAGGAACACAGAGCATAGGGTGGGAAGGAAGGATTTGAAGGGGAAACAGCAGGGAGGGTGCACGTAAAATCAATAAATAAAAAAATAATGCATGCACCCCCACCTCCATGGGGGGCATAGAGAGTAAAAAAGTATTTTCATAAATGTGAGCAGCGGAAGCGTACAATTCATCTAATAAAAAAGGTTTTAAGAAACTATGCCTCAGGTGAGGGGCAAACTTGAAGAGGGAAGGAGAATAACTGAAAAACAAACAAGTAAGTGATCTAGATAATAAAAGCCAACCAGACAGACCGAAACCCCACTTAAATATTATCATTTTCCAAAGTAGGTCTTCAACAACAAACTGCTTAAAGCTGTCTGTAGATGAGATGTAATTACAACATATCTGATGAGTAACAAAAAAGAAAAAAGCACCACCAGACATCTTATCACTTAAGGACAATGATAACTGTGGTTGTGTTAAATGTAACCATAGTTAATGCATATTTTTTCTGTAAATTGTAAGTCATTTAATTGACGTACATATCTGACGTCCAAATTCGAAAAATAATCCCTCAAATTGGAAAATTAAAGTCACCCTAAATTACTTCCCCAAATAAGACTGGTCGGTATAAAAAGTGGTAGGCAAAGAGATAAGAGCATTTCATATAGATCCGTGTCACGTAGTCTAGATGCGCTGTATTAACATTGAAGACCATTATAACAAAATATATTTTAAAAAAGTACTTTGAAAGGAAGTTATTCAGTGTAATTACTACTTCTAAAGCAATACAGAAAGTGCAGCTGATAACGCGTCCAGCCCTTATAAATTACCTGTACCTGGACACGTTGGAGGTCGGTGAAATCTTTTAACCGAGTCGGGCTCTCCTCATCCTCAATAGTCGAGTCACTCAAATCAATAATCAATAACCGTTGTAATCGATAATCAATACTCAATTAATAGATCAATATAATACATCAGAAATCAATAACAGTTGATATTTCTGCGCACCATGACCTTTCAGTCATGAATAACCACACCAGTTTATTAAAAGTTAGTGAATTTATTTCCCTATATTAACAAAGCTAGCACGATATATATGTGTCTCAAAACCAATTGATATATGTATATGAACATTACTAGCTGTCCATAACGGCGGAAGAAACGCAATCTACGTAAAATCTGAATAATGATACACTCTGTTATAGCAATGCAAATCACCAATGTGACTAACTGTATTTGACTAATTGCATACATTCGGTCAGCATAACAAGATTTCAATTCTTCATGATACATTGAATGAATACCTCGACTAACCTCTAATTAGCATTGGCATGTGGGACTTCATGCAAAACGAATTTAGTCAACACAAATTTGGAAAAGTTCTAGCTAGGATCCTATCAAAATAGCAGTTGGTACCTAAAAGGAAAAAAAACACAATGCATAATACATTTATCCTTTCATATTTACCAAATACAATCAGCATTCAAGAAAAGTCTTCGTCCTTCAGGTACCGGTTGATCAGCATGGGGCAAATTTCAAAGGGGCAAAGTTAAGGGCAAGCTTCCTTGCAACGGCAAGGAGAATAGGGCAAAGTTACTGCATGGGCAAGGCAGGGCAAATCAAAGTTAAAGTCTCTAGGGTGAGAATTCTTAAAGTCTCTTTCTCTCAGATAGAGAAAAGGGCATCAGGGTGTCGTCCAAAATGGAGTCTGGCATCAGGCTTCAAACTGGCATCGAAGAAAAATGGCTGACTTCTCTTTGTCCGGTGGGTTTAAGTAAGAAACATTCCAAATTCTGTAGGGTCTTCCATTGGAGGGTTCATAGGTTGGCTTCAAATTGTCCAATCAAAAATTGTCTTTTACTAGCGCCCATTTATGCATACACTGTCCTTGGCGCCTTGGAACACAAATTGTATCATGGTTTGCCAATTATTTTACTATCTGTACCTTCATTGTCCGCACCTGCAGAGACTGACCTTGTATCAAAGGGGATGTAACCGGCCTAGCACGAAACCTTGGAGATAAGTGTACCAGCCAGTTTCTACTGGAAAAATACAACTTCAAGCAAGAATATATTTCATTAATTCAAGGAAAAAAAGAATCACGCAGTTAGAATTTGAAACCAAGCAACTAGGCCAAAGCCTGTACTAAATTTAAGCTAAGCAAAACAGTTTTCAAACAAGAAATCATGGCATACATTTGCGATTATGACGGATTAATACATTTTTAATACTTCATGATTAATAAAGCTCGTTTATAATGATGGCGAACTGCCCCGAGGGCACAATTTCCCTTGTACATTATTTCTTTTACTTAAAATCACACTTCAATATATATGTCGGTTACACAGTATACATGAATATATATCGAACCCTCTTTTTCTGCGTCATCAATCCCTCCTCTGATGACTAATTATGTCATCACATCAAATCTACCCACAAATTTTATTCCATTAAAATTCTGTATAGTAATTTGGCACTTCAGTCAATTCCCTTTTTCTTTTAGTCCCTTTTGACTTCTCCCTATAAATTTCCACCATTTTGTTCTCTATTTTCTCTTCTCTTTTTCTTATGTTCCTTGCTTTTAACATTTTGAAAGCTTTCCATATTCCCCAAGAACCTAATAGACAAATTAATATTATTAATATTCCCTTTACTATTTTTAGTAACAATCCGTTCCAAACGTTGCTGAGCCAATTTCCCACAGAAGCAAATCCTTTTCCAATTTTCTCCCAAACTCCGGGTTCTTTCAATTCCTTTAAATCTACACTTTCTCTAGTTAAATTTGTAAGCATTGTTCTAATTTTTCCACTGTTGTCGGGTATATAGGTACAACAGTGACGCGTACCAAGTATTTTGCAAACGCCGCCATCCTTTGCTAAAAGAATGTCTAAGGCAAGCCGATTTTGAAGAGTCATAGCTCTTTCTGCAGCGAGTTCAGCATCCATCAGGATTATAGCTCCCGAAAACTTTGTCAACATGTTATCCACAATAGTAGACAACTTTCGTATTTTGATTGAATTCAATATGACTCCTACTGAAGGAATCATAGCTCCAAATATATCTCCTACCACACCAGCAGCTGTCTCCCTTTTTTGAACATGATGTGATTCAGACAGCCTTGGAAATTTCTTTAAGTCATCTAACTGGTAAACCTTTGGGAACAATATTCCCAAATAACACCTCCCATACCATCCTTTAGGAAGACGATAATAGGCGTTGAGTCCACAAATATAATATACTCCAGGAATAACTGGGTCTTGTCCATTCAGCATGAACGTCCACTTTTGTTGAAATGCGTATGTGTGTTTACATTCACTCGTTCCCACAAAAACTGTGTCATAATATGATGGAAATCTATGTATATAAAATCTTCCCACATGCAATGTATCTAAGGCTATTTTCCCTTGTGTCTTTATTGCGGCAAAAGCATAATTATCTACAGACGTCCTTTCGTGCAACTCCTTCTCTAATTTCTCCTTCATTTCGTTCTTTCTGTCGTCAGTGCGGTCTAAAAATTCTATTTCTATTGGTGAAAGCAAGCATGTAAGGTTCTCCCTATGTGCGTGAGCTGTGTGGAAAGGGGACATTGGTTCGAAAAATTCCCTCATTCATTTGGCAGACCAATCTCTAGCTATCTTACTTAGGTGCCCTATTATGGGGACATATGCAAATGTAACATTGTAATTAGTATAGAAATAATGAATGTCTTTTTGAGCATAAAATCTGGAAGCTACTATACTACATGTAATTCCATACGTAAGAGGCATGCTGTGATACGTTACCCCCTCCACTACTGAGGTAGGTATTTGTGTACACACATAACAATCTTTCGCATCCATGGTCTCAACATACTCACTCAGTAAGCGATAGAAAACGTTAGATGAAAGTTCCTTCTTATCATGCAAGTGTCTCTCGTCTTGCTCGAGTCTCTTCAGAGCTGTTAGTTCAGTAACGATAACAGGTTTAGAAGTAGAAGCATCATTCGTCTCACTCTCGCCTTTACCATGCATTCCAAGAACTATTGCTACAATTATTAGTACGCATGCGATCAGTAAGCCTATACACATGTATTTACAACACTTCATTTTACGCCCCTGTGTAGTGAAGCTAGTCATGATCTGTATAGAATCAGAAAGCTGAAGACACTTTATCAAAGCGTATTTGCAGGTTTTTTTTATTTTATTTTTTTTTCTCTAAGTTGCAGGTATTTACAAAGCTGAACGAGTTCAATGTTCACACAGTTTCTTTAGCAGCTTAGTCTCTTATCGGTTAGCAGCGTTGTCTTAAAATCGGTTTCAAAGTCAATCAGGTTAGCAATGTCTTAGCCGGTTGAAAAGTCAATCAGGTTAGCAATGTCAAGTTAGCAATGTCTTAGCCGGTAAAAGAAAATCAATCAAGTGATCAATGGTTTCAATCAACAGAGTCCATAAAGTTTTTATTTCCAAAATGAAGTTCTGCCTCTTCGTTCTCAAGGCTGAGGGATACGAATTCGTCTGACCAATCGTTATTGGCTACGTATGCCCACTCCGGACCGGAATACCTCCTGCTCGGTATCCTTTTTCTTTTCAGTTTTGCATCTCTCTTTGATTCTGTCTCACTGGTACTTTCCTCTTTGGCCAAGTCCTTTTCTTCACTTGATGTTGGTACCACGACAGACACTTTCTTTCTTTTCTCTTTCACTCTTGGCCCTTCACTGTCGTTCAACGTTTCTCTAGTTCTCAGTTTCACTGGTGATATACTTGGTCTTCTTTTTGCACTAGGTCCACTTGATGGGCCTGCGATCTCTTCTGAAGAAGTTTGTGCAGTTTCGTTCTGTTCTGCCTTGTCCTCTCCTTCTGGGGAGTCAGTCAGGTTTTCCTTTTCTTTTTCTGTACCGTCTGCTTCTGGGAAAGCCCTCCTCTGATCAGGCTCTCCTGCTTCTTCACCTCTTTCGAGCCCTTTGTCACCGTTGCTTTCTTCAGGCTCTTTGTCACTTTCAGCTGCTTCAGGCTCTTTGTTACCTTCAGCTGCTTCGTCGCTGTCTGAGGCTCCTCCTTGGTCTTCCCCAAGTGAATCGGTTGCTTCGTCCTCAGAGAATATTTCTCCCTCCTCTATTTCTGCCTGTTCGCTTCTAGTTCTGTTTTGCTCTGCCTCAGCGCTCGGCACTTTGTTATCAGGTACTGGCAGTTTCAGCGCTTCAACTTCCTCATCTGTGGGACACAACACCCTCTTTGTGTGACTGGCGTGAATCCAGTTGGGAACTCCCGCACACTTCACAGCGGTGGTAGTCGTCAAAATCACTTGGAAAGGTCCTTTCCAACGGGGTTCCAAACACGACTTCCTCACGTGCTTCTTTATCACGACCCAGTCACCTGCTTTCAGGGTGTGTCCTGGACCTTGGATCGGTGGCAAGGTGGTTGCCTCCACCTGGTGAGAGAAAGATCGAACCACATCAGCTAGACCTTTGCAGTAGTCTAACACCATATCATCTGTAATATTCAAAAGCGCATTTGCAGGAACTGCTGGAAGTCTCATAGCTCTGCCCATGAGAATCTCGTGTGGGGACAATCCAGTCTTTCTGTCAGGGGTGTTTCTCATTGACATTAGTACCAAAGGCAATGCGTCAGGCCATTTCAAATTTGTCGATGCACATATTTTCGCCATTCTTGATTTCAATGTGCCATTCATTTGCTCCACTAGACCTGATGCTTCAGGGCGGTAGCTACAATGCAGCTTTTGCTCAATGTTCAGTGCTGCACAAAGCAATTTTATTACTTCATTATTGAAGTGACTTCCCCTATCTGATTCTAAAGAGATCGGGAATCCGAAACGTGGTATTAACTCTCTCAAGAGTAGTTTTGCAACTGTGAGACTGTCATTTCTGCGTGTAGGGTATGCTTCAATCCAGTGACTAAAAATGCACACAATCACCAACACATACTTCAAGCCTCCATGCACAGGCATCTCAATGAAGTCCATTTGCATCCTGCTGAATGGACCCCCTGCTCTTCCAATGTGGCTCAAATTTACTACTGTTCCCTTCCCTGCGTTCATCTGTTGGCAAATGACGCAGCGGTGGCAAACTGCTTCAGCAACTTGACGGAATTTGGGGTTAAACCAATCAGTTTTAAATAACCTAATCATGGCATCCCTCCCAAGATGAGCTTGTCCATGGTAAAATCTGGCTATCTGTGTCAAAAGGCTATTTGGAAGAACGAATTTCCCTTCACTTGAAACCCATAATTCATCTAGTCTCTTTACACATTGTGATTTAGTCCACGAGAGTTTTTCATCCTCACTGACACCATTCTGTAGGGATTTCAATTCGTCCCTTGTATCTATAACTTTTAGAGCAAATATTTCGCTTTGTTCAAGTTCTGGTTCACTTATCAAATTCCATTCATCCCTGAGCAAGATACAGTTCAATGCGCAAAACCTTGCGACTTGATCCGCATATCCATTTCCTAGGGAAACATAGTCTTGTCCCTTCGAGTGTGCACTGCACTTCACCACTGCTACTTCCCCTGGTAACTGAATGGCATGTAACAATTCTCTTATTCTTTCACCATTTTTCACTGGTGATCCTGAAGAGGTCATGAAGCCTCTCTGTGACCACAATTGTCCAAAATCATGCACTATTCCAAACCCGTATTGGCTGTCAGTGTAAATGGTAACTTTCATTAGTGCAGAAAGTTGGCATGCTCTAGTAAGAGCTATCAATTCTGCTACTTGTGCAGAATAAACCCCTTGAAGCCAAGAGGCTTCCAAAACACCTGTTACAGTACATACAGCATACCCTGCTTTCAATACACCCAGTGCATCTCTTAAACATGAACCATCAACAAAAATGATTTGATCATTTTCTTCTAATTTGGTATCTTTGATATCAGGCCTTGGTTTGGTGCAAAATTCAGTCACCTGAAGACAGTCGTGCTCAATGTCTTCAGCGTTCTCAATTTCAGCATTTTCACTGGGAAACAAGGTTGCTGGATTCAACGTAGTGCACCTTTTCAGCTGCACATTAGGTGATCCCAGAATTATTGTTTCGTACCTTGTGAGTCTAGCACCAGTCATGTGCTGTGTTCGGGAACGTGTCAAAAGTATCTCGACTGAGTGAGGGACCATGACTGTTAATGGGTGTCCCATCACTATTCCTTCACTCTGAGTGAGGCTGATACCAACTGCTGCTACGGCGCGCAAACACCCTGGCAGTGCTGCTGCGACCGGATCCAAAGTAGCTGAAAAATACGCTACTGGTCTGTTTATGCCACCATGGGCTTGGGTCAAGACAGACAAGGAACATGCATCACGTTCATGACAAAACAATGTGAAAGGCTTTGTGTAATCAGGCATACCTAAAGCTGGAGCCCTGCACATGCATTCTTTCAATTCAATAAAAGCATCCATCTCATCTCCTTTCAGCTCAATTTCATCCAATGCATCCTTCTGGGTCAGTTTCAGTAAAGGTTTTGCTAGAGTTGAGAAGTTGGGAATCCATTGGCAACAGTAGCTCACCATCCCCAAAAACTTCCTCACCTCCCTCCTCGTCTTTGGTGGACTCATTTGAAGTACACTTGTTATTCTTTCCTTCATTATTCTCCGTGACCCTTTCTCTATTTGATGACCCAAATATTTCACTTTCTTCTGACAGAACTGCAATTTTGAAGGAGACACCTTGTGTCCATTCCTTCCCAAATGGTTCAATAGGGCAATGGTGTCGGCTGCGCAGTCACTTTCTGTCTTGGATGCAATCAGTAAGTCATCAATGTACTGTACTAGGGTTGACTCGAATGGCAATTCTAACGCTTCCAAGTCTTTCTTTAGAATCTGATTGAAAATTTACGGTGACTCCGAAAACCCTTGAGGAATTCGACACCAACTGTAAACTCTGTCTAAGAATTTGAAACAAAAGAGAAATTGGCTGTCCTCATGAAGAGGCACCGAAAAGAATGCTTGTGACAAGTCGATGACTGAGAACCACTCGGCATCGCAAGGGACTTGAAACATTATCACAGCTGGATTTGGTACTACAGGGCAGCATTTAATTATGATATCATTTATTTTCCTCAAGTCCTGCACAATTCGGACCTTTCCACTTGGCTTTATTAGTCCCATTATTGGTGAATTACATGGACTGCTTAACACTTCTTTCAGTACTCCCTGTTTTACAAACTCGTCAATGAGTTGGGCGACTTTCATGAGGGTGTCTTTTGCCATATGGTACTGTGGGGTCTGGGGAAAGGTTACATTGGGTTTTACGGTCACTTTCACTGGTTCCACTCCTTTCACCAATCCCACCTCTTTTCCTGTCATATCCCACACTTCTTTTCCGACTGTTTCCCGTAACTCAGCTGGAATATCTGCTTCAGTGATCACCGGAAAAAGGGTAATCAGAGGATACTCTTCATCGATAGTCTCCATCTCATCCCCTTCTACACTGTCCTCTTCTTCCCCATCACTGCTCGTCCGAATTCTAATTCCATCGTTCGAACATATAATCGAACATCCCAATTTGCACAATAGGTCTCTCCCTAACAGTGATATCGGGCTTGAGTCACATACCACAAAATTATGCGACCCTTGATAGTTACCAATTCTGACTTGTACTGGATCTGTGATTGGGTTCGTCAGGTACCTATTTGCTACTCCCACTACTTGAACTGTTCTCCCTGAAAGTGGCAAATTTGGTACTTCAATGCTCCTAACAGTGGAACGTGTAGCTCCTGTGTCAACCAAGAATGAAACACGATGGCCCATAACTCTTCCCTCCACATACGGGCCCTTTTGATCAACTTCCAAGGATGCTGCAAGCACACAATTTCCCTCCTCATCTGAACTTTCACTCTCCCATGCATCGTTTATTCCATTCTCACTGTGTAACGGGAACTGATGTACTGTGTCATTTTGATTCATTCCTTGACCTGTGACCTGTTGAGGAAGCATTGCTTGCTGCTGATTCATTGGTGCTAAGGGTATTTGCATTTGCTGATTAGGTACCATAGGAAACTGCTGTTGCATTGGCTGCAATTGTGTCATTTGCACACGAGGCATTTGCACCTGTTGCGGTTGCATGGGTTGTAGACCCTGCATCTGGTTCATATTGTTTTGAAAATTTGGGTTCGGACCTCTCAGTTTCGGTCCTCTCATAGTCTGAAATGCATTGACATCATTGTTTTGCTGACCTACACCTTCCTGCACCATCATTGGGCACTCCCGTTTCCAATGCCCTACAATTCCGCACGTGTGACATGGCATCACCTTCTTCATTGCCTGTATACCATTTGGAATCATAACGGTATTCAAATCTGGACCATTATTCACAAAACCTCCTCGACCTCTGCCTCTCATCTGTGGCTGAAACATAACATTTCCCTGTTGCTGCTGCTGCGGCATCTGTTGTTGAAACCCTTGCAAACCTTGTAAACCTGTCTGAGCTGCTCTGAGCTGCATCACCATCACCTTTTCCTTCAATCTTTTCTGCTTTGTCTCAATCTCATCACTGCAGTATTTTGCATAATTCAACACTTCATCGATCGACTTTGACTGCCAACAAATCAAATGCAATTTAATCATCTGGCTAATTTCGAGTCTCAGCCCTTCCACAAACCTGAACACAAAATGGAACATGTCTTTTGGTTCAATCGTTTCCGTGCCACTGTAATTTTTAAACGCTTTCAACAACCTCTCATAATACGCGTGTATAGATTCTTTAACCTCTTGAGCGGTCCTGTCAATCCTTTGCCAATCCACATTTTTCGACGCAACCTTGGTTTTCAAGTGCTCGATCACCTTGTGGTACAAACTCATTACCATAGGTGATGGCGCACCTGTGTCCCTATCTCTCTCTGGTTCACTCGTCGGCCAACCTACAGCCCTTTTACAATCTTCCCACAAATCAGCCGGAACCACAATTTCAAATAAGGTATTCAGGTCTTCCCAGAGACACTTCGCGAGTTTCACAAATCTATCCGTTTGTTGATACCACTCTATCGGCTTCTCTCTCAATTTGGGAAAGTCATCCGTAAAGGATTGAATATCGCACCTGTGCCATGGTACATGCACAAGTTTTCCCCCTGCTGTCTCTCTCATTGGTAACATGGTTATCAGATCGTCATTCTGTTGTTTTTTCTAACTTCGTTCTGAAGTGTTTTCCTTCTTTTTATCCTTTTTCTTGACCCACCTGCTTTGCCACTTGTCTAAACATCTCCAAACCTGTGCACCCTGCAGTATCTCTTTAAGGTGTGTTTTCATCCCTGCGGATCTCATGTGTTCAAAATCTTTTATCTCAAAGTCTAACCTGTAACTTCTGCTCAGGTGTTTGGTCTTACCTATATCGATCTCGTTTCTGTCTGCAATTTCTTGTAACTTCTTATGTATGTTGCTCACTTCTCTTGTAATCCTAGGGCACATGTATCTTAGTTATTCCTCTGTGTATGATTCTAATCTGTTCAAACCAATTGTTCCCTCTACCAGTTCGTCTGCCTCCATACCCAACCTTATTTTATTCAGGTATTCTTCTCCCTTCCCGCTTGATGTACTCTGTGGGGAGTTCAGGCTGTTGAACCATTGTGTCAACTGTTGCGCGTTCAGTCCCATCAATGTAGCAGTTACATCAACTGCCATCGACGGTTTCTGTAATGTTTCAGTCTGTGAGGTTAACGGTACTAATAGTGGTGGATGTGACCTTACCACGGTTAACCGAGCACAAATTGGAATTGGACTAAACTCCGACAAGGACCCAGATCCATTTGGCAGTGCCGCTATCGGAGTTGTCTCTGGAGTGGTTTCTATGCATCTTCTCCCTGTCCCATTCTGTATCATTAACCCTTGGTCGCTGGTGCTTGAATTTGCCTGTATGTACAGTGGTACTGGTGGACCTACAGTGATAGGTAGAGATATTGCATCTGGATTCTGTCTGTTCCCCGAATTCTGTGGCATGTTAATCCCCACATTGTGGTTCATCATTGCTGGCATACCTAACTGGCTTTCTACCACTCGCACTTCTGGTGTCTGCTTTTGGGGCATCGAGAACTGTGTTGATTCAGCTTGAATCAATGTCGGTCTCTGATAGTTTTGTCCTCCCTGCGCCATTGAATCGGAAGTCATTCCCACATTATGCTCATCGCAATAGTGCCTTTGGACCTGTGGCTGATAGTTATCAGCAGGTTTCAATGTTGGCACGTCTGGGTACATCCTCTGAACCCGTGGTATTCGTGGTGAGAAAGGCATGTCAGAACTGCTCGGCCTCTGAGATCTTCTCAAATTTGGCGTCACATTACCCTGTATTGGTTCTGGAGGGGCAGTACTAATGCTTGAGCCTTTTTCGCTTTCCACATATGGTGGTGGGCGATCATTCAGTAATTGTATAATGAACTCCTCATCATCTGACTCGTCTCCCCTTTTCGAGTTTCTATTGCTCTCTCCTTCCCTGGACTGACTCCTGTTTGTCTTACAGGTGGCTTTCCTTCCTTCCGTCTCCCCTTCCTCGGCAATCGCTGGAAACAATTTAATTCCCTGCAATACGTCTGATCTCCAAACCTTTTGTGTGCTGTCCCATCTAGCATCCGCTAGGGTCTTTTCTACTTTCCTTATTCTTGTCTCAAATTTCTTTTGTTGTTGATTTCTAGCTATTAGCTCCCAAATTGCCAATGCCTCAAACTGTGCTGGCCTTGGGGGTACTTTCATGTCGTATAGCGCAAACCTCAGATTTTCTAAAACCCTTAGGTTAAACGACCCGTGGATAGGGAACGCTACACTTCCATGTTTTTCTGTTAATTTGCACCATTGCTTTAGCCAAAGACACGGCGCTACACCCTTTTCTTCAATGACGATGTAAGCTGGTGTACCCTCAGGCGGTGTTTCTTCTCCTACATTTGCTTTAATATAAACATCTCCCCTCATGGCACTGTTAAATGCTTTGAAAAATTTCATCCTTCCGTCTTTTGTTTTTCTGACAATATGTAATCAATAAGTGACTTAAATTCCCGGAATACTCTTCGCTTGCCTTTCCCCTTCCAATTGCGCTTCACGGACTGCGTCCAATCCGTGCGCGACCCTTCTCACCAACCGACCTATCCCAGCGCGGCTCCTAGTGACGTCACACTCACACACTGCGGCTGACAAAGTCCTGCGGCTTGTCCTCTTTTCATTCGGCTTCACTCATAAACTAATTTCTGCAATATAACGCGAGCACTTAACCAAAAGAATAAAACAGATCTGTCGGTTTACTACAGGAAGGGTAACACAACCGCTTCAGAAACCTTAGGGATTTTTCACTAGCCTCGGCAGTTATTCCATCTTTCTCGGTTTCCCACTTTCGCAAGCAAAATTTGACCCGCAAACTTTACTCTCAACTGATCAATGAACTATTCTAGTGCACTTTAGAATTCGTCAAATCTCAAAGTCGAAGTTTTCTTTCACTCTGCAACATTCATACCGACTTGTTGACCACGCCCGATCAACCTATTAAACCGACCAGATCACAACATCAAACAAGTGTCACATACACTTTTCAACATACTCCGGAGTCTCTTGACCTCGTAGGGCCCGTCTCAACATCAACAACCACGTGGACAATTTTTCTGCTCAAAGCGCCACACACATGTGAAGTTCGACGACTTCCCTACTCTCACACCTTTTGGAGTAACACTCCTCTAATATCTTTTAACCCCCCTTAAAATCCTCACAAACTTCTCAATTAATCTGCGGCGATAAACTGTGCAAGCGCGAAACCCTAACTTCACTCATACCGTCACTAGAAACGCTGAGACCGTTCTCATACCTGCATGTTCCTCATTCGCAAGCTCCGAGATCCCGGGAAAGTCATCGGGGACTTAGGGCATCATCATCTCTCCAACTTGTTTTATCAAAGAAAATTCTAACCTGACTCTGTCTATTGTTCGGATGGGGTCCCAAAGGGCTAAACCATCAATCTCTGCTACCATCTACTGATAACGCGTCCAGCCCTTATAAATTACGTGTACCTGGACACGTTGGAGGTCGGTGAAATCTTTTAACCGAGTCGGGCTCTCCTCATCCTCAATAGTCGAGTCACTCAAATCAATAATCAATAACCGTTGTAATCGATAATCAATACTCAATTAATAGATCAATATAATACATCAGAAATCAATAACAGTTGATATTTCTGCGCACCATGACCTTTCAGTCATGAATAACCACACCAGTTTATTAAAAGTTAGTGAATTTATTTCCCTATATTAACAAAGCTAGCACGATATATATGTGTCTCAAAACCAATTGATATATGTATATGAACATTACTAGCTGTCCATAACGGCGGAAGAAACGCAATCTACGTAAAATCTGAATAATGATACACTCTGTTATAGCAATGCAAATCACCAATGTGACTAACTGTATTTGACTAATTGCATACATTCGGTCAGCATAACAAGATTTCAATTCTTCATGATACATTGAATGAATACCTCGACTAACCTCTAATTAGCATTGGCATGTGGGACTTCATGCAAAACGAATTTAGTCAACACAAATTTGGAAAAGTTCTAGCTAGGATCCTATCAAAATAGCAGTTGGTACCTAAAAGGAAAAAAAACACAATGCATAATACATTTATCCTTTCATATTTACCAAATACAATCAGCATTCAAGAAAAGTCTTCGTCCTTCAGGTACCGGTTGATCAGCATGGGGCAAATTTCAAAGGGGCAAAGTTAAGGGCAAGCTTCCTTGCAACGGCAAGGAGAATAGGGCAAAGTTACTGCATGGGCAAGGCAGGGCAAATCAAAGTTAAAGTCTCTAGGGTGAGAATTCTTAAAGTCTCTTTCTCTCAGATAGAGAAAAGGGCATCAGGGTGTCGTCCAAAATGGAGTCTGGCATCAGGCTTCAAACTGGCATCGAGGAAAAATGGCTGACTTCTCTTTGTCCGGTGGGTTTAAGTAAGAAACATTCCAAATTCTGTAGGTTCTTCCATTGGAGGGTTCATAGGTTGGCTTCAAATTGTCCAATCAAAAATTGTCTTTTACTAGCGCCCATTTATGCATACACTGTCCTTGGCGCCTTGGAACACAAATTGTATCATGGTTTGCCAATTAATTTACTATCTGTACCTTCATTGTCCGCACCTGCAGAGACTGACCTTGTATCAAAGGGGATGTAACCGGCCTAGCACGAAACCTTGGAGATAAGTGTACCAGCCAGTTTCTACTGGAAAAATACAACTTCAAGCAAGAATATATTTAATTAATTCAAGGAAAAAAAGAATCACGCAGTTAGAATTTGAAACCAAGCAAGTAGGCCAAAGCCTGTACTAAATTTAAGCTAAGCAAAACAGTTTTCAAACAAGAAATCATGGCATACATTTGCGATTATGACGGATTAATACATTTTTAATACTTCATGATTAATAAAGCTCGTTTATAATGATGGCGAACTGCCCCGAGGGCACAATTTCCCTTGTACATTATTTCTTTTACTTAAAATCACACTTCAATATATATGTCGGTTACACAGTATACATGAATATATATCGAACCCTCTTTTTCTGCGTCATCACAGCTCATGACGTTGTTGCTTTAGAAAGTGCGTCATTTTGCTGTGACTTTTCATAACTGGGCTTGCAAAATTCTGATATTTAGATCAGTAATGTCAGTGCATAAGGGGTTCAATTTTTTCACTGCGGGTGCCACATCTAACAGGACATATGTGTCGCCCACATTAGCTATAAAGACAAACCGATCGCGACCACTTTTCCGCAAATAACTATTTGCAGGCTAATTCGCACACAGTAGTTAAAACTCTTCCCTGGTGATCGCTTATGTGATGATTTTTATGTATAAATGCATGCGACTTGAGTGACAATGCAGAATTTCAAAAAGATCTGCTCTGCCCACTAAATGGGTGCTTCGAATAAGCATTTCTCCACTTTTCCGTTACTCGAAAGGGGCTCACACTTCCACTTTTTTTTCTTACATGGGTGACGGTTTCATTACAGTAGTGTCGGCCATAGGCTAGACTTATCAAACGTAGCGGCCATATTTAAATGCTGAGTAACTTTTAAGGGACCGACGCTAAGATTTTTAAGAATGTCATCAAAATCCGTGAACTTAATTTCTGTGTGATTTCCCATACTCATCTAGTTTGCATTCAACAATTCAAGGAATAGGTTTGGTTGCTCTAAAAATAGTTTCTACAAATAGACTGACCGTTTAGAACATTCATGTTCCCTTTCAAAATGTGTAGCAAATAGTCCAGTTTGGTTTGTCTATGGCAACACATTGTATACATACAGCCTGTTCATCGTTCCTAGTTGACCCATCTGGTTACTAGGGGATTGTACTAGTAGAGGCTGCAGCCATGGGAGTCTTTCCTCTATGTCCTTCATTAAGGTGGAACCCACACATGTTTTGGGTTTGGTCTCATCATTCACCGAGTGAGATCAAAACAGATGTTGGCCTTCACAGCTGGTAAATTGTGAAAGGAGTGTCAGGAAATCAAGCTTTGTGCCAGTGTGAAAAGCACATCACAAGACTAAAAACTAGCATTTTCAATGCAACGGGTCGCGCACTTGCTCGAGTTAGAGCTATCACCGTTGAAAACTCCTAACTGGACTTTTCTTGCTACACTAATGAAAAGAAAAAAAAACGCAGTGCGATCGCGCTGGGGTTTACATAGCATGATCGCGTGGTGTTTTTTTTTCATTTGTGTGGCTGAGATCAGCGACTGGCACCGAATGAGCAGGAAAAAATAAAAAATAAAAGCATTTGGAATGCGATGCTCTCGTGTTTGCTCGAGTTAGAGCTCCTAGCGTTGTAAATTACTGAGTGGACTTTTGTTGCCACACAGACTGAAAATAAAGAGAGCGATGGCGAGCTGGCCCTGGAAAAGCCCCCCTCTGCTGTTGGTTTATGTTTACAGAGGGAGCTGGTGGGGAGGAGGGACTGAACAAGCACCCACACTGTTGAGGTGAAACAGACAAATGCCAAAAAAAAGTCCCTTACAGAAGAGATAAACAGGACATAGCTCAATTACACAGTACTTTGTACTGCTCCCAAAGTGAAAAAAGGCAGGACAAAGAGGCAGAACTGACCACTAGCAAGCAAGGATTTTTGAAGGACACTGCAACTAACAAATCAAAACGCTGGAACTCACTCTATTGTATACTTTAATATGCAGCAGGCCAAACGCTAACGCTCGACGTAAAAATAAACAGAGATGCCCCGCAAAAAAATCACTGTCTCAAATCAAGTACTGTTTTTTTGGACATTGGCCCTTGCTTTATTTATTGACATATGTTTTTACATTCCCTTCCCATAATTTCTATAGCTACTGTACATTGAGCTTCAACAGTGCCCAGGTTCTTCATTCCGAAAGTGTCCCTGGCAGATAAAGCTGTCCAGAATAGTAAAATGGAGAGCATAGGAGATGAAAAGTACAGTCAGTGACTGTCAGAGAACATTAGTTATATGACAAAAATAAATTGTGCAAGGGATGTCAAACAATACGCTAGACAATGTGTAAGAAGGGAAAAGGCCCCACATTTCCTAACTAAAAGTTGGGTTCTTTTTGAGGTTCGACGAGAGAAAGAGCTGCAGAGAGAGAAATCTAGGATGAAGGGAGAGAGGGTGATAAGTGTGAAAAAGTAAACGAAGAAGGAGAAAGCAATGGAGAGAAAAGCAAGGAAAGAAAACAGCTAGAGGGGGTGAGAAGAGACTGCGACGGAGGAGGGACTCGGCTTCAAACATAATTTGTTGCTGTTTTCCAGTAATTTTAGCTTTTTTTGCCGAAATGCTTTAAATACCAACTTCCTTTCCAATCCAAATATAGTAATTTACAGTATTTGTCTGCTCACTCGTGGTATTAATGCCTGGCAAAGGTTTACACATGTATACAATCCTGTCAAAACACCGTGCCTTGGCCACAATCAACATACTTTATGGCTCTTGTCTTGCTGCCTGCCTGGTTATTTATTCACAACAGGGTTGATGTCTCTGTCTCCCTGCTGATGTGTACACAGGGTGAACAGATGGCCCCCTTTCTTCTGAAACAAGCGAATCTCAGAAACTAAAGAGATGTGCTGCCTTTGCACAAAAGAACCAATAAATGTTAACATTTAAATAAACAATTAGATACTTTCACAGAAATCAGGGAGATGCAGTGCAGGCCTGTTTACAAAGACAGAGGGGATCTTTGACCAAGAATGGTCTGCAAAAAATAGCTCACTGAGGAGAAAAAGACAGACAGGCAGGTTGAGTACAAAATAAAGGAGCAAAACCTGAAACACAAGCAGGAAACTAATAAAACAAACATAACACCAGTAAGGAAAGAAAACAGAGCCAGTAAAACATTTGTACCTTTGTTTGTCCTGCTGAGCACATTTCCAGCTCTCTTTAAGGAGAGAGCTGCTCCATCAGAGCACAACAGCTGGTCTTTTCTGTCTTGGGAGGAGGAGGTGGGAGGAATGAATGCTGCAATAAAATTCAAACAGCTCAAAATGCGTGAGTAAGGAATGGAATAAACAAAGTCACACATGACTGCAGATGAAAATAAGTAATAGACTAGAGCCCTGTTAACAAAAACAGACTGGAGCCACTGAAACATCCAGCGCTCTGGTCAAATGCTATTAGCCTTTGAAAAAAGTAATCCATAAGCACATGCTACATAGGCACGAGGGGAAGGGTACAAGTACTAGGGCCATGCTCCAGGGGAGTGTACAACTGTGGAAAAGATTGAACAAAGAGCAAGGATTGACCACTAGCGAGCAAGGATTTTTAAGGACACTGAAACAAACCAGTGAAAAAGCAGACCCCACAAAGAAGCATAGAAGTATATACTAAAGTATATACAAGAGATCTCGAATGCTCGACCTAGTGAAAACGGACAGAAAAACAAGGGTAACATAAAACTCCAGACAGCCCTAAACTAATCATATCAAATCAATCTAGTTTGTTGAACGTCTATAGAACTGAGTGGACTGTGAGTTGCATTCCCTCGTAATCGAGGAAATACTGAGTGGTAGTTTTACTGAAACCGAAAGATGCATGGCTTAAATCATCCTATTTTGCTGAGAAATACTGATAGCAAGAGACAGGCCCAACTTCCTTGCACACTTGACCTTGCACATGAGTAAACAGGGTCATTAGAATCAGGCAGAAACTATACCGGGTTGGATGATGCAGAGTAACTACGAAAACAGTTTAATAGTTCACATATCAAGAATCCCAAGTCGAGGAATGGTTGTAAATTTAGATGGAGCAAAGGGCTTCTTCTGGGAGACGTGGCGTATCTGTTACAGTTGTTAAGGTCTTTGTATTCTGATCATTATTTTAAAGTTTTGGTTACACGTTTGTGTCAACAGTGGTAACTGCAGGGTGACTGGAGTCAGATAAGTATTTTAGTGTGCAGTGTTAATGTCTAGTGTAAACAATGCGATGAAGCAACAGAGCATTAAGTGCTACAACCGAAAACATAACAAGGTTGTCCATTGTTAATATTTGCTTTGGCAACAGAAATATTTGCTCAGATCATTTACATTGACATGACAGGTAACGAGTTAGAAGTGCAGAGTTTTGATTTGCTTACATTATATGCTGAAGGTATAGAGGCCTATTCCCAAAGGCATTTTGGAGTACGTAGAGAGTTTATTTATTCTTATTTGCCTTTGTGGAATAGCTCCAAACATCTGAAATGGGAATAACATGAGACTAGTACAAATGGTAAGGAATGGGCCTTTTTTGCACTTTTATTAATAAGGAGATTACCATCTTGAAGCTGATTCACAAAGGAAGCTACCAGTATGTAAAACAGATCATCTATAGTACTAATTCCAATAGTCATAAATGTTTTTTGAGTGGACTCCTAATTGTCTGAGAAATCTAAGTGGACACTTGGAAGCATTATCTGCTAAGGGTCAATTTGGCAACTCTTCATGGCTACACAGCTGCATATTTCCCCCTGCAGAACCTGAGTCAGGAGGCAATATCATCTTAATTCAGATGACTGACCGGTAATTCAAATGAATTTCTGGTAGGCTGGATTCAGAACCAAGACTATGCTTGGAGTGACTTGGAG
The DNA here is from genome assembly GCF_031143425.1 of Pleurodeles waltl. Taxonomy (NCBI): domain Eukaryota; kingdom Metazoa; phylum Chordata; class Amphibia; order Caudata; family Salamandridae; genus Pleurodeles; species Pleurodeles waltl. The sequence goes on from NC_090440.1 coordinate 360,868,506, forward strand.
AATCTCATCATGCAGAAATTGACAGAAACTGCTGAAATTATTGTGGTACTAAGCAGCAGCGCCTGTCACAAATCCCAAGGGGAGGGGCACGGGAACAGAGGGAGGTGTGAAATAAAAATAATAATAATTTTAAACAAAATCTTATCTTTACGACCCCGGCTGGTTTGCTTCTGTTCCCTCTTGATGGTGTTGGTGCCCCAGCAGTCCTTGGACACCGGCACAGGCTCCCCATGCAATCCTGGTGCTGTTCTCATGCTAAACCTGGCATGAGAGCAGCGACAGGGTTGGTCTGAGCAGCTTGGTCTGCTGCTCAGAGACTGCATAGAAGTCTGTGCAGTTTCTCCATCCCGGTTGTGTAACACAGCCCGGTTGGAGAAACCTAAGTGTGCATGTGTGTTTGGTCTCATGTGTCAAACACACAAAAGCACTTAAATGTGCACCACTCCCCCACCCCTCTCCCCCCTCCAATGGCCCAGCCCACCCTTCCCTGCACATGCTGCTGGCTGAGACTGCAGCTGAAAAATAAAACAATAGTGTACTATTGTTTTATTCTTCAGCTGCTGGCTGAGCCAGGGGGGCAACGCTCCTTTGTCATTGCAAAAAAGCTGCCACTGGTACTAATTAGATGAAAGATTATAGAAAAACTACAAGCCCACAGTTATGCAAATCCTCAAGCCTATTGTTACATATGCTGTGCTATCTGTTCAGTGTGGCGTAACCTGTCTGTGCTCTACACCCACCTGACCGGACAGTTCTGAAGGAAAGACCTCAAGAGGTGCAACAAGCTAAAATACACTCAAGGGGCAGAATTGGAATGGATCAGTTTAGAACCATGAGACCCGCTAACCAAACAACAAGCCAGCTAGGTAGACACCTACAGAAATCAGCCCTTTGCTTACTATGCTTCTCAATGCACAAGACTGTGAATTAAGTAACAGGAGGGATATTGATATCACCAAGTGTACTAATTCCTATTACTGTTTTCCCTCTTCTTGTACATGAGGCTGATGAGGATAAAAATACAGTACAATTCAATACAACATGTGAGCCAGCAAAGCAAAACCTAGTAGTCATAAACCAATGATTAAGATTGTAGAATAGACCCAGTAACTGGAGACAACTCACTGAACTCAGCTGGCAATGCAAGGCAGAGTGTCAATAAATCTGGTACAGAAAGATGTGTGCTATCACCAAATAGATTGGTAAGGCGCACAAAAAGAAAACAGATAATATCAAGAAAAATGCTAGTGCAACCAACACCCAAGGAGTATCAGTATCCAAATTGCCACAAGTCACCTCCATCACTGTACTGCTCTCATGTTCATCTACAAGGTCATCCTAAAGCTTGCTGTCAGTTTGGTGACATAGATAAGGGAAAATCAAGAGGACAAAATGAAAATCCAGGGTACCTTCTAAATTCCAAAAGCGTGGACCATAAGTCTACCACTGTTAGGAAGCACAACAAACCAAGTGAATGATTTAATCAGAAGATCATAGCCTGTATGCGGAAGCTAAAGTAAGAATGATGTTATTGGATTGTTACTGGATTGCAGCAGGTCAGGGAGATAAAGTAGGTATTCATTTGATTAACCAGTATGTTGTGCTCTTCCAGCATGAACATCAAGGTGGATGAATTACCAAAACATCTTTTGTAGCTAGTTGTTTGGTTTGTAGGGAATTAGGGTGGGATTTAAAAAAAAATATTAATTATTGTTTTTTTTTATTTTTAAATAAACGTTTATACAAATGAAACAATTAATTGGTAATACATTATGTAAACTATTTAATTGATTGAACATTCTTTTAATTATTTTAGTAAAGTTTGTACATTTTAATGTGTAATTTTTTTTTTTTAAATGTGAATAGTGTTTTTTTAACTTGCTAGCGGGTTGCAGGTATTTCAGGAGATTAGTGGGAGAAGTTATTGAAAATATAAAGTGTTTTTTTTTTAATAAACGTTTATGTTAACTTAAAATGCTAATTAGTAATTATTTATGTAAGTTATTTAGTTGATTAATTGTTATGTTAATTGTTGGTATTGTTACTTTGTTGTTAATTTATTGATCAGTTTATTCAATATTAGCACTTTGATAAAGTTTTATATTTGTTTAATTCAATTGTTTAAATAATTAATTTAATGTTAATAATTATGTATTTATAACTTTTTATGATGGTTGGTTTTTGGGTAGGTGGGAGGAATGTATATTTATATTAAATACTTTTAATTTGTTTTATATTTTTTATTAATTTTGTAGTATGACATTTGTTTTTTTATTGCACATTTAATTTTATTTATCTGTAAGTAATACATTTTTTATTTGGAATATGTTTAAGTATTTGTATTCTGTTGTGTATTTTTATTTTCTAAAAAACAGTTAAGAAATGGGAATTATAAATCAAACCCCTATAAAGTATAACCTTTTCCTTAGTATTATTAGGCTTGGACTGAATTGAATCCCTTCAAAGACTAACGTTCCCTACTTTTGCTTACATTGCAGTGGGAATAAGAAATCTAATACTTCCAAAGTCCAACACTTCCCTACTGTTGCTTAGATAGGAGTGAATATAGTAAATCTAACCCCTTCAAAGTCCAAAGTCTCACATTTTCCCTTCTGTTGGTTAGATTTGAATGGGAATAGTAAATCTAACTCCTTGAAGGTCAAACACCTTCTATGATTTTGCTTATGTTGGAATGGGAATAGTAAGTTAAAGTGGAATACGAAATCTAACGCCTTCAAAGTCCTGCACTATCTCTACTGTTGCATAGATTGGAGAGGTAATAGTAAATCGAACCCCTCCAAAGTCCAAAACATTTCCTGCTTTTTCTTACTTTGGATTGGGAACAGTAAACCTAACCCCTCCAAAGCCCATCGCTTTTCCTGTTGTTGATTAGATTGTAGTAAGTCTAACCCCTCCAGCGTTCACCAGTTTCCCTGATTTTGCTTACATTGGAGTGGAATAGTAAATTTAAGCCTTTCAAAGTCCAACTCTTTCCCTACTGTTGCTGAGATTAGAGTGGAAATAGTTAATCTAACCCCTCCTAATTCCAACATGTTCCCTGTTTTTACTTACATTGGGGTTGAATAGTAAATATATTCCCTTCAAAATCCAACATTTGTATTTACTATTGCTCACATTCCAAAGTCCAACATTTACTCTCCTGTTTCTTAGACTGGAGTGGGACTAGTAAATGTAACCCATTCAAAGTCTCAACACCTTTTCTTACTGTTGCTCAGATTGGTGTGTAAATAGGAAATCAAACCCCTCCAAAATCTAACACTTCCCTACTGTTGCTTAGATTGGAGTGGGAATACTAAATCTAATCCTTACAATTCCTAATTAAAACATCACTTTAACGTTTAGCTTTTTCAGTGAAAAATGGAAAGTCAAATATGTATACATATATGTGTGTGTGTGTGTGTGTGTATATATATATATATATATATATATATATATATATATATATATATTTACGAGGACCTAAATGGATCTTTGATTATAATTTAATAGTACTTTACTGTTATATACTGGGAAGCCAAACTGCGCATTGCAGTTTTTGTAATATGCATATTCAATAGTACTTTACTGTAATGTATTGGGTAGTCAAATACACAATGCACTTGTAATATGTATATTTATATAACTATATTTTTGCTTTCCCTAAAAATTGGAGAAAAAATAAGAGATAGGAAATTAAGTTATGCCCTTTTCTCTTTATCCATTTGATGATATATTGTGTTTTTATATATATGGATATCCTTTTTGCTGTTTATTTATATGTTTTCTTTAAAAATTTAAAAGAAAGAGCAAAAAAAGAGAAAAGAGAAAAAAGACGATAGGAGGAGTGGCTAAACACTCCCCCTTCAAATATGTGTGCACTGGATCACTTGTAATGGCCAGTTGAAGACTGCGGCCAAAACGCGTTGCCAGTAACTCCCTGATGGGTATCACGCTTGTGCTTTGATAATCTAATACATTTTTGAAACAGAGGAATGGAGCGTGCTGCCATCTTTTGAGGACTTTTGTGAGTTAACAGATGTACGCTTCAAAGAAGAATCTTACAAGGCCACTTTGACTTTGTTTTGATATATATATATATATATATATATATATATATGTGTGTATATAAATATATATGTTCACTGGGGAAAAAAAAAGATTACAGGGACATTATAGTTAGAAAATAGAATTTGAAAAAACATAGAAATTCACTTAAAAAAAACAAATGTTACAGGGATTTTATAGTTAGGCCCACATTTTAAACATACAAAACCTAAGAAATTCAACTGTTATAGTTATAGTTATCTCAAGTAACTATAACTCATGCCCGAAGGTAACTATAACTCGCGCCCTCACCATGCCCGATTTTTTGTCAAACATTTTACTGCAAATATTACATTGATATTATCAATTATGTTATCAAAGAGGTCATGAGTTTGAGTTTGAGTTTATTTATTCATAAAGTGCAAACAAATGCTTAAAGGGCATCTCGGTGCTGCCTCGTAGGTAGCTGAGAAGAGGAAAGAAAGCGATACTGGAATGTGCAGTAGTCCAGATATCTTCGTGAAAAAGAAGGAAGGGACGGAACGCCTAGATAATTCTGATGATAGCAACTAAGGCTGACTAAACAGACAGGTTTTCAGCAATTTACTGAAAATTGTAAAATTTGGCTGACTTCTAAGGTGACTGGGTATGGAGTTCCAAAAATGGGAGGTGAAATGGGTAATGTTTCTGCCATCAAATGAGATTTTAAAAGTTCTAGGTGTGGGTAGAAGATTGGCAGTCAAAGATCTAAGTGCCCCCGTAGGAACATGCCAAGCAATTCTACTTTACAAAGGGATTGGATAAGCTGAGTGAAGATGTTTGTCCCTGTAACCTTTGCTTTTTTTCAGTGAATTCCTGTTTTTTTAACGTAAAGGAATTTTTATTACCATACGTTAATTCATCCACTGCCGCACACAGCCAAAGGCAATGCGCGGCGGCAGTTGGCCGCAGCAGCTGGCCTGTGGCCAGACCCTGCAGCCAACCTCCCAACCACCCAACTCCACACTGCCACCGGCCCTTTGGCCGTGTGCAGTGGGAGTTGGCTGTGACTCTTTCTATGAGTGTGAGAGGGTGTGTCTGGGGGTGAGAGTGGCTGTGAGAATGTCTGTCTTGGTATGAGAATGGGTGTTAGTGTGTTAGTGGGTGCATCATTGTCTTTGTGGATCTGTGAGTGGGTGAGTGAGAGTTTCAGTGGGTCTGTGACTGAGAGTGCAAGAGTCTGAGTGGGTCTGTGAGTGGTTGCGTAAGGGTGTGAGTGTGAGAAAGAAATTGAAAAAAGAGAAATTGAGAAAGAGAGAAAAAGAGAGTGAGAGGGAGAGAGATAGAGAGTTTTTAGGCTTTGGTGAATGATATACTTAGAATTAGATATTTCTGGACATATTGAAAATGAAAATGCATTTGTCAATTAAAAAGAGTGAGATCACCTTTCAGAATGAACCTTAAACTTTTGAAGTCTAAAAACATTAAAGAAGGAAAATGACCACAGACACACCTGAAGTAGAACCCTCAACTTTCAGTGCGATGGTTTGTGACTTTAACCTTTAGGCTATAGGTGACTCCTTACTGTGATACTTCCAGACATACCTATCACAGTCAACGCATGTATGTGATTGGAAAGAAACATGAATGTTCCATCACTAGGCATGTTTAACAGTCAAAACACTAGTAAATAAACAAACACACTGCCAAACAAAACTAGGATTTGAACCTTCAGCCTACTGAGTGACAGCACAAGACCTTGACCATTAGGTCAGAAGTGACTCTGTTGCACTCTGCATCCAAACATAACCATAACATTCCTACCAACTATCTTCCCAGTATAACACTTCGAAGGAATTGCACGGAGAGACCATTGCAATGACAATATCTTGCCCTTTGTCTTCCATCCCATTATGGGATGGAAGACAGTGAGAGAGAGAGAGTGACAGGACTTCGGGGGGCCTCCAGGCCCCGTGGTCCCACTCGGCTCCCCACATCCTGTGGGAGCCGGCATTGCTCCCAGAAGCAGGAAGCCACTTTAAATAGCAGCTCCCTGCTTGTGGGAGAAATGTTTTAATCTGTCTGACAGATTAAAACTCCCCTTTCTGACAGCGGGAGTGGTTTTACAGCTCCTGCTGTCAGAAAGTGGACTTTGTTTGCTTTTCCTTGGTGGGAGCTGTAGTTCCCAACAAGCAAAAGCAAACAGCTATGTCAAGGGGGTGGGCACCCAGAAACATAGCAGGATCCGGCCCGGAGGGATGGCGGTCCCCAGGGCCATCTATGACTCCATGAGGGGGTCCAAGTGGCCGACCTCCAACAACCATTGCTCCTCCTGCATGAAATTATTTGAAAGCCCCAGAGAGGTGGAAGTCCCTGGAGCTGAAAGGGGCTGGATGGTCCCTTGCAAACATAATTTTTGTTGCCCTAGGGACGTGGCGGTCCCAGGGCAGTGGTGGGGGCAGGTGCCCCCTGCATTAACAAGGCAATGCCCCTGGAACATGGTCCACCCGGGGGCTGTTTATAAAACAACATTTTTTTTTTTTTTTTTTAATTCACCAGATCCACAGTGCAAATTAAAAAGAATTGTTCTTAAGTCAATCAGAGCTGTGCATTTCTCTGCACGAGCTCATAATTATTCGCAAAGTCCTCATGGCCAGAGATGTACAAATGTATTCTCCCTTTAATTTCTCAAACTCTACTGAGTGGATTTACACCACATAAATGGAAGTGTAATCTGCGTACCGCCAGCTAGTTTGTCACCAAATTTGGTGTAATTCTGTCCAGTGGTTTGGACTGTAGTCTTGTTCAAAGTTCCTATGGGAATTAACATGGGAAACACAACTTTTTTGACACGCTCTTTTTTCTGCCCCCCCCCTCCCTTGACGGATCACCCCAAAACTCTCAGTGCACAAAAATGATTCACCGGGCACTTTTTTTGGAAAACATTTGTGAAGATTCATTAAATGGTGCCAAAGATATAGGCAAGTCATGAAAACATGGTACTAACTATAACTACCTAGTGCCGACCAACACTAGGGGGCATATTTATACTCTGCCTGCGCTAAATTTGCATCAAAACTTTTGATGCAAATTAGGCGCAAACCCTACACCATATTTATACTTTGACGCCCGAGCCCGCGAACGCCAAAATTCCACTGTGTGCGTCATTTTCTGGATGTGTGAAACCACCTTGCGTTAATGACATGCAAGTTAGGCGTTCCCGTCCAAAAAATTACTTAAACACCCGTACACCATATTTATCCTACCGCGCAAAAATGCTGCATGGATGGGAGGCGGAAAATTACGCAAAAGCCCGATTTGCGTAAAAAAATAACATCTGGGTCAGGGCAGCCGTTAAAATGGGGCAAAAACTCCAGTACTTAAGGAAAACACACAGAAGCAACATCAGAGATCAAAAAGAAAGACATGGAGGTGTTTATTCATCCAGCATGCACAAAGACGCAGAGCACAGGAACAACAGCAGCAGCTTCCACCACACCAGCAGGGATCCCAAAGGCAACGCAGAAGGCAGGAGAGGATATTCAGGACCAGGACAACCTTTCTGGGACTCAGGCAACAAGACATCATCCAGAGGTACAGACTCAACTGGCAAACCATTCAGCAGCTGCTGTGCCACATTGAGCCACAGTTGACACCCAGTTTGCAGACACTCCACATCATTCCACCAGAGACAAATCTGCTAGCTGTCCTCCACATGTTGGCAAGTGGCTCGTTTCAAACCACTGGTGCCCTTGTTGCCGGGATCTCACAGCCTTCATTCTCTGCCTTCCTACCCAAGGTATTGGATGCCATCATCTCCCTCACACCCCGCCACATCAGCTTCCCCAACACACAGCTGAAGCAGCAGGAGACCAAACAGGGCTTCTACCAAATCAACGGCTTCCCACACGTGCTTGGTGCCATTGACTGCACACATGTACGGATTGTGCCACCTGCTGCAACCGAGCATCTATACCGCAACAGGAAGCACACACACTCCATCAATGTGCAGGCCATTGTGGATCACCGGGGTTTGATCACCAACATCGTGCCAAAGTATCCTGGGAGTGTACATGATTCATTCGTGTTCCGCCACTGCACCATCAATCAACACTTCCAGGATGGACGATATGGAAATGGCCTACTTGTTGGTAAGTACAGAAAGCCAGTTATATACACACAGCACAGCAACCCTGTAGGACACACAACACATACACTACCACATTGACACGTGGCCAGGAAGACGCTGAGGTTGTGACACTGCTAGGCATGTTTGATATGCTCACCCAATGGGATACACACCTATGGACAAATGAAAGGTACAAATAACAACAGATGGCAGTCTACAGACACAAGGGAACAATTTAAAACCACACAGTGACAATGACATGCCCTTAACTGCCAGTACAACTTGGAAGATTAATCTTACAATATCACATCAATAACACTCAATCACACACCCTTCCAAACAATATGTACTGTGTAAGGGGTATGCAATGTGTTTCGCTGCAGGTCTAATATCATGACACACATAGCATGATGATGATGACTCCAATCAATGGGACATGGAATCATTGAGGCTGTACCAACATCTCACATCACTTCTGGTCTGACATTGCCCACGACCAATAAGCAAGTGGACTGTGCTAAGAACACATATTGATCTGACAATATTGCAAAGTGCACATTCCTACACATACGGTTTGAGACAATTACACAGGTACACAACAGATGTACAGGCATTTGGACCTTCTGACACTTAAACCTTCAACCCCACAGCCACGTTAGCCAGCTTAACTGGAACAGGTTCAGTAGCGTAGGTACATGTTTGAACTTGGTGAGGGCAGATAAATAGGTCTGCATAGAACTTGTCACACATGGGTTATTTGTGCATTGTCAATTGTCAACACGTCAGTGCTGCCAACTTATTGAGATGTGTTGTAAATTGTCACCTAGCCAAATCAATGGCCCTCACTGATGTTTAACAAATTCTATTGCATATGTTAAATTGGATGGGATGTCCAGGCCATATAGATGCAACCGTGTTACCACCACTGTGGAATTGATTCTGTGTATGGAAGTATCATGGACACCTCTGTCACATGACATTATGCATGGGAGTACACAATGTACTGCAGGTCTACAAAAATACCACTGACATCCGGTCAGTCAGCCGAGTCAAGATTCAGGTGCCTCGACATCACCGGAGGCAGCCTCCTATACTCACCTGGAATGGTGTGCAAGATCATTTTGACCTGTGCCATCCTGCACAACATTTGTGTAAGGAGGAACATGCCCCTCTAAGAACCAGGCCCACAAATGCCTGAAGAGGAGGAAGAGGAGGATGTTGTCCATCAACACGAAGGGGACCATCCAAACACTGCAGCAGGATACGTCGGAGACAACACATTGTACAAAACTTCCTGTTAGCATATGTCATTAAACACCTAATGTAATCACTAAATCATGGTCTGGGTATTTATTTATGCATCACATGATCCCTAGAATTCATAATCAGAGTTTAGCCTCATGGAGCATTGCAGATATACAGATTAGGATACTGAAAAAGGCACATCACATTTGATGGGTATGAATGTACACCCAACTTAACACACAGTGTAAATTACATTTATCCTGTCCATTTCACATTTGATGGTCAATATCAGAGGATATGCAAAGCCACATTCCTGGAGCACTGCAATACCAATCACTCAGGTATTGTGGCTTGTGCATCAAGGGACAATCAGTTTCTGTGTGATAGCCAATGTGGGTTGATTGAAGGTCATGATTTATTTTGCTTTCTATGGTCCCTTACATGTAGGGCCTGTGTTGTGTGTAGGTTACATATGCTACATTAACAGTGTACCCTGAGCCACATGTGCCCCCTATGACACCATAATGGCAGGGATCCTGTGCGTTACTTGGTGAAAAGTTGAGGCAAGACATGGATTGGCCACTTTTAATATTTTAATACAACAATGAAATATATGCTGACAGTGTATATTGTGGTCATCCATGACAGAATGCATAGGCACAGGTGTAGTCATTGCACATGAAATGTGTCACTCATTGCCCTGTGTACCCATAATGGGTTTTGGAAATCACAGTTAGCCACATTCATCATCTTACATTTGCCAAGTTGGGAGATCAGCGGGTATACAGCTAACTGACACTGTCACATTATTGAAACTTGGTTTAGCAAATGTAGTACAGTGTCAATCATGATGATGTTGTGGTTTTTGTGTATTAAATAAAAAAAATATATATATATATGATTTTAAAATACAAAAAAATATATAGTTGTTTAGTATAAGATAGTATGTATTTAGGTTAATATATGTTGTCCTCCATGTGTCCCGTCATATAAGAGGGGTGGGGGGTTGATGTTTAGAGTGTTTAGTTAAATGTGATAAGTAAGTTTAGCTTAGGGTAGTTAGGGCCAGTTGTGGGTAATGTGTAGTTAGGATAGGTTAGGTTAGTTAAGGTGTTTCCCCTAGTTTTAGTATCCTTTTTTACTGTTAAATAAATATTTAGGTACTCCTTTACAGTATGTGTCATATGCTTGGGGATCAGGGCCTTGGCATGGGTGAACAGTGTCAATTTAGTATTTGCATTTGTGTTCCATCCCGCATTCAAATCCCATTTGAACTGTCACATTGGCAGCTACAACAAAGTTACTTCTCTATGCATCTGCCATCCATTGCACCCACCACTCAAGGTTACTATGGATCCCAATGTGTTGTTAAGTTTGGATGTATGTTTTCAATCTGACATACTTTAAGACCAGATTTTGTATTGAGGACACTGTGTTACGTCTACCTGCAGCCTAATGGTCATGTGAACCCTGATAAGGTGAGTTGTGGTATAATCTCATGTAGTATATATACATTACTCACACCTATCATTGGTTACATTGTACAGACAGGTTACTTATTTGAATGTACACTCATACACATCCATTCCTGCTGTATGGTGTGTATGAGGAAACATTTGAGTCAAATGTCACATACGTAAAGATTGCCTGGAAGAAAAATTAGAAGACAATATTTATCTGCTTAGACATCCCTTGAAGAAGACTTATTCTGTCCAACACAGCATTATACTGTATAGTTTCTATTTACCTCAGAATTAACCCTCAGGAAGGGCAGATGATGGTACAATCCAGACCACAGTGCATAGTTATCAGCCCACATTCTTTCAGGCCATTTGTATTGACATTTTATGGGCATTAAAATGAGGCAAACTCACTAATCCCCCTCACGTTTGATGTGTCACATTACACAGAGACAAAGTGGTTGTGTAAGTGCTATTTATTTTAAAGTGCTGTAGTGTTAATTTACATAGCCAAGATTTGTGAGTCCATTAGTGTGACACCTTCCATTGTGATCCTACACAAGTGCAAAGGACATGTCATTGGACAAGCGGGGGTGAAGTGTCATACAGTGCAGAGGGACATGAATTGCCAATGAGGTAGTGAGAGAGAATCACAGGGCATAGTGACAAGGTAAACAGTGGGCTGTAGAACAGTGCTCTTGAGCAGCTGTTGCAAGACTGGCATGGTACAAAGCACAGGACCTTGGTTATAAGTGGCCATGTAGCAGGGACTTGTGCTACCGGGTACTCTTACGGGTGAAGGTGATCTATTCCGCGACTTCATCTTCTAATGTGTGTGTCGTCTCCTCTGCCCTTGGTGGTGGTGGGTGTGAATGGGCAACACACACTTCAGTGTTTGAAGACGTGGAGTCAGAAATCCCGGTAGCTGCCAACTGTGGAGCTATTAAGGGCAGTACTGCAGCAAGGAGGAGCTGCTGGTTCTTAAGGATAGCAGCTACATCACTGTGGTAGGCAGCCAGGTCGGCCCTGAAGGGGTCAATATTGCATTCGTGCACGCGTTGAAAGGTTTGTTGTTGGAGGTGTTGTGTCAACTCCCTTACTGCTGTGCTGATTTCCTTCACACTTTGTTGGAGATCTTGCAAGAGTGATGTTTGCCCTTGCATGGCTTCTGCCTGTTCTGCAGTTGACATCATGCATGAGCGCACGCCCTCTAGGCTGGCTGCCATATTTTCCATCCCCACCCGCACCTCCTTGGCCAGCTCCTGAGGTACTCCAACTGCAGTCCTCTCAAAGCTGGTGCCAGTGTCGTCAGAGTCCTCAGCTGGGTTGGAGCTGGCAGGTCATATTATTGGGGTGGTGGGTGGGTCCTCTGTGATGGCTGCTGGATCTGTACTCCTCCTTGCGACTGTAGGTGGGGTCTGGAGGGTTGGGAGGACATCTTGGAGGGTCTGCTGGATGATGTTTGTCAGCTCGTCATGCATGTCATCAGGGAATTCCAGGACAGGTATATCCACAGGAGAACCATCGTCCTCTGCAATGAGATATTGTACAATTAGTGTGTCTGTGTTGTGGCATTTGTAATGTGACATGTCTGACTTCCTATTAGTTGCACATTGTGATATTGGTTCCTGTTCATTGTTCCTGTCATTAATATTAGCATTCTACCAGGTCTATGCCCCACCTGCATGTCACATGTAGTGTGGGCAGTTTGGGGCAATGTCAGCGTCATATCCTGTAGGTGTAGGTTCTGCCCAAATTGTATGTTGCCACCTTCTTGTCCTACTCAACCCTCCATTCTCATGTTGTGGCCTTGCACTGGCTGTGGGTGTTCTGATGGCACTTGTACCACACTTAACACTGCCCCAGTCTCAGATATTTCACATCTAGGTATATGTTGCTGAGACCTAGCATATACTATGTATAGCATTGGCATGGCACACTACATACAGAAGTCAGCATTGGTAGTGTGTAATGTTGATGTTGGGGAATGTGTGCTACACTAGATTGCATTGATGGTCCTAGCAGTGTTCCATTTCCTCTTCTGACTGTGCGGGTGTATTTCACTAGCCAGTTACATATGTCCTCCCTCTCAATGCTGTTGTCTGAGCAGTATAACAGTTAGGATTGTTGCATGGTGTCATTGCAGCTATTGTGACCCAGGCACAGGGTGGACCCTGACATATGCAGCATGGCTATGACATTACTGCTGTGTACGTCATAATGTTTCTGGCAATCGCTGATGTTTGTAGCGACTATGGACATTCACATTTGACAGGTTTAGCACATTTTTATTAATTACGGGGGATTGATAACATTGTCATCCTGAACCCTCTAATTTGTGTATGTTTGATCCATGGGCACGTAACTGCCATTGGCTACTTGACCTGCACACACAGCAGAGGTGGTAGTGGCAACTGTTGTCAATGTTATATTCCACTTGCGGATATGGCTTAAGACTATTCATTGAGCCCTAGTTCATGTAGCAACAATACCAGCTGTCATGTGACAGCAGGTTAGTTTTACATTGTACCCTACCCTCCTGGACTGGCTTTACCTTTCCATCATCCTTGGCATGGCAGCATACCCCATTGCAAATGTTGTTGGTGTAGTGTAGTACTGTGCCCCAGGTTTCCTCTGAACAGCCCATGCCTCCGTGCTGTGCCCCTTTGCACATTCCACTCCCTGAATATCATGATTTCCATGCATTGTGTAGTAGGTATGCCCCCACCCGCTTACAGTTCACAAATGGCCATTTGTGTTCCCCACGCAACTTACCCTGCATCTGTGTTGTCTCCTGGTAGTTTGTGCTGCACTGTCCTTGAATCCCTGTGACGATCTCCTCAGGGATGACGGCTGCCACCATCTCCTCCATTTGGTCCAGGGCTTCCTGCGGTGCTGGACTCCCACCTCCAGTCTGCAGTGCTGCCTTCCTGTTCCTGGCCATCTTTTCCTTGGTCCTGCGCTTGCAGTCATGCCAGCGTTTCTTGCACTCGACGACTGTTCTCTGTACTTCAGACACACTATTTATCTTGTCAACAATTTGTTGCCAAATTGCCTCTCTCCTACCAATTGGCAATTTGGAGGTGACAAAAAGTTGGTTCTGGTGTTCCCTCACCTCTTTCACCAGTATTTCCTGCTCCTCTGCACTGAACCGCCACTTCCTTTTCTTCTTCTCCCTCTCCTGGGAGGGTCGGTCCTCCTGGCTGGTTCTTGGTCTGTTGTCATCTTCCTGGGGTCTCTCAAAGCTTCTGGGATCCATTTTGGCTCTCCTTTGCACATTTTGCAGTGTTTGCGCCGCTTTTTGACGTAATTGCGGCAAAAACAGGCGCGTATCCGGTTTGCGATGTCGCAAACCAGCTCAAAGTTATTTTCGCCACGTTAACGTCATTTTTCTTTACAACGTGACGCATTGGTTTGAGTAAAAAAATGACTCACACCAGTGATTTGCGCCGCGGTGTGTCAAAGTATAAATTTGAAGCCCGAGCAGTGCAAAGAAATGTCGTTACCCGGCATTAAACTTTTTGACGCAAAACCGCTTCAGCACAATTTTGCATCAAAAAGTATAAATATGGGCCTAGGTTTTATATATATATATATACATATTTGTGTGTGTATGTGTGTATATATATATGTGTGTGTATGTGTATATATACATTTATTATTACTTTACGCAGATGACGCAGTATTAATGGCCAGAACCCCAATAGCTCTTGAGGAAATTCGATTTTTAATACGATCGTATCGACCCGCCATTTTGTGGCCCGCCGCCATTTTATGTTGCCTTCACTCAGGCAGCACAGCGAACGAAGTCCATTCTGCCTTTTCTGCTTATTCTGCAACATGGTGTTCAAAACAGCCTTCTGCCTCTATCTTTACAAGACTGGTATTAAGGTCTGACCGAGTACACTAATCCCTGTCTGGTTTTCTAATCCTTGTTTCAACTATCTGTAGGCTCACACTATTCTCCGCCGATCTTATCTTATCGTCTGGCCTTCGCTGTCCTTTGCTAGTATTCTCTCATTTCACAACTGTCCTCCAAACGCACACAAACTTATCGCACCACATGCAACTTTGTTGTGGATCGGTTAATGAATTAGTTCAAGGGAGGGGTGACAAACACAGCTGGAGGGGAGGCAACCTTAAGTCACTTGATACTTTGTTCTGTCTTGTTTTCCGACATTTCTATTGGCTCTGTTCTATCTTTACATTATTCTTACTGGCTCCTTTCTATGTGTTCTGGGAGTGTATGTAGTTAATAAATGGTTTTTATACGGTATATAAGATTGTGCGCCACAAAGTAAAGTGGCAGTCTCCTGAGAACATACCTTGTGTACTTCTTGGACAACTGTACTAGCTGCAGCTAATAAAATCTGATCTTTTACGCCTGACAGAGTGTCCCGTGTCTCTGTTAGTTGAGGCAGGTGAATCCAAGGAGATTTTAGGCGTACCCTGCGCCGCCAGGCCCATAAGGTTCTGGTTCTTCAACTGGCGCCCAACGTGGGGCGGCTTCAGCGGTACCGGTTCTGCCTGAAGGTCGTGAGGAACCCCGCAAGAAAATTCTGGAGGAATCGCGAGCCACGTCAAGCGACCCCTGTATGTCGAAGTGGTCCGAAGGTCTTTTTCAGCGCGGTTACTCCTTCCTGACGGCTACTGACGACTGCTGCCCTGACTGCCGCCCTGCCTTGGCCCTTTCTTTGATGATGTATGGTAAAGCGAGACGATAGACGGGCCTCTGTTGGTGTAAGAAGACATCCTTAGTTAAGTATTTGGTGGGTCGCGCCCACAAATTTTGGTCTTTGTTTTGTCCTTAGGTCCTTAGATTTGGCCATTGCAGTGGCCAAAGCCGAGGGGTAAGTGCATTTGTGCTGTGTAAACTGAAAGTTTTACCCCCTTGATGTTTGTGAACAGCCAGTAAAAATCGTGAGATGTCTGGTCTGACTAAGTTTGGAAAACTTTGTTGCTTTGGTTGTAATAGGGACTCCCAGCTTGAGGACTCCTGTCCGATTCCTTCGGTTGGAACTCCCACATATGAGCTCTATTCTAAACATGGTGTTGGTCCTATTGCCTTTAATAAGACATGGACCCGATATACAAAGAAAGATGGTGTTTTAAAATGGCCAGAAAATGATAGTTTCGAAACTGATGTGCTAGATAATTTAGAAGCAACGTTATTTAAAAGAAAAGCCCGGCCGGCAATGTTTGACTCTTTTCGCCTTTGGCGTAAGGAAGCCAAACAGAGAGAAATTAAACAAGCGAAACGAGATAGGAAAACACAGGGAATGACGATTATACAGGCTGCTCAGCAATTCAAAGATGATGAAATAGATAATGCAATGGAAATTTCAGACAGACAGCATCGAATGGCAATAGATAAGTGCTATCCGACGTTGCCTATCTCTTCCCTTGATAAAAGAAAAGATTTTGAGGAAGATTCCTTAATGTCCCACTTATTGAAATTGCCTCCGCCCTATGTACAAGGTGCTAATGCACCCCCGATGTTACAGCCTGTTCAGCCGCCAGTTGTGCTTCCGCCTGCTCCAGCTTTTCCACATTTGCCTCCTCAAGTATTGCCTATGCCAGCTTTGCCTTTAACTCCTTTTCCTTCTGCTCCTTTGGCAATTCCTAATGCTCCTTTAGTTAATTCACCTAATACCTTGTCCCCTATCCTTATGTCAAATTCTCCATCTATGCGTAAGCGATTTACCGATACTGTCTCTGGTCTCTTATCACCTTTCTTTGAAGCTTTAAATGTGTCTCCAGCTTTTTCTCGAAGACAGTCTCGTAGTCAATTCCCAGACTCCGAAGAGCGAGAAAAATTGGACTCACTTGCTTGTAGATGGATCAAGAAGGGTCCCCAATATAGTACGTCTGATATTATGTCCACCTTTCTGCAATGGAATGCACCTACGCAGAGATATGTTTTTAAAGTTATGTGCGATACTCTCGCTAAAGAATGGGAGGATATGAATTTGGGTTCGGTCCCACAGGATCTGTTAGATGTTCAGGCTGACTTTGACAAAGGACTTATTGTGGGTCCTAAGGTTGAAAACGCTGTCAGAACACTTATTTCTTTCAGATCCCTATTGTTCTCACAGACTTTTCCTGATTCTGATCCTTCAGTTAGGACAGCACTGAAAAACTATCCCATGAGAGAGGTTTCTCCAATATGGAAGGAAGAAGTTGCAGCAGCAGGTGCTAATCCAGCTATTCCTGCGCATTTTCAGCGCATATGGATACATGTCCCCTGGAAAAGGTCTGAAGTTTTAGCACTTAAACAGTCACTACCAGATCCACGCAAAAATCCTGCTGGTTACTATAAAGAGTTGTCGCAAACAGTTGATGCATGTACTATGAATCTAGCAGATATTGACATGTTGATGGGAAATGTAGTTCCACAGACAATATGGGCTAAAATTCGTAGAGAGGATCACGCTCAAGAATTAGGCGGCGATTGGAACGCTATTATTGCCGCAGATAGAGGTCAAGTAGGTGGTGCAAAGCCCGACGCTTTGATCTCAGAACTCCCTGGTAGGATTATTACATTAATGAAAACAATGATGCCTGCTTTGAGAGTTAATTGGGATAAGCTAGCAGTATGTAAACAAAAGAAAGATGAAAGTGTTTCCGATTTCTTTACCCGATTCGAGGAGACATTCATTGATCACAGTGGTCAAGATATGGCTACAGAAGGGGGACAGCGATTATTTGTGGATAAGTTCGTATATAACTTGCTTCCTGAACTATCACACAAGCTAAAAGACTCCGAGAGTTCATGGGCAGTTTCTTCTTCCGCCCAGATATTGGCTACTGCACAATATTATGAAAATAGAGACAAAGAAGAAAGGGAAAAACAAGAGAAAAAGACGAAAGAATTAAAAACTAAAGTTCTCTTGCAACAGGCTTATCCTCCTCGTTATGTTCAGCCTCAGTTTCAACAGCCTCCGCAGTTTCAGAGGTTGTATCAAAAGCCTGAACCATTCATTCCAAGACCTTTGCTAGGTCCCAATCAATGTGCTTATTGTAGGGAGGAAGGTCATTTTAAGAACAGTTGTCCGGCATTGTTGCAGCGTAATGGAGCAACATCTGCTTCACGAGGTCGTGGTGGTTCTCAGTCAGCAAATAGAGGTAGAGGTCGAGGTGTGTTAACCCAAGGGCAGCGTTCTTTTGTTCCTCCAAATTCCGGAAATTACTTTGACCAGCAAAATGTTAGGTCTACACAGTATTACAGTGAGGATCAGTATATTGAAGGAGGGAATGAAAGTCTTCATTTTGAATAGGACAGCCATGGACAAAGTAAGGGGGTTACGTCAATTCCAGTGGATCAGAATGGACCTTATGTTAATGTCACTACAATGGGTGTTTCAGAGCCATTTCTTTTAGATACTGGTGCCATGAGAAGCTCTATCATTCATTCTAAACTCCCTGGCGCACCTTTGTCTGGCTTAACGAATGTATCTGTAGGATTTTCTGGCGCCCCTGTTCGCAATCCAGTTTCTTGCCCTTTGCCTGTTTCAATAGGCCCTTATGATTTAGAAGCTCCGCTTCTTCTGACGAATGGTTGTGGTGAAAATCTGTTGGGTTTAGATCTATTAAAAAGAATGCATGCTACGATATATTGTTCACCTTCTGGTGTATACCTCACTCTAGGACAGAAAATGACTAGTCCAATGTACTTATCAAAAGATCAATTCCCACCTGAATTGCTTTCTCTTCCCGAAACGCTTTGGGCTACGGGTCCGAATGACGTTGGTTGTCTTGAGATCCCACCTTATGTTGTTACTCTTAAGCCCAATGCTGAAATGCCACGTATTCCGCAATACAGAATCTCTACTGAAGGTGAGAAAGCACTTCTGGAAATTGTCCATGATTTGATTCAGAAGGGTGTGGTTGAGGAAACGAGAGGAAATATATGTAACAGTCCTGTTCTTCCGGTTCTTAAACGCACTGATCCTTCTCAGCCTCCTGTTTATCGTTTTGTAATTGATCTTCGGGAGGTAAACAAGATTGTCGTACCGCAGTTTCCTGTAGTCCCAGATATCACTGCTCTGTTGACGATGATACCTTCTACAGCGACTTGGTTTTCAGTTATCGATTTAAAGAATGCTTTCTTTAGTATTCCCATCGCCGAAGAGAGTAGAGATATTTTTGGTTTTTCCCTCGGAGGCCGAAGCTTCCGGTTTAAACGCGCACCTCAAGGTTATTGTGAAAGTCCCTCTGTTTACAGTCAAGCTCTAAAATGTCATCTTGATGCCTTTTCCTTACCGTCCGGTGCCGCTCTCATTCAGTACATGGATGACTTATTAGTTGCCGCTGATTCAGAGGAGATTTGCAAAAACGTGACCGTTGCACTGTTGCGTCATTTGTTTGATCTGAATCACAAGGTTTCTCCTTCTAAATTACAATATGTCTGTCGCAAGGTGACTTATTTGGGTCATCTCTTGTCAAAGGAGGGACGACGATTGACCCCCGAACGAATTCAGGCAATTGCACAAATGTCAGTGCCATCCACACAAAGAGAGGTACGTGCCTTTTTGGGCATTACTTCTTATTGTAGACAGTGGATTCCGAGTTTCTCTTTATTGGCTAAACCGCTGTTGGCGCTAACTTTAAAAGATACGCCTCAGCCTCTTCCGTGGACTGACGAGTGTCAGAAGAGTTTTACTGATTTGCGTATTGCTTTGTGTTCTGCTCCTGTATTGGGTACTCCTGATTACAGTAAGCCCTTTACGCTCTATGTCCACGAAAGAGAGGGTTGTGCATTGTCAGTCTTAACGCAGCGTTTTGGAGATCAACAGCGACCATGCGCATATTTCTCAGCTACGTTAGATCCAGTAGCTAAAGCATTGCCTAGTTGTCTTAAGGCGACAGCGGCAGCAGCAATTTCTATTCGACAGTCTGCTGGAGTAGTGCTAGATAATACTCTCATTGTTATGGTGCCACATGCAGTGGATATTTTACTAAATAGGACAAAAACGCAGCATCTTACGAGTGCTCGGTTGTCCGGATATGAGCTGACGCTTTTGGCTAGTCACATACACATCAAACGATGTAATACCCTGAATCCAGCTACTTTGTTGCCTCTTCCAGAAGAGAGAGATGTCTCTGAACAGCATGATTGTTTTCTCCGTACTGAAGAAGAGACTAAGGGTAGAATTGACCTAAAAGACACGCCATTAGTGAATCCAGATGGAACACTATGGGTAGATGGTTCTTGTTTCAAGCTCCCGAATGGAGATACAGTTTCAGCCTACGCTATTACTACTTTGCATACGATTGTGGAGACAGCACGCATTAGACATAATTCAGCTCAGGCAGCTGAATTGATAGCCTTAACTAGAGCGTGTGTGTTATCCGAAGGAAAAAGAGTAAACGTGTACACTGATAGCCAATACGCTTTTGGTGTAGCGTTTAACTTTGGGCGCTTATGGAAGGAAAGAGGATTCTTCACTTCCCATGGTACTAAGATACAACATGGTCAATTAGTGACTGAACTTCTTGAGTCACTTACAATGCCTACTCAGATAGCGATCGTGAAGTGTAGTGCACACAAAAAGATTGTGGACGATGTTGGTCGAGGAAATGCATTTGCAGATGAGGTAGCGAAAAAGACAGCCAGAGACAACACAAGTCGAATGTATGTTGCAGGTCCCGCAAACTGCGTAAGAGAAAAGGGAATGTGTGAAGATACAGTAGAGAGTGTGAAATCAATTCAAGGAGAGGCTACGGAGAATGAGTTGAGAAAGTGGAAGGAAAGTACAGGAATGTTAGATGAGATGGGATGTTGGGTTGAATTATCGAACATCAACGTTGGCTGTTACCGGATGCTTATGTACTACCTGTAGTTACTATGGCACATGGTCCAGCTCACCTAAGTGCAAAAGGAATATGTAAACTTCTGGCTCCAGTGTGGCAAAATGAGGGGATCCCAAAGTGTGCAAATAATGTAGTAAAACATTGTATTGTTTGCTTGATGTACAATCCGGGAAAGGGAACCCCAACTCCAGCAGGTCATTTTGCTCCTCCAACATATCCATTTGAGGTGTTGCAGATCGATTATATTCACATGGAACGATGCAACAACCTCAAATATGTTCTGGTGGTGGTATGTGCTTTTTCTAGATGGGTAGAAGCCTACCCTCTGAAGGACAATACTGCTTTATCAACTGCCAAAATACTTTTGAAAGAATTCTTCCCTAGGTTTGGTTTGCCGCGCATTGTCTGGAGTGACAATGGGAGCGAATTTGTGGGTCAAGTCATGCAAAAAGTTTGTGCAGGTCTTGGCATAAAACAGAAGTTCCACGCGGCGAATCACCCACAGTCGGCTGGTTTAGTAGAATGCTACAATGGAACCTTGAAGCTTAAAATTGCTAAGGTGCAAGCTAGCACAGGACTTAATTGGCCTGATGCTTTACCATTGGCTCTTCTGTCCACCAGAACAGCAGTACACTCTCGTTTGGGGCTTAGCCCTTACGAAGTGATATTTGGTCGCCCAGTTAATGTATGGGGAGTTCCTCGCCCTAAGAAATACTCAGACTTGCCATACCCGATGTTGATTGACTACTTGCATGACCTTACAACTAAATTGCGTGTTCTTCATCAACAGGTTCAGAGTGCTCTACCAGAGGCTTCCACAGACCCAGGTCATTCCATCCGACCAGGTGACTGGGTCTGCACGAAAAATTTCCAACGACAGAGAAATTTGGAGCCCCGATGGAGAGAGCCACGCCTGGTTCTTTTGACCACAAGAACAGCAGTTAAAGTCGAAGGAAAGAAAAACTGGGTGCATGCCGTGCACTGCAAGAAAGTGCCTTTGCCCTTGCCTTTCGATCAGTGGGTCCGTAGAGGCATCAGTGACTCTGAAAGTGAGAAAGTTCCGCAATTTGTACCATTCAGTGATGCGCGTCTAATTGGAACACTTTCTGAGAAAGAGGACGACGACATCCTTCAAGAAGCAATACCATCGCATCGTCGCTTGAACACGACAAATCCAGGAACATTGTTTCAAAACCAGACTGCCTCTGGACAGGAACGCTATAATTTGAGACCAAGACCAAAGAACTTGTAACTTTCTCTCCTATGTAGTACTCTATCCCGGTTGCAGGGTCACGGTAGGAGTCTTAGTCACGACCTGAGTAAGTGGCAATAGGCCTGCAGGACCTCACAGTGTCATAGGACGGTAGATAATCGTGACTACAGTGATTGAGGAAGATTGCCGTGAGCATCCACTTAGAAAGATGGAGGCTACATTAGATAAAAGAGAAAGTAAAAATGTAAAGAATAATTGTAAAGAAATATATAGTCGTTGTAGTATTGCTCTATGCGTCATTATATTGTCGTGTATTCTTTTGGCATCTGTAAACTGGATCATTATTACTCTGCAGCAAAAAGTTGTCTCTTCTCCTACCTCTACATCTTCTTCTACTATCTCTCCGCACCTATTCCACACTCTTCCCCAGCATGAACTCATCAGAAGAACTGAATACTTTAACAATTCCTTCGTCCAGTTGTTACATCAACATCAGTTAGTGATCAATACAACTGACTGTTGGGTGTGTGGACTCATACCACATACGGTAGAAAAAGGAATGCCATATTTAGTTCTTCCATTCTCCTATGAAGGTTCCGCTTGGGCTTATTTTGTCATTTTCAATAATGCATATCAAAGTAAAATTAAACAACCTGTCAGTTCACATAGTGTTGGTTCAGATTTCAGTCATAGTTTATTGATAAAGGGAATGGTAGCTATGGCTAAAATCATGGAAAAAAGTGAAGCTTCCATAGATGAAAGAAAAGCATATACCAATTGGAACATAACTAATTACATCTCCAGCCTCAATGATAAGATTGAGCAAGGAAAATCTCCTCCGATACGGGTCATACCCCAACAAGGAAATTTCTGTCTGCAAATAAATGGTAGAACTCCAAACACCGGACAAAGAGAAAGTTTATGTTTCCATACATATGTTTATTCAGCCCTGAATCCACTGCCGTTAGTACCATCTCAAGGTACATACTTCGTTTGCCACGATAGGGCTTATACATGGTTGCCAGCTGATTTCTCTGGTACTTGTTATATAGCCTTTCTTCTTCCCCCTACATACACCGCTCCTGCGAACCATCATAAAAATAGATATGGCAGAGGGATTGTGGATTCGAAAGACACAGCAGGACAAGAGGGAGGAGATTTCCTCAAAGGATTTCTTCCCTTCTGGGGTCCAATGGCCAACAGCAGAAATATAAGGCAATTGGTTCGTGTCGTAGAAACCACCATAGACATCACTGTAGGAGCTTTAAGTAACATTACAGCTGAACTACAGGCTGATCGTCTTATGACCTTGCAGAACCGTGTTGCCTTAGACTTTGTTCTTGCGGACCGTGGTGGAGTATGCAAATTGATCGGATCAAGTTGCTGTATTTTCATACCTAATGACGCTCCGACAGTATACCAAGCTATCTCTAAGTTACACATAATCTCCGAGTCGATTCATCAGGACGAAGGAGATTGGTCCTTTTCAGAGTGGTTTTGGGGATTACTGTCCAAATGGGGTTGGAAGGTATTGACATTCTTTGGAGTAATTTTAGCTTTTATATTCTCTTGTTGTCTTTGTATGCACTGCGGTCCTGCCGTCTGCAACCTATGTGCTACTGCATGTATTCCCAAACCCAAGTCACAAAGAGCAGAGAATATCAAAATGATGGTACAGCAACAGCTTGATGACCTCATGGCCATAGACATCGACTCAGATTAACATGAGTTTGTGTATCTTGCCTGAGTTCTGGCAAAAGGAGGGTCTGAGGAAATTCGATTTTTAATACGATCGTATCGACCCGCCATTTTGTGGCCCGCCGCCATTTTATGTTGCCTTCACTCAGGCAGCACAGCGAACGAAGTCCATTCTGCCTTTTCTGCTTATTCTGCAACATGGTGTTCAAAACAGCCTTCTGCCTCTATCTTTACAAGACTGGTATTAAGGTCTGACCGAGTACACTAATCCCTGTCTGGTTTTCTAATCCTTGTTTCAACTATCTGTAGGCTCACACTATTCTCCGCCGATCTTATCTTATCGTCTGGCCTTCGCTGTCCTTTGCTAGTATTCTCTCATTTCACAACTGTCCTCCAAACGCACACAAACTTATCGCACCACATGCAACTTCGTTGTGGATCGGTTAATGAATTAGTTCAAGGGAGGGGTGACAAACACAGCTGGAGGGGAGGCAACCTTAAGTCACTTGATACTTTGTTCTGTCTTGTTTTCCGACATTTCTATTGGCTCTGTTCTATCTTTACATTATTCTTACTGGCTCCTTTCTATGTGTTCTGGGAGTGTATGTAGTTAATAAATGGTTTTTATACGGTATATAAGATTGTGCGCCACAAAGTAAAGTGGCAGTCTCCTGAGAACATACCTTGTGTACTTCTTGGACAACTGTACTAGCTGCAGCTAATAAAATCTGATCTTTTACGCCTGACAGAGTGTCCCGTGTCTCTGTTAGTTGAGGCAGGTGAATCCAAGGAGATTTTAGGCGTACCCTGCGCCGCCAGGCCCATAAGGTTCTGGTTCTTCACTCTCCAGAAACTTCTAACAACCTGTATTACATACATGACACAGTTGGGACTTACCGTTAATCGCTCTAAAACCTTCATCATGAACTGCGGAAGGAAGCATGGCAAGACTTATAACACCACCATTCTAGATAGCAAGGTCGAAATGACGCAAACCTTTTCATACCTAGGCATCACATTTGATAAACTGGGTTCCTGGGCCAACTGCAGGAAGATGAAGAGAGTACACCTGACCAAAACAACGACGGCACTTCGACTCTTCTCCAAAAGGCTTGGGGGGATTACACCACCCAACATGATAAAGATCTATAAAGCCAAGTGTATTCCGGCCGTTACGTACGGGGCAGGAATTTGGGGACATACAAACTGTGATCTAGTGCAGACAGTGGAAAATGACTTCCTACGGCATCTGTTGAGGGTACCAAAAGGCACCTCATCGTATGTCACACATTCCGAACTCGGGGTTCCCTTTATTACAGACGTGATAAAGATCCAGCCACTACTATTATGGCATAAAGTCTGGACTTCGGAACACACCAGTTTTAATAAGGCTATCCTGACCGATTGTACGAAATCACTATATACATCAAGGGTACCATGGCTAAAATACATCATGACCTTCTTCGAAAAAATGGGCAAGCAAGACTATTATACCAACCCAGTTTCCTTACAGAAGATATCCAGGAAGGACCTGAGTATCCTGGCATTAAACTATCTAGAAGACACACGATGGGAGGGGGAATCAAAAAAAAACCTCAGTCATTCATAATCAAATAATTTTGACGGCTGAGGGTATGCAGCCGTACTTGGTAAACATGGTATCTCCTCGCTACCGCTACGTTCTCACAAGAT
The DNA here is from genome assembly GCF_031143425.1 of Pleurodeles waltl. Classification (NCBI taxonomy): domain Eukaryota; kingdom Metazoa; phylum Chordata; class Amphibia; order Caudata; family Salamandridae; genus Pleurodeles; species Pleurodeles waltl. The sequence goes on from NC_090440.1 coordinate 360,893,779, forward strand.
TTAGACTAGACACATTCCACCGTCTAGTTTCATTTCCAAGTATGAATGATTGGACCACTGTGTTAAATCCATGTTCCTGTGATGCAAAAACACCCCAATCTACAATTCATGTGGTTTTATTCTGTAATTTTTACGCCTATCAGAGGAAGCGTTTAGTCGCTCCACTTCTAAGGACAATTAATCTACCCCAGTGTCGCACAGCTTATGCCTGTCTCCAGTCATTATCTTCTTTAGAGATGTGTGGAATCCTAGCTAATTTTTTATGTTCTGTATTAAAGATAAGGAAATCTATGGAGGAGGCGATCGAATTGTAACTCATTGTGATAGGGCTTCTATTTTATCTTTATTGACATATTAGACTGTTTTTATTGTAGGCTTTTAAATCTTTTTATTATTCTTACCATTTTTATCTTATCTCCTTGACTTTTTCTTATTAGTGAAATTGTATGTATGCACCATAAATGAAGTTCTTTTATGACTGTTATGTCTTTTATGACTTGCTGAAAGTCGAATAAAGATTTTGTACTACTACTACTACATTTATTATTATCAGAATCTTAAAGAATTCACTGTTAGTTGCTGGCTTTGCTTTTTCTTCCCGTTTATATAACCTGTTGGGACTGCACTTTCAAATGAGGACAACTTAGTTTATGATACATTTATTATTATACATATATATATATATATATATATATATATATATATACATCCATATATATATATATGAACAATAAAAATACCCTATCAGACTTAGACGGACGCATAAGTTATGCAAAAAATAAGAGAGAACCAAGTTTAAGTGGAGAGCAGCTTCAGTATACAGCACTCTATAACATTAGCATTAGCATTAGCACTCTAAATTTGCTCAACTTAAATGTCTATTTTTCTAGAAACATTTTTAAGCAGAGGATTAGCACAGTGCCCTCCATGCGAGCTAGAAACTAAGTATTTTGCGATTTATACAGCAAAGTCTTTAAGCATAGGATTAGCACAGTGCCATCCACGCCGAACTGTAAAATGACAAAAGCCTTTCACCACTCCAAGCACAGTATTACAGCTTTGGATGGGTAACATGCCATCCAAGCAAACTTGGAATGAGAAAAAGCAAACCCTGACACGTGTTTCCCTATCAGTATAGCTCTTCAGAGACGTTTAGCTTTGAATAGATACAACGGAGCACCCACTATATGTCAAAATAGTACTATTTCAGGCTTAGAGTGACGCATAAATTATGCAAAAAAGAAGAGAGAACTCTAGTTAGGTCCCAAGTTTATCTGGAGAGCAATTCAGTATGGAGTGCTCTACAATATAAGCAACACTCTAAATTTGCTCACCTCAAATGTTTATTTTTGTAGCAAAGTTTTTAAGCATAAGATGAGCACAGTGCCAACCATGCCAAGATAGAAAGGGACGAAGGGCCTGATTTAGATTTCGGCACACAAGTTACTCCATCACAATGTTCACGGACACCTTGTCCATCAACCTCGAAATCCCATTGGAAATAAGAAGATGTATATTTTGGTGGACAGGATATCTGTGACTGTTTCGACAGAATAACCCGTCCGCTAAAATCTAAATCAGGCCCAAAGTATTTTTCCATTTATACAGAAAAGTCTTTCAGCATAGGATTAGGACAGTGCCATCCATGCAGAGCTATAAAATAACAAAAGCCTTTCACCACTCCATTACAGCTTTGGACTGATAAAATACCATCCACGCCAGCCTGGAAGGAGCAGAAGCAACCCCTGTTTTGCCATTATTATAGCTCTGCAGGGAGGTTTGGCTTTGTCCAGACACAAGGGAACACCTAGATTAGCTCAAAACAATACCCTTTCAGGCTTAGCAAGACTAATACCTTATACAAATGGAAGGGAGAACTCTGGATAGTTCCCATGTTTAGGTAGAGAACAGCTTCAGTATAGAACACTCTAAAACACCACCAACACTTTAAATTTGCTCATCTCAAATGTATATTTTTCTAGCAAAGTTTTTAAGCATAGGATTAACACAGTCCATCCAAGGGGAGCTAAAAAGGGACAAAGGGCCATATTTATACTTTTCGACGCACAACTGCGCCAACGCAGTTGTGCGTCAAAAAATCTAACGCCGGCTAACGCCATTCTGAAGCGCCATGCGGGTGCCTTATTTATTCAATGACGTTAGCCGGCATTAGCCGGCGGAGCTGCCTGGTGTGCGTAAAAAAAAATGACGTACACCAGGCAGCGCCGGCGTAGGGGAATATGGAGCTTGGGCGCCAAAAAATGGGGCAAGTCAGGCTGAGGCAAAATCTTCGCCTGAACCCGATTTGCGCCATTTTTTTTTACTCCCAACCCCCATTGAAATGACTCCTGTCTTAGCAAAGACAGGAGTCATGCCCCCTTGCCCAATGGCCATGCCCAGGGGACTTCTGTCCCCTGGGCATGGTCATTGGGCATAGTGGCATGTAGGGGGGCACAAATCAGGCCCCCCTATGCCACAAACAAAAATAAAAAAAATTACTTACCTGAACTTACCTTATGTTCCCTGGGATGGGTCCCTCCATCCTTGGGCGTCCTCCTGGGGTGGGCAAGGGTGACAGGGGGTGTCCCTGGGGGCATGGGACGGCACCTCTGGGCTCCTTCCGAGCCCACAGGTCCCTCAACGCCTGCCCTGACCAGGCGCTAAAAAACGACGCAAAAGCGGCTGGACGTCATTTTTTTTGACCCGCCCACTCCTGGGCGTGATTTTTGCCCGGGAGTGTAAATACGGCGCACATGCCTCAGAGTCACTTTTTTAGACGAGAATGCCTACCTTGCATATCATTAACGCAAAGTAGGTGTCCACGCTAAAAAATGACGCAAACTCCATGGACTTTGGCGCTAGACGCGTCTAACGCCAGAGTATAAATATGGAGTTCATTTTGCGTCGAATTTGCGTAAAAAAAAACGATGCAAATCCAGCGCAAACGGAGTATAAATATGGCCCAAAGTATTTCACCATTTATACTGCAAAGTCTTTGAGCATAGGATTAGCACAGTGACATTCACTCCGAGCTGTTAAATCATAAAAGCTTTTCACCTCTCCAGGCACACTATTACAGCTTTGGACTGGTAAAATACCATCCAAGCCAACCTGGAATGAGCAAAAGCAAGCCCTGACGTGTGTTTAGCTATTATTATAGCTCTTCAGAGAGGTTTAGCTTTGTCCAGACACAAGGGAGCACCCAGTATTAGTCAAAACAATACCTTTCCAGGTTTAGAGTGAGGCATAAACTATGCACAAAAGAAGAGGGAACTCCGGGTGGTTCCCAAGTTGAGGTGGAGAACAGCTTCAGCATAGAGCACTCTACAACACCAGGGAAACTCCATATTTGGTCACCTTAAATGTCTGCTTTTCTAGCAAAGATTTTAGGCATAGGATTAGCACAGCGCCATCCGTGCTGAGCTAAAAAGGGACAAGGCAGCATGATAACAAGTACTAATGTAGCGACCATTCACACCTTCACATATACTCCAAAAATCCATCAACTATAAAAAAAATAATGCATTGAAAAACATAAAGAAAAAATAAAAAGTATAGTATTATTAGTGGATCACATAACATTCTCTACTGGTCATCCAATATGTGGGCACAATTGCGTCAGAAGTCTAAAGGTCATATTCAAAAATATCACAAGACACCAGTATGTCTGAATGCTAACAGTCAATTAGACAAAGAAAATCCTTCAAGGTCACAGACTGTATGTTCATAGGCTTAGCTTGACAGTAGACTGTTAAAGATCACATGTAAGAAAGAATCGTATGTCCATCATCATCAACAATCATGTCCAAGTGGGTTATCACAAATAAATCATTGCCCAGGCCATCATCACATAGACGTTAACCTGAGCATTACAGGTTTTTAATTATGGGGCATTCTATTATTGACACAGTTACAAATAAGGCCCAACTGGGCAAATGACACACACATAAGAGTCAGTGTCCAGGCCTGTATAATCGCCACCCATATGTGATGAAAACTAATTAGATCACATAATAGCACAAAATATCCCATACATATAACTGCAAACTAGATCCCCCAACACATGACCCAAATTTACTAAATATGTACAAAAACATAATCTTAGCTCAAGAAGATGCCCAGCCTTTGGTTTCACTGATTCCACTAACCTTTTGTAAAGGAAGGAGAAAAACAAAGATCCATTATAGGTATGTTAAAGACAACCCAAATCAAGGAATATGAGAGGGAAGAGCCTGATAACATTAGCAACAGCATTGTACATATCTCAAATAAATTGTAACAGCACAACAACAGCATTGCTTCTATTCAGCCCAAATGCACATGAAATCCTTTATCAATGTTCAGCCCTCTTGGGGCATTGGTATCTAATTCCTAAATCCATCTGGACTCTAGCAGTCTCAAAGATTGACTTCTGTCACTCCCTCTTTCTGAGTGCGGTATTCTATCTATGGCAATATAATTAAAAGAATTGCTGTTCCTATCATAAAATTGTGTGACATGCATACTCTGAATTTGCTCAAGTGAGCTTTTACTCCAGTATATCATGCAGGGACATCAGAAACACCTGACATGTTTCAGCAGAAAACCACCTTGTTCACAGGTGAAAAAGACAGGCCCCAACACCAAACATATATGCTCACCATGGTGTAATGAATATCAACAAAGGGCTTAAGTGGAACTTGAGATAACTAAAAGGGGTGAATTTCAGGACTTTTAAGTTTAAATGCTATGTTTCAAATGACACTTTCACTTTCCCCTTTGTTTTTTCAGTGAATTTCCAAGGTTTGTTTGAATACCTAATTATAACTGTCACTATTATCTTTAGTTTTTTTCAGAAAATAAATATATATGTAGATAATAATATAGGTATGGATATAGATATAGATATTGATGAAGATATATAGATATACTTATCATTGTTGAGTGTGGGGAGGGGCCAGGACACACGAGAAATGAAGCTTCAAGTGAGTCATGATGCTCCTCCCATCCTTCAACAATGGTAATAAATAGCATTTTATACTCTGTACATGTGCACATAGAGTTTATGCTGTGGCATTTGTTGTGTTTTAACGAAAGGTATTTAACCAAAACCAGGATTAAGTTTGTGCAGTATGGTAAAATAACATTGAAGAGACCTTCATACTATTAGTGCTGTTTCAATTTTTAAAGTAATCTTTTTGGAAGTAAATCTAATTTTTAAAGGAACAGGTGCAAAATGTGCAAACAGTTCAGAATTCATTTAAAGTGTCCTGGTGCAAAAGACAGTATAAAGGTTAGCAGGATATCCTTATTGACCTTATCTATATTCATATATATTTCTAAAGCACATTTCTCTATCTCCACATTGCTCAATGCCTAACATATATAGAATAATTAGAACATCCACTTGTAGTATTCCATAACTATTAGAAGCAATTTTATCACATTATGGACTAAAAACCTTCACATATGTGCAAAACAAAACAGTAAGGACGAAACACCATGTCAGTGTACCCCTGTATCCCATGTTGTTAAACTCACAAAGACTTTTCATCACCTTATAACAGAGACCTGGATATGTATATATATGTGTATTGTCAATGTGAACTATGCTACCATGAAGTATATGGCATAAGGTCAACGTGGCACATAACCCTACTTTCTGCACCTAAGGGAGTTGTTTCTGTGATAGCATTAATGATGCCTCATATTCTTCTGAGCTATTTTGTGTTCACAGTCAGAGCCATGCCCGTTTATAGAGCAATGTGTACCAAAGCAGCTTGCAAGATGTCATCAGTGATGTCATTAGTGATCTTAACAATGAGATCATTTGAGACGTCATTGGTGATACCATAAATGATGTCATAGACCATGTCATAAGTGATGTCATATGTGAGGTCATAAGCAGTGCATGGCAGGGGCGCAAGTTATAGTTAGTGATACTAACTATAACTGGTGAATTTCTGTAGGTTTTTTTTTTGTTCAAAATATTAAATTTATCACTGACATATTCACCTACCTATAACAATATTTTAACCTTTGTTTTTTTCAGTTTACTGCTAATTCAGTGTGCATGGCCCTTGGCTGTGCAAAGCGGGGTTTGGCTGAAGGGCCTGGCCCCAGAGCTGTTGCCCCAGAGCTGTTTTTGTTTTATTAAAGGGGAGGGGGGCCATGGGGACACCCTCCCTGAGCTGTTATTGGCCCCAAGTACCCCATCTCCCAGGGCCCCTTATTTAAATAAAAGGGAGGGGCCCCTTGTGCCCCCTCCCTCTAAGCCTTGCAAGGCCTTGGTGACCCCATACCCCAGGACCACTCTTTTAAATAAAGGGGAGTAGGACACACATCACCCAAGGCCAATTTCAGCCCCAGTGACTCCATCCCCTGGGCCCTGGAACCATTTAGAAGGGGGAGAGGGCACATGTGCCCCACCCTAGGCCAATTTCAGCCCTGGGATCCCATCCCATAGTGCCTGGCATTATTATTAGGGGGCATGTGCCCCCCTCCCTGGGCCTATTCTAACCCTGGGGACTACATCCTCCAGGGCCTGACACTATTTAGAAAGGGGATGGGAGCTCAGGGCCCCTTTTCAGCTAATTGTGGCACTGGGCAACCCCATCCCCTGATGCCCTGCACCAATTTAAGTAGGGGGCACATAGCCCCCTCCCCCATCCATTTCAGCCTCAGAAACCCCATTCCTCAGGGCCTGTCAATATTGAGGGTGGGTGCCCTGGTGCGTACCCAGGGCCTCACCATGCTGTCTTTGGAGGCTGCAGGGAGAGCCCCAAAGCCCTTGTCACCCCAATTGGGTCCCTGTATCCAGTGGGGCCCTTTCTAGACACAGGGAAGGGGACCACAGGGCGCAATCTCATAAATAATAATATTGGGCTCATAGGGTGGGCTCTGCACGGCCTCTAATGGCTTGGGAAGGGAAGCCACACAGTCCCCCTTTCCTTCATGAACACAGCCCTAAGGGTAGGCTCCCCGGGGCACTAGGAATTTAAATGCGGCCCGGCTGCCATTTTGGGGGGAGTTTCTGAACCCGCCAGAGTTTGTCTCATACCTGATCCAGTCTCATGCTAGCCTGTTGGATTATTTTCTGACTATACCATCTTTCCTTATATCTGTCATCCATTATTTCCTTTTCCTGAACATACATTGCCTAAGACCCTTTGTATCTACACTGCCAGCTTACATAAAAGATACTAGACATTTTTTACCAACATTGACAGCATCAATAAGATTAAATACTGATGACCCTAGATGTTAATAGTTTATATACCTGCATTAAACATGACCTAAGACTAGAGGCCTGTAGACACTTCATGAAGGCAAGACCCCTATCTTTTCTTTGACATTCGGAAAAGATCATAGACATGATTTCACATTGTCTGAACAACAACTTTTTTCTCTTTGATAATAAACTTTACAGACAAACCCTGGGCATCGTTATGGGCACCTGCTTCGCCCTCAACTATGCAAATGTATTCACAGACTGATGGGAGGAGCAGGTGGTCAGTAACCGAAGGGGATATGAAGAGCATGTCGTGCTCTGGGTGAGATACATTGATAACATTTTTGTCATTTGGATGGGCGATGAATTGTCTTCTGCAAATTTCATTAATTGTCTCAAGCAAAATACATACAATCTTAAATTTACAGACCAAACTAACAGAACCAGTATTGAGTTTTGGACATGCAGGTAACCGCCCTAGAAGGGAAGCTAGAAACTAAACTTTTCCATAAAATGACAGCAGGAAACAGTTTACTACATGCCACCAGCGCACACTCTACGAATTTGATATACACCATCCATTATGTGAGCTCCTATGAGCAAAGAGAAATTATAGTACAGTGGAGATGTATGTTCGGGAAAAGGAAATAATGGAAGAGAGATTTAAGGAAAGAGGGTGCAGTCGGAAAACAATCCAACAGGCTAGCATAAGAGTGGACGAGGTATGCAGAAAAAATCTTCTACATCCTGACAAGGTAGAAGATAAGCAAGAAGATAGTATAAGATTCATCACCACATACTCCAACCAATCAAACTCAGTTGGAAGAAATATTTTAAAATATTGGCACTCAATACAGATGAGATCTTAAATAAATATGTGGATCAGTCCCCTAAAATAACCTTTAGGAAAAGTCGCCCTTTAAGGGACAGTCTGAGCCACAACATGATTTCTGAGACTAATTTCAACAAGCACTCACCAACCAAATGTGTTTTTATGTTGCAGAAATTGCACAGCATGCAAAAACAGCTGTAATGTTTCTCAATTTCTTTTCCCTAACACTCCCAGAAATTTCCAAATCCAAAAATGTCTAAATTGTAATATAGATTACTGTGTATATTGCCTAATTTGTCCATGTGGCAAATTATACTTAGGGAGTACAATTCACATGGCAAAAAAAGACTTGTCCTAGAACATTCTCAAGGCAATACGCAACAATGACAAACAATTCCCTGTTGAGAGACACTTTGCAGAAACACATTATCAAAATAGTTATTTACTAATACTTTGACTACTGGACTCAATTGAAATTAACATCAGAGGGGGCACTAGGAAAATAAAATTATGAAACACAGTTTTCTCATCAATGATGTTACTGCAAATGTTTCAGTGATATTATTAATGATGTTATCAAAGATGTCATGAGTGCTGTAATATCTGGGGTAATTAGCAGTGCATGGCAAGGGCACGAGTTATAGTTACCTTAGGGTAATAGTTCCTTGAAACATTTTTAACTGTGACAGCTGAATTTCTATAGTTTTGTACATTTAAAATGTGAGCCTAACTATAACATCCCTGTAACCTTTGTTTTTTTCAGTGAATTTCTATGTTTCTTTCAACATAAAGTAGTTTTAATTATTATACGTTAATCCAACCACTGTTGCAGGCCGTCAGGCCCTGCAGCCAGTCCCCTATAACCACCCAATCCCACGTCATTTACAATGAGAAATGTTATGACAAAATGAAAACAATGTATTTGAAAATATGCACCTTAAATATTTGAAGTTGAAAAGAATTTAAAATTGAGAAATGATAACTGACACACCTAGGCTGAAACCCTTAACCTTTTGTGTGAGGGTCTGAGACCTTAACCTATAGGCTGCAGGTGACTCCATACTGTACATTCTCCAGACATATCTATGAAATTTAAACACAAGATTATTCATGGGAAAAAGATGTAAATGTTCCACCACAAGCAATGATTACCATTAAAACATGCATAAATAAACATACACTGCCATGAGATACCAGGATTTGAACCTTCAACATTGTGAATGACAGTCCAAGAGATTTAACACTAGATCAGAACAGACACATTTCTGCTGTGCATCAAAACATAACTATAACGTTCATTCCAAACATCTTGCTGGTGTGACAATTTGAAGTCATTATATCATTGCAAAAGATCATTGCAATCTCTGTCTCTCTTCCATCCCATTATGGGATGGAAGAGAGAAGAGATAGAAAGTAAAAGGACCACTGGTGGAGCCTCAAGGCCCCTGTGGTCTCAGCCTGCTCCCGGCCTCCTGTAGGAGCCGGCATTGCTGGGAAGCAGCCTAAACAATGACTCATGAACAACGAGGTGCGTTGTCCACGAAAGCAGAACAACGATTTTCTGAACAACGACCCTGTTTTTCTCTGCCTTAATCACGCATGTCCGGAACAACAAACATGCGTGGTTAAGGCAGAAGAAACCAGGCTCAGGATTGGAGAGGACACGGTCAGGTAAGTGGGGCTGGGGTAGGGTTGGGGGTAGTTTTAGAAGCTGGGTGGGGTTGTTTTAGTTTTTAAGGGTGGGGTGGGGGGTCGGGTAGTTTTAGGTTTTAATGGTGGGGTGGGGGGTCAGGTAGTTTAAGTTTTAGGGGCAGGTGGGGGGTCGCAGTAGTTTTAGGGGTGGGGTAATTTGAGTTTTTTGGGGCAGGGTGGGGGGTTCGGGTAGTTTTAGGTTTTAGGGGCCGGGTGGGAGGGTCACAGTAGTTTTAGGGGTGGGGTGGAGGGTTGGGGTAATTTCAGTTTCTAGGGGCGGGGGTGTGGGGTCAGGGTAGTTTTAGGTTTTAGGGGTGGGGTGGGGGTCACAGTAGTTTTACGGGCAAAGGTGGGGGGTTGGGGTAATTTAGGTTTTAGGGACAGGGGGTAAGGGTAATTTTAGTTTTTAGGGGTGGGGTGGCGGGACAGGGTAATTTTAGGTTTTAGGGACGAGGTGGGGGTCATGCTAGTTTTAGTGGCAGGGTGGGGGGTCAGGTGGTTTTAGGTTTTAGGGGTGGGGTGGGGGGTTAGGGTAGTTTTAGGGGTGGGCTGGGTGTTGGGGTAGTTTAGGTTTCAGGGGTGGGGTGCGGAGTCGCTGTAGTTTTAGGTTTTACGGGAGGGCTGGGGGATCAGGGTAGATTTCGGGCGGGGGATGGGTAGTTTAGGTTTTAGGGGCAGGGTGGTTGGTCACGATAGTTTTAGGGGCGGGAGTGGGGGGTCGTGGTAATTTTAGTTTTTAGGGACGGGGTGAGGGGCTGGGGTAGTTTTAGGGGCGGGGGTCAGAGCAATTTTAGTTGTTAGGGGCGGGGGTGAAGGGTCGGGTAGTTTTAGGTTTTAGGGGCAGGTGGGGGGGTCGCAGTAGTTTTAGAGGTGGGGGTAATTTTAGTTTTTTGGGGCAGGGTGGGGGGGCCGGGTAGTTTTAGGTTTTAGGGGCCGGGTGGGAGGGTCACAGTAGTTTTAGGGTCGGGGTAATTTCAGTTTCTAGTGGTGGGGGTGTGGGGTCAGGGTAGTTTTAGGTTTTAGGGGTGGGGTGGGGGTCATGGTAGTTTTAAGGGCAAAGGTGGGGGGTTGGGGTAGTTAAGGTTTTAGGGACAGGGGGTAAGGGTAATTTTAGTTTTTAGGGGTGGGGTGGCGGGACAGGGTAATTTTAGGTTTTAGGGACGAGGTGGGGGTCATGCTAGTTTTAGTGGCAGTGTGGGGGGTCAGGTGGTTTTAGGTTTTAGGGGTGGGGTGGGGGATCAGGGTAGTTTTAGGGGTGGGCTGGGTGTTGGGGTAGTTTAGGTTTCAGGGGTGGGGTGCGGAGTCGCTGTAGTTTTAGGTTTTAGGGGAGGGCTGGGGGGTCAGGGTAGATTTCGGGCGGGGGATGGGTAGTTTAGGTTTTAGGGGCAAGGTGGGTGGTCACGATAGTTTTAGGGGCGGGAATGGGGGGTCGTGGTAATTTTAGTTTTTAGGGACGGGGTGAGGGGCTGAGGTAGTTTTGGGGGCGGGGGTCAGAGCAATTTTAGTTGTTAGGGGCGGGGTGGAGGGTCGGGTAGTTTTAGGTTTTAGGGGCAGGACGGGGTGGGGGATCAGGGTAGTTTCAGGCTTTAGAGGAGGGGTGTCAGGGGGGTTTACCAGGCATGCCTTTAAAATGAAAAATTGTTGTTAAGGCATTCGTTGTCAAGGCATTAGTGGTAACAACGCGTTGTTGGTGTTCCAACAGCATTGTTCAGGCATGCGTGGTTCCAGCATGTGTTGTTCCGACGTATATCCGGCATTGCTCCCACATGCAAGGAGCTGCTGCAAAAGCTCCCACTTGCTGAAAGCGGAGTGTTTGCTTTTGCTTGGTGGAAGCTGTCATAGCGCCCATCAAGCAAAAGCAAATGGCTACCTCCCGAGGGTGGTCACCTCAAGAGGTAGCAAGAGCCCGCCCTAGGGGGTGGAGGTCACTAGGCCCATACATGGCTCCAGGAGGGGTGCTCTGAGGCCTCCTCCTTCTCTTTAACTTCTATTTGGCCCCAGGAGGTTGTCATCCCCGGGGCAGGGGTCCACGCAGACCCTCAAACAAATTTATCACATTTGGCTCTAGGCAACCCCCCCCAATATTACAGGCAGGTGGTGTTCCCCAGGGCCCGAGGGGTCCACAGGGACCCCCTATTAATTGTTCTCTTTCTTGCCCTGGGGAGGAGCTGGTCCCTGCTGTGTGGGTGGTTCCACACAGCCCCTCGCATGTTAAAATATTGTAGCCCTAGGGAAGTGTGGTCCCCGGAAACTGGGGGGTCCTCTGGGCACCCCTATTCACTTTCTATTTCTTGCCCCAGAGAGGTGGAGGTCCCCGGGACCTGGGGAGGCTCAGCGCAACCCTCTGATACTACAATATTCAGCCGCAGAGAGGTGATGGTCTCAGGGCTTTGATAAACCCTAGGAGGGGGGCCCATGACCCCTCTGTTATTTTGGGAATACCCCCGGGATCTGGCCCACAGGGGGACAAAATTAAAACCAAGTGCGGGAAACTGTGGTTGCTTTTTTTTTTTTATTCAAGGTTAAATTTGCGAATATTCGCAAATTTTGTCATGAACTAAAAAAAATGCATTTTAGCCCTGGTAGAGAACCAGAGGGAGCCCTGGACCAAGGCTAGGAGCTCAGGGTATCCTTACCCTGGCCCCTTTTTTTTGTTTTGTTTTTTTTGGGACTCGGCAGAAGCCTTGTCTCAAAATGGCTGCCAACACTTCCCGGTTGATGTGTTGACAGCCAATAAAATCTCAACACGAGATAGGGACTATTCGCGAAGTCAGCACAACCCTACATATACAAATTTGGATTTCCTTCAATATCTTGAAAACTACTGAACGGATTTACACCAGAAAAAGGATGATCAAAAGCTAACTTTCTGGCAAATTTGGTGTAATTCCGTCCAGCGGTTCAGGCTGCAGGAGTGTCTAAAGAGTCTGAGGGAATTAACATGGGAAACACACTTTTTATGACCCCACCCTTTTTTTCAGACCCCCACTTGACTGATCACCTTGAAACTTTACATGCACAAGAAGACCCAACGTGACACTTTTTGGGGAAAATTTTCTGAAGATTTGTCGAATGGCGCCAAAGATAGAACCAAGTCGAAAAATGCATTTTCTATGGAAACTAGGTGCTAACTATAACTACCTACTGGCAACAACCATTAGGTAATAATATATAAATATATATATATATATATATATAGATATCTATATATATATATATATCTATATATATATATATATATATTTCATATATATATATATATATATATAGATATAGATATATATATACATATCTCTCTCTCGCACTCTCTCTCTATCTATATATATATATATATATATATGTATATATACAATATCTCTCTCTCTCGTGTATATATATATATATGTGTGTATATATATATATATATATATATAGGTGTGTTTTTATTTGAATTTTCAGGGTGATCCGTCAATTGGGGGCAGAGAAAAAAATGGGGGTGTCCCAAAACGCAATTTCCCCATGCAATTTTCCATAGAAAATTGAACCGCAATATTGCAAAAAAACAAAATTACACAAAATTTGATAGTAAGCTAGATATTGGTCCAGAAAGCATGTTAGTTTGTAATTTGGTGACAATCTGTTCAGTAGTTTTGAGAAATTAAGGTTCAAATACTTTGCATATCTGGAAGTTTGGAATTCATGGGAGGCTCGTGAGAGTCCTGCAATCACGCAGCTTCAAATAATGGAGTGATTGCATTGGCCGAGGTGGCTTATTTCTTGTCAGCTTCTTCGATCCTGCAGGAGTGAAAGGCTCCTGCGACAGCTGCAGCAGCTTGCACTCTCATGAAGAGAAATATTACAGCAGCCATTTCAGGGCATCGGAACACAGTCCTGTGTCCTGATTTATTAATTTTTTAAACGCGGTATAAGGGGACAGGACAGGGATTCCCTAAACCTCTGTATCTTGTGGGGTGGGGGTGGAGTGGCAGAGGGACTCTCTGGGCCAAATTAAAACCAAAAAAACTTTTGGGGTTTCTACAGTCCCATGCGGGCACCCAGTCCATGTTGCCTACTGCAAGAGTCCTGTGGGATCAGAAAAAAATGAGTTAAAAAAAAAAAGAATCCGGGCCTAAGTGCAGTAGGTTGCTGCAAAAAGGAAAAGGCTGCTTTTGGGGAAGCAGGGCCTGGCCTCCGGAGGTTGCCCTTATGTATGGTAATAAAATATTACTTTATATTTAAAAAACCTTCAACATTTCCTGACTAATCCAAAGGTTAAAGTGACGTTATAGGTATGATAATAGTATCTTACTTGCAGTAAACAAACCTCAAAAATTCGCTGAAAAAAACAATGGTTAAAGTGATGTTCTAGTTAGGTGAAAATTTCAGTTTAAACGTAACATTTTAAACAAAATAAACACGCTGAAATTCACGCTGAAATTCAACAGATAAAGTTATTACAAGTAACTATATCTTGCACCCTAGCCATGAACTGCTTATGACCTTGCATATTACAACTCTTATGACTTGTTCTGTGACAATATTGATAACATTACTGATGCCAACGGAACTAATAATAGTGACAACAACACTGTGCATAGTGGGGGGGGGGACACCAGTATGTAGATATATTTAGGACATAGCTTTCATAGAAAAAGCTTTTTTGACTTGCCTATACCTTTGGCATCGTTTGACAAATCGTCTCAAAATGTTCCAAAAGAAGTGCTCTCTTGTGTCATGTTGTGCATGGAAAGTTTTGGGATAATCCGTCAAGCGGGGCCAAGAAACAGAGGGGTTCAAAAAAATTGACCTCCTAGGGCTAAGAAGCATTTTTTTTTTATTCATGGCAAAAATCACAAATATTTGTGATTTTCACCGTGATTTAAATGAAATCAAGTGCGGTTTCTCCTGTGCTTGCTTTTATTTTTTGCCTGCAGATGGAGCAGGTCTCAGGGGGAATATTATTATAATTATATTAAGGAGAGGGCACACAAGTCTTCTCTCCTAGGATTTTCTAAAGCCCCAGGGACCACCACCTCCTTGGGGCAAAGTAGATAAGATATGCAGGGCCTGTGAAGTCCCCCATGATCCAAAGACCACCACCTCCCCAGAGCAAACCAGTAAATAAATATAAGGGGTGGGGTCCTGTGGATCCCCTGTGCTCTGGGAGCCACCACCTCGCTGGGGCAAGAACCTAAACAAATATAATGGGGATCTTGCAGACATCCCCCATGCCCCACCACCTCCCTGGGGGTATCAATATAATTATGCAGCCCTGGGGACCACCACCACCCAGGAGCAAGATCCTAAACAAATATAAGGGGGGGAGTCCTGCGGACCACCCCATGCCCCAGGGACCACCACTTCCCTGGGGCTATGAATCAATTAGACGGGGTCAGTCCCAGATCCCTGGCCCCCGGGGACCACCACCTGCAAGGGAAAAATTAAAAACATGGAAGGGGGCCCTCACGGGTCCCCTTTTGGAACCATACATGGGCCTGTGGAATGCTCCCTCCCAACGTGCCCACCCTCAGGAGGTAGCTGTTTGCTTTTGCTTGCCGAGAGCTGACTGCTTCCACCAAGCAAAAGCAAGCATTACTCCACTTTCAGCAAGCTAGAGCTGTCAAACAGTTTTCATCTCTTTTCCTGCACTCTAAAATGCTGGCAGTGGGAGAAATGAAAACATTGGTCCTAAAGGCAGGGAGCTGCTATTTAAAGCAGCACCCTAAATGCTGGAGAAATGCTGGCTCTGCAGGAGATGGGAGCCAGCTAGGGAGTTGGCCGTGAGCGGCGGTGGTTGGATTAACGTAAAGTAAAGCCTAACTATAAGGTCCCTGTAACCTTTGTTTTTTTTAAGTGAATTCCTATGTATTTGAAATGTCATTTCCTAACTATAACGTCCCTCTAACCCAGTGGTCTCCAAACATCTTAATGCCGCACCCCCCAGTTGAAAAATAAAAATCTATGGGCCCCCCTCAGAATTTTTCACAAATATTTTATAAAGATGGCAATGTTTAAATATGTCTAGACCTATTTAAACATTGCAGTTAGGTACTGTTACCTTTTTAAAAATGCAGTAACATGCTTTTGCTTAAAACAAAGGCCTGTAATCTGCATAATGCTTCTTTTGGCCAGAGTCTGGCGCCACCCCTGGGACCACTTGAGGCCCCCCTAGGGGGGCCCGCCCCCCAGTTTGAAGACCTCTGCTCTAACCTTTGTTTTTTCCAGTTAATTTCTATGTTTTTTAATGTGAAGTAATATTTAATTACTTTAAGGTCATCCAATCAATGGCGCTCATGTCCTTTGGCCGTGTGCAGCGGTGGTTGGCCACAGGAACCCCCTATAAGCACCCAACACCAGGCCAAGCTCGGCATTTGGCTGTGTGTGGTGGTAAGCACCCAAGCCACTCATGGCCAGACCCCTCTAGGACCCCCTTCCTATCCAATTTGGGCCCCAGGACCCACATCCCTCAGGGCCCGGAGAATTATTAAAAGATGGAGGGGAAGTGCATGGCTCCACCTCCCTGGGCTGATTTTGGTCCCAGGCTCCCCAACCCCCAGGGGCCAGCTAATTATTAGAATGGGAGGGGGGCATGTGATCCCTCCTCCTCGGGCCGATTTTGGCCCTGGGGACCCCATCCTCCAGGGCCCAGTCAATTATTATTAGGGGAGAGGGGTTATGTGGCACCCCTCCCTGGATGGATTTTGGCCCCAGGGACCCCACCCCCAGGGCCTGGCCAATTATTATTAAGGGGGGCTTTGTGACCCCCCTCCTCAGCCAAATTTGACCCCAGGGACCTCATTCCTTGGGGAGGAGTAACACAGAGAAATATATTTATTCTGCCACACACATAGATAGAGGAATATGTCTCTCAGGATTGTTATTGTGCAGGAAGGTGTCCCTTCTTGCACAAAACCAGTACTGCATGCAACGCAGGAATCCTTGCACCTTGCACCTTTGCTAGGCTGCCAAAAGGCCACCAGTGCAGGAGAAAAGGCAGGAATGCATTGTATTGCTTTAAATGCAGCACACTCCTGCCTGGTGACTGGTTGTGCTGAACTGTGTGACGTTTTCGTAAACAGGCTTGTTGGTGCATTGCATATATACGGGACTGTGAATAGTGAAAAGTGGTAGATGAGCTCTCAATATACTCTGTTAGCAGGAATGCATATTGCAGTCATCTTTTTTGAGAGGAAGTGTGTAAGAGATAAGTACTGTGATAAGTAGATGGTTAAATCTTATTGTCAAAAAAAAGTTACGATCTTGCGAGACTTTCGCAGGATCGTGAACAGTTGAAAGGAGTAGTTGATCTTTGAATACACTGTAGTATGCACACAAGTTACTGTAGGAAGGAGTATTACTGGAGATGGTGTTTGTCAGACCATACTATTTACGCCCATTGGCTTCGTAAGAGTTGTGAATAGAGTATGGTCTCTTCCCACACCCTAATTTGCATACCGATTACCAGAGAGAGGGGTGTTATCAGGGAGGACAGTCCGTGGATAGAGCATACTATGCACATCTGTCATCCAAGAGAGAGGTTTCAGTGGAGAGGCCAGTGTTAGACCTGACAGCCTTTGGGTGGTCTTCCCCCAACATTTTGCCTGCCTCCCTCCATCTGCACACTTTACCACTGCTGACTAGTGCTCAAGTGCTTGTACTCTCACATAGTAATATTGGCACATACCCAATTTGCATATCTAATTTACTTATACGTCCCTAGTGAAGTGCACTACATGTGCCCAGCACCTGTAAATTAAATGCTATTAGTGGGCCTGTATCACTGATTGTGCCACCCATTTAAGTAGAACCTGAACCATGTCTTAGGCCTGACATTGCAAATCCTGTATGAGCAGTTTACTACCACCTTAACTTGGACTTTAAAACCCACAGGGCAGGGTGCAGTATATTTAAAAGGCAGAACAGTTTTACATGTCCAGGCAGTGAAAACCTCCCGACAGTCATTTTTCACTAATCCACTGCTGGATTAGGAACACTTTCCACTGTGATTGCTCTAGCACTGTATTTTACCTGCAATCATGTAATGCTAATATCTGGAAACAAATTGATTGATTTTTTTAAAATCATTTTGGCCTTATTTTACTCATATTAATATTCTCAATTGTTCTAACCTGGTGTGGTTGTTTTGTGGTCTTTCACTGTGTTACTGTATGAATTATTGCACAAATACTTTACACATTACCTTCTAAGTTAAGCTTACCTGCTCTGTGCCAGCCTACGAGAGGGTGAGCACAGGATAATTTAGGTTGTGGTGTCACTTATCCTGACTAGGATTGTGGTTGTTACTTGGGAAGGGTGCATACCTCTTCCAACTAGAGACCCCAATTCTAACAGCCAGTCTCTCTTTACCTACCCTACTATGCTCACCCGTCATCTTAAACAGAGTTGTGAAAGAAGAGGCCAGTCCATGTTCACAGCCTAATACGCACACCTGTCACCTGGGAGAGATATCTGACAGAATAGGCTGAGAGGTTTGAGTGAAGATGTTGCTATTTCTAGAGTAAAACACTGTACTCATTGTTAGGAAAGGTGTGTCTGGAGTAATGTGTTACTTTATAAAGTGTTATGAACCATATTTGATGGCATATTATAATTTGTTGACACAATGCACTGTTTAAGAGTGAGGAATTATTCAAGGCAAAGGAATATGAAGTTGATGGTACAGTACATACAGGTATGTGATTGTAGGTGAAAAATGTGAAATAAACTTTAGAGTATATAGTAAGGTATCATTGTTATCAACTACTGATTAGCATGTAACTTTAAATTATTTAGTTGTCTGGTCTTTATCAGGGGAAAATGGTAAACAGACGTTTTAAAAAACAGAAGTATCATGTTACACAATATATGGAAGAGGAAAACAAAAAGTGTTTACTTTGGGAGAAAGAGGGAGCAGTAACTGTGTGAAAAGTCAGGAAAAAAGTAACTGCTGAACTGATGTTGTAACTGCTTATGGCAACATGTGAACCCTTGGTGAAGCTTGTTCTGTGTAGCTCTACCTGTTTTGATGACAAAATGATCTGCTTACTTAAACAAAAAAAAGTGCTTTATTTACAGAAGAAAGGTTCTTATCTGCTTGAGCAGTAAGTACCTGGAGAGAGGTTGTTATTTGCCGGTTGAAAACATGTGTAGGCAGTTGAAGAACTGTATACTTTGACTAGATGAGCCATGTTTGTCTTCGCTATCCTTCTAGAATGACTGCATCAATCTTAGTTCTACATTCCTTTAATGCATGGAACACATTGGTTGTTTCTAATTTACCAGCTGAACTCCCTTTGCAAATTTTATTTTATTTAAACTGACTCTTTTGCCACCTAGCCTGCCTGAAAAATACTATTAAATGATATATTGCTTGACAGACAAAGGTGGCTGAAACAGAGGAAAAGAAGATCACCGTAGTTCAAAATCAAGTAGGCCAATGGAGTAAAAGGGGAAGAGGTGTTGAGGCTTGGTGATTGGTGTGAGGAAAAGGTAACGTTTGTTGTTTTGTTTGTTTTTGCAATTGTTGTTGTAGTTTGTTAACGTGTTTGTTGTTGTCTGTAATGTTGTTAAATTGTTGTTTTTGTAATAAAACGTTTAAAGTAACTACTGATTTCTTTCCTTAATAGCTTTTAAAGATTTTAATATTATTGTAGTCTTGCAATGTTGACTCAAAGTGGCAATTCCATTCTCAAGCACTGCAACTGTGCTGCTTGATGTATATTTAGGTATAAGGTACTGTAGAGAGAGATTAGTGCTTCTTCCCTCTGTACTATAAACATTTTTATACAAGAGAGAGGTTTTGGCACAGAGGTGAATATATCCTCATAGTATACTACGCACTTCTGTCAGCTGGTGGAGATGGCAATTCTTTTGCACAGCTTCGTATATATGCTTGTCACTCAGGAGAGAAATTTCAGTGCAGAGATCTGACTGTGTGTATACCTTACTATACACGCCTGTAACCAAATGGTGGTTCTGCGCGAGAGTTGAGAGTGTTCTTACATTCAAATATGCACACTGGTTGTCCAAGACACAGTTGTCAAAAGAGAAAATACTTCATTTTACACTCTGCTAATGACATCCATTATCGTGAAGAGAGGTATGAGCAGAGAGGAGTCTCTAGACACAGCCTATTTTGTACATGTGCTACTCTGGGGAGATGTCTGAGCTGACCTGGTGGTATATCCACATCTTGGTCTGTATGCTTGTCATCCAAGAGAAACATCTCAGTATACAGCTTAATATCTCTCCACACCAGAGTTGTACATCTGTCATTCAACAGAGATGGCTGAGCAGAGATGCTGAGCAGAGGGGCCAGATCCTATCAACACTCTACTATGCATGCCTATCATCCAAGAAAGAGATCTCAGGATAGGGGCCAGGTCCTCCTCACACCCTACCACACTCATCCGTCATCCCAGGGAGAGCTATCAGCCGAAAGGCAAGCACCTCCCCACATCCTACTATGTACACCTGTGATCAGAGAGAGGTCTTAGTGTAGATGCCAGTTTCTTCCTACACCCTAGTAACATACTCTTCATCCAAGACAGAGTTGTCAGAGTTTAGGTTGGTCCTTCGCCACACTGTATTGAACCTCCTGGTTGTCCTGTGAAGAGGTCTTAGTGGAATGGCCAGTCCATATTATACCCTACTATTTAGATTGGTTATCCTGAGGTGAGATGTTTTTAAAGAGTCCAGTCTCTCCGCACTCCCTACTATATACTGCTGCCATAATGTGGAAAAATGGGACTGGAGTGGTCACCTTTTCCTAAAATCCTAGCAGAAGGAGGTAAAATTTGTAAGTACTGTAATGAAGGAGAGTGTACACTATGTGATTTTAAAAAACTTTACGATCTTGCAAGAGCCTTGTGGGATCATGGAAAAAGGAGGGTGGGAGAGAAAATTGTTTATAGAGAAAGGCTTATGTGTTTGAATATCCACACTGAAGGATAGAGACTTTTGTCCATTAGAAATACACTAAGGGCCTTACTTATGTCCAAGTGACATAACGCAGTACAGCAAGCTCTCCATCACAGGAAAAGGGAAGGAATGTGCCGTATTTATCCAAATACAGCAGATTCCTCTCCTTACCCCAGCTCCAGTGCCCAATGAGCTGCCTAGCACCAATGCAGGCACCTTTTCTACCATGGTGCAAGGGTGCCTCCATTCCATGTAGGATTGTTTTTGTGCAGGAGGGGTTACTTCCTGCACAAAAACAATCCTATGAGGCTGTTTCCTCTTACTCTGTTTTCTGTAGAATGCAACACACTTAGAAAGAGGAAAAAACAAGGAGAAGCACAGATATTTCTCCTTGTTACGCCTCACCTGGGAGGCCTAGGTTTTTGGACCATTCCAAGGTCCACCACTTCTGGTAAATCTGGGAATGCATCAAAATTAATGGATCTTGTGTTGGAACACCCATGCAACAACCATGGAATGCCTCCCTGGGGCAGAGTTAGGCAAACAGGGGTTTGCGCAGCATTGCTTTACTTGAATATTATGAAGCCAATCAGGGCCATGCAAGGTGGCCACATTGCGTGGTGCAAGTGCAACGCAACTGGGGTCCTAAATATGGCCCTAAATGTTTGAGCTCACAAGATTTTCTTAGGACACAGAGAAGTACATGGCTGGAGGCTGTCATTTGGCTGCTCCCATTCTCACGGGAGTCTTGCAGGATCGTTAAAAAAAAGTAGTGGGGAGAGAAAATCTGTCTCAAGAGAGAGATTTTAGTTCTGACTGTTGTGTGTATGCAGACTATATAGGGGAGGTGTTTAAGGGATAACTACTGTGAAGAAAATAAATGTATACTTTTTAACAAAGTTTTACAAATCTGCAGGACTCTGGTGGGATTGCGAATAGTAAAAAGGAGTAGATGACTTTTCCATACACTCCATTTTTAATTCAAGTACAGTGATGAGTAGACGGTTAGTTTTTAGGGGGGTCCCATGGAAAATTACTGGGATACAAGGTCTTTGAGCTGTGCTCAGCGGAATTTATGTGGAGTTGAAAAAGACAGGTGTGGTAATTTTCTTGTAAGAAAGAACTTCATGTTCAGGTATTTAGCAATATATTTGGAAAACATTGTTGTGGAGTGTTAGCAAGTATACTAATGTTGGTACACTTATTCAACAGTGTGTTTACAGAGTGAAACATTGTTTAAGGAGGTGTACATGTATTAATATAGGTTTTGAGAGGTGCAGATTAGAATGTAGAGAGATGTGAGTAAGGTTTGCAGATTGTGTTTAAAAAAGAAAAGTAGAAACGTGTGTACTTGGAAATTAAGGAAGTAGTGTTTCCCAAATTGTAAAACAAATAACGTAATAATACAAGCTGTACTGTTGTTAAGAATGTCATTTATGTGTACATTAGCCCTATGAAATGCTTCAGTGGTGATATTGCTATTTCTCTCTCAAGAGGAATGTATTACTTTAGAATCTTTTATGAAATAAGGCTTGATGACATGTTTTAATTTATTTGTGAATAAGTGCACTGAGTGAGGGTGTGGAATATTTCAGGAGAAAGGAATAACAAGATACGGTGCATTCAATGTAAATATGTGATTGTGGGTGAAAAAGGTAGAAATGTTTAGAAAAAGTACTGATGTATCAGTCTAATTAATTATTGACCTGTATGTAACTTTTATCTGTATTGTTATTTTGCCTTTGTTTAGGAGTAAAATGAAAAGTTGTCTCTGATGAAATAATTATCCCCTTACATAAGCAGGAAAGAAGAGCCTTATTAGCACACGCAGGATTATTGTGCTGTTCAGCAATAACTACCTCTTCAGATACAGTGTATTCAGGTTAAAAGGATGTGGAGTCACCTGGACAGTTGAGAACTTCAGCAGCATGAGCTAACTCTAGACAACCTATGCTTTGGGAACTGTTTTTGTAGACATGCTGCTTTGCTGAGGCTTTATTGCCACATGCCCTGCTATAACATAGCACACATCTAAAGACTCTTTGGCAGGTTAATGTGGCTAAAAGACTGAAAAATCTATCAGAATGCAGTAGGCAAATAAAGCTAAGGGGGGACGGTGGGTTAGGAGGTGGTTATGAGTGTTACAAAAATTGTTATGTATTGTACAGTTGTGTATTTTTTCATGTTCTAGTTGTTTAGATTGTTTGTTGATATATTTGTGTGTAGTTTTGCATTGTTGCTAAATTGTTTTGTTGTTATAAAAAAAGTTTTCAATTACTTTGGATTAGTTTCCTCAATACTTATTATAAATGTCAAGTTTATTACAGTATTGCAAAATTCAGTAAAACTGCCAATACCATATTCAGGGACTGTGAATATGCTATTACATGTATATGTATGTCAATGATACTATGGCCCTCATTACAACCCTGGTGGTCGGTGTTAAAGCGGCAGAAAACCGCCAACAGGCCGGCTGTAAAGAAAATGAAATCACGACCGTGGCGGCAACTGCCAACATAGACAGCCACTTTAACACTCCGACCACCATGGCGGTACAAAGAAACATCATGGCGGTCACCGCCAACAGACAGGCGGAAGACAATGTACCACCCGCAGTATCATGAGAGGCCAATCCGCCGCTTTTTCCGGGGCAGATTCAACACAAACAAAAACACGGCGGAAACAGGACTTTGAAGGGGAAACGCTCACCTCTACACACCCCACGAGGAACCAGGACGCCATGGAGCTGGAACTCCATATTCTACCTGCCATTGTCTTCATGCTCCTCTACCAGGAGCACGAACGCCGGCGTTGAAGACCACAGTGAGTACTGCACCTACGACACAGGGGAGGGGGGAGGGAAAAGAGAGTGACACACACACGCAACACCCCCACCCCCACCACCACCCACTAAAACACACACACAAATACATGTTGATACATTACATTTTCAACCCCCAACCACCCATGGAAGAATGCAAGGACAAAAGGAAATGATTGTAAAGATTGTAATCAATAAAAATCCATTACTCAAAAATATATATACACTATTAACAAAAATATATACACCAAGAATTCAAGTCCATGTACTGCACCTACATAGTCCGTGGACCACTGGGCCCAAAATGCATGGGCGAGGCCCACACAAGATACCTGATCAAAACAGAGAGAACACTGCAGGGGCATCATATCAAAATAAAACAGACACCTCAGGGAGAAGGGAAGGGGGGCACCTCAGCTGGATGAGTGCACAATGCCAGATCCACGAGGGGGATCCATGGCCATTGATTTATCCTGGGGAGTGCAAAGCCACAGTCTCACAAGTCTTTCCAGTGGGTGGTTTGTCCACTGCTGCATCCTGGGGAGTGCAAAGCCACAGTCTCACAAGTGGATAACAGTCTCCACTGGTTCTGGAGGGGGCTTTGTGCCCAGAGTGCTTCATCCTGCCAAGGACTGAGGTAGTGGATGTGAATCTCCACTGGTTCTGGAGGGGGCTTTGTGCCCAGAGTGCTTCCTGCCAAGGACTGAGGTAGTGGATGTCTTTCTCCACTGGTTCTGGAGGGGGATTTGTGCCCAGAGTGCTTCATCCTGCCAAGGACTGGGGTAGTGGATGTGACTCTCCACTGGTTCTGGAGGGGGCTTTGTGCCCAGAGTGCTTCATCCTGCCAAGGACTGAGGTAGTGGATGTCTTTCTCCACTGACGGTGGGCCTACTTGGAAGGTGTCCAGGCCCCTGGAACTGGCCACCATCTTTGTACAACTGACCACTGGGGATGGCAGCCATGTCTGCAGTGGTGCCACTGGCACATGATGTGGCGTGGCCGCTGGTGGTGCTTGCGGCGGCCTCGGTAGCAGTGGTGCTTGCGGAGCTCATTGGCCTGCAGTGCTGGTGGGTGGCTCACTGAGCGTGCTGGTGGTGGAGGTGTCCTGGGCAGCGGTGCTGGTTGCGGCGGTGTCCTGGGCAGCGGTGCTGGTGGCGGGGGTGTCCTGGGTAGCGGTGCTGGTGGCGGCGGTGTCCTTGGCAGCGGTGCTGGTTGCGGCGGTGTCCTGGGCAGCGATGCTGGTGGCGGCAGTGTCCTGGGCAGCGGTCCTGGTGGCAGTGGTGTCCTTGGCAGCAGTGCTGGTCGCAGTGGTGTCCTGGGAAGCAGTGCTGGTGGCGGCGGTGTCCTTGGCAGCGGTGCTGGTGGAGGCGGTGTCCTGGGAAGCAGTGCTGTTGGCGGTCTTGTCCGCTGTGCAGGTTGGCGGCGACTTCCCTTTCTTTCTCTGCCCCTTCCCCACCTTGGATGGTGGCGCAGCTGTCTTGCCACTCCCAACTGTAGTCCGGGAAGAGCCGTTGGTGGCAGGTGTTTTGCCCTTCTCCCTCCGGGCTGTGGCCAACTTCCTATGTTTATGAAGTGGGGGACTGTCCGTGGCCTGGCTACTTGGCACACTGGCTGCCCTGCTGCTTGGCACACTGCAGAAGCCGGTTACTGCTGGCTCTACTGTTCCCAGTGATGTGGTGGCTGAGGTGCTGGGTTGGGACTCGGAAAGGCGTGCCCTAGGGGACAGAAGGGGTGGGGGAGGTGTAGGGAAGAGGGCAACATTTAAGAGGAAAAGATTTTTAGACACACTGGGACAGGAAGATTGTGGGGGTTTGGGAGTGGAGGAAGAGGTAGTGGTTGTAGGAGGTTGCTGACTTTGGGTGAAGGTGCATGTGCTGGAGGCTGTCGTGAGGTGGATGGCTGTTGGGTGGGTGTGTGACTGCGTTTGTTTACTTTGGGAGGTGGGCTCACAGACACACTGGGAAAGGACACAGGGGATGTGTGAATGGTAGTGGGGGTGGTGAGTGCATGCCTCTCTACACCCTGGATGGCATTCAGAATGGTACACTGCCCAACAGTGAGGGATCTGAGGAGGTCAATGGCCTCCTCACTGAGGGCAGCAGGGCTGACAGGGGCAGGGGCTGAGGTGCCTGGGGCAAAGGAGATGCCCACCCTCCTTGGTGAGCGGCCACGGGGCACACGCTGAGGGGCTGCTGGGAGGGCGGTGCTGGTAGGGGGGGGTGGTGGCTGTACCTGTAGATGCGAGGGGCACAGAGGGGCTCGCCACTGCAAGGGAGCTCCCATTAGAGGAGGAGTCTGTGTCACTGGTCTCAGCTCCTGTCCCCGCCATGGAGCTCCCCTCGCCCTCCGTCCCACTGGTGAATTCAGAGTCCGTAGTATCGCCCTCCAGTGCCATGTGAGATGCAGCTCTCTCCTGCTCCGGTGGCACTGCTCCTCCGCCTGATGATGCTAATGCACACAAGAACAGGGAGACCACAAAAAGGCGGGGGAGACAGAAGATAGACATGTTCAGTGCATGCACTACCGCTACCGTTGGCAGACACTACAGACACAGCAGCCCTCTGCACTACGCCATGCACTTAGAGTTCCCTAATTAATCACAGGGCCTTGGGGTACAAGGCCTATGCCCGATTGCTGCACACATGGAAGTCACAGGAGCCTGACTAGGTGTAGTTGGCTCTTAACACTGGTGGGGTGGGGTGCCACAGGGCCTGCCTTACGAAGGGACCTTGCCTACAAAACTCTCTCTGGCCTAGGGGTACCCACAGCCCACCTCCCCCACCCAGGCACCTCCAATGCTTGCTGATTCAGCTGAATGAGAGTGTACTCACCCCCTTGTGGCTGCTGTGATGCTCTCAAGCGCCCATCCAACTCCGGGTGCGCCACCTCCAGGATTCGGAACATCAGGGGGGTCACGGTGCGACGGGCACCCCTCCCACGTTGGAAGGCCTTCCCCAGCTGGGCCTCCACCGTCTTCTTGCTGCAGCAGTGAATGTCCTCCCATCTTTTCTGGCAGTGGGTGCTCCGTCTATGGAGGACCCCCAGGGCCCGGACTTCCTTGGCGATGGCACGCCAAATGTCCTTCTTCTGGTGGGGGCTGACCTACAGGAATAGTACAGGGGAAAAGGAGAAGATATAACCATCCGGACCGTCACAGTCATCGGCCCACGTTCCTACCCTTGCCATGACGCACATACACTCACCGTTGTTTCATGCACGCCTCATTCTCCCCCCCCACATCTCACATCCACACCACTCCACACAGGCATTGCCCATACAGCATGCTCACAGTGTACTTAACTGTTTCTCTGGAGGACCGTAGAGTAGCGTACCCACCCACTAGTTTCTCCAACTCCTCCGTGGTGAAGACAGGGGCCCTTTCCACAGACACATGAGCCATTGTCGCTTCCAGACTGAGGTCACAGCAGCACTTGCAGTGTAGGTCCTCTCCTGTCGAAGATCAGGTATCAAGTGAGTGAACAGATAGAAAATGGCGGTCACGTCCGCGGCGGTGCGTACTGTCACCGCCGGTGTACATCGTCATTGGCTCCTGGGACCCATAGGGCCCAATGTTAACCCATGCAGGATTGCGCTGCTGTCTTCGACCGCCTACCGCGACGGTGTACAACACCAGCGCAGTTACCTCATATCCCATTGTCCCACTTTACAGGTCAGGCAGCCGCCATTTAAGGGGGCCACATGGAATTATTTTTAAATGCATCACACATATCTAGGCCTTGCATACACACTAAGACAGGCACATAGCGGATTGAAAAATGTGTGCAATAAAGTTGTGTTTTCGTACCTCAGTGTTGGCTGACCCTCTGCTCGCTGTTCTCCTCCATAGAGCACATCTGCTGGGGCAGGTGAGGAGATGGCGGCATCCTCCGATGTACAGACCGCTGGTGGACCTGTCGACAATGGAAGAGCGACATGTAATTGTCACCTACAGACTGGACCGTGCCACAATCGATGAACTGTGTGCCCAGTTGGAGCCAGACCTGATGTCAGCTATCCGTCATCCCACAGGTATCCCCCCTCTAGTGCAGGTGCTGTCAGTACTCCATTTCCTGGCAAGTGGGTCTTTTCAGACGACAGTGGCCATAGCATCAGGGATGTCCCAGCCTATGTTCTCCAACGTGTTGTCCAGAGTGTTGTCTGCCCTGCTGAAACACATGCTCAGCTACATCGTGTTCCCTCAGGTGGAGGATTTGCCTCCAGTGAAAGGTGACTTCTATGCTTTGGGACAAATCCCCAACATTATAGGTGCCATTGATGGGACACATGTGGCCTTGGTCCCCCCCGCAGGAGTGAACAGGTGTACAGAAACCGGAAGAGTTACCATTCTATGAATGTGCAGATGGTGTGTTTGGCCGACCAGTACATCTCCCATGTGAATGCCAAGTTTCCTGGCTCAGTGCATGGCGCTTACATTCTGAGGAATAGTAGCATCCCTTATGTGATGGGGCAACTCCAGAGGCACCGTGTGTGGCTATTTGGTGAGGACATGGACCCAATACAGTGTGAAGATTTGTCTGGGTCTGGGGTTGTCCCTAAGGGTTAGTGTGTGTTAACAGTTGCCCCTCAACATTTGCAGGTGACTCTGGGTACCCCAACCTGTCATGGCTACTGACCACAGTGAGGAATCCCAGGACAAGGGCAGAGGAACGCTACAATGAGGCACATGGGCGAACTAGAAGGGTTATAGAGAGGACCTTCGGCCTCCTGAAGGCCAGGTTCAGGTGCCTCCATGTGATGGGTGGTTCCCTATTCTACTCACCAAAGAAGGTGTGCCAGATCATCGTGGCCTGCTGTATGCTGCACAACTTGGCTTTGTGACGACAAGTGCCTTTTCTGCAGGAGGATGGTTCTAAAGGAGGTGTTGTGGCAGCTGTGGAGCCTGTGGGCAGTGAAGAAGAGGAAGCAGAAGAAGAGGATATCGACAACAGAAACACTGTGATTCATCAATACTTCCAGTGAGACACAGGTAAGAAGACATCACTGACTGCTGCATCTGATACACTTGTTCTATCTCTCATCTGTCTGTCACTTTCACCCAGTGTATGGACCCTGATTTGTCACTTTCCCTTTCGATTTCACAGATGTGGGTCCCACTGTGTGACCTCTGCTATGTTTCCTCATGGACTAGAGCTCTGTGACATAGGTATGTTGACAATACAATGGATATTGCTATTTTCCTCAGTTATTGCAAATACACATTTGTGAAAGCACAGACTGACTCCAGATAGTTTTGTGATTTAAGGGCGTTTATTTAAGTGCTAAATAGTGGAGGGGTTGTAAAATGGTCAGGGGTGATGGAGGAGGAATGTCCATGGCAGAGTCCAGTCTATTTGTCTCAGAGGTGCAGTGTCCAAAGGGGCATAGGAAGTGGAGCTGGGGCAGTTGATGGATGGACAGGGTGACAAAGTGGGACAGAAGGATGACAATCAGGGTGGTCTCATTTCTTGGTGGGGGTCTTGCCATTGTTCTCAGTCTTTGTCCTGGATCTCAGGGACCGCTTGCGGGGTGGTTCTCCATCTGCAGGGGGTGAGGTGCTGGTGTCGTGGTCCTGTGGCGGTACCTCCTGTCCACTAGCGCCGGCGGAGGTGGTGGGCAGTTCATCGTCCAGGCTAGTGTCAGGGGCCCCTTGTTGTGCCACAGTGTCCCTCCTGGTGTTCAAGAGTTCTTTCAGCACCCCTACAATGGTGCCCAGGGTGGTATTGATGGATTTCAGTTCCTCCCTGAACCCAAAATACTGTTCCTCCTGCAGCCGCTGGGTCTCCTGAAACTTGGCCAGTACCGTTGCCATCGTCTCCTGGGAATGGTGGTAGGCTCCCATGATGTTGGAGAGGGCCTCGTGGAGAGTGGGTTCCCTGGGCCTGTCCTCCCCCTGTTGCACAGCAGCCCTCCCAGTTCCCCTGTGTTCCTGGGCCTCTGTCCCATGAACCGTGTGCCCACTGCCACTGCCCAAGGTCCCTGCTGTTCTTGGGGTGGTGGGTTAGCCTAGGTTCCCTGTATTGGTGGACACACTGCTGCTTGACATGTCCTGGGGACAGAGGTATGGGCCCGCTGGGTGGGTGCTGTGCTGGTGTTTCCAGAGGGGGGAGGCTCTGTTGTGGCTTGTGCCAGTGTGAGAGGAACCGACTGTCCCGAGGTCCCAGATGGGCTGGGCTGGTCATCTGGATCCAGTTGGACAGAGCTGCTGTCATCACTGTGGGCCTCTTCTGTGGGGGGAGTGGACATATCTGGAACCTCCTGTCCGGTGACGTTGGGTAGGGGTCCTGCAGGGGTGTAAAGGCATAGTTTTAGTATCTGTGTGTGCCATGGTGTGCAATGTGTGGGTGACCCTGTACCCCAGTGCTTGCATTCCTGTGTAGGACCTTGTGGGCTAATTGTTTAGGGCTCTGTGTGGGTATGTGCAGTGGACATGCATTGGTGATGGGTGTCCATGCTTTGTTGTTGCATGCAGGGCTTGGTGTTGGGATGTATGGTTTGTGATAGTGGGACATATGTGAGGAGTTGGAGTGATGGGGGTGAGGGTGGAGGTATGTGTTAGCATGCAGGTAGGGTGGGGATGTAATAGTTAAGATTTGACTTACCAGAGACCATTCCTCCAGCTACTACTGCGAGGCCCTCAGGATGCAGTATAGCCAAGACTTGCTCCTCCCATGTTGTTAGTTGTGGGGGAGGAGGTGGGTGTCCGCTGCCAGTCCTCTGAACCGCGATGTGGTGTCTTGAGACCACGGAACGCACCTTCCCCGTAGGTCGTTCCACCTCTTCCTGATGTCATCCCGTGTTCTTGGGTGCTGTCCCACTGTGTTGACCCTGTCCACGATTCTGCGCCATAGCTCCATCTTCTTTGCAATGGTGGTGTGCTGCACCTGTGATCCGAATAGCTGTGGCTCTACCGGATGATTTCCTCCACCATGACCCTGAGCCCCTCCTCAGAAAACCTGGGGTGTCTTTGCGGTGCCATGGTGTGGTGTGGGTGATGTGTGAGGTGGTGTGTGTTGTGATGTGTGGGGTGATGTTTAGGGGTGTGTGGTGTTTTGTGCGTGGATGTGTCTGTGTGATGGTGTTGTGTGCCTCTGTATGGTGCTGTTGTCTTTGCTGTGCTGTCTCTCTGGCCTTCGTCAATATTTTAGGTAGTAAGGGTTTGTGGGTGATGTGGGCGGGTGTTTTATATTGTATTGGGTGTGTGGGAGTGGTGTGTGTATGTGTATTAGGTGTGTGTATTTGGAATTGTCCAATGTGGTTGTGTTTTGTAAGAGTGTGTGTATTTTGAGCGCGGCTGTGTGTACCGCCAATGGATTACCGCAGTTGAAAGACCACTGCTTGAATTCGTGGGTCGTGATAGTGTGGGCGTATTCCTGTTGGCGTGACGGTGGAGGTTTAGTTATCGCCAGTTTATTACTGACCTTTGGTGTGGCGGACTTGTGTGGATGTCTACATTTTGGCAAATTCCGAGCTGTGGGTCGTAATAGCTGTGGCGGAATTCCGCGGCCGCAGCGGTGTGTTGGCGGTCTTCTGCACGGCGGTAAGCGGGTTTTACCGCCAATGTTGTAATGAGGGCCTATGTGTAGCTTCTATCCTACAGGTAGTTGGTAATAGTGAAGACAATTACCAAGCGTGCAGGTAAGGTTACTTGTTATGCAACAGTGAGGTACTGCATGATGTAGCATAGATAACTGTAATGCAAGAGAGGAATCTTCACACAGAGGTAGTGCATATTTATGCTCAAATACACACTACATCACTTGATATACTTATATAGAGGTTTGCCCTATAATACCTCCCTAGAGACTGGGCATACTAACAACTCATAGGAAAACACACTACAATCAGCTGCTGTGCACACCCTATTATGCATGGATGTTGCCATTGTGAGGCTTTTGAAACACAGGTAATTATATCTCCACAATGAAATATGGACACAGGTTATCCAAGACACAGATTTGAACAGAGATGATACTCCATTTTATACTCTACTATGGATATTCATCAGTAGGAAGAGAGTTATGTGCAGAAAGAACAGTTTCTACCCACAGCCTACAATGCACATATATCACTCTGGGGAGATGTCTCACCCTGTGTTGTCACTATAGATGGTATGCAAGACATACCTTTGAGTTTAAAGGTAATTTTAACTCCATACTTTACTTGTACTACTTTCATATCAGTCGAGATGTGACTACAAAGGTAAGCAACTTTTCACACCCTACTTTGCACAAGGATTATGCCAGCAGCACATCACATGTGAGAGGCCATTCTCTCCACACACTATACTATGCAGATTTATCATGCAAGAGACTAGAGTCAGGAAACAGGGCAGCTTCTCCCCACAGCCTACTATGCATACCTGTCAGCATGAGAAGAGAGGTGCATATCTTTCAAACCGTACTAGAGTCACCTTTTACCCTGGTAAGATGTGTTAGCAGTGAGATGACTCCCTTCTCAGACAGCACTGCATATTGGTGTTGTTCTAAGGAGAGGACTGAGGACAGAGGCCAATGGCTCACTACACCATACCGTACACCCAAGTTGTCCTTGCAATAGGTGTCAGTGCAGAAGATGTTGTTTCCATAAATACTACTGTGTATATCTGTCATACAGAGGAGATAACTGAGGGGACAGGGAAATGTATCCCCACACACTAACAAATATGGTTTTCCTAGGTAAAGGTGCTAGTGGGGTGGCTACTACTAGTTATACTTATTATGGAACAGGCAGGTCTTACATGTGAGGCAAGTACCATGTCCATCCTGCTATACATACTACTGAGCCTTGGAAAGGTGTGAATGAAGAGGCAGTGTCTGTTTACACCATACTCTGCAAACTAGTTCTCTTCATGCAAGTTCTCAGTGGAGAGCCAGTCTCTCCTCATAGCCTAGTAGTGGGGATTATAAGGGATAATTGTTGTAATGCAGGAAAATATAAGATGTTCCTCTAAATATTTTTACAATCTTGCTAGAGTCTTGCGGGATCGCAGGAAAAAAAAGTAGAGGGGTTGAAAAAATCTGGTGCATATACATTATACCTCTTACAACAGGATATGTTAATTAAAAATGCAAATTCCATTATAAAAGTACACTTTCACAAGATGCTAGCAAGCATAAAGCAGCAAGCACTGCTGTCTCACAGTGGACACAGAGGACTATGTGTCTCGCAAGACTCAAGAAGAGAAAAAAAGGGGAATATGGTGCAAACAACATACAAAATGAAAGTATAGGGTAGTTCTGAAAAGAGTTTTTTAATTAACATAATGAAAGAGTAGGGTAGCTCTGAAAAGAGCTTTTTAATTAAAAAATTTAACAATTCTATTTTTTGTTTTTTAACATTTTTAAAAAAAATTGTATTTTAAAGATACAACAAAAACAAAAAAACTGGGAGTAAACAAAAAACAATGTCGCCTTCAGAACAAAGAGGAGAAAAACTAGGAAAAAAGGTAAAATAATTTACTGCCTAGATGGACATTTATGATCCTAGGCCAGCCTGTCCTGTGCAGCCCTCAGAAGAAAAATAATCTGTTTGCATAAGCAGCAAAAAGGGTCCTGTTCAGATATGCAGGGTTTTTATCTGCTTGAGCTGTGAGTACCTGGGCTGGCACAGTGCTACCAGTTTGAAAAGATGTGGATGTCCTGAGGAGTTATCAGGCTATGCAGCACAGGCCAACTAAGCCCAAGCAAAGTGTTGAGGGTGCATAGCCGTCAAATGTCACCACATCCCAGTGATACTCATGCTGTATTGGTTGCTCTTGCTGCCCCTGCTGAACTCCTTTTCATATATATTTTATAAATCACATATTGTGCAGATACTTTTTCCCGCTAAGCCTCATTTAAAAAAATTGCAACACCAAGGACTCCATGGGTGGCTGAGGTGACTGAGTTGCAGGAACAGGAGTAGGGTTCCCATCTGAATCAAAGGATGACATTCTGATCACAGAATGTCACCAAATTCAGAGAGCTCGTCAAAAGGTGTAACCACAAAAAAATCCAAAAGCCAAGTGAAGCAACAAGGAAGGAATCTCTCTTTGCTAAATAAAGACATCCATTTGAAACAATCACAATCCTTCCTCGGGATGTCTTTCCTCTTCTGAACATCTCACAAGCCTCTCTCAAGATCGTAAAAACAAAGAACTTTCTTTATATCTTAAATGCAACAATACATCAACTATTCTTGTATATTAAACGATTCTCATGTGTTCCTTTCTTCGCAACTACCAAAATACACTGGTCTGAACTTAGTTCCAAGTGTACGATTTTTAGAGTGGATCATGAGAGCCAGACAGGAAGCACAGCCCCTCATAGTCCACACAGGGGATTGTGCATCTAGCTCCCACAAACTCTCTTGTGCATCTTGCAAGAGTCATCACTTTAAAAAATAAAAAATAAATATCCAACCATGTTTCATTCACTATTCATTCATTCTATTCACTGCCCTATTATAATCTACAGTATTACAGATTAGCATTAAATAAATTAATTTGCTTTAATAAAACAAAACAACAAATTCAATTAAAAAAGGTCAAAGTAATATTACAGTTATGTGTAATAAAAATATCTGTTTTCATTTTACAAAAAACCTTAGAAATTCACTGGAAAAAAAGAAATGTTAAAGTAATGTTATAGTTAGGTGAATTTCTCAGTGACAACGTTAACGTTTTGAACTAAGAAAGAAAAACACATAAATTCACTTGTTATAGTCAGTAGCGCAAACTATGAAATGCACCCGTCCATACACTGCTTATGACCTCACATATGACATCACATGACATGTTCTATGATATCACTCATGACTTCATTGATGATAGCATCTAAGCTTCATTTTCCCCTATATTGCTGTATAAATTGTGATGGTTTACATGCACTATAGTTCATATTCACAATCAACCACAAATATATGGAAAACCCTCATTGAGTACTGTGCTCAATCTGTATTCAACTGTTCAGAGAAAGCCAAAATAGTGAATGCCAGTTTCAAAACAAATGCCCTACTACAGACAGCTTTTAAGTGTATTAAACCCCTGACACACACCAAGCCTACATTAAGAAATAAAGTTGATATCAGTAGAGAACTGAGTGCTGTAAACAGTGTTTAGTCTTTGGAGCGAAATCTCTTGTTTCTTCACTGTTTGCAAACAGTGAAACTCTCATCATGGAAAATACCCCACAGGGTATTTAAAACAATCTACTATGAACAATGCACATTCTATGCAAATGTTGTCAAAAACACTATTTGCTAAGAATAATCAAGATCTGAAAGTGGTACAGATCTTACTACCTGCACCCTTAATATTGTGGTGAAAACCTTTCTCATAGCCCTTCTTCTGAAGCATGCATAAACAGGTTAGTACCTGGTGCACACACTCTTCCATGATAAGTATGAAGTATCATACTTACACGATTCTCTCTAATGACTCAAGGCCTCTTACAAAAATTATGCCCAGCTGCAAGAGGGCCTAGCGCCATCCTGACATTGAAAGGCCAAAAACGCCACGCCATATTTACAAAGTGGTGCACTGCATGCATTGCACCACTTTGTAACCCCTTGCACCACAATATGCCAGCACCAGGCATAATGTATGCAAGGGGGCCATTCCCCCATTGGGGGGGCTGAAAAAATGGCACAAAGAAATCTAAAAGATTTCTTTGTGCCATTTTTTGTGGGATTTGAGGCGGCTCCTATTGGTTTCGATGGGCCTCTGGGTGCTTTGCAGGATTAGAGTCCTGCAAAAGCGCTGAACTAGCGTAAAAAAATATGATGCTAGTTCCCTAACTACCACCATTGAACACCATTTTTTAAATAGGACACACACATGGTGGCATTAGGGGGGCGCTAAGAGGTGCAAGAAAAGTGGAGCTGCACTAAGTGCAATGCCACCTTTCATAAATCTGCCCCTTAGTATATACTGCATAGAATCTTTCTCCTGTTGGAAACATTATCTGCAGAACCAAAAAGCTGTATGGAGCATAATGAATACAAATCAACTGTCACTCACACACACAGTTACTCTTGAATGCAAAAATTTATAACATGTTCAATACCTCTGCACAGCTGTAGTGCATTAGGTGCACATGTGTTTCGTAAACACTTACACCTATTAGCTACACCCAAGCTATAAAAAAGTATGGAGAATTACTATGGTAGTTACTCACCACTATGTAAATTATGAAACAAACTAGCACACTCATTGGATGATGTCATCAGTGATGTCATCAATGATGTAATTTGAGGCGTCATCAGTGAAATTATAAATGATTTTATAGAACATGCCATAAGTGATGTCATATGTGAAATCACAAGCAATGCATGTCAGAAACGCAGCTTATAGTTAGTGCTGCTAACTATAACTGGTGAACTTCAGTGGTTTTTTTTACAGGTAACATTTCAGTGAGAAATTTACTAGAATGTTACTTTTTTAACCTTTGTTTTTTTCAATACATATATAATCACATATCTTTGTTTGATGCTATTCTGTTCCTCCAAATCTTGGCCCAATATTATAGTACTTTATATTAACATTATATGAACTTAACATTTTTTGTTGTTGTTAGAAATTGAGTCTTTGGTTGGCAGTCAGGTTACCCCCTGTCCAAGCAAGGACCCCCCTCTATTCAGGGTAAAGGAGCATCACCCTCAGTTAACCCTCGCTTATCCCCTTGATAGCTTGGCACGAGCAGGCAGGCTTAACTTCAGAAGCAATGTGTAAAGAATTTCTACCAGCACACACAGTAACACAGTGAAAACACTACAAAATGGCACAACAGAGGTTTAGAAAGATAGGTAATATTTATCTAAACAAAACAAGACCAAAATGACAAACATCCAACATACACAAGTCAAGATATGAATTTTAAAAAGTCTTAATCCTTAGAAAACAGTGAGAATGCTGTTATTGCACAAAAGCACCTGGGTAGCGTCAAAATAAAGCCACATGGGTGAGCGTGCATCGAAAAAAAAAACAATGAAGCGTTGATTTCTCACTCATACGCGAGACTGTGCATCGTTCCTCCTCTGGTCGGGTCGGTGTGCATCATTTCTTCTCTCTCACAAGAGAGCGATGCGTTGAACCCGTACGGGCACCTCGGGCCCGGGCAGGCTTTGCATTGATTTTCCACACCCAGCGATGTTGTGTTGAAATCCGGTTGCACAGTGTCACGAAACCGCGCTGCATTGGGGCTTGCATCATTAAGAGCAGCTGCTGCGGGTGGTGAGCATCGTTTCTCCAGCCACGTTGCTTCGATCTCCTAGAAGCAATGCAGATGGAGCGTCGATTTCAGCCTCGAAGCCGGCAGCATGTTGTTTTTCAGCCACGGGGAAGGTGGTGTGTAGAAGGTTTCCCCACACGGCGGTCTTTGCATTGATTTCTGTCCTTTTCCACCAACTTCACCTTTCAAGGGCTCAGATACCGGTTATGGCACCACTTGGCAGGCAGGACTCTCAGCAGAAAGTCCTGGTGTTGGCAGAGAGAAGTCTTTGTTGTCCCTGAGACTTCAACAACAAGAGGCAAGCTCAGTTCAAGACCTTGGAGATTCACCAGTGGGAAGTCACACAAAAGTCAGTCTTTGTCCTCTCTCAGGTACTGCAGGCCAACCCAGCAAAGCACAGTCACAGGCAAAAGGGCAGTACTCCTTCTCCTGGGCAAAGGTTCCTCTTGGTTCCAAAAGTAATCTGTTTTTCAGGGGTTTTGGGTCCACTTCTTATACCCCTTTCAGCCTTTGAAGTAGGCCTACTTCAAAGAGAAGTCTCTGTTGTTTACACGATCCTGCCTTGCCCAGGCCAGGACCCAGACACACCTGGGGGTTGAGACTGCATTGTGTGAAGGCAGGCACAGCCCTTTCAGGTGTAAGTGACCACTCCTACCCTCCAGCCCAGATGGCCCATCAGGATAAGCAGGCTACACCCCAGCTCCCTTTGTGTCACTGTCTAGAGGAGAGGTGCAGACAGGGAATCCACAAACAGGCAGAGTCACAGAATGGTTAAGCAAGAAAATGCTCAATTTCTAAAAGTGCCATTTTCAAACACACAGTCTAAAAACAACCTTTACAAAAAGATGTATTTTTAAATTGTGAGTTCAGAGACCCTAAACTCCACATTTCTATCTGCTCCCAAAGCGAATCTGTACTTTAATGATATTTAAAGGCAGCCCCCATGTTAACCTACGAGAGAGATAGGCCCTGCAACAGTGAAAACTGAATTTGCCAGTATTTCACTATTAGGACATGTAAAACACATCAGTATATGTCCCACCTTTAACATATACTGCACCCTGCCTATGGGGCTACCTAGGGCCTACATTAGGGGTACCTTACATGTATAAAAAGGGAATGTTTAGGCATGGCAATTTGGCACATTTGCCAAGTCAAATTGGCGGTTTAAACTGCACACACAGACACTGCAGTGGCAGGCTGAGACATGTTTACAAGGCTACTAATGCAGGTGACACAACCAGTACTGCACTCCCACTAGTAGCATTTGATTTACAGTCCCTGGGCACCTCTAGTGCACTTTCCTAGAGACTTACTAGTAAATCAAATATGCCAATCAGAGATAAGCCAACTTACACATAGAATTTATACAGGGAACATTCACACTTTAGCACTGGTCGGCAGTGGTAAAGTGCCCAGAGCAAACAAAACAGCAAAAACAGAGTTCAGCACACAGAAACAACCTGGGAAGCAGAGACAAAAAGTTAGGGGAGACCACGCCAAGGATGCCAAGTCTAACAGTTGACTATATTTTTGACACAATATTATTGTGTCACAATATTTTTGTTCCTGATATTTTGTCATAGAAGCTCAAGATGACCTTTCATTAAGCTTTAACCATGATGAATTTGCGCTCTCTCAGTATGATGGCAAAAAGGTACAAGGCAGGTGAAATCCCTTGACAAATTTGTGTCTCTAAAACTTTATGGGGCACAGAAAATCGAGAATAGATATACACTCTCAGGAAATGTTTGCATGCATTACATACATGAATATACACTGTGAGGTTAGGCTGCACAAACTGTGAAGTTAAAGTAATTGAAAAACAAATATGTCCTCCTGAAAGCCATATGACCATTACGACACAGAGAGATGACTGAAACATGTAAACCCAGCAGATGCTGGAGACCTAATAATTACTCCTATGACATGACCTTGTGTTTGTAACCTTACTGAAGGATACTGTAATAAACTAGACTTTGAGTAGTCCATCTTCTAGCCCTGTAGGTAATTTTCTAGGTAAAATCCTTCCCTAAAAAAACACATATCTGTAAGGACTAGGGGCCAGATGTAGGAAAAAGGTAATTTGCGACTTGCAAATTGCGAGTCCCTGCGACTCGCAATTTGCAAGTCGCAAATTGCTATGCAGTACGGTGTCTCAGACACCGACTGCAACTCGCAATGGGGTCGCAATGACACACCTCATGAATATTCATGAGGTGGGTCGCAAATTGCGGCCCCATTGCGAGTATGGGCACTCGCTAACATGGAGGCCTGCTGACGTCAGCAGGCCTCCATGTTAGCGACCTGCTTGTCAATAAAGCAGTTTTTTTTTTGTTTGAAGTGTAGCCTGTTTTCCCTAAGGGAAAACGAGCTGCACTACAAAAAAAAACGAAACCTTTAGTTTCGGATTTTTCAGGGCAGGGAGTGGTCCCTTGGACCACTCCCTGCCCTAAAAAAATATTTTTGGGTGCAATCACAAACTGGAAGGGGTCCCATGGGGACCCCTTCCAATTTGCGATTGGGTTACCATCCACTTGAAGTGGATGGTAACTGCGATGCCATTTGCGACCGCATATGCGGTCGCAAATGGTATTGCATCCCAATGCGACTCGCAAATAGGAAGGGAACACCCCTTCCTATTTGCGAGTCTGAAATGCATTTTGCGAGTCGGTAACAACTCGCAAAATGCATTTCTGCATTGGGATACGCGTTTTGCGACTCGCAAACGGCAAATTTTGCCATTTGCGAGTCGCAAAACGTTTTGTACATCTGGCCCATGGTCTTGAAGCATATCACTGTGAACTTGAGTGGGTGAGAATCCTTTAAAACAAATGGCGACAGCCCCCTACAGGAATGGGATAGAGAGACAAACTGGGAATCTTTATAGAGCACGCATTGTTTTGGTTTTTTACACTCATAGACACACACACACATGCAAAGTTAATTATGCATTTTAAGCAGACTATGAGTTAATCATTACTAATGTCTGTGAAGTGATACTGATTTTTGGAGTGTCTCAATCGCTACAGTTCTCTTTTTCACACCACTTTCTTCTGCAGTTTCTTGTTTGGACACTATGGCCCTCATTACGATTGTGGTGGTCTTACAACCGACTCACTTGTGGTGGTCGTCTGGACCACCGCCAATGCGGCCGTCCGATCACCACATTAAAACCCAATCGCCAGCACCACCAGGATCTTGGATTCCAGTGGTCTGGTGGTGACGGAGATCCTAATCCGTCATGGCAGTGCTGCAAGCAGCCCTGCCCTGAGGATTACAACCTCATTGTCCGCTAGCCTTTTCATGGCGGTAACACCGCCATGAAAAGGCTGGCAAAGAGCAGGTGCAGGGTGCCAGAGGGGGGGCACCTGCACTGGCCATGCACTTGGAATGGGCAGTACAGAGGATCCCCGCCTAGCACCATCGCAATGTTCCCTGCCTGCAACATTGAGAGGGTGTTGGTGCACCCTGCTGGCAACAGCATTGCCACCATCTCGATTTCAGTCAAAGCTGTAGCCTTTTTCCCGCTAGGCTGGTGGGCGGAAACTTCGATTTCCACCTGCCAGCCTAGCAGGAAACTCTTAATTGGTCCGGCGTGGAGATAGCTTGTGTGGCGGCAACCTCCCTGTCAGAAGTTCGGCAGACAAGGAAAACCATCCGCCGATCTCCTAATGAGGCCCTTACTCCTTTCTCACATCAATCACACTTCATCTGTTCCCACTTCATTACCCTCTTTTTACTCTCTACTGCACATACTTTCTTGTGTCCCCTTACGCTCACTTCCCCACACACAGCACACCCACTCACCTGTAAGCACTGCCTTTTCTTTAACAATTGCCATGTCAATATGTTGACCGCTACGTACTTCCTCCATACACTTTTACATATAATCACATTTACAATTGTCACACCTCATCATTGTCGGAGCACCCCATCAGAGAGGCCAAGAATTGCATGAGCATTTATTTTGAAATCTGTTATGACTTAATGTGGGGCATTGTGAAAAATTCTTACTGCCTTTGGTCTGAACTTCACAGGTCTCAATCACTGCAGGTTATGAATACCCATCAACAACCGGAATCCACACAAACATACAAAGGCAAGTCTTTTCACAGAATGCATTATACATGAGAAATATGTTGCATGAAAAAAACTATACGAACATATCCTAGAAAAATTTAAAAACTCTTAGCAAGTGCAAGAATTAGTAAAACATGAAATGCAAACAGGAATAACATCACTTTTCCCAGGCTGAGAGGCCAGTATCTCTTTTTATTGACAACAGCTGTCGCTCAGTGGCAGGGCACAAGGGGTCATGGTCCAGGACAAATCAAGATGGTGCACCAACCCCACTAGCCTTCCTCTACCTCCGCGACTAACAATTACATAATGAGGGACTGGTCAAGGTGTCAAGGGTGTGTGGTGTATGGGAAGAGGTGTTCAGAATATCACACTTTATTCTGCCATTACTCTTTATGCAGTAGTGGATACAGCAAAAGTGGCTACCTCACACCTTAGGGTTCATTCCTCCCCATGTTAGCAAAATCTCCTGCCTAATTAATTGAAATCATTTTTACAAGACAGAAATTATGTTTAAAGCAATCTGCGATTGCCAAGGTTGGAGGGCTGCAAGAGTCAGCTCACCTCCACCCCTGTATTAACATGTCCTGTGAACATTTTAAGCAAGTCCGATTAGTCCTATAGATGATGGACTGAAACACTGTTATGAAGCTACATACACAACATGCCCGTCTCCTATTTGTAGGCTGACGTAATGAAATGGCAACTGACTTGCATGAGTTCATGGGACTAGTTATATTTCCCCTAAATGGGAACAATAGATTCAGTATCCAGCACCATCACTTTGAAGTCACTGCAGTAAAGCACAGGCCATGCCTGAGAACCAGAAAGTGTTAATGTGGGCATACGCCATCACCGGCTTTTCAGTAGAGAAGGGTGCAATGTGCCTAAGTATGACTAACGGGTCCTGGGAGTTGGTAAAATACTAAAAGATCTGGCAGCTTCAAGGATGGCGCCACAGCAAGGACAGTAAGAGATTCTTGGAACAGAGTTGAAATTATCGGTCCCTTGAGCTCCTGACAGGTGTGATCCAACCACACACCATTATTTGATTGCATACTGGTGAACCTATGGTGCGATGGAGATTGCTTAAATTATTTCAAATGGAAGTCTATCCGCTTTTCAATAATGTTGTTTATTGAGGGTGGGCAAGCTACACCCCCATTGGCTGCAACTCACAGGCCTCCAAAGTGCCCTTCCGTTCTATAGACGATCAGAGCCTGTTGGTATTTAATGTAATATCTGGTTGCCAAACTGGGTTTGGCTCAATGAGTAAGCGCCAACCTAATGACAGAATATGTTTTCCTTTGCACAGGTATCCTAACTGCAATGCCCAGGCAGCAATGACCTTGTAAGTGTTATGTTCCTTGCTCTCCAGTGGCTCAAGAAGCACAGATCACTGCCATTTAATCACTTCATTAGGCTGTGTCCAATGTAAACAAAACAACTCTTCGTGCCCAGACCAAAAGAGATTCCGCTTCTCTTCGGGGAGGAGGAATGGAAGGGAAGGCCCCTGGTGAGGCCACAAGAGATCCGTCGAGCACGTTGCTAAGAGCAAGTGCAACTGGCCCATAGCAGCCCCGAGGTACAAGGCGTGTCCTTAACACAATAGAGACTAATGTACTGAACTCAACCCCCTCGGGGAACTATACTCCGGCCAAATGCCGTTCATTTTAAACTGTTGACACTGACATTAGCAGTATAATATCAAACTACATTCGGGTATTGTCTGTTTGCCTCAACCGAATGTTCAATTTCAACGCCAACTACCTAAAAAGTGAAGCTCGCATACCGCCTGCATAATCAAGATTTAGTGAGTTGATTGCAGTCTCTCTGCTAATACAGCTTCGTAGACTGTTTAAAATTTGTCTTTGATAGGGCACGACTGTTCCCAATCTAATGTTCTCATTTCCAAAGAAAACATACCACATTTCGTTAATGAGCCCCTTGGAGTCCTTTCAACGAGAGGCCAGCTATAAACAAACTATTTTGCCGAGTGTGTTTATCTGCAGACAGAAACACAAGGTCAGCCAACTTGTTTTATCTGACCATTTCACGAATACAGTAATCCTGAATTTGGAATGCCATAATTATCTGTTTCTACATGACTTGCATGCTTCTCGTCAAACGATGTGGTTATGATGGGGACGATTTGTCAAGACCTTTTGAAAATGATACAAACTTAGAGTATAGCATTCAATAAATCTGTCGCAAAGACTTTATAATGTGGCTAAATATTGCGTGTTTATAACCAGATAACCAGTGATAACTATAACAAGGGAAAGGAAATATCCTGCAACAAAGGAGCATGAGAAAGTATGGGCCATCTCATCATCCACGCTGACCCACACTTAGAATAAGTGGTGTTAAAAGGTATGAGCTGACCGAGAACCTCAATAATGATGAGGCAAGTGGCTGTGACCAGGAAATAAGTGCATGTGACCCACTTAACTACCCTCCGTGGACTGAAGCCATGTTGCAGTCAGTTACCCCTGGCTCCCGGGCCACCTAGCCAATTTGGTGCCATCATTCTGAAGTGTAGACAATGTGCTGGTTTGGAGCAAAGGATGAATACTTCAGGAACTGCAACTCATACGGATAGGACACCAGCTGCCCTGCAGAAACCAGCACCACTCGCACTAGCCACTGTGGCGGTACATGTAAGAAGAAAATAGGAGGCATGTGGTAGATTACTAACAGGAAGGCCAGTTGTATTAGAGCAGATGTTTTAAAGTTGCTCATACATGCAACACAGACCACAGTAGGGAGGGGAATCGTACCTGCCCCTCATCAGGCCCTGTGATGTGAGGTAGCCTGCAAGTGGCTGGATGGTGGTGGACCCTGACTCCTAAGAGTCATATCTTTTATCTGCAAAGATTCATCAGAAAGACCTACATGGCTGCCTTCAGGTCTTGCACTACTGTGAGATGGAACAATCACTGAGCAGCAAGAGGAAAAACTAAGAGTTGTGCTGGATCCTAGTGTAGGAGTTAACTGTACATGTTGATTTCCCCCCTTCTGCTGGAGTTGACAATAGGTGTAGGTGGGAGATTGCAGTTGTGCTTTGTTTCTATAGCCTATGGCAACTAACATGCTGGATAGAGCAAGTGGAAAGATTTCTACTCATACAGGAAGGTAAGTGAATAAGAGTATGTACTGGTTCTAATCGAACTGGTTGACTTCTCAGGAGTGAGGTAATTAACCGAAAGACACAGTGGCAGCGGAAATTAAGACCTTATTTACTACTGCTGTCCATTTTATGGTGCGTTAGCGCATGCTGTCTGTGGGGATTTATATAAATATGATATTGTGGACTTTTCTAGTAGCAATATAGTCAGGTATGTTGACGTGCAGCGGAGGGTGCTGGAAAGTTATCAAATAAACTGGAAATTATGCGGTTCATAGTTGAGGGGGAGGCTTATGGAGCCTCCTCCTTATGTGTAAGTATAGGAAGCATATCGAGCTCACTGCTGTTGAGAATCCCATTCCGGGATAGGAGGGAATTCC
This sequence comes from Pleurodeles waltl, assembly GCF_031143425.1. Taxonomy (NCBI): domain Eukaryota; kingdom Metazoa; phylum Chordata; class Amphibia; order Caudata; family Salamandridae; genus Pleurodeles; species Pleurodeles waltl. Next base: position 360,938,031 of record NC_090440.1, read on the forward strand.
ATTTGGGAGGAGTGAATGCCTGCAGGTTTGTAGGTCAGCTGGTTGGTCTGAAAATCTAAAGGGTGTTGGTGGATTAGTTGAGTGAAGCTGCTGGGGCATGTTATGTGTTAAAATGTTCTGACGGAATCATGGCAATACTATACGATAGTAGTTGGGATAAGGAAGCAGAAACACATTGTCAGAAGACTAAGGAAACCGCCCAAACACCGCCCCGCGGTCAAATGACCGTGGGGAGCATTCTGAATTTCCCGCTGGGCGGGCGGGCGACCGCCAAAAGATCGCCTGCCGTCCCAGCAGGAAAGCCCCAGCAAAGATGAAGCCGGCTCCGAATGGAGCCGGCGGATTTGCTGGGGTGCGACGGGTGCAGTTGCACCCGTCGCGATTTTCAGTGTCTGCCAAGCAGACACTGAAAATCTTAATGGGGCCCTGTTATGGGGCCCCTGCAGTGCCCATGCCAGTGGCATGGGCACTGCAGGGGACCCCAGGGGCCCCACGACACCCGTTCCCGCCAGCCTCTTCCTGGCGGTGTAAACCGCCAGGAACAGGCTGGCGGGAAGGGGGTCGTAATCCCCATGGCGGTGCTGCTTGCAGCGCCGCCGTGGAGGATTCCCTGGGGCAGGGGAAAACCGGCGGGAAACCGCTGGTTCCCCTTTTCTGACCGCGGCTTTACCGTCGCGGTCAGAATTGCCCCGGAAGCACCGCCAGCCTGTTGGCAGTGCTTCCTCTGCCCTCTGCCCTGGCGGTTACAAACCGCCAGGGTCAGAATGAGGGCCTAAATATGTAAGCATGCCAGGCCTGGACACACTTCTCATCTTTAGTCAACAACGGTTCTGAATGGTATCATTTACAAAAAATATATTACGTAATAGGAGGCTAAATATCCTGATAAAGAAATCATCACGCTCGATAATACAGAAACTACTTCAATCAAAGTGACAAGAATGTTTTTATCAGCTTGAGCTAATTACATCTAAAGACATCCATTCAGTAGAGCACAGTGCACACTGCAATGTGTCCCCGGTGCCTGTACTTTTCTTTCAGACCCGTGGGTTTGCGGAATGTACTAAATGATCTTGGATGTTGTTGCCTCTCTTGAAGGAAAACATGGATGGTTCAAGCTAAGGATCAGCACTTTGCACTGTGCAATATAGATCACTGTTTCCTAATGGATGCTGTAATTTTATTCAACTGAGGGCAACAAGTGGTGACGTGAGTTTATCACAATCTTTCTTTTTTTCTTTACTTCGTTTTCAAGAGGTCTTCCCTGTGACTGTAACAGGCCCTTTTGAGTGCTGATCTAACTATTTTACGCGGATAGCCTCTCTCAAGCAATCCATAGCGCAAGATGTAAGCTTCCCGAAAGTATTCAGATTTATGTGTGTAGTTCCTCCTCTGCCTACCGCCACACCGCTGTATCCTTTCCAGCCGTTTGTGGCCTGAAAACCTGTTTGAAAACACTTATAAATCATTTTCCAGTACCTGCGCAGACACTTGGGGGTGAGCCAATAAACTGGGCAATTCTAGTGGCCCTCTCTTGTTTGATATCCCTACTTTTTAAATTATTCTGCCCATTTTTTTTACTTATTCTTCTGTATTATAAAACTGCCCCCAAGAGAGTATTTTTATTGTTTTTACTGCACTGAGGTGGGCATGCACATCACACCTTTCTTGAGAGTTGCTTTTTCATTAATTTTTATTAAGGGGGTGTTAGAAATTGGGTTGTTGGTTGTCTGAGTTATGGCCCCCTGGACAAGCAGCAACCACAATCCTAGTCAGGGTAAGGTAAAGCTAAACCTTAAATTACATTTTGCCCACACTCTGGTATCTTGGCGCAGAGCAGTCAGGCTTAACTTAGAGGCAGTTTATTAAGTATATGTGCAACACTTCAAACAGTAAGACAGTGAAGACACCAAACAAAAAGATTTCACAGCAGGTTAGGTAAATAGATCTGAATTTAATAAAGAAAACAAGACTAAAATGACAAACATCCAGTAGGTAGAACTGAAGATATTAAGTTTCAAAGTTTTAAGTAAAAATAGCGCCAAGAAGCGATATTGTGGAAATCTGTTCGTGCCAGACCAGGACAAAGTCAAAATTTCAGGCTGACCAGAATGGAGTTCAGGCCAATCGCAATGGAGCGCTGGCTGGCTACAGGGACCCAGTTATGCCAGCTGAACCAGAGTACTTCAAATCCCAGTTGCGATGCGTTGTAGGGATCTGCATCAAAGATGTATTGCACAGCCAAGACCATGCATTGGTTCTCAGATGTGGTGAGCCTGCAGTTCAAGGTCCTTTTGCGTCAATGTTGAGGATCCTTCTGACGGGGCTTGCAATGTGAAGGTCTGTGTCACCGATGCGTTGCTTAATTGAGACGATGTGTTGATTCCGATGAGCAGTGAAGCTGCGATGCATAGTTTCAGCATTGTCAGAGAGGCTGCCATCGAAGGGAGATACGAGAAGCTTGTGCTGGGAAAAGAATTGTGCAATGGTGATTCCAAAGGCGATGCGTTGAACCCAAGATGCGTAATGCAGTGGCGATGTGAGTCCGTTGTGATGGGTCAAATCCATGCAACAGTGGGGTTGTGTCAGTTCTGCTCAAAGATGCGCCACTCAGCCAAGGAGATACATCAATTCTGCCCTGGGATGCATTGCTCAGCAGAGGTAGGCTCACAGATGCCAGAGTCCAGGTGCAGAAGCAGGTGGTTGGAAGTCTTTTATGCACCTGAGACTTCAGATCAGGAGGCCAGCCAACTATCCCTTGGAGTCAGTCTAAGTTCTGGCTTCAAGTGATACAGGGCCAGTCTTTCGCACCCAGGCAGAGGGCATCAGGCAGCAGTTCAGCAAAGCAAACCAGGAGTCCAGCAGAGTGGCAGTCCTTGAGCAGCACAGCAGTCATTCTTTCGGGACAAGGGGTCTACAGGTCCAGAAGTTCTGGCTTCAAGTGATACAGGGCCAGTCTTTCGCACCCAGGCAGAGGGCATCAGGCAGCAGTTCAGCAAAGCAAACCAGGAGTCCAGCAGAGTGGCAGTCCTTGAGCAGCACAGCAGTCATTCTTTCAGGGAAAGGGGTCTACAGGTCCAGAAGTGTATTGAAGTGGTGGTGTCCAAGTTCCAGTTCTTATACCCGTTAGTGCCATTGAAATGAGAATGATGTCATAGACTGGCTTTTGAAGTGCACAGGGGGTATGTAGCCCTTTGTGTGTGGACAGGATACCACCTATTCGGGGGAAAGTGAGGCTGGGTCCACCTTCTCCCTCCCATCCTACCACTCAACCCTGCCCAATGCACGCCCTTCAGCCATGCATGGTAGGGGGTTGCACACATTGCCTGGGCTACGGCAGGTTCTGCAGCCAACCCCCTATAACCACCCAACTCCTTCATTGAGGTTTACCGATAACGTTTCAAGGTGAAAATGTAAAGAAAAAACATTTGTTTTGCCTTGACCATGCACAAGAAATTTGGATGATTAGTACTTTACAGAAGTGGAGCTTCAAGGTGGGCACCTGCTTTGTATATCTGTAAATGCTTCCCATTAAGGTTTGATTTCTGTGAAATGAGCATCGTGGCAGAATGAACGTTGCCCTGCATATTTTAACAAGAAGAGGCCAACATTTTGTGCAGCATGTCTTCCCAACTGGAGTACTTTCTACTGGTTAATTAGTAAGTGCTACCTAGCTGCGTAAATGTATACTGCATTTCCTACACTACAGCTGTGTAAATGAAGACGAGGTAATGCTTCCAGTGACTTGTGTGTCTGTTTGTCTGTAACTTTCCCAATGTGATTGTTTCTTGAGCGTCTTCATCACATAACTTGAAGAAATGGCTGACAAAAAATGAAACTGTGCTTTCTCTGCAGATGCACCTTGAAAAGTTAGATTTTTATTTATGAAGGTGACCGCGGGGAGTCTCAAGGCCCCCACAATCCCAGCCTGCTCCACCTTCTTCTGTGGGACCTAAATTGCTCCAAAGCGCAGGGAGCTGCTGGAAAAGCAGCTCCTTTCATGCAGGAGCAATACTTTCATCTCTTTCCCTCCCTGCAATTTTCCGGGCAGCAAAAGTAATGAAATCTCTGCTTTCAGCTACCGGAAGCACTTTTAAAGCTGCTGCTTGCTGAAAGCGGAGTGCTTGCTTTTGCTTTGCGGGAGCTGTGACAGTTTCCACAAAGCGTAAGCAAACAGCTGCCTCCCAAGTGTGGGCACCACAGGAGATAGCAAGAGCCAGCCTTGGAAAGATGGTGGTGCCCGGCCCAGGGGCTCCTTGCGGTCCCCCCTTACATTTTAATTCATGTAGGCCCAGGCAGGCGGTCGTTCCCAGGGACTGGGGGGTCCAGCTCCCCCCATCAATTTTATTAATGTGGCCCCAGAGAGGTGGTAATCCCCAAGGCCTGGGGAGTCCGTGCACCCTTCCATATTCTTTTTTATTAAGTGCCCTAGAAAGCTGACAGACCCCAGGACCAAGGAGGGGTTCATGAGGCCCTCCCCATTAATTTCATTTGTAAAGCCCCTGTGGCCCAAGGGGTATAACAATTTTATTAATTAGCCCTGTTGAGGTGGTGGCCCTGGGAGCCTGGGAGGGTCCATGCCCCACCCCCCCTGTATTCTTATTGAACATCGGCCCAGGGAGGTGGCAGTTCCCAGGGCCTGGGGGTTCCATGATGGCCCCCCTATTAATTTTACTAGTGTAACCCCAAGGAGGTGATTGTCCACGGGGCATGGAGGGCTCAGTGCAGCCCCTCTGTATTTTTAGTAAATGTGGCCCGGGGGAGGTGGCGGCCATCTGGGCCCAGGGTGGTCCATGAGGCCTCCCCCTCAATTTTATTATTGTAGACCCTGGGTAGTGGTGGTTCCTGTGGCCCTGGGGGGGTCCATGCACCCCCCCATATTCTTATTAAATGTTGCCCTGGGGAGGTGGCAGTCCCCAAGGCCCAGAGGGGTCTGTGAGTCCCCCCCTATTAATTTAATTAGTGTAGCCCCGGGGCATGTGGTGGTCCGTGCAGTCCCCCTGTTTTTTAAGTAAATGTAGCCCCGGGGAGGTGGAGGTCCTCTGGGCCCAGGGAGGTCCATGCGGCCCCCCCCAACAATTTTATTAATGTGGCCCGTGGAGGTTGTGGTTCCTAAGGCCTGGGGGGGTCCATGCACCCCCCTGTATTCTTATTAAACTTCACTACAGGCAGTCCCCGAGGCCCGGGGGGGGGTCTGTGAGTCCCCCCTATTAATTTCAATGATGTAGCCCAGGGGAGGTGCTGGTCCGTGGGGACAGAGGGGGTCCGCTAACCTCCCATATTTTTTGTAAATGTAGCCCCCGGGAGGTGGAAGTCCCCGGGGCCTGGGAGGTCCATGAGGCCCCCATCAATTTTATTACTGTAGCCCCTGAGAGGTGGTAGTCCCCAAGGCCCAGAGGGGTCTGTGAGTCCCTCCCTATTAATTTAATTAGTGTAGCCCCGGGGCATGTGGTGGTCCGTGCAGTCCCCCTGTTTTTTAAGTAAATGTAGCCCCGGGGAGGTGGAGGTCCTCTGGGCCCAGGGAGGTCCATGCGGCCCCCCCCAACAATTTTATTAATGTGGCCCGTGGAGGTTGTGGTTCCTAAGGCCTGGGGGGGTCCATGCACTCCCCTGTATTCTTATTAAACTTCACCCCAGGCAGTCCCCGAGGCCCGGGGGGGGTCTGTGAGTCCCCCCTATTAATTTCAATGATGTAGCCCAGGGGAGGTGCTGGTCCGTGGGGACAGAGGGGGTCCGCTAACCTCCCATATTTTTTGTAAATGTAGCCCCCGGGAGGTGGAAGTCCCCGGGGCCTGGGAGGTCCATGAGGCCCCCATCAATTTTATTACTGTAGCCCCTGAGAGGTGGTAGTCCCCGGGGCCTGGGGGTGTTCATGCATGCCCCCGTATTATTCTTGAATATTGCCTTGGGGAGGTGGTAGTCCCAGGGGCTTTTGAAAGCCCTTAGAGGGTTGCCCTGTGACCCCCTCGTTATTAATTATGAAAGAGATGCCCCTGGGACCTGGCCCACCTGGGGGCAGTATAAATAAAAAAGCATGGTACACTGAGTTTTTTTTTTTAAATCACAGCGAAATTCACAAATATTTGCAAATTTTGCTGTGATTTTTTAAAAAAAATGCTTTTTTGCCCTGCTAGATCTCAGGGGACCCCCGCACCAAGGCTAGGGCATTAGGGTAAACATACCCTGCCCCCTTTTCATTTTTTTACATTTGTTTTTGGGACTCAGTTGAAGCCGAGGCTAAAAATGGCTGCCAACACTTCCTGGTTGAAGTGTTGGCAGCCAATCAGATCTCTGCACGAGCTAGGGACCATTCACAAGTATTCGCACTTCTAGATATACAAGCTTGAATTTCCTTTAATATCTCAAAAACTACTGAACAGATTTACAAAAAAAAAACGCGTATTCTTGGGACCAAAAGCTACCCTTCTGACAAATTTGGTGAAATTCTGTACAGCAGTTTGGGCTTCAACCGTGAATTACAATGGGAAATGCACTTTTTTTTACCCCCTCTCCTCTCCTGGCCCTTGCGTGACGGATATCCCCAAAACTTTCCATGCACTGCAAGACCCTAGAAAGCACTTTTTTGGAAAATTTTGTGAAGATTTGTCAAGCTGCACCTAAGATATAGACACGTCAAAAAACACGTTTTCTATGGAAACTAGGTCTTAACTATAACTACCTGCAGGCACTTTTTTGGAAAATTTTGTGAAGATTCATCAAGCGCACCAAACATATAGGCAAGTCAAAAAACACTTTTACTATGGAAACTAGGTCCTGGCAAGCGCCAGTAGGTTGCTATAGTTAGGACTTAGTTTCCATAGGAAGAGCATTTTTGTTTTGCCAATAGCATTGGTGCCATTTCATGAATGTTCACTCTAACTATAACAGCTGAATTACTATGGTTTTGTGCATGTATGAATTAGGAAATGCAATTCTGCAAGCAGACAAATCAGACCAGCTGTGCGATTCTGCAAGCAGACAGATCAGATTCGGCTGTGTGGCGTGGGAAAGAACTATGCCATTGGGGAGCTGGAAGCAGGAAATCCTGGTGTTTTGGAGCCAAGAAGAGGAACCTGGAGTCAGAGGAGTAGGTAAACTCTTCTCTGTGCAGAAGCGATGAAGTCAAGCAATACCATGTGCTTTAGGCATGGTTTTGTAGCTCCACCTGACAAAGCTGGCCACTGTTACACGTGTAGACTGAGAGCTCTTGAGAATGAAGTCGGACCTTGATCTGATTGGTACTTCCTTGATTTGGGCACACACATGCCTACCAAAAGCCTCACAAAGTGGAAGGGGGCCTTAATGGGCGAGTAAGGCTCATGATGCATGATACCTGACCAAGAAGAGAGTGCCAAAAACAGAGGAAGAGAATTAAAGGCTTTCCACAAATGAATGGGCACAAAAGTCACAGTAAGCAATAGGGATCACTATAGGTGTTATTGTCACAGCAGGTGCAGTTGCTATCACTGGTGTCATGGTGGGTGCTAAGGCAGCCACAGAGCTGCAAAATGTGCAGATGTTGTCACAAAGGTCATGGGGGTGCAGATAGTGCCAGAGAGGTCACAATGGCTGCAGGTGTTGCCACAGGAGTCATGTTGGGTTCAGGTGTTGCCACCGGTGTCATCTGGAGTGCAGGTGTTGCCCCAGCTGTCATGTTGTGTGCAGGTATTGCCCCTGGATTGATGCTCATGACAGACTCCCCCCAATGAAGGGCTGCCTCACAGGTCTGGGTTTGTCCAGGTGTAAGGCATTAAAGCATTGCAAAAGATGAGGGGCATGGACAAAGGATACCGATTCCCAAGACTGTTCTAAGAGCCCATAGCTTTTCCAATCTATGGAATAGTGGAGACGGCTATGAATCCACTCGGAACCTAGGATTTTGTTAACCTCATATTCCACTTGACCCGTGGTAAGGAGGGGAAGTGGGGGAACATCTCCTCAACTGTCTGGGTAGTGTTTTTTTAAACAAAGATATATGAATTACCAGGTTGCCTGTACAACCATTGGAGAGTTTCAACTTAGCAGAAACTGGTGATAACGTTGTCAGAATGGGAAAAAGCCCAATATATCAGGGCTGTAATTTCTGGGGACCTTCTACGTCAAGATTTCAGTTTCATTCCCAGACCAAGTCACCCTGCTTGAATCTTCATTTTTCTGGGGTCTTGGAAAGATTGTACATCAATTGTCCATGAATTTGTTGTAATCGCCACACACACTCTGCCACAGAAGGAACCAAAGTGGAATCAGTTACATTGTACAATGGTAGAGCCTTGGAATGAAAACCCATCATAGAGAAAATAGAGAATACCTTGTTGAAGAATGGGAGCTGGTATTGTATGCAAATTCAGCTAAAGGGAGGGCCTTATCCCATTCACTGGTAATGGTGGTTAGAAAACAACGTAAAGTTTGCTCTAAGGACTGTTTCACATGCTCTGTTTGCCCATTGGTTTGTGGGTGAAATGCAGAAGAGAATGCAACTTCTATGCCCACAGATGCATAAAGAATGCACCAAAATTTGGAAGTGAACTGCGGCCAGGGGTCTGAATATATCTTAATTGGAATCCCATGTAAATGAATTATTTGCTGAGTGAACACATCACTGAGCTCTACTGCTGTAGGGATTTTGCTCAGAGGAATGAAATGGGCCATTTTGTAAAATAGGTCAGTGACCGCTAAAATTATCATGAATCCATTTGACGGAGGGAAGTCTGTGATAAAACCCATACTGGTGGTGTGTCAGGGCCCTGGTGGTATGGGTTGGGGTAGGCCACTTGAGGGAGCATGAGGAGGCTTATTACATGCACAGACCGAGCATGTAGCACATAGTCTTTCACATCTCTGGACATTGTTTGCCACCAATATTGACTTTTGCAGTTCTGCAGGTTTTTCTTTCTCCCAGGATGTCCAGTTAAGGCAGAATCATGATTCCAACAGATCACTTTCTGTATAAACTCAGGTTTCGGTATGAATAGATGATTGTTACACAGGGACAAGTGTTATTTGATCGAATGAGTCAGGTCTAACACCCAGTCGGTGGGATCCAATTTCAGAGTTTCATGTTTTAGTTATTATGGAAAAGACTCAGCGTCACACAAAACAATGACTTTCTCATGTGAGATCACACTCATTGGCTCAAGAGAATGGCTTGGAATAGAGGAGTAACCCATCCGAGACAAAACATCTGTCTTAGTCTTAATCAAATTCACTTAAAACAGGAACCAGTGCATTTGTCTTGGGGTTAAAAGCCTTACAGATCTAAAAAAGTGAAAGTTCTTGTGATCTGAATAAATCACTATGTGTGGAGCTCCTAAGTGGTAATGTCTCCGCTCAGTAAATCTCAATAGCCAACAGCTTCCTCTTAGCCACTGGATAATTCTGTTTTGCGGGGAGCAGTTGTTTGCAGTAAAAGGCTATTGGATATAAATGACCAGGTTCAGGATCCCTTTGGGACAGTATTCATCCCACTGCCACCTGCGACGCATCAGCCTTAACAAAAAAAGGGTGGTCCGGATCTGGGTGACGCAGAACAGGGGCTATGGTAAATTTCTTTTTTAATGTGGAAAAAGCTTCCTCTGCTGTTTCTGACCAAAGGCATTTACTTCCCTCCTTTAGCAGTTGTGGTATGGGGGTCATGATTTCAGAGAAGTGTGTGATTAATCTTCAGTAAAAATGTGCGAACCCCAGCAGACTTTGAATTTCCTTCAAATAAGCGTGCGTTGGCCACTGCAGGATAGCACTGACATTCTTGTGGTCAATGGTAATTACTGAGGGACACAAAATGTACCCAAGGAATTCTAGTGTATTTACGTGGAAGAAGCATTTTTCTAGTTTAGTGAAAAGGTGATTGTCTCGTAAACGCTGAAGAATACTTTTTGCATGTCGTATATGTTTCTTATCGTTCTGTGAGTAAATCAAGATATCATCAATATATACTATCACACATTGTTAGACTTGTCATCCTTGGCGTGGTCTCCCTTAACTTTTTGCCTCTGTTTCCCAGGTAGTTGATGTGTGCTGGACTCTGTTTTTGCTGTTTTTGTTACTCTGGGCACTTTACCACTGCTAACCAGTGCTAAAGTGCAAGTGCTCCTATACAAAATGTGTATGTAATTGGTTCATCCATGATTGGCATATTTGATTTACTAGTAAGTCCCTAGTATGGTGCACTAGAAGTGCCCAGGGCTTGTACATCAAATGCTACTAGTGGGCCTGCAGCACTGGTTGTGCCACCCAGATTAATAGCTCTGTAAACATGTCTCAAACCTGCCACTGCAGTGTCTGTGTGTGCAGTTTTAAACTGTAAATTCAACTTGACAAGTCTACCCACTTGCCAGGCCTAAACCTTCCCTTTTCTTACATGTAAGGCACCCCTAAAGTAGGCCCTACATAGTCCCAAGGGCAGGGTGCAGGGTATGGTTAAGGTAGGACATATACTAATGTGTTTTACATGTCCTGACAGTTAAATACTGCAAAATTTGTTTTTCAATTTTGCAAGGCCTGTCCCTCTCATAGGTTAACATGGGGGCTACCTTTAAATATTATTAAAGTGTAGATTCCCTTTGGGAGCTGATAGATATGTGGAGTTTGGGGTCTCTGAGCTCACAATTGAAAAATACATCTTTTAGTAAAGTTGATTATAAGATTGTGTGTTTGAAAATGCCACTTTTAGAAAGTGGGCATTTTATTGCTTAAACCATTTCTGTGGCTCTGCCTGTTTGTGGATTCCCTGTCTGGGTCAGTTTGACCATTGGGCTGGTTGCACCTCTCACTAGACAGTGACACAAAGGGAGCTGGGGTGTAGCATACATATCCTGATGAGCCATCTGTGCTAGGAGGGAGGGGGAGAGTTGTCACTCAGACCTGAAAGGGCTGTGCCTGCACTCTCACAACACAGTCTCCAACCCCCGATGTCTGTCTGGGGCCTCTCTTGGGCAAGGCAGGATTTCACAAACAAGAGAGACTTTTCTTTGAAGTAAGCCTACTTCAAAAGTCAAAATGGGTATTAAAAGGGCACCCAAAACCACAGACTTTAGAAATCTTCTGGAAACCAAAAGGAACCTCTGCCTGGAGAAGAGCTGAAAAGCTGGGGAAGAAGAGCTGTCCTGCCTGTGACTGTGCTTTGTGGAGCTATCCTTCAGGTGCTGCTTCTGCCTGTGCTAGAGGACAAAGACTGGACTTTGTGTGCCTTCCTTCTTGTGAATAACTCTCCAAGGGCTTGATTTAGAGCTTGCCTCCTGTTGTTTGAAGTCTCAGGGACATCAAAGACTTCTCTCCGCTAGCACCTGGAGTCTCTGCTGAGACTCCTACTCTGCCAAGTTGTGCCCATCCAGTTCCTGGAACCCTGAAAGGAGAAGCTGGCAGCCCAGGGGTGAGAAATCCATGCACAGACTGAAGTGCGGGGAAAAGATCGACGACACTCCGATCCGCGGCTGAAAAATCGATGTGCTGCTGGCTTCACGGCAAAAAATTGTCGCTCGTCTGCAGCGCAACTGGAAGATCGACGCATGTGGTTGGAGAAACGACGTGCAGCATCGCTGACGGAGGCAGGTGAGATCACAACCTGCGCTGCGTGGTTTTTGGATCATCATGCAGTAGGATTTCAGACACAAACATCGCTGGGTGTGTAAAAACTACGCAAGGCCTGCCCAGACCTGAGAGTGCAGTTCGAATCGACGCATCGCTGTCCTGCGGAGAGAAGAAATGATGCACACCAACTCGATGGAAGGAGAAACAAGGCACGGTCTCGCTCGTGAGTGATATCGACTCATTGCAAGCCCTTTTTGACGCACACTTGCCCGTGCGGTGTTATTTTTGCCACACAAAGGAACATTTCCATGCTAACAGCGTTAGCGTTGTGTTTAAAATTACACCAAGACTCTTTTTGTTTTTTAATTGATATCTTGATTTGTGTATTGTGGATTTTTGTTGTTTTGGTCTTGTTTGGTTTAGATAAATATTTTCTTTTTTTCTAAACCTGTTTTGTGTCATTTTGCAGTGTTTTCATTAAGTTGTTGTGTGTGTTGGTACAAATACTTTACACCTAGCACTCTGAAGTTAAGTCTACTACTCGTGCCAAGCTACCAAGGGGGTGAGCGGGGGTTAGCAGAGGGTGATTCTCTTTTACTCTGACTAGAGTGAGGGTCCTTGCTTGGACAGGGGGCAACCTGACTGCCAACCAAAGACCCCATTTCTAACACACATGCATCCAGAAAATCTCATAAGACTTTGTTAATAAAATATTGAAATACCTCTTGGGCATGACAGTATACCCAATAAGTCAAATCTGGTCCTAAAATTGGTTTTCCACTTGTCACCCTCTTTACACAGAGGTTATGCCCCTCACAAGTCTAACTTTGAATAGATGGTGGAATCTCTGACCTGGTCCAATAACACTGGGCCCAACGGGAGGGGATATCTGTTTTTGATTGTGGCTTTATTAATAGCCATGTAATCAATGCATGCCCATAACTCTCTATTCTTTTCAAGATCAAGGAACAGCAGGGATGACACAGGAGAGGTGGAATGTCTTATAAAACCAATATCTAGTAAATCATCTAAAAATGTCTTTAGATGTTGAGTTTAGGCTTCAGTTAATGCATAATTCCTGCGACACAGCAAGATTGCTCTAAGTAATAAATCAATTCTACAGTCATAAGCCTGGCAGCAACTGAGTAGCTTTTATAGGATTAAACACATCTCGTAACTCCCGATTTGACATCAGGCAAAAGTTAATTTGGGACGTTTTGTGTGAGAACACAGCTCAAGGGAACCACCACATTTAGAGTCGTGTGATAGCAAAAAGTGAAACAGGTGGGAGAGTATAAGGTAACCGATTTTTAGTAAATTTTGGGATTATGATGTTCCAACCAAGGAACTCCAGAATGGCTCCAAAGGTTAGGTGTGGATTAAGTTAAAAACCAACTTTTTGGTATGGCCATTTGACCAAATCATGACTAATGGCTGAGACTGGTAACTTATCAATCCAGACGACAGCTCGGGTCCATCTACAGACCAAACTAGCTCAGGCTCTTTAGGAACCTTTCGAATGCCAAGACATGCAGCTAAACACAGATCCAAGAAATTGTCTCTGGCTCCGGAATCTATTAAATAGTGAGAACTTCCCTGTTGGGGGGAAAATATCAAAGTGACTGTAATGTTAAGATGCCGAGGAATCCTGCAGGTAGTATTTGCTAAATATTGGGAGACCTGTGATTCTTGAGTACTCTGCAAGGCAATCTCTGCCCTTGATGAGAACGATAATTTTCCTGATTTGACTCCTCAATTGTTGTAAAGACCCCCCCTTTCTTGTTCTTTGGCTTGGCTAAGCATTCTCTGGCAAAATGGCCAGGTTTACAGCAGTAGAGAAATAAGTTAAGTTTATGCCTCCGCTCTTTTTCTTCTCTGAATACACCTTCTCTGAATGGGGTCAGGATCAGCTACCCTGTTATCAACTTCTTTTTTGTCCATTCTAAGCATGACTAATCTAGTGTTGCTATGAGTTTTCTCGTTCAAATGCTAATCCTGTTTGTCACCTAGGTCGATTAATTCTGAACAATCTTCTGGTAACTTGATTATGTGAGACAGGGAATCTTTTAGATCATCCCTAAGACCTCGATAAGACAGAGAAGTTCTCTTCTCCTTGGGCCATTTGGGTTCAGCTACCAGCAGATTAAAAGAGGTGATGTACATCAGCAGATCCTTGGCACCTTGTTTGATATTCAGGAGTTCATTATCACTGGAACGAATAAAGACATGCTTAGCAAAAACATTTTTCATAGCCCTTGTGACCAATTGGCCGTGGTACCTCCCAGTTAAGAAATGATGAATGCCATTTTGGCTGCATCATTTGAAAAGGTGTGAGGCTGGCACAAGAACTTTGTCTCACGAATACATCAAATTTGACACAATTCCCGTAAAACATCTATGAAGCTGCTAAGGGGACTAGCATTGGTGTAGTCACTGTCATATTTAAAGGGGATGTTCCTAAATTCCCCAAAGACATACCTTGATAAAGGTTGTTACAAATTTAGGTAACTGAAGAAAGGGGTGGAGCTCTTTTTGAGGGGTTTCCCCCAGGGTGTATGTCTGAACTTGTAATTTTAAGCTTCAAAACCTCTGATTGTAAATTCTGAAAATCTCGGGCCACATTTACCACCCCTGAATGATTCTCAGCCAGTCCTGGGCTAAATCTTGTGTATCAATGTGGTCTTGAGATTCCATAGCACCCAAGCTGAATATACACTTTTGTTGCTTGGCTTTCTCTCAAGACCACTCACTTGAAGGCCAGGTTATTCCACAGGACCGATGCCGGTCCTTCCGCTCCTCTCAAGAGCAAACTGCAGTACAAGCAAGGAGTGAAGTTCCTCTGGTAATTCCTCCTGAAGAGAAGGGGGGAATGGGAAACAGAAAAAACCTGAAGAGAAAAGATGTGTTTTCTTCGTTGTTCCAGGTGTTCAGGATGAGTCTTAACTCCAAACCGACCCTCTGCACACAAATAGGAAACGAGGCCTGAAGGGCGTCTTGATTATCTGTAAACAAAGGGTTATGGGCAAAAATCACATTTGGTGTTATCTGTTAGTTACTACTACACATGATATACACATGACTCACGTTACACACTATTGGTTCAAAGAAATAAATGGGAACGATTCCTGATAAGTCTCAGATTCATATATCTGAAAAGTTGTATGTAGCAGAACAGGAAGCACTTAAGGAATGCAAAAGTCTTTGGTTAGTCTTATAAGTTCAGGAAAAAAACTACAGCCTGTAGTCACTATGTTTGCGTTAATCAAATCAAGGTCTCACATGCTGTAAAATCAGAGCTGTCCCAAGAAGTGCTGTATTGTCTGAGGTGGCACTGTCTAAGCACGAGTATCAAGTGAGGATCTTACTTTGTTTTCTCTTTGTTTGTCTTTATAGATTTAGCAGTGCTGGGTGGGAAGGAACAATGCCATTGAAGAGCAGGAAATCCTGGTGCTCCGGAAGTGAAAAGAGGAACCTGAAGCCAGAGGAGTCAGGTAGGTCTTCTTTTTACAGGAGCAACAATCAAGCAATCCCATACACTCTGGGTGCATTTTTTATAGCACCACCCGGCAAATATGGCCACGGGCACACGTGTAGACCAGGATCTTGCAAGAGCAAAGTAGGATATCGATCTGATTGTTTTTTTCTTAATTTGGGCACATACTTGTCTACTGAATGCCTCACAAAGGGGAAGGGGGTCGTAATGGATGAGTAAGGCTCATGATGCATGATACCTGATGAGAAAGGGGGTGCCACAAATGAGGGAACGGAATTAAAGACTTTCCAAAAATGAATGGGCACAAAAGTCACAGTGAGGATGCCGTAGGCATCACTACGGGAGTTACTGCCACAGCAGGTGCAGATGCTATCACTGGTGTCACGGTGGGTGTTACGGCAGCCACAGACACTGCGAGACATGCAAATGTTGTCACAGATGTCACAGAGGATACAGATAGTGGCAAAGATGTCAAGACAGGTGCAGGTGTCACCACAAGTTTTCATTTCGCGTTCAGGTATTGCCCCAGGAGTGATGTTCATGACAGATACCAATGTAGAAACCCTAACCGTTTGAAGAATCCAACCATCTACTGAAATACTTTGCTGAGTGTGTAGGAATGAAGAAATTGTGCCCTCACTTTCAGAAAGATAAACAAGTACTACTTACCTTGGATGGAACATGGTTGTCTTTCGCCTCTCAAGGAGCTGTAGAAACCTCCCCTTCACCTTTGAGGAAAGAAGCTGAGCTGCTGGATTTGTTCTTGCTGGCCTGTTAAAGACAGTATAAGTAATTGTTGTAGCTGTCAGAAATGCCCCCAAATCCATTGGCCGTGGCAAAAGACACAATGGTCATATACCCTTTGAAAGCAATAGTGGGCAGGTGCATATTTGACTATCACTTTTATGAAGTGACTACCAGAGAAATTCACCCAACACAAGTCATTTTTAAGTAAACCCTTTTGTCACTCTAAGGAAATTGCAGTCTTTACTTTTCTTCATGGGACCAATAAGAAGTTACTTCATAAAAGATCCAACAACATACAAATGCTTGTGTTGGCAAGCCGACTAAGCTCTTTCTAAGCCCTTTTTTGGATTCACGTTATACTTCGAAAAGCAAAGGCCCATTTTAGGAATGAAAACTAGAGTGGACACTACTTTGTAAGGAAATGTAGGTTTGGGACAATTCACCCCAAGTTTAGAATGAACATGGGAGCACATAGTCTCTGTCTGACATTCACAGTCATGTGTTTTAAAAGGGAGAACTTCAAGGAATTGGAATGTTGGAGCATTATGAGGTCGAACAAAGGTTCTTCTATATTGACAAGAACCTCCACATGAACATTCTTAACCAAATATTCCTTGGCAAACATTGAGGAATCTTTTAGCCTCTTTGATCTGGGAGCATTAGGAAAATAGAGGAATCATCATTATCAGTACCATGGGTAGAGTGCTCATTATGACCAGTAGGATATATAGATCATAACAACAAGTGACTGTTTCTTCACCTTTTGCTCTTCCTCAAAACAAGGGGGTCACACATGTGGGTGGGAGCCTCATCCTGAAAGAGGTGGTTTAAGCATGGTTATTTAAATTTCACACACTTTTTGCACATACAGCATATTGGTGATACATTTGAATGCTGCACATCTTGCATACTGTGATGGGGAAATTTTCTAGTTAGATATTCGCATTAAAACTCTGCAGTATAACTCCTCTACCCCTGTGTAGCCATGGGCACTAGATTTGTTTGTCTGCTCTTGTGAAATGTGGGAGGCTTCAAAAACCCACATAAGACCAGGCAGGTACTGGCACATCTTAGTAAGACTGGCATCAGGATTTCCTTACTGCAGAAAACCCACCTATTGGGTAACCAAGGTGGATTTGTGGCCATGCAGGGCACTCTTTGTGTATCTCAAAATAATAAATACATACTGCCCAAAACATTGACGATCCAAGTTTTGTTTTTGGAATTATGGAAAAAAAGACTTATTCTGACCCCTGCTGCTATTGGGGGGAGGATGGTTTCAGTCTTGTACAGGACAGATCAAATGTGGCAGGTGGGCATGGTAGAGCAACTTCCACATGAGATACTTGCAGCGCACAACTTAATAGCTATTTGGGAAATCAGGCACCCTGAGGTGCAGAAGGGTATATTTTCTCAGTGCATAATTCCTGGTCACAGCAGAATATATGGCTGCTACAAGGACCATGGGTGCAAAGACACAGATGGTACAACATTTGGCAAATATGCGCTCAGACCACTCCTCTGTCTTATTATGTCTTGAGTTCCCAGCCTTCTCATGGAGAAGCTAGCCTGGTGCATTCTCAGATGCTGTATATAGAGACACCCTTAAAGAGGAAATAACGGAGTACTTTAGTAATATTATGGGTTCAGTGGATAGCAAATTCACTATCAGAAAAGCTTTTGAGGTGGTCATAAGGGAAGCCTGCATAGCAAAATAAAAAGGAGTTCTTAAATCCCATTGGACACACATGAAAACCTTTGAGCATCAAATGCGCAAACTATCAAGAATATGTCGAACTGTGACCCCAATCAAATAAATAGGTATTCAGCAAGAAAAATCAGAGTATAGCAACATTGCTACAGAGAAGTTAAGCATTTGCGATGCATGAGCCCCCAGTGCGATAACCACAATCATCTCTGAAAATGATCAACCCTGTCATGACACTGAGAGCATCCTCTAAGCCTTTACTCTCTACTATACTGCTTTATATACTTCTAAGCCTCACACGGGAGAATGGCAGATACTTAACTATAATCTAGGTGGCATCGCTTTTGATTGGTTAGGTGGTGGGCACCATGAATTTCTTATGTAAACTATTACCAGTGAGGTGATGGTGGCAACTATCCAGAATTTACAAGGTGCTAGGGCACCTGGTATGGATGGCAATTCAGGTGAATTTGATAAAGAATACACTTCCATATTAGCGACCCATCTACTGACTATTTTTTAGGATGTGTGTGAGAAACATGTTCTCCCTTCAGCATTGAGGGACACTCTCCATATCATGTTTCATAAACCAGGCAAGCCAACCCTATCGGCCTCTATCATTTACTGACACAGATGTAAGAATACTTGATAAAACAGTGTCCCAAACGATACTGCAATTGGTTGTTGATTTAGTATTGTCGGATCAATCAGGTTTTATCCATATAAGATCAACATTCAATAATTTGTGGACATTGTTTATGGTGATTTACCGACTGGATGCAGATCTGGTTGTGTTACTGCAAGATGCAACTAAGGTATTTAATTAACGCTAGATTCGGAATTTCTAAGCATCATACTGCAGAGAATGGGAGTGTTGCAGTCCGTCGTTAGCTGGATCCGGTTGCTCTATACCAACTCATCTGCATGCAACTGCATAAATAATTCACTCTCCGATCCCATTCCCACGCCCCATGGAACCAAGTAGGGGTGCCCTCTCTCCTCGCATTTTATTTGACACGGCAATAGCGCCACTTGCACACAGATTAAGGCAACCCTATTTTAAACTTCTCCGATCTAAAACGCATATCATTATATGCTGAGGACATGGTGGTCTATATTTGCAACCCCAGTGATAACCTCCCCCCAATATTAGGGAACACATATAGGCCCTCATTACAACATTGGCGGGCGGCAACCGCCACCCGCCAAGTTGTATCCGGCGTGCGGCCGCCAATGCGGCCGCACTCCTGCGGAGGCCATCTCGAGATCCCCACTGGGCCGGCGGGCGGAAACCTAGTTTCCACCCGCCGGCCCAGCGGGGATGTCGGCCGCAACACGGGAGCCGGCTCCAAATGGAGCCGGTGGTGTTGCGGCGGTGCGACGGGTGCAGTTGCACCCATCGCGCTTATCACTGTCTGCAGACATTGAAAATCTCCATGGGGCCCCCAGGGGCCCCGTGACTCCCCTTTCCGCCAGCCTTTTCATGGCCGTTCATACCACCATGAAAAGGCTGGCGGGAGGGGGACTCGTAATCCCCTGGGCAGCGCTGTTACAACCGCCGGGGCCAACGTGGCGGGAAACTGCCGGTCTCGGCGATGCGACCGCAGGGGCGTAATTCCAGCCTGTTGGCGGTGCTTCCGACAAAATAGCCCTGGCGGTCTTTGACCGCCAGGGTTTCAATGAGGGCCATAGTCTGGATTCTTCGTGGGCCTAAATATAAACAGGAATATAAATCTCTTGTTGGTCCCCCTCACGTGTTACACAGAAATGCCCATTGGACTACCCAAGTGCGTAGTGCACAGACTCAGTTAAAAATATGCATATGGATCAACTGGGATCCTGTAACAATTCTCAAAAGAAAATTATGGTGTAGTAATAACAAATCTTGAAGTTCAGTTAAAGCGCTTGTTTTCTTGTTTGCCCTCCCCTTAACCTTGGCGAGCACCATAGTTCTGATGAAGATGATTGCACTTCCGAAATGTGTATATCTCTTCAACAAGATCCCTCTAGCACTACCTAGACACCTGGTCCGTGCTGATGAAGCTCACCTGGGCAGGAAGGCAGACAGGACTTAAATGGCAAGTTTTGACCTTGCCATGAGACTAGTTTGGATTTGCTGCCCCAGATTCTACTAACACTATGTCCAAGTAAAATACGCCCCTTGTTGGTATTTTTCTCCTCCCTTCAAGTCCCACCTGGCAAACTAAGGAAATGGGGCATTGCCAACTCCACTCAAAGCCATGCTGTATGCAAAGATAGTTAACAGTTGATCTGAAATTGATACTGTCACTTATACGGTGTTGGCATTGGAGAAATTGGATTTAAAAACACGGTTAAATCTTTGTTATTCTTCCGTTCCGACCATCTGCCGTTACACCTTGAATGGCTCTCCCACACGTGAAGGAAAATCTCTGATCCTTTTATGTAAACATAATTTGGTTAAATTGTGTGATATATTCCCAGAGGGCACCTTTATCCAGCTAAAGATAGATTTGTTCGGGTCTGGATTGCATATTGTCGCTATATGCTATTTGGACACTTACCTCTGATTTTCATTTTGCTGCTAACCTCTGTGTTTAACCCTGATGTGGTTTCATCATACTCATCCCCATGCCTGGCTACAATGTAACGTACATGATATTACTATGGGGATGCTGCGTTTCATGTTTTTGCCGCGTGTTGTGGGCAGAGCCTCATGTCTACACAAGATGTGTGGCTTAAGGATTTCATGTATAGCGCCTAACAGCTCAGAGTGTATGCAGCTTTAACATGCTCCTCCACCCGCCTCAGACCCATTCGAGCCACACAAGAATGTCACATATTTATTGGATTAAGACTCTGAGCCTCCACGGGCACAGGGGTAACTATACGACGTGCTTATTTTCCTTCTCGGATGCATGTGCATGTGCAGATTCACCGGACGCAATTTTTTCACGGATCGCTCAGTCCACAATGCCACATGTAATGTCTGCACTCCCCAGGGAGGCACTTTCTCCTTATGTTCCCTGTTGATCGTGTGCAGTGTCATGGCTGTATCCCCACAAATGTACCATTGTGTTGTGATAAGGTAAGTAGCACAACTTGCAAATGTTAACAGTGTGCTTTGTTATCTGTCGATGGATCAATAACATACAAAAGAGAAGCTTGAGTGACTAAAAGAGTAAAGCAACCATGAAATGTGTGAGGTAAGGTGCATGCAAGCGAGATGTAATCAAAAGAACAAATGGGTAGCTGTGGTTTAATAACCCCACATCTTGAAACACATAGGGGGTCATTACGACCCTGGCGGAACAAGTCCGCCAGGGCCGTGGGACGCGGTGGCACCGCCGACAGGCCGGCGGTGCCCCGCGGGGCATTCTGACCGCGGCGGCTCAGCCGCGGTCAGAGAAGGGAAACCGGCGGTCGCCCGCCGGTTTCCCGCTGCCCCAAAGGAATCCTCCAAGCCGGCGCAGCATGCTGCGCCGGCATGGGGATTCCGACTCCCCCTCCCGCCATCCAGTTCCTGGCGGTTCTCCCGCCGGGAACCGGATGGCGGGAGGGGGAGTCGCGGGGCCCCTGGGGGCCCCTGCCGTGCCCATGCCTATGGCATGGGCACGGCAGGGGCCCCCGTAAGAGGGCCCCTAAAAGTATTTCAGTGTCTGCAAAGCAGACACTGAAATACGCGACGGGTGCAACTGCACCCGTCGCACCTTCCCACTCCGCCGGCTCTATTACGAGCCGGCGTCATCGTGGGAAGGGAGTTTTCCCCTGGGCTGGCGGGCGGTCTTGTGAAGACCGCCCGCCAGCCCAGGGGAAAACTCGGAATACCCTCCGCGGTCTTACGACCGCGGAGCGGTATTTCGGAGGGGGGAAGCCTGGCGGTCGGCCTCCGCCGCCCGCCAGGCTCGGAATGAGGGCCATAGTTTTGTGGTCCAGTGCCAAGGTTAACCTATAGTATATAATAATGGTGCTCATATGGTATCTGCTATCATAGGGTGTATGTGGATCATGAATCATAAGGTTTATGATTTCTGATAACATACATAATGATACTGAAGCACTCTTATCACAGTACAATAGGCAAAAAGTCCACAAAATAAATATTATTGAAAAAGTTCAATAGTGTTTGTTTCCAAATACGGTCCACAATTCCACATGTTGCTTGATTGTGAATTGTTTTCACCTTTTCATTAATCAAGTGTAAATCATCATGCTCAAATTTATCAGGCAGGAATAGAGAGAAATAAGAAATCCCAAACACCATTGTGCCTGAATCCAAATTTGCTTAAGAGAATTGTATCCTAAGAGACAGTTGAAACACATACATTGCCAACCAATGTTGGTATAAAAGTATACATCAGTGTATGTTTGCCAATAGGTCTCCAAGTGAAAAGGAGTGTGTGGTGTCACATTAGTCTAAAATCACAAATCGATTGTGTCAAAGACAGATTAAATCTTAGCCCCCAATCCAACCAAGTGAGATAGGAGAAGAGACCTCAATGTGTCAATCATGTACCATAAGAAAGTATAATAAGAGCTAGAAGGTAAATCACAAGGGGCCAGGGGCCAGATGTAGGAAACTGTTTGCGAGTCGCAAACGGCAAATTTTGCCGTTTGCGAGTCGCAAATCGCAGTTTCCTATTCAGAAATGCATTTTGCGAGTCGGGACCGACTCGCAAAATGCATTTCCGACTCGCAAATAGGAAGGGGTGTTCCCTTCCTATTTGTGAGTCTGAGTGGTATGCAATACCATTTGCGACCGCGTACTCGGTCGCAAATGGCATCGCAGTTACCATCCACTTCAATTGGATGGTAACCCACTCGCAAATTGGAAGGGGTCCCCATGGGACCCCTTCCACTTTGTGACTGGACCCACAAATATTTTTTCAGGGCAGGGAGTGGTCCAAGGGACCACTCCCTGCCCTGAAAAAATACCGAAACTAAAGGTTTCGTTTTTTTTTTAGGTGCAGCTCGTTTTCCTGTAAGGAAAACGGGCTACACTTAAAAAAAAAAAACTGCTTTATTGATCAAGCAGTCACGAACATGGAGGTCTGCTGATGACAGCAGTCCTCCATGTTAGCGAGTGCCTATACTCGCTATGGGGCCGCAATTTGCGACCCACCTCATGAATATTCATGAGGTGGGTCATTGCGACCCCATAGTGAGTCGCAGTCGGTGTCTGAGACACCGTACTGCATACCAATTTGCGACTTGCAAATTGCGAGTCGAAGGGACTCGCAATTTGCAAGTCGCAAATTGCCGTTTTGCTACATCTGGCCCCAGATGTAGGAAACGATTTGCGACTCGCAAACGGCAAAATTTGCCGTTTGCGAGTCGCAAATGTGAGTTTCCTATGCAGAAATGCATTTTGCGAGTCGGGACCGACTCGCAAAATGCATTTCCGACTCGTAAATAGGAAGGGGTGTTCCCTTCCTATTTGCGAGTCTGAGTGGTATGCAATACCATTTGCGACCGCGTACGCGGTCGCAAATGACATCGCAGTTACCATCCACTTGAAGTGGATGGTAACCCACTCGCAAATTGGAAGGGGTCCCCATGGGACCCCTTCCACTTTGTGACTGGACCCAAAATTATTTTTTCAGGGCAGGGAGTGGTCCAAGGGACCACTCCCTGCCCTGAAAAAATACCAAAACTAAAGGTTTCGTTTTTTTTTTTAAGTGCAGCTCGTTTTCCCTTAAGGAAAACGGGCTACACTTAAAAAAAAAAACTGCTTTATTTAAAAGCAGTCACGAACATGGAGGTCTGCTGACGACAGCAGGCCTCCATGTTTGCGAGTGCCTCTACTCGCTATGGGGCCGCAATTTGCGACCCACCTCATGAATATTCATGAGGTGGGTCATTGCGACCCCATAGCGAGTCGCAGTCGGTGTCTGAGACACCGTACTGCATTGCAAATTGCGACTTGCAATTTGCGAGTCGGATGGACTCGCAAATTGCAAGTCGCAATTTGCAATCTTGCTACATCTGGCCCCAGATTCACTATCTTCATATCAACTATTGGGTTCTCCAAGAATTTAGCTCAAGAAATCCAGTTCCAACCAAGTACATAAGAACAAGTATCACTGTACAAGAGTCAATATCACAGTGAATGTATTGAATAACAGATAGCCCCTGATGTTGTTGTGAATAAAAAAGTTCAAATGATAAGAGAATAAGAATTTCACCCAAAACTTTGAGGACTTACTTAAGGTCTGTATATTGCGAAGAATCACTGTATCATAGATGGATGCTATGCATCAGAACATCAAAGTACTGCACTCGTTTTGGTAAAACATGTGGAGCAAAAGCTAATGTTTTGATTAGGTTGTCATCATAAGACTCCAAATTTAGTATCAAATTAAGAAGTCAAAAACTAACATTAAGGAAACACCCAATAATACTATCACAAAGTAAGTATATAAAAGTGAACTAAGTAACCATGGCACAAAGATGAAGAATGCTAAAAAAACATGCTAAATAAAATAGAGAAAGGACACAACAGTTAGTGTGCCTGAAAAAATCACCATTATCGGTATTGAGCCCTGCATAAACAGCTGTTGATCCATTTTCTTTCTAGGCTTCTTGTATTGGGTTGTAACACCTCAATACCATGGAATTTAAAGTTAATGTTTTCTGCATGTGCATTATTGTTATATACTGCGTGGGGATAGTTGCTATTCTCATTTTTTTAACCCTATCTAATATATTCCTGTGTTCTGACTTTTAGATATTTAATAGTACTTTATATATATATATGTATGTATATATATATATATATATATATATATATATATATATATATATATATATATATATATATAAAAAATAAAGGAGAAATAATCAGACTTTTGGAGTGCTGTGAAAATTCTTTGTTTTCTATATATGTATATATATACATTTAATATATATATATATATATATATATATATATATATACGTATATACATATATATACATATATATATACGTGTATATATATATATATATATATATATATAGGGCGACACTCGCCTATGATGCAATATACAACAAATTTTGTGTTGCAATTCATGAATTGTCCCAGATTATATTTATTATTAGTATTGTATTGAAAACAGGTAATTTTATCTTCAGCAAATTGACAGTGTTGCAATATCCTCAGCTAGCCATGTCTGACTGTTAACATTTAATTGTGGTTTTATAAAGCTATGACACAGTATGTTGCATGGTTTGACCCTTACTATGTGTCATCTGAGGCTTTTATGATAAAATACTAGCAAGGGTGGGATTCACTTTCAGTAGATGCCAATGTTTATATCGGACTTTGTACACAGAGTGGCTTAGACAAGTATACGGCGAGATGAATGCAATCCTTTTTTGGTTACTATGTTTACGCATTTTATTTGATAGGAGGGTATGCCATTTGATACTCAATATTTTCTATTTGGCTGTCTAGGGTCTCTCTACCCCTGCCTGATAAATTTCAGATGATGACTTACAATTTTCCTATGGATAGGTTGAACATTTATTGGTATTTTTGGATACTGTTGCTGCCTTGAAAAAGTCACTTGTGACGAAACACGCATTGGCTGTCATTTGATGCATACCAACATTTCACAATCAATCTAAATGTGGAATTGTGGACCATATTTGGAATAGACACTACCGAACGTTTTCAACAAGATTCATTTAGTGGACTTTTTGCTTATTGGACTGTATTACAAGTGCTTAGTATCATTATTTAAGTTTGCAAGCGAGATGCAGCCTGAAGAATGAAGATAAACGGAGACAAAGCAGCTGTGGAAAGCTCCAAGTAGATGAGGGCAAAGAGTTCACGCGGTGCCGGTAAGCCCGAGGGCCTCACCAAAGGAGGAAAAGTCTAACAGGGAACAGGGATCATAGAAAATGAAAATTGGCAGCTAATGTTGATTTCAAATTAGAACTTGAGCACTTCTGGGTTGGTCATGTATTCCCAGCTTCCAATCATACCTGTAGAGTAAGGTGAGCACATTAATAAGCATGCTCTAATTTCGATTTTTACTCGAATAATTGTCAAACATGGTCACATTAAAGCGAGATTGGGAAGTGCTCTTTTAAATCCTGTACCGTGGTTTTTGGCTGTCTGGGAATATGTACAGTTGTAAAGTGTAGCTGCAGTATCCTATGACCTCAGTAAAAGTTTTCCTCTACTGGTGCTCCATTTAGTGCTCTGAATCGCCTTATTTCCTTTGTGGAAGTCGAATCAGCAACGCCGTTCAACCTTTCCCCGGCTCCTTCATAATATTTGCATCATGCTTAATTTGTAAGCTTGTGCTAATTAGGGGTCTCATGTAGGAAGCCGTTTTGTGGCTGCAAACCATGCAATTCCCAAAATCACAGGTCTTGCACCAAATTATGTTCTGCTATGTATTAAACCCCTTTTATGACTCGGAGAAGAATTTCAGATTTGCAATTGTAGGGGGTATGAACGGGGCACCCTTCTTAATTGTGTATGCCAATGAGATACAGCAATGGTTTGTGACTGCAATTGCACTTATAAACATTTTAAAAAGTTACTGATACCTCAAAGGAGGAGGCAACTATTTTGTAAAGAGTAAGCGATCCCTACTAAACAGCTTTTCCTTTGCTAATTCTGTCAGTCGGCATTGAGTGGAATAGGCAGTGGTCCTGTGAACTGTCAACAACCCCTAACATCTTCCCATATGGGAAACATATTTTTAAAGCACCACCCATTCCTTTAAGGAACACAAGCCACTTAAATAATTGTTTCACTTTTGGGAATGTGAACGCAGGAATGGTGTGTCCTATTTCTTGCAGGCTGGCATCACTGCATTAGTAGCCAATCGCGGATGGTCAAAATAACGAGCTGCCTAAATAATACTCATTAGGAAAGTCATTCTGCAACTCCCTGCAACTGAACTTTTTGCTAAGCACATATATTAAATTGACATATGACAGGCTTTTCAGAAAATGTTGGTGCGCCGTTTGAACCCACTATTTGCAACCCGCCTGAATGGACATCATGCTTAAAGTGCCAATCTGTTCCTGTGCAACAATCTGTATTCATGATTACACATAAGGTAGGAATTACAGTCCCTCTTCAGAGGACGTCATGCAGCAAGGAAACAAAGTAAATTCTAATTTACACATGAAATAGTGTAAGGTTATCAAACACATTAAAAAAACTTATAGTAGTTTTCTTTTGCAAATTGTAACCTTTGTCTGCTTTTAATTTCAAATGAGGTTCTGCGTTGCGACTCAACAAGAAACTTTAGGGGCTGATTTGAGAAAAGTGGAGCAGCACCCAGTGCAGCGCTACTTTCCTTGCGCCCCTTGGCGCTCCCCTTCCACCAACATGTGTGTGCCATATTTAAACTATGGCACACCATGGAGCAGGGTAAGGGGCAATAGCATCATAAGTCCTGATGCTATTAATGTACTCTGCAGGAGTAGCTCCAAAATTTTGGTGCTACTCCTGCAGAGAACATAGAGGCCCATTGTATTCAATGGCCTGCTCTGAGCAGGCATTAAAAGTGCCATTTTTTGGTCCCCCTAACGGCACACCACCAGGAATGAGCATGCAGGTACGCAGGACACAAAAGATTAGTCTATCTACTGCACAAAACATGTACTACAATTGCCAGAAAATGTTTTGCGATTTAGTCATTATGAGGTCCTCTGTAGTTCCAGTGGGCCAGTAACTCCATGGATCTAGTATCTTTCACCTGGAGACTTCACCGGCTGTAGTCAAGTAGAGGGTCCATCTGGAATGAGGAATTACCAGGTGAATTAGGAATATAATTACTGATTACTGTGGTTTGAGGAACCCTAAGGTGTCTAGATGTTATAACACCTGGTAACTCCACCCTTCCCTGGAGTTACCATTGTTGCCAGTATTAGTAACTACCGGGCAAAGGGGTCGAAGTTATTGGGTCTATGACTGCGGACCCCAGAATAAATGTCAGAAAGCCAGGCTGGAGTTATAGCATGCTGCCTAAAATAAAGCACGCACGGGTGCACAGTGCTCCAAAGCTGCTTGTACTGAAATCATCCCCAGGCAGGAAAGGATAGCGATCCTTGCAAAGTGTTGCCGTTGTCTGGAGAGAGATTTTGCATGCATGGAGAATGACAGTGCAACAATGACAAACTAAAGTTCCTTGCAGGACATGAACTCCTACACAGTTTCAGAGACAAGGTGGCCCTCTTGAATTTATGGGTATACCTTTGGTCGTGCCCTAATTGTCTTTACTAGGTAATCATGATACTATGTTGCTGTAACCGGGTCCTTGCTACGCGTATGTAGGATTTCCTTCTATAGAATTGTTGCTCCCCTTGGAGTTGTTTCAAGGGCAATAGTAATGCCAAGAGGTGTTCTGCGAGTTGAGCTGTGTTGTGAAAACAAAGTTTGAACTATTTGAACATTTAACTTGATCTTTTTTTAAACAGTAGGATTTAGGGCAAGACTGTCCGTAGCAGGCATCAGGTGTTTTCCCAGGAGGCTGAAAGGGTGGGGGGGCGGTTTTGCAGCAGTGGGAGCTGGTTTTATTACTGGAGGCCAATTTGCTGCAATATTGGCATCCAATACCAAAAGCAACAGTGCTTTACACTTGCATCCAACCCCCAGAACTCCCGCCCGCGGCTGGTCCGACAAAGCTGCTTGGGCTGCTTTGGATTCCCAGCACAGCCCTGGTAGGATTATTGCTATCATCAAAGGTTATCCTGTGATGAAACAGGAAGGATTCTCAACTTACAAATGAGTTGCAAATATTATGCATTTGTAATTATGTGCAAGACTTTTAGAGTTCCAATAATGTTTATATAAGCTGCCCAGTTAGCAATTACAGGGTATTAGTGTACACAAATTGGCTTTCAGTGGCACACTATTCAAGTAGAATCTTTAAACCATCTTCCATGAAAGAGTGAATAATGATGAATCTTGGGGTAATTATCCAATTCATAGAGAGAGCATTAGGGAACACATATGTAAGATACTCATCTCTTATTCATTTAGTATCAGGAAATCCCAAATCCTCATAAAAGTACAAAGTTGGTTACACAGAGATATCACTAAAGTATATCCATTCGCTGTTAAGTTTAGTGCCAGAGTATTGTAGCCAGTTACTAAACATACAACTTTTGCCTTTAAACATCTCACTATGCTTTGTAGTCCTTAGGGCCCAGCAGATGTAATGAGTTATGGTGGGTGAAACAAGTGGCCAGTTTTCTTTGATTCATGAGTATAACGTTAATGCTCTCTGAAAGGAAGCCTTAAATATTTAGTGCATATTAGAGTTACTTATAGAGGAGGACCACTCCATCATCGATGATCAGCTGATATCATCTCATATTGATTTCGTTGAGAGAGTAGTGGTGCATTTTCTTACTGCCAATAAACGGGGATGCAATCGAATTAGAGGGAAACATTACTGGTTTACTAAGGAATGTTGCGCATTAGATTTCTCACTGGTCAAAGCAATTAAATCTAAGAACCCAGCTCAAATGTCTAAACTTAGGAAATCTTATAAGGCAGCCATTCCTAAAGCTAAACAGGATTGGGACGAACAGAGGTGGGGAGCTTTGAAGGATGCATCTGTTGGCAAAGATTGTTCTAAATTTTGGTCATTGGTTGCTCGTTGCTCTGCCCTAAGTGCATTGGATGTTACTATGATCATCACCCCTGTAAACTGGGTAGACTATTTTAGTCAATCGTATTCTTCTGATTCCATTACCCTGCCTCAGGAACAGTGCTTGGTTTCATCTGTTTGGCTCAGTCCTCCTTATACCCATCTGTTCGCACTTGCAGAAGTTGTTCAATCACTTGCTTCTAAGTGTGGTAGGGCCTCTTGCCTGGATAGCATAGCAGCGGACTTGTTTTTAACTGATAGGAAGGCTTGCCCTCGATATATCTGTGCAATAGCTAACGCTATAGCAGCCAGGGACCCATTCTTTGACACTTGGAAGGGTGCCATGGTTGTACCAAGACACAAAAAAGGAGACTGATCCCTACTGAGCAACTATAGGCCAATTAGCCTATTAGATTGTCTGCAGAAGGTCTTTCACCGATGTGTTTTGAGGAAAATCCAGGACTGGATGTTTGATCAGGACATCCTTAGACCATTTAAAGCTGGATTCCACAGAACAATTTCCCCCATAGATCAAGTGTTCCGGTTTTTGCTGTTGTACTGGGGAATGAACACAACTGGCAAGGGCAACCTTTTTGTTGCCTTTGTAAATTAAAGTCAGCTATTGATCTAGTTCCTAGACTTGATCTATGGAAGGCTCTTTCAGACATGGCACTGCACCCCCCCCACATTATCTCACTATTCATATGCCTTCACGAGGTTAACTATGCACGTGTCAGGTGGTGAGACCAAGGCCAGCTGACAGACAAGATACCTGTATCTAGGAGTGTGCACCAGGGTTGCATACTGGTGCCCACCTTGTTTTCGTTATTCATTAACAACATAGTCCCTTTCCTGACTCAGGTAGACACAGATGCCCCACTTTTGACAAAAAGCTAAAGTCCTGACCTTTTGTTTTGTCAATGACACTCTGTTGATCTCCAAGACACCAAGGGGACTGCAAAACCTCTTGACCTGCTTTGATGAGTTTTGTCACCTTGTGGCTTGGCGTTCAAAACTTCTAGATGTAAACTAATGTCATTTAACCCCCACAAATCATTTAAATTGAACATTGCTTCAGGAGGAATTCCTCTTGAGTTGGTGAATTATTTTACTTATTTAGGAGTGAGGATCTCAGGAAGAATGACTTGTAAATCACACATTATTAAGGCAGTCACTAAACAAAAACAGATTTTGGGTGCCTTACTTAAGGAACACTCCGCTTCACATACAAAACCAGTTTGACCAGCCCTCCAAATTTATGAGGCTAAGGCTTTAAGATCAGCCCTTACTGGTGCAGGATTGTGGGGGAATTTCTAATATCAAGGAGTTTTCTAAAGTAGAAAACAAATTTGTGAGGAACTTAGTATTTCTCCCATCGAGTGCCCCGTTGTATTTATTTTTTATGGATTTGGGCATTAAAGTGTTGGCACATAAAGCAATATTGCATCCTCTGCTGTTCTGGAGACAGCTATGGACTACTCCTGAGTAAACTCATTATGTAGAGCTCTCAAGGATGTGCTAAAAGCTGATTGCTTTAGTAAGGTTCCCTTGTTCAGTAGCATCAAAGATACGTTGTATTCTCTTGGGCTGTCCGAGTTGAGGGATAGCCCAGAGGTTTCTAATTTTCCATTCAAGGATGATTTGTAAAAGAGATATTAGATGGCTGTTGCTACTAATGAATTATGAAGTGCCACTTGTTCCAAGTTTTCATGTGATTTTATTGATTTTAAACGTGAGAGCGGATACAAAGTGTTTTGGGATCAGATTTTGGTAGCCAAGAAAACTCTATTTCCAGTTTTAAGTGGTCGCTTTACCGTTAATACTGTTTACTTCTAAATAGTCAAGCAGAGATCAACTGTATGTTCAGCTTGTAATTTCCATACTGAGAGCCTTTCTCAAGATTTATTTCTTTGTCCAGTTTATGCATCTCCTCGTTGAAAGTGGCTAGTTCCAGCATGCAGATGGCTAGGTGTCTGCAGCCGCTCAGTTGCCCTTGATATTCTTAGGGAAGATACTTGAGCTGCCCTAGTCATTTCTGTTGCCAAGTTTCATGGCGCTGTGTGGCTTCTTAGGAGAAAAACTCTCCCCTTATTACAAAAAGCCTGAAGTTGCTGGTTAGTTTAATTGTTTCATTTTGATTATTCATGTACTTCAATTTTATATTGATTATAACTACCAATACTCTGATGTAGTTGGCATGCGCCACACTTTTGGATACGGGTAATTCTGCAATAAAGGTCTTTGGCTTAGGTGTAACAGGTACCAGGCAATGGTCTCTAAAGTCCCATAGATCTAGTTTGTGAACTTTTAATACTATCACAAATATAATGTAACTGCTATAAATAGACTTGGCCACAAAAAATACCTTTACACTGTAGCTTAGGTTTTAGAAATTCCAAGGTGCCTAGCAGTCTTAATCATAAAGCCAGTTTATAGCCCTTGTGTCATAACTAAATTGAAAGCAAATACACAATCTCTTCCTGATAAAATAATTAACCCTCCTCATTTCTGCATTCTTTTTCTCGAAACAAAGCATCCTAATCAATAGACTGTAACGCTGTGCAGACCTACGTTAAATGTTATCCACATTAATCAATGGATATAGAATTACAGTTTTGAATTCTAAATGGCAATACCAAAGGATAGTCGCTCATTGTTGCATTTTCAGTTTCAGGTTCATCTGGAGTGATTAAGGAACCTGCCTTCCCATTATTTGGCCCAGGTTTATTGTTGATCACAAAATCATAATCAGAAAAGAACAGTCTCCTCAGAGGCATCTGGCAGTTAGAGCTCTGGCTTACTTTAAAAAATGTAAATTTCTCTGATCTGTGTAGACTTTTACTGCATATTTAGATCTAAAAATAAATGTCAGAGGGAGTTGGAGTGGGTGATGTGGTTGTGAAAGTGTGTGTGGCACATGCATGCATGTTTGGTTGTGTGTTGAGTTGCAGTGAGCAACAATCAGGTGAGTGTTGTTGTGTGGTTCACAGTGTTGTGATGTGTGTAGTTGTGATTGAATGTGAGTGTGTTTGTCTAGATGAGTGTGTAGTTGTGTGGTAGTTGTGGTTATGTCATGTGTGGGTGCAGTGCCAAAAATGTCTGTGTGTTGTGTCATGTAAGCATGGCAATGTGTGTTTTCAGCATGTACATGTTGGGTGGTGTTGGAATGGCAATGGGTTATAGTGTGTATGTGATGTGTTGTGTAATGTGTTGTGCAGGGGGACACATATGGCTAAAGTACAGTGTGTGTACCTGACTTACCTCTATTCCATTGCCACTGCCATTGTACAATGTCCATTGTGTCCAGCGATAGTCTCCCTCCATCAGCAATCCAATGCCAGTACACCACCTGCTGGACTGTAACATCTAAGTACAGTTTGCGACACCCTGCCAGCGTGACAGCTACGAACAGCACTCTGTTGTGGTAGTCTGCGGCTCAGTCTCAATACATCCAAATACGCTGGGCAGAACACCGTTGACTTGACTGTGTTTTTGGGAGCGCTGTGGTGGCATATTGGCGGTACTACCGCCAAGATCTAAATCAGGCCTTTAGTGCAGAATGCAGTCTTCAACTCATTGCCTTCACTGACTCTGAGGAAATAATAGGTTTCCTAGAAGGCAAGCTTAGAAAACAAAAGCTTTGCATATTTGATTTGATTGGATAGAACAAACAGATACCAAAAGTAACAGATATTTATTTTTTATGGTTAATCTTTTGGCAGACCCATAGTCCATAAATGTTCTTCACCTCCCTTTTCTCACACAAAAAAGCAACAAAAACAGAGGTGAAGGAGCATGAGATTCTGATGGCCTAATGAGTTCATTATCAAGTCTTAATCAATATACTGTTTCAGACTCTGTCAGTACCTATACTTGACTGCAGGGTATAGCTGCTCCAGGTTCCAAATCAATCTTGCAGTCATAGTCTCTAAGTAGAGATAATCAATATGATCTCTTTTAATCAAATACATCAATAAAACATTTATAGCAGTTAAATATGTTTACACAACTAATGACACAAGATGTTAGAATTCCTCCTAATGACTTATACGGGTGACTATTAAACAGTTCACTATTTGGTAAAACAATGATTGACACAATAATGAGCATTCCGTTGTCCTGTCCAAGCTGGCATGTGCAAGCTGCCTGTAAGGTTTACACTGAGTCTACAGTGGCATGCCCAGTATCACCTTAAATTCAGTTGTATCAATCAAATCAAAAGACATTTTCTCATAATGACTTCCAAAATGTACTAAAGGATTCATTACTATATGGAAACATAGAGGCCCTGAAGACACCAGTGAACCATCCACTTCCTTAACCTATTTAGGAGCTTTCTTCCAAATCACTGGTAACTGTAAATATTAAGCACATTTAGTACCTATTCAATTCCCAGAGCCTGATGAATTTAAGAATTTAAAAGTAATGAAAGAATCCATTCCTGTCCATTTGGCAAAGTCATTTTCAAAGGGATAATTGTATGAGCAACAGAGGACAGATAGTATTCAGTACCTAAGTTGAAAGGAATACAGTTTTCCCTGGTTCTGCATTTTCTAGTTCTGAAGTTGCTACTGCTTGATTCCAAGAGGTTTAGTTTAACAATCTTTTACAAAATCTCCAGACTTGCTACTATACATACATAACGTTTGTATACATGTTCTTCCTCTTTCTTCTTTAGAAAGTTGACCTTTGACAATTTCTAATCGCAAGAGATCAGGCACTTCAGAGTTTATATTCCCTTTTGCTCTAGGACTTACTACAAACAAGCTAGCATCAGTCTGAATTTTGTTTCAACAAGACTAAGTTAAAGAATGATCTAGCTGCACTACTAAGTCTATGATCGTTTCACACTTTGTGAGGGGATGGTCTCCCTGTGCCAGAACATCTTTTCATTTGCTTCATAACCCTTGACAAAAGAAAGTAAAAAAAAATCCGTCAGGCCACATAGTTGCAACTATAAAATGTTTAAAGGTGCCTATATAACTTACTAAGGCTAGGTGATCTTGTCTTAGGTTTAAAAATTCTAATGAAAGTTATTTCCATTCAAATACCTTTAATGCTCGCTTGCAGAAGGCAGACAAATGATACAGAAAAGGATTATTATGTTTTACTAATGGAATACTCCATTTAGCATCATTGCCACTTAAGAAAGACAAGACAAAATGTGCTTTTTTCTATTGTATGTATGTGTGTGTATGTTATTTCAGTAGCACAAATGGCAGCGGAGTCCTGTACGTGGTGTATGCAGGACTCAATATCTGGAAATATCATAAATTGACACAAGAAATGTCATTGAAACAGATGAAGAAATAATGCAAAACTATTGGGGTCACCACTAAATCTCTCAGGTAGTGCTACTAGTATTAATGGTACAATGTGGGAGTATGACTACATGCTAATCTTTCAGTCTTTTATATGAGACGGCAAGGCCCAACGTCCATTAGCCTCAGGTTCTGCAGGTAGGAGTATCAGATTTGTGACTTTCTTACAGGTTTTAAGAGAACTGATTTCTTATCTAATCGTTATTAATTTATATTGTAGTTTAGTCACTACAGTTAAAATAACGAGGGCTAGGCAGTATGTGAGGATGGACTACCCTTGCAATCCAGATCCAACAAGATTGATGATAACTTCCACATTTCAACGACCACAGAGCTAAACTGTGCTGGTTTGGGGCAATGGAACATGAGAGAGAAACAGAGACATTGGATGTTGCCACACTGTCTGGTTGCACAGTAGGCTTTTAATATGACTGTAGTGGTGACCACCAATATTTACTTCTGCTATTATACATGTTATACCTTCTAACAGTCTCTCTATTGTCCACTCTCCATTCTGAAATGAGTTTTATATTTCTTCTGATCTAAAGTGCAGTTAACATTGATATACTGATGATGTCCTATGGTGATTGCTAAGAGAGCTACCTTCAATATTATGCAATGGCTTTCCATGATTCTGTTCACATTCAGTGTTACAAGTTGATAGCCATACCATGAAATGCACTAATTATTAATATTGTGCTTGTAATCTAAACTCTTGGAATTTACGTATTTGCAATTATTGATATCTTCCACACTACCATAATTCAGTGCCAACAAGAGTCTACTCATCTTTGCCATAAAGATTAGTTCTTTCTCCACTAGGGTAACTCTTTGTGATAAGTGCAAACTGGAGTTTGTAATCCAAATGGATGACACAGTGTGGAAAATAACAAGTGCAATACAATTCATAATTCCATGATGACTCCTTATAAAAATAAACAAGTGCTACAGAGTTCATAATCCTAATTAGTGACACATTATGAAAAACGTGTGATCTATATCCTTTACAAGATACCTCTCTGAGATCAAAGATGTCTTTTGTTGACTTGACAGAGTACCAGATGTCATAGATTCTAATAGAAAGTCCTAGCTGCAGTAAACCATGTGTTACAATTGCCCAGCAAGGATGCTTTGGACCAAGACGAACCTATACACTTAACATTCAAAATGGCCACTTCCATTAGAAAGTCTTGTGAGAGTCATGTGGTCCTTCGGGACATATAGGGGGTTATTACAACTTTGGAGGAGGTGTTAATCTGTCCCAAATGTGACGGATATACCACCAGCCGTATTACGAGTTCCATAGGATATAATGGACTCGTAATACGGCTGGTGGTATATCCGTCACTTTACCATCACTTTTGGGACGGATTAACACCTGCTCCAAAGTTGTAATATCCCCCATAGTCCTCTTTGCTTCAGGTACTTAACTGGGTGTATCCTTCTGATACATTATGCTTCTGTCTAGACGGTGCCCACGACTGCAAACCTCTCAATCCTCTTCTACTTTTGAAAGGATGCGATTTCAGAAGCTTCAGAGTAGCGCTACTTTTAACACATGGATACAGAATATAAGTGACGAGTATGGGTCCCACAGAGGGCCGTATATCTAAAAAATACTGGAGTTGCCAAAGTAGGAGGTCAAGTCCTACATGAACTTTGCATTAAGGCAGTGTTTTTACACGACTGTGGAGAGTTTACCCAGCTTAATATGGATTTAGTATATTTTGCACTTTGTGCATTGTATTCTAAGAAAAACGAACACTGGCATACTGTTTGAATAAGGTAACAGCAATAGAGTTGGTAGCAGAGGGGCCATAAACAGTCCCTATGTGAAAAGCACTTTTTGAAACTATCTGATGGTGATAATTATGTTCACCATCTCTTCAACCTGTAGATTTTGCTGCATTTCAGAGTGAAGATGATCTGCGCCAAGATGGAATTAATTCACAATATTCTTCACCTACGTACTCTAGGAGGGATTGGTTAATTGTAGAGATAGGTGAGACCTGCAGATTAATATCCCAATATGAACCCTCACTCACTCAGAAATACCTAAGAGCATGGTTTGCATGGCACTCAATGTGACACTTTATTGTTGTATTTTGTTGTATGGCTAGTTAACAATTCTGGCATTTAACACACTTAAAAATGAATACAAGCAGATCATAATGCTTTAAAATTATGTTATTAAGAAATTGCACAAAATGTGCTTTGAAATCACTGCAAGAGCTGACGGCTTGTTGATTCACTTAGTATCATTTTGTTTCCCCATTTTGTGTACAGCCTGTACTGCATTCTCGCCTCATTGTCATGCGTGGTACTACCAAGCAAGAATTCACAAATGACTAGCTCTGGAAGCTTACTTTTCTTATATCTTGTATACATTTTTTAAATGCCCTTTTTCTGTGTTTTAGTGAGAAAGATGCTCACCTGCTACACCACTGGCCGAGTTTTATTTTCTGTCACATGGATTCTCACTTGAAGGGTTAGCATTACACAGTAGCAGTTGGTGACTCAGAAAAATTGTGGGGACTACACCTAAAAATACATACAAACCTACATGAGCACTTCAAACTGAAGTGGCTACTCCCCATTGCTGCCAATCAGCCGTAATGACGCACATGCAGCGCCCTCACACTCCGACCAGCAGATAGTAAAAAT
Source organism: Pleurodeles waltl (assembly GCF_031143425.1). Classification (NCBI taxonomy): domain Eukaryota; kingdom Metazoa; phylum Chordata; class Amphibia; order Caudata; family Salamandridae; genus Pleurodeles; species Pleurodeles waltl. The sequence goes on from NC_090440.1 coordinate 360,975,072, forward strand.
AAAATGGCAATAAAATCAAATTATTACTGTTTTATTTTTTAGCTCTCTGCAGCAGTGTGGGTGGGGGCGATGCTCCTCCAACCACCACATATGCACAAGCTGAAATGGCAAAAAGTTGCTACTATGCAGCTAAGGGGAAAGGCTGCCACTTTACACAGTGATGCACATTACGCAGTGATGCCGCATTTTGCTTCTTTTGCTAAATACACTTGTGCAAAGTTGGGGTACAAGTAGCCCGTTTTAAGTAACACATTTTGCTTAAGAAAGATCACTATCAGCTGACATCATACAAAATATTATATATGATTTTGCCTTAAAATTAGAAGATCAACCACATTCCGCTGTTTGAAAGTGACGTAGTTTAATTTATGTAAAACATATACAATGTAGTAAGTGCCAATGCACAAGCATTATTGCACACACTTCTTCTAACGTTTATGTTTATGTCTAGATCTTATATATAGAGCTCTAAATAACCTCAAAAGAGGTATCCACGCGCTTTTAATACGATGTTTCACCAGAGGAGAAGAAGAAAACAAAACGGATGAAGATACATTCAGTTTCTGATCTACATTTTGAGATCAAACAAATATGCTTTCAATTGTTCTTTGAAACAAAAAAGTAGGCTCGTGATGGGAAATGTAGCAGCATCTTATTCCAGGCTTTCGGGTGCATCCTTCTAGCTTGCTTGAATTTGGGAATAACGAGCTGGCATTGGAAGGAGGATTTCAATGTTCTGGAAGGTGTATATCCCCAAATCGTTTATGTCCTGCTGTTTTCTCTTCCGAGTGGGATTGCAGAGGGAGGGCATATAATTTCAGGGGTAGCTCCTCCGCTAAGGCGGATAGGCGTCACCTCCCTGGCAGCAGCAGGAGCTGCAAACCTTTGAAAAATAAAACGATAATAAACTATGTTTATTATTGTTTTATTTTTAAAGGGGCGGGCCTTGGGAGTGACGAGCACTGAGGGGGGTGCACAGGGCACTCCCCTCAGTGCACATGTATGTTTGGCCGGCCGTGTTGGGCCGGCCAAACACACATGCGCAGAAGGGCTCTCTCCAACCCAGCACTGTGTTGCTGGGTTGGAGAGAGCAAGCCCAGGCTCCCAGTCTGTGTTGGAGCGAGGGCGCTCCAGCCAATCATAACGCTGGTCTGATTGGCTGCAGGGCAGGCTGGGAGCATGTGCCTGCAGCAAGGAAGAGAGAAGAGGTGCAGCCGTGTGGAGAAGGTATGTTTTTTTTCCACTTTTCCCAGTCGCCAGCGACAACTGCATAATTTGGTGATAATGCGCCTATCTCCATCTTTGGATAGGAGCCATTTTTCAATGGGTATAAGTAGCAGGTGTGCCCTCCGGTGAATGTTAGGGTGGGTAACCTAGTGTTGGCCTATTGGTAATGGAGGTGTTTTGCTTCAGTTTCTCAAAACTGATGGACCCATCGGGATAAAACTTGCGTCCAATTGATCTGCGTCCGGCACCTGGCCAGGCAGCAACTGTTATGGGATAAAGGCCTGGGGTAAATTTTTGTTTCCCAAGATGAGAGTTGGCAGCAAGAGGAATTAAGTCATGCAAATCTGTCCCAAACTGCAAGGGTGGCCCTAGTGACAGGTGACAAGTATAGCCCCCACAACCTCTGCTTCTTTTGTAGCCAGGGTATTTTCCAGAGGTTCTCGCCAATGCTTTTCAGACTCTTAGTATTTTCACTCCACCAGAAAGCAGACCTGTGCTGCCTGATAGTAGTACAGGAGCCTAGGTACCCCTAGACACCCTCCTCTGTTGCTGGAAGGTGGATCTGAAAGCAGTTCATACGTGGCCATTGTCCCTCCTAGACAAAGTGGTTGATTTCAGTCTGAAGGGACTTGAGTCTACCCTGGGGTGGCCATGTCAGGGGAAGGGTCTGGAAGAGGGCCCTCTGTAGTGTGGTATTTTTCAGGGCTGCTATCTCCCCAAGCCAGGATAGGCACTAATGCCTTCACTAGGCCGAATCTATTTGTACATGACAGAGTAGGGCGCAGTAGTTGGTGGCCATCGTTTCGCAAAGAGTGGGAGCGATCTGTACTCTGAAGTACAATACCAATGAAGCAGCCCACGTCAAAGGGTATCGGGTGGCCAACAGCTCCTGTAAGGAGGACATACTGAGAGGCTAAGGGCCTGTGATATCTGGAGGTTGATGTGAAAGCCCAGCACCCCTCCAAATTGCCCATATTCATCTATTAAGGCCGGCAAGGAATGCAGAAGGCCATTAAGTGGTGCCAGGACATAATCTGCATACAAATTATGGTGTGTTCTTATCCCCAAAACTGTAAAAATGTATCCCAGTGATATGCATGGTGTCTCTAACTCTATACTATGGGTTCCATGTACAGGACAAATAACGGGGTATAGTGGACATCCCTGCCTTGTTCCTATGCAGATTGTAAAGGGGGTCGAAAGCACCTCATTGACTCGTACCACTGCCCTAGGTTCACCATTACTGCTGACGATCCAGGAGCCGAATCTTCTTCCACAGCCAAAATGGCTCAAAGTAATGTCTAAGTATGTCAAATGCACACAATTGAATGCCTTTTCAGTGCCGATGGCTAAAAGCATTACTTCCCACACTAATCGATTGGCTTTATCCACTAAATGCAGGATTGGCTTACCAGTGTCCCTGCACTGCCAGTGGTGGATTAACCGGTACTGGTCATGCTCCACCAGTCCCAGCATAAGGGGGCCCAATCGAGCTGCCAATATGCTGCAAAAGAGTTTTGAATCCATACTGATGAGTGAAATGTAATGATATGAGCCACACTCATGCTTATTTTTCCCGGGTTTGGGAATCACTTTAATCGAGTCCTCTAGCATGGAGCATGGAAAGGTACCAGTGTCCACCAGCGAATTGAAGAGTCTGGTGAGGAGAGGGGTGAGCTTCTGGCAGAATGTTTTGTAGAAAAGGGCAGAGAAACTATCTGGTCCTGGGGAGTTGAGGAGCTTCTTCAGCTCGATTGCCATGATGACTTCAACTATGTAAAAGGGTTGGTCAAAGGAAGCAGCCTGTTGGAGAGTCAATCAGGGAGTGTGTGCATCCTGAAGGTAATCCTGGGAATTCATCAGCCAAAGGTCCTGCACCTCCTAGAGGACTTATCAAAATCCCTAAAGGTGGATGCTATATCAGTATTATCTCTGGTTTCGCTACCATATGACTTAAGGAGAGTGCTGACTCTATCCGCCTGCTGCTTTGCTCACAGTTTATGGGACAGAAGTCCACCATGCCTGTCTCCCCCTACATAAAATTATTGTGTAATCAGAGGAGTGCATATTCCTCTCTATCTAGGTCCAGGCTATGCAGCTGGGGTCAGTTCCTCTGGGCCCCTGTTTGTTTGTGGATGGGCTCCAGCTCTCACACCCACTCCTCTAATTCTCCCCTTCTTCTCCCTAAGCATCTTATTCACAGCTGAGGAGATGGCAATGAATTACCCCCTCATGACACCTTTTAATATCTCCCACAAATGGCTATGGAGGTGTTCTCGGTCTCATTACCGCCAGGAAGTCAGCGATACTATGTGTGATTTGTCGACTGTGTCTGGACAATGAAGCAAGCTTTCTTGTAACCTCCAAGGGTGATTGACCCATTGTGGGGGTTCTATCTGTAATGTGAGGAGTAGGGGGCATGATCAGACAGAGCTCTGGGGTCAATCTTGACTGCCTTGGTCTGTGTTTGTATGCTTGTTGTCCTCAGAAAACAGTCAATGGGGGAGTATGTTTTATGGGCATGTGAGTATTAAGTATAATCTCTAGTATATGGATGTGCAGTCTGCCATAAGTCAATCTGTCCGCCCTCCCAAAGTCACGCTTTTCCACCTCTGGAGAGTGGCCCAGCCTGCCTGAAGCACTTTCCGGATCTGTCAAGGTCATTGCTGATCACAAGGTTGAGGTCTCCCCCTATCAAGTCCGCCCAGCCCAGGGAATCTAGTGTGGCTAATATAGTCTGCTTTAAAAATTGTTCCTGATTATCTTCCAGGGTGTATGTGGATACGATGGTGAAGGACAGCCTCCCTACTGAAGGAGTGCCTTCCTACATGTATATGGTATGATAACAGTCTCTCTCGTATTTCAGAAACTTTACACCCCATTGAGAACAAGACGGCCATACCCCCTTTCCTTGTATGATCGGAGGAGAAGTATTGGTGCAGGAATTGGTGGGTTTTAGCCTGTGCCAGTTGATGAATAGAATAAGCAAATATTCCTATCAGCTAATTTATAAGAAGGTCAGCACCATCTTCCATTTGGCGGGACTGTTGAGCCCTTGCACATTGAGGGAGGATAATTATCTTTAAGTCAGCGTGGTTGGCGAAATGGGGGTTAAAAGCTATTGCTTGCATTTTTGTGTGGAAGAGTCTGTGGCATGTGGATGAAGTGTGCCTGGGAATCAGTCTAAGTACACAGGAGGGGCCTGAGTACACGCATTTGGCTCTGTGACACAGTGAGTATGAAACCAATATAAATGCTAAAAAGAAAGAAACAGGTACAGAACTGAGTAGTCCACTATACAACTGTTAACAACCAAGTTAGCCCCATGGTTGGCTCTTGGGCTGAAGGCAGGAATCATCTCATTAAATGGTGGAAAGTGGAATCCTCCACTCAGCCGCTGCATGCCTCCGTTAATGCCAGAAGTGTGCATTAGCAGCTCAGCAGGGTTCCCATAAACAGCAGCAGACATGGATCCGATCTTAGTTGGTATCTTGTTGCTCTGGGTCACCCAAGAGGCTGTCTAGAACTGCTTGTCTTTCCAAAGCAATAGTTTCAGGGTCCAGATGGCGGCCCCTGAGTGATTTTGCAGCCCTTTGCTATTGGTTCGTGTTGCCTCTTTTTGGTTTCATTGGATCTTCACTGCAAGCTCCCTCCAGCATCATCAGGAATTTTTAGGAGCCAGCGGGCCTCTGTTAGTGTTTTAAGTTGTTACAGCATATCCTCCCAGCGGAAGAGGAGGTGGAAGGGTGGCTCCAGTTATACGATATCCCCTTTATCCAAAGGAATACTGCCATGGACCAAAGGCCCCGTGCTTCTGGTGGGTCAATTCAGATGGGTCTTGGTAAAGGACTAATTTGTTACCCTGGAATAACACTGGGTGGTGTCCCACACTTTGTGCAGAGCAGTTTCTTTCAGTTGGAAGTCATGGATGCATATAAGGATATCAGGCAAATGTCTGCCTTCAGCTCCTAGGCAGCCCTCAGTATGGACCCTGGTGAACTGTATTTCAGTCTCCTCCATTGGGTCCAGAATCTGGAGGAAGAGGGCCTAGACGTAGGACAAGATGTCAGTGCCTTCAGCTTCACTCAACGCTCCAAAAATGTGCATGCTATTCCTGCATGAAGTGTTCTCTAGGTCCTTGGCATTGGCCTGCAGTGTACCTTGTTACTCCTGTAGGTGCAGAATCTCTTGCTGAAAAAGTTGAATTTGCTCACCCCATCTGGTTTCATTTCCCTCGAGTGCAAACACTGTATCACTCACCTCTGCCAGATTATGCCTGACCTCCCAGAGGTCCTGTGAGAGCCCATGTATAACCTATTGAATGAGAGTATCCATAAAGATCCTTGTCAATAGGGCCTTCTCCTCGGTCCCCTCTGCTGTGGGCATGGATCGTTGAGACTGTTGGCCATCCTTGGTCGGAACTCCTGAAGACAGCGTTAGCATGTTGTAAAGTGATCGGTCTTTCTTCCCCTTTGCTGATGGCATAATGGGCCCCACCTACAGAGGCTCAAGCTCTGCTGTCCCAGCAGCATTACATGTAAATGGTGGGTTCCCATGAGTACGATACCCAGCAATGCAAATCGCTACTTCTCAACCCTCCAGCACGTGCTTATGACTCACTGTGTGTGGCCTAATCAGCAGCTCCTGGTGCAGCCACTTGTCTTTTACTGTCATGTAGTCTGCTGTCAAGGGGTTCACCCAGCATGATGACTCTATAGAGGCTACAGTTCATTGTGTAGTGAATTGGTGTAGCCAGTGGGGCTTGCTGTGTTCCTGAGGAGCAAAGGCACAGTGTGTCTATTGGGGGGTCACCTCATGGCCTCCACTAGGCGAGGGCAAGCTGTGTCCTTGAAGATGCATCCTAGGTGTGGGTGAGATCAATGTCACCCCAGCTACTGTGCGTCCTGACAACCAGGAAGTCCCGCTGGATCACAGCTTAGTGACAGAGTCCCCAGTGACAGGAGGCAGAAGCTGAGTATTCATTGTCCCCGAGGCTGTTTGAGGCACAGGGCAAAGCCTGCACACCAATGGGTCCCACCGGGTCTGGTCACATGAACTTCAGGAAACTCAGTCACCCCTGAGTGGCCGCTTGCACTTACCCCAGAAGCCCTGCTGTCCAAAGTCATCTCAAGTGCCAAGATGTTCACCCTGCAGGTTGGTTGTGGCTACCACTACTTTCCTTTGTTGTTCTCCTCAGTGTCATTCTGCAGCTGTTCTTGGATCAGTGCCATCTTGTGCCTCTCAGTCTCTGGACCACATCCGCTGGAGTGCTTGTCAGTGGCCCGGGGATGGCTCACCAGCTCCCACGTTGCCTCCAGAAGAGATCCTGTTCTCTTAAATCCCTACTCTGGATCCCAAGCTCTGTATTAGAGGCTTTTAATGGTGACAGATGGGCAGATGGGCAGATGTGTGGAATAGACTGTCCTATGTGGCTGCCATCTCGATCAAGACCCATCGAAGTTGCATATTTAGAGAATAGTAATGTGAGATAGCCTTCCTTCTTTTCACTATGAATCAAATTAAGACATAGGCCCTCATTACTACCCTGGCGGTCGGTGTTAAAGTGGTGGTAAGACCGCCAACAGACCGGCGGTAAAAAAAATGGGATCACGACCATGGCGGAAACCGCCAACACAGACAGCCACTTCAACACTCCGACCGCCACAGCGGTAGCAACGAACACCGCGGCGGTAACCGCCAACAGACAGGCGGAAGACAATGTACCGCCCACACTATTACAAGGCACCAATCTGCCAGCTTCTCCGGGGCGGTACCAATGCCATCAAAAGCATGGCAGAAACAGTACACAGAAGGGAAACCACTCACCTTTCGACACCCAAGGAAGAACTAGGACGCCATGGAGCCCGAACTGCAGATCCTACCCATGTTGCTTTATCTATTCATACACCACAAAGTAGAAAGAAGGCAGCGGTTAGCATTAGGGGATGGGAGGAGGGAAAAGAGAGTGACACACACACGCGGCACGCAACACCCTCAACCCCCACCCACAACAATATACACACACACATATCCAATAACATCACAGATACATCCCGTCACCCCTGGAAGAACGCAAGGACCAAACGAAATTAGTTTAACTAGTGTAATATTGGAACAATCAGATAGATCAAGAGAACAGCAAATAATCAGTATACACAAATATTTACAGCAAGTACACAAGTCCGTCCACTGTCCCATGAAATGTCCGTGGACCAATGGTCCCAAAAAGCATGTGCAAAGCCCACACATGACACCTGCCTCAAAACGGAGAGAACACTGCAGGGGCATCAGGTCGAAAAAAACACAGGCACCTCACGGGGAAGGGGAGAGGGGGCACCTCTGCCGGATGATGGTACGACGCCGCTGCTCCTCAAGGGGGCTCCATGCCCACTCCCTGGTCCTGGGGAGTGCAAAGTGACAGTCTCTCAAGTCTCTCAAGTGGGTTCACTGCTTGGTCCTGGGGAGTGCAAAGCCACAGTCTCTCAAGTCTCTCAAGTGGGTTCACTGCCCACTGCTTGGTCCTGGGGACTGCAAAGCCACAGTGGGTGGTTTGCCTACATGCTCTGGGGGGGGGGCTTTGTGCCCAGAGTGCTTCATCCTGCCAAGGACTGGGTGAGTGGATGCATTTCTCCACTGGTTCTGGAGGGGGCTTTGTGCCCAGAGTGCTTCATCCTACCAAGGACTGTGTGAGTGGATGCATTTCTCCACTGGTTCTGGAGGGGACTCTGTCCCTAGAGTGCTTTATCCTGCCAAGGACTGGGTGAGTGGATACATTTCTCCACTGGTTCTGGAGGTGGTTTTGTGCCCAGAGTGCTTCACCATGCCAAGGATAGGGTGAGTGGATGCATTTCTCCACTGGTTGTGGAGGGGGCTTTGTGCCCAGTGATGCAGCACCTGGGGTGTGGCAGTTGACATCCTCTCACCTGGGTTTCTTAGCCACGTGATGTACCTGGAACAGGTAGCATGATACTCCATGGAGGCAGAGCCACAGGCTATCCTGCGGTGACTTAGGCTGCCAATTGCTGGTTTGTGTCAGTGCTGCAGGTCGTGTCTCTAGTGGTGTGTCTAGGGTCCAGGACATCACCTGCAGACTCTGACTGGTGCACACTGGGGATGGGCCTGACATCCGACAGGGTGGCACCGGCAGTGCACGTGGCGATGCTGAAAGTGGTGCAGGTGGTTGTGTCTGCGGCAGAGATGCTGCCAGTGCTGGCCGTGGTGCAAGTGACTGTAGTGGTGGATGGAGACACCATCCCATCTCCGGCAGCCTCGGATGGCTGATCCTTGGGGAGGATGCTGGAGACTGATGTTGTGGCAGCGGCGGTGCAGGTGGCGGTGCAGATGGCGGTACAGGTGGCGGTTGGAGCGGCTGTGGTGACTGTGGTGCATGTGGCTGCCATCCCGGATGATATGGTGGTGACCGGCTGCTCACCAGGAGACATCGTGCCCTGAGGTGACGTGCTCTTTGGCTTGTGGTCCTTCCCCCATCTTGACAGTCACTGCAGGGATCTTGGCACTGTCCACTCGGTGTTTGGGCGAGGCCTTGGTGTGTGGGTGGTTGTGTGAATGGTAGTGGGGTGGTGATTGCCCATGAGTGGTGTGTAGTGTGGTGATGGGCGTGCTGGTGATGGAGGCAGTGGCTGCTGATGTAGTGCTGATGTAGTGCATGCATGTGTGAGTGGAGACAACACTGGGAGGAAGGTGGAGGACGTGGGGGAGGGGAACACAGTGGAGGAAGTGGATGTTGGGATGTGTGCATGGGTATGGTGCTTGTGTGAGTGCCTGTGGGATGTGTGGTGCTTATGTTTTCCTGAGCCACTTTTGTGTGTTGATGTGTGTGCATGCTGGTCTGAAGGTGTGCTTGATATAGGCTGAGGTAGAGGGGATTGGGTCTGGGTAGTGGAAGTTGGAGGGGGGAGGCTGGACACAGGGACAATGGCTGCCATTAGTGCTGAGGCCAGAGCCTGAAATGCTCTCTGTTGGGAAACACACTGAGGGGCTGCTGGGAGGGCGGTGCTGGTGGGGGGTGGCGGCTGTACCTGTTGTTGGGGTGGGCACAGAGGTGTTCGCTACCCCCAGGGAGCTTCCATCAGAGGAGGAGTCACTGTCGCTTGTATCCCCTCCTGTCCCCGTCGTGGAATTCCCCTCGCCCTCCGTCCAACTGGTGCCTTCACCCTCCATGGATTCACCCTCCAGGGCCATGTGGGATGCAGCTCCCTTCTTCACCAGTGCCTCTGCTTCTCCGCCAGATGATGCTAATGCCCACAAGGACAGGGTGGCAAAACAAGAAGGGGGGAAAGACAGAAAACACACATGGTCAATGGCAGCAACACCACTGCCGTTGGTGGACACAACACACAGGGGGGCAGCCCTATGCACTAGGCCATGCACTAGCAGTTAGTAGGAAATTCACCAGGCCATGGGGTACAATGCCTAACACCATTTGCTGCACACCTGGAACCCACAGGAGCCTGCCCACAAAAAATATTGGGTTGGAGTGCCTCAGCCTGCCCAACAAGGGACCTACCCTGCCATGTTCGCCCTGGCCTAGGGGAACCCACAGCCCACATCCCCCACCCAGACACTTCGTAAAGCGCGCAGAGTCATCTTTATGACACAGTATTCACCCCCTTGTGTCTGCTGTGATGGCCTCAAGCACCCATTATGGTGCAAAAGGCACCCCTTCCACGTTGGGAGGCCATCCCCAGCTGGGCCTCCGCCGTCTTCTTGCTCCAGCGGCACAGGTCCTCCCATCTCTTGCGGCAGTGGGTGCTCCGTCTATGATAGGCCCCCAGGATCTGCACTTCCTTGCCGATGGCACGCCAAATACCCTTTTTCTGGTGGGCGCTGACCTAGAGGAAAGGTACAGGAGGAAAGGACATTACTCATCCGTCCTGACCGTCATACTCATTGCCCACCAGTTCCCACCCATGCCCTCATGCACATACACTCACCATCCTCACATGCAGCCCTCAGCACCCCCCACATGTATCTTCCATCCACACCACTCCAATCAGACATTGCCCACTCATCATGCTCACAGTGTACCCACCTGTTTGTCTGGAGGACCGTAGAGTTGAGTGTACTGGGGGAGGACCCCATCAACCAGTTTGTCCAACTCCTCCATGGTGAAGGCAGGAGCCCTTTCCCCAGACACTCGAGCCATTGTCGCTTCCAGACTGAGGTCACAGCAGCACTTGCAGTGTAGGTTCTCTCTGTTGAAGGTCAGGTATCAAGTGAGTGAACAGATAGAAAATGGCGGTCACGTCCGCGGTGGTGAGTACTGTCACCGCCGGCATACATCACTATTGGCTCCTGGAACCCATAGGGCCCAATGATAACCAATGCTGAATTGCAAGGTGGTCTTTGACCGCCTACCGCGACGGTGCACAACACCAGCGCAGTTACATAATTTCCCCTTGTCCCTCCTCACAAGTCAGGCAGCCGCCATTTCAGGGGGGCACATGGCATGGCACCAAACTGCGTCACAGCAGAAATTTGGCAGATATACGGACTAACTACGCCACGCACAAATTTACTCACATTACTGCAAACACACATGTGCAACCTATGTGGTACATGACCCTCTGCTCACCGTTCTCCTCCATAGGCAACATCCGCTGGGGCAGATGATATGATGGCATCATCCTCCGGTGTACAGACCCCTGGTGGACCTGTCGACAATGGAAGACAGACACATCATTATCACCTACAGACTTGATCGTGCCACAATCCAAGACCTGTGTGCCCAATTGGAGCCAGACCTGATGTCAGCTATCCACCATCCCACAGGAATACCCCCTCTAGTGCAGTTCCTATCAGTGCTACATTTTCTGGAAAGTGGCTCCTTTCAAACTACAGTGGCCATGGCATCAGGGATGTCTAATCCAATGTTTTCTAACGTGTTGACCAGAGTGTTGTCTGCCCTGCTGAAACACATGCACAGCTACATCTTGTTTCCCAGGTGGAGGATTTGCCCACAGTGAAGGCTGATTTTTATGCCCTGGGACATTTCCCCCAACATCATTGGTGCCATTGATGGTACACATGTGGTATTTGGCCCCCGCAGAAATGAACAAGTAAACAGAAATAGAAAAAACTACCAATGGATGAATGTGCAGATGGTGTGTTTGGTGGACCAGTACATCTCCCATGTGAATGCCAAGTATCCTGGCTCTGTGCATGACGCCTACATTTTGAGGAATAGCAGTATCCCTTACATGATGGCCCAACTCCAGAGGAACCAGTGTGGCTAATAGGTGAGCCCAAGGTCCCCACACAGTATGAATAGGTGTCTGGGTATGGGGTAGTCCCTAAGGGTTAGTGTATGTCAAACAGTTATCACTCGACATTTGCAGGTGACTCAGGTTAACACAACCTCTCATGGCTACTGTCCCCAGTGAGGAATGCCAGGACAAGGGCAGAGAACCGCTACAATGAGGCACATGAGCGAACTATGTGTATTATTGAGAGGACGTTCGGCCTCCTGAAGGCCAGATTCCTGTCCCTTCATCTGACAGGTGGCTATACTACTCACCGAAGAAGGTGTGCAGGATAATCGTGGCATGCTGCACGTTGCACAACCTGGCATTGCGACGCTAGGTGCCTTTTCTGCAGGAGGATGAGCCTGGTGATGGTCTTGTGGCAGCGGTGGAGCCTGTGGACAGTGATGAAGAGGAGGCAGAGGAAGAAGATAATGACAACTGAACGAACATCATCATGCAGTACTTCCAGTGACACACAGGTAATAGACTGTAACTGATCCTCACATTTCTCAATACTGTAGGACATTGTATAAGTCTGCCTCTTAACCTCTGTCTATGGACACTGACAGTTCACTTTGGATTTTAATTTTTCAGATCTGGGTACCTCATTCTGCCTTCTGGTATATGTACTTCTGCTCAACAACTGTCATACATTGGTATGAACAAATACATTTGTGAAATATCAGATTGACTCCAGATTGGTTTGTGATTAAGGGGTGTTTATTTAGGGGCTAATGAGTATATGGGGTATGTGGAAGGGGCAATGGTGGAGGCGGTCCATAGTAGAGTAAAGTCTCTTGGTATCACAGGTGCATTGTCCAATGGGGAAGGGGGGTATTGGCAGTTCAAGGTGGACAGGGTAACTGAGTGGGACAGAAGGGTGACAATCAGGAGTGTCCTATTTCCTGGCGGGGTCTTGGCAAATGTTCTCTGTCTTCTGCCTGGATCGCAGGGACCGTTTGCAGGGTAGTTTTCCTTCTGAAGGGGGTGGGGTGCTGGTGGCCTGTGGTCCCTGTGGCGGGGCCTCCTGTCCACTAGCGCCGGCGGAGGTGGAGGGCTGTTCCTTGATTTAGCTAGTGTCAGGGGCCCTTTGTTGTGCCACTGCCTCCCTCATGGTCTTCCCTATTTCAGCCAGCACCCCTGCTGTGGTGACCAGGATGGTGTAGATGTTGGGGAGGTCCTCCCTGATCCTCATGCACTGTCCCTCCTGCAGCCGCTGGGTCTCCTGAAACTTGGCCAGTACTATGCCCATGGTCTCCTGGGAATGGTGCTATGCTCACATGATGTTTGATAGTGCCTCGTGGAGGGTCGGTTCCCTGGGCCTGTCCTCCCCCTGTCGCACAACAGTCCTCCCAGCTTCCCTGTTGTCCTGTGCCTCTGTCCCCTGAACCGTGTGCCCACTGCCACTGACCCCAGGTCCCTGATCATCCTGGGTTAGTGGGTTTGCCTGGGGGCCCTGTAGTGGTGGACACACTGCTGATTGGCGTGTTCTGGGGACAGTGGCATGGGCCCGCTGGGTGGGAGCTGGTGTTTCCTGAGGGGGGAGGTTCTGTGGTGGCTTGGGACTGTGGCAGGGGAACCGACTGTCCAGAGGTCCCTGATGGGTCAGGCTGGTCATCTTGATCCAGGTGTGCAGAGATGCTGTCGTCACTGTGGGTCTCTTCTGTGGGGGGACTGGATATGGCTGGCACCTTCTGTCCGGTGACGTTGGGTAGGGGTCCTGTTGGGGTGTTAATGCATTGTTAGTTTATCTGTGTGAGCCATCTTGTTCCCTCTATTACTGTGCTTGCACTATCGCCTTGGCCCTTGTGTGAGTGGTGATTGTGTGCCCTGAGTGAGTCTCTCTATTGGACATGCTTTGGTGATGGGTGTCCATGCATTGTTGTTGCATGCAGGGCTTGGTTGTGGGAGTGGTGGGTTGTGATGGTGGGGTGTGTGGGAGATGGAGTCATGGGAGTGAGGGTGAGGGTGGGAGTATGTGATGGCATGCAGGTAGGGTGGGGGGGATATTATAGTAAAGATATGACTTACAGGAGTCCAGTCCTCCTGCTACTCCTGATAGGCCCTCAGGATGCATGATCACCAAGACTTGCTCCTCCCATGATGTTAGTTGTGGCGGAGGAGGTGGGGGTCCACTGCCAGTCGTCTGTACGGCTACCTGGTGTCTGGATACCACGGAACGCACCTTCCCCCATAGGTCGCTCCACCTCTTCTTGATGTCATCCCTTGTTCTTGGATGCTGTCCCACTGCGTTGACCCTGTCAACAATTCTCCGCCTTAGCTCCATCTTCCTTGCAATGGAGGTCTGCTGCACCTGTGATCCGAATAGCTGTGGCTCTACCCGGATGACTTCCTCCACCATGACCCTGAGCTCCTCCTCAGAAAACCTGGGGTGTCTTTGAGATGCCATGATGTGGTGTGGGTGATGTGTGAGGTGATGGTTGATGTGATGTGTGGGGTGATGTGTTGGGGTGTGTGGTGTGATGTGCGTGGATGGTGTATGAGTGATGGTGTTGTGTGCCTCTGGATGCTGGTGTGGTCTTTGCTTTTCTCTCTCTCTGCTTCTTCCAAATTTTTCGGTGTAAGGGGTTGTGGGTAATGTGAGTCTGGTGTGTGTATTTTGAATTGTCCAATGTGGTGTAGTTTTGTAAATGTGTGTGTATTTTGAGCGCGGCGATGTGTACTGCCAATGGTTTACCGCGGTTGTAAGACCGCCGCGTTGATTTGTGGGTCGTGATACTGTGGGCGTATTCCTGTTGGCGTAATGGTGTTGGTTTTGCTATCGCCAGTTTATCACTGACCTTTGGTGTGGCGGACTTCTGTGTGTGTCTGTATAGTGGCGGATTTCTCAGTGTGGGTCATAATACCCGTTGCGGATTTCTGCCGCGGACACAGTGTGTTGGCGGTCGTTGGCACGGCGGTAAGCGGGATTTACCGCCAGGGTTGTAATGAGGGCCATATCCAGAGAGCCTTTTATAGGCTTCTATTACAATTGGGAGCGAGTGGACTTTACGCAGGTAGACAGGGACCACGGTTCTCTGAATCAAACCCAGGACAAGTCTAGCTGCTATGTTTTTATTAGACTTTACATCATTCCCCAAGCGGTTTTCCATTTTTGCCATCACTTCTCCTGTTTTTCTGAATTAATTGTTGTTGGTTTTAGGAGTGCTTGTGCTCTCTCCTTCAAACATGGTAAATCTGGCATACACCTAATTGGAACATTCAATTTACATGTAAGTCCCTAGTAAGTGGTACTACATGTACACCTGTAAGTTAAATGTTACCACTAGGCCCGCACCACTCACTATGTCACCCACTAAAGTAGTTTTTTAAAACATGTCTCAGGGCTGCCACTGCAGCATGTAGTGCAGTTTTAAACTGCCATTTCTATCTGGCAAAATAAACCTTATGGCAGGCCTAAACTTTCCTTTTTAGGTTTCACCTAGACAGCCCATGGTCTGTCCCTGTGAGACATGCTGTTTACATAAAGTGGGCTTATAGCTCTCCCATAGCTCACCATTTGTTAGCTTCAGTGTCACTCTCATTTCCTTCCTCCCGGTTTGTCACGACATGTCCTTTGTGTTTGGCCCTTCCCTAGAGCATGGACCAAGTACTTGTGTCCATCCACTGCTCCCATTTATGGAGCTACTTTTTTCGTTCTGTTCAAGCACCCCATATGAGTGGTTGTGTTTTCAGTTCATCTCCCATATCCCCTTCCATGTAGCTACAATTCTGTCACACCCGTCCCCTTCCATGCTGCTTCCTTTCTCTCCCACTCTCCTGACTTCTACTCTACAGCATTGTACTCTATGTAGCTGCACTCTACTCCATTGCACTTTATGTCAAAGCACTCTATGCTTCTGCACCACTCTACAGCACTCTATTCCACTGCACTGTATGCCACTGCACTCTACACCACTCTACTCTATGCCACAGCACTCTGTCATTGCACTCTACGCACTCTAATCTTCTATGCACCACTGTGCTCTATGCCACTGCACTCTGTGCCACTCTTCTATGCACCACTCTACGCTACTGCATTTTATGCCAAATCACTCTACACTAGGCCACTGCACTCTATGCACTCTATGCCACTCTTCCCCACTGCATTCTATGACACTGCACTCTATGCCACTCTACTCTGCGCCACTGCACTCTACACAACTGCTCTCTGCCCTGCACCACTGCACTCCATGCCACTGCACTGTATATCACTCTAGTCTGCACCAATGCATTCTATGCTATTTTACTCTACTCTGCACCACTCTACTCTACGCGACTGCACTCTACACCACTGCACTTCACACCACTCTATGCTACTGCAGTCTATGCCACTGCACTCTAATTGCAACACTCTACTCTTTGCCACTGCACTCTATGCCACTGCACTCTCTGGTACACCACTGCACTCTACATCACTCTACTAGCACCACTCTACTCTGTGCCACTGTACTCTATGCCACTGCACTGTACACCACTCTACTCTAAGCCACTGCGCTTCACACTACTGCACGCTACACCACTGTATTCTACTGCACTTTACACCTCTGCACTCTAATTGCACCACTCTACTCTGCCACTACACTCTGTGCCACTCCAATCTACATCACTGCAGTCTACACCACTACACTCTATACCACCCTACTCTACTTTGCACCACTCTACTCTATGCCACTGCAGTCTACACCACTGCAATGTACACCTATGTACTCTATGCCACTGCACTATCTACCACTTCACTCTACTCTACCCTACCCTCTTCTGCAGCACTGTACTCCATTGTGCTCTACCCCAGTGCACTATAACCCACTCTACTCTGCACCACTCTATGCTACTGCATTCTACACCACTGCACTCTATACCACTGCTCTCTATTCTGCACCACTCTACCCTACACCACTGCACTGTACACCACTGCACTCTGCTCTGCACCACTGAATTCTATGCCACTTTACTCTACTTTGTTCCATTCTATGCCACTGCAGGCTGCATCACTGCACTGTATGCTACTCTACTCTGTGCCACTTCACTGTATACCACTGGGCTCTATGCCACCCTACTCCAGTGCACCATGAGCTACTCTACTATGCACCACTCCATACCTCTGCAATCTACACCACTGCACTCTACACCACTGCACTCTACTCTATGTCACTGTACTCTACACCACTGCACTCTACTCTGTACCACTCTATTCCACACCACTGCATTCTATGCCACTGCACTCTACTCTGTACCACTCTATTCCATGCCACTGCACTCTACTCTGTACCACTCTATTCCACACCACTGCATTCTATGCCACTGCACTCTACACAGGCCACTCTACTCTACTCCATGCCATTCCACATGTCCCTTGATTCCACTCTATGGTACTCCACTCAATGCCACTCTACAAGACTCTACGCCATGCCACTCCACTCAGCGTCACTCTATGCCACTCCGCTCCAGTCTACCCCACTCACTCTACACCACTCAACTCTACTCAGCTCTATTCTATGCCAATCCACTCTTCACTCAACTCTACGCCTGTTCACTATACCGTATGACACTCCACTATATGTCACTCCACTCCACTGCACTCCACTCTATGCCACTCCCCTCTACTCTATACCACTCCACTCTACGTCACTTTGCTCTACTCTGTGGCATACTATGCCACTCAAAGTCACTCTAGCCTACTTCAAGCACCTCTATGCCACCCCAAGCCACTCTACTCCATGCCACTTCACTCTACTGTACCCCATGGTGCTCTAGAACAAGGCTAAACCTATTGACTTTGTGTCAGGCACTTACCTGTTCGCAGGGGTGAAATGGACACGACAAAGGTTCTCAACTTCCCTGCAGGCCAAGCAGACCCAAAGGAAGAAAATTGGCCTGATCCACCGGGACGAAGGGACGATAACTGATGAACACCAGGCTACCCGTCACTACTTCTGGATTGTCTGGTCTCTTCTCACCTTTAACAAGATAACAACCAACATTTAGTATTGCTGACTGTTTGTATATAAGGTTATTATGATACAATTACTTCATAGATTTACCTAATTTCCTTTATCCCTTTTGCCAAAAGTGTAATGCAGAATGCAGGATCTGATACTGAATCTATAATGATGAACCCACAATGTCAATCCAAAATAGCAGATATATATGTAAGTTGATACTAAGAAGTGTTTGTAATGTTACTACACATACCTAAACACCTTCAGCAAATGTGAGCATTACCACTTCCTCATGAGTCCCAGTAATACCTAAACAAATGCATCTCATTGAGAGTCTATCAGAAAATCACAGTCATGAGTACTAATTAATGCTCCTTGTGTACCCTTTGATAGACCAGTTCAATATACCCAGTTTCAAGTAACGTTCTCAGTATGCACTTTGATATGTAGACTCATTCAGAGTCCATCAGAAAAACACATCCAGCCGGGGGAGCATAAAGCGAGGAACCGCCGCGACCTGGACCAACCTGGATGACCCTGATGTCAACACAGCAGAAAAGAGGAACACAAGAGCAACCAGACAGAAGCAAAATGCGGAGAAATGGCAAACACAGGGACGTGGACTGCCGTGCAAGATACTGGATGCAGGTGAGTACTGCAGGCAGAGAAAACTTCCTGAATGACGAGCAGTCGCTCCTGATGCAGGGCGTAGCCTTAAAGGCTACGAGCTCCACCTATTTAAAGGGACTACTTCACTGGGAAGCCGTGTATGCAGCGCATCCGACAGTACACCCTTTCCAAGGGCCTCTACACAGGCTTGGCTTTATCAGGATATCAACAATGAAAAAGACGCAGAAGACGAGGTGTGTGTAAATGACATGGAGGTCAGAAGTGCGATCCACAGGTCCGTAACCCTTTCAATTAATCAAATAATACAATCTATGCCATATTTGTTTAGAGTCCAAGATTGCCTTGACCTCGAATTAAGGTTCGTTATTCACAACAATAGTTGGGGTTTTGTTAGGGAGTTTTGTTCCAGGGTAACCGGTATCAATAAAGACATGTGAAACACTGGGTGCATTCATATTGAGACAGTAATTCCAATTTCATGGCAACATCATTGATTTTCTTGACAATCAGGTATGGACTTATGTATCTTGGTTGAAATTTCCATGACCCTTTTAAATTGAGATGTTGCGTGGATTGCCATACCTGCTCTCTGACTTGGTATTCAGGAAAAGCTTTCCAACGTTTGTCTGTGTTGAGTTTATATGCCAGTTTTGCTTGATCGTTGAAAATCTTTGATCTGGTCTACATACAGGGATGTAGACCATAATTATATTAAAATGGGGTGACTTTGGTGGAGCTTTGCTGGGCATTATTATATGCAAACTCTGCATCCAAAAGAAATGTATCCCAAGCTGCAGCATCAGTTAACACCTGGCACCTCATATGTAGGTCTAGACGTTGATTCACTCTTTCAGTCTGACCAACCATTTGTGGGTGATAACTAGTGGACAAATGTACCTCTATCTGTAAAAACGCCACACAAGGCTCGCCAGAATTTAAATATAAACTGAGGATCTTGATCAGACACCATTACTGACGGTAAACCATGTAAAGGTACTATGGATTGCAAAAAAGTATCTGCTAATGCCCTAGAATTAGGTACACCAGGTAATGCTGTAAATTGGGTGGGCCATTTTTGAAAACATATTTACTGTGATCATTACTGTAGTATAGCCATGGTCTGTCTTTGGTAATTCTGATGTAAAATCTAAGGCTACAGTGTGCCATGAACGTGGTGGAGTTGGTAATAAGTGTAACAGACCTGCACGTGCTTGGTGTAAGCTTTTATTTGGAGCACATACAATACATTGTTATACAAACTGCTTAGTATCAGTCACAAGTGTAGGCCACCAAAAATGACGTATTCCAAAATTGGTTGTTTTCATCCAGATGCCCTGCAAGTAGATGTACTGTCCCTCCTGCAGCCGCTGGGTCTCCTGAAACTTGGCCAGTACCGTGCCCATGGTCTCCTGGGAATGGTGGTATGCTCACATGATGTTTGATAGTGCCTCGTGGAGGGTCGGTTCCCTGGGCCTGTCCTCCCCCTGTCGCACAACAGTCCTCCCAGCTTCCCTGTTGTCCTGTGCCTCTGTCCCCTGAACCGTGTGCCCACTGCCACTGACCCCAGGTCCCTGATCATCCTGGGTTAGTGGGTTTGCCTGGGGTCCCTGTAGTGGTGGACACACTGCTGATTGGCGTGTTCTGGGGACAGTGGCATGGGCCCGCTGGGTGGGTGCTGTGCTGGTGTTTCCCGAGGGGGGAGGTTCTGTGGTGGCTTGGGACTGTGGCAGGGGAACCGACTGTCCAGAGGTCCCTGATGGGTCAGGCTGGTCATCTTGATCCAGGTGTGCAGAGATGCTGTCGTCACTGTGGGTCTCTTCTGTGGGGGGACTGGATATGGCTGGCACCTTCTGTCCGATGACATTGGGTAGGGGTCCTGTTGGGGTGTAAATGCATTGTTAGTTTATCTGTGTGGGCCATCTTGTTCCCTCTATTACTGTGCTTGCACTATCGCCTTGGCCCTTGTGTGAGTGGTGATTGTGTGCCCTGAGTGAGTCTCTCTATTGGACATGCTTTGGTGATGGGTGTCCATGCATTGTTGTTGCATGCAGGGCTTGGTTGTGGGAGTGGTGGGTTGTGATGGTGGGGTGTGTGGGAGATGGTGGAGTCATGGGAGTGAGGGTGAGGGTGGGAGTATGTGATGGCATGCAGGTAGGGTGGGGGGGATATTATAGTAAAGATATGACTTACAGGAGTCCAGTCCTCCTGCTACTCCTGCGAGGCCCTCAGGATGCATGATCACCAAGACTTGCTCCTCCCATGATGTTAGTTGTGGGGAGGAGGTGGGGGTCCACCGCCAGTCGTCTGTACGGCTACCTGGTGTCTGGATACCACGGAACGCACCTTCCCCCGTAGGTCGTTCCACCTCTTCCTGATGTCATCCCTTGTTCTTGGATGCTGTCCCACTGCGTTGACCCTGTCAACAATTCTCCGCCTTAGCTCCATCTTCCTTGCAATGGAGGTCTGCTGCACCTGTGATCCGAATAGCTGTGGCTCTACCCGGATGACTTCCTCCACCATGACCCTGAGCTCCTCCTCAGAAAACCTGGGGTGTCTTTGAGATGCCATGATGTGGTGTGGGTGATGTGTGAGGTGATGGTTGATGTGATGTGTGGGGTGATGTGTTGGGGTGTGTGGTGTGATGTGCGTGGATGGTGTATGAGTGATGGTGTTGTGTGCCTCTGGATGCTGGTGTGGTCTTTGCTTTTCTCTCTCTCTGCTTCTTCCAAATTTTTCGGTGTAAGGGGTTGTGGGTAATGTGAGTCTGGTGTGTGTATTTTGAATTGTCCAATGTGGTGTAGTTTTGTAAATGTGTGTGTATTTTGAGTGCGGCGATGTGTACTGCCAATGGTTTACTGCGGTTGTAAGACCGCCGCGTTGATTTGTGGGTCGTGATACTGTGGGCGTATTCCTGTTGGCGTAATGGTGTTGGTTTTGCTATCGCCAGTTTATCACTGACCTTTGGTGTGGCGGACTTCTGTGTGTGTCTGTATAGTGGCGGATTTCTCAGTGTGGGTCATAATACCCGTTGCGGATTTCTGCCGCGGACACAGTGTGTTGGCGGTCGTTGGCACGGCGATAAGTGGGATTTACCGCCAGGGTTGTAATGAGGGCCATATACAGAGAGCCTTTTATAGGCTTCTATTACAATTGGGAGCGAGTGGACTTTACGCAGGTAGACAGGGACCACGGTTCTCTGAATCAAACCCAGGACAAGTCTAGCTGCTATGTTTTTATTAGACTTTACATCATTCCCCAAGCGGTTTTCCATTTTTGCCATCACTTCTCCTGTTTTTCTGAATTAATTGTTGTTGGTTTTAGGAGTGCTTGTGCTCTCTCCTTCAAACATGGCAAATCTGGCATACACCTAATTGGAACATTCAATTTACATGTAAGTCCCTAGTAAGTGGTACTACATGTACACCTGTAAGTTAAATGTTACCACTAGGCCCGCACCACTCACTGTGTCACCCACTAAAGTAGTTTTTTAAAACATGTCTCAGGGCTGCCACTGCAGCATGTAGTGCAGTTTTAAACTGCCATTTCTATCTGGCAAAATAAACCTTATGGCAGGCCTAAACTTTCCTTTTTAGGTTTCACCTAGACAGCCCATGGTCTTTCCCTGTGAGACATGCTGTTTACATAAAGTGGGCTTATAGCTCTCCCATAGCTCACCATTTGTTAGCTTCAGTGTCACTCTCATTTCCTTCCTCCCGGTTTGTCACGACATGTCCTTTGTGTTTGGCCCTTCCCTAGAGCATGGACCAAGTACTTGTGTCCATCCACTGCTCCCATTTATGAAGCTACTTTTTTCGTTCTGTTCAAGCACCCCATATGAGTGGTTGTGTTTTCAGTTCATCTCCCATATCCCCTTCCATGTAGCTACAATTCTGTCACACCCATCCCCTTCCATGTTGCTTCCTTTCTCTCCCACTCTCCTGACTTCTACTCTACAGCATTGTACTCTATGTAGCTGCACTCTACTCCATTGCACTTTATGTCAAAGCACTCTATGCTTCTGCACCACTCTACAGCACTCTATTCCACTGCACTGTATGCCACTGCACTCTACACCACTCTACTCTATGCCACTGCACTCTGTCACTGCACTCTACGCACTCTAATTTTCTATGCACCACTGTGCTCTATGCCACTGCACTCTGTGCCACTCTTCTATGCACCACTCTACGCTACTGCATTTTATGCCAAATCACTCTACACTAGGCCACTGCACTCTATGCACTCTATGCCACTCTTCCCCACTGCATTCTATGACACTGTACTCTATGCCACTCTACTCTGCGCCACTGCACTCTACACAACTGCTCTCTGCCCTGCACCACTGCACTCCATGCCACTGCACTGTATGGCGAGACCCGCCACCTCCGCACTCAACCCATCCCTCGTCGACAGTGGAACAAGATCCCCGAAGAGCAACTCTTCTCCGCACTCGCCGCCAACCAACCCACCCTCACCAACGACCCCAACGACGCAGCCCTCAGCCTCACAAACTTGATCTCCAACTGCGCAAAAAACCTTGCTCCCCTCAAACGCACGCATCGACAGACCAACACCAAAAAACCTCTCTGGTTCTCTGACAACCTCAAAGAATCAAAGAAAACTTGTCGCACCCTCGAGAAGGCCTGGCGCAAGGACCACACCGCTGACAACATGACCTCCCTCAAGAACGCTACCCGCGAACACCACCACCTGATCCTCGCTGCCAAAAGGAACTTTTTCACCGACAGACTGTACAAAAACAGCCACAACAGCAGAGAACTTTTCAGCATCGTCAAGGAGTTCTCCAACCTCAACGCCAACGCCGTCACGCCCTCACAGGATTTGCGCGAATCCCTCACCACCTTCTTCCATTGCAAGATCAGCGACCTCCACGACAGCTTCGGACACCAGACCCAACGAAACATCACCGAACCCGCACCCCCGGCCTTCACCCTCAACAACTGGACCCACATCAACACTGAAGAAACCAAATCCATCATGAACTCTATCCACTCCGGCGCCCCCTCGGACCTCTGCCCTCACTTCATCTTTAATAAAGCCGACGACATCATCGCCCCGCACCTCCAGGCCGTCATCAACTCTTCTTTTTCTTCTGCTACCTTCCCCGAATGCTGGTAACACGCCGAAGTCAATGCCCTCCTAAAGAAACCTACAGCTGACCCGAGCGACCTGAAAAACTTCCACCCCATCTCTCTCCTGCCTTTCCCAGCAAAGGTAATAGAGAAGACCGTCAACAAACAGCTGACCACCTTCCTGGAAAACAACAACCTGCTCGACCCTTCACAAACCGGATTACGAACCAACCACAGCACGGAAACCGCCCTCATCTCATTCACAGACGACATCAGAACCCTGATGGACAACGGTAAAACAGTCGCCCTCATCCTCCTCGACCTCTCGGCTGCCTTCGACACAGTCTGTCACCGCACCCTAATCACCCGCCTCCGCTCCACCGGGATCCAAGGCCAGGCCCTGGACTGGATCGCCTCCTTCCTCTCAAACCGTTCCCAAAGAGTTTACCTCCCACCGTTTCGCTCGGACCCCACCGAGATCATCTGCGGCGTACCTCAAGGCTCATCGCTCAGCCCGACACTCTTCAATGTCTACATGAGCCCCCTCGCCAACATCGTACGCAAGCACGACATCATCATCACCTCCTACGCCGACGACACCCAACTTATACTCTCCCTCACCAATGACCCCGCCAGCGCCAAGACCAACCTACAAGAGGGGATGAAGGACGTCGCAGATTGGATGAGGCTCAGCCGCCTAAAGCTGAACTCTGACAAAACGGAAGTCCTCATCCTCGGCAACACCCCGTCCGCCTGGGACGACTCCTGGTGGCCCACGGCCCTCGGCCCCACACCGACCCCCACAGACCACGCCCGCAACCTCGGCTTTATCTTGGACCCCCTTCTCACCATGACCAAGCAAGTCAACGCCGTGTCCTCCGCCTGCTTCCTCACCCTCCGCATGCTCCGCAAGATCTTCCGCTAGATCCCAGCCGACACTAGAAAAACCGTGACCCACGCCCTCGTAACGAGCCGCCTGGACTACTGCAACACCCTCTACGCTGGGACCACCGCCAAACTCCAAAATCGCCTGCAACGCATTCAAAATGGCTCGGCCCGCCTCATCCTCGACGTACCCCGCAACAGCCACATCTCCGCACACCTGAGACACCTGCATTGGCCCCCAGTCAGCAAAAGGATCACCTTTCGACTTCTCACCCACGCACACAAAGCCCTCCACAACAAGGGACCGGAATACCTCAACCGACGCCTCAGCTTCTACGTCCCCACCCGCCTCCTCCGTTCCTCTGGCCTCGCGCTCGCTGCCGTCCCTCGCATCCGCCGCTCCACGGCGGGTGGGAGGTCTTTCTCCTTCCTGGCAGCCAAGACCTGGAACTCCCTCCCCACCAGCCTCAGGACCACCCAGGACCACTCCGCATTCCGGAGACTCCTAAAAACCTGGCTTTTCGAGCAGCAGTACCCCCCCCTTTCCCCTAGCACCTTGAGACCCGCACGGGTGAGTAGCGCGCTTTATAAATTTTAATGATTTGATTTGATTTGATTTGATATCACTCTAGTCTGCACCACTGCATTCTATGCCATTTTACTCTACTCTGCACCACTCTACTCTACGCGACTGCACTCTACACCACTGCACTTCACACCACTCTATGCTACTGCAGTCTATGCCACTGCACTCTAATTGCAACACTCTACTCTTTGCCACTGCACTCTATGCCACTGCACTCTCTGGTACACCACTGCACTCTATATCACTCTACTAGCACCACTCTACTCTGTGCCACTGTACTCTATGCCACTGCACTGTACACCACTCTACTCTAAGCCACTGCATTTCACACTACTGCACGCTACACCACTGTATTCTACTGCACTTTACACCTCTGCACTCTAATTGCACCACTCTACTCTGCCACTACACTCTGTGCCAATCCAATCTACATCACTGCAGTCTACACCACTACACTCTATACCACCCTACTCTACTTTGCACCACTCTACTCTATGCCACTGCAGTCTACACCACTGCAATGTACACCTATGTACTCTATGCCACTGCAATATCTACCACTTCACTCTACTCTACCCTACCCTCTTCTGCAGCACTGTACTCCATTGTGCTCTACCCCAGTGCACTATAACCCACTCTCCTCTGCACCACTCTATGCTACTGCATTCTACACCACTGCACTCTATGCCACTGCTCTCTATTCTGCACCACTCTACCCTACACCACTGCACTGTACACCACTGCACTCTGCTCTGCACCACTGAATTCTATGCCACTTTACTCTACTTTGCACCATTCTATGCCACTGCAGGCTGCATCACTGCACTGTATGCTACTCTACTCTGTGCCACTTCACTGTATACCACTGGGCTCTATGCCACCCTACTCCAGTGCACCATGAGCTACTCTACTTTGCACCACTCCATACCTCTGCAATCTACACCACTGCACTCTACACCACTGCACTCTACTCTATGTCACTGTACTCTACACCACTGCACTCTACTCTGTACCACTCTATTCCACACCACTGCATTCTATGCCACTGCACTCTACACAGGCCACTCTACTCTACTCTATGCCATTCCACTCTACTCTATGACACTACATGTCACTCTATGCCACTCCACTATATGTCATTCTATGCCACTTCACTCCACACAGTGCCACTCTACCCCATTCCACACAAAGCCACTCTACTGTACACCACAGTACTCTATGCCACGCTACTCTGCCCCACTCTAATATATCCTCTTCACTCTAAACCCCTCTATGTCACTCTACTCTGTCACTCTACGCTATGCCACTCTAAGTCACTCTACTCCACTCTACTCTATGCCCCTTAATTCCACTCTATGGTACTCCACTCAATGCCACTCTACATGACTCTACGCCATGCCACTCCACTCAGCGTCACTCTATGCCACTCCGCTCCAGTCTACCCCACTCACTCTACACCACTCAACTCTACTCAGCTCCATTCTATGCCAATCCACTCTTCACTCAACTCTACGCCTGTTCACTATACCGTATGACACTCCACTATATGTCACTCCACTCCACTGCACTCCACTCTATGCCACTCCCCTCTACTCTACACCACTCCACTCTACGTCACTTTGCTCTACTCTGTGTCATACTATGCCACTCAAAGTCACTCTAGCCTAGTTCAGCACATCTATGCCACCCCAAGCCACTCTACTCCATGCCACTCCACTCTACTCTACTGTACCCCATGCTGCTCTAGAACAAGGCTAAACCTATTGACTTTGTGTCAGGCACTTACCTGTTCACAGGGGTGAAATGGACACGACAAAGGTTCTCAACTTCCCTGCAGGCAAAGCAGACCCAAAGGAAGAACATTGGCCTGATCCACCGGGACAAAGGGACGATAACTGATGAACACCACGCTACCCGTCACTACTTCTGGATTGTCTGGTCTCTTCTCACCTTCAACAAGATAACAACCAACATTTAGTATTGCTGACTGTTTGTATATAAGGTTATTATGATACAATTACTTCATAGATTTACCTAATTTCCTTTATCCCTTTTGCCAAAAGTGTAATGCAGAATGCAGGATCTGATACTGAATCTATAATGATGAACCCACAATGTCAATCCAAAATAGCAGATATATATGTAAGTTGATACTAAGAAGTGTTTGTAATGTTACTACACATACCTAAACACCTTCAGCAAATGTGAGCATTACCACTTCCTCATGAGTCCCAGTAATACCTAAACAAATGCATCTCATTGAGAGTCTATCAGAAAATCACAGTCATGAGTACTAATTAATGCTCCTTGTGTACCCTTTGATAGACCAGTTCAATATACCCAGTTTCAAGTAACGTTCTCAGTATGCACTTTGATATGTAGACTCATTCAGAGTCCATCAGAAAAACACATCCAGCCGGGGGAGCATAAAGCGAGAAACCGCCGCGACCTGGACCAACCTGGATGACCCTGATGTCAACACAGCAGAAAAGAGGAACACAAGAGCAACCAGACAGAAGCAAAATGCGGAGAAATGGCAAACACAGGGACGTGGACTGCCGTGCAAGATACTGGATGCAGGTGAGTACTGCAGGCAGAGAAAACTTCCTGAATGACGAGCAGTCGCTCCTGGTGCAGGGCGTAGCCTTAAAGGCTACGAGCTCCACCTATTTAAAGGGACTACTTCACTGGGAAGCCGTCTATGCAGCGCATCCGACAGTACACCCTTTCCTAGGGCCTCTACATAGGCTTGGCTTTTTCAAAATATCAACAATGAAAAAGACGCAGAAGACGAGGTGTGTGTAAATGACATGGGGGTCAGAAGTGCGATCCACAGGTCTGTAACCCTTCCAATTAATCAAATAATACAATCTATGCCATATTTGTTTAGAGTCCAAGATTGCCTTGACCTCGAATTAAGGTTCGTTATTCACAACAATAGTTGGGGTTTTGTTAGGGAGTTTTGTTCCAGGGGAACCGGTATCAATAAAGACATGTGAAACACTGGGTGCATTCATATTGAGACAGTAATTCCAATTTCATGGCAACATCATTGATTTTCTTGACAATCAGGTATGGACTTATGTATCTTGGTTGAAATTTCCATGACCCTTTTAAATTGAGATGTTGCGTGGATTGCCATACCTGCTCTCTGACTTGGTATTCAGGAAAAGCTTTCCAAAGTTTGTCTGTGTTGAGTTTATATGCCAGTTTTGCTTGATCGTTGAAAATCTTTGATCTGGTCTACATACAGGGATGTAGACCATAATTATATTAAAATGGGGTGACTTTGGTGGAGCTTTGCTGGGCATTATTATATGCAAACTCTGCATCCAAAAGAAATGTATCCCAAGCTGCAGCATCAGTTAACACCTGGCACCTCATATGTAGGTCTAGACGTTGATTCACTCTTTCAGTCTGACCAACCATTTGTGGGTGATAACTAGTGGACAAATGTACACAAGGCTCGCCAGAATTTAAATATAAACTGAGGATCTTGATCAGACACCATTGCTGACGGTAAACCATGTAGAGGTACTATGGATTGCAAAAAAGTGTCTGCTAATGTCCTAGAATTAGGTACACCAGGTAATGCTGTAAATTGGGTGGGCCATTTTTGAAAACATATTTACTGTGATCATTACTGTAGTATAGCCATGGTCTGTCTTTGGTAATTCTGATGTAAAATCTAAGGCTACAGTGTGCCATGAACGTGGTGGAGTTGGTAATAAGTGCAACAGACCTGCACGTGCTTGGTGTAAGCTTTTATTTGGAGCACATACAATACATTGTTATACAAACTGCTTAGTATCAGTCACAAGTGTAGGCCACCAAAAATGACGTATTCCAAAATTGGTTGTTTTCATCCAGATGCCCTGCAAGTAGATGAGTATAACACCATTGCAATGCCTGTTGCTATACGGTGGTAGTAGGAACAAACAGACCATTCTGTACATAGTACACATAATTCACTAGCTTGTTATCATGTGTCTATATAATCTCCTGTGCTTCTCTGGTTTGCTGTGCTACAGCACCTTGTATCAAAAAGGAGTTTTTAGAAATGATGGCCCCTATGATACAGGCAGCGGCTATGATCGGAGGACTTGCAGCCTCTTGCTCAACCACTTCATGCCCAAGATGTGATAATGCATCTTCTCTCCCATGCTACCTCCCTGCCTAAAACTGAATGACAAAATCATAAGCAGAAAAGAAGTGTGTCCATCTTAACTTGGCAGATTTAAAAAATGTAAAGTTTATGTGGTCAGTGATAACAGTGACAGTATGCAAGGCACCCATTAAATAATGTCACCATTCCTCAAAAGCATCTTTTATAGATGGTAGCTCGCCATCGCCATCGCCTACAGAGTAGTTTGCTTCGGATGGATTTAATTTATGAGACAAATAAGCAACAGGATGGAGCTGGCCTGTTTCTTTGTGATAAAACCACCCCAACTTCTATGCTAAATGGATCTGCCTCCACTATAAATGGTTGTGTGGTATCAGGCTGTTTCAAGATGAAAGCATTGACAAAAGCCTGTTTCAAATGCTGGAAGGCATGTTCCACAGCCTCAGTACAATTAAACACTACCCCCTTTCATAGTAGCTGTGTTATGAGGGCTACTACTGTGGTAAAGACATTGCAATATGGCTGTAACATGTTTCTCATGTTCTGTCATGGAAGGGGAGTATACTAAGATATCATCAAGGTAAGCTACTACACACACATCCAAAAAGATCCCTTAATGCCTCATTTAAAAATAACTAAAAAGCAGGCGGCGCGTTTCATAGCCCAAACGGCATTGCGGGGTATTCATACATGCCAAATCTGGTGCGGAAATCCATCTTCCATTCATCACCTTCCCTTACCCACACCAGGTGATAGACGCCTCTCAGATCTAACTTGGTGAAAACTCTTGCCTCCTTAATTTGATAAAACAAGCTGGAAATAAGAGGTAAGGTATAGCAATTCTTAATTGTGATGTCATTGAGGGCTCTGCAATCTGTACAAGCGCATTACTCACCCTCTTTTTTCAGTATGAAGAATAAGAAAGATGAGGCTGGGGAACTAGATGGCCTGATAAACTCTATATGTAGCATTTCATCTAGATATTCCCTAAGATCGATGTTTCATTTTCATTTAATGCAGAGATTCTACTGCAGGACATACAGGCTCCAGAAATCAGATCTATTTGACAGTCATATGGGCAATGCAGAGGGAGAATAGTAGCCTGTTGCATATCAAAAACATTTCTTGTTCTAAATAGCATGGAGGAATTGAAGGACCCTATACCTCTAAGGATATTGCTACTATTTTCTCTGGATATGTTCTAGAGGCTTCTCAAAAAACAACATTTGTTAATATAGGAATAACAGAAGATGATATTATGACTCTTCCAATGTATGTCTGGATTGTGAGACTCTAGCCAGGGTATTCCCAGAATAGCTTTGAACTGGTGGGGAAGGGGGCTGGAATCACATCAAACCTCATTTTTTCAATGTGGGTTCCCTGTATGTTGAGCCCTATGGTAGTGGTGGAATGCATAATGGCACCTGACTTTAGGGTACTTCCATCAATAGTTTAACTTTGTCCACCTGGTCTTTCTGTTTGCACAGAATGCAATATAATGAAACAAGGAATTCATCTATGAAATTCTCTGTGGCCCCGGAATCAACTAATAGGTGGAAACTAGCAGTGCCCCCATCCCAGGTCAGACAAGCTGTCAGGAATAGATGACAAAACTGTTTTAAATATAGTGTTTGTGCTAAAGTACTTGAAGCTAGATTAGTCTGCACACCCGAAACACTTGCCTCGCTAGGTTCCAGGTGCTCTAGTTTACTGCCTCTCCTTTCCTCTTCTGTTTTTACAGGACAATGCCGTAGAAAATGTCCTTTGCTTCCACAGTATAAGCAAAGTTTTAATGCCCTGTGTCTCTGTCTTTCGTCATCGCTCAATGGCCCTCTGAGGCTTCCAATCTGTGTGGGCTCTGTTTCATCAGTTATTTTCAGAGTCACTCTTTTTCTCTTTATATACCACTATCTTGGTCTCATGCCAACCTTTCTCATGCCGTCACTCCCCTAAATGAAGATGACCATGAGGCCACCTTCCCTCTCAGGTAGGACAGTATAAAGGCCACCATTGATTAATTATCAGGCTTACACATGAAATGTAATTGGCACTGATTCATGAAAGTTGCAAACTTCCTGGGATCCCCCAAAAAAACTCAAGAGGGGCCAAAGGTATAGCAGATGGAGTAGTAATGTGAATTACAGGGATCCCCTTCTGAGGACTTCCCCACATGATCAACACTTAGGACACTGGGACTGGCATCAGTTGCACTTTGTAACGCATCTACTCTCTGTACTAATACCTGAGTCTCCTTCGGTCGGTTGCCAATCATGTGAGCTAGATCAGACAAGGAGATGTCATGTGCCTCCATTTCACCCGGGCAACCGTTTCAACAGGGCTTGCCGTTCTGTCAGGCTCCAACCTGTTTGCAGGGGTTAAATGGACACAACAAAGATTCCCAACTTCCCTGTAGACCAAGCAGACCCGAAGAAAAAGGTTTGGCCTGACCCACAAGGGACGATAACTCGCTACTTCTGGATTGCCCTGCCTCTTAGCTTCTACAAGATAATAACCAACATTTAGTACTGCTGACTCTATATGATATTATCATGATACAGTTACTTCATAGTTTACCTAACTTCTCTTCTCCCTTTTTCCAATAGGTGTAATGCAGAATGCAGGATCTGATCACTGAATCTATAATGATAAACCTGCAATGTCAATTCAAAATACCAGACATACATGTAAGTTGATACTAAGGAGTGTTGGTAATGTTACTACATATATCTAAACACCTTCAGTAAAGGTGAGCAATACCGCTTCCTCACGAGTCCTAGTAACACTTAAACAAATACATCTCATTCAGAGCCTATCAGAAAATCACACAGTCATGAGTGCTAATTAATGCTCCTTGTATACACTTTGATATACCAATTCAATGTACACAGTTTCAAGTAAAGCTCTCAGGATGCACCTTGATATGTAGGCTATTTCAGAGTCCATCAGGAAGTAACATAATCATGAGTTCTAATTAATGCACCTTGTATACATTTTGATATGCCAGTTCAATACCTCCCAGGCAAATAATATTTGGTTTGTGAGAGTTAGGAATAATCACCAATTTTTTCTCACTACTGACTTTTCCTTTCTCGTATTTTACAGATAATTGCAGAAGTCGAAAGAAATGCTGCACGTATGAATGTCAAGAATCACAATTTTGCTAAGTATAACAATGTTTGTCAAAAAGTGTTAACAGTGTGTTACCAAATCGTAGAGGTTGCTGTCTTTCTCAATGTTCCTTGTCCACTCTTTTGCAGGGCACGATTAAATCATCCTGCTGAGGGAACAGAAAGTGAGGAACTGCCATGACCCGGACGAGCCTGAATCCAACACAGCAGAAAAGAGGAACACGAGAGCAACCAGATGGGAGCAAGACGAGGTGGGTAGGCACACAAAGGGACGCAGCCCACCGTGCCAGTAACCGGATTCAGGTGAGTACTGCAGGCAGGAAAATCTTCCTGAATGACGAGCAGTTGTTCCTGGTGCCACGTGCAGCCTTAAAGGCTAAGAGGTCCAACTTCTTAAAGGGTCCGCTCAACTGGAAAGGCATGTACGTGGCGTGTCCGACACTTTGCCAATGCTTGTTAATATTTATAAGTCACCCATAAGGTAAGCCCTAAAGGCTTAAAGGGCAGTGTGCATTGTAATTAAAAATTAAGACATGTGTACTTAAGTTTTTAATGTCCTGGTGGTGAAAAACTCCTAAAGTTGTTTATCACTGACTCTTCCATTGACTAACACTGGAGTACCTTATTACATTTAAATAGCGATATCCTTGGATTGGGAGCAGATAGAGATATGGGGGCTTATTTATAAGTGGTCTGCACCGCTGGTGTGTCCCTTTTTGCGATACAGCGGAGGCGCAGGCTGCAGGCCCATATCTACAAGTCCACGCAAAGCCACTTTGCTTGGCTTTTCACAGCCTTGTAGATATTTAGTAAGGCAACGCACCAGAAGTCAATTAACATATTACTTGATTGACTGCATTCATTTCAATCCATATTAATTATACCGCTTCTCTCAACCCTTAATAAAATTGTTTTGTGTTTGAGGAATAGTTGAGTGATTGCTTTTATTAGAATCTGCAGTGATTGAATATGTCTAATCCTGGATAGGGGGGATAACGTGAAAAAGATATATGAACCCTGAATTACCTGCTTATTGGTTCAAGGCCTTGGGACAAACTGTGTGCCCCCAAATAGTCCAAAGAATCATCTCAGACCAAAAAGTTGCTAACATCGTAAGCCTCTTTCTACCCTGCCTCCGGAATGATACCAAAACTTCAAAGACTCTCTTTCCTCCAAACAAGGGTATATCATAACTGTGTGTCTCTGTCACACAGACACACACACCAAATGTCAGGCACAGCGGAGAGGATAAATAAATGGGGTGAGCACCACTCGGAGTCTTGTCCAGTTGCACTGAGTAAATGTGTGCCTCTGATGTGTCATGACCTGCAAGATCCAGGATCCAAGCATGGGACCAGATTTTACGCTGGCAACAAGGATACACCCATTGTTGGCCTGCAACACCTCATACTACAGTGACCATGGTTGCCATGAACCCACCAGCCAAGATTGAGGGAGCAGCTGTCTTGCCTGGTTTGCTTACCAGCCAGCACATATCACACCAATCAAGCTTGCTGAATGCACTCCCATGTTGAATGCGAGACAGGTAAAAGACTGTCAGCTGGAAAGTTCTTTTCCCTGCCTAAACCCATTAGAAGCTCATTTGCATGGGCTCCACCTGTAACCTGGCAGCTGAATAGTCCCCTTGATACAGTGTTAAAACATGCTCCCAGAGAAGAACAAAGCCCGTGGGTGTGAGGAGGTGGTTATGCACCTCTGGCAGGATGACCATTTGGGCTTTGCACTGGAACCTGATTAACTTCAAAGAGGCCTACCCTCTCACAGGCAAATATTAGCTGACACCTGGTCAGGGACCTTCTTTGTTTCCCCAGTCAGGAAGGCACCAATCCCAGTGGGTGGTGAGCTGCCATCAGAACTCGTTTAGAGTGACTACCGATGACGAGTTGCTCATTTCCATGGCCACACCTCTGGGTAGGGCACATGGACTTCGTACAGGGGAACGTGGATTTAGGCAGAGAGTGGTGTTGTAGGATTGTTTGCTGTAGGGCATGCAGGAAGTACTGCA
Organism: Pleurodeles waltl; assembly: GCF_031143425.1. Lineage (NCBI taxonomy): Eukaryota > Metazoa > Chordata > Amphibia > Caudata > Salamandridae > Pleurodeles > Pleurodeles waltl. Next base: position 361,008,980 of record NC_090440.1, read on the forward strand.
AATGTGGGAAGGTTAGCCCTATTAACTTCTACCATACTGGTTAAAGAGGGACAAGGAGACACCCACAATCCCAAGCTCGTGCAGGCATAAATGTGGTACCCATAATAGCCTCCTCAGAACACTATTGGACCTGTGGAAGATCAAAAGAGGACACAACCTGCTATCTGTGACTTGAAAAGAGCCAAGAAGACTGGACCTGCTCTCCCTCTTGTCCCAGTGACCAAGAAGTGGACCCCAAAGGTCATAAGGCTGACCTCCTGTTCAAGCTACAGGGATATAAGAAGCTACAAGAGGCCTTTTGTGCAACTGCCCAACTTACCAGTTCCACTGGATCTGCCCTGGACCGTGCTTGCAACGTCTGCTGGAATGAGCCTTGACCCTCAAGTGCTGTCCCCAAGGTCCTGGGACCCTTTGTTGTATCAAGGTATACACCTTTTAACATATCCTGGGACTTGAAAGCTTTTTGGCTCCAAAGCCCTCTGGCGGACCGGGTACAACCTGCCAAGCCGATTCAAGGAAAGTATGTTGCTGCTAGACTGAAGATTGAGGTTGTTCCTGCTCAGAGCTTTTCTGCCGCAGCAAATCCAATTCAGCATTACTTCGCAGAGAAATTATCCTGCCTTCTGGACCTTTTCCGGCTACAGCCTACAACCTTGCCCTGCTGGAGGAATCTGAGATTTTCTAACATTGGTGTCACCAGGGCCTCGTCTAGTTGCTATCCGACCTCATGCCTGCTGTCTTGCCCAGCTGAAGATTGTTGACTTCCATTCCAGAGACTAAGACTGAAGGTAAAACTTTAGACTGGGTTGAACCTAGCTTTTGTATTTGACCTGCGCTTCACTGCGGTTGGCCTTAACTTGTACCTAGGTACTGGCCAAGTGCAAGGAAATGCTTGCAGTTGGTGTCTAATGGTTTGTGGAGCTATTTTGAGCCTTAAACTTTAAAAAATCAAATCTCTGGCTCCCATTCTTGGATTATTGTAATTTTAGTGTTCTTTTCATTATTACAGTTTACTCTCTTTTTCCAATATTGTCTTGGAATTTTTCATGTGTTGTGTCTTGACTTTATTAGTGTTTTGGTACTATATAAATACTTCATATCTCACGTTTAAGTTAAGCCTGTTTGCTCTGTGATATAGCTACCAGAGAGTTGCGCTCAGGTTAATTTAGGGACTCTAGTGATGCATCCTAACAAGGATTGCGGGTATTATTTGAGATAGGCACTTACCCCGTCAACTAATACCCCAATTTCATACAAACACCCTGAGGCCGGTTGACGGCCTCCCTGAAGAGGCTCTCAGCACTGCACCTGATTCTTCATAAGAACAAATGTGAGTCGTGTTCAATTCTTTTGATGTTTTTTCCAAGGACTTTATCAGTATTGACCCAAAGAAGTTGGATGATATCCAAAATATCCCTGCCTGTCACGACTCACGTGCTGCTTGCGCCTGGAATTTGCAGATCTGGTGGCGTGGATCTTCAATGTTCGACTTTGGCCCAAAAAGGGGCGACTCTTTCTGGTAGCCACGGTGCTGTAGGCAATGGAGATGCCAAGAACAGACCGTGCCCTTCAGAAAATAGCGCCAGAGGGAAAAAAACCCTTAGGAAAAGGGGAAAAACCTCCAAACAGGAAGATTCCTGGAAAAAACAAGATCAAACAAACAGGAATCCAAAAGGAGCAAAGGTCAGGAAACACAGAATGCTGAAATCCAGAACCAAAAGGGGAGGAAATCAGGAGCGAAGACACTAAGGGGGTGATTCTAACCCTGGCGGTCAGTGTTAAAGTGGCGGCCAACCCGCCAACAGGCTGGCGGTCAAAAAAATGGAATTCTGACCCTGGCGGGAACCGCCAACACAGCCCGTAACTTAACACTCCGACCGCCGCGGCGGTACAGACAAACAGCGCGGCGGTCACCGCCAACAGGCAGGCGGCAGACAATGTACCGCCCACACTATCATAACTCACCAATCCGCCACCTTTTCCGGGGCGGGAGCACCGCCGATAAAAACACGGCGGAAACAGACTACGAACGGGAAAACGCTCACCAAAACACACTCCACGAGTACGGAGGACAGCATGGAACCCGAATTAAACATCCTACCTGCTCTCGTCTACCTTCTCATCTACCACGAGTACGAAGTCCGGCGCAGACGACAACGGTGAGTACTGCACCTACAACACACGGGAGGGGGAGGACGAAAGGTTACGGGCACACACATATGCGACCCCCCCCCCCAATCATGTACTCACCAATGCAGAGCACCAAGTCACAGTGACACCACCCAAACACCCCTGAAAAATGCTAGGACATAATCATATTTGGAATAAATATTTATGTACCAAAAAGCTCCAGAAAATTAGCGTACAACCATGAAAGATATCCACAACAAAACAAATGACATACACATCAGTGTATAACTGAAGTACCAAGTCCTGCACATCCTACGAATTCAGCATGTCCGTGGGCCAAAGTCTTGAGAAACAAGGGCAAAGCCCACACAGGAGACCTGAGTCCTTTGGAGAGAACACTGCAGGGGCATCAGATGTAAAAACTACAGGCACCTCAGGGGGAAGGGAAGGGGGGGGGCACCACAGCCACATGAGTCCACGACGCCAGATCCACGAGGAGCCACCATGCCCACGGGACCATCCTGGGGAGTGCAAAGCCACAGTCTCTCAAGTCTCTGCAGTGGGTGGATTGCCCACTGGGCCATCCTGGGGAGTGCAAAGCCACAGTCTCTCAAGTCTCTCCAGTGGGTGGATTGCCCACTGGACCATCCTGGGGAGTGCAAAGCCACAGTCCATCAGGTGGATGACAGTCTCCACTGGTCAAGGAGGAGGCATGGTGGGCACAATGAACCATCAACGGTGCTTGAGACGGCGGTGCCCTGTTCAGCGGTGCTTGAGACGGCGGGGCCCAGCGGAGCGGTGCTTGACAGGAAGGGCCCAGCGGAGCGGTGCTTGAGACGGCGGGGCCCAGCGGAGCGGTGCTTGACAGGAAGGGCCCAGCGGAGCGGTGCTTGAGACGGCGGGGCCCAGCGGAGCGGTGCTTGACAGGAAGGGCCCAGCGGAGCGGTGCTTGAGACGGCGGGGCCCAGCGGAGCGTTGCTTGACAGGAAGGGCCCAGCGGAGCGGTGCTTGAGACGGCGGGGCCCAGCGGAGCGTTGCTTGACAGGAAGGGCCCAGCGGAGCGGTGCTTGAGACGGCGGGGCCCAGCGGAGCGGTGCTTGACAGGAAGGGCCCAGCGGAGCGGTGCTTGAGACGGCGGGGCCCAGCGGAGCGGTGCTTGAGACGGCGGGGCCCAGCGGAGCGGTGCTTGAGAGGAAGGGCCCAGCGGAGCGGTGCTTGACAGGAAGGGCCCAGCGGAGCAGTGCTTGAGAGGAAGGGCCCAGCGGAGCGGTGCTTGAGAGGAAGGGCCCAGCGGAGCGGTGCTTGAGAGGAAGGGCCCATCGGAGCGGTGCTTGAGAGGAAGGGCCCAGCAGAGCGGTGCTTGAGAGGAAGGGCCCAGCGGAGCGGTGCTTGAGAGGAAGGGCCCAGCGGAGCGGTGCTTGAGACGGCGGGGCCCAGCGGAGCGGTGCTTGACAGGAAGGGCCCAGCGGAGTGGTGCTTGAAATGAAGGGCCCAGCGGAGCGGTGCTTGAGACGGCGGGGCCCAGCGGAGCGGTGCTTGACAGGAAGGGCCCAGCGGAGCGGTGCTTGACAGGAAGGGCCCAGCGGAGCGGTGCTTGAAATGAAGGGCCCAGCGGAGCGGTGCTTGAAATGAAGGGCCCAGCGGAGCGGTGCTTGAGACGGCGGGGCCCAGCGGAGCGGTGCTTGACAGGAAGGGCCCAGCGGAGCGGTGCTTGAAATGAAGGGCCCAGCGGAGCGGTGCTTGAGACGGCGGGGCCCTGTTCAGCGGTACTCTTCTGCACCGCGAGCCCTGTTCAGCGGTGCCTATCTCCACGGCGGGGCCCTGTTCAGCGGTACTCTTCTGCACCGCGGGCCCTGTTCAGCGGTGCCTATCTCCACGGCGGGGCCCTGTTCAGCGGTACTCTTCTGCACCGCGGGCCCTGTTCAGCGGTGCCTATCTCCACGGCGGGGCCCTGTTCAGCGGTGCTCTTCTGCACCGCGGGCCCTGTTCAGCGGTGCCTATCTCCACGGCGGGGCCCTGTTCAGCGGTGCTCTTCTGCACCGCGGGCCCTGTTCAGCGGTGCCCATCCAGCAGGTCAAGGGAGCCAGACCTGGCCTGGACTCCCTGTTCAGTCGCCCTCGGACCGTGGCGTTTCTGGACCCTTCGGGGACGGACTCCTGGCCTCCTTAGTGTCCTCCTTCCCAGCTGGGATGTGGCATGTGGGGTCCACCTTCTCCGCGCTCCTGCTGCCCTTCCGCTCCTTTGATGGGGCTCTCGGGCCCTTGCCTCCCCCAGATGGTGTGGGTGGTGAAGTGGCCGCACATTGCTCCTTGGGGGCAGCCCTGTCGGTCCTCGCACGGCGGTCCTTGGTTTTGCGGGTCCTCTTGCCGGGGGGGGGGCTGGACGTGTCCTTGCTGCTGATCGATGTGTCACTGCTGGCAAAGGGTGGGCTCCAGAACCCAGGCACAACAGTGACACCCGAAGCTGGGCTGGTGGTGGCTGCGGTGCTCTTGGGACTCTTTGAAGATGGATGGGGGAGGTCATCGGGGGGAAAGAGGTTAAGGTTAGCCAGGAAAAGTTTTTTAGGGCCAAGGTAAAGGGTAGGAGAAGTGGAGATGGAAGTGGAGGTAGAGGAGGTGGTTGTAGGAGAGTCAGGTGTGCTGTCATTGGGTGAAGGTGCTGGTGCTGTAGGCTGTCGTGAGGTGGATGGCTGTTGGGTGGGTGGCTGCCTGCGTTTGTGTGTCTTGGAAGAGGGGGTGACAGACACAGTGGGAGAGGATACAGGGGACGTGTACATGGCAGTGGGGGTGGTGACTGCACGAGTGTGGACTGTACTGGAGGGTGAGGTGGTGATGGAAGCACTGGCTGATGTTGGGGTGCATGCAGGTGTGAGTGTAGACGTCACAGGGAGGGAGGAGGGAGACGAGGAGGAGGGGGACACAGGGGTGGCAGTGGCTGTTGGCATGTCTGCATCTGGGTGTTGCTCGGGTGAGTGTTTGCGGGATCTGTGGTGCTTGTGTTTGGATGAGCTGCTCTTGGGTGTTGAGGTGTGTGCAGGCTGGTCTGATGGTGTGGATGGGATAGGCTGAGGAACAGGAGACAGAGACAGGCTGGAGGCAGTCAGAAGAGGGAGGCTGGAAACAGGGACAATGGCTGCCGTCAGTGCTGAGGCCAGAGCAGTGAACGCTCGTTGATGGGCAGCCTGACCCGAATGAATGCCCTCCAGGTACGCATTGCTCTGTTGCACCTCCCTTTGCACACCCTGGATGGCATTCAGAAGGGTCGTCTGCCCAACAATGAGCGTCCTTACCAGGTCAATGAGCTCCGCACTGAGGGCAGCAGGGGCAACAGGGGCAGGGGCTGAGGTGCCTGGGGCGAAGGAGACGCGCGCCTTCCTGGGCGAACCGGCACGGAGCGAAGACTGAGGGGCTGCTGGGAGGGCGGGGCTGGTGCGCTGGGTGGCGGCTGTACCTGTAGAGGCGGGGGGCACGGATGTTGCCGCCACCCCTAGGGAGCTCCCATCCGAGGACGTGTCGCTTTCGCTGCTCTCACCAGCGGTCCCCGTCGTGGTGCTCCCCTCGCCCTCCGGATCACTGGTGCCCTCGGTGTCTGTTCCTGGGCCCACCGGGGCCTTGTGTCCTGCAGCTCCCTCGTGCTCCGATGCCATATCTCCTCCGCCTGATGATGCTAATGCACACATGCACAAGAAGATGAAGAGAAAGGGTGGGGGGAGAAAAAAGAAGACCAGGTTGAGTGCATGCAATGTCAACACCGTTGGCGGAGAGGACAGACACAGGTGCCTAATGCACTAAGCCGCGCATTCGGGGTACACTACTCAGTACTACTGACTAAGACAACAGGCCAAGAGACGTCAAACGCGCACATGGGAGATGCTGGACCTTCAATGGCTGTACTTGTCACCCTACAGAGGTGGGGGCCGGGGGCACAGGGCCATGCCTAAGGGAGAGGACTACACTACAGAAAGCGCCCTGGCCTAATGTCACCCACAGCCCTCCTCCCCCACCCAGACGCCTCCACTGCGCAGAAAGATAGGAGAATGTGCTGATACTCACCCCCTTGTGTCTGCTGTGATGTCTTAAAGCGCCCATCCAATTCAGGGTAGGCCACCGCCAGGATCCGGGACATCAGGGGGGTCATGGTGCGACTGGCACCCCTCCTAGGTTGGGAGGCCATCCCCAGCAGTGTTTCTGCGGTCTTCCTTGTTCCGCGGCGGATGTCCTCCCTATTCCTGGGATGCTGTCCCACCGCGTTGACCCTGTCCACGATCCGCTGCCATAGCTCCGCCTTCCTGGCTATACTGGTGTGCTGCACCTGCGAGCCGAAGAGCTGGGGTTCCACTCTTAGGATTTCCTCCACCATGACCCGGAGTTCTTGGTCCGAAAATCGTGGATGCCTTTGGGGTGCCATGGGGTGGTGTGGGTGAGGTGTGGGGTGGTGTATGTGATGAGGAGTGTGTTGGTGAGTGGTGCTTTGTGCTACTATGTGGTGTGTGTGATGGTGTAGTGTGCCTCAGTGTGTCTTGCTTTGGATTGTCTGCTGTGTCTCTCTCTCCTTCTCTCAGTAATTGGGGTCGCAGGGGTTTGTGGGTGATGTGGGTGTGTGTTTTATAGTTGGTTGATTGTGTGGGAGTGGTGTGTGTATGTGTATCAGGTGTGTGTTTTTCAAATTGTCCAATGTGGCTGTGTTTTGGTGATTTGTGTGTATTCTGACCGCGGCGGTGTGTAGCGCCAATGGAATACCGCGTTTGAATGACCGCCGTGTGGATTCGTGGGTCGTAATGGCATGGGCGTATTTCTGTTGGCGTGACGGTGGAGGTTTGGTCATCTCCAGTTTATCGCTGCCCGCCGATGTGGCGGGCTGCAGTGGAGGACGGATTTTTGGAGGTTTGGCCGTTGTGGGTCAGAATGACCGTGGCGGTTGACCGCGGCCGCGGCGGTGTTATGGCGGTCTTCTGACCGGCGGTAAGGGCATTTTACCGCCGAGGTCAGAATCACCCCCTAACTGAGCAGAAAGTGTTGCAGCGCAAGGAAATGAAGAAAACACAGCCCTTATATACCAAAAGACAGGAAGTGACCCACAGGAAGTAAAAGGACACCATATTAGACAGGGAGAGGTACATAGAACAAAACAGAATAGAAACCATAGAGAATAGGGAACAATGAATGCTGGGAAGAGAAAGGTAACCTGGGAAGGGAAGAAGACATAAAAAAAGTACAACAAAAAGACCCCAGAAAGAAGAAAAGAAAGAGGACAAGAAGGAAGAAAGAAGAACAGGTAAGGGGGGTCAGGAGACCCCAGCAAGGCGGTGGAAAACGATAGAGCGAGGCCCCATGCAATGCCTGGGGCCTCGAAAAGTGCATGAAAGGCTGGGGGCGCGCCGCGTTTTAGAAACGCGCTGTGCGGCCCCAGCCGAACGCCCGGCTTGTGCCGAACATTCGGCTCGCGCCGCACCACGCGGCGCGACAGTAGGTCCCCCTCCCGAAGGGCCAGGTTTGAGAGGAAATAAACGGTGAAAGCGTTGAATCAGGCGAGGAGCGTGAACAGAAGATGCATCTTCCCAAGAGCATTCACTGAGAGGATAACCCTTCCAATGAATCAGATACTGAAGGCGTTTGTGAAAAAGACGAGAGTCACAAATTTCCTGTACTTCATATTCAGGAACATCATCCACGAGTACAGGAGGTGGACAAGGAAACTGACGTGAGTAAGGGTCAGGCACATAAGGTTTAAGCTGAGAAACATGAAAGACCGGATGAATCTTCCATGTATGAGGTAAGTGAAGACAGACAGTGACAGGATTGACCAACTGAAGAATACGGAAAGGCCCATAGTAACGAGGTGTGAACTTATTTTGAGAAAGACGTGAGGGTAAGAATTTGGAGGAGAGCCAGACTTTATCTTGCGGATGATAGTCTGGATTGGTAGCACGTCTCTTGTCAGCAGCCTTCTTCATATATCTCTTGGTATGTAACAAATTAGATCGAATTAGTCTATGGATTTGGAGAAGGCGTTTGGAGAAATAGGTAATAGCGGGTAGAGGAGAGTTGGATTGTGGAGAAGTAGGAAAAGAGGTAGGATGAAAACCATATGAACAGAAAAAGGGAGTGACCTTGGAGGCACTATGGACTGAGTTATTGTAGGAAAATTCTGCTATAGAGAGGTAAGTGTTCCAGTTACTTTGGGTAGAATTGCAAAAGCATCGAAGATATTGCTCTAGTCCTTGGTTCAGACGCTCGGTCTGGCCGTTGGTCTGAGGATGGAATCCTGAAGACAGGGCTCTATTAATATTTAGTGTTTTACAAAAATGCCTCCAAAATCGGGAAATGTACTGAGGTCCTCTATCAGATATTATGGTATGTGGAAGTCCATGGAGACGGAAGATATGATCAATGAATATTTGACTTAGTTCTTGAGAAGTGGGTAGCCTTTTCAGGGCAGTGAAATGAGCCATCTTCGTGAAAGAATCACCCGTGACCATGATGACCCGGTTTCCTGCTGATGGTGGGAGTGAACACATAAAATCAGTAGAGATGGTATGCCATGGGGCCGGTGGAACAGGCAAAGGCTGTAGTAATCCTGCCGGTCGGGTATGGGGTATCTTGATTTGGGCACATATGGGACAGGCCTGAACGTATCTTTCCACATCCAGCTTCCAGGTAGGCCACCAGAAAAATCGTGAAAGAAGTTCTTGTGTGGCCTTGATGCCTCTATGACCAGCTACAGGTGAATCATGGCACATTTGTAATGCCTTTTCTTGCACCTTGTTAGTGGGGAGGAATATCAGGTTTTGATAATAAAAATATCCTTGTTTCTTATGTATTAATGGTCTTAGATCTTCAATGTCGTGGTCCGATAGGTTGGCGTATTCCAGTTGTACTTCTTCCAGGAAAGACTGAGCCACTCCAATGATCTTACGGGGTTCCAGAAGATACTGAGATGAGGAAGGAGTACACTCTGGATATCGGCGAGACAGAGCATCAGCCAGAATGTTTTGAGATCCAGGAATATATGTGATAAAAAAATCGTACTGACTGAAGAAAAAGGCCCAGCGGGCCTGACGACTATTCTGGCATACAAAATTTCGTAAACATTGTAGGTTACGATGGTCTGTCCTCACCTCAAATGGTTCCTTGGAACCCATCAGAAACTGTCTCCACTCAAGGCAGGCTGTTTTCAGAGCCAATAATTCTCTTTCCTGTACAGAATAGTGTTGTTCAGCTGTGGAAAGGATATGAGACAAGTAGAAAACAGGATGTTCAAGACCATCATCTTCTTGTCGTTGGAGTAAGACAGCTCCGATGGCTCTCTCAGAAGCATCAGTAACGACTATAAATTGTTTGGTGGTATCTGGATGTCTCAAGATGGGGGCTTGGGTGAAGACTCTCTTTAATTCTTGAAAGGCTGCTTCAGCCGCCTCAGTCCAGACAAACCCTTTCTTTAAATTTTCCTTTTTTAAGGTGTGAGTTATGTGGCTAGTCAGTCTGGCAAAGTCTAGAATGAATTGTCGATAGAAGTTTGCTAACCCTAGGAAACATTGTTTTTCTTTTATGGAAGAAGGAGAAGGCCACTCTAGGATAGCTTGTACCTTTTCTTGATCCATAGCTATGCCAGTGGGACTTAAATGATAGCCCAGATATTTGACTTCCGTCATGTCGAACTCACATTTTTCTGGTTTGCAAAATAGTTGATGAGCACGAAGTCTTTGAAGAACTTGTTTCACATGGGAAGAATGGAGTTCAGGATTTCTAGAATAAATAAGAATATCATCTAGGTAGATCACGACTGTCTGATTCAGAAGGTCTGAAAACACTGAGTCCATAAATCTCTGGAAGATTGCGGGGGCGTTAGTGAGGCCAAACGGCATAACACTATATTCAAAATGGCCAAATGGAGTCCTGAAAGCTGTCTTCCATTCGTCGCCTTCTTTTATGCGTAAAAGGTGGTAAGCTCCTCGTAAATCTAATTTAGTAAAACGTTGAGCCCCTCTGATAGCTTCTAGTATGTCCCTGATGAGAGGCAAAGGATAACGATCTTTAATTGTTATTTTATTCAGACCTCGAAAATCCAGGCAAGGACGAAGATCCTTTGTCTTCTTGGGCACAAAAAAGAGAGGAGCCCCAGCCGGAGACGACGATGGAACAATAAGACCACTCTGTATATTTTCGTCCAGATACTCTTTTAGAACTTCTCTTTCGGGTTCCGTGAGAGAGTACATCCTCCCAAAAGGAACAATTGTGCCGGGTTCCAATGGAATAGCACAATCATATTCTCGATGTGGAGGTAGCACAGGTTTCGACGGTTTTTGGAAAACATCCTGAAACTCCAAATAGTGGTCTGGGACCCCTTGGACCGTATTAATGGACATACCAGTGGCACCTTCAGTATCTAAAGATCTTTTCGGAGACCAATACTTGTCGGAAGTAAAACAGTTCTCATGACAAAATTGCGAAGACAAAGAAACTGTACGGGTTACCCAATTTATATACGGGTTATGTCTGATGAACCACGGAATTCCAAGAATGATGGTATGGTTGGGGGACGTGATAAGATCGAAGGAAATGTGTTCTTGATGGTTTCCCACCTGTAGACTTAACATCAGGGTAGTGGTGTCTACAGGACCCGAGGATATCAAGGATCCATCCACGGTGTGTACCTGTTCGGGTACTTCTTTTGCTTGTGTAGGAACTTGGTGAGCAGCAGCCCACGTCTTGTCCATGTATATACCACTAGCACCACAATCTAGTAATGCCATAGTCTTTTCTTGACGACCGTCAGGAAGTTGTAACAGGACAGGAAAAATGAACAAGGCGGTTGTATTGTCATTAAAGGAGCTGATGGAAGGTATAGCTGTAGATCCCGTCCCCTCCCTTCTTACAGAGGACGGGAGGTGGCGTTTCCCGAAGGCCTGGACGGACGTACAGGACAGGTACGAAGCATGTGACCAGCAGAACCACAGTACAGGCACAACCCTCTCTTGCGTCTGTCTTCTCGTTCACTAGCAGAGAGCGGACCTCGGGTAGTATCCACCTGCATGGGTTCCCCTTCGATGTCTCTAGCAGGAGTGCGAGGTTCCTCGGAACGCTGTAGGCAAGCTCGTGAGCTACTTGGCTGGGAAAACCCTCTACTCCTTTTCTTTTCCGATCTCCGTTCCTGAAGACGATATTCGATGGACAGTGCTTGATCCATCAGGCCACGAAGCTCTTCTGCTCTGGTGGAATGTACTAGTTCATCCTTTATTTCTTCTTTGAGTCCTCTACGAAATAAAGTTACCAGAGTACGTTCCACCCAAGTGGTCTCTGCCGCCAGCTGACGAAAACGGGTTATATATTGCAGGACGTCTTGCGAGCCTTGTTGGATGTCACATAGGGCTTCTTCAGCAGAGGCTTCCAATCCAGGACGGCTAAACATCTGTTTGAAGCGACTCACAAAGGTGGAATAGTCCGACAATACCGGGTCGTTGGAGGACACCATCGGGGTTGCCCAGGCCAAGGCTGGACCGGATATGGCACTGATAAGATAACCCACCTTGGTCCTGTCGTGGGAGAATTGGGTAGGTCGGAAGGCGAAGTACACTGTTAATGCATCCAGGAACTCGCGAAGCTTGGTTGGTTCACCAGAGAAACAAGGGGTGGAAGCGGAGATAGTTGGAACATCACTGGTGCGGAGAGCCAAAGCCTGTCGTAACGCAGCATTTTCATTGCGTAGTTTGAGCTTGTTGCTGAATCGTGGTCAAAAGAGATTGTTCCGGATCTGCAGCAGCCGCCACTGAGTCATCCATGGTGTTTGAGGACGTCGGAATGGTTTGGCGCTGCAATCTGTCACGACTCACGTGCTGCTTGCGCCTGGAATTTGCAGATCTGGTGGCGTGGATCTTCAATGTTCGACTTTGGCCCAAAAAGGGGTGACTCTTTCTGGTAGCCACGGTGCTGTAGGCAATGGAGACGACAAGAACAGACCGTGCCCTTCAGAAAATAGCGCCAGAGGGAAAAAAAAACTTAGAAAAAGGGGAAAAACCTCCAAACAGGAAGATTCCTGGAAAAAACAAGAACAAACAAACAGGAATCCAAAAGGAGCAAAGGTCAGGAAACACAGAATGCTGAAATCCAGAACCAAAAGGGGAGGAAATCAGGAGCGAAGAGACTAACTGAGCAGAAAGTGTTGCAGCACAAGGAAATGAAGAAAACACAGCCCTTATATACCAAAAGACAGGAAGTGACCCACAGGAAGTAAAAGGACACCATATTAGACAGGGAGAGGTACATAGAACAAAACAGAATAGAAACCATAGAGAATAGGGAACAATGAATGCTGGGAAGAGAAAGGTAACCTGGGAAGGGAAGAAGACATAAAAAAAGTACAACAAAAAGACCCCAGAAAGAAGAAAAGAAAGAGGACAAGAAGGAAGAAAGAAGAACAGGTAAGGGGGGTCAGGAGACCCCAGCAAGGCGGTGGAAAACGATAGAGCGAGGCCCCATGCAATGCCTGGGGCCTCGAAAAGTGCATGAAAGGCTGGGGGCGCGCCGCGTTTTAGAAACGCACTGTGCGGCCCCAGCCGAACGCCCGGCTTGTGCCGAACATTCGGCTCGCGCCGCACCACGCGGCGCGACACTGCCTCCCACGTTGGCCAGTGAGTTGATGAATTTCCTTGGCATGACCAACTTTTGTGAGTTTTCATACTCAGCCTAGCCACCTTAACTGAGCCACAAAGGGCACTCACAAAAACACAAGACATATGGGAAGGGCTGGCGGTACACAATGAAACGTTCAGAATGGTAAAAGATATATTCCTGTGCATGACATGATGCAGTATTTCAGCCTCTAGTTCAAGAAGTGGCTCAAGGTGTGTGGTCACCCAAGCATTTGCAAGAAAGCTCTAACTGAAAATATAATCAGATATAGCCAGGTTGAAAGGGAACCCTTAGCAATCAAGTGGGAATGTACCCCATTTTCACCTAAACCTCCATGGTGGAGAATTTAGTGATTACTAATCATAAGCCTCTGGTTAACCTAGTTACAGACACATCTCAACATCCACCTTCCAAAATTGCAAAATGGGTCATGCAGTTTGACAAAAACACTTTCACAGTGCTATACTGACCTGGAACAGAAAGTCCCGCTAACTGTCTATTGAGATACTCAGAAAGTGCCAAATGTGAAAACAAAGAGCAAGAAGGTGGGACAGAGGCCTATGTCAGCAACAAAGGGATGTTACAAGAGAAGGATAAGGATGAATGCCTCCAGAAGGTCCAGCACAGGAGGCATGAAAGGTCCTGGAAGACCTTTCTGACCACTGTGAGGGCTCTTATAATTTGCTACCCAGCTGTGGAGTGTCCTTTCATAGATTAGAACATACCTGGGGGGTTAATGTTGAGGGTTATCAGATTGTGGTACCTGCCACTTTGAAGGACAGTGTGGTTGCCCTTGATCATCAAAAACACAAAGGCATTGCCACAACAAAATGTAGATTGCTATGGTTTCCAAAAATGGAGCAAGTGGTAGAAGAAATTGTCAAAAACTACAGGTTGTGCCAGCTCATCAGCGGAGTAGAACAACCAGCTCCAGTAATCACAGAGGAATGTTGCTCAGAACCCAGGATGAAAGGCAGTGGTGATTTCTCTATGTTTTAAGATGGACAACAAGCCTTTGTAATGATGGATTCATGCACCAAGTTCACAGCTGTGGAAGTGGTGACATCTACAGCATATGAAACCAACAATTGAAAAGATAATTGCTACATATAGAATAGTCCTGTAAATCAAGAAAATGACCCACAGTTTCAGAGTGATGATTTCCAAAATTGCTTAAGACAGCTCGGAGTGCATCATTGGAAAGCCAATGGAGAGGTGGAATGATTGAAGTGAACCCTGCATAAAGCTGTATGCACAGGAGTTCAGTGCTAGTGTGAGAAAACATGCGGCTTAACAATCACAGCTGCCAACCTTGGGACTGGGGAACCAGGTTCGATTCCCAGTGTCATTTCAACACTTGTGACCCTGTAAAAATCCCTTAGCGCCAGATGTATAAATATATGGTAGCAAATAGTGACCTGCATTTTTGCAACCAGTAAAGATTTTAAGAACTGACCTATATATACTATTAGCACAGTGGCATGAACCAAGGACGAATCCAAGACCTAGCAAAAGACTTCAAAATGTTGCTTGTTAACCTGCTATACAGTAAGACATTCATGTGCAACTATTAGTGGGTGTTTCAGTTTTCTTGCATTCTAGGATGGGAAGGGATGTAATGAGTCACTTGGCCCTAACTTATGTGCAGCCGATGTCATGTGGACCCCAAGGGCCTGGCACAGTCAAGGTGATAAGTTATGGGGCAGGGACTGCTCGGGGTCTCATCCAGTTGCATTATGTCTCTGTACATCCAATGCATGCAACGTGCAGCCAGCCCCTAAAGTGCTGACTGAGTAGGGTGAACCCACTAATGGTTCCCTGACGTGGCTGCTGTAGAAGTGGGTGAGCTGCTGAAAGTTCAAGCCAGGCTGAGCCAAATTCCAGCTCAGATTCAGTTTGAGGTTCTCAGAACCCAAAACGAGCCAAGCTTTTATGTGGCTTCTGTCTGTAGCCCACACTCTAAATTCATACGGCAAGCATTAAAGATTCAAGCATTAACAGTTAATAGAAAATGGGAGAGAGACAGAGATGCCAATCCAGTGGCTGAACTGCACAATGTGAAACCAGAAAACCAGGGATCAATGCTGGCATCCCTGTTTGACCAGATTATGTGATCCTAGACAGGCACTTTTTTTCACCAAGCCTACTTTTTATGGTCTGCCTTGATAGTACAGCTGTCACCAGACAATTATCTGAGAATCACAAGGAGAGGGGTATTGCCTCCACCCACATGTTCAGAGCCAGGAGTACATGTTTTGATCAGACAGACGTTTTGTGCTTTTGCATAAAAGTACTTACTGTCACACAGCGGTGATCATTTTCTCTATTTATCCAGCTGCCTGATCTTAAACTTTCAGGGGCATACATATGACATTGTAATGCTGTTAAAGTGTCTTAGGTAACTAAATTATTTAGAATTGTTGTTTTCTCTGGCAACAGCATAGATGAGAGAGAGTGCAGGATACACGTATTTTTGGGTCTGGCTTGACAGTGCAACTGTCACTGGACCCTACGTGATCAACAAATAAGTTTTCACAGTCCTGCTCAGAGAGGGGCATAGGTTCGACCCGCATGTTGGTCCGCTGAGTATTTGATTGGGCCGAATTTGTGTGCTTCCACTAAAAAGATTGCACAAATTGCACACTTTTTGGTTTGTGGCAAAGTTTAGACATGATGCAGCAGGACTGAGTTGGTTATGGTGGCAAGGCAATGATCATGGCTATAGGCCTGATCTGTTTATTATGAAATGTTATAATAAAGGTACTAGGCCTAATGTATTTATTGTCAAAAGCATATGTGAGAGTATATAGGAATTTAGGTGCAGATTGTTATTACTGTATATTAAATCCTACAGATTGGTACTTAGTTACATGAAATCTCACAGAAATCTGTAGTAGGGAAAGGTTTTGATGATGACCACCCACTTTCACAAGCACTGGAGATTTTCACTGTGATGATTCTTTTTAGGCCTTATTGAACAGGGTTGTATATTGTTTTTAGCCTGTACTTTTCTACATATTTATAGTTTTAAAACTGTATGTATGATGGTTGCCAGTTTATGTGCACTTAAATAGGTTGGTGTTGGGTAAAGTCTAAAGCTAATGTTAAAGGATAAATGTTTCATTAGTCGATTGAGAAAACATCCCTGATTTCATAGGTGTTGGACTTTCTTCCTTACGCAGGGTCATCCCAGTCTTTTTACCTCCCTCCTCCTGGTTTATCTGACCTCTCGCTGTTGGCTCTAGGACTCTGAGCACTTTATCACTTTTGACCAGTGCTAGAGTGCAGGTGCTCTCCCATCTAAAGTTGGTATGATTGGCTTATACCTAATTGGCATATTTAATTTAATATAAGTCCCTTGTACAGTTGTATATCTATACCCAGGGCCTGTAAATTAAATACTACTAGTGGGCCTGCAGCGCTGCTTGCGCCACCCACTGAAGTAGACTTTCAAACCTGTCTCAGGCATGCTAGCATAGGGCCTGTGTGCACAGTTTTCTGCCACAGGGACCTGGCACCTAAATTTACTTGCCAGGCCCAGAACTCCCCTTTTACTACATGTAAGTCACCCCTAAGGTACACCCTAGCTAGCCCTATGGGCAGGGTGCCATGTATGTAGAAAGCAGGACATGTGCCAGGTTGCGTGGCCTGTCCTGGTAGTGACAAACAGCCTAACATGGTGTCTCACTGCTGTGAGTGCTGTCTTCTCAAAGGAGTGCATTAGAAATTCCCTGCCTTATGTGTAAGGGGTATTGTCTGATTTATGAGGGGTACCGTAGGCATGTTTGGTATGGTTGTGATGGTGATAATAAATGCTGCTTACTGGTGTGGGTGTATTTTTTCTTACTGTCACAGAAATGTCACTTCTAGAAAGTGCGCATTTATCTGTGCTTATGACTCTGGTGTTTTGCAGCTTGACTCCAATCCACGTCTGGGCAGAGTGACAGTTGGGGCTTTGTGCATACTTTTCAGACAGCCCGAACACAGGGAGGGTGGAGGTGTCACAAAGGTGCATCTGTATACTGAATAGTCTTCCTGAACTGAGAGAAGGGAGAGGCGGGACACACCTACATTTGTAAAGGCTGTGCCCTGGCCTCACACAATAGGGTCGCTAGCCCCCCACTGATGTTTGGAGCCTGTGCTGAAAGGAGAGAGGGGGCACTCCCAGAACCAGTTGTAACTGGCTGAACCTCCTCTCCCTACCATTGCAAAACATTGTAAGGGCTGAGTATAAGTATAGGGGAATTTTACCCACAATTTGGAGACTCTTGGAATCATCTTGGAACTGGACACCAAAGGCTGAAGGGACTCACCAGGAACCGCCATGGACTGCTGCTGCTGTGCTGGCCTGTGACCTGCTTGGTCACTGTAAAGGACTTGCCACTTGCTGCCTTTCCCTTGTGCTGGCCTGTTTCTGGGCCCCCCACCTGGGGACCTTTTCTTAAGACTCTGCTCTCCTGGGGCAGTATGCTGTGGCCCCTGACCCCTGCAGTGACCCAGAAGCACGAGGGGTGCCTCACTGGATGCCTAAGTTAGCGCTTAGGAAAGCGCTCCTTGGGGGATTTTCCTAGCGCTTGGAAGCGCTCCTCCTTACAGGTGCCTGGCGCTTTCAGAAGCATTTCTTTGTGGCTGCATAGAGGAAACACCGCCGCAACGGTTTGTGTGTGGACATAACTGGGAGGGAGGTGGAGGAGAAGGAGGAGGGAAAGACAGTGGAACTAGTGGGTGTTGTGTCTGCAACTGGATGGTGTTTGTGTGAGTGCCTGTGGGATGAAGTGTGGTGCTTGTGTCTGCCTGTGACACTCTTGGGTGTTGTCAAGAGTGCATGCTTGTCTGGCTGTGTCCTTGGGATGGGCTAGGGTTGAGGGGAATGGGACTGGGAAGTGGTAGTTGGAGGGGGGATGGTAGAAATAGGGACAATGACTGCCATCAGAGAGGAGGCCAGAGCCTGGATCGATCTCTGCTGGGCTGCCAATCCAGTGTGAATGCCCTCCAGGAATGCATTAGGTTGTTGCATCTGGGCTGCCAGCCCCTGGATGGCATTCACAATGGTTGAATGCCCTACAGACATGGATCTCAGGAGGTCAATAGCCTCCGCCTTCAGGGTGGCAGGGCTAACTGGGGCAGGGCCTAAGGGGCCAGGGGCGAAGGAGATGCCCACCCTCCTGGGTGAGCGGACACCGGCAACTCGCTGAGGGGCTGCTGGGAGGGCAGTGCTGGAACGGGGGTGGCTGCTGTACCTGTAGCTGTACCTGTAGAAGTGTCTGCCACCACCAGGGAGCTTCCATCGGAGGAGGTGTCGGTGTCTGAATTGCCCCTCCTGTCTCAGCCATGGTGCTCCCCTCGCCCTCTATCCTACTGGTGCCCTCAGCGTCGGTGGACTCTGCCTCCTGGGTCCTGTGGGATACAGCTCCCTCCGTTGCCGGTGCCTCTGCTCCTCCACAGGATGATGCTAATGCATATAAGGACAGGATGACAAACAAAAAAGGGGGGGAGAGACAAAGGATACACTGGGTCAATGGCTACACCAACACCACTGTTGGCATACGCAGCACCCTCACACATAGGGAACAGGCCTATGCACTAGGCATTGCACTACCAGTGAAATGGCTACTCAACAAGGAATGAGGAGGGGCACACACCGTCAACTGCAGCACACCTGGGACCCACGCAACCCTGACCAGTAGTGGATACTTACAAGCTAGGTAGGCAGGATTATCCCTTCAGAACCGTAGCCACCAGAGGACCTATGCTGCTATATCAGGCCTGGCCTTGGGACACCCACTAACACACAACCACCACCCGGATACCACCCCACCATGCGTAAGTTCTAATGATGGCCCATGCACTCACCCCCTTGTGGCTGCTGTGATGCCCTCAAGTGCCCATCCAGCTTTGGATAGGCCACCGCCAGTATGCAGGCCATCAGGGGGGTCAGAGTTCGACGGGCACCCCTTCTTCGTTGGGAGGCCATCCCCAGCTGGGCTTCTGCCATCTTTCTTGCCCAGCGTCTCAGGTCCTCCCACTGTTTGCGTCAGCGGGTGCTCGGCCTGCCATAGACCCCCAGGGTCCGCACCTCCTTGGGGATGCCACACCATATACCCTTCTTTTGATGGTCGCTGACCTGCAGAGGCAGCACAAACAGGAAAACACCATTAGACGAACAGTCCAGCCAGTTACACTTATGGCCCATCATACCCGTTTCCATCACCATTGGCATACACATAGCCCAGCACACAGCGTGTACACCGCAAAGAGGACATCCACCCACCCCCCTTACACGAGGCCTTCACACACACAACTCCATGAATTCATGCCACATGCATCGTGCCCACAGTGTACTCACATGTTGGTCTGGAGGCCTATACAGCAGTCCGTACTGGGGTAAGACCCCATACACCAGTCTCTCCAACTACTCCGAAGTAAAGGCGGGGGTCCTTTCCCCGGTCACAAGGGCCATGGTAGGTTCTAGACACATGTCACAGCAGCATATGCAGTGTAGGTCCTCTCCTATGGAAAGTCAGGTAGCAAGTGAGGAATCAGATAGAAAATGGCAGTCACGTCTGCGGCGGTGCATGCCGTCACCACTGGCATAGATCACCATTGGCCACTGTAACCCATAGGGCACAATAGTAACCAGTGAGGAGTTTCACAGCGGTTCTCCACTGCCTCCCGCCATGGCACACAACGTCAGCGGAATTACCTCACTTCCACCTGTCCCTCCACACAGGGCAGGCGGACGCCATTTCATGGCGGGGGCAGTCCTATGGATTCATGCTGCGTCACAGGAGAAATAGGCACATACTGGACAAATCACACTGACCCATTACAAGTTTACAGATTTCAAACTCCTGTTGTGGCTCCAATGTTCAGTTTGTGACAGCCTACTCACTCTTGTGTCCCTTAGATAGCTACCGCTGCGGATGAATAGGAGATGGAGACATACCCCGTGTACAGACCCCTGATGGACTTGGCAATACTGGAGGACAGGCACATTATCCTCACCTATAGACTTGACAGGGCCACAATCACAGAGCTGTGTGCCAAATTGGAGCCTGACCTGATATCAGCTATCCATCACCCCACTGAGACCCCCACTCTTGTGCAAGTGCTATCTCCTGGCCATTTCCTGGCAACTTGTTCTTTCCAAGTGACAGTGGGCTTGACAGCAGGAATGTCACAGCCAATGTTCTCAATAGTGCTGACAAGAGGGTTGTCTGCCCTGATAAAACAAATGTGCAGCTACACTGATTTCCACCAGGTTGAGGATTTGGCCACAGTGAAGGCTGAGTTTTACGCAATGGGACATATCCCCAACATAATTGGGGTGATTCATGGTACACATATTTCATTTGTCTCCTCCCCCGACAGAATGAACAGGTGTTCAGGAATCGTAAGAGTTTACACTCCATGAATGTTCAGATGGTGTGCTTGGTGGACCAGTACATCTCCCACGTCAATGCTACATATCCTGGGTCAGTGCATGATGCCTTTGTCCTGAGAAATCGCAGAATCCCAAATGTGATGGCCCAACTACTGAGGCACAGGGTGTGGCTAATAGGTGAGCCCTGGTTCGCACCCAGTATATGTTGGTATATGGGTATGGTGTCGGCCATATAGGATAGTGTGGATGGGATAGTGTGTGGCTAAATGTTGTCCCTCAGTATTTGCAGGTGACTCTGGTTACCCAAACCTATCATGGCTGCTGACCCCTGTGAGGAATGCTAGGACAAGGGCAGAAAAACGTTTTAATGAGGCACATGGGCAAACGAGAATGATAGTTGAAAGATTCTCTGGCCTCCTGAAGGCCAGGTTCCGGTGCCTCCACCTAACAGGTGGATCCCTGTGCTACTCACCCAAGACGGCACAACCTGGCACGTGTCCCTTTTCTACAGGAGGAGGAGACTGGAGATGCCCGTGTTGCAGCAGTAGACCCTAGGGACAGTGAGGATGAGGAGACAGAGGATGAGGAAAACAGAACATCAGTTAAACGACAATACTTCCAATGACACACAGGTAGGACAGTGTAACTTTACATTTCAATGACTTTGGTTGTAATCTGTGTGGCAATGGCATGCTGATATTTCCCACTTCTATGCCCATTTACTGTTCTCTCTGGCAATTAATTTAGCAGATGTTGGTGACTTGACATATACTCCTGGTGTGATCACTACAGCCAGCTACAGATCATTAATCTATGCTCATTCTATGTACAGTTAATTTGCAATCTTTGCACCTACACATTTGATATACATGACATACTCCAAATGATTTTTTTTTCAGAGGGTGTTTATTGAAGTAGGGGAAAAGTGCAATGGGATGGGATGATGATGGAGGAAAGTCCAGGGTATTGTTCCAGTCTGTTTGTAGCACTGGTGCATTGTCCAAGGGGACATAGGAAGGGGAGCAATGGCAGATCAAGCTACACAGGGTGACTGAGTGTGACACAAGGGTGACAATCAGGAGAGTCTCATTTCCTGGTGTGGGTCTTGGCAGGTGTCTCTGGCTTCTGTCTGGATCGCAGGGAATGTTTGCGGGGTGGGTCACCTTCTGAAGGAGGAGGGGTGCTGGAGGCCTGTGAGTCCTGTGGCGGGGCCTCCTGGCCACTAGCGGCAGCAGAAGTGGAAGGCTGTTCAGATTTCTGGCTAATGGCAGGGGCCCGATGGTGTGAGACTGCCTCCCTCATAATGTTGGCCATGTCTGCCATCACCCCTGCTATGGAGATCAGGGTGTTGTTGATGGCCTGCAAGTCCTCCCTGATCCCCTGGTACTGTCCCTCCTACAGCCGCCTATTCTCCTGCACTTTGTCCACGATATGGCCCATCGTGTCCTGGGAATGTTGGTCGGCTCCCATGATCTCGGAGAGTGCCTCCTGAAGAGTCGGTTCCCTGGGCCTGTCCTCCCCCTGGTGCACAGCACTCCTCCCAGTTTCCCTGTTGGCCTGTGCATCTGTCCCCTGAACCGTGTGCCCACTGCCACGGACCCCAGGTCCCTGATTGTCTTGTGTGTAAGGTGTGGCCAGGGGTGCCTGTAGCGGTGGACACACTGCTGATTGACATGTCCTGGAGACAGAGGTTTGGGTACGCTAGGAGGGTGCTGAGGTGGTGTTTCCAGATGGGGAAGGCTCTGTGGTAGTCTGTGATGGGCTTGGGTAACCCGCTGTCCAGTGGTCCCTGATGGGCCAGGTAGATCGTCCAGATCCTGAAGACCAGAGTTACTGTCATCACTGTGGGCCTCTTCAGTTAGGGGACTGGATAGTGCTGGCACCTCCTCTCCAGTGACATTGGCTGGGGTACCTGTGGGGATGTAAATGATGTGTTATGGTTTATGTGTATGACATTGTACATCTCTGCTTTATCCTCTATGGTTGGATTTGCCCTGCCAGCTTTCACTTTTCGATGTTAGTGTATGGTGGGATTGTTAGTTCTCTATGCTGTGCATGCTTTAGTGATGAGTTTCCATGCAGGGCTGTGAGGGGTGTCCATGCATTGGTACAGCATGCAGGGCTTGGCATTGGGATAAGTGAGATGTGATGGTGGAGTGTATGGGATGTAGTGGAGTGATGGGAGTGAGGGTGAGGGTATGTGATGGCATGCAGGTAGGGGGTGACAATAGTAGAGAGTTGACCTACCAGAGTCCAGACCTCCTCTGACTCCGGCCAGGCCCTCAGGATGCAGTATTGCCAAGACTTGCTCCTCCCATGCTGTGAGTTGGGGAGAAGGTGGAGGTCCACCGCCAGTCCTCTGGATAGCGAGCTGGTGTCTTGCTGCTATAGAACGTACCTTCCCCCGTAGGTCATTCCACCTCTTCCTGATGTCATCCCTAGTTCTGGGGTGCTGTCCCACAGTGTTGACCCTGTCCACGATTCTCCGCCAAAGCTCCATCTTCCTGGCTACTGATATCTGCTGCACTTGTGCTCCAAATAGCTGTGGCTCTACCCTGACAATTTCCTCCACCATGACCCTTAGCTCCTCCTTTGTGAAACAGGGGTGTCTTTGTGGTTCCATGGGTGTTAGGTGTGGTGTGTTGGTGAGGGTGTCTTGGGTGATGTGTTGGGGTGTGTGATGTGGAGTGCATGAGTGGTGTATAGGTGTGTGGCTCTAGGTTTGTCAGTGGTCTTGGTGTCTGTCTGGGGGCAATGTTTTGAAGTCGTAAAGGGTTGTGGGTAATGTGGGTGTGTGTTTTATAGGGGTGTGGGTGTGTGGGTGTGGTGTTTGTATAGGTGTCAGCAGTGTGTTGTTTGAATTGTCTAATGTGGTGTTGTTTTGTCTGTGGGTATCCATTGTGAGCGCAGCAGTATGTACCACTAATTGTTTACAGCTGTTAAGTGTCCGCCGTGGTGATTCGTGGGTCATAATGTGATGGGCGTTGTTCTGTTGGCGTATTGGTGTGTGTTTTGGGATTGCCACTTTATCACTGACCTTTGGACTGGTGGATTTTTTGTCTGTGGCTGAATTCTGTCTGATTGGTGTGTGTGTGTCATAATATGGTGAACGCATATCCGCCACCACAGCGGTAAGTTGGCGGCCATCAGCGTGGCGGTAAGTGGGATTTACCGCTAATGTCATGATGAGGGCCAATGTTTTAAGGATGAATTGTTATTATACCGTGCTAAAGCCTATAGGCAGATACTTTGTTACATAGACTTTCACAGATTACTAAAGAAGGGAAGGGTTTTTGTTGTTGGTGATTTACCTGAATTATAGGGATAGAAGATATGCACTCTAATAATCCTTATTAGGCTCTCTTAGGAGAGGTAGTATTTTGCTTTGCCAATTGTAATTTTGTACACATTTGTACTTTTATGACTGTATGCCAGATGCTTGCCTTGTGGAAAGGATAAACTCAGTACAATAGGCTTATGTTGGTTATGGTGACAATCCAATGATAAAGGCTACATACTTTATTGTGTGTTATAAAAAGTTACAATAAAGGCAGTTGGCCTGACATATTGATTGTGAAAAGCATATGTTAACATCAGTAGGCATTTAAGGGTGGATTGTTATTACTCCGAATTAAAGCCACCTGGAGTCTCATAGATTACCGTAGTATGAAATGGTTTTGGTGTTTGTTACCTATTCTAACAAATCATGAGTATAGAAGATTTGCAGTTTGAGAATCCTTGTTAAGCCCTGCCAGGAGAGATACTATTTTGCTTTGCCAACTGTAATTTTGTATACACTTACGATTTTATGACTGCATGCCTTGTGGTTGCCTTGTGGGAAAGCTTATGCTCAGTAAAGAAGAGATGAGTTGGTCATCGTGACAAGCCAATAATAACAACTATAGGTTTGAAGGATTGCAGACTGTTTTGCCAACTGTAATTTATACATATTTGCAATTTTATAAATGTATGCCTGGGGGTTGCCAGTTTCTGCACACTTCCATAGGCCTTGGTTGTTTAAAGTATCAAGTTAACGAGTAGAGGCCTTATAAGGTTGTCATTTTCATTAGATTTGGTCTGTTTATAATGAAAAGTTAGGACAAAGCAAGCAGACCTGTATGAAGTTGGCTCTGTATGCACTATTTCAAAGTAAGAAATAGCATGCACAGAGTCCAAGGGTTCCCCTTAGAGGTAAGATAGTGGCAAAAAGAGATAATTCTAATGCTCTATTTTGTGGTAGTGTGGTCGAACAGTAGGCTTATCAGAGGGTAGTGTTAAGCATTTGTTGTACACACACAGGCAATAAATGAGGAACACACACTCAAAGACAATTCCAGGCCAATAGTTTTTCTATAGAAAAATATATTTTCTTAGTTTATTTTAAGAACCACAGGTTCAAAATTTACAAGTAATACTTCAAATGAAAGGTATTTCACTCAGGTATCTTAGGAACTTTGAATCAACACAATATCATGTACAGTTTTAGCAAAAATGGCAATAAGCTATTTTAAAACTAGACACTGCAATTTTCAACATTTCCTGGGGGAGGTAAGTTTTGGTTAGTTTTTGCAGGTAAGTAAAACACCTACAGGGTTCAAAGTTGGGTCCAAGGTAGCCCACTGTTGGGGGTTCAGGGCAACCCCAAAGTTACCACACCAGCAGCTCAGGGCCGGTCAGGTGCAGAGGTCAAAGTGCTGCCCAAAACGCATAGGCTTCAATGGAGAAGGGGGTGCCCCGGTTCCAGTCTGCCAGCAGGTAAGTAGCTGCGTCTTTGGAGGGCAGACCAGGGGGGTTTTGTAGGGCACCGGGGGGGGACACAAGTCAGCACAAAAAGTACACCCTCAGCGGCACGGGCAGCCGGGTGCAGAGTGCAAACAGGCATCGGGTTTGCAATAATTTTCAATGGGAGACCCAGGGGTCTCTTCAGTGAAGCAGGCAGGCAAGGGGGGGGGCTCCTCGGGGTAGCCACCACCTGGGCAAGGGAGAGGGCCACCTGGGGGTCGCTTCTGCACTGGAGGTCGGATCCTTCAGGTCCTTGGGGCTGCGGGTGCAGTGTCTTTACCAGGCGTGGGGTTCTTGGAAGCAGGCAGTCGCAGTCAGGGGAAGCCTCTGGATTCCCTTTGCAGGCATCGCTGTGGGGGCTCAGAGGGGTCAACTCTGGCTACTCACGGGCTCGAAGTCGCCGGGGAGTTCTCCATGTAGTGTTGTTTTTCCGCAGGTCGGGCCGGGGGCGTCGGGTGCAGAGTGGAAAGTCTCACACTTCCGGCGGGAAACGTGGAGTCCTTTAAAAGTTGTTTCTTTGTTGCAAGTTTCAGTCTTTGTGGAACAGGGCCGCTGTGCTTGGGAGTTCTTGGTCCTTTTAGATGCAGGGTAGCCCTCTGAGGCTTCAGAGGTCGCTGGACCCTCGGGGACGCGTCGCTGTTGCAGTTTTTCTTGAAGTGGGGAGACAGGCCGGTAGGGATGGGGCCAAAGCAGTTGTTGTCTCCATCTTCTCTGCAGGGCTTCAGGTCAGCAGTCCTTCTTCGTCTTCAGGTTGCAGGAATCTGTTTTCCTAGGTTCTGGGGGCCCCTAAATACTCAATTTAGGGGTGTGTTTAGGTCTGGAGGGTTAGTAGCCAATGGCTACTAGCCCTGAGGGTGGCTACACCTCTTTGTGCCTCCTCCCTCAGGGGAGGGGGGGCACATCCCTAATCCTATTGGGGGAATCCTCCATCTGCAAGATGGAGGATTTCTAAAAGTCAGAGTCACCTCAGCTCAGGACACCTTAGGGGTTGTCCTGACTGGCCAGTGACTCCTCCTTGTTTTTCTCATTATCTCCTCCGGCCTTGCCGCTAAAAGTGGGGCCATGGCCGGAGGGGGCGGGCATCTCCACTAGCTGGAATGCCCTGTGGCACTGTAACAAGGGGGGTGAGCCTTTGAGGCTCACCACCAGGTGTTACAGTTCCTGCAGGGGGAGGGGAGAAGCACCTCCACCCAGTACAGGCTTTGTTACTAGCCACAGAGTGACAAAGGCACTCTCCCCATGTGGCCAGCAACATGTCTGGTGTGTGGCAGGCTGGCAAAAGTAGTCAGCCCACACTGGAAGTTAGGTATGTTTTCAGGGGGCATCTCTAAGATGCCCTCTGGAGTGTATTTCACAATGAAATGTACACTGGTATCAGTGTGCATTTATTGTGCTGAGAAGTTTGATACCAAACTTCCCAGTTTTCAGTGTAGCCATTATGGTGCTGTGGAGTTCGTGTATGACAGACTCCCAGACCATATACTCTTATGGCTACCCTGCACTTACAATGTCTAAGGTTTTGCTTAGACACTGTAGGGTCATGGTGCTCATGCACCAATGCCCTCACCTATGGTATAGTGCACCCTGCCTTAGGGCGGTAAGGCCTGCTAGAGGGGTGACTTATCTATGCCAATCGGCAGCGTGAGGTTGGCATGGCACCCTGAGGGGAGTGCCATGTCGACTTAGTCATTTTCTCCCCACCAGCACACACAAGCTGGCAAGCAGTGTGTCAGTGCTGAGTGAGGGGTCCCCAGGGTGGCATAAGACATGCTGCAGCCCTTAGAGACCTTCCCTGGCATCAGGGCCCTTGGTACCAGAGGTACCAGTTACTAGGGACTTACCTGGATGCCAAGGTGTGCCAATTGTGGAGACAAAGGCACAGATTAGGGAAAGAACACTGGTGCTGGGACCTGGTTAGCAGGCCTCAGCACACTTTCAAATCGTAACTTGGCATCAGCAAAGGCAAAAAGTCAGGGAGTAACCATGCCAAGGAAGCATTTCCTTACAAGGCCCTACTTGCTTATTGTGAAAAGCATGTGTTAAAAGCAAAAAAGCTTTCAAGGGTGGGTTGGTATTACACTGCGCTAACACCTGTAGGTAGGCATTTTGTTCTGTAGAATCTCACAGATTACTGTAATAGGCAAGGGTGTTGGTGCTGGATACCCACTTGAACAAACCACGGGGATGGATCATTTGCACTGTAGTGATCTGTATTAGGCCCTATTAATAGGGGTAGTATATTGTTTTGGCACCTTTGTAATTTTAGTACAATATACCTGAGGGTTATCTTGTGTGAAGTCTTATAAACCAGCACAATAGGCCTAAATTGCTTATGGTGGCAAGCCAATGATAAAGATTATAGGCTTTATTATTTATAATGAGAAGTTCCGATAAAGGCAGTAGGCCTGACATATTGATTGTGAAAAGCTTATGTTAAAATACATAGGCTTATAAGGGTAGATTGTTATTAAAGCCTAGAGATAGCTATTTTGATACATGGAATCTCACAGATTTCCATAGTAAACAAGCATTTTGGTGCCAGATTTCCCCCCTGACAAACCATGGGTATAGAAGATGTGTACATAATGCATGTTAGGCCCAGATAGAAGAGGCAATATTTTGCTTTCCTAATTGTAATTTTGTATACTTATTTTATATCTGTATACCTGATGATTACCTTTAAGGAAAGCTTTTGTTCAGTATAGGAGGCCTCAGTTGGTTATGGGAATAAGTCACTGATAACACATACAGGCCTGATTGGTTTACTAGGAAACGTATTTCTATTTCCATAGGTCTGATCTGTTTATTATGAAAAGTTATGATAAATACATTAGGGTGACATATTGATTATCGAAAGTATATATTCAAATCGACAGGCACGTAAGAGTGGATTGATACGTCTCTGTATTAAAGCCTAGTGATGGGGATTTTGTCACAAAACGTCAAATTACACTTGTAGGTAATGATTTTGGTGTTGGTTTCTGCCTTTGACAAAACATATGGGGAGAAGATTTGCACTGTAATAATTCTTGCTAAAACCTCTTCTTTAGCTGTCTGCAAGGACCTTGTGATAAAAAAAGAATTGAGTAATACAAGCATCCATATACATATAAATATTGATACCGCTATATAGTGGGCTCTTGTGCCCACTCTGTTCTGGCACTAGTCTGAGTGTCATTTACACTCTGCTTCAATCTACGACAGCAAACTGCATGGAGTAATGGTTCAGACCGCATCAGTCATTGGCTCCTTCGTCCTATGAACAATGACATCTTCCGATCAAATGGATATAGCCATCTGAAAATGAGTGTGCTTCAGTATCAGTGCTGGTTGCCCAGTCCTTTAGTTTTGAATTTTCTCCTTTTATAGTTCCTCTTTCATTTTGTTTCTCCTCCTCTTTTTACTTTCTTTCTTAAGAGGATACTACAGGTCTTCAGGGAGTGCTAATGGGTTGCTTGTTGCCATCGGTTCATCTGCAATGCACATCATTCCAAATGGGCACTTCCTCTAAACAAGTAACTCATTAAGGAATGCCACTGGCCATAGTGTATGGTTGTACTATTCTAAGATGGCAACACGTTGGTTTATACGTGGTGGCCATGCATAAACTTTAAAACAACAATAGAGTTTACAATACCTTTATAGGGTGGACATCCAATGCTATTTTTAGTTTTCTAATTGAAAACATAAGCCCACCATATTTAGACGGCAGCAGGTATTCTTTTTTTCTAATTGCATGTCTTTAATGTATCTTACATTTGTTGTTCAGTTTGTGCGTGCTTGATTGTGGTTGTGTCATAGGGTGAATAGAAGCATGAGTCAGATGATTGATGAATGGATGCATGAGTGCAAAGATAAGTGACTGGGTGCATGTATGATGACTTACTGAGTTTCTACACCACACAAAATACACTTTCATTCATAAGCCAGACCTACTGGCATTGCCAAAACTTGTCTTCATTGTCGCCTATGAGAGGATCTTTAAATGTGTGAATTAGGGATATGCACTTCACAAAAACCTTTTATTTGAGTTAATTGACTGAAATGTCGCTCCATGCATAACAGGAATCTACTCCACATATACAGGGTAAACCCAACTGGTTTAACACGTAGTCCACTATTATCATTTTTGTCAGTGCAGCGAGATGGGGGCAATGTTGCTATGTTCTTGTTTTGAAAACTATTACTTTACATAAATACCTCTCAAAATAGTGATATAATATGATGTGCTAAGGTGAAATGCTTGATCGTGTTAAAGAAACACTGTTTTTGAATTTTGAAGAGACTATATTGTAAGACTTACATGCTAAATATGTTCATGGCTCGGTCTCTTAAAGCAAATACAGACACTTGGCTCGCCTATGTCTCGACTGGGCTATGTCTCTGGTGTCCCTTTAATTTGTTGGCTCACCAGGCAACAGTGATAAAACGGTCTACATGGCAGAATTAAAAAAACAGAAGAACGTTATTTACCAGAAAGGGATTTGTTTTACAGAAACTAGCGCCCAAGTTGTAAACGGACGACTAAAACGAGCGTAGTTGATCTGATCTCGTTTCAAGAAAGCACGCAACGCGCCTCAAATTGGATAGTTCTTGCACTGTACCTGCAGTAACCCGTGATAAATTGTCTCCATCTGCCGAAGAACGGCGAGAAAGAACATACACACATACTTCTGGGGGGCCTATGCCAATTACGTTTAAAAGAATGATCGTTTCTGATCTGCAGCTGCCCCCTGGTGGAACTCTCAATGTAGGCATCCATTTTAAGCCAAGTGTTTATCGTTTACTTACTTGACCTTTAAACATTCTGGAATTTCTGCATAAAATGCAGTTGTCAATTCTACCTTTCTGATTTAGGAAAAGTAACAATTTCAATGAGTACTTTACCCAATAAAGCTCATCCCTGGCTGCTAGAGCTTCCAGTACTGCCACAATTCTTCAGTAGATGTCTCTTTGGCCGCGAATGAGATGAGTCCTCACTGACAGCCTCAGAAATATTTCTCAGCTCATCCAGGGCTGAAGTGCATAAAACAAGTATGGGAACAGTGATTCAAGTTGCAAAGGGGATTAGGCAAGAGATGTGGGTATTAAAGAACAAATAACCTACAGCTATTTTGTTGGCTTTTCACCTTAATGTAAATAATATGAGGTGCAGATACCTTAAACGAAAATGAAATACAAGTTAAAGTAACCAGTGTGAAATGCAT
The DNA here is from genome assembly GCF_031143425.1 of Pleurodeles waltl. Classification (NCBI taxonomy): domain Eukaryota; kingdom Metazoa; phylum Chordata; class Amphibia; order Caudata; family Salamandridae; genus Pleurodeles; species Pleurodeles waltl. Next base: position 361,039,111 of record NC_090440.1, read on the forward strand.
TATTTTATAATATGAAAGCTCAATTGGTTAATGCGATGATTGCGGATGTCTATGTGTGTGTGTGTAACCAGGCAGTCACATAATTGAATCATTGTTGGTGCACCAGAAAATATTGACGTGTATTTATAGTGCTATGAGGGCCTAACCTGCCACTGAAAGCATTGCACTTATGTAAATCACTATACATATAGGATACGCTGCAGCAAAGTATGTAAAAGTATTTTTAGCCTGATGTACAAAGCCATTTGGTGGTCGTAAAACCGGTAATTTGCAAAATCACAAGGTTTGCGACCACCAACTCTCTTTTTTAATGTACTAAACCAGTTTTGCATTTGAGGAACAGGTTACCAAATTGCAATATGGGTTTAGAGAGGCATAATTACTTTTCGGAAAGGGTGTGTTTGGGGCGTAAGTGGTATAAGAGGATACCTTCCATCAAACTTTTTGACAGGTGCCCCGCCCCGTGATAACATAGGTAAATACACAGGCAATGACGTAGGCAATGACGTGGGTGCCCCTCCCCATGATGACGTAGGCAATGACATAGGCAATGACGTAGGTATAGGTGAGTCACGTGGGTTGTGACATGGTGTGATGCTGCATTAGTCACGTGCCCTGATGCTGTCCCTAGTGTGTAGGTCTAAGGGATGTGTGAAATGGCAGCTGTGCAGGTGTGCGACATGCTTCATGGCCTAAGAGGACAAGTCTGGGCATGTTCATGCCGGCAGAGTGGTTGGGTTGCAATGTGCCTCTTCAGAAGGAGGAGCGGAGGAAGTACAGAGCCGCGACCCACCCTCCCCATAGCCTTGCATAACCTAGAGGGAATGTACGATGGTGACCTTTTAAAAAAAACAAATAAAAATCTTGAAGCCCACCGGCACAGAAAGTGCCAAGCTGGGTGTATATGGACATACAGCATGACCTTTAAAAACACAAGTCACAGTTACCTAAGGGGGTTAGCTGTGTGTAAGATAAGTGAGGCCTAACAGGCCACATGTAGGTCATAGTTTGTAGGGGAGTTGCTGATCACACTGCTAGTATCTTATCTGGCCCAGTTGTTACTGATTACATCAAACTACAAACTTTGAACCTAGGCTTTTTGCAGGTCAGAATGACCCATGGGTGTCTTCAGGCAGATATGTAGTTTTCTAGCTGCCCACCACCCATAGTATCTTATCTGACCTGCTTGTTACTGCTTATGTCAAACAGTGAACTTTCAACCTCTGTTTTTGCAAGTCAGAGTGACCCATACATGCTAACAGATGTCAACATGGAAAATGGTAGCCCCTCCTCCCCCTCGGTGAAGTTTTATGAAAGTGTAACCATAAAGCATAATATATTTCTAAGCCCACCCCTCAACAATACCTAGGCATAATTAGCTTGGCACAGCAAGTATAAAAAGCCCCCATAGGGACCACACACACAAGCATATCACAAGACTCTTTTTGTGAGCGGCGAATTGAAGCTTGTGGAGAGCAGGGCTACCAAGACCAGCAAGGAGAAAAATATGAAGGGCAGAGCGCAAACTGGTAATGCAAACCAGATTCTACTGAAGGTAAATAACTATGGTCTGTTTGTATATTTTTGTAATGTAATTCCAAATTGCTGTTGTCTCTATTTGCCAAGGATACACAGAGCATATGTGCAATGTACTTCGAATACTACTATTTAAGGCCTTGTTTTCTTTTAAACTGTATTTATTATTGCTATTATGATATTCTATTAATGTGGCACGCAAAATTAATTATAAGTATCAAAAAATGTGTTTGGGGGTGCCAATAGCGAACCCTTGCATCCCTTAGCATAGGGGTGTCTGGTGTTCTGATCACACCGCAGGTAGCCCTGAAGAGTGGTGCTAAATGGCAAAGTTTGCCTTTCAAAAACACATGTTGAAAAGCTCCTAGTGCATGCAGCCTTTAGGAAACAATAAAAATGTCAATATACCTCTTATAATTAATATGCCTACTAGTGAGTCTGTGAAAGGGGGCTATGGAGAGATGAGGAGCATACTTTGTTGCGTGGCTGGGCGGGGGTGCCAAAAATTAATGGTACACTGGGGGCCACAGGACTTGAACCTGCGGCCCCCACTGAGACCATGCTTGTTAAGTTAATAAAGGGTTGCAGTGCTGCATGCAGCACGTGTACCCCCGTTATTAGCCTAACATTGCCTGCTCTCAGGAGGGCCGGAGGATCAAACCCTGAGGCCCCTGAGAACATGTCTGTTAAGTAATGGCGGGGGCCGCAGCGCGCATGCGCATAGAGGACCCGCCGTTATAACTTAACATTGCCTGCTCTCACGGACCGCAGGCTCATAGCCTGCAGCCCCTAAGAGCAAGCCTGCAAAGTTAATATGTTGCGACGACCCCAGTATTAGCCTAACACAGCTGTTTCTCAAGTCCCGTGGTCCCTGAGAGTCGCATGTTAAGTTAAGGACTGACGGTCGCCGGCCTCATATGGTGCGAGGACCCCGGTATTAGCCTAACATGGCCGGATCTCAGGGACCACAGGCTCAAGCCCCACGGTCCCTTGGTGTCGGCCTTTAACGTTAAGGACTGGGCTGGGGGTCACAAGCCTCAAATGGCGTGATGACCCCAGTATTACCCTAACAAGCCCCGCGGTCCCTGAGACCCGGCCTGTTAAGTTGGTGGTGGAGACCGTGGACCTTGCGCTGGACATCCTCTATCACCTCTGAGGGGCTAGAGGGTGTCTATCGCGAGGTCCGTGGCCTCTGCCCCTTACTCCAGGACGTGCTAAGCACAAGGCACGATCCTGAAGGCCCAAGCTGTGCACGCTTGGGCCCCCAGGCCTTACAATTTTTTTTTTAAATGCCCCAGCTGTATTTTATGGAGCATGGGGTCGTGAACCTCGCGCTCTACAGACCCCGTCTTGAGGACCTCTGCCCTCGAGACAGAGGCCGCAGAGTGCGAGGTCCATGTAACCCCCTGCCCCCACTCCAATATGTGCATGGCGCGAGGCTCGGGCCCTCAGGCCCTTCAAGTCAGCGGGGGTCCTGGGGGCCCCAAGCAAAAGGCTTGGGTCCACCCCAAGGGCCCTCCGAGCAGTGTTTTTTTCAAATAAATAAACTAAAAAATAAATACATTAAAAAACAATAAACAAATAAATGTAAAAAAAAAAATTAAAAGGCACATCAAGGGATGGGGGCATTCCACTTACCTAGGGTTGAGTTCCTGATGTCCTGGGTAGGTGGTAAAAAAAAAGAAGCCCGGACCCCCGTGCTCCCTCCACAGCCTGCAATTTTCAAAAAGACTGTGTCTGTGGTGGTGGAGCTGGCTCTGCCTGTCTTCTCCACCCTCTAGACTGGTGCTTAGAGTGAGCTCCGCCCCAGCACATGGTCCAGAGCAAAGGGCGAGCTAGGGCAAAACATATAGGAGGTCATTCTGACCGTCGCGAATGACGGAAGCACCGCCAACAGGCTGGCGGTGCTACCAAGCCCATTCTGACAGCGGCGGTAAAGCCGCGGTCAGAAAACCGGGGCCGACGGTTTCCCGCCGTTCTTCCCCCGGCTGGGCGAATCCGCTAGGGCAGCGCTGCAAGCAGCGCTGCCCTGGGGATTCTGACCCCCTTCCCGCCAGCCTGTTTCTGGCGGTTTTCACCGCCAGGAAGAGGCTGGCGGGAACGGGTGTCCTGGGGCCCCTGGGGGCCCCTGCACTGCCCATGCCACTGGCATGGGCAGTGCAGGGGCCCCCTAACAGGGCCCCATGAAGCTTTTCACTGTCTGCTTAGCAGACAGTGAAAAGTGCGACGGGTGCAACTGCACCTATCGCACGCCCGCAACACCGCCGGCTCCATTCGGAGCCGGCTTCTGTGTTGCAGGCCTCCTTACCGCTGGGCCGGCGGGCGCTAACATGGTTAGCGCCCGCCGGCCCAGCGGGAAGGTTTAAATGCCGGCAGCAGTCTTTTGACCGCGTAGCGGCCAAATGGCGGTTCCCGCCTGGCGGGCAGCAACCGCCGCCTGCCAGAGTCAGAATGACCGCTAAAGTGCCTTGGATCCGGCTTCCATTCTATTGTACATGTATATATACAATGAACTTTAATGTTTTTAAATTGTGTTTTATATTTTGAATAATTTGTGAATTTCTGTGGCATTATTAGGACTAGGGGAGGAAATGCAGTATGAGTAAAATAAGGCTGCGGAGGCCGTGGAACCATATAAAATAATGCCTTATAGAGAGAATTTCTAGAACTTATGTTGCGCAGCAGCGCTGCCCTGTGGAATTTTTAAATAAACAGTGTATAGTTTTTGAGAAAATTTGAAGAAATGGCTGTGTGTATTGTATCTTCAGAGCCTGGTATCGGGTTGATGGTGGGCTTAACAGATAGCATCTTGAGAGACCTTTTGACAACCTTTTGCAAGATTGTATGAATGTGTTATGCTTAAAGTCAATTCTGTCTCTTTTGTATGTAGGCTCCCCAAGAGCAAACGCCAAACCAGGAGGAAACGGATGCCTTTCAGCAAGGTACAGCTATCTATAGTTTTATATTTAGAGAACCTTGGCAATGAACTAGTCTTATTTTTTTTTTTATAATACTGCTTTCCAATGTTTGTCCACTTTTTATAGGGTATGACACTTGTAGGAAGTTGGCTCTGGATGTACTATTTCAAAGTAAGAAATAGCATACACAGAGTCCAAGGGTTCCCCTTAGAGGTAAGATAGTGGCAAAAAGAGATAATTCTGATGCTCTATTTTGTGGTAGTGTGGTCGAGCAGTAGGCTTATCAGAGGGTAGTGTTAAGCATTTGTTGTACACACACAGGCAATAAATGAGGAGCAAACACTCAAAGACAATTCCAGGCCAATAGGTTTTTATATAGAAAAATATATTTTCTTAGTTTATTTTAAGAACCACAGGTTCCAGATTTACAAACAATACTTTAAATGAAAGGTATTTCACTCAGGTATCTTAGGAACTTTGAATCATCACATTAGCATATACGGTTTTGGCAAAAATGGCAATAAGCTATTTGAAAATTGAACACAGTGCAAAATTCAACAGTTCCTGGGGGAGGTAAGTATTTGTTAGTTTTTCAGGTAAGTAAAGCACTTACAGGGTTCAAAGTTGGGTCCAAGGTAGCCCACCATTGGGGGTTCAGGGCAACCCCAAAGTTACCACACCAGCAGCTCAGGGCTGGTCAGGTGCAGAGGTCAAATTGCTGCCCAAAACGCATAGGCTTCAATGGAGATAGGGGTGCCCCGGTTCTAGTCTGCCAGCAGGTAGGTACCCGTGACTTCTGAGGGCAGGCCAGGGGGGTTTTGTAGGGCACTGGGGGGGACACAAGTCAGCACAAAAAGTACACCCTCAGCGGCACAGGGGTGGCCGGGTGCAGAGTACAAACAGGCGTTGGGTTTGCAATAGGTTTCAGTGGGAGACCCAGGGGTCTCTTCAGCGAAGCAGGCAGGCAAGGGGTGGGCTCCTCGGGGTAGCCACCACCTGGGCAAGGGAGAGGGCCACCTGGGGGTCGCTTCTGCACTGGAGGTCAGATCCTTCAGGTCCTGGGGGCTGCAGGTGCAGTGTCTTTGCCAGGCGTCGGGTTCTTTGAAGCAGGCAGTCGCGGTCAGGGGGAGCCTCTGGATTCCCTCTGCAGGCGTCGCTGGGCGGGCTCCGGGGGATCAACTCTGGCTACTCACAGGGTCGCAGTCGCTGTAGAGTCCTCCCTGTGGTGTTGTTTCTCTGCAGGTCGAGCGGGGGGCGTCGGGTGCAGAGTGGCAAGTCTCACGCTTCCGGCGGGAAACGTGGAGTCCTTTAAAAGTTGTTTCTTTGTTGCAAGTTTCAGTCTTTGTGGAACAGGGCCGCTGTCCTCGGGAGTTCTTGGTCCTTTTAGATGCAGGGTAGTCCTCTGAGGCTTCAGAGGTCGCTGGCCCCTTTGGAACGCGTCGCTGGAGCAGTTCTTTTGAAGTGGGGAGATAGGCCGGTAGAGCTGGGGCCAAAGCAGTTGATGTCTCCGTCTTCTCTACAGGGTTTTCAGCTCAGCAGTCCTTCTTCGTCTTAGGTTGCAGGAATCTATATTGCTGTGTTCTGGGAGCCCCTAAATACTCGATTTAGGGGTGTGTTTAGGTCTGGGGGGGTTAGTAGCCAATGGCTACTAGCCCTGAGGGTGGCTACACCCTCTTTGTGCCTCCTCCCTGAGGGGAGGGGGGCACATCCCTAATCCTATTGGGGGAATCCTCCATCTGCAAGATGGAGGTTTCTAAAAGTCAGAGTCACCTCAGCTCAGGACACCTTAGGGGCTGTCCTGACTGGTGGGTGACTCCTCCTTGTTTTTCTCATTATCTCCCCTTGACTTGCTGCCAAAAGTGGGGGCTGTGTCCAGGGGGCGGGCATCTCCACTAGCTGGAGTGCCCTGGGGCATTGTAACACGAAGCCTGAGCCTTTGAGGCTCACTGCTAGGTGTTACAGTTCCTGAAGGGGGGAGGTGTGAAGCACCTCCACTCAGAGCAGGCTTTTGTTTCTGTCCTCAGAGAGCATAAAGGCCCTCACCACATGGGGTCAGAAACTCGTCTCTCAGCAGCAGGCTGGCGCAGACCAGTCAGTCCTGCACTGAACAATTGGGTAAAATACAGGGGGCATCTCTAAGATGTCCTCTGTGTGCATTTTTAAATAAATCCAACACTGGCACCAGTGTGGGTTTATTATTCTGAGAAGTATGATACCAAACTTCCTAGTATTCAGTGTAGCCACTAAGGAGCTGTGGAGTTCGTTTTTGACAGACTCCCAGACCATATACTCTTATGGCTACCCTGCACTTACAATGTCTAAGGTTTTTCTTAGACACTGTAGGGGCATAGTGCTCATGCACCTATGCCTTCACCTGTGGGATAGTGCACCCTGCCTTAGGGCTGTAAGGCCTGCTAGAGGGGTGACTTACCTATGCCACAAGCAGTGTGAGGTTGGCATGGCACCCTGAGGGGAGTGGCATGTCGACTTAGTCATTTTCTCCCCACCAGCACACACAAGCTGGCAAGCAGTGTGTCTGTGCTGAGTGAGGGGTACCTAGGATGGCATAAGACATGCTGCAACCCTTAGAGACCTTCCCTGGCATCAGGGCCCTTGGTACCAGGGGTACTAGTTACAAGGGACTTACCTGGGTGCCAGGGTTGTGCCAATTGTGGAAACAATGGTACATTTTAGGTAAAAGAACACTGGTGCTGGGGCCTGGTTAACAGGGTCCCAGCACACTTCTCAGTCAAGTCAGCATCAGTATCAGGCAAAAAGTGGGGGGTAATGGCAACAGGGAGCCATTTCCTTACACTACACCGTGCAGAACTTGTTTTACAAAGGTAAGGGCAGTCGTTCTATGACTCTCAACGCCTCATACCTGGTCCTATTTAAAACCCCCTGCAACAAGCTTCAGATATCAATTATAGCTAAACAGATGTACCCCGGAAACACACAGTTTTTCAGGAAAGCGTTTAACAATGCTACCGCAAAACCCCATGGCTACTTACTGGTAGATTTTAAACCCAATACTCTAGAAGACTACAGACTAAGCTCCGGTATTTTCCCACCTGACTTCCCAGTCACTTACACACCTAAAACAGTCCCCAAAGCCTATAAAAAGACCAATTAAAAAGACTTTTATAACAATTACACTCTAAACCTTATAATATAAGGTCGCAATCACAGCTAGCCCCCTGAAAAGAAAAGCTATCCTGTGCGCGGCCTCGGACAATTTAGTGGCTGCCATTTCAGAAATCGGCCCAAACACCCTAAAAGGTAATGTCCCGATATCAGTTCCTCGTGCTGAAGAAGAAGCATCACATTATTAAGAAGCTCAGCAATAAAAGGGAGTTGCTCCTTTCCAAAAAAGAACTGGTCAAGCAGTCTGGAGGTTTTATAGGGGCGCTGCTGGGTATAGCTACACTGCTAATTACAGTTCTCCTGTCAAGGACCTGATGGAACAAGCCCCAAAAATGTACCTTGTGCCTCACCTACAGCTGGAACAGTTGGGCCCATCTACCATCGACGTCTGGGACATACACAGAAACGAGATGCAGCATCTCGATGCAGAGATCAAATCCATTTTGACCTGAACTGATTTAAAACCACATGACAAACGGGGCTTTACTCAGGAGCCCTTCAAAACGTTTTACAGTATTACAAACAGTGGAACACTGATAAAAAGAAACTGACTCTGTATACCCCCGACACAGAACAGCCACCAGCAGACCCAGTAGCGCCTCAAGACCCGCAACCTCCTCAACACCCAGGACCCTCAATCCCCACAGATGCCTTTGTTGAAGACCCTTTAAAAAAGTCAGAGGTACAGAGAGGAATCGCAAATGCTGCTCGGTAAAATGACTGCTACTAAAGATCTGACCTCTTGGAACGACCGGGGTGAATTCGTTTACAAGGGACAACCGGTTGCTGGATCACAGATGTACGATCTGGTCAGAGGTCTCAAGCACAGCAAAACACTATCAACCCAAAATGCTCCTAGAGGATGGGAGCAGTTCCTACGCGCCTCTGCAGAACTCAGTATTTCTTCCACGATCGTCAGTAACGCCGACCACTGGCGAAGGCTTGAAAGTTTGAAAGAACCGACTCCTGGTGTTTTTACCGTGAGCCCCACTGTGTCAACATCAACTTTCTTTCCGCAGCTAACACTGTCTAGGAGCAGCGACTTTGACCTATGAAGCCTAAAAAGAGACTGTTCAAAATGAACACTTGGCTACCACTCCAATGTTATCATGATATTTGAGTTGAGTTGTATAGTTTTATTAAAATGTTCGCGTCTCGAAAGATTTTTGCTTCATTTATTTCTTTACCCTTGTAATGTTTGTGCTGAAAACTGTTTGTAATAAACACTTTTAACTTTTCAACAGTCGTCAGTCATCTTTTCTTAAATGGTTTTAAAATGTGGGGCGTGTGAATAAAAAATGCATAGTCTGAATTTGTGTTTAAAATGTTTTTATTTAGACAGTCATCAGTACAAATAGAGGCATTACAAGGCCTTACACTTTTGACAAACACCATATTCTGTTTTAACAACGCTCGCCATAATCCCTGAGTTTTCATTCACATATTTAATTCCAATTCCGTCGTTGTTTACTAGATCGGCGGAATACACATAAAAACATTTTCTAAACGGCATACCCTCAGACATTTTACTAATAAAATATATACAATGTTCCCCCCAGGTTATGGCTAGAGAATCCTGTACACGCATCTTGTTATACTCGACCATGGGCAATGCTTTTTTTACATATTTCGTATAAATGCTATGCTCTGGGAACTCCAATAAACTGTCAAACACTATAACCTTGTCTACATCCAGAAACAGGGCTGCCCAATGTGTACCACCCTTGCAATGCAGGTCGGTGTTAAAGACGAGTGTGCTGGGTCTTTCCGGGCCTATCTTCCCCAGTAGCCCGTCGCTAGGAAATACACCTAAAAAGTATTTCTTACTGTATTTATAACTGCTTAAGAAGTCACGTATCTGCACATTGTCCATTTTACAGTCTTTTAATGATAGTCAAACATATTCTGTGGGGCGTGATTGACTTGGATGACACTATGGAATACAGAGAATACAACCATGTTCATGTTGGTAGCCAGCGCCTGTGTAAAGCGTATTTCAGCTTTTAGATTTCCGTTTTTGACCAAGTTGTAGTGGTCACCGTCTTCCATGTCAGAAGTCAGGTCGAACGCAAACAGCGTGTAGCCGGTCCCATGTACCTCTCTTGAAACAACGACTCCTGAGTCAGGCAGGTGATTTCCCGTTATCGAGACCAGACTGAGATATTCCGTGACATAATTGGAAGTTCCAAACCTCGGGGTGAACGGTTTTGTGGGAATAACAGCTCCCTCGTGGACTAAAGCAGCGTAGTTGATTTCGTAGTGCTTGAACTTGAAAGGGTTAGAGGTATAGAGACCGTTAAAAGCTGTGTTGTCCGCAAACTCTATGATGATGAGTTTCAGGAGTTGACCCAGAAATAGATTTTGCTGCTGCGTTAATCTAGTACAGACGGGGATGCTGAATATCTTCAAAGCCACTCTTTCAATGGCGTACTTGGCGTTCGGTAGTTGTAAAGCTTCGGCATGAGCCAGTCTGATGCTCAGTGACACTTTCACTCTCTTTACAAACAGGCTCATGAACAATATAACCAGTTTATACTGTTCTGCATTGCCGCTGACAAGACCGAATGCGTCCTTGTTGCGTCCTTGTTGCGGTTGAGTTTGATCTTAAGATCGATACCGTTGATGAGAAGTTTATCTTGGAAGAGGAGGTATGAATGTATGTTCCCCGGGAGGTCAAACTGTCTACTGCTGGCTCTTTTTTAAAACCATTGTTGCCCCCGTCCAACGCTGTGTCCTCAAAATGCGCTTGAGTATCTTTGTAGAAGAGCCCACTGAAAGTTGTGTGTCCAGGCCATCACAACTGTAATTTAGAATACTCTCTATGTAGGCCGTGTAGGGGTACATCTTATCACTTTGGGTGATGGGTTGATCGCCCAGGTTAATGTCCACCTGATTAAACATGGTTGCAACGGGGTAGGCGACCAGCGCCTCTTTAGCATCATCCTTGATGTTGGTGCTGTTCGCTTTTGTTATTTTGCAAACGAGGTGCAGCAGAGTGTTGTTGAGATCCAAATATATATCCGTGGACCCCGACATAATAAACTCTATCGGCGCCAGGGGCGTCAGAGCGGCTAGAGGTGATACTTCCATAAAAAATTGGTCTCAAAGCTAGTCTGTGTGGGCTTTAGAGAAAACAAATCTAGCTCGGATTTGGCGCATTCATCCGAGTCACAGTGTACGAAGGCCATGATAGTGGATTTACAAAATATTCGCACTAGAGTGTGTTCTCTTCTTCTTCTTGGAAGATCTCTTCCGTCTAACGACTCTTCTTTTTTTGTGACCCTTTTGAAGAAGTCCTCCATTTTGTATAGGGCATTGGCGGGCCCCTGCGCCTCGAAGCCCTTCACTTCCTTTTAACACCCTCACACACCTTGTACACCAACCCAGCTCCTTCCAACAACCTCCGACGTTATAGAGCCAACAACGTCATGGGCTATGTTCGTAGCCGCCGCTTTAACGTGAGGTTTTGCAATTTCGTACCCTCTTCTCAAGAAAGGCATGGCTCTTCTAAACAAACTCCGACAGAAGCCCCCCAATCTGCTCCCATACATAACAGGGGCCTCTTAAAAGTAGGGCGGCAATCCTCCATAGCTGGCCTGAACTCTATAATAGTCCCTGTACATAAAGGGATCCTGGATGTTTTCACGATGTCCATCACAACTGTCTAATAGTCACCGTTGTGGCACAGCCTTAAATGAAGATTAACAATACCTTTCCCGTATTTAAAGGCCACCGTCTCTGACTGGTCGTCGTAGACCATAATGGGTATAGTGTCAAAATGTTTTTTAGAAATTGCCATGTAGTCGAGTTTGTGATGTTGTATATTACCAGTGTGTCATTTTCTCTTTTCACCAGGACCCATCTTACCTTCAGCGAATACCTATTCCCTAATCCCTGAGGTTCAACAATGTCGCTATACACGTACAGTGTATAAAATCTGCTGGTAATATCGGGACACGTAGGGTCTGGATCCAACTGTCTTTGCACATGTTGTACGGTCCCTAAAACCCTTTGTAATTTACCGGTACAGGTAAACCTGGTATTGAGCTCCGTGGCTTTAGGAAACACTTTTCTTCTAACTATCCCCGACACCAGATGTATATTCACATACTCTTCAACGCCGGCTATGGCTCTGCAACGGTGTTGTAATACCCATATGGGAAACTCAAGGGGAGGCTCAAGAAGTCAGCGCGACCTCACACCCCGTGCAGCGAGCTGTCCAAAACCCAACTGTTAAATTTCTCGGGTCACCCCCGCCATTTGACCATCCCCTGTCTCTTAGCTCTGCTGCCTTTCCTTTTCAGAACCTTTTCAACCCTGTACACCCTGTTCGGATCGTAGGGCACCTTTTGTAACTCTTCATTATGAAAGACACCTGTTACCTTTTCACTGTCGTAGTCCTTCAACTTGTAAATATAGACCCCTTCTTTCAACTTTGCACTTTCCACTATAAATATCTCGTCGCTAAATGTTTGTTGGTAGCCTTTGGTGAAAACACCCTTCAACTTTGAAACCCTGACATATTCCCCTTCTTTTAAAACAGATTTCTTGACCCTCACCGCGAGACGACTCCCGTTCACAGTTCTCCACACCATTAGCGAATTATCATCTGTTACCTCCACGGGAGACATTTAGATGGTCCTGTGGTAACTGGCATTATAAACATTTATAAAAGCCTGTAGAACATCCACGTATCTGCAGGTATCGTTGGCTGTGAAATATTGCCATATCTTTGATTTTAAAGTTCTATTAAAACGTTCTTCAACCGCCACTTTTACCTTGGTGTACATTACAAAATGCTGAGCAGCGTGCTGCTTTAACAAATTCTGAAAAGGTTTGTTTAAAAATAATTTTCCAGCGTCTGTAGTTCTTGAGGTACTCGACCTCTCGCGAAGATGACTTTAAAGGCGGCTGTGACGCTGGTACCACTTTTATCATTCAATGCTTCTGCATAGGCATACTTGGACAATACGTCTATGACTGTTAATATATACATTGCGCCGTTGTTATTCTTTGCTAGATCTTGAAGACTGACTATGTCAGCCTGCCACTGATAATCTAACTGCGCGCTAACAACTGAGGCCTTCCTCTTGAAACTTCTCCTGGTGGGTTTGCGGCATAAATGCACATCTTCCCCCGATAACCAAGTCTTCACACCTGCTCGGTTTTACAGATTAATTTTCAACTCGAGCCCTTTTAAACAGTGCTTCGGTGCCCCCAAAGCTACCAACACCGCTTGTATCATAATAAAGTTTCCTTAACACGTCCATTGACATGTTAGCTGTCGTTACAACCACCAAGTGAAAGACACCTGTTTTGTGTAAAAAGTGTGTAAGCACAACATAAACACAGTGTACTTGACATTTTACGGTACACAGCTTATCGCTGTCAATGCTTCTGGACACTGTGAGGCTTTTTGTACATGTGTACATAGTATGACACATGTTACACATATTACTCAGAGCCGTTCCTTTTACTAGGTTGATATTGTTATAGCTATACACTTGCTCTAGACATGACTTCCTGCTCCCCCCGCCTATAACTCTGGACGCTCAGGATACTGACAGCATGCAACAGTTCAGACAGTTCTAGGTTGGACAATACAGAACCTTTATTTGTGAAATAAGCTTCAGTCATAAGTTCCAAAGCACGGTGTAGCCCGGTCATTGGTGAAAGTCTTAACTCCTGCGCACGGTCTTTACATGCGCTCCAGTATTTATCCGTTGCGGGTAGCCATGCGTTGACACACCAGTTGGCGATACACACAGGGCTGTCACACTGCAACGTAGCAGGAGGTTCCGAAATGTTCAGATAACGCAGAGTCACATGGTCTTTTTCAGCTATTCTTTCTTTAACCAGCACCTAAATCAATCTCCCAATACAGAGGTATCCTGGGTGTAACTCATAGACATCTTGCACTGCGACAGTCTGATTCTCATCCTAAAAGTGAGTATAGCGTTAAATAAAACAGTTACCTCTGTATTTTTTAAAACAACATTCGTCTTTCTATGACCCTTTCTATCAATCTTTTGTCAAAATAGGTATGCAGCCCCTGCATACGTTCATGTTTGGAGCAGGGCTCAACCGCATATCGGATCTCATTGACTGCTGCTGCCAAGCCCTTAATCATATCAGCGTGGACACATTTCTTCACAGCTGACAACCCGGACACCACCCTTAACAACTTATATACCTTGTGAGGGTCTAATTGGCTACATATGTGTCGAATTGTTCTTGCAGTGTACGACTCGTATAGACAGTTGTGAGGCTCCTGCTGTGGCTCGTTAATTTTATGCTCTTAACATAGGTTATAATAGTCATGTTTAACACGTGTTCACAACCGTCGCCGCAAAACAGGTCATATGGCGTCATAGGTTACGCCCAGAGTTTCCTTTTCATATTTGGTGCTATGGAAGTAGCAAACACATTTCTTACACGGCTCTTCGTTCTGGCTTGTAATACTTTCAGACTGTCGGGAACAGCATAAGCAGTAAAAAATTTACATAGTTAACCTTTGACGTAGACCCCTCTAGAGCATCTCTTTATGCGGTTGTTTTCTACGGTTCAAACAGAAAGCAAAAGACAAACTATTAGTTAAAAGTATGATATCAGTGTATACACTATAATTGTCTATAGAGTTTTTTTGTTTTACTAACCTCAGCATTTTCACTACACTCAGCGGCTGCTCTGAAATCTTGCGAGTCGCATAGGTCCATTGGTGTATAAGCGGCTTTGGAGTTTATACATGCCGGCTGTACAATGACTGCCTCTGGATCAGGGTCCTCCTGAAAGTCCATATCTTGATAGACTGGCGAATTTGGTGGTGCTATACCTTCTTCATCATCTTCAGTGTTGATAAAGCTGATTGCATCATTTAATTCGTCTTTCGAGGCTTCGATGCCGATGCTTTCAACCTCAATAGAGGATATCAGTTGCGGCAAATCCTTGAGGCTGAGCTTTTCAAGCTGCTGGAAAACTTCCTCTTGAAAACCAGTAACGTCGGAACCCCCATCTTTAGGGGCAGCCAGCTGTGCATTCTCATCCAACACCAGAGGTGTTAGGGTCCTATAATATCTATTGAAAGTGTTCTGGGCCCCTATGGAGCTGCTTTTCTGGTGAGCGGATTGCATCTCTTCATAATGCCTTGGCAACCTATTTCAGCAATGATTCACGGTTTGACATGCTGCTCTAGCTGGCTCCTTCTATATATTCAATAATTCAAAAAGGGCCTACATCTGTACAAGAAATAGCGATCACATGCTCTCCTTGATGGCTCTGATACGTTGAGGGGTTACACGTAATGCTAACCATATGTCACGACCTTTGCAGTATTTGCCCAGCCCCTCTTTTTGGATTAGCCAGCAGTGAGGAGGTTTGGCCTTACAATCCCAATGCTCTGCCCTGTGAGGTGGCCCCCCAAGCAGCCACTTGGTCCTGTATGTCTGACATGTCCAGACTTGTCCTCTTAGGCCATGAAGCATTCCACACACCTGCACAGCTGCCATTTCATACAACCCTCGGACCTACACACTAGGGACAACATCAGGGCATGTTACTAACTGGGAATCACACCATGTCACAACCCACGTGACTCACCTATACCTATATCATTGCCTACGTCATTGTCTACGTCATCACGGAGCTGGGCACCCACGTCATTGCCATGTCATTGCGTACATCATCACGGGGCACCTGTCAACAAATTTGATGGAAGGTATCCCCTTATACTACTGACGTACCCTCTAAATAGTGAATTATTACAGTGAGTTTAAATGTTTTGCACCCAAAATCTGAATGCAAAACCATGAAAGGTTACTGATTCTGGAGTTTGGTTGATAACAGATGTAAGGAAATGCCCTCTTGGCATGGTTACCCCCTGACTTTTTGCCTTTGCTGATGCCAAGTTATGATTTGAAAGTGTGCTGAGGCCTGCTAACCAGGCCCCAGCACCAGTGTTCTTTCCCTAACCTGTACCTTTGTTTCCACAATTGGCACACCCTGACATCCAGGTAAGTCCCTTGTAACTGGTACCCCTTGTACCAAGGGCCCTGGTGCCAAGGAAGGTCTCTAAGGGCTGCAGCATGTCTCATGCCACCCTGGGGACCCCTCACTCAGCACAGACACACTGCTTGCCAGATTGTGTGTGCTGGTGGGGATAAAATGACTAAGTCGACATGGCAATCCCCTCAGGGTGCCATGCCAACCTCACACTGCCTATAGGTATAGATAAGTCACCCCTCTAGCAGGCCTTACAGCCCTAAGGCAGGGTGCACTATACCATAGGTGAGGACATAAGTGCATGAGCACTATGCCCCTACAGTGTCTAAGCAAAACCTTAGACATTGTAAGTGCAGGGTAGCCATAAGAGTATATGGTCTGGGAGTCTGTCATCCACGAACTCCACAGCACCATAATGGCTACACTGAAAACTGGGGAGTTTGGTATCAAACTTAGCACAATAAATGCACACTGATGCCAGTGTACATATTATTGTGAAATACAGCCCAGAGGGCATCTTAGAGATGCCCCCTGAAACCATGCCGACTTCCAGTGTGGGCTGACTAGTTTTAGCAGCCTGCCACACACCAGACATGTTGCTGGCCACATGGGGAGAGTGCCTTTGTCACTCTGTGGCTAGTAACAAAGCCTTTACTGAGTGGAGGTGCTTCTCACCCCCCCCCCCCTGCAGGAACTGTAACACCTGGCGGTGAGCCTCAAAGAGCCTCAAAGGCTCACCCCCTTTGTTACAGCACCCCAGGGCACTCCAGCTAGTTGAGTTGCCCGCCCCCTCCGGCCACTGCCCCACTTTTGGCGGCAAGGCCGGAGGAGATAATGAGAGCCCCTAAGGTGTCCTGAGTTGAGGTGACTCTGACTTTTAGAAACCTCCATCTTGCAGATGGAGGATTCCCCCAATAGGATTAGGGATGTGCCCCCCTCCCCTCAGGGAGGAGGCACAAAGAGGACAAAGAGGGTGTAGCCACCCTCAGGGCTAGTAGCCATTGGCTACTAACCCCCCAGACCTAAACACACCCCTAAATCGAGTATTTAGGGGCTCCCAGAACACAGCAATATAGATTCCTGCAACCTAAGACGAAGAAGGACTGCTGAGCTGAAAAACCTGCAGAGAAGACGGAGACACCAACTGCTTTGGCCCCAGCTCTACCGGCCTGTCTCCCCACTTCAAAAGAACTGCTCCAGCGACGCGTTCCACAGGGTCCAGCGACCTCTGAAGCCTCAGAGGACTACCCTGCATCTAAAAGGACCAAGAGCTCCCGAGGACAGCGGCTCTGCTCCAAGAAAGAAGCATCTTTGCAACAAAGAAGCAACTTTGAAAGAACACACGTTTCCCGCCGGAAGCGTGAGACTTTGCACTCTGCACCTGACGCCCCCGAACAAACACTACAGAGAGGACTCCCCGGCGACTGCGAGCCCATGAGTAGCCAGAGTTGACCCCCCTGAGCCCCCACAGCGACGCCTGCAGAGGGGATCCAGAGGCTCCCCCTGACCGCGACTGCCTGCTTCAAAGACCCGACGCCTGGTAAGGACACTGCACCCACAGCCCCCAGGACCTGAAGGATCCGACCTCCAGTGCAGGAGCGACCCCCAGGTGGCCCTCTCCCTTGCCCAGGTGGTGGCTACCCCGAGGAGCCCCCCCCCCTTGCCTGCCTGCATCGCTGAAGAGACCCCTTGGTCTCCCATTGAACTCCATTACAAACCCGACGCCTGTTTGCACACTGCACCCGGCCGCCCCCGTGCCGCTGAGGGTGTACTTTCTGTGCTGACTTGTGTCCCCCCCGGTGCCCTACAAAACCCCCCTGGTCTGCCCTCCGAAGACGCGGGTACTTACCTGCTGGCAGACTGGAACCGGGGCACCCCCTTCTCCATTGAAGCCTATGCGTTTTGGGCACCACTTTGACCTCTGCTCCTGACCGGCCCTGAGCTGCTGGTGTAGTAACTTTGGGGTTGCCCTGAACCCCCAACGGTGGGCTACCTTGGACCCAACTTTGAACCGTGTAGGTGGTTTACTTACCTACAAAACTAACAAACACTTATCTCCCCCAGGAACTGTTGAAAATTGCAGTGTGTCCAGTTTTAAAATAGCTTATTGCCATTTGTGTGAAAACTGTATATGCTATTTTGCTAATTCAAAGTTCCTAAAGTTCCTAAGTGAAATACCTTTCATTCAAAGTATTGTTTGTAAATCTTGAAGCTGTGGTTCTTAAAATAAACTAAGAAAATATATTTTCCTATATAGAAACCTACTGGCCTCGAATTGTCTTTGAGTGTGTGTTCCTCATTTATTGCCTGTGTGTGTACAACAAATGCTTAACACTACCCTCTGATAAGCCTACTGCTCAACCACACTACCACAAAATAGAGCATTAGAATTATCTCTTTTTGCCACTATCTTACCTCTAAGGGGAACCCTTGGACTCTGTGCATGCTATTTCTTACTTTGAAATAGTACATACAGAGCCGACTTCCTACAACAGATTTGCCAATATAAATATAAAAAACAAAGTTTGTTAGGTAGTAAGCAGTTGTCCAAGGGACCACTGCCAACTCTCAAACAAACTCAAAAAGAACCTTTTCCACCTCGTCAAATGAATGAAACTCCATCTGAACCTCATGGGGAGTGTGCTTTATTTAAGATGATGGTCTAAAGGTTATACCATTTGCTAAAAGCCAAAATCACACATATTCCTCTGCGTGAACCAATCCACCCAGTTGCTTTTCTGTAATGTGTTCAATCCCATCTGTGAAGAGGACTGGGCATGGCTGTTTGCTACTACTGCAATTCACAGCTGTCGGATCTGAAAGACTGGCTTATCTTGGATTGGTTAGACCCCACCTTCCACACCGAGCTTTATTTCATAGGATGCAACAAGGTCATAGACATGCTATATGGATTGCGGATACAACACACCCTACTGGACATGTCAAGAGCAGTGCTCTATGTCTGGAGGATGGCCCAGCGATGGACAGTGTCAGATCAGAAACTCACCCTGGAAACCCCACTGTGGTGGTGTCAAGGGTTGTGCAGTTTGGGGGCTTCCCCAGCTGGGACCGCATCAGCATCTCAAAACTGGGAGACGTCTGGGGAGTTACAGGCAGACTTTAACCACCACAAATAACAATTTTTTAGATTCCTGCTGCTGCATCACTCTCTATTCTCCTATGGGGATGCCTTGGAAGAAGTCCCTGTGTTTAGCACTATGAAGAAGAAAATCCTTATGGGACCACTGGTGAGAGGAGAAATTTCAAAGATTTATAAATCTCTAATCCTCACTGAATCTGACCAATTCAGGGCCTTGAAACAAAAGTGGGAGGAATGGGTTGCTCCTACGGATGACTGTGACTGAAGGGAGGCTGAAATGGCCCCACAAATACTCATTATGTCCTCCCGATTCCAAGTCATACAAAAAAGGACATAAACACTACCCACCTGTCACCTCTGAGGTTGTGGAGGGTGCAGAAATGACCACCCCCAAGTGTTTTAGAAATCCTGTGGCTGTGGGAGACTTTTTCCACATGGTATTGACCTGTTTGGCAATTACAAAGTACTGCTCAACAATATTCGCCACCCTGAGAGACCTATCGAGAACACACTCTGTGTTGCACTGTTGGAACTTTTGGAGGATCTGGGGTGTGTGAGAGGGGCCTACACCTGTGAGCCTGGGCACTATGATTGCTAAGAGGGACATAGCACATCACTGGAATTCCTTGAGTCCACCCTTGCTGGCAGAATGGCCTGCCGCTATGGAATGATTCGCAAAAAATGGAAGAGTTAATCTGTAAAGCATGGGGCTACCCCCAAAAACATATTAAGATCTGTGGTAATAGAGATACTATGGACTGATGCTGTAGTAGTATCAGACAGGCACATTGAACATAGTTGTGATAATACTATCTTGCATTTGATCACATGTATGGATTGCATTGGCGAGTTTGCTGTAAAAGTTGTAAAACTAATAAAATTGTTCTATAAAAAATGTTTTCTTTTTTAAATACATACCTGTTTCCTTTAAGAAGCACAGGCTACATTTAAAACAAAGTTTACTTTATTCAAATATGATGAGTGACAAGGTGATCTGCTAACCCCAGCAGCCCACTATCCATTCCTGTGATGGTATCCAAACATTGTGAGCTACTGAATATGATGAGGCAGGTCTGATTGTAGGTAGGACGCTTCACAGAATTCTTCTCCTATTTGCCAAAAAGTTGGTGTGAAATTTACAACCACTTTTTACCAATGGATATTTGGCCCACCAGTTTAAGATAAAACAAGTGTGTTAAAAGTGTATATTTGTAGTAATATGCAATCATACTATACATAGTGCAAACCTTTTAAATCAGTTTCCATGAGAAGGACCCACTCCAGAACAGAGCTGATAACCCCCTTCCATTACCTGTCAAAAAGAATAAACCCTTTTCACCATAAAGCCTCAAATGCTTCCATGAACTAAAGCTATAGTCTGGCTTCCAAGAAGCCTTTGGATTTTCTGATTAACCAATTGCATAGATTTACATTTATTTCAGGTAGCAGGCACCCTGGTGAGAAGGGTGGCTTCTTCTTTTGACATCTGCCTCTGCCTTGTCTTCACAGAATTGGAGACCGCAGGGGCATAGCTTGGTCAGTAAGATTGGGGGGGTATGAGCTTCAGATTTTCCAACAATCATGCTGGCATATCTTGTTAACATACATTATCTGAGAAGAAGGACAAGGGGGGTCTACGGGGAAGTGGGAAGAGAGAGCAGTGCAGATTGTTAGCCATACTGAAAACAAAATATATTGTAAATTAACCACCATTTTATAAGACCTTCAAAACAGAGAGGAATATGTATGTGTGTGTGCGTGTGTTAGTCTGTCTGTGCAAGTAAAAATCTTTGCTGAAATCTGACAAGCACCTCGCCATACCCGATTGAAAGCACCTGTTCCCAACTATTTCCTTCAGAATAAATTTATTAGGGGGCGTAACACCACAGACATCCTCCTGCCACACCCCTGGGAGACCACCACTCTTCTCTTTCAGCCAGAGCCACCTCAAAGCCAGCATTGTTCATTCTGGAATGGTTGTAGTTGTTTTTTTAAATATGGCAACTGTTATTGTAAAAATTAAAAAAAGAATGGGTGTGTCACTCCTAATAGATTCCACCCACTTCAACCACTGAGGTCATGCACAAGCTAATTACAGGTACCTCATGGTGTTTCCCTCTTTCTGCATAATCAGCCCACTTGCAAGGGGCCTACTGACCCTGATTGGTACTGTATGGATAGAATTCCTGTGTGGAATTCCATACTGCACAGTCATGACAGGTCCTGTGTTTCTCTTTTGGGATGTGCTGACTGTGAGGACAACAAACCAGATTTTACTGGCCAGAAAACCCAGCAGGTAAAATCACTGCAACCTATTCCTCACTAATTTTCTCTTCAAATTCATGCATAGTCATAGCAGCAAAACGTATTAAATGCATAACACTGGACTTGGCGCATTACATCACAAAACTCCCCATACATGCCACATGACAAGCACCCACTGTTCCATCTATGGCAGGCCACGAAGTAGCATGCTACCCGTTCATAAACACACTTTGGCACCTCATTAGTAGTATGACGAACTATAAAATTACAAGTACTAAACAATACCACATACTCAAACCCTACTAGTGCTTAATAATGGCATTACAGAACTAAGTAAAGTACTATGACATAACCTTTCCCGAGTTTTTAAGTATAAATATGGTTTATTAAACAAATAAATAAGCAATTACAACTATAAGTTACCACAGAAAACATGTAACCATGCAACACAAAAAATAAAGGACCAGATGTATCACTGTTTTAAATAGCAATTACCCAATTACGATTCTCTGAGAATTGCAATTAGGTAATCGCTATTTGAATGCATGAAACTCCATGAGTTTCCTTTAGCGTTTCCTAAAGGGTCGCAAATCAACATACCTCATTAATATTAATGAGGAAGGTCGCAATTTGCAACCCATTAGGAAACACTAAAATCACAGAGATGGTGGCCTGCTGAGATCAGCAGGCCACCATATCTGTGATTTCTTTTAAATAAAGGAATCTTTTTTCAAAATTGGAATTCATACATACCAAATGCATTTCTGCGGTCACAAACGGCCCTCCTGGGCCGTTTGCTACAGCAAAAATGCAAGATACATATGGTCTGAAATTCCCTAGTAGGGATAAAATCAATGACAATATTCATGAATTTAGGAAAGTACCCTCTTTCTGGCATGGTTACCAAGGATTCCTCTGCAACGTCTACTTTGACTTCTGGCCACTGGAACCACAATTGGACTCCACAGGAACCTACAATCTGCAGCTCCAGTGATGACTTTGCCCTGCAACATTGCTTCTCCGGCTCTTTCCAGCTTCTGCAATATTTCCTCAGCTGTGCATCCTCTGAGTGTGGCAAGTCTTGAGTCTGCATGAGAATGAAGAAGGAATCTCCTTTGTAGTGAAGGAGTCACTCCCTTGCACCAACGGCGATGATGATATGTTGCGTGGATCTCGTCTCATCCTGAGTAGCATGGATCCTGCATCACTGGTGGTGGTCTGGGGTGGCCCCCTTGTTCCCCTCTGCCAGCTGTCCAACTTTGGTGAAGGTAAGCCCTTGTCTTCCCATGCAGGACAGTACCCCATGCACCCCATCTATGAGCATCTACCAAGACTTGTTGGCATCTCCTCCAAGGAATCTTCAGGCTCTGTGTAGCCCCAGTACTCTTCCCTGTGATGAACAGCCCTCTGTGTGCTTCTCCTGCGGCATGGGACCCTTCTTCAGTTGAGCTGGTTGGGCTCCTGTGCAACTCCAGGGTCCTCTTCCTGTGGGTCTTCTGTGAGGGTTGCCTCTTCTACCATGGACTCTCTGCCTTGCTGAGGGTCCTCTGGGACTTCACTCTGTGGGTTGAGTCCTCTTGGACTTTGCTGGTCACCGGCAGCTCCACTTTTCGTCTACTGCGACCTTTGCCTTTGCCAAGGCTTGTTGGTGGCTTTTCCACTCCACAGACGGACTGCAATCTTCCATCTAACATGGGATGTTGACGGCATTCTCCAGGAACTCTTCACCGACTCCAGGGCTGCACTGCTGACCGTATTCGTCCTACAGTCAACCAACTCCTGCAACCACAGACGGGTGGGTAGTGGCTCCTGCCACCACCGGACTCTTCCACGGGTTCCGGACCTGGTCCCCTTCTCTTTCCTCTACATCTACAACTAGAGAGCCTAGCTTCTAGACACTGCCTACACTTCACTAACAGGGGAACCCTGGACCTGGTATAAGGTGTAAGTACCGTAGGCACCCACCACACACCAGGCCAGCTTCCTACATTGGTGGTGCAGTGGTGGGATAAGCACTTGCAATTGCCTTACCTCTCTGTCACTTGGTACTTTCCACAGGAAAAAACACTTACTGAAGGGGTGCACACTGTACTTAGTGTCAGGGAATTAGTGTGGGTAAGCTAGGGGTTTGGTATAGCCCTTGCACCAAACGTCTGTAGGGAGACTAAGAGTTGGGGTAGTTAGTAACACCAACACCACTCTAACAACACACCATCTCTTCAGCAGAGAACACATCTCAGGCCATGGAATCACAATATGTGGGCCTCACTTTCCAGGAGTTGAGGGAGTCGTGTTTAGAAAGACAACTGAAGGCAGGTAGGAACCCTAACAGGAGTCTGCTTCTGGGCCTGCTCCTCCAGGATGACCAAGACAATGCTGGCAGCCAGGAGGAGGAGGAGGACGATCCAGACTCTAACCCTCTAGTGTTAGAAAGAGTAGATCCAGACACTGAGGTGGGTCAAGAGGGTCCCAGTGAGGATCAGGTAGCACCTAGGAAACCCCCCAGCGCAGCTGGGAGCACTACTGGTAGTGGGACGGGAAGCCATAAAAGTAAGCCTCCCTTTTTACCCAGATGGTTGGTTGAGAGGGAGACTCTCATGTCTCCTCAGTATCTGAGGGGACACACTGCTCAACTTCAGGATAGGATTCCCTAGACAGGGAGGTCAGTCACCTGAGACTGGAGGAGGCCAAACTGAGGCTGTAGCAGCTAGCCCTAGATAGGGAGGCTTTGGCAGTGGAGATCGAGAGGCAGGGTTTGGGGTTTGCACCCCATGGTGACAGCAGTTTCAGTTACAAGGTGGCTAGGGTCACGGAGGCCTCTTTTGACCCCAGAAACCTGAGCAGGTTGGGGTATGACATTTACAAATGCTTCACTGCTTTGGAGAGGGCATGTACGGTACAGAGGGTCCCCGAAAAGCAGTGGGCAGCTATCTTGTGGCTCTCCTTCTCTGACAAGGGGAGGGACAGACACCTTACTGTCAGAGAAGAGGATGCAGATAATTTCTCAGTTCTCAAAACAGCTCTGTTTATGGGTTTGGTCTAGCCACTGAACAATTCAGGATACAGTTCAGGGAGACCAAGAAAGAGTCCTCCCAGGATTGGGTAGATTTTGTGAACTGTACTGTGAAAGCTCTGGAAGACTGTTTGCATGGAAGCAAAGTCAGTGATTATCAGGGCTTGTACAACCTTATCATGAGAGAGCACATTTTAAATAACTGTGTGTCTGATTTGTTGCATCAGTACCCGGTGGACTCTGACCTAATCTCTCCTCAAAAAATGGGAAATAAGGCAGGCAAAAGGGTCCGCACCAGGGTGAGTAGGAAAACTCACACATGGGGTGACCACAAGAAGAAAAATACAAGTAAGCACCAGGAGAAGGGTGGGGACAAAACCAAAGAATCTTCATCAGGCCCACAAAACTCCTCAGGTGGTGGGGGCAAATCCTCTTCCTCCAGCTTCAAAAAGCCTTGATGTTATGTCTGTAAGAACAAAGGCCATAGGACAGGAGACCGCTCCTGCTCTAACAAAGGAACCAACCCAACCACCACTACCAACCCACTTCTACTTCTAGTGCCCCTTGCAATAGCAGTAGTGGTGGGACTACTAACAGTAGTTAGTCTAAGGGTGTAGGTGGGCTCACTTTAAGGACTCTAGTGGGTCTGGGTTGGCTAGATAGATCACTGCAGCAGTGTTAGTCTCTGATGGAGGCATTGACTTTGCTACCCTTGCTGCCTGTCCCCTTAACATGGGTAAGTACAGGCAGCATCCTCTGATAAACGGTTTTGAGGCTTAGGCCTACAGGGACACAGGTGCCAGTGTCACTATGGTGACTGAAAAACTGGGGTCTCCTGAGCAACACCTACTTGGTCACCAGTACCAAGTGACTGATGCTCATAACAACACTATGGGGATCATTCTGACCCCCGTCAAAAGACCGCGGCGGTCATTCTGACTTTCCCGCTGGGCTGGCGGGCGATCGCTAAAAGGCCGCCCGCCCGCCCAGCGGGAAAGCACCAGCAACGAGGATGCCGGCTCCGAATGGAGCCGGCGGAGTTGCTGGTGTGCGATGGGTGCAGTTGCAGTTGCCAAGCAGACACTGAAAATCTCAATGGGGCCCTGTTAGGGGGCCCCACAACACCCGTTCCCGCCATCCTGTTTCTGGCAGTGAAAACCGCCAGAAACAGGATGGCGGGAAGGGGGTCGGAATCCCCATGGCGGCGCTGCTTGCAGCGCCGCCGTGGAGGATTCCCTGGGGCAGCGGGAAACCGGCGGGAAACCGCCGGTTTCCCTTTTCTGACCGCGGCCTTACCGCCGCGGTCAGAATTGCCCCAGAAGCACCGCCAGCCTGTTGGCGGTGCTTCCGCGGCACTCTGCCCTGGCGGTTTTCAACCGCCAGGGTCAGAATGACCGCCTATGTGCCACACCATGGCAGTTGTTGATTTCACTTGGGGTGGTTACAAGTCCTAAAAAAGTTGTAGTGTCCACAGACCTATCTGTAGAGTGGCTACTAGGGAATGACTTGGAGACTGCAGCTTGGGCTGAAGTGCAGTTGGAAGCCCATGCAGCAATGCTGGGCATCTCAGGGCATATTACTGCCCTCACAAGAGCACAGGCCAAAAAGAAGAAAGATCAGGGAAACTTGGAGCCTGGAACAATGGCCCAAGAGCTTCCCAAACTTAAGAGTAGGAAGGGCAAGAAAGCACCCTTTGCTCCAGCCTCTAGAGAGGATTCAACTCCAGAGGGGGAATAATCCATTCCCTTGGCAGAACCTAAACCACAAGAGCTACAAGCTGACATAGCTGAGCTCTTAGGTGCAGGGGGCCTGCCAGGGAGGTGTTCAGTAGGGCACAACAGACTTGTCCCACACTGGAGGGCTTGAGACAGCAATCTGTCACTCAAAAAGCAGGGGATGTCAGTGGCACCAACAAGATGTACTGGGAAGACAACCTTTTGTACTCAGAGCGAAGGGAACCCAAACCATATCAGGATGTTGGTATTCCCTCTGCAGTACAGAGAATTGTTGGCACATGACATTCCCCTGGCAGATGACATTCCCCGGGCAGGTCACCTGGGGAAAAGCAAAACTTGGGACAGACTTGTCCCTCACTTTCACTGGCCCCATATGTCAGAAGACACAAAGGGGTTTTGTAGCTCCTGTGTCACCTGACAAGCCAGTGGCAAGACAGGTGGCACGCCAAAGGCCCCATTAATCCTATTTCCAGTGGTTGGGATACCCATTGAAAGGGTTGGGGTGGAAAGTGTTGGCCCCCTAGACCCTCCCATAGCCTCTGGGAACAGGTTTATACTGGTGGTGGTAGACCATGCCACCAGGTACCTAGATGCTATTCCTCTTAGGACCACTATAGCTCCTGCAGTGGCCAAAGCCCTTCTCCGCATCTTCTCAAGAGTGGGTTCTCCTAAAGAGGTGGTGTCAGACACAGGTTCATACTTCATGTCTGCATACCTAAAAGCAATATGGAAGGAGTTTGGTGTTTCTTATAAGTTCACTACCCCTTACCACCCCCAAATCAATGGTTTGGTAGAGAGGTTTAATAAAACTCCTAAAGACATGATCATGGGACTCTCTGAAAAACTCAGGAGGAGATGGGATGTCCTATTGCCATGCCTCCTCTTTGCCTATAGGGAGGTCCCTCAGAAGAGTGTGGGCTACAGCCCATTTGAGCTTCTGTTTGGGCACCCCGTTAGGGGTCCTCTTGCTCTTGCAAGAGAAGGCTTTGGGCAACCTCTCAAGCCTCCCAAGCAAGACATAGTGGACTAAGTACTTGGTCTTAGATCTAGGATGGCTGAGTATATGAAGAAGGCCACTAAAACCCTTCTGGCCAGCCAGGAGCTGCAAAAGCAATGGCATGACCAGATGCTAGACCTGGGAGTCATTGAGCACTCAGACAGTGTCAGAGTCACCAGATCCTCGGGGTCTGTGCACGTTCCCAACACTTCCACCACAAGACAGCTCCAATACTCTGATTAGAATTGTCACAGAGTCTAAGAGAGTTCAAGTGGGGGAAAGGGGATTAGGAAGGGAACAGCTGGGAAGGAGACCTGTAGGAAGCAAAAATGTTAAAACACACAATATTAAGTTTACATCATATGAATCAATACTAGGCTATGACTCTAAGCATTGTCATTCTGTAAACATGGACAACCTAAGCATAGACTTAAAATGACTAGGCTTCAAGATGACTGGATACCTGTGAGGGAATCAAGAAAGGTTAAATGCAACTTTCAAATTCAAGTATTATCCTTTGCATGAGGATCAGGAAACAATCTGAATGATTTCTAAACCATCATATGAATCGTGTTTGAGAAACATATTAGGAACACCCAACATTACATCTAGAACTCTGGCTTTTTGTTCTCTCGAATTGCCGGAACATAAATTGCGCACATTGCAGATTTTCACAT
Source organism: Pleurodeles waltl (assembly GCF_031143425.1). Lineage (NCBI taxonomy): Eukaryota > Metazoa > Chordata > Amphibia > Caudata > Salamandridae > Pleurodeles > Pleurodeles waltl. The sequence goes on from NC_090440.1 coordinate 361,066,495, forward strand.
AGGTAGTAAATACCATAGGATGATTGTGCACCATGAATAACACAAATTAGACTCGAGAAATAAATCACGTGACTTGCCAACTCGAAAGCCACCAAGTAAATGTCCTAAAATGGTAGCGCATAATGAACACCGTGATTTTAAACACAGAAAAGGAATCGCGCAGCTTGCCGATTCAAATGTCACAAAATAAATGTCAGGAAATGGTAGCGTACAATGAGTAACATGAATTACACCCAGGAAATCAATTGCGCGTCTTGCCGATTCGAGTACCACCATGTAATTGCCAAGGAATGGTAGCGCACAATGAATATCAAGAGTTTGAGCACAAGAAAAAGAATTGCACGTCTTGACGATTCGAATGCCACCATGTAACTGCCAAGGAATGGTAGCGCACAATGAATAACATGAATTAAGCATGAGAAAAGAATTGCGCGTCTTGCCGATTCGAATGCCACCATGTGGTAGTGCACAATGAATATCAAGGGTCAAAGCACAAGAAAACGAATCACGCGTCTTGCCAATTCGAATGCCACCATGTAACTGCCAAGGAATGGTAGCGCACAATGAATCAAGGGTTAAAGCACAAGAAAACAAATTGCGGTCTTGCCGATTCGAATGCCACCATGTAACTGCCAAGGAATGGTAGCGCACAATGAATATCAAGGGTTAAAGCACAAGAAAACGAATCGCACGTCTTGCTGATTCGAATGCCACCTTGTAACTGCCAAGGAATGGTAGCGCACAATGAATAACATGAATCAAGCACGAGAAAAGAATTGCACGTCTTGCCGATTCGAATGGTACCTTTGTAAATGCCATAAAATGGTAGCGCACAATGAATATCAAGAGTTAACACACAAGCAAAGAATCGTGCGTCTTGCCGATTCGAGTATCAGCATGCAAATGCCACGAAACGACCAAGCGCTCATTCACACGCACAAGAGTAAAATTGTTTATCATGCAAAGATTAGGCGCAAGAACTCGAGAGTCTTTGATAACGGGGTCGGGGGCCCAGCCCGACCTCCGTCTTACTGCCCTGATCTAGGATCACCAATTAAAGTGAAAAGGGCAAGGCCTGGAGGATCAAAGTAGGCCACCGTAACAGGAGCTCAGGAAGTTGCTGCAGCTCTGCACCGGGACCTCTGAATAGTGAGCACGTGGAGCTGGGCTGGCTCCCTTATGTAGAGTCTTGGCCCAGCCCACAAACCACACCCAGGCATGCTGCAGGGAAAGCTTCTAGAAGGCCCTGGAAGGGGACCACACCCTGACACAGTCTGAAAACCTGCAGCAGTACATAGCATGTGAACAGTATTTATATGCATGCTGAACATTAGTCTTTAAGATTAAACTCTGCAATGCAAAAGGTTAAACAACATCATATCAGCACAATGCATAAATTATGTTAACTTGAAATTGTTGGGTTTGTGCATTTGAGTCACCCGTAGAGCGCGCACTGCCCTGATGTTGACAGACAGCCCCAGGCTAGTCCAGTGGTTCTGGTCCCAAAACCTCACTTCCAAAATTGAAAGAGAGAAATTAGGTTTTGTGTTGACTACAAAGGGCTCAACACTAATAAAAACAGATGCTCATCCTATCCCTAGGATAGATGAGCTAAGAGATACACTGGCATCTGCCAAGTATCTGAGCACATTTGATTTGACTGCTGGATTTTGGCAGATCAATTTGTCAAATGATGCTAAACCCAAAACAGCATTTTCAACCATTGGAGGGCACTCTTTACAGTGATGCCCTTTGGACTGAAACATGCACCTACCATATTTCACAGGCCGGTGAATACAGTCCTCCAAGGATTGGAAGCCTATAGTGCAGCTTATCTTGATGATATAGCTGTCTTTAGCTCCACCTGGGAGGATCACCTGGTCCACCTGTGGAATGTTTCGGAGGCTCTGCAGAAAGCAGACCTCACTATCAAGGCCTCTAAGTGCCAGATAGGGCAGGGGAATGTTTTATATCTGGGCCACCTGGTAAGTGGAGGCCAGATTCATCCACCGCAGGGGAACATTCAAACCATTTTGGATTGGACTCCCCCTACTATCCAGACCTAGGTGAGAACCTTTTTAGGTCTCACTGAGTACTACAGGAGGTTTATTAAGAACTATGGCTCCTCCACTGTAGCCCCTCTTAATGACTTCACCTTTAAAAAGGTGCCTTAAAAGGTTTTGTGGGCAGCTAGCTGTCAAAAAACTTTTGAAGATTTTAAACAGACCATGTGCTTTGCACCTATTTTAAGAAGTCCTAACTACGCCAAGCAGTTCCTAGTTTAGACAGATGATTCTGAGGTAGGGGTTGGGGCAGCTTTGTCACAACTTAATACAAAGGGCCAGGATCAACCTGAACCTTTTAAAAGCAGAAGGCTGACACCCCGGGAAAAGTGTTGGTCAGCCATAGAAAGGGAGGTCTTTGCTGTGGTTTGGGCTTTGAAGAAGCTGAGGCCATACTTGTTTGACACTCACTTCCTTGTTCAAACAGACCCCAAGCCCCTTCTATGGTTAAAACGGATGAAAGGAGAAAATCCCAAACTGTTGAGGTAGTCCATATCCCTACAGGGAATGTACTATACTGTGGAACATAGACCTGGAGTAACCATTCCAATGCACATGGACTCTCCAGATATCTGCACTTGGACAATGAAGACTCATCTGGCCATGGTTACCCTTATTGTCTTTCATTTGGGGGGGTTGGTTAGGAAAGTACCCTCTTTCTGGCATAGTTACCCCCACTTTGTGCCTGTTGTCAGAATGTTTTTGACTGTGTTCACTTGGATCCTGCTAACCAGGACCCCAGTGACTGTGCTCTCTCCCTTTAAACCTTGATTGCTTGGACCACAAATACCCCACATTTGGCATACTGGTGCCCCCTTGTATGTCCCTAGTTTATGGTACCAGGGGTCCCCAATGGGCTGCAGCATGTATTATGCCACCCATGGGGAGCCCATGCAAAGTGTATCTGCAGGTCTGCCATTGCAGCCTATGGTAGGCCCTCCTAGCCCAGAGGACAGGGGGAAGATACCTGTGTGTGAGGGCACCCCTGCATGAGCAGAGACACCCCTCACAGACTCCAGCTCTATTTTCATGGACTTCGTGAGTGCAGGAAACCATTTTACACATGTACTGGACATAGGTCACTACCTAGGTCACTACCTATGTCCAGTTACATAATGGTAACTCCAAACCTGGGCATTTTTGGTAAAAAATATGTCAGAATCATACCCCAATACTGTTGCCAGTATTGGAAGTATGATTCCATGCACTCGGGGGACTCCTTAGAGGACCCCCAGCGTTGCTCCTACCAGCTTTCTGGGGTTGTCTGGGTAGTCCAAGCTGCTGCCACCCCTCAGACAGGTTTCTGCCCTCCTGTTGCTTGAAAAGCTCAAGCCCAGGAAGGCAGAACAAAGGATGTCCTTTGGGAAAGCTGGGTAACAACCTCTCCCTTTGGAAATAGGTGTTATATGGCTTGGGAGGGGTAGTCTCCCCAAGCTACTGGTATGCTTTGAAGGGCACTTTGGTGCCCTCCTTGCATAGACCAGTCTGCATCAGTTCAGGGGTCTCCAGTCCCTGCTCTGGCACGAAACTGGACAATGGACAGGGGAGTGACCATTCTCATGTCCATCACCACCCCAGGGGTGGTGCCCAGAGCTCCTCCAGAGGCTCTTTGATTCTGCCATCTTGAATTCAATGTGAGCAGAGGCCTCTGAGAGCATCTGAGTGGCCAGGTCAGGCAGGTGACGTCAGACCCCCCTCCCAATAGGTGGTCACCTGGCTAGGTGATGAATCCCCCTTCCAGGGCTATTTAGGGTCTCTCTCTTGGGTGAGACCTCAGATTCGACTTACAGGATTCCAGCATGACTTCTCTGCAACTTCTACTTCAACTTTTGGCCACTGGAACCATAACTGGACTACACAGGAACCTACAATCTGCAGCTCCAGTGACGACTTTGCCCTGCAACATTGTTTCTCCGGCTCCTTCCAGCTTCTGCAACATTTCCCTGGCTGTGCATCCTCTGAGGTTGACAACTCTTCAGTCTGCATGAGAAGGAAGAAGGACTCTCCCTTGGAGCGAAGGACTCACTCCCCTGCATCTGCAGGCATCAACTGCGACTACGACCGGCTGCGTGGATCTTCTCTCATCCTAAGCTGCTTGTATCATGCATCACGGGTGGTGGTCTGGAGTGGTCACCTTGGTCCTCTCTGCCAGCTGTCCAACTTTGGTGAAGGTAAGCCCTTGCCTTCCCACACAGGACAGTGCCCCCATGAATCACGTCTCTTGCAACTACTAAGGCTTGTTGGCATTTCCTCCAAGGGATCTTCAGGCTACACTTCACTAATAAGGGAACCCTGGACCTGGTATAAGGTGTAAGTACCATAGGTACCCACCACACACCAGACCAGCTTCCTACAATGAAGATATGCCATAATAAAAGATTATATATCGTCATAAATATAAAGCATAATCACATAGGGCTGTAACTGAATGAAAACAAAAAGGTAAAGTTTAAGAATTGTTAGTAAAGAGAAAAGAAGGGAAACGGCTAGAGAGAAGAGTAAAAGGGAGAGGCAGAAGGAAAAGTAAAAAGATGCAGGAAAAATGTATATTAGAATGAATAACTATACTGTAAACCTATACTCAGGCATAACATATCCTTACAAAGAATTACTATAAGTAAAAGAAAAACAAATTGAGGATGAAAAGCTTCAACAATAACATAAGATCCATAGGCATGTTTGGAAGAAAAGGAAGATAAAGGCATCCATAACAAATCTTTTTTAATAGTAATTTAGACCAATGTTGTCCAATATATGATTATAACACCCACATTCCACCATTTAGCAAAAGTAGTATCCTTAGCCGTTTTCCAATTGGAAGTAATATTTTGGAAAACAGTAGCAATAAGGAGATCTAAAAACTGCCCCCTCACATGGTTAGGTGAGAAGGAAGAATGTAAACCTCCAAGTAAAATTAATTCTACTGAAAAAGGAACAGGGGTGAAAAAATTCTCTTATAAAAAAAAAAAGGGCTTGAGCAATGCTGGCAGTGTGGAATGTAGAATTTATTTTAAACCACATTGTGAGGAAACAAGTTGTTCATTGCGTAGCCTGCAAACATAATGGGACAACATTCGCCCTCCACTAGGAACCAAACACCCCATTGCAGCCCTTGATTCTCACAGGGTAGAGCAGCAGAGCAGTCCAAGGCCTACTCATGGGAGGGAGTGTGGGCTAGTAATCACCATTCGCTAGCACGTAGTGATAACACTCAATAAATAATTGTCAGGTCTGCGTTTTTCTGGTTGGCCAAGATGGTGGACGTCTTTCTGTGAGCTCTCTGCTCTCTAGAGGAGACTCATCTCCAATCCTGCTGCTGGTTCTGACTGGTCATCAGCCCCGGGACCAGCTCGTCCCTGAAGCCCTAGAGGACCAGTGGATGCAGCCTTTCTCTGCTCCTGAGCGTGCGGCACAGAGGAGGCATTGCAGCCCTCGACGTGGCCTGGGGTGTTTGGCAGCAGCGGAGAGTGAGATCTGTACCCAGCCCTTAGGCCTACCTCCCTGTCAGTGCAGTGCGGGAGGCTTGCCGTGGCGGTGGAAAGAGAGCACAGAGTCACAGGCCCCCAGCGTTTCACCCTTTTGAGCCCCGGAGGTGGCCAGGGATGGACTCACGACCAAGGATGGCCAGCGGGAGCGGGCCAGCGGGAGGGGCCCGGCTTAAATGTAGTTACAGTACTTTCGGGGGACACACCCTTAAGATTCCGGTCCTGGGCCCCTGGCAGCATGGGGCCATGGCCGGTGCCGCCCACTTGGGACCGGAGTTCTGCACTGCGGGCTTCGGGTGCCCTTATTCAGGACTCATGACACCAGGCTGGTCCTTGGGATTCAATGGGCCTATCTTCTACTGGCAACAAACTCTCTGAGCCCGGTAAAGCTTACAGTTTTTTTTTTAATGTATCATCAGCTTTATTCGATCAATTGATCATAAAAGCAACATAAAAACAAGGATAATAGATAGTACATAAATAGATAAATACACATCTATAGATTATTAAAACATTAAAACAATAATAAACTTGAATTACACATAAAACTCAGAACTTATCTATAAGAGAGGTGAAACCTAAGGTTGCTCTTTGGAGATGACATCGTATAAGCCAAGCTGTTGCTAAATACTTGCTTACTGGAAGAATTACATCGGCTGAATTATGGCTTTTTAGAACCCGTAGAGCCAAGGAACAATTCCTAAATCCCATAGCACTGCAAGTATTGCGGATCCATTTTGATCGCTTACAGTTGTTTCATTAACCACCCCCCATGAACCCACACCCACATTCGGGACATTACTTAACCGCTACAGGCTCTAAGGGCAGAACTGGCTGGCTTCATCCTTTCTGAGAGGCAAGTTTGTTCAGATTACCCCTTGACTTCCTCAGTTGGACTCCACGCCGGAGGCTGGTGGGGGACCTGACTGCTCGTGCTGCTAGGGTTGGGTCCTTCCGTTGTGCATGTTGGTCAGGGCCTGTGTTCCCCGCACTGTTTTGACACCATCGTACCCAGCCACTGTGGTGCTCCAGAGACCCTGGTCTAAATTTGGGCTGCTCTTCCATCCAGCACTGTACCCCTCTCATGAAGCGGCTGTGGATTTTGAACCAAGTCCTCACTCCTTGACTAGTGCTGGCTCCAGTATAGGACATGTTGAGACCCCCACCAGCACAGATGCATTCTAAAATAGATAAATGTGTGGCTTCACAGGCCCCTGCCGCCAAACAAGACTCTACTGTAGCACCCCCCCTTCCTCAGGCGAGTCAACGCTACACCGCTGTTATTCTTCTCGCCATCTAGGCCTCCTGCTCTGCACCACAGTGCAGAATTAGGGAAGTTGGCGTTGATGTCGGCCTTCTACATCAGGATCTCTGCAGCACTGTGGAGCGTGTCACCAGCAACGAAGGCAGGATATCGGACCTAGAGGAGTCTGTGTCAACCTTGAAGGCAGAAGTGGCTCTATTGACCACAGAGTCCCGGAGTTTGGCCCGCCGGAACACCTCCAATTTGTAGGTTTCCCTGAGAGGGTTGAAGGACCATTGCCTGAGAATTTGCTTGAGAAATGGATCCTATCCTAGGTCCCTGTGTGGCACCTCTCCTCATGTTTTGTGGTGAAATGGACCCACAGGTCCTTGGTGGCTGCCTCTCATCTAGGGGTTCCCCCTCACCCTTCATTGCAAAGATACTAAACTTCAAGGACAGACATGCGGTGCTCATGACTTACACACTTTAGTTGGGCTGAAATTCTGGTGCTTCCCAATTACACGTGCCAGGTATAGTGCCAACAGAAACCCTTTGAGGCTGTCAAGAAGAAGCTGAAACTGTTTGACTTGCAATACATGCTCCTCTTCTCTGCACACTTCAGGGTGATTCAAGCAGGCAAATCCCTTTTCTCTGCTACTCCAGAGCCACCCTCGGAATGGGCCATGGATATCCAAACACTGCGTCAGAACTTGCCTTCCTCACGAGGGACGGAATCAAGAAAGACCTGTGGATGGCAACACCCACTGCGGGGACCATGGTGGACAAGGAGACTACACTAAGAGCTGCCTGGGCTGGGGTGGTCCCCCTCCTTCTCCGCAGTAGACGTGCCCAGCCCCACAAGACGGGTGCTGGGGGTGCAACTGACATGGATGACCCGTCCCCCTGGTGGACTTGGTGGCCCTCCTCAGTGATGCAGGGGGGGAGTGAATGGAGACGCTACCTGAGGAAGGATCTTACTGACGACACTTGGACTTCCATATTTTCTTGAGCCAGTAGCATTGTATCCTTACTGATGAATGATTCTGTTGCTCCCACAGGTTTTTCTTGTTTATGTCATTTTTTTCTGTTGGGGGCGAAAGATGCTTCTTAGGTGGAAGTGTGGTGTGGACGGATAGTTGGGGGTACATTTAGGATGTTTTGGCCCATTAGATCGTATGTTTGTTTTTGTTTTAGGTAGGCTGTGACCCTTGTTCACTTTTACTCATGGGAGGTTCCTGTGGGCACTCCCTGGTCCATAGAGAACTATATGACATCCAATGATCTTTAAAGTAATGTCATGAAATGTCAACGGCCTCAACTATTGCATAAAGTGGAGTGCCGTCATGGGCTTTGCTGAATGCCATACACCAGGTGTACTTTTACTCAAAGAGACGCACCTTCTGGGTAGCCAATGCCAACTCCCGGCTAGGTATGGATATGACAAAGTATACCACACATGTCAATTAAACTGCACCCAGGACTGGCTGCCCTAATCCATAAGCATTTCCCTATGGTGGTAATTTGTAGCAGAATTCCAGTCTTAGGAACTAAACCCCTTCCTGAAGCAAAATGGTGGCTCAGTGACTTTGCTGGGTGTACTCTGGACAGCCGGCAAGGTGTTTATGAGGGGGCTTGCTTGCACGCACTTTCGCAGTCAAGATAAGCAGCAGACATCCCAGATCATGAATATGGAGACAAGCGTAGCATGGGTGATAGCCCAGTCAGATGTAAAAACTAGTGAACCACGTCAGCTCATACTAGATAGGCTCTCACTATGGCAGCTATGTTTTGAGGAGACCAGACAGTGATGGCATCACAGTGCAGAGTCTAAAACTGTGGAGACAAGTCGGGTAAGCTTGTTGTGAGGTTATTTTAGCATTTATGTTCGGACATTTATTTTAGCTTGGGTCTGAGGCATGTGCCCTCTCACCTAGTCACTTGCCATTTCATTAATTTTATCTTAGCAAGACTTCACTTTAGCTTACCGGGAAATGCCCATTCAGCAAGTACAGTGTCTTCCCTACACAGAAAAATGTTTTGTCACATTAGGGCAGTTCTCAGAACAACAAGATGTTTTATTATAAAACACTGTCTTAGAGGGGACATTCCAGCCAGCCCGCCATCTCATGCTGCATGTTGTGGCAGTTTCTGCTGAAACTCCATGCTTCCTCTTCGTCTATGTGGGAGGACTCCCAGCAGACTAACAGACCTGTTCTTTACTTCTGAACACAGGTAGGGGGATTGGGTTTTCTTCCTCGGACTAGATGGGTGGATTAGGGCTACCACTGCAGTTTGCTCTTCGGTAGAAACTTAGTACTGCAGGTAGGAATATTAGACAATATGGTGGGACTTTTCCTGTATTTCACTCTCTTAGTCATTTCTGTAGTAGTGTTGTGTTTCACTATCCTCATATATGAAATTCATGCCTTTTTACATAGAATGTAGTTGCTTCAATCAAACCTTTTGGACCAAATCCTGCTTCTGTTTTTCTGTGCATGCATGAGACTTATGTAAGTGAGAGAAAGGATAGAGTCTCATGTGATAGGCTGCCACAATTCACTTTTATGTCTGGTACTGGTGAGGTGCTGCTAGCTAGCCAGAAGGGTGACGCTGACAGTTGTCCCACAGTGTGGGATCAAACTCAGCCCCCCAGGCTCGCTGGTGCTGAAGCCCAAAATCCAGCAGTCTCATTACTACAATTGGAGACCTACGACAAGCCCTTGTACTGACTCCTGTCCCTGGTGGATAGGGTGGTGCCTAATAAATTCAGTAATAGAAGTTTATAGGGAACACTGGCGCTCACTTGACACTGGTAAACCCTGATTATCAAACAAAAAGAACAACATCTATAAGATGGTGCACTTAAGGAGAAAACACGCTCAAAACCTCCTAACATTCACAATCACGGATCTAAATATTTTGTGAGACTTGGAGATATCCAGTGGGCTAAGAAATACATTTTTCTGGACACCAAGGACAGTGAGTGATAATAATATAGACATATTCTATAAGTTGGAATGTAAAGATTTGGATAGAATGGTATCAGAGGACAAAAAGAGGTGGTTTAACAGCAATTTGAGTCATGGGGAACAGCAAGCAATTAAGGTATTGCAACAAGATGATAGTATTATTATCAGGCAGGGGGATAAAGGAGGTAATATTGTGATCATGAATCGAGTAGACTATGAACGAGAAGTGTATGCCCAATTGAGTGATGAGAAATGTTATGAAAAAAATCACTTATAATCCCATTACATATTTGACAAGTAGGATTAAAGAGCTACTAAAGACATGGCACTAACAGTGTCTATTGGAGATGATGAATATTTTTATCAGAGAGTGGATCGCCCGAGATTTCCATGTCTTTACACTCTCCCTAAGATTCATAAAAATCTTCCTTTCCCTCCAGGAAGACAAATTGTCTCTGGTATTGGAGGACCAACAGATAGATTATCAGAGTTTGTGGATATTTTCTTACAGCCCTTTGTGATTAATCTCCCTTCTTACATTAAAGATACCAAACATGTTCATAGTTTGCTAGGTGATGTACAGTGGGAAGAAGGTATGGTGATGGTGACACTAGATGTAGTCTCATTATAAACGAGTATTGGACATGAAGTGGGACTCCGGGCATTACATTAGATTTTGAATAAAAGATCCGCCAGTTTATGGGAACATACACAGATGATAATGGACATGATGTCTTTGATTTTGAACAATCATTTTTTTCTATTTAATAAGCAACGGTACAGACAAAAAAAAGGAGTATCCATGGACTCGAGGTTTTCTCCTTCTCATGCCAACCTTTTTATGGGTTGGTTTGAGGAGGAGTGGATCTGGGGTCCAGGTTCCATACATTTGCAGGCATACATTCTCTATTGGGGTTGATATATTAATTACTGTTTTATGATATGGACTGGTACCACTGATCAGTTAATGGAATTTTGTAACCATCTGAATAACAATGAGGTTAACATAAAATTTACATATCAGTACAGCCAGAGGAATATCGAGTTATTGGATGTTGAACTATTCATCAAGAAAGATCAAAATCAGAGTAGACTTTATCGAAAACCGACATCGTGTAACTCTATTTTACATGCATCAAATGCACATCCGAGGCACCAAATACAGGCAATACCTTATGTTGAAATGATTCGGGCCAGAAGAAACTGCAGTAAGGAAGAGGAGTTTTGGAAATGCATTTTGGATATGGGACAGAGATTTAGACAGAGAGGATATCGTTCATTAGATTTTGAGAAAGCTAAACAAAGGGCCATTAAAATCCTTAGATTAGACACATTGAGACCCAGTCCCATCTCGAGTACTAACAATGAGAGGGATAAGCTGAGGATGGTTATGGGCTACACAGGAACCTCTTCAGTCCTAAGGAAAGTTACATATAAACATTGGGAAATTTTACTACAGGACAGAACATTAAAGGGCTGTATTACTGAGAGACCTGATATTACCCATAGCCCTAGCTATCCATTAACTCGATCGCAAGATCATTGGCTGTCTAAATACAATAGAGGTTTTTATAAATGTGGACAGTGTGGGGTATGCAAGTGGGCTTTCTATGGTAAGAACGAATTTGGAAATACAGGATCTTCAATATCGGATCTAATATCAATTGTAATACAACTTATGTGATATATCTCATAAGGTGTTTCTGTGAACACATTTATACAGGAAGTACAATTAGTTCTCTTAAAGTGAGGATCAGTGAACACCTGACAGCATTGAAACAGGAAGATGAATGCTATCCATTCGTTAAACATATGACATCATGTGACAAACAAGGGTCTAGTAAATTCTTTAGATTTTTTGGTATTTGAACATGTATTTAAGGACCCTCGAGGTGGGAACAGAGAACTGTACCTTAGAAGGTGAGAGTCACTATGGATTATGCGTCTCAGAGCAGTAGAAGAGGGATTGAATATTGATCAAGAATTGCAGTATTTTGGGGGGAAATAGTGGTATACAATATGTGAGAAGGAGGGTTATTAACCTCAGGTGTATGTTTTAGCACAAATTCATATTCTTACGTATTGTATGTAATTGATGTGCACACATTTGGAACATGATAATGGCAGTGGAGAAGTAATCTAAAGATGCTGATTAGGTTTTGCACCATGTACCCAATGGGTTTTGAAGTACAATCGAGAATAATAGGAATGGTTATTAGTGTTGACGGCAATGGGGTCGAAATAGTGGGGGCCTTGAGGTCCCCATAGACACATGAGAGTACTTACTTGATAATGGGTTTTATGAGATGGTATAGTACACAGGGAAAAAAGTGAACGTAGTTATATCTTTGCCTATTTTTTTGAGGTGTCTACAAAATAATAATATATTTTGGAAAACAGTAGCAATAAGGAGATCTAAAAACTGCCCCCTCACATGGTTAGGTGAGAAGGAAGAATGTAAACCTCCAAGTAAAATTAATTCTACTGAAAAAGGAACAGGGGTGAAAAAATTCTCTTATAAAAAAAAAAGGGCTTGAGCAATGCTGGCAGTGTGGAATGTAGAGTATATTTTAAACCACATTGTGAGGAAACAAGTTGTTCATTGCGTAGCCTGCAAACATAATGGGACAACATTCGCCCTCCACTAGGAACCAAACACCCCATTGCAGCCCTTGATTCTCACAGGGTAGAGCAGCAGAGTAGTCCAAGGCCTACTCATGGGAGGGAGTGTGGCTAGTAATCACCATTCGCTAGCACGTAGTAATAACACCCAATAAATAATTGTCAGGTCTGCGTTTTTCTGGTTGGCCAAGATGGTGGACGTCTTTCTGTGAGCTCTCTGCTCTCTAGAGGAGACTCATCTCCAATCCTGCTGCTGGTTCTGACTGGTCATCAGCCCCGGGACCAGCTCGTCCCTGAAGCCCTAGAGGACCAGTGGATGCAGCCTTTCTCTGCTCCTGAGCGTGCGACACAGAGGAGGCATTGCAGCCCTCGACGTGGCCTGGGGTGTTTGGCAGCAGCGGAGAGTGAGATCTGTACCCAGCCATTAGGCCTACCTCCCTGTCAGTGCAGTGCGGGAGGCTTGCCGTGGCGGTGGAAAGAGAGCACAGAGTCACAGGCCCCCAGTGTTTCACCCTTTTGAGCCCCGGAGGTGGCCAGGGATGGACTCACGACCAAGGATGGCCAGCGGGAGCGGGCCAGCGGGAGGGGCCCGGCTTAAATGTAGTTACAGTACTTTCGGGGGACCCACCCTTAAGATTCCGGTCCTGGGCCCCTGGCAGCATGGGGCCATGGCCGGTGCCGCCCACTTGGGACCGGAGTTCTGCACTGCGGGCTTCGGGTGCCCTTATTCAGGACTCATGACACCAGGCTGGTCCTTGGGATTCAATGGGCCTATCTTCTACTGGCAACAAACTCTCTGAGCCCGGTAAAGCTTACAGTTTTTTTTTTAATGTATCATCAGCTTTATTCGATCAATTGATCATAAAAGCAACATAAAAACAAGGATAATAGATAGTACATAAATAGATAAATACACATCTATAGATTATTAAAACATTAAAACAATAATAAACTTGAATTACACATAAAACTCAGAACTTATCTATAAGAGAGGTGAAACCTAAGGTTGCTCTTTGGAGATGACATCGTATACGCCAAGCTGTTGCTAAATACTTGCTTACTGGAAGAATTACATCGGCTGAATTATGGCTTTTTAGAACCCGTAGAGCCAAGGAACAATTCCTAAATCCCATAGCACTGCAAGTATTGCGGATCCATTTTGATCGCTTACAGTTGTTTCATTAACCACCCCCCATGAACCCACACCCACATTCGGGACATTACTTAACCGCTACAGGCTCTAAGGGCAGAACTGGCTGGCTTAATCCTTTCTGAGAGGCAAGTTTGTTCAGATTACCCCTTGACTTCCTCAGTTTGACTCCACGCCGGAGGCTGGTGGGGGACCTGACTGCTCGTGCTGCTAGGGTTGGGTCCTTCCGTTGTGCATGTTGGTCAGGGCCTGTGTTCCCCGCACTGTTTTGACACCATCATACCCAGCCCCTGTGGTGCTCCAGAGACCCTGGTCTAAATTTGGGCTGCTCTTCCATCCAGCACTGTACCCCTCTCATGAAGCGGCTGTGGATTTTGAACCAAGTCCTCACTCCTTGACTAGTGCTGGCTCCAGTATAGGACATGTTGAGACCCCCACCAGCACAGATGCATTCTAAAATAGATAAATGTGTGGCTTCACAGGCCCCTGCCGCCAAACAAGACTCTACTGTAGCACCCCCCCTTCCTCAGGCGAGTCAACGCTACACCGCTGTTATTCTTCTCGCCATCTAGGCCTCCTGCTCTGCACCACAGTGCAGAATTAGGGAAGTTGGCGTTGATGTCGGCCTTCTACATCAGGATCTCTGCAGCACTGTGGAGCGTGTCACCAGCAACGAAGGCAGGATATCGGACCTAGAGGAGTCTGTGTCAACCTTGAAGGCAGAAGTGGCTCTATTGACCACAGAGTCCCGGAGTTTGGCCCGCCGGAACACCTCCAATTTGTAGGTTTCCCTGAGAGGGTTGAAGGACCATTGCCTGAGAATTTGCTTGAGAAATGGATCCTATCCTAGGTCCCTGTGTGGCACCTCTCCTCATGTTTTGTGGTGAAATGGACCCACAGGTCCTTGGTGGCTGCCTCTCATCTAGGGGTTCCCCCTCACCCTTCATTGCAAAGATACTAAACTTCAAGGACAGACATGCGGTGCTCATGACTTACACACTTTAGTTGGGCTGAAATTCTGGTGCTTCCCAATTACACGTGCCAGGTATAGTGCCAACAGAAACCCTTTGAGGCTGTCAAGAAGAAGCTGAAACTGTTTGACTTGCAATACATGCTCCTCTTCTCTGCACACTTCAGGGTGATTCAAGCAGGCAAATCCCTTTTCTCTGCTACTCCAGAGCCACCCTCGGAATGGGCCATGGATATCCAAACACTACGTCAGAACTTGCCTTCCTCACGAGGGACGGAATCAAGAAAGACCTGTGGATGGCAACACCCACTGCGGGGACCATGGTGGACAAGGAGACTACACTAAGAGCTGCCTGGGCTGGGGTGGTCCCCCTCCTTCTCCGCAGTAGACGTGCCCAGCCCCACAAGACGGGTGCTGGGGGTGCAACTGACATGGATGACCCGTCCCCCTGGTGGACTTGGTGGCCCTCCTCAGTGATGCAGGGGGGGAGTGAATGGAGACGCTACCTGAGGAAGGATCTTACTGACGACACTTGGACTTCCATATTTTCTTGAGCCAGTAGCATTGTATCCTTACTGATGAATGATTCTGTTGCTCCCACAGGTTTTTCTTGTTTATGTCATTTTTTTCTGTTGGGGGCGAAAGATGCTTCTTAGGTGGAAGTGTGGTGTGGACGGATAGTTGGGGGTACATTTAGGATGTTTTGGCCCATTAGATCGTATGTTTGTTTTTGTTTTAGGTAGGCTGTGACCCTTGTTCACTTTTACTCATGGGAGGTTCCTGTGGGCACTCCCTGGTCCATAGAGAACTATATGACATCCAATGGTCTTTAAAGTTATGTCATGGAATGTCAACGGCCTCAACTATTGCATAAAGTGGAGTGCCGTCATGGGCTTTGCTAAATGCCATACACCAGGTGTACTTTTACTCAAAGAGACGCACCTTCTGGGTAGCCAATGCCAACTCCCGGCTAGGTATGGATATGACAAAGTATACCACACATGTCAATTAAACTGCACCCAGGACTGGCTGCCCTAATCCATAAGCATTTCCCTATGGTGGTAATTTGTAGCAGAATTCCAGTCTTAGGAACTAAACCCCTTCCTGAAGCAAAATGGTGGCTCAGTGACTTTGCTGGGTGTACTCTGGACAGCCGGCAAGGTGTTTATGAGGGGGCTTGCTTGCACGCACTTTCGCAGTCAAGATAAGCAGCAGACATCCCAGATCATGAATATGGAGGCAAGCGTAGCATGGGTGATAGCCCAGTCAGATGTAAAAACTAGTGAACCACGTCAGCTCATACTAGGTAGGCTCTCACTATGGCAGCTATGTTTTGAGGAGACCAGACAGTGATGGCATCACAGAGCAGAGTCTACAACCGTGGAGACAAGTCGGGTAAGCTTGTTGTGAGGTTATTTTAGCATTTATGTTCGGACATTTATTTTAGCTTGGGTCTGAGGCATGTGCCCTCTCACCTAGTCACTTGCCATTTCATTAATTTTATCTTAGCAAGACTTCACTTTAGCTTACCGGGAAATGCCCATTCAGCAAGTACAGTGTCTTCCCTACACAGAAAAATGTTTTGTCACATTAGGGCAGTTCTCAGAACAACAAGATGTTTTATTATAAAACACTGTCTTAGAGGGGACATTCCAGCCAGCCCGCCATCTCATGCTGCATGTTGTGGCAGTTTCTGCTGAAACTCCATGCTTCCTCTTCGTCTATGTGGGAGGACTCCCAGCAGACTAACAGACCTGTTCTTTACTTCTGAACACAGGTAGGGGGATTGGGTTTTCTTCCTCGGACTAGATGGGTGGATTAGGGCTACCACTGCAGTTTGCTCTTAGGTAGAAACTTAGTACTGCAGGTAGGAATATTAGACAATATGGTGGGACTTTTCCTGTATTTCACTCTCTTAGTCATTTCTGTAGTAGTGTTGTGTTTCACTATCCTCATATATGAAATTCATGCCTTTTTACATAGAATGTAGTTGCTTCAATCAAACCTTTTGGACCAAATCCTGCTTCTGTTTTTCTGTGCATGCATGAGACTTATGTAAGTGAGAGAAAGGATAGAGTCTCATGTGATAGGCTGCCACAATTCACTTTTATGTCTGGTACTGGTGAGGTGCTGCTAGCTAGCCAGAAGGGTGACGCCGACAGTTGTCCCACAGTGTGGGATCAAACTCAGCCCCCCAGGCTCGCTGGTGCTGAAGCCCAAAATCCTGCAGTCTCATTACTACAATTGGAGACCTACGACAAGCCCTTGTACTGACTCATGTCCCTGGTGGATAGGGTGGTGCCTAATAAATTCAGTAATAGAAGTTTATAGGGAACACTGGCGCTCACTTGACACTGGTAAACCCTGATTATCAAACAAAAAGAACAACATCTATAAGATGGTGCACATAAGGAGAAAACACGCTCAAAACCTCCTAACATTCACAATCACGGATCTAAATATTTTGTGAGACTTGGAGATATCCAGTGGGCTAAGAAATACATTTTTCTGGACACCAAGGACAGTAAGTGATAATAATATAGACATATTCTATAAGTTGGAATGTAAAGATTTGGATAGAATGGTATCAGAGGACAAAAAGAGGTGGTTTAACAGCAATTTGAGTCATGGGGAACAGCAAGCAATTAAGGTATTGCAACAAGATGATAGTATTATTATCAGGCAGGGGGATAAAGGAGGTAATATTGTGATCATGAATCGAGTAGACTATGAACGAGAAGTGTATGCCCAATTGAGTGATGAGAAATGTTATGAAAAAAATCACTTATAATCCCATTACATATTTGACAAGTAGGATTAAAGAGCTACTAAAGACATGGCACTAACAGTGTCTATTGGAGATGATGAATATTTTTATCAGAGAGTGGATCGCCCGAGATTTCCATGTCTTTACACTCTCCCTAAGATTCATAAAAATCTTCCTTTCCCTCCCGGAAGACAAATTGTCTCTGGTATTGGAGGACCAACAGATAGATTATCAGAGTTTGTGGATATTTTCTTACAGCCCTTTGTGATTAATCTCCCTTCTTACATTAAAGATACCAAACATGTTCATAGTTTGCTAGGTGATGTACAGTGGGAAGAAGGTATGGTGATGGTGACACTAGATGTAGTCTCATTATAAACGAGTATTGGACATGAAGTGGGACTCCGGGCATTACATTAGATTTTGAATAAAAGATCCGCCAGTTTATGGGAACATACACAGATGATAATGGACATGATGTCTTTGATTTTGAACAATCATTTTTTTCTATTTAATAAGCAACGGTACAGACAAAAAAAAGGAGTATCCATGGACTCGAGGTTTTCTCCTTCTCATGCCAACCTTTTTATGGGTTGGTTTGAGGAGGAGTGGATCTGGGGTCCAGGTTCCATACATTTGCAGGCATACATTCTCTATTGGGGTTGATATATTAATTACTGTTTTATGATATGGACTGGTACCACTGATCAGTTAATGGAATTTTGTAACCATCTGAATAACAATGAGGTTAACATAAAATTTACATATCAGTACAGCCAGAGGAATATCGAGTTATTGGATGTTGAACTATTCATCAAGAAAGATCAAAATCAGAGTAGACTTTATCGAAAACCGACATCGTGTAACTCTATTTTACATGCATCAAATGCACATCCGAGGCACCAAATACAGGCAATACCTTATGTTGAAATGATTCGGGCCAGAAGAAACTGCAGTAAGGAAGAGGAGGTTTGGAAATGCATTTTGGATATGGGACAGAGATTTAGACAGAGAGGATATCGTTCATTAGATTTTGAGAAAGCTAAACAAAGGGCCATTAAAATCCTTAGATTAGACACATTGAGACCCAGTCCCATCTCGAGTACTAACAATGAGAGGGATAAGCTGAGGATGGTTATGGGCTACACAGGAACCTCTTCAGTCCTAAGGAAAGTTACATATAAACATTGGGAAATTTTACTACAGGACAGAACATTAAAGGGCTGTATTACTGAGAGACCTGATATTACCCATAGCCCTAGCTATCCATTAACTCGATCGCAAGATCATTGGCTGTCTAAATACAATAGAGGTTTTTATAAATGTGGACAGTGTGGGGTATGCAAGTGGGCTTTCTATGGTAAGAACGAATTTGGAAATACAGGATCTTCAATATCGGATCTAATATCAATTGTAATACAACTTATGTGATATATCTCATAAGGTGTTTATGTGAACACATTTATACAGGAAGTACAATTAGTTCTCTTAAAGTGAGGATCAGTGAACACCTGACAGCATTGAAACAGGAAGATGAATGCTATCCATTCGTTAAACATATGAGATCATGTGACAAACAAGGGTCTAGTAAATTCTTTAGATTTTTTGGTATTTGAACATGTATTTAAGGACCCTCGAGGTGGGAACAGAGAACCGTACCGCAGAAGGTGAGAGTCACTATGGATTATGCGTCTCAGAGCAGTAGAAGAGGGATTGAATATTGATCAAGAATTGCAGTATTTTGGGGGGAAATAGTGGTATACAATATGTGAGAAGGAGGGTTATTAACCTCAGGTGTATGTTTTAGCACAAATTCATATTCTTACGTATTGTATGTAATTGATGTGCACACATTTGGAACATGATGATGGCAGTGGAGAAGTAATCTAATGATGCTGATTAGGTTTTGCACCATGTACCCAATGGGTTTTGAAGTACAATTGAGAATAATAGGAATGGTTATTAGTGTTGACGGCAATGGGGTCGAAATAGTGGGGGCCTTGAGGTCCCCATAGACACATGAGAGTACTTACTTGATAATGGGTTTTATGAGATGGTATAGTACACAGGGAAAAAAGTGAACGTAGTTATATCTTTGCCTATTTTTTTGAGGTGTCTACAAAATAATAATATATTTTGGAAAACAGTAGCAATAAGGAGATCTAAAAACTGCCCCCTCACATGGTTAGGTGAGCAGGAAGAATGTAAACCTCCAAGTAAAATTAATTCTACTGAAAAAGGAACAGGGGTGAAAAAATTCTCTTATAAAAAAAAAAGGGCTTGAGCAATGCTGGCAGTGTGGAATGTAGAGTATATTTTAAACCACATTGTGAGGAAACAAGTTGTTCATTGCGTAGCCTGCAAACATAATGGGACAACATTCGCCCTCCACTAGGAACCAAACACCCCATTGCAGCCCTTGATTCTCACAGGGTAGAGCAGCAGAGCAGTCCAAGGCCTACTCATGGGAGGGAGTGTGGCTAGTAATCACCATTCGCTAGCACGTAGTAATAACACTCAATAAATAATTGTCAGGTCTGCGTTTTTCTGGTTGGCCAAGATGGTGGACGTCTTTCTGTGAGCTCTCTGCTCTCTAGAGGAGACTGATTTCCAATCCTGCTGCTGGTTCTGACTGGTCATCAGCCCCGGGACCAGCTCGTCCCTGAAGCCCTAGAGGACCAGTGGATGCAGCCTTTCTCTGCTCCTGAGCATGCGACACAGAGGAGGCATTGCAGCCCTCAACGTGGCCTCGGGGTGTTTGGCAGCAGCGGAGAGTGAGATCTGTACCCAGCCCTTAGGCCTACCTCCCTGTCAGTGCAGTGCGGGAGGCTTGCCGTGGCGGTGGAAAGAGAGCACAGAGTCACAGGCCCCCAGTGTTTCACCCTTTTGAGCCCCGAGGTGGCCAGGGATGGACTCACGACCAAGGATGGCCAGCTGGAGCGGGCCAGCGGGAGGGGCCCGGCTTAAATGTAGTTACAGTACTTTCGGGGGACCCACCCTTAAGATTCCGGTCCTGGGCCCCTGGCAGCATGGGGCCATGGCCGGTGCCGCCCACTTGGGACCGGAGTTCTGCACTGCGGGCTTCGGGTGCCCTTATTCAGGACTCATGACACCAGGCTGGTCCTTGGGATTCAATGGGCCTATCTTCTACTGGCAACAAACTCTCTGAGCCCGGTAAAGCTTACAGTTTTTTTTTTAATGTATTATCAGCTTTATTCGATCAATTGATCATAAAAGCAACATAAAAACAAGGATAATAGATAGTACATAAATAGATAAATACACATCTATAGATTATTAAAACATTAAAACAATAATAAACTTGAATTACACATAAAACTCAGAACTTATCTATAAGAGAGGTGAAACCTAAGGTTGCTCTTTGGAGATGACATCGTATACGCCAAGCTGTTGCTAAATACTTGCTTACTGGAAGAATTATATCGGCTGAATTATGGCTTTTTAGAACCCGTAGAGCCAAGGAACAATTCCTAAATCTCATAGCACTGCAAGTATTGCGGATCCATTTTAATCGCTTACAGTTGTTTCATTAACCACCCCCCATGAACCCACACCCACATTCGGGACATTACTTAACCGCTACAGGCTCTAAGGGCAGAACTGGCTGGCTTAATCCTTTCTGAGAGGCAAGTTTGTTCAGTTTACCCCTTGACTTCCTCAGTTTGACTCCACGCCGGAGGCTGGTGGGGGACCTGACTGCTCGTGCTGCTAGGGTTGGGTCCTTCCGTTGTGCATGTTGGTCAGGGCCTGTGTTCCCCGCACTGTTTTGACACCATCGTACCCAGCCCCTGTGGTGCTCCAGAGACCCTGGTTTAAATTTGGGCTGCTCTTCCATCCAGCACTGTACCCCTCTCATGAAGCGGCTGTGGATTTTGAACCAAGTCCTCACTCCTTGACTAGTGCTGGCTCCAGTATAGGACATGTTGAGACCCCCTCCAGCACAGATGCATTCTAAAATAGATAAATGTGTGGCTTCACAGGCCCCTGCCGCCAAACAAGACTCTACTGTAGCACCCCCCCTTCCTCAGGCGAGTCAACGCTACACCGCTGTTATTCTTCTCGCCATCTAGGCCTCCTGCTCTGCACCACAGTGCAGAATTAGGGAAGTTGGCGTTGATGTCGGCCTTCTACATCAGGATCTCTGCAGCACTGTGGAGCGTGTCACCAGCAACGAAGGCAGGATATCGGACCTAGAGGAGTCTGTGTCAACCTTGAAGGCAGAAGTGGCTCTATTGACCACAGAGTCCCGGAGTTTGGCCCGCCGGAACACCTCCAATTTGTAGGTTTCCCTGAGAGGGTTGAAGGACCATTGCCTGAGAATTTGCTTGAGAAATGGATCCTATCCTAGGTCTCTGTGTGGCACCTCTCCTCATGTTTTGTGGTGAAATGGACCCACAGGTCCTTGGTGGCTGCCTCTCATCTAGGGGGTCCCCCTCACCCTTCATTGCAAAGATACTAAACTTCAAGGACAGACATGCGGTGCTCATGACTTACACACTTTCGTTGGGCTGAAATTCTGGTGCTTCCCAATTACACGTGCCAGGTATAGTGCCAACAGAAACCCTTTGAGGCTGTCAAGAAGAAGCTGAAACTGTTGGACTTGCAATACATGCTCCTCTTCTCTGCACACTTCAGGGTGATTCAAGCAGGCAAATCCCTTTTCTCTGCTACTCCAGAGCCACCCTCGGAATGGGCCATGGATATCCAAACACTGCGTCAGAACTTGCCTTCCTCACGAGGGACGGAATCAAGAAAGACCTGTGGATGGCAACACCCACTGCGGGGACCATGGTGGACAAGGAGACTACACTAAGAGCTGCCTGGGCTGGGGTGGTCCCCCTCCTTCTTCGCAGTAGACGTGCCCAGCCCCACAAGACGGGTGCTGGGGGTGCAACTGACATGGATGACCCGTCCCCCTGGTGGACTTGGTGGCCCTCCTCAGTGATGCAGGGGGGGAGTGAATGGAGACGCTACCTGAGGAAGGATCTTACTGACGACACTTGGACTTCCATATTTTCTTGAGCCAGTAGCATTGTATCCTTACTGATGAATGATTCTGTTGCTCCCACAGGTTTTTCTTGTTTATGTCATTTTTTTCTGTTGGGGGCGAAAGATGCTTCTTAGGTGGAAGTGTGGTGTGGACGGATAGTTGGGGGTACATTTAGGATGTTTTGGCCCATTAGATCGTATGTTTGTTTTTGTTTTAGGTAGGCTGTGACCCTTGTTCACTTTTACTCATGGGAGGTTCCTGTGGGCACTCCCTGGTCCATAGAGAACTATATGACATCCAATAGTCTTTAAAGTAATGTCATGGAATGTCAACGGCCTCAACTATTGCATAAAGTGGAGTGCCGTCATGGGCTTTGCTAAATGCATTACACCAGGTGTACTTTTACTCAAAGAGACGCACCTTCTGGGTAGCCAATGCCAACTCCCGGCTAGGTATGGATATGACAAAGTATACCACACATGTCAATTAAACTGCACCCAGGACTGGCTGCCCTAATCCATAAGCATTTCCCTATGGTGGTAATTTGTAGCAGAATTCCAGTCTTAGGAACTAAACCCCTTCCTGAAGCAAAATGGTGGCTCAGTGACTTTGCTGGGTGTACTCTGGACAGCCGGCAAGGTGTTTATGAGGGGGCTTGCTTGCACGCACTTTCGCAGTCAAGATAAGCAGCAGACATCCCAGATCATGAATATGGAGGCAAGCGTAGCATGGATGATAGCCCAGTCAGATGTAAAAACTAGTGAACCACGTCAGCTCATACTAGATAGGCTCTCACTATGGCAGCTATGTTTTGAGGAGACCAGACAGTGATGGCATCACAGAGCAGAGTCTACAACTGTGGAGACAAGTCGGGTAAGCTTGTTGTGAGGTTATTTTAGCATTTATGTTCGGACATTTATTTTAGCTTGGGTCTGAGGCATGTGCCCTCTCACCTAGTCACTTGCCATTTCATTAATTTTATCTTAGCAAGACTTCACTTTAGCTTACCGGGAAATGCCCATTCAGCAAGTACAGTGTCTTCCCTACACAGAAAAATGTTTTGTCACATTAGGGCAGTTCTCAGAACAACAAGATGTTTTATTATAAAACACTGTCTTAGAGGGGACATTCCAGCCAGCCCGCCATCTCATGCTGCATGTTGTGGCAGTTTCTGCTGAAACTCCATGCTTCCTCTTCGTCTATGTGGGAGGACTCCCAGCAGACTAACAGACCTGTTCTTTACTTCTGAACACAGGTAGGGGGATTGGGTTTTCTTCCTCGGACTAGATGGGTGGATTAGGGCTACCACTGCAGTTTGCTCTTAGGTAGAAACTTAGTACTGCAGGTAGGAATATTAGACAATATGGTGGGACTTTTCCTGTATTTCACTCTCTTAGTCATTTCTGTAGAAGTGTTGTGTTTCACTATCCTCATATATGAAATTCATGCCTTTTTACATAGAATGTAGTTGCTTCAATCAAACCTTTTGGACCAAATCCTGCTTCTTTTTTTCTGTGAATGCATGAGACTTATGTAAGTGAGAGAAAGGATAGAGTCTCATGTGATAGGCTGCCACAATTCACTTTTATGTCTGGTACTGGTGAGGTGCTGCTAGCTAGCCAGAAGGGTGACGCTGACAGTTGTCCCACAGTGTGGGATCAAACTCAGCCCCCCAGGCTCGCTGGTGCTGAAGCCCAAAATCCAGCAGTCTCATTACTACAATTGGAGACCTACGACAAGCCCTTGTACTGACTCCTGTCCCTGGTGGATAGGGTGGTGCCTAATAAATTCAGTAATAGAAGTTTATAGGGAACACTGGCGCTCACTTGACACTGGTAAACCCTGATTATCAAACAAAAAGAACAACATCTATAAGATGGTGCACTTAAGGAGAAAACACGCTCAAAACCTCCTAACATTCACAATCACGGATCTAAATATTTTGTGAGACTTGAAGATATCCAGTGGGCTAAGAAATACATTTTTCTGGACACCAAGGACAGTGAGTGATAATAATATAGACATATTCTATAAGTTGGAATGTAAAGATTTGGATAGAATGGTATCAGAGGACAAAAAGAGGTGGTTTAACAGCAATTTGAGTCATGGGGAACAGCAAGCAATTAAGGTATTGCAACAAGATGATAGTATTATTATCAGGCAGGGGGATAAAGGAGGTAATATTGTGATCATGAATCGAGTAGACTATGAACGAGAAGTGTATGCCCAATTGAGTGATGAGAAATGTTATGAAAAAAATCACTTATAATCCCATTACATATTTGACAAGTAGGATTAAAGAGCTACTAAAGACATGGCACTAACAGTGTCTATTGGAGATGATGAATATTTTTATCAGAGAGTGGATCGCCCGAGATTTCCATGTCTTTACACTCTCCCTAAGATTCATAAAAATCTTCCTTTCCCTCCAGGAAGACAAATTGTCTCTGGTATTGGAGGACCAACAGATAGATTATCAGAGTTTGTGGATATTTTCTTACAGCCCTTTGTGATTAATCTCCC
The DNA here is from genome assembly GCF_031143425.1 of Pleurodeles waltl. Classification (NCBI taxonomy): domain Eukaryota; kingdom Metazoa; phylum Chordata; class Amphibia; order Caudata; family Salamandridae; genus Pleurodeles; species Pleurodeles waltl. The sequence goes on from NC_090440.1 coordinate 361,091,298, forward strand.
TTCTTACATTAAAGATACCAAACATGTTCATAGTTTGCTAGGTGATGTACAGTGGGAAGAAGGTATGGTGATGGTGACACTAGATGTAGTCTCATTATAAACGAGTATTGGACATGAAGTGGGACTCCGGGCATTACATTAGATTTTGAATAAAAGATCCACCAGTTTATGGGAACATACACAGATGATAATGGACATGATGTCTTTGATTTTGAACAATCATTTTTTTCTATTTAATAAGCAACGGTACAGACAAAAAAAAGGAGTATCCATGGACTCGAGGTTTTCTCCTTCTCATGCCAACCTTTTTATGGGTTGGTTTGAGGAGGAGTGGATCTGGGGTCCAGGTTCCATACATTTGCAGGCATACATTCTCTATTGGGGTTGATATATTAATTACTGTTTTATGATATGGACTGGTACCACTGATCAGTTAATGGAATTTTGTAACCATCTGAATAACAATGAGGTTAACGTAAAATTTACATATCAGTACAGCCAGAGGAATATCGAGTTATTGGATGTTGAACTATTCATCATGAAAGATCAAAATCACAGTAGACTTTATTGAAAACCGACATCGTGTAACTCTATTTTACATGCATCAAATGCACATCCGAGGCACCAAATACAGGCAATACCTTATGTTGAAATGATTTGGGCCAGAAGAAACTGCAGTAAGGAAGAGGAGTTTTGGAAATGCATTTTGGATATGGGACAGAGATTTAGACAGAGAGGATATCGTTCATTAGATATTGAGAAAGCTAAACAAAGGGCCATTAAAATCCTTAGATTAGACACATTGAGACCCAGTCCCATCTCGAGTACTAACAATGAGAGGGATAAGCTGAGGATGGTTATGGGCTACACAGGAACCTCTTCAGTCCTAAGGAAAGTTACATATAAACATTGGGAAATTTTACTACAGGACAGAACATTAAAGGGCTGTATTACTGAGAGACCTGATATTACCCATAGCCCTAGCTATCCATTAACTCGATCGCAAGATCATTGGCTGTCTAAATACAATAGAGGTTTTTATAAATGTGGACAGTGTGGGGTATGCAAGTGGGCTTTCTATGGTAAGAACGAATTTGGAAATACAGGATCTTCAATATCGGATCTAATATCAATTGTAATACAACTTATGTGATATATCTCATAAGGTGTTTATGTGAACACATTTATACAGGAAGTACAATTAGTTCTCTTAAAGTGAGGATCAATGAACACCTGACAGCATTGAAACAGGAAGATGAATGCTATCCATTCGTTAAACATATGAGATCATGTGACAAACAAGGATCTAGTAAATTCTTTAGATTTTTTGGTATTTGAACATGTATTTAAGGACCCTCGAGGTGGGAACAGAGAACTGTACCTTAGAAGGTGAGAGTCACTATGGATTATGCGTCTCAGAGCAGTAGAAGAGGGATTGAATATTGATCAAGAATTGCAGTATTTTGGGGGGAAATAGTGGTATACAATATGTGAGAAGGAGGGTTATTAACCTCAGGTGTATGTTTTAGCACAAATTCATATTCTTACGTATTGTATGTAATTGATGTGCACACATTTGGAACATGATGATGGCAGTGGAGAAGTAATCTAATGATGCTGATTAGGTTTTGCACCATGTACCCAATGGGTTTTGAAGTACAATTGAGAATAATAGGAATGGTTATTAGTGTTGACGGCAATGGGGTTGAAATAGTGGGGGCCTTGAGGTCCCCATAGACACATGAGAGTACTTACTTGATAATGGGTTTTATGAGATGGTATAGTACACAGGGAAAAAAGTGAACGTAGTTATATCTTTGCCTATTTTTTTGAGGTGTCTACAAAATAATAATATATTTTGGAAAACAGTAGCAATAAGGAGATCTAAAAACTGCCCCCTCACATGGTTAGGTGAGAAGGAAGAATGTAAACCTCCAAGTAAAATTAATTCTACTGAAAAAGGAACAGGGGTGAAAAAATTCTCTTATAAAAAAAAAAAGGGCTTGAGCAATGCTGGCAGTGTGGAATGTAGAGTTTATTTTAAACCACATTGTGAGGAAACAAGTTGTTAATTGCGTAGCCTGCAAACATAATGGGACAACATTCGCCCTCCACTAGGAACCAAACACCCCATTGCAGCCCTTGATTCTCACAGGGTAGAGCAGCAGAGCAGTCCAAGGCCTACTCATGGGAGGGAGTGTGGCTAGTAATCACCATTCGCTAGCACGTAGTAATAACACTCAATAAATAATTGTCAGGTCTGCGTTTTTCTGGTTGGCCAAGATGGTGGACGTCTTTCTGTGAGCTCTCTGCTCTCTAGAGGAGACTCATCTCCAATCCTGCTGCTGGTTCTGACTGGTCATCAGCCCCGGGACCAGCTCGTCCCTGAAGCCCTAGAGGACCAGTGGATGCAGCCTTTCTCTGCTGCTGAGCGTGCGACACAGGGGAGGCATTGCAGCCCTCGACGTGGCCTGGGGTGTTTGGCAGCAGCGGAGAGTGAGATCTGTACCCAGCCCTTAGGCCTACCTCCCTGTCAGTGCAGTGCGGGAGGCTTGCCGTGGCGGTGGAAAGAGAGCACAGAGTCACAGGCCCCCAGTGTTTCACCCTTTTGAGCCCCGGAGGTGGCCAGGGATGGACTCACGACCAAGGATGGCCAGCGGGAGCGGGCCAGCGGGAGGGGCCCGGCTTAAATGTAGTTACAGTACTTTCGGGGGACCCACCCTTAAGATTCCGGTCCTGGGCCCCTGGCAGCATGGGGCCATGGCCGGTGCCGCCCACTTGGGACTGGAGTTCTGCACTGCGGGCTTCGGGTGCCCTTATTCAGGACTCATGACACCAGGCTGGTCCTTGGGATTCAATGGGCCTATCTTCTACTGGCAACAAACTCTCTGAGCCCGGTAAAGCTTACAGTTTTTTTTTTAATGTATCATCAGCTTTATTCGATCAATTGATCATAAAAGCAACATAAAAACAAGGATAATAGATAGTACATAAATAGATAAATACACATCTATAGATTATTAAAACATTAAAACAATAATAAACTTGAATTACACATAAAACTCAGAACTTATCTATAAGAGAGTTGAAACCTAAGGTTGCTCTTTGGAGATGACATCGTATACGCCAAGCTGTTGCTAAATACTTGCTTACTGGAAGAATTACATCGGCTGAATTATGGCTTTTTAGAACCCGTAGAGCCAAGGAACAATTCCTAAATCCCATAGCACTGCAAGCATTGCGGATCCATTTTGATCGCTTACAGTTGTTTCATTAACCACCCCCCATGAACCCACACCCACATTCGGGACATTACTTAACCGCTACAGGCTCTAAGGGCAGAACTGGCTGGCTTAATCCTTTCTGAGAGGCAAGTTTGTTCAGATTACCCCTTGCCTTCCTCAGTTTGACTCCACGCCGGAGGCTGGTGGGGGACCTGACTGCTCGTGCTGCTAGGGTTGGGTCCTTCCGTTGTGCATGTTGGTCAGGGCCTGTGTTCCCCGCACTGTTTTGACACCATCGTACCCAGCCCCTGTGGGGCTCCAGAGACCCTGGTCTAAATTTGGGCTGCTCTTCCATCCAGCACTGTACCCCTCTCATGAAGCGGCTGTGGATTTTGAACCAAGTCCTCACTCCTTGACTAGTGCTGGCTCCAGTATAGGACATGTTGAGACCCCCTCCAGCACAGATGCATTCTAAAATAGATAAATGTGTGGCTTCACAGGCCCCTGCCGCCAAACAAGACTCTACTGTAGCACCCCCCCTTCCTCAGGCGAGTCAACGCTACACCTCTGTTATTCTTCTCACCATCTAGGCCTCCTGCTCTGCACCACAGTGCAGAATTAGGGAAGTTGGCGTTGATGTCGGCCTTCTACATCAGGATCTCTGCAGCACTGTGGAGCGTGTCACCAGCAACGAAGGCAGGATATCGGACCTAGAGGAGTCTGTGTCAACCTTGAAGGCAGAAGTGGCTCTATTGACCACAGAGTCCCGGAGTTTGGCCCGCCGGAACACCTCCAGTTTGTAGGTTTCCCTGAGAGGTTTGAAGGACCATTGCCTGAGAATTTGCTTGATAAATGGATCCTATCCTAGGTCCCTGTGTGGCACCTCTCCTCATGTTTTGTGGTGAAATGGACCTACAGGTCCTTGGTGGCTGCCTCTCATCTAGGGGTTCCCCCTCACCCTTCATTGCAAAGATACTAAACTTCAAGGACAGACATGCGGTGCTCATGACCTACACACTTTCAATGGGCTGAAATTCTGGTGCTTCCCAATTACACGTGCCAGGTATAGTGCCAACAGAAACCCTTTGAGGCTGTCAAGAAGAAGCTGAAACTGTTGGACTTGCAATACATGCTCCTCTTCTCTGCACACTTCAGGGTGATTCAAGCAGGCAAATCCTTTTTCTCTGCTACTCCAGAGCCACCCTCGGAATGGGCCATGGATATCCAAACACTGCGTCAGAACTTGCCTTCCTCACGAGGGACGGAATCAAGAAAGACCTGTGGATGGCAACACCCACTGCGGGGACCATGGTGGACAAAGAGACTACACTAAGAGCTGCCTGGGCTGGGGTGGTCCCCCTCCTTCTCCGCAGTAGACGTGCCCAGCCCCACAAGACGGGTGCTGGGGGTGCAACTGACATGGATGACCCGTCCCCCTGGTGGACTTGGTGGCCCTCCTCAGTGATGCAGGGGGGGAGTGAATGGAGACGCTACCTAAGGAAGGATCTTACTGACGACACTTGGACTTCCATATTTTCTTGAGCCAGTAGCATTGTATCCTTACTGATGAATGATTCTGTTGCTCCCACAGGTTTTTCTTGTTTATGTCATTTTTTTCTGTTGGGGGCGAAAGATGCTTCTTAGGTGGAAGTGTGGTGTGGACGGATAGTTGGGGGTACATTTAGGATGTTTTGGCCCATTAGATCGTATGTTTGTTTTTGTTTTAGGTAGGCTGTGACCCTTGTTCACTTTTACTCATGGGAGGTTCCTGTGGGCACTCCCTGGTCCATAGAGAACTATATGACATCCAATGGTCTTTAAAGTAATGACATGGAATGTCAACGGCCTCAACTATTGCATAAAGTGGAGTGCCGTCATGGGCTTTGCTAAATGCCATACACCAGGTGTACTTTTACTCAAAGAGACGCACCTTCTGGGTAGCCAATGCCAACTCCCGGCTAGGTATGGATATGACAAAGTATACCACACATGTCAATTAAACTGCACCCAGGACTGGCTGCCCTAATCCATAAGCATTTCCCTATGGTGGTAATTTGTAGCAGAATTCCAGTCTTAGGAACTAAACCCCTTCCTGAAGCAAAATGGTGGCTCAGTGACTTTGCTGGGTGTACTCTGGACAGCCGGCAAGGTGTTTATGAGGGGGCTTGCTTGCACGCACTTTCGCAGTCAAGATAAGCAGCAGACATCCCAGATCATGAATATGGAGGCAAGCGTAGCATGGGTGATAGCCCAGTCAGATGTAAAAACTAGTGAACCACGTCAGCTCATACTAGATAGGCTCTCACTATGGCAGCTATGTTTTGAGGAGACCAGACAGGGATGGCATCACAGAGCAGAGTCTACAACTGTGGAGACAAGTCGGGTAAGCTTGTTGTGAGGTTATTTTAGCATTTATGTTCGGACATTTATTTTAGCTTGGGTCTGAGGCATGTGCCCTCTCACCTAGTCACTTGCCATTTCATTAATTTTATCTTAGCAAGACTTCACTTTAGCTTACCAGGAATTGCCCATTCAGCAAGTACAGTGTCTTCCCTACACAGAAAAATGTTTTGTCACATTAGGGCAGTTCTCAGAACAACAAGATGTTTTATTATAAAACACTGTCTTAGAGGGGACATTCCAGCCAGCCCGCCATCTCATGCTGCATGTTGTGGCAGTTTCTGCTGAAACTCCATGCTTCCTCTTCGTCTATGTGGGAGGACTCCCAGCAGACTAACAGACCTGTTCTTTACTTCTGAACACAGGTAGGGGGATTGGGTTTTCTTCCTCGGACTAGATGGGTGGATTAGGGCTACCACTGCAGTTTGCTCTTAGGTAGAAACTTAGTACTGCAGGTAGGAATATTAGACAATATGGTGGGACTTTTCCTGTATTTCACTCTCTTAGTCATTTCTGTAGTAGTGTTGTGTTTCACTATCCTCATATATGAAATTCATGCCTTTTTACATAGAATGTAGTTGCTTCAATCAAACCTTTTGGACCAAATCCTGCTTCTGTTTTTCTGTGCATGCATGAGACTTATGTAAGTGAGAGAAAGGATAGAGTCTCATGTGATAGGCTGCCACAATTCACTTTTATGTCTGGTACTGGTGAGGTGCTGCTAGCTAGCCAGAAGGGTGACGCCGACAGTTGTCCCACAGTGTGGGATCAAACTCAGCCCCCCAGGCTCGCTGGTGCGTAAGCTCAAAATCCAGCAGTCTCATTACTACAATTGGAGACCTACGACAAGCCCTTGTACTGACTCATGTCCCTGGTGGATAGGGTGGTGCCTAATAAATTCAGTAATAGAAGTTTATAGGGAACACTGGCGCTCACTTGACACTGGTAAACCCTGATTATCAAACAAAAAGAACAACATCTATAAGATGGTGCACTTAAGGAGAAAACACGCTCAAAACCTCCTAACATTCACAATCACGGATCTAAATATTTTGTGAGACTTGGAGATATCCAGTGGGCTAAGAAATACATTTTTCTGGACACCAAGGACAGTGAGTGATAATAATATAGACATATTCTATAAGTTGGAATGTAAAGATTTGGATAGAATGGTATCAGAGGACAAAAAGAGGTGGTTTAACAGCAATTTGAGTCATGGGGAACAGCAAGCAATTAAGGTATTGCAACAAGATGATAGTATTATTATCAGGCAGGGGGATAAAGGAGGTAATATTGTGATCATGAATCGAGTAGACTATGAACGAGAAGTGTATGCCCAATTGAGTGATGAGAAATGTTATGAAAAAAATCACTTATAATCCCATTACATATTTGACAAGTAGGATTAAAGAGCTACTAAAGACATGGCACTAACAGTGTCTATTGGAGATGATGAATATTTTTATCAGAGAGTGGATCGCCCGAGATTTCCATGTCTTTACACTCTCCCTAAGATTCATAAAAATCTTCCTTTCCCTCCAGGAAGACAAATTGTCTCTGGTATTGGAGGACCAACAGATAGATTATCAGAGTTTGTGGATATTTTCTTACAGCCCTTTGTGATTAATCTCCCTTCTTACATTATAGATACCAAACATGTTCATAGTTTGCTAGGTGATGTACAGTGGGAAGAAGGTATGGTGATGGTGACACTAGATGTAGTCTCATTATAAACGAGTATTGGACATGAAGTGGGACTCCGGGCATTACATTAGATTTTGAATAAAAGATCCGTCAGTTTATGGGAACATACACAGATGATAATGGACATGATGTCTTTGATTTTGAACAATCATTTTTTTCTATTTAATAAGCAACGGTACAGACAAAAAAAGGAGTATCCATGGACTCGAGGTTTTCTCCTTCTCATGCCAACCTTTTTATGGGTTGGTTTGAGGAGGAGTGGATCTGGGGTCCAGGTTCCATACATTTGCAGGCATACATTCTCTATTGGGGTTGATATATTAATTACTGTTTTATGATATGGACTGGTACCACTGATCAGTTAATGGAATTTTGTAACCATCTGAATAACAATGAGGTTAACATAAAATTTACATATCAGTACAGCCAGAGGAATATCGAGTTATTGGATGTTGAACTATTCATCAAGAAAGATCAAATTCAGAGTAGACTTTATCGAAAACCGACATCGTGTAACTCTATTTTACATGCATCAAATGCACATCCGAGGCACCAAATACAGGCAATACCTTATGTTGAAATGATTCGGGCCAGAAGAAACTGCAGTAAGGAAGAGGAGTTTTGGAAATGCGTTTTGGATATGGGACAGAGATTTAGACAGAGAGGATATCGTTCATTAGATATTGAGAAAGCTAAACAAAGGGCCATTAAAATCCTTAGATTAGACACATTGAGACCCAGTCCCATCTCGAGTACTAACAATGAGAGGGATAAGCTGAGGATGGTTATGGGCTACACAGGAACCTCTTCAGTCCTAAGGAAAGTTACATATAAACATTGGGAAATTTTACTATAGGACAGAACATTAAAGGGCTGTATTACTGAGAGACCTGATATTACCCATAGCCCTAGCTATCCATTAACTCGATCGAAAGATCATTGGCTGTCAAAATACAATAGAGGTTTTTATAAATGTGGACAGTGTGGGGTATGCAAGTGGGCTTTCTATGGTAAGAACGAATTTGGAAATACAGGAGCTTCAATATCGGATCTAATATCAATTGTAATACAACTTATGTGATATGTCTCATAAGGTGTTTATGTGAACACATTTATACAGGAAGTACAATTAGTTCTCTTAAAGTGAGGATCAGTGAACACCTGACAGCATTGAAACAGGAAGATGAATGCTATCCATTCGTTAAACATATGAGATCATGTGACAAACAAGGATCTAGTAAATTCTTTAGATTTTTTGGTATTTGAACATGTATTTAAGGACCCTCGAGGTGGGAACAGAGAACTGTACCTTAGAAGGTGAGAGTCACTATGGATTATGCGTCTCAGAGCAGTAGAAGAGGGATTGAATATTGATCAAGAATTTGAGTATTTTGGGGGGAAATAGTGGTATACAATATGTGAGAAGGAGGGTTATTAACCTCAGGTGTATGTTTTAGCACAAATTCATATTCTTACGTATTGTATGTAATTGATGTGCACACATTTGGAACATGATGATGGCAGTGGAGAAGTCATCTAATGATGCTGATTAGGTTTTGCACCATGTACCCAATGGGTTTTGAAGTACAATCGAGAATAATAGGAATGGTTATTAGTGTTGACGGCAATGGGGTCGAAATAGTGGGGGCCTTGAGGTCCCCATAGACACATGAGAGTACTTACTTGATAATGGGTTTTATGAGATGGTATAGTACACAGGGAAAAAAGTGAACGTAGTTATATCTTTGCCTATTTTTTTGAGGTGTCTACAAAATAATAATATATTTTGGGAAACAGTAGCAATAAGGAGATCTAAAAACTGCCCCCTCACATGGTTAGGTGAGAAGGAAGAATGTAAACCTCCAAGTAAAATTAATTCTACTGAAAAAGGAACAGGGGTGAAAAAATTCTCTTATAAAAAAAAAAGGGCTTGAGCAATGCTGGCAGTGTGGAATGTAGAGTTTATTTTAAACCACATTGTGAGGAAACAAGTTGTTCATTGCGTAGCCTGCAAACATAATGGGACAACATTCGCCCTCCACTAGGAACCAAACACCCCATTGCAGCCCTTGATTCTCACAGGGTAGAGCAGCAGAGCAGTCCAAGGCCTACTCATGGGAGGGAGTGTGGGCTAGTAATCACCATTCGCTAGCACGTAGTAATAACACTCAATAAATAATTGTCAGGTCTGCGTTTTTCTGGTTGGCCAAGATGGTGGACGTCTTTCTGTGAGCTCTCTGCTCTCTAGAGGAGACTCATCTCCAATCCTGCTGCTGGTTCTGACTGGTCATCAGCCCCGGGACCAGCTCGTCCCTGAAGCCCTAGAGGACCAGTGGATGCAGCCTTTCTCTGCTCCTGAGCGTGCGACACAGAGGAGGCATTGCAGCCCTCAATGTGGCCTGGGGTGTTTGGCAGCAGCGGAGAGTGAGATCTGTACCCAGCCCTTAGGCCTACCTCCCTGTCAGTGCAGTGCGGGAGGCTTGCCGTGGCGGTGGAAAGAGAGCACAGAGTCACAGGCCCCCAGTGTTTCACCCTTTTGAGCCCCAGAGGTGGCCAGGGATGAACTCACGACCAAGGATGGCCAGCGGGAGCGGGCCAGCGGGAGGTGCCCGGCTTAAATGTAGTTACAGTACTTTCGGGGGACCCACCCTTAAGATTCCGGTCCTGGGCTCCTGGCAGCATGGGGCCATGGCCGGTGCTGCCCACTTGGGCCCGGAGTTCTGCACTGCGGGCTTCGGGTGCCCTTATTCAGGACTCATGACACCAGGCTGGTCCTTGGGATTCAATGGGCCTATCTTCTACTGGCAACAAATTCTCTGAGCCCGGTAAAGCTTACAGTTTTTTTTTTTATGTATCATCAGCTTTATTCGATCAATTGATCATAAAAGCAACATAAAAACAAGGATAATAGATAGTACATAAATAGATAAATACACATCTATAGATTATTAAAACATTAAAACAATAATAAACTTGAATTACACATAAAACTCAGAACTTATCTATAAGAGAGGTGAAACCTAAGGTTGCTCTTTGGAGATGACATCGTATACGCCAAGCTGTTGCTAAATACTTGTTTACTGGAAGAATTACATCGGCTGAATTATGGCTTTTTAGAACCCGTAGAGCCAAGGAACAATTCCTAAATCCCATAGCACTGCAAGTATTGCGGATCCATTTTGATCGCTTACAGTTGTTTCATTAACCACCCCCCATGAACCCACACCCACATTCGGGACATTACTTAACCGCTACAGGCTCTAAGGGCAGAACTGGCTGGCTTAAGAGAGGCAAGTTTGTTCAGATTACCCCTTGACTTCCTCAGTTTGACTCCACGCCGGAGGCTGGTGGGGGACCTGACTGCTCGTGCTGCTAGGGTTGGGTCCTTCCGTTGTGCATGTTGGTCAGGGCCTGTGTTCCCCGCACTGTTTTGACACCATCGTACCCAGCCCCTGTGGTGCTCCAGAGACCCTGGTCTAAATTTGGGCTGCTCTTCCATCCAGCACTGTACCCCTCTCATGAAGCGGCTGTGGATTTTGAACCAAGTCCTCACTCCTTGACTAGTGCTGGCTCCAGTATAGGACATGTTGAGACCCCCTCCAGCACAGATGCATTCTAAAATAGATAAATGTGTGGCTTCACAGGACCCTGCCGCCAAACAAGACTCTACTGTAGCACCCCCCCTTCCTCAGGCGAGTCAACGCTACACCTCTGTTATTCTTCTCGCCATCTAGGCCTCCTGCTCTGCACCACAGTGCAGAATTAGGGAAGTTGGCGTTGATGTCAGCCTTCTACATCAGGATCTCTGCAGCACTGTGGAGCGTGTCACCAGCAACGAAGGCAGGATATCGGACCTAGAGGAGTCTGTGTCAACCTTGAAGGCAGAAGTGGCTCTATTGACCACAGAGTCCCGGAGTTTGGCCCGCCGGAACACCTCCAATTTGTAGGTTTCCCTGAGAGGGTTGAAGGACCATTGCCTGAGAATTTGCTTGAGAAATGGATCCTATCCTAGGTCCCTGTGTGGCACCTCTCCTCATGTTTTGTGGTGAAATGGACCCACAGGTCCTTGGTGGCTGCCTCTCATCTAGGGGTTCCCCCTCACCCTTCATTGCAAAGATACTAAACTTCAAGGACAGACATGCGGTGCTCATGACCTACACACTTTCAATGGGCTGAAATTCTGGTGCTTCCCAATTACACGTGCCAGGTATAGTGCCAACAGAAACCCTTTGAGGCTGTCAAGAAGAAGCTGAAACTGTTGGACTTGCAATACATGCTCCTCTTCTCTGCACACTTCAGGGTGATTCAAGCAGGCAAATCCTTTTTCTCTGCTACTCCAGAGCCACCCTCGGAATGGGCCATGGATATCCAAACACTGCGTCAGAACTTGCCTTCCTCACGAGGGACGGAATCAAGAAAGACCTGTGGATGGCAACACCCACTGCGGGGACCATGGTGGACAAAGAGACTACACTAAGAGCTGCCTGGGCTGGGGTGGTCCCCCTCCTTCTCCGCAGTAGACGTGCCCAGCCCCACAAGACGGGTGCTGGGGGTGCAACTGACATGGATGACCCGTCCCCCTGGTGGACTTGGTGGCCCTCCTCAGTGATGCAGGGGGGGAGTGAATGGAGACGCTACCTAAGGAAGGATCTTACTGACGACACTTGGACTTCCATATTTTCTTGAGCCAGTAGCATTGTATCCTTACTGATGAATGATTCTGTTGCTCCCACAGGTTTTTCTTGTTTATGTCATTTTTTTCTGTTGGGGGCGAAAGATGCTTCTTAGGTGGAAGTGTGGTGTGGACGGATAGTTGGGGGTACATTTAGGATGTTTTGGCCCATTAGATCGTATGTTTGTTTTTGTTTTAGGTAGGCTGTGACCCTTGTTCACTTTTACTCATGGGAGGTTCCTGTGGGCACTCCCTGGTCCATAGAGAACTATATGACATCCAATGGTCTTTAAAGTAATGACATGGAATGTCAACGGCCTCAACTATTGCATAAAGTGGAGTGCCGTCATGGGCTTTGCTAAATGCCATACACCAGGTGTACTTTTACTCAAAGAGACGCACCTTCTGGGTAGCCAATGCCAACTCCCGGCTAGGTATGGATATGACAAAGTATACCACACATGTCAATTAAACTGCACCCAGGACTGGCTGCCCTAATCCATAAGCATTTCCCTATGGTGGTAATTTGTAGCAGAATTCCAGTCTTAGGAACTAAACCCCTTCCTGAAGTAAAATGGTGGCTCAGTGACTTTGCTGGGTGTACTCTGGACAGCCGGCAAGGTGTTTATGAGGGGGCTTGCTTGCACGCACTTTCGCAGTCAAGATAAGCAGCAGACATCCCAGATCATGAATATGGAGGCAAGCGTAGCATGGGTGATAGCCCAGTCAGATGTAAAAACTAGTGAACCACGTCAGCTCATACTAGATAGGCTCTCACTATGGCAGCTATGTTTTGAGGAGACCAGACAGGGATGGCATCACAGAGCAGAGTCTACAACTGTGGAGACAAGTCGGGTAAGCTTGTTGTGAGGTTATTTTAGCATTTATGTTCGGACATTTATTTTAGCTTGGGTCTGAGGCATGTGCCCTCTCACCTAGTCACTTGCCATTTCATTAATTTTATCTTAGCAAGACTTCACTTTAGCTTACCAGGAATTGCCCATTCAGCAAGTACAGTGTCTTCCCTACACAGAAAAATGTTTTGTCACATTAGGGCAGTTCTCAGAACAACAAGATGTTTTATTATAAAACACTGTCTTAGAGGGGACATTCCAGCCAGCCCGCCATCTCATGCTGCATGTTGTGGCAGTTTCTGCTGAAACTCCATGCTTCCTCTTCGTCTATGTGGGAGGACTCCCAGCAGACTAACAGACCTGTTCTTTACTTCTGAACACAGGTAGGGGGATTGGGTTTTCTTCCTCGGACTAGATGGGTGGATTAGGGCTACCACTGCAGTTTGCTCTTAGGTAGAAACTTAGTACTGCAGGTAGGAATATTAGACAATATGGTGGGACTTTTCCTGTATTTCACTCTCTTAGTCATTTCTGTAGTAGTGTTGTGTTTCACTATCCTCATATATGAAATTCATGCCTTTTTACATAGAATGTAGTTGCTTCAATCAAACCTTTTGGACCAAATCCTGCTTCTGTTTTTCTGTGCATGCATGAGACTTATGTAAGTGAGAGAAAGGATAGAGTCTCATGTGATAGGCTGCCACAATTCACTTTTATGTCTGGTACTGGTGAGGTGCTGCTAGCTAGCCAGAAGGGTGACGCCGACAGTTGTCCCACAGTGTGGGATCAAACTCAGCCCCCCAGGCTCGCTGGTGCGTAAGCTCAAAATCCAGCAGTCTCATTACTACAATTGGAGACCTACGACAAGCCCTTGTACTGACTCATGTCCCTGGTGGATAGGGTGGTGCCTAATAAATTCAGTAATAGAAGTTTATAGGGAACACTGGCGCTCACTTGACACTGGTAAACCCTGATTATCAAACAAAAAGAACAACATCTATAAGATGGTGCACTTAAGGAGAAAACACGCTCAAAACCTCCTAACATTCACAATCACGGATCTAAATATTTTGTGAGACTTGGAGATATCCAGTGGGCTAAGAAATACATTTTTCTGGACACCAAGGACAGTGAGTGATAATAATATAGACATATTCTATAAGTTGGAATGTAAAGATTTGGATAGAATGGTATCAGAGGACAAAAAGAGGTGGTTTAACAGCAATTTGAGTCATGGGGAACAGCAAGCAATTAAGGTATTGCAACAAGATGATAGTATTATTATCAGGCAGGGGGATAAAGGAGGTAATATTGTGATCATGAATCGAGTAGACTATGAACGAGAAGTGTATGCCCAATTGAGTGATGAGAAATGTTATGAAAAAAATCACTTATAATCCCATTACATATTTGACAAGTAGGATTAAAGAGCTACTAAAGACATGGCACTAACAGTGTCTATTGGAGATGATGAATATTTTTATCAGAGAGTGGATCGCCCGAGATTTCCATGTCTTTACACTCTCCCTAAGATTCATAAAAATCTTCCTTTCCCTCCAGGAAGACAAATTGTCTCTGGTATTGGAGGACCAACAGATAGATTATCAGAGTTTGTGGATATTTTCTTACAGCCCTTTGTGATTAATCTCCCTTCTTACATTATAGATACCAAACATGTTCATAGTTTGCTAGGTGATGTACAGTGGGAAGAAGGTATGGTGATGGTGACACTAGATGTAGTCTCATTATAAACGAGTATTGGACATGAAGTGGGACTCCGGGCATTACATTAGATTTTGAATAAAAGATCCGTCAGTTTATGGGAACATACACAGATGATAATGGACATGATGTCTTTGATTTTGAACAATCATTTTTTTCTATTTAATAAGCAACGGTACAGACAAAAAAAAGGAGTATCCATGGACTCGAGGTTTTCTCCTTCTCATGCCAACCTTTTTATGGGTTGGTTTGAGGAGGAGTGGATCTGGGGTCCAGGTTCCATACATTTGCAGGCATACATTCTCTATTGGGGTTGATATATTAATTACTGTTTTATGATATGGACTGGTACCACTGATCAGTTAATGGAATTTTGTAACCATCTGAATAACAATGAGGTTAACATAAAATTTACATATCAGTACAGCCAGAGGAATATCGAGTTATTGGATGTTGAACTATTCATCAAGAAAGATCAAATTCAGAGTAGACTTTATCGAAAACCGACATCGTGTAACTCTATTTTACATGCATCAAATGCACATCCGAGGCACCAAATACAGGCAATACCTTATGTTGAAATGATTCGGGCCAGAAGAAACTGCAGTAAGGAAGAGGAGTTTTGGAAATGCGTTTTGGATATGGGACAGAGATTTAGACAGAGAGGATATCGTTCATTAGATATTGAGAAAGCTAAACAAAGGGCCATTAAAATCCTTAGATTAGACACATTGAGACCCAGTCCCATCTCGAGTACTAACAATGAGAGGGATAAGCTGGGGATGGTTATGGGCTACACAGGAACCTCTTCAGTCCTAAGGAAAGTTACTTATAAACATTGGGAAATTTTACTACAGGACAGAACATTAAAGGGCTGTATTACTGAGAGACCTGATATTACCCATAGCCCTAGCTATCCATTAACTCGATCGCAAGATCATTGGCTGTCTAAATACAATAGAGGTTTTTATAAATGTGGACAGTGTGGGGTATGCAAGTGGGCTTTCTATGGTAAGAACGAATTTGGAAATACAGGATCTTCAATATCGGATCTAATATCAATTGTAATACAACTTATGTGATATATCTCATAAGGTGTTTATGTGAACACATTTATACAGGAAGTACAATTAGTTCTCTTAAAGTGAGGATCAGTGAACACCTGACAGCATTGAAACAGGAAGATGAATGCTATCCATTCGTTAAACATATGAGATCATGTGACAAACAAGGGTCTAGTAAATTCTTTAGATTTTTTGGTATTTGAACATGTATTTAAGGACCCTCGAGGTGGGAACAGAGAACCGTACCGCAGAAGGTGAGAGTCACTATGGATTATGCGTCTCAGAGCAGTAGAAGAGGGATTGAATATTGATCAAGAATTGCAGTATTTTGGGGGGAAATAGTGGTATACAATATGTGAGAAGGAGGGTTATTAACCTCAGGTGTATGTTTTAGCACAAATTCATATTCTTACGTATTGTATGTAATTGATGTGCACACATTTGGAACATGATGATGGCAGTGGAGAAGTAATCTAATGATGCTGATTAGGTTTTGCACCATGTACCCAATGGGTTTTGAAGTACAATTGAGAATAATAGGAATGGTTATTAGTGTTGACGGCAATGGGGTCGAAATAGTGGGGGCCTTGAGGTCCCCATAGACACATGAGAGTACTTACTTGATAATGGGTTTTATGAGATGGTATAGTACACAGGGAAAAAAGTGAACGTAGTTATATCTTTGCCTATTTTTTTGAGGTGTCTACAAAATAATAATATATTTTGGAAAACAGTAGCAATAAGGAGATCTAAAAACTGCCCCCTCACATGGTTAGGTGAGCAGGAAGAATGTAAACCTCCAAGTAAAATTAATTCTACTGAAAAAGGAACAGGGGAGAAAAAATTCTCTTATAAAAAAAAAAGGGCTTGAGCAATGCTGGCAGTGTGGAATGTAGAGTATATTTTAAACCACATTGTGAGGAAACAAGTTGTTCATTGCGTAGCCTGCAAACATAATGGGACAACATTCGCCCTCCACTAGGAACCAAACACCCCATTGCAGCCCTTGATTCTCACAGGGTAGAGCAGCAGAGCAGTCCAAGGCCTACTCATGGGAGGGAGTGTGGCTAGTAATCACCATTCGCTAGCACGTAGTAATAACACTCAATAAATAATTGTCAGGTCTGCGTTTTTCTGGTTGGCCAAGATGGTGGACGTCTTTCTGTGAGCTCTCTGCTCTCTAGAGGAGACTGATCTCCAATCCTGCTGCTGGTTCTGACTGGTCATCAGCCCCGGGACCAGCTCGTCCCTGAAGCCCTAGAGGACCAGTGGATGCAGCCTTTCTCTGCTCCTGAGCATGCGACACAGAGGAGGCATTGCAGCCCTCAACGTGGCCTCGGGGTGTTTGGCAGCAGCGGAGAGTGAGATCTGTACCCAGCCCTTAGGCCTACCTCCCTGTCAGTGCAGTGCGGGAGGCTTGCCGTGGCGGTGGAAAGAGAGCACAGAGTCACAGGCCCCCAGTGTTTCACCCTTTTGAGCCCCGAGGTGGCCAGGGATGGACTCACGACCAAGGATGGCCAGCGGGAGCGGGCCAGCGGGAGGGGCCCGGCTTAAATGTAGTTACAGTACTTTCGGGGGACCCACCCTTAAGATTCCGGTCCTGGGCCCCTGGCAGCATGGGGCCATGGCCGGTGCCGCCCACTTGGGACCGGAGTTCTGCACTGCGGGCTTCGGGTGCCCTTATTCAGGACTCATGACACCAGGCTGGTCCTTGGGATTCAATGGGCCTATCTTCTACTGGCAACAAACTCTCTGAGCCCGGTAAAGCTTACAGTTTTTTTTTTAATGTATTATCAGCTTTATTCGATCAATTGATCATAAAAGCAACATAAAAACAAGGATAATAGATAGTACATAAATAGATAAATACACATCTATAGATTATTAAAACATTAAAACAATAATAAACTTGAATTACACATAAAACTCAGAACTTATCTATAAGAGAGGTGAAACCTAAGGTTGCTCTTTGGAGATGACATCGTATACGCCAAGCTGTTGCTAAATACTTGCTTACTGGAAGAATTATATCGGCTGAATTATGGCTTTTTAGAACCCGTAGAGCCAAGGAACAATTCCTAAATCTCATAGCACTGCAAGTATTGCGGATCCATTTTAATCGCTTACAGTTGTTTCATTAACCACCCCCCATGAACCCACACCCACATTCGGGACATTACTTAACCGCTACAGGCTCTAAGGGCAGAACTGGCTGGCTTAATCCTTTCTGAGAGGCAAGTTTGTTCAGTTTACCCCTTGACTTCCTCAGTTTGACTCCACGCCGGAGGCTGGTGGGGGACCTGACTGCTCGTGCTGCTAGGGTTGGGTCCTTCCGTTGTGCATGTTGGTCAGGGCCTGTGTTCCCCGCACTGTTTTGACACCATCGTACCCAGCCCCTGTGGTGCTCCAGAGACCCTGGTTTAAATTTGGGCTGCTCTTCCATCCAGCACTGTACCCCTCTCATGAAGCGGCTGTGGATTTTGAACCAAGTCCTCACTCCTTGACTAGTGCTGGCTCCAGTATAGGACATGTTGAGACCCCCTCCAGCACAGATGCATTCTAAAATAGATAAATGTGTGGCTTCACAGGCCCCTGCCGCCAAACAAGACTCTACTGTAGCACCCCCCCTTCCTCAGGCGAGTCAACGCTACACCGCTGTTATTCTTCTCGCCATCTAGGCCTCCTGCTCTGCACCACAGTGCAGAATTAGGGAAGTTGGCGTTGATGTCGGCCTTCTACATCAGGATCTCTGCAGCACTGTGGAGCGTGTCACCAGCAACGAAGGCAGGATATCGGACCTAGAGGAGTCTGTGTCAACCTTGAAGGCAGAAGTGGCTCTATTGACCACAGAGTCCCGGAGTTTGGCCCGCCGGAACACCTCCAATTTGTAGGTTTCCCTGAGAGGGTTGAAGGACCATTGCCTGACAATTTGCTTGAGAAATGGATCCTATCCTAGGTCTCTGTGTGGCACCTCTCCTCATGTTTTGTGGTGAAATGGACCCACAGGTCCTTGGTGGCTGCCTCTCATCTAGGGGGTCCCCCTCACCCTTCATTGCAAAGATACTAAACTTCAAGGACAGACATGCGGTGCTCATGACTTACACACTTTCGTTGGGCTGAAATTCTGGTGCTTCCCAATTACACGTGCCAGGTATAGTGCCAACAGAAACCCTTTGAGGCTGTCAAGAAGAAGCTGAAACTGTTGGACTTGCAATACATGCTCCTCTTCTCTGCACACTTCAGGGTGATTCAAGCAGGCAAATCCCTTTTCTCTGCTACTCCAGAGCCACCCTCGGAATGGGCCATGGATATCCAAACACTGCGTCAGAACTTGCCTTCCTCACGAGGGACGGAATCAAGAAAGACCTGTGGATGGCAACACCCACTGCGGGGACCATGGTGGACAAGGAGACTACACTAAGAGCTGCCTGGGCTGGGGTGGTCCCCCTCCTTCTTCGCAGTAGACGTGCCCAGCCCCACAAGACGGGTGCTGGGGGTGCAACTGACATGGATGACCCGTCCCCCTGGTGGACTTGGTGGCCCTCCTCAGTGATGCAGGGGGGGAGTGAATGGAGACGCTACCTGAGGAAGGATCTTACTGACGACACTTGGACTTCCATATTTTCTTGAGCCAGTAGCATTGTATCCTTACTGATGAATGATTCTGTTGCTCCCACAGGTTTTTCTTGTTTATGTCATTTTTTTCTGTTGGGGGCGAAAGATGCTTCTTAGGTGGAAGTGTGGTGTGGACGGATAGTTGGGGGTACATTTAGGATGTTTTGGCCCATTAGATCGTATGTTTGTTTTTGTTTTAGGTAGGCTGTGACCCTTGTTCACTTTTACTCATGGGAGGTTCCTGTGGGCACTCCCTGGTCCATAGAGAACTGTATGACATCCAATAGTCTTTAAAGTAATGTCATGGAATGTCAACGGCCTCAACTATTGCATAAAGTGGAGTGCCGTCATGGGCTTTGCTAAATGCATTACACCAGGTGTACTTTTACTCAAAGAGACGCACCTTCTGGGTAGCCAATGCCAACTCCCGGCTAGGTATGGATATGACAAAGTATACCACACATGTCAATTAAACTGCACCCAGGACTGGCTGCCCTAATCCATAAGCATTTCCCTATGGTGGTAATTTGTAGCAGAATTCCAGTCTTAGGAACTAAACCCCTTCCTGAAGCAAAATGGTGGCTCAGTGACTTTGCTGGGTGTACTCTGGACAGCCGGCAAGGTGTTTATGAGGGGGCTTGCTTGCACGCACTTTCGCAGTCAAGATAAGCAGCAGACATCCCAGATCATGAATATGGAGGCAAGCGTAGCATGGATGATAGCCCAGTCAGATGTAAAAACTAGTGAACCACGTCAGCTCATACTAGATAGGCTCTCACTATGGCAGCTATGTTTTGAGGAGACCAGACAGTGATGGCATCACAGAGCAGAGTCTACAACTGTGGAGACAAGTCGGGTAAGCTTGTTGTGAGGTTATTTTAGCATTTATGTTCGGACATTTATTTTAGCTTGGGTCTGAGGCATGTGCCCTCTCACCTAGTCACTTGCCATTTCATTAATTTTATCTTAGCAAGACTTCACTTTAGCTTACCGGGAAATGCCCATTCAGCAAGTACAGTGTCTTCCCTACACAGAAAAATGTTTTGTCACATTAGGGCAGTTCTCAGAACAACAAGATGTTTTATTATAAAACACTGTCTTAGAGGGGACATTCCAGCCAGCCCGCCATCTCATGCTGCATGTTGTGGCAGTTTCTGCTGAAACTCCATGCTTCCTCTTCGTCTATGTGGGAGGACTCCCAGCAGACTAACAGACCTGTTCTTTACTTCTGAACACAGGTAGGGGGATTGGGTTTTCTTCCTCGGACTAGATGGGTGGATTAGGGCTACCACTGCAGTTTGCTCTTAGGTAGAAACTTAGTACTGCAGGTAGGAATATTAGACAATATGGTGGGACTTTTCCTGTATTTCACTCTCATAGTCATTTCTGTAGAAGTGTTGTGTTTCACTATCCTCATATATGAAATTCATGCCTTTTTACATAGAATGTAGTTGCTTCAATCAAACCTTTTGGACCAAATCCTGCTTCTTTTTTTCTGTGAATGCATGAGACTTATGTAAGTGAGAGAAAGGATAGAGTCTCATGTGATAGGCTGCCACAATTCACTTTTATGTCTGGTACTGGTGAGGTGCTGCTAGCTAGCCAGAAGGGTGACGCTGACAGTTGTCCCACAGTGTGGGATCAAACTCAGCCCCCCAGGCTCGCTGGTGCTGAAGCCCAAAATCCAGCAGTCTCATTACTACAATTGGAGACCTACGACAAGCCCTTGTACTGACTCCTGTCCCTGGTGGATAGGGTGGTGCCTAATAAATTCAGTAATAGAAGTTTATAGGGAACACTGGCGCTCACTTGACACTGGTAAACCCTGATTATCAAACAAAAAGAACAACATCTATAAGATGGTGCACTTAAGGAGAAAACTCGCTCAAAACCTCCTAACATTCACAATCACGGATCTAAATATTTTGTGAGACTTGAAGATATCCAGTGGGCTAAGAAATACATTTTTCTGGACACCAAGGACAGTGAGTGATAATAATATAGACATATTCTATAAGTTGGAATGTAAAGATTTGGATAGAATGGTATCAGAGGACAAAAAGAGATGGTTTAACAGCAATTTGAGTCATGGGGAACAGCAAGCAATTAAGGTATTGCAACAAGATGATAGTATTATTATCAGGCAGGGGGATAAAGGAGGTAATATTGTGATCATGAATCAAGTAGACTATGAACGAGAAGTGTATGCCCAATTGAGTGATGAGAAATGTTATGAAAAAAATCACTTATAATCCCATTACATATTTGACAAGTAGGATTAAAGAGCTACTAAAGACATGGCACTAACAGTGTCTATTGGAGATGATGAATATTTTTATCAGAGAGTGGATCGCCCGAGATTTCCATGTCTTTACACTCTCCCTAAGATTCATAAAAATCTTCCTTTCCCTCCAGGAAGACAAATTGTCTCTGGTATTGGAGGACCAACAGATAGATTATCAGAGTTTGTGGATATTTTCTTACAGCCCTTTGTGATTAATCTCCCTTCTTACATTAAAGATACCAAACATGTTCATAGTTTGCTAGGTGATGTACAGTGGGAAGAAGGTATGGTGATGGTGACACTAGATGTAGTCTCATTATAAACGAGTATTGGACATGAAGTGGGACTCCGGGCATTACATTAGATTTTGAATAAAAGATCCACCAGTTTATGGGAACATACACAGATGATAATGGACATGATGTCTTTGATTTTGAACAATCATTTTTTTCTATTTAATAAGCAACGGTACAGACAAAAAAAAGGAGTATCCATGGACTCGAGGTTTTCTCCTTCTCATGCCAACCTTTTTATGGGTTGGTTTGAGGAGGAGTGGATCTGGGGTCCAGGTTCCATACATTTGCAGGCATACATTCTCTATTGGGGTTGATATATTAATTACTGTTTTATGATATGGACTGGTACCACTGATCAGTTAATGGAATTTTGTAACCATCTGAATAACAATGAGGTTAACGTAAAATTTACATATCAGTACAGCCAGAGGAATATCGAGTTATTGGATGTTGAACTATTCATCATGAAAGATCAAAATCACAGTAGACTTTATTGAAAACCAACATCGTGTAACTCTATTTTACATGCATCAAATGCACATCCGAGGCACCAAATACAGGCAATACCTTATGTTGAAATGATTTGGGCCAGAAGAAACTGCAGTAAGGAAGAGGAGTTTTGGAAATGCATTTTGGATATGGGACAGAGATTTAGACAGAGAGGATATCGTTCATTAGATATTGAGAAAGCTAAACAAAGGGCCATTAAAATCCTTAGATTAGACACATTGAGACCCAGTCCCATCTCGAGTACTAACAATGAGAGGGATAAGCTGAGGATGGTTATGGGCTACACAGGAACCTCTTCAGTCCTAAGGAAAGTTACATATAAACATTGGGAAATTTTACTACAGGACAGAACATTAAAGGGCTGTATTACTGAGAGACCTGATATTACCCATAGCCCTAGCTATCCATTAACTCGATCGCAAGATCATTGGCTGTCTAAATACAATAGAGGTTTTTATAAATGTGGACAGTGTGGGGTATGCAAGTGGGCTTTCTATGGTAAGAACGAATTTGGAAATACAGGATCTTCAATATCGGATCTAATATCAATTGTAATACAACTTATGTGATATATCTCATAAGGTGTTTATGTGAACACATTTATACAGGAAGTACAATTAGTTCTCTTAAAGTGAGGATCAATGAACACCTGACAGCATTGAAACAGGAAGATGAATGCTATCCATTCGTTAAACATATGAGATCATGTGACAAACAAGGATCTAGTAAATTCTTTAGATTTTTTGGTATTTGAACATGTATTTAAGGACCCTCGAGGTGGGAACAGAGAACTGTACCTTAGAAGGTGAGAGTCACTATGGATTATGCGTCTCAGAGCAGTAGAAGAGGGATTGAATATTGATCAAGAATTGCAGTATTTTGGGGGGAAATAGTGGTATACAATATGTGAGAAGGAGGGTTATTAACCTCAGGTGTATGTTTTAGCACAAATTCATATTCTTACGTATTGTATGTAATTGATGTGCACACATTTGGAACATGATGATGGCAGTGGAGAAGTAATCTAATGATGCTGATTAGGTTTTGCACCATGTACCCAATGGGTTTTGAAGTACAATTGAGAATAATAGGAATGGTTATTAGTGTTGACGGCAATGGGGTTGAAATAGTGGGGGCCTTGAGGTCCCCATAGACACATGAGAGTACTTACTTGATAATGGGTTTTATGAGATGGTATAGTACACAGGGAAAAAAGTGAACGTAGTTATATCTTTGCCTATTTTTTTGAGGTGTCTACAAAATAATAATATATTTTGGAAAACAGTAGCAATAAGGAGATCTAAAAACTGCCCCCTCACATGGTTAGGTGAGAAGGAAGAATGTAAACCTCCAAGTAAAATTAATTCTACTGAAAAAGGAACAGGGGTGAAAAAATTCTCTTATAAAAAAAAAAAGGGCTTGAGCAATGCTGGCAG
This sequence comes from Pleurodeles waltl, assembly GCF_031143425.1. Taxonomy (NCBI): domain Eukaryota; kingdom Metazoa; phylum Chordata; class Amphibia; order Caudata; family Salamandridae; genus Pleurodeles; species Pleurodeles waltl. The sequence goes on from NC_090440.1 coordinate 361,115,079, forward strand.
TGTGGAATGTAGAGTTTATTTTAAACCACATTGTGAGGAAACAAGTTGTTAATTGCGTAGCCTGCAAACATAATGGGACAACATTCGCCCTCCACTAGGAACCAAACACCCCATTGCAGCCCTTGATTCTCACAGGGTAGAGCAGCAGAGCAGTCCAAGGCCTACTCATGGGAGGGAGTGTGGCTAGTAATCACCATTCGCTAGCACGTAGTAATAACACTCAATAAATAATTGTCAGGTCTGCGTTTTTCTGGTTGGCCAAGATGGTGGACGTCTTTCTGTGAGCTCTCTGCTCTCTAGAGGAGACTCATCTCCAATCCTGCTGCTGGTTCTGACTGGTCATCAGCCCCGGGACCAGCTCGTCCCTGAAGCCCTAGAGGACCAGTGGATGCAGCCTTTCTCTGCTGCTGAGCGTGCGACACAGGGGAGGCATTGCAGCCCTCGACGTGGCCTGGGGTGTTTGGCAGCAGCGGAGAGTGAGATCTGTACCCAGCCCTTAGGCCTACCTCCCTGTCAGTGCAGTGCGGGAGGCTTGCCGTGGCGGTGGAAAGAGAGCACAGAGTCACAGGCCCCCAGTGTTTCACCCTTTTGAGCCCCGGAGGTGGCCAGGGATGGACTCACGACCAAGGATGGCCAGCGGGAGCGGGCCAGCGGGAGGGGCCCGGCTTAAATGTAGTTACAGTACTTTCGGGGGACCCACCCTTAAGATTCCGGTCCTGGGCCCCTGGCAGCATGGGGCCATGGCCGGTGCCGCCCACTTGGGACTGGAGTTCTGCACTGCGGGCTTCGGGTGCCCTTATTCAGGACTCATGACACCAGGCTGGTCCTTGGGATTCAATGGGCCTATCTTCTACTGGCAACAAACTCTCTGAGCCCGGTAAAGCTTACAGTTTTTTTTTTAATGTATCATCAGCTTTATTCGATCAATTGATCATAAAAGCAACATAAAAACAAGGATAATAGATAGTACATAAATAGATAAATACACATCTATAGATTATTAAAACATTAAAACAATAATAAACTTGAATTACACATAAAACTCAGAACTTATCTATAAGAGAGTTGAAACCTAAGGTTGCTCTTTGGAGATGACATCGTATACGCCAAGCTGTTGCTAAATACTTGCTTACTGGAAGAATTACATCGGCTGAATTATGGCTTTTTAGAACCCGTAGAGCCAAGGAACAATTCCTAAATCCCATAGCACTGCAAGCATTGCGGATCCATTTTGATCGCTTACAGTTGTTTCATTAACCACCCCCCATGAACCCACACCCACATTCGGGACATTACTTAACCGCTACAGGCTCTAAGGGCAGAACTGGCTGGCTTAATCCTTTCTGAGAGGCAAGTTTGTTCAGATTACCCCTTGCCTTCCTCAGTTTGACTCCACGCCGGAGGCTGGTGGGGGACCTGACTGCTCGTGCTGCTAGGGTTGGGTCCTTCCGTTGTGCATGTTGGTCAGGGCCTGTGTTCCCCGCACTGTTTTGACACCATCGTACCCAGCCCCTGTGGGGCTCCAGAGACCCTGGTCTAAATTTGGGCTGCTCTTCCATCCAGCACTGTACCCCTCTCATGAAGCGGCTGTGGATTTTGAACCAAGTCCTCACTCCTTGACTAGTGCTGGCTCCAGTATAGGACATGTTGAGACCCCCTCCAGCACAGATGCATTCTAAAATAGATAAATGTGTGGCTTCACAGGCCCCTGCCGCCAAACAAGACTCTACTGTAGCACCCCCCCTTCCTCAGGCGAGTCAACGCTACACCTCTGTTATTCTTCTCACCATCTAGGCCTCCTGCTCTGCACCACAGTGCAGAATTAGGGAAGTTGGCGTTGATGTCGGCCTTCTACATCAGGATCTCTGCAGCACTGTGGAGCGTGTCACCAGCAACGAAGGCAGGATATCGGACCTAGAGGAGTCTGTGTCAACCTTGAAGGCAGAAGTGGCTCTATTGACCACAGAGTCCCGGAGTTTGGCCCGCCGGAACACCTCCAGTTTGTAGGTTTCCCTGAGAGGTTTGAAGGACCATTGCCTGAGAATTTGCTTGATAAATGGATCCTATCCTAGGTCCCTGTGTGGCACCTCTCCTCATGTTTTGTGGTGAAATGGACCTACAGGTCCTTGGTGGCTGCCTCTCATCTAGGGGTTCCCCCTCACCCTTCATTGCAAAGATACTAAACTTCAAGGACAGACATGCGGTGCTCATGACCTACACACTTTCAATGGGCTGAAATTCTGGTGCTTCCCAATTACACGTGCCAGGTATAGTGCCAACAGAAACCCTTTGAGGCTGTCAAGAAGAAGCTGAAACTGTTGGACTTGCAATACATGCTCCTCTTCTCTGCACACTTCAGGGTGATTCAAGCAGGCAAATCCTTTTTCTCTGCTACTCCAGAGCCACCCTCGGAATGGGCCATGGATATCCAAACACTGCGTCAGAACTTGCCTTCCTCACGAGGGACGGAATCAAGAAAGACCTGTGGATGGCAACACCCACTGCGGGGACCATGGTGGACAAAGAGACTACACTAAGAGCTGCCTGGGCTGGGGTGGTCCCCCTCCTTCTCCGCAGTAGACGTGCCCAGCCCCACAAGACGGGTGCTGGGGGTGCAACTGACATGGATGACCCGTCCCCCTGGTGGACTTGGTGGCCCTCCTCAGTGATGCAGGGGGGGAGTGAATGGAGACGCTACCTAAGGAAGGATCTTACTGACGACACTTGGACTTCCATATTTTCTTGAGCCAGTAGCATTGTATCCTTACTGATGAATGATTCTGTTGCTCCCACAGGTTTTTCTTGTTTATGTCATTTTTTTCTGTTGGGGGCGAAAGATGCTTCTTAGGTGGAAGTGTGGTGTGGACGGATAGTTGGGGGTACATTTAGGATGTTTTGGCCCATTAGATCGTATGTTTGTTTTTGTTTTAGGTAGGCTGTGACCCTTGTTCACTTTTACTCATGGGAGGTTCCTGTGGGCACTCCCTGGTCCATAGAGAACTATATGACATCCAATGGTCTTTAAAGTAATGACATGGAATGTCAACGGCCTCAACTATTGCATAAAGTGGAGTGCCGTCATGGGCTTTGCTAAATGCCATACACCAGGTGTACTTTTACTCAAAGAGACGCACCTTCTGGGTAGCCAATGCCAACTCCCGGCTAGGTATGGATATGACAAAGTATACCACACATGTCAATTAAACTGCACCCAGGACTGGCTGCCCTAATCCATAAGCATTTCCCTATGGTGGTAATTTGTAGCAGAATTCCAGTCTTAGGAACTAAACCCCTTCCTGAAGCAAAATGGTGGCTCAGTGACTTTGCTGGGTGTACTCTGGACAGCCGGCAAGGTGTTTATGAGGGGGCTTGCTTGCACGCACTTTCGCAGTCAAGATAAGCAGCAGACATCCCAGATCATGAATATGGAGGCAAGCGTAGCATGGGTGATAGCCCAGTCAGATGTAAAAACTAGTGAACCACGTCAGCTCATACTAGATAGGCTCTCACTATGGCAGCTATGTTTTGAGGAGACCAGACAGGGATGGCATCACAGAGCAGAGTCTACAACTGTGGAGACAAGTCGGGTAAGCTTGTTGTGAGGTTATTTTAGCATTTATGTTCGGACATTTATTTTAGCTTGGGTCTGAGGCATGTGCCCTCTCACCTAGTCACTTGCCATTTCATTAATTTTATCTTAGCAAGACTTCACTTTAGCTTACCAGGAATTGCCCATTCAGCAAGTACAGTGTCTTCCCTACACAGAAAAATGTTTTGTCACATTAGGGCAGTTCTCAGAACAACAAGATGTTTTATTATAAAACACTGTCTTAGAGGGGACATTCCAGCCAGCCCGCCATCTCATGCTGCATGTTGTGGCAGTTTCTGCTGAAACTCCATGCTTCCTCTTCGTCTATGTGGGAGGACTCCCAGCAGACTAACAGACCTGTTCTTTACTTCTGAACACAGGTAGGGGGATTGGGTTTTCTTCCTCGGACTAGATGGGTGGATTAGGGCTACCACTGCAGTTTGCTCTTAGGTAGAAACTTAGTACTGCAGGTAGGAATATTAGACAATATGGTGGGACTTTTCCTGTATTTCACTCTCTTAGTCATTTCTGTAGTAGTGTTGTGTTTCACTATCCTCATATATGAAATTCATGCCTTTTTACATAGAATGTAGTTGCTTCAATCAAACCTTTTGGACCAAATCCTGCTTCTGTTTTTCTGTGCATGCATGAGACTTATGTAAGTGAGAGAAAGGATAGAGTCTCATGTGATAGGCTGCCACAATTCACTTTTATGTCTGGTACTGGTGAGGTGCTGCTAGCTAGCCAGAAGGGTGACGCCGACAGTTGTCCCACAGTGTGGGATCAAACTCAGCCCCCCAGGCTCGCTGGTGCGTAAGCTCAAAATCCAGCAGTCTCATTACTACAATTGGAGACCTACGACAAGCCCTTGTACTGACTCATGTCCCTGGTGGATAGGGTGGTGCCTAATAAATTCAGTAATAGAAGTTTATAGGGAACACTGGCGCTCACTTGACACTGGTAAACCCTGATTATCAAACAAAAAGAACAACATCTATAAGATGGTGCACTTAAGGAGAAAACACGCTCAAAACCTCCTAACATTCACAATCACGGATCTAAATATTTTGTGAGACTTGGAGATATCCAGTGGGCTAAGAAATACATTTTTCTGGACACCAAGGACAGTGAGTGATAATAATATAGACATATTCTATAAGTTGGAATGTAAAGATTTGGATAGAATGGTATCAGAGGACAAAAAGAGGTGGTTTAACAGCAATTTGAGTCATGGGGAACAGCAAGCAATTAAGGTATTGCAACAAGATGATAGTATTATTATCAGGCAGGGGGATAAAGGAGGTAATATTGTGATCATGAATCGAGTAGACTATGAACGAGAAGTGTATGCCCAATTGAGTGATGAGAAATGTTATGAAAAAAATCACTTATAATCCCATTACATATTTGACAAGTAGGATTAAAGAGCTACTAAAGACATGGCACTAACAGTGTCTATTGGAGATGATGAATATTTTTATCAGAGAGTGGATCGCCCGAGATTTCCATGTCTTTACACTCTCCCTAAGATTCATAAAAATCTTCCTTTCCCTCCAGGAAGACAAATTGTCTCTGGTATTGGAGGACCAACAGATAGATTATCAGAGTTTGTGGATATTTTCTTACAGCCCTTTGTGATTAATCTCCCTTCTTACATTATAGATACCAAACATGTTCATAGTTTGCTAGGTGATGTACAGTGGGAAGAAGGTATGGTGATGGTGACACTAGATGTAGTCTCATTATAAACGAGTATTGGACATGAAGTGGGACTCCGGGCATTACATTAGATTTTGAATAAAAGATCCGTCAGTTTATGGGAACATACACAGATGATAATGGACATGATGTCTTTGATTTTGAACAATCATTTTTTTCTATTTAATAAGCAACGGTACAGACAAAAAAAAGGAGTATCCATGGACTCGAGGTTTTCTCCTTCTCATGCCAACCTTTTTATGGGTTGGTTTGAGGAGGAGTGGATCTGGGGTCCAGGTTCCATACATTTGCAGGCATACATTCTCTATTGGGGTTGATATATTAATTACTGTTTTATGATATGGACTGGTACCACTGATCAGTTAATGGAATTTTGTAACCATCTGAATAACAATGAGGTTAACATAAAATTTACATATCAGTACAGCCAGAGGAATATCGAGTTATTGGATGTTGAACTATTCATCAAGAAAGATCAAATTCAGAGTAGACTTTATCGAAAACCGACATCGTGTAACTCTATTTTACATGCATCAAATGCACATCCGAGGCACCAAATACAGGCAATACCTTATGTTGAAATGATTCGGGCCAGAAGAAACTGCAGTAAGGAAGAGGAGTTTTGGAAATGCGTTTTGGATATGGGACAGAGATTTAGACAGAGAGGATATCGTTCATTAGATATTGAGAAAGCTAAACAAAGGGCCATTAAAATCCTTAGATTAGACACATTGAGACCCAGTCCCATCTCGAGTACTAACAATGAGAGGGATAAGCTGAGGATGGTTATGGGCTACACAGGAACCTCTTCAGTCCTAAGGAAAGTTACATATAAACATTGGGAAATTTTACTATAGGACAGAACATTAAAGGGCTGTATTACTGAGAGACCTGATATTACCCATAGCCCTAGCTATCCATTAACTCGATCGAAAGATCATTGGCTGTCAAAATACAATAGAGGTTTTTATAAATGTGGACAGTGTGGGGTATGCAAGTGGGCTTTCTATGGTAAGAACGAATTTGGAAATACAGGAGCTTCAATATCGGATCTAATATCAATTGTAATACAACTTATGTGATATGTCTCATAAGGTGTTTATGTGAACACATTTATACAGGAAGTACAATTAGTTCTCTTAAAGTGAGGATCAGTGAACACCTGACAGCATTGAAACAGGAAGATGAATGCTATCCATTCGTTAAACATATGAGATCATGTGACAAACAAGGATCTAGTAAATTCTTTAGATTTTTTGGTATTTGAACATGTATTTAAGGACCCTCGAGGTGGGAACAGAGAACTGTACCTTAGAAGGTGAGAGTCACTATGGATTATGCGTCTCAGAGCAGTAGAAGAGGGATTGAATATTGATCAAGAATTGGAGTATTTTGGGGGGAAATAGTGGTATACAATATGTGAGAAGGAGGGTTATTAACCTCAGGTGTATGTTTTAGCACAAATTCATATTCTTACGTATTGTATGTAATTGATGTGCACACATTTGGAACATGATGATGGCAGTGGAGAAGTCATCTAATGATGCTGATTAGGTTTTGCACCATGTACCCAATGGGTTTTGAAGTACAATCGAGAATAATAGGAATGGTTATTAGTGTTGACGGCAATGGGGTCGAAATAGTGGGGGCCTTGAGGTCCCCATAGACACATGAGAGTACTTACTTGATAATGGGTTTTATGAGATGGTATAGTACACAGGGAAAAAAGTGAACGTAGTTATATCTTTGCCTATTTTTTTGAGGTGTCTACAAAATAATAATATATTTTGGGAAACAGTAGCAATAAGGAGATCTAAAAACTGCCCCCTCACATGGTTAGGTGAGAAGGAAGAATGTAAACCTCCAAGTAAAATTAATTCTACTGAAAAAGGAACAGGGGTGAAAAAATTCTCTTATAAAAAAAAAAGGGCTTGAGCAATGCTGGCAGTGTGGAATGTAGAGTTTATTTTAAACCACATTGTGAGGAAACAAGTTGTTCATTGCGTAGCCTGCAAACATAATGGGACAACATTCGCCCTCCACTAGGAACCAAACACCCCATTGCAGCCCTTGATTCTCACAGGGTAGAGCAGCAGAGCAGTCCAAGGCCTACTCATGGGAGGGAGTGTGGGCTAGTAATCACCATTCGCTAGCACGTAGTAATAACACTCAATAAATAATTGTCAGGTCTGCGTTTTTCTGGTTGGCCAAGATGGTGGACGTCTTTCTGTGAGCTCTCTGCTCTCTAGAGGAGACTCATCTCCAATCCTGCTGCTGGTTCTGACTGGTCATCAGCCCCGGGACCAGCTCGTCCCTGAAGCCCTAGAGGACCAGTGGATGCAGCCTTTCTCTGCTCCTGAGCGTGCGACACAGAGGAGGCATTGCAGCCCTCAATGTGGCCTGGGGTGTTTGGCAGCAGCGGAGAGTGAGATCTGTACCCAGCCCTTAGGCCTACCTCCCTGTCAGTGCAGTGCGGGAGGCTTGCCGTGGCGGTGGAAAGAGAGCACAGAGTCACAGGCCCCCAGTGTTTCACCCTTTTGAGCCCCAGAGGTGGCCAGGGATGAACTCACGACCAAGGATGGCCAGCGGGAGCGGGCCAGCGGGAGGTGCCCGGCTTAAATGTAGTTACAGTACTTTCGGGGGACCCACCCTTAAGATTCCGGTCCTGGGCTCCTGGCAGCATGGGGCCATGGCCGGTGCTGCCCACTTGGGCCCGGAGTTCTGCACTGCGGGCTTCGGGTGCCCTTATTCAGGACTCATGACACCAGGCTGGTCCTTGGGATTCAATGGGCCTATCTTCTACTGGCAACAAATTCTCTGAGCCCGGTAAAGCTTACAGTTTTTTTTTTTATGTATCATCAGCTTTATTCGATCAATTGATCATAAAAGCAACATAAAAACAAGGATAATAGATAGTACATAAATAGATAAATACACATCTATAGATTATTAAAACATTAAAACAATAATAAACTTGAATTACACATAAAACTCAGAATTTATCTATAAGAGAGGTGAAACCTAAGGTTGCTCTTTGGAGATGACATCGTATACGCCAAGCTGTTGCTAAATACTTGTTTACTGGAAGAATTACATCGGCTGAATTATGGCTTTTTAGAACCCGTAGAGCCAAGGAACAATTCCTAAATCCCATAGCACTGCAAGTATTGCGGATCCATTTTGATCGCTTACAGTTGTTTCATTAACCACCCCCCATGAACCCACACCCACATTCGGGACATTACTTAACCGCTACAGGCTCTAAGGGCAGAACTGGCTGGCTTAAGAGAGGCAAGTTTGTTCAGATTACCCCTTGACTTCCTCAGTTTGACTCCACGCCGGAGGCTGGTGGGGGACCTGACTGCTCGTGCTGCTAGGGTTGGGTCCTTCCGTTGTGCATGTTGGTCAGGGCCTGTGTTCCCCGCACTGTTTTGACACCATCGTACCCAGCCCCTGTGGTGCTCCAGAGACCCTGGTCTAAATTTGGGCTGCTCTTCCATCCAGCACTGTACCCCTCTCATGAAGCGGCTGTGGATTTTGAACCAAGTCCTCACTCCTTGACTAGTGCTGGCTCCAGTATAGGACATGTTGAGACCCCCTCCAGCACAGATGCATTCTAAAATAGATAAATGTGTGGCTTCACAGGACCCTGCCGCCAAACAAGACTCTACTGTAGCACCCCCCCTTCCTCAGGCGAGTCAACGCTACACCTCTGTTATTCTTCTCGCCATCTAGGCCTCCTGCTCTGCACCACAGTGCAGAATTAGGGAAGTTGGCGTTGATGTCAGCCTTCTACATCAGGATCTCTGCAGCACTGTGGAGCGTGTCACCAGCAACGAAGGCAGGATATCGGACCTAGAGGAGTCTGTGTCAACCTTGAAGGCAGAAGTGGCTCTATTGACCACAGAGTCCCGGAGTTTGGCCCGCCGGAACACCTCCAATTTGTAGGTTTCCCTGAGAGGGTTGAAGGACCATTGCCTGAGAATTTGCTTGAGAAATGGATCCTATCCTAGGTCCCTGTGTGGCACCTCTCCTCATGTTTTGTGGTGAAATGGACCCACAGGTCCTTGGTGGCTGCCTCTCATCTAGGGGTTCCCCCTCACCCTTCATTGCAAAGATACTAAACTTCAAGGACAGACATGCGGTGCTCATGACCTACACACTTTCAATGGGCTGAAATTCTGGTGCTTCCCAATTACACGTGCCAGGTATAGTGCCAACAGAAACCCTTTGAGGCTGTCAAGAAGAAGCTGAAACTGTTGGACTTGCAATACATGCTCCTCTTCTCTGCACACTTCAGGGTGATTCAAGCAGGCAAATCCTTTTTCTCTGCTACTCCAGAGCCACCCTCGGAATGGGCCATGGATATCCAAACACTGCGTCAGAACTTGCCTTCCTCACGAGGGACGGAATCAAGAAAGACCTGTGGATGGCAACACCCACTGCGGGGACCATGGTGGACAAAGAGACTACACTAAGAGCTGCCTGGGCTGGGGTGGTCCCCCTCCTTCTCCGCAGTAGACGTGCCCAGCCCCACAAGACGGGTGCTGGGGGTGCAACTGACATGGATGACCCGTCCCCCTGGTGGACTTGGTGGCCCTCCTCAGTGATGCAGGGGGGGAGTGAATGGAGACGCTACCTAAGGAAGGATCTTACTGACGACACTTGGACTTCCATATTTTCTTGAGCCAGTAGCATTGTATCCTTACTGATGAATGATTCTGTTGCTCCCACAGGTTTTTCTTGTTTATGTCATTTTTTTCTGTTGGGGGCGAAAGATGCTTCTTAGGTGGAAGTGTGGTGTGGACGGATAGTTGGGGGTACATTTAGGATGTTTTGGCCCATTAGATCGTATGTTTGTTTTTGTTTTAGGTAGGCTGTGACCCTTGTTCACTTTTACTCATGGGAGGTTCCTGTGGGCACTCCCTGGTCCATAGAGAACTATATGACATCCAATGGTCTTTAAAGTAATGACATGGAATGTCAACGGCCTCAACTATTGCATAAAGTGGAGTGCCGTCATGGGCTTTGCTAAATGCCATACACCAGGTGTACTTTTACTCAAAGAGACGCACCTTCTGGGTAGCCAATGCCAACTCCCGGCTAGGTATGGATATGACAAAGTATACCACACATGTCAATTAAACTGCACCCAGGACTGGCTGCCCTAATCCATAAGCATTTCCCTATGGTGGTAATTTGTAGCAGAATTCCAGTCTTAGGAACTAAACCCCTTCCTGAAGCAAAATGGTGGCTCAGTGACTTTGCTGGGTGTACTCTGGACAGCCGGCAAGGTGTTTATGAGGGGGCTTGCTTGCACGCACTTTCGCAGTCAAGATAAGCAGCAGACATCCCAGATCATGAATATGGAGGCAAGCGTAGCATGGGTGATAGCCCAGTCAGATGTAAAAACTAGTGAACCACGTCAGCTCATACTAGATAGGCTCTCACTATGGCAGCTATGTTTTGAGGAGACCAGACAGGGATGGCATCACAGAGCAGAGTCTACAACTGTGGAGACAAGTCGGGTAAGCTTGTTGTGAGGTTATTTTAGCATTTATGTTCGGACATTTATTTTAGCTTGGGTCTGAGGCATGTGCCCTCTCACCTAGTCACTTGCCATTTCATTAATTTTATCTTAGCAAGACTTCACTTTAGCTTACCAGGAATTGCCCATTCAGCAAGTACAGTGTCTTCCCTACACAGAAAAATGTTTTGTCACATTAGGGCAGTTCTCAGAACAACAAGATGTTTTATTATAAAACACTGTCTTAGAGGGGACATTCCAGCCAGCCCGCCATCTCATGCTGCATGTTGTGGCAGTTTCTGCTGAAACTCCATGCTTCCTCTTCGTCTATGTGGGAGGACTCCCAGCAGACTAACAGACCTGTTCTTTACTTCTGAACACAGGTAGGGGGATTGGGTTTTCTTCCTCGGACTAGATGGGTGGATTAGGGCTACCACTGCAGTTTGCTCTTAGGTAGAAACTTAGTACTGCAGGTAGGAATATTAGACAATATGGTGGGACTTTTCCTGTATTTCACTCTCTTAGTCATTTCTGTAGTAGTGTTGTGTTTCACTATCCTCATATATGAAATTCATGCCTTTTTACATAGAATGTAGTTGCTTCAATCAAACCTTTTGGACCAAATCCTGCTTCTGTTTTTCTGTGCATGCATGAGACTTATGTAAGTGAGAGAAAGGATAGAGTCTCATGTGATAGGCTGCCACAATTCACTTTTATGTCTGGTACTGGTGAGGTGCTGCTAGCTAGCCAGAAGGGTGACGCCGACAGTTGTCCCACAGTGTGGGATCAAACTCAGCCCCCCAGGCTCGCTGGTGCGTAAGCTCAAAATCCAGCAGTCTCATTACTACAATTGGAGACCTACGACAAGCCCTTGTACTGACTCATGTCCCTGGTGGATAGGGTGGTGCCTAATAAATTCAGTAATAGAAGTTTATAGGGAACACTGGCGCTCACTTGACACTGGTAAACCCTGATTATCAAACAAAAAGAACAACATCTATAAGATGGTGCACTTAAGGAGAAAACACGCTCAAAACCTCCTAACATTCACAATCACGGATCTAAATATTTTGTGAGACTTGGAGATATCCAGTGGGCTAAGAAATACATTTTTCTGGACACCAAGGACAGTGAGTGATAATAATATAGACATATTCTATAAGTTGGAATGTAAAGATTTGGATAGAATGGTATCAGAGGACAAAAAGAGGTGGTTTAACAGCAATTTGAGTCATGGGGAACAGCAAGCAATTAAGGTATTGCAACAAGATGATAGTATTATTATCAGGCAGGGGGATAAAGGAGGTAATATTGTGATCATGAATCGAGTAGACTATGAACGAGAAGTGTATGCCCAATTGAGTGATGAGAAATGTTATGAAAAAAATCACTTATAATCCCATTACATATTTGACAAGTAGGATTAAAGAGCTACTAAAGACATGGCACTAACAGTGTCTATTGGAGATGATGAATATTTTTATCAGAGAGTGGATCGCCCGAGATTTCCATGTCTTTACACTCTCCCTAAGATTCATAAAAATCTTCCTTTCCCTCCAGGAAGACAAATTGTCTCTGGTATTGGAGGACCAACAGATAGATTATCAGAGTTTGTGGATATTTTCTTACAGCCCTTTGTGATTAATCTCCCTTCTTACATTATAGATACCAAACATGTTCATAGTTTGCTAGGTGATGTACAGTGGGAAGAAGGTATGGTGATGGTGACACTAGATGTAGTCTCATTATAAACGAGTATTGGACATGAAGTGGGACTCCGGGCATTACATTAGATTTTGAATAAAAGATCCGTCAGTTTATGGGAACATACACAGATGATAATGGACATGATGTCTTTGATTTTGAACAATCATTTTTTTCTATTTAATAAGCAACGGTACAGACAAAAAAAAGGAGTATCCATGGACTCGAGGTTTTCTCCTTCTCATGCCAACCTTTTTATGGGTTGGTTTGAGGAGGAGTGGATCTGGGGTCCAGGTTCCATACATTTGCAGGCATACATTCTCTATTGGGGTTGATATATTAATTACTGTTTTATGATATGGACTGGTACCACTGATCAGTTAATGGAATTTTGTAACCATCTGAATAACAATGAGGTTAACATAAAATTTACATATCAGTACAGCCAGAGGAATATCGAGTTATTGGATGTTGAACTATTCATCAAGAAAGATCAAATTCAGAGTAGACTTTATCGAAAACCGACATCGTGTAACTCTATTTTACATGCATCAAATGCACATCCGAGGCACCAAATACAGGCAATACCTTATGTTGAAATGATTCGGGCCAGAAGAAACTGCAGTAAGGAAGAGGAGTTTTGGAAATGCGTTTTGGATATGGGACAGAGATTTAGACAGAGAGGATATCGTTCATTAGATATTGAGAAAGCTAAACAAAGGGCCATTAAAATCCTTAGATTAGACACATTGAGACCCAGTCCCATCTCGAGTACTAACAATGAGAGGGATAAGCTGGGGATGGTTATGGGCTACACAGGAACCTCTTCAGTCCTAAGGAAAGTTACTTATAAACATTGGGAAATTTTACTACAGGACAGAACATTAAAGGGCTGTATTACTGAGAGACCTGATATTACCCATAGCCCTAGCTATCCATTAACTCGATCGCAAGATCATTGGCTGTCTAAATACAATAGAGGTTTTTATAAATGTGGACAGTGTGGGGTATGCAAGTGGGCTTTCTATGGTAAGAACGAATTTGGAAATACAGGATCTTCAATATCGGATCTAATATCAATTGTAATACAACTTATGTGATATATCTCATAAGGTGTTTATGTGAACACATTTATACAGGAAGTACAATTAGTTCTCTTAAAGTGAGGATCAGTGAACACCTGACAGCATTGAAACAGGAAGATGAATGCTATCCATTCGTTAAACATATGAGATCATGTGACAAACAAGGATCTAGTAAATTCTTTAGATTTTTTGGTATTTGAACATGTATTTAAGGACCCTCGAGGTGGGAACAGAGAACTGTACCTTAGAAGGTGAGAGTCACTATGGATTATGCGTCTCAGAGCAGTAGAAGAGGGATTGAATATTGATCAAGAATTTGAGTATTTTGGGGGGAAATAGTGGTATACAATATGTGAGAAGGAGGGTTATTAACCTCAGGTGTATGTTTTAGCACAAATTCATATTCTTACGTATTGTATGTAATTGATGTGCACACATTTGGAACATGATGATGGCAGTGGAGAAGTCATCTAATGATGCTGATTAGGTTTTGCACCATGTACCCAATGGGTTTTGAAGTACAATCGAGAATAATAGGAATGGTTATTAGTGTTGACGGCAATGGGGTCGAAATAGTGGGGGCCTTGAGGTCCCCATAGACACATGAGAGTACTTACTTGATAATGGGTTTTATGAGATGGTATAGTACACAGGGAAAAAAGTGAACGTAGTTATATCTTTGCCTATTTCTTTGAGGTGTCTACAAAATAATAATATATTTTGGAAAACAGTAGCAATAAGGAGATCTAAAAACTGCCCCCTCACATGGTTAGGTGAGAAGGAAGAATGTAAACCTCCAAGTAAAATTAATTCTACTGAAAAAGGAACAGGGGTGAAAAAATTCTCTTATAAAAAAAAAAGGGCTTGAGCAATGCTGGCAGTGTGGAATGTAGAGTTTATTTTAAACCACATTGTGAGATAACAAGTTGTTCATTGCGTAGCCTGCAAACATAATGGGACAACATTCGCCCTCCACTAGGAACCAAACACCCCATTGCAGCCCTTGATTCTCACAGGGTAGAGCAGCAGAGCAGTCCAAGGCCTACTCATGGGAGAGAGTGTGGGCTAGTAATCACCATTCGCTAGCACGTAGTAATAACACTCAATAAATAATTGTCAGGTCTGCGTTTTTCTGGTTGGCCAAGATGGTGGACGTCTTTCTGTGAGCTCTCTGCTCTCTAGAGGAGACTCATCTCCAATCCTGCTGCTGGTTCTGACTGGTCATCAGCCCCGGGACCAGCTCGTCCCTGAAGCCCTAGAGGACCAGTGGATGCAGCCTTTCTCTGCTCCTGAGCGTGCGACACAGAGGAGGCATTGCAGCCCTCGACGTGGCCTGGGGTGTTTGGCAGCAGCGGAGAGTGAGATCTGTACCCAGCCCTTAGGCCTACCTCCCTGTCAGTGCAGTGCGGGAGGCTTGCCGTGGCGGTGGAAAGAGAGCACAGAGTCACAGGCCCCCAGTGTTTCACCCTTTTGAGCCCCGGAGGTGGCCAGGGATGGACTCACGACCAAGGATGGCCAGCGGGAGCGGGCCAGCGGGAGGGGCCCGGCTTAAATGTAGTTACAGTACTTTCGGGGGACCCACCCTTAAGATTCCGGTCCTGGGCCCCTGGCAGCATGGGGCCATGGCCGGTGCCGCCCACTTGGGACCGGAGTTCTGCACTGCGGGCTTCGGGTGCCCTTATTCAGGACTCATGACACCAGGCTGGTCCTTGGGATTCAATGGGCCTATCTTCTACTGGCAACAAATTCTCTGAGCCCGGTAAAGCTTACAGTTTTTTTTTTAATGTATCATCAGCTTTATTCGATCAATTGATCATAAAAGCAACATAAAAACAAGGATAATAGATAGTACATAAATAGATAAATACACATCTATAGATTATTAAAACATTAAAACAATAATAAACTTGAATTACACATAAAACTCAGAACTTATCTATAAGAGAGGTGAAACCTAAGGTTGCTCTTTGGAGATGACATCGTATACACCAAGCTGTTGCTAAATACTTGCTTACTGGAAGAATTACATCGGCTGAATTATGGCTTTTTAGAACCCGTAGAGCCAAGGAACAATTCCTAAATCCCATAGCACTGCAAGTATTGCGGATCCATTTTGATCGCTTACAGTTGTTTCATTAACCACCCCCCATGAACACACACCCACATTCGGGACATTACTTAACCGCTACAGGCTCTAAGGGCAGAACTGGCTGGCTTCATCCTTTCTGAGAGGCAAGTTTGTTCAGATTACCCCTTGACTTCCTCAGTTTGACTCCACGCCGGAGGCTGGTGGGAGACCTGACTGCTCGTGCTGCTAGGGTTGGGTCCTTCCGTTGTGCATGTTGGTCAGGGCCTGTGTTCCCCGCACTGTTTTGACACCATCGTACCCAGCCCCTGTGGTGCTCCAGAGACCCTGGTCTAAATTTGGGCTGCTCTTCCATCCAGCACTGTACCCCTCTCATGAAGCAGCTGTGGATTTTGAACCAAGTCCTCACTCCTTGACTCGTGCTGGCTCCAGTATAGGACATGTTGAGACCCCCTCCAGCACAGATGCATTCTAAAATAGATAAATGTGTGGCTTCACAGGCCCCTGCCGCCAAACAAGACTCTACTGTAGCACCCCCCCTTCCTCAGGCGAGTCAACGCTACACCTCTGTTATTCTTCTCGCCTTCTAGGCCTCCTGCTCTGCACCACAGTGCAGAATTAGGGAAGTTGGCGTTGATGTCGGCCTTCTACATCAGGATCTCTGCAGCACTGTGGAGCGTGTCACCAGCAACGAAGGCAGGATATCAGACCTAGAGGAGTCTGTGTCAATCTGGAAGGCAGAAGTGGCTCTATTGACCACAGAGTCCCGGAGTTTGGCCCGCCGGAACACCTCCAGTTTGTAGGTTTCCCTGAGAGGGTTGAAGGACCATTGCATGAGAATTTGCTTGAGAAATGGATCCTATCCTAGGTCCCTGTGTGGCACCTCTCCTCATGTTTTGTGGTGAAATGGACCCACAGGTCCTTGGTGGCTGCCTCTCATCTAGGGGTTCCCCCTCACCCTTCATTGCAAAGATACTAAACTTCAAGGACAGACATGCGGTGCTCATGACCTACACACTTTCAATGGGCTGAAATTCTGGTGCTTCCCAATTACACGTGCCAGGTATAGTGCCAACAGAAACCCTTTGAGGCTGTCAAGAAGAAGCTGAAACTGTTGGACTTGCAATACATGCTCCTCTTCTCTGCACACTTCAGGGTGATTCAAGCAGGCAAATCCTTTTTCTCTGCTACTCCAGAGCCACCCTCGGAATGGGCCATGGATATCCAAACACTGCGTCAGAACTTGCCTTCCCCACGAGGGACGGAGTCAAGAAAGACCTGTGGATGGCAACACCCACTGCGGGGACCATGGTGGACAAGGAGACTCCACTAAGAGCTGCCTGGGCTGGGGTGGTCCCCCTCCTTCTCCGCAGTAGACGTGCCCAGCCCCACAAGAGGGGTGCTGGGGGTGCAACTGACATGGATGACCTGTCCCCCTGGTGGACTTGGTGGCCCTCCTCAGTGATGCAGGGGGGGAGTGAATGGAGACGCTACCTGAGGAAGGATCTTACTGACGACACTTGGACTTCCATATTTTCTTGAGCCAGTAGCATTGTATCCTTACTGATGAATGATTCTGTTGCTCCCACAGGTTTTTCTTGTTTATGTCATTTTTTTCTGTTGGGGCGAAAGATGCTTCTTAGGTGGAAGTGTGGTGTGGACGGATAGTTGGGGGTACATTTAGGATGTTTTGGCCCATTACATCGTATGTTTGTTTTTGTTTTAGGTAGGCTGTGACCCTTGTTCACTTTTACTCATGGGAGGTTCCTGTGGGCACTCCCTGGTCCATAGAGAACTATATGACATCCAATGGTCTTTAAAGTAATGTCATGGAATGTCAACGGCCTCAACTATTGCATAAAGTGGAGTGCCGTCATGGGCTTTGCTAAATGCCATACACCAGGTGTACTTTTACTCAAAGAGACGCACCTTCTGGGTAGCCAATGCCAACTCCCGGCTAGGAATGGATATGACAAAGTATACCACACATGTCAATTAAACTGCACCCAGGACTGGCTGCCCTAATCCATAAGCATTTCCCTATGGTGGTAATTTGTAGCAGAATTCCAGTCTTAGGAACTAAACCCCTTCCTGAAGCAAAATAGTGGCTCAGTGACTTTGCTGGGTGTACTCTGGACAGCCGGCAAGGTGTTTATGAGGGGGCTTGCTTGCACGCACTTTCGCAGTCAAGATAAGCAGCAGACAGCCCAGATCATGAATATGGAGGCAAGCGTAGCATGGGTGATAGCCCAGTCAGATGTAAAAACTAGTGAACCACGTCAGCTCATACTAGATAGGCTCTCACTATGGCAGCTATGTTTTGAGGAGACCAGACAGGGATGGCATCACAGAGCAGAGTCTACAACTGTGGAGACAAGTCGGGTAAGCTTGTTGTGAGGTTATTTTAGCATTTATGTTCGGACATTTATTTTAGCTTGGGTCTGAGGCATGTGCCCTCTCACCTAGTCACTTGCCATTTCATTAATTTTATCTTAGCAAGACTTCACTTTAGCTTACCGGGAATTGCCCATTCAGCAAGTACAGTGTCTTCCCTACACAGAAAAATGTTTTGTCACATTAGGGCAGTTCTCAGAACAACAAGATGTTTTATTATAAAACACTGTCTTAGAGGGGACATTCCAGCCAGCCCGCCATCTCATGCTGCATGTTGTGGCAGTTTCTGCTGAAACTCCATGCTTCCTCTTCGTCTATGTGGGAGGACTCCCAGCAGACTAACAGACCTGTTCTTTACTTCTGAACACAGGTAGGGGGATTGGGTTTTCTTCCTCGGACTAGATGGGTGGATTAGGGCTACCACTGCAGTTTGCTCTTAGGTAGAAACTTAGTACTGCAGGTAGGAATATTAGACAATATGGTGGGACTTTTCCTGTATTTCACTCTCTTAGTCATTTCTGTAGTAGTGTTGTGTTTCACTATCCTCATATATGAAATTCATGCCTTTTTACATAGAATGTAGTTGCTTCAATCAAACCTTTTGGACCAAATCCTGCATCTGTTTTTCTGTGCATGCATGAGACTTATGTAAGTGAGAGAAAGGATAGAGTCTCATGTGATAGGCTGCCACAATTCACTTTTATGTCTGGTACTGGTGAGGTGCTGCTAGCTAGCCGGAAGGGTGACGCCGACAGTTGTCCCACAGTGTGGGATCAAACTCAGTCCCCCAGGCTCGCTGGTGCTGAAGCCCAAAATCCAGCAGTCTCATTACTACAATTGGAGACCTACGACAAGCCCTTGTACTGACTCATGTCCCTGGTGGATAGGGTGGTGCCTAATAAATTCAGTAATAGAAGTTTATAGGGAACACTGGCGCTCACTTGACACTGGTAAACCCTGATTATCAAACAAAAAGAACAACATCTATAAGATGGTGCACTTAAGGAGAAAACACGCTCAAAACCTCCTAACATTCACAATCACGGATCTAAATATTTTGTGAGACTTGGAGATATCTAGTGGGCTAAGAAATACATTTTTCTGGACACCAAGGACAGTGAGTGATAATAATATAGACATATTCTATAAGTTGGAATGTAAAGATTTGGATAGAATGGTATCAGAGGACAAAAAGAGGTGGTTTAACAGCAATTTGAGTCATGGGGAACAGCAAGCAATTAAGGTATTGCAACAAGATGATAGTATTATTATCAGGCAGGGGGATAAAGGAGGTAATATTGTGATCATGAATCGAGTAGACTATGAACGAGAAGTGTATGCCCAATTGAGTGATGAGAAATGTTATGAAAAAAATCACTTATAATCCCATTACATATTTGACAAGTAGGATTAAAGAGCTACTAAAGACATGGCACTAACAGTGTCTATTGGAGATGATGAATATTTTTATCGGAGAGTGGATCGCCCGAGATTTCCATGTCTTTACATTCTCCCTAAGATTCATAAAAATATTCCTTTCCCTCCAGGAAGACAAATTGTCTCTGGTATTGGAGGACCAACAGATAGATTATCAGAGTTTGTGGATATTTTCTTACAGCCCTTTGTGATTAATCTCCCTTCTTACATTAAAGATACCAAACATGTTCATAGTTTGCTAGGTGATGTACAGTGGGAAGAAGGTATGGTGATGGTGACACTAGATGTAGTCTCATTATAAACGAGTATTGGACATGAAGTGGGACTCCGAGCATTACATTAGATTTTGAATAAAAGATCCGCCAGTTTATGGGAACATACACAGATGATAATGGTCATGATGTCTTTGATTTTGAACAATCATTTTTTTCTATTTAATAAGCAACGGTACAGGCAAAAAAAAGGAGTATCCATGGACTCGAGGTTTTCTCCTTCTCATGCCAACCTTTTTATGGGTTGGTTTGAGGAGGAGTGGATCTGGGGTCCAGGTTCCATACATTTGCAGGCATACATTCTCTATTGGGGTTGATATATTAATTACTTTTTTATGATATGGACTGGTACCACTGATCAGTTAATGGAATTTTGTAACCATCTGAATAACAATGAGGTTAACATAAAATTTACATATCAGTACAGCCAGAGGAATATCGAGTTATTGGATGTTGAACTATTCATCAAGAAAGATCAAATTCAGAGTAGACTTTATCGAAAACCAACATCGTGTAACTCTATTTTACATGCATCAAATGCACATCCGAGGCACCAAATACAGGCAATACCTTATGTTGAAATGATTCGGGCCAGAAGAAACTGCAGTAAGGAAGAGGAGTTTTGGAAATGCATTTTGGATATGGGACAGAGATTTAGACAGAGAGGATATCGTTCATTAGATATTGAGAAAGCTAAACAAAGGGCCATTAAAATCCTTAGATTAGACACATTGAGACCCAGTCCCATCTCGAGTACTAACAATGAGAGGGATAAGCTGAGGATGGTTATGGGCTACACAGGAACCTCTTCAGTCCTAAGGAAAGTTACATATAAACATTGGGAAATTTTACTACAGGACAGAACATTAAAGGGCTGTATTACTGAGAGACCTGATATTACCCATAGCCCTAGCTATCCATTAACTCGATCGCAAGATCATTGGCTGTCTAAATACAATAGAGGTTTTTATAAATGTGGACAGTGTGGGGTATGCAAGTGGGCTTTCTATGGTAAGAACGAATTTGGAAATACAGGATCTTCAATATCGGATCTAATATCAATTGTAATACAACTTATGTGATATATCTCATAAGGTGTTTATGTGAACACATTTATACAGGAAGTACAATTAGTTCTCTTAAAGTGAGGATCAGTGAACACCTGACAGCATTGAAAAAGGAAGATGAATGCTATCCATTAGTTAAACATATGAGATCATGTGACAAACAAGGATCTAGTAAATTCTTTAGATTTTTTGGTATTTGAACATGTATTTAAGGACCCTCGAGGTGGGAACAGAGAACTGTACCTTAGAAGGTGAGAGTCACTATGGATTATGCGTCTCAGAGCAGTAGAAGAGGGATTGAATATTGATCAAGAATTGGAGTATTTTGGGGGGAAATAGTGGTATACAATATGTGAGAAGGAGGGTTATTAACCTCAGGTGTATGTTTTAGCACAAATTAATATTCTTACGTATTGTATGTAATTGATGTGCACACATTTGGATCATGATGATGGCAGTGGAGAAGTCATCTAATGATGCTGATTAGGTTTTGCACCATGTACCCAATGGGTTTTGAAGTACAATCGAGAATAATAGGAATGGTTATTAGTGTTGACGGCAATGGGGTCGAAATAGTGGGGGCCTTGAGGTTCCCTTAGACACATGAGAGTACTTACTTGATAATGGGTTTTATGAGATGGTATAGTACACAGGGAAAAAAGTGAACGTAGTTATATCTTTGCCTATTTTTTTGAGGTGTCTACAAAATAATAATATATTTTGGAAAACAGTAGCAATAAGGAGATCTAAAAACTGCCCCCTCACATGGTTAGGTGAGAAGGAAGAATGTAAACCTCCAAGTAAAATTAATTCTACTGAAAAAGGAACAGGGGTGAAAAAATGCTCTTATAAAAAAAAAAGGGCTTGAGCAATGCTGGCAGTGTGGAATGTAGAGTTTATTTTAAACCACATTGTGAGGAAACAAGTTGTTCATTGCGTAGCCTGCAAACATAATGGGACAACATTCGCCCTCCACTAGGAACCAAACACCCCATTGCAGCCCTTGATTCTCACAGGGTAGAGCAGCAGAGCAGTCCAAGGCCTACTCATGGGAGGGAGTGTGGGCTAGTAATCACCATTCGCTAGCACGTAGTAATAACACTCAATAAATAATTGTCAGGTCTGCGTTTTTCTGGTTGGCCAAGATGGTGGACGTCTTTCTGTGAGCTCTCTGCTCTCTAGAGGAGACTCATCTCCAATCCTGCTGCTGGTTCTGACTGGTCATCAGCCCCGGGACCAGCTCGTCCCTGAAGCCCTAGAGGACCAGTGGATGCAGCCTTTCTCTGCTCCTGAGTTTGCGACACAGAGGAGGCATTGCAGCCCTCGACGTGGCCTGGGGTGTTTGGCAGTAGCGGAGAGTGAGATCTGTACCCAGCCCTTAGGCCTACCTCCCTGTCAGTGCAGTGCGGGAGGCTTGCCGTGGCGGTGGAAAAAGAGCACAGAGTCACAGGCCCCCAGTGTTTCACCCTTTTGAGCCCCAAAGGTGGCCAGGGATGGACTCACGACCAAGGATGGCCAGCGGGAGCGGGCCAGCGGGAGGGGCCCGGCTTAAATGTAGTTACAGTACTTTCGGGGGACCCACCCTTAAGATTCCGGTCCTGGGCCCCTGGCAGCATGGGGCCATGGCCGGTGCCGCCCACTTGGGCCCGGAGTTCTGCACTGCGGGCTTCGGGTGCCCTTATTCAGGACTCATGACACCAGGCTGGTCCTTGGGATTCAATGGGCCTATCTTCTACTGGCAACAAACTCTCTGAGCCCGGTAAAGCTTACAGTTTTTTTTTTTATGTATCATCAGCTTTATTCGATCAATTGATCATAAAAGCAACATAAAAACAAGGATAATAGATAGTACATAAATAGATAAATACACATCTATAGATTATTAAAACATTAAAACAATAATAAACTTGAATTACACATAAAACTCAGAACTTATCTATAAGAGAGGTGAAACCTAAGGTTGCTCTTTGGAGATGACATCGTATACGCCAAGCTGTTGCTAAATACTTGCTTACTGGAAGAATTACATCGGCTGAATTATGGCTTTTTAGAACCCGTAGAGCCAAGGAACAATTCCTAAATCCCATAGCAATGCAAGTATTGCGGATCCATTTTGATCGCTTACAGTTGTTTCATTAACCACCCCCCATGAACCCACACCCACATTCGGGACATTACTTAACCGCTACAGGCTCTAAGGGCAGAACTGGCTGGCTTAATCCTTTCTGAGAGGCAAGTTTGTTCAGATTACCCCTTGACTTCCTCAGTTTGACTCCACGCCGGAGCCTGGTGGGGGACCTGACTGCTCGTGCTGCTAGGGTTGGGCCCTTCCGTTGTGCATGTTGGTCAGGGCCTGTGTTCCCCGCACTGTTTTGACACCATCGTACCCAGCCCCTGTGGTGCTCCAGAGGTCTAAATTTGGGCTGCTCTTCCATCCAGCACTGTACCCCTCTCATGAAGCGGCTGTGGATTTTGAACCAAGTCCTCACTCCTTGACTAGTGCTGGCTCCAGTATAGGACATGTTGAGACCCCCTCCAGCACAGATGCATTCTAAAATAGATAAATGTGTGGCTTCACAGGCCCCTGCCGCCAAACAAGACTCTACTGTAGCACCCCCCCTTCCTCAGGCGAGTCAACGCTACACCTCTGTTATTCTTCTCGCCATCTAGGCCTCCTGCTCTGCACCACAGTGCAGAATTAGGGAAGTTGGCGTTGATGTCGGCCTTCTACATCAGGATCTCTGCAGTACTGTGGAGCGTGTCACCAGCAACGAAGGCAGGATATCGGACCTAGAGGAGTCTGTGTCAACCTTGAAGGCAGAAGTGGCTCTATTGACCACAGAGTCCCGGAGTTTGGCCCGCCGGAACACCTCCAGTTTGTAGGTTTCCCTGAGAGGGTTGAAGGACCATTGCCTGAGAATTTGCTTGAGAAATGGATCCTATCCTAGGTCCAAGTGTGGCACCTCTCCTCATGTTTTGTGGTGAAATGGACCCACAGGTCCTTGGTGGCTGCCTCTCATCTAGGGGTTCCCCCTCACCCTTCATTGCAAAGATACTAAACTTCAAGGACAGACATGCGGTGCTCATGACCTACACACTTTCAATGGGCTGAAATTCTGGTGCTTCCCAATTACACGTGCCAGGTATAGTGCCAACAGAAACCCTTTGAGGCTGTCAAGAAGAAGCTGAAACTGTTGGACTTGCAATACATGCTCCTCTTCTCTGCACACTTCAGGGTGATTCAAGCAGGCAAATCCTTTTTCTCTGCTACTCCAGAGCCACCCTTGGAATGGGCCATGGATATCCAAACACTGCGTCAGAACTTGCCTTCCTCACGAGGGACGGAATCAAGAAAGACCTGTGGATGGCAACACCCACTGCGGGGACCATGGTGGACAAGGAGACTACACTAAGAGCTGCCTGGGCTGGGGTGGTCCCCCTCCTTCTCCGCAGTAGACGTGCCCAGCCCCACAAGACGGGTGCTGGGGGTGCAACTGACATGGATGACCCGTCCCCCCGGGTGGACTTGGTGGCCCTCCTCAGTGATGCAGGGGGGGAGTGAATGGAGACGCTACCTGAGGAAGGATCTTACTGACGACACTTGGACTTCCATATTTTCTTGAGCCAGTAGCATTGTATCCTTACTGATGAATGATTCTGTTGCTCCCACAGGTTTTTCTTGTTTATGTCATTTTTTTCTGTTGGGGGCGAAAGATTGCTTCTTAGGTGGAAGTGTGGTGTGGACGGATAGTTGGGGGTACATTTAGGATGTTTTGGCCCATTACATCGTATGTTTGTTTTTGTTTTAGGTAGGCTGTGACCCTTGTTCACTTTTACTCATGGGAGGTTCCTGTGGGCACTCCCTGGTCCATAGAGAACTATATGACATCCAATGGTCTTTAAAGTTATGTCATGGAATGTCAACGGCCTCAACTATTGCATAAAGTGGAGTGCCGTCATGGGCTTTGCTAAATGCCATACACCAGGTGTACTTTTACTCAAAGAGACGCACCTTCTGGGTAGCCAATGCCAACTCCCGGCTAGGTATGGATATGACAAAGTATACCACACATGTCAATTAAACTGCACCCAGGACTGGCTGCCCTAATCCATAAGCATTTCCCTATGGTGGTAATTTGTAGCAGAATTCCAGTCTTAGGAACTAAACCCCTTCCTGAAGCAAAATGGTGGCTCAGTGACTTTGCTGGGTGTACTCTGGACAGCCAGCAAGGTGTTTATGAGGGGGCTTGCTTGCACGCACTTTCGCAGTCAAGATAAGCAGCAGACATCCCAGATCATGAATATGGAGGCAAGCGTAGCATGGGTGATAGCCCAGTCAGATGTAAAAACTAGTGAACCACGTCAGCTCATACTAGGTAGGCTCTCACTATGGCAGCTATGTTTTGAGGAGACCAGACAGTGATGGCATCACAGAGCAGAGTCTACAACTGTGGAGACAAGTCGGGTAAGCTTGTTGTGAGGTTATTTTAGCATTTATGTTCGGACATTTATTTTAGCTTGGGTCTGAGGCATGTGCCCTCTCACCTAGTCACTTGCCATTTCATTAATTTTATCTTAGCAAGACTTCACTTTAGCTTACCGGGAATTGCCCATTCAGCAAGTACAGTGTCTTCCCTACACAGAAAAATGTTTTGTCACATTAGGGCAGTTCTCAGAACAACAAGATGTTTTATTATAAAACACTGTCTTTGAGGGGACATTCCAGCCAGCCCGCCATCTCATGCTGCATGTTGTGGCAGTTTCTGCTGAAACTCCATGCTTCCTCTTCGTCTATGTGGGAGGACTCCCAGCAGACTAACAGACCTGTTCTTTACTTCTGAACACAGGTAGGGGGATTGGGTTTTCTTCCTCGGACTAGATGGGTGGATTAGGGCTACCACTGCAGTTTGCTCTTAGGTAGAAACTTAGTACTGCAGGTAGGAATATTAGACAATATGGTGGGACTTTTCCTGTATTTCACTCTCTTAGTCATTTCTGTAGTAGTGTTGTGTTTCACTATCCTCATATATGAAATTCATGCCTTTTTACATAGAATGTAGTTGCTTCAATCAAACCTTTTGGACCAAATCCTGCTTCTGTTTTTCTGTGCATGCATGAGACTTATGTAAGTGAGAGAAAGGATAGAGTCTCATGTGATAGGCTGCCACAATTCACTTTTATTTCTGGTAAAGGTGAGGTGCTGCTAGCTAGCCAGAAGGGTGATGCCGACAGTTGTCCCACAGTGTGGGATCAAACTCAGCCCCCCAGGCTCGCTGGTGCTGAAGCCCAAAATCCAGCAGTCTCATTACTACAATTGGAGACCTACGACAAGCCCTTGTACTGACTCATGTCCCTGGTGGATAGGGTGGTGCCTAATAAATTCAGTAATAGAAGTTTATAGGGAACACTGGCGCTCACCTGACACTGGTAAACCCTGATTATCAAACAAAAAGAACAGCATCTATAAGATGGTGCACTTAAGGAGAAAACACGCTCAAAACCTCCTAACATTCACAATCACGGATCTAAATATTTTGTGAGACTTGGAGATATCCAGTGGGCTAAGAAATAAATTTTTCTGGACACCAAGGACAGTGAGTGATAATAATATAGACATATTCTATAAGTTGGAATGTAAAGATTTGGATAGAATGGTATCAGAGGACAAAAAGAGGTGGTTTAACAGCAATTTGAGTCATGGGGAACAGCAAGCAATTAAGGTATTGCAACAAGATGATAGTATTATTATCAGGCAGGGGGATAAAGGAGGTAATATTGTGATCATGAATCGAGTAGACTATGAACGAGAAGTGTATGCCCAATTGAGTGATGAGAAATGTTATGAAAAAAATCACTTATAATCCCATTACATATTTGACAAGTAGGATTAAAGAGCTACTAAAGACATGGCACTATCAGTGTCTATTGGAGATGATGAATATTTTTATCAGAGAGTGGATCGCCTGAGATTTCCATGTCTTTACACTCTCCCTAAGATTCATAAAAATCTTCCTTTCCCTCCAGGAAGACAAATTGTCTCTGGTATTGGAGGACCAACAGATAGATTATCAGAGTTTGTGGATATTTTCTTACAGCCCTTTGTGATTAATCTCCCTTCTTACATTAAAGATACCAAACATGTTCATAGTTTGCTAGGTGATGTACAGTGGGAAGAAGGTATGGTGATGGTGACACTAGATGTAGTCTCATTATAAACGAGTATAGGACATGAAGTGGGACTCCGGGCATTACATTAGATTTTGAATAAAAGATCCGCCAGTTTATGGGAACATACACAGATGATAATGGACATGATGTCTTTGATTTTGAACAATCATTTTTTTCTATTTAATAAGCAACGGTACAGACAAAAAAAAGGAGTATCCATGGACTCGAGGTTTTCTCCTTCTCATGCCAACCTTTTTATGGGTTGGTTTGAGGAGGAGTGGATCTGGGGTCCAGGTTCCATACATTTGCAGGCATACATTCTCTATTGGGGTTGATATATTAATTACTGTTTTATGATATGGACTGGTACCACTGATCAGTTAATGGAATTTTGTAACCATCTGAATAACAATGAGGTTAACATAAAATTTACATATCAGTACAGCCAGAGGAATATCGAGTTATTGGATGTTGAACTATTCATCAAGAAAGATCAAATTCAGAGTAGACTTTATCGAAAACCGACATCGTGTAACTCTATTTTACATGCATCAAATGCACATCTGAGGCACCAAATACAGGCAATACCTTATGTTGAAATGATTCGGGCCAGAAGAAACTGCAGTAAGGAAGAGGAGTTTTGGAAATGCATTTTGGATATGGGACAGAGATTTAGACAGAGAGGATATCGTTCATTAGATATTGAGAAAGCTAAACAAAGGGCCATTAAAATCCTTAGATTAGACACATTGAGACCCAGTCCCATCTCGAGTACTAACAATGAGAGGGATAAGCTGAGGATGGTTATGGGCTACACAGGAACCTCTTCAGTCCTAAGGAAAGTTACATATAAACATTGGGAAATTTTACTACAGGACAGAACATTAAAGGGCTGTATTACTGAGAGACCTGATATTACCCATAGCCCTAGCTATCCATTAACTCGATCTCAAGATCATTGGCTGTCTAAATACAATAGAGGTTTTTATAAATGTGGACAGTGTGGGGTATGCAAGTGGGCTTTCTATGGTAAGAACGAATTTGGAAATACAGGATCTTCAATATCGGATCTAATATCAATTGTAATACAACTTATGTGATATATCTCATAAGGTGTTTATGTGAACACATTTATACAGGAAGTACAATTAGTTCTCTTAAAGTGAGGATCAGTGAACACCTGACAGCATTGAAACAGGAAGATGAATGCTATCCATTCGTTAAACATATGATATCATGTGACAAACAAGGATCTAGTAAATTCTTTAGATTTTTTGGTATTTGAACATGTATTTAAGGACTCTCGAGGTGGGAACAGAGAACTGTACCTTAGAAGGTGAGAGTCACTATGGATTATGCGTCTCAGAGCAGTAGAAGAGGGATTGAATATTGATCAAGAATTGGAGTATTTTGGGGGGAAATAGTGGTATACAATATGTGAGAAGGAGGGTTATTAACCTCAGGTGTATGTTTTAGCACAAATTCATATTCTTACGTATTGTATGTAATTGATGTGCACACATTTGGAACAAGATGATGGCAGTGGAGAAGTCATCTAATGATGCTGATTAGGTTTTGCACCATGTACCCAATGGGTTTTGAAGTACAATCGAGAATAATAGGAATGGTTATTAGTGTTGACGGCAATGGGGTCGAAATAGTGGGGGCCTTGAGGTCCCCATAGACACATGAGAGTACTTACTTGATAATGGGTTTTATGAGATGGTATAGTACACAGGGAAAAAAGTGAACGTAGTTATATCTTTGCCTATTTTTTTGAGGTGTCTACAAAATAATAATATATTTTGGAAAACAGTAGCAATAAGGAGATCTAAAAACTGCCCCCTCACATGGTTAGGTGAGAAGGAAGAATGTAAACCTCCAAGTAAAATTAATTCTACTGAAAAAGTAACAGGGGTGAAAAAATTCTCTTATAAAAAAAAAGGGCTTGAGCAATGCTGGCAGTGTGGAATGTAGAGTTTATTTTAAACCACATTGTGAGGAAACAAGTTGTTCATTGCGTAGCCTGCAAACATAATGGGACAACATTCGCCCTCCACTAGGAACCAAACACCCCATTGCAGCCCTTGATTCTCACAGGGTAGAGCAGCAGAGCAGTCCAAGGCCTACTCATGGGAGGGAGTGTGGGCTAGTAATCACCATTCGCTAGCACGTAGTAATAACACTCAATAAATAATTGTCAGGTCTGCGTTTTTCTGGTTGGCCAAGATGGTGGACGTCTTTCTGTGAGCTCTCTGCTCTCTAGAGGAGACTCATCTCCAATCCTGCTGCTGGTTCTGACTGGTCATCAGCCCCGGGACCAGCTCGTCCCTGAAGCCCTAGAGGACCAGTGGATGCAGCCTTTCTCTGCTCCTGAGCGTGCGACACAGAGGATGCATTGCAGCCCTCGACGTGGCCTGGGGTGTTTGGCAGCAGCGGAGAGTGAGATCTGTACCCAGCCCTTAGGCCTACCTCCCTGTCAGTGCAGTGCGGGAGGCTTGCCGTGGCGGTGGAAAGAGAGCACAGAGTCACAGGCCCCCTTTTACCCTTTTGAGCCCCGTAGGGGGCCAGGGATGGACTCACGACCAAGGATGGCCAGCGGGAGCGGCCCACGGGAGGGGCCCGGCTTAAATGTAGTTACAGTACTTTCGGGGGACCCACCCTTAAGATTCCGGTCCTGGGCCCCTGGCAGCATGGGGCCATGGCCGGTGCCACCCACTTGGGACCGGAGTTCTGCACTGCGGGCTTCGGGTGCCCTTATTCAGGACTCATGACACCAGGCTGGTCCTTGGGATTCAATGGGCCTATCTTCTACTGGCAACAAACTCTCTGAGCCCGGTAAAGCTTACAGTTTTTTTTTTAATGTATCATCAGCTTTATTCGATCAATTGATCATAAAAGAAACATAAAAACAAGGATAATAGATAGTACATAAATAGATAAATACACATCTATAGATTATTAAAACATTAAAACAATAATAAACTTGGATTACACATAAAACTCAGAAGTTATCTATAAGAGAGGTGAAACCTAAGGTTGCTCTTTGGAGATGACATCGTATACGCCAAGCTGTTGCTAAATACTTGCTTACTGGAAGAATTACATCGGCTGAATTATGGCTTTTTAGAACCCGTAGAGCCAAGGAACAATTCCTAAATCCCATAGCACTGCAAGTATTGCGGATCCATTTTGATCGCTTACAGTTGTTTCATTAACCACCCCCCATGAACCCACACCCACATTCGGGACATTACTTAACCGCTACAGGCTCTAAGGGCAGAACTGGCTGGCTTCATCCTTTCTGAGAGGCAAGTTTGTTCAGATTACCCCTTGACTTCCTCAGTTTGACTCCACGCCGGAGGCTGGTGGGGGACCTGACCGCTCGTGCTGCTAGGGTTGGGTCCTTCCGTTGTGCATGTTGGTCAGGGCCTGTGTTCCCCGCACTGTTTTGACACCATCGTACCCAGCCCCTGTGGTGCTCCAGAGGTCTAAATTTGGGCTGCTCTTCCATCCAGCACTGTACCCCTCTCATGAAGCGGGTGTGGATTTTGAACCAAGTCCTCACTCCTTGACTAGTGCTGGCTCCAGTATAGGACATGTTGAGACCCCCTCCAGCACAGATGCATTCTAAAATAGATAAATGTGTGGCTTCACAGGCCCCTGCCGCCAAACAAGACTCTACTGTAGCACCCCCCCTTCCTCAGGCGAGTCAACGCTACACCTCTGTTATTCTTCTCGCCATCTAGGCCTCCTGCTCTGCACCACAGTGCAGAATTAGGGAAGTTGGCGTTGATGTCGGCCTTCTACATCAGGATCTCTGCAGTACTGTGGAGCGTGTCACCAGCAACGAAGGCAGGATATCGGACCTAGAGGAGTCTGTGTCAACCTTGAAGGCAGAAGTGGCTCTATTGACCACAGAGTCCCGGAGTTTGGCCCGCCGGAACACCTCCAGTTTGAAGG
This sequence comes from Pleurodeles waltl, assembly GCF_031143425.1. NCBI lineage: Eukaryota > Metazoa > Chordata > Amphibia > Caudata > Salamandridae > Pleurodeles > Pleurodeles waltl. Next base: position 361,146,090 of record NC_090440.1, read on the forward strand.
TTTCCCTGAGAGGGTTGAAGGACCATTGCCTGAGAATTTGCTTGAGAAATGGATCCTATCCTAGGTCCCAGTGTGGCACCTCTCCTCATGTTTTGTGGTGAAATGGAGCCACAGGTCCTTGGTGGCTGCCTCTCATCTAGGGGTTCCCCCTCACCCTTCATTGCAAAGATACTAAACTTCAAGGACAGACATGCGGTGCTCATGACCTACACACTTTCAATGGGCTGAAATTCTGGTGCTTCCCAATTACACGTGCCAGGTATAGTGCCAACAGAAACCCTTTGAGGCTGTCAAGAAGAAGCTGAAACTGTTGGACTTGCAATACATGCTCCTCTTCTCTGCACACTTCAGGGTGATTCAAGCAGGCAAATCCTTTTTCTCTGCTACTCCAGAGCCACCCTCGGAATGGGCCATGGATATCCAAACACTGCGTCAGAACTTGCCTTCCTCACGAGGGACGGAATCAAGAAAGACCTGTGGATGGCAACACCCACTGCGGGGACCATGGTGGACAAGGAGACTACACTAAGAGCTGCCTGGGCTGGGGTGGTCCCCCTCCTTCTCCGCAGTAGACGTGCCCAGCCCCACAAGACGGGTGCTGGGGGTGCAACTGACATGGATGACCCGTCCCCCTGGTGGACTTGGTGGCCCTCCTCAGTGATGCAGGGGGGGAGTGAATGGAGACGCTACCTAAGGAAGGATCTTACTGACGACACTTGGACTTCCATATTTTCTTGAGCCAGTAGCATTGTATCCTTACTGATGAATGATTCTGTTGCTCCCACAGGTTTTTCTTGTTTATGTCATTTTTTTCTGTTGGGGGCGAAAGATTGCTTCTTAGGTGGAAGTGTGGTGTGGACGGATAGTTGGGGGTATATTTAGGATGTTTTGGCCCATTAGATCGTATGTTTGTTTTTGTTTTAGGTAGGCTGTGACCCTTGTTCACTTTTACTCATGGGAGGTTCCTGTGGGCACTCCCTGGTCCATAGAGAACTATATGACATCCAATGGTCTTTAAAGTTATGTCATGGAATGTCAACGGCCTCAACTATTGCATAAAGTGGAGTGCCGTCATGGGCTTTGCTAAATGCCATACACCAGGTGTACTTTTACTCAAAGAGACGCACCTTCTGGGTAGCCAATGCCAACTCCCGGCTAGGTATGGATATGACAAAGTATACCACACATGTCAATTAAACTGCACCCAGGACTGGCTGCCCTAATCCATAAGCATTTCCCTATGGTGGTAATTTGTAGCAGAATTCCAGTCTTAGGAACTAAACCCCTTCCTGAAGCAAAATGGTGGCTCAGTGACTTTGCTGGGTGTACTCTGGACAGCCGGCAAGGTGTTTATGAGGGGGCTTGCTTGCACGCACTTTCGCAGTCAAGATAAGCAGCAGACATCCCAGATCATGAATTTGGAGGCAAGCGTAGCATGGGTGATAGCCCAGTCAGATGTAAAAACTAGTGAACCACGTCAGCTCATACTAGATAGGCTCTCACTATGGCAGCTATGTTTTGAGGAGACCAGACAGTGATGGCATCACAGAGCAGAGTCTACAACTGTGAAGACAAGTCGGGTAAGCTTGTTGTGAGGTTATTTTAGCATTTATGTTCGGACATTTATTTTAGCTTGGGTCTGAGGCATGTGCCCTCTCACCTAGTCACTTGCCATTTCATTAATTTTATCTTAGCAAGACTTCACTTTAGCTTACCGGGAATTGCCCATTCAGCAAGTACAGTGTCTTCCCTACACAGAAAAATGTTTTGTCACATTAGGGCAGTTCTCAGAACAACAAGATGTTTTATTATAAAACACTGTCTTTGAGGGGACATTCCAGCCAGCCCGCCATCTCATGCTGCATGTTGTGGCAGTTTCTGCTGAAACTCCATGCTTCCTCTTCGTCTATGTGGGAGGACTCCCAGCAGACTAACAGACCTGTTCTTTACTTCTGAACACAGGTAGGGGGATTGGGTTTTCTTCCTCGGACTAGATGGGTGGATTAGGGCTACCACTGCAGTTTGCTCTTAGGTAGAAACTTAGTACTGCAGGTAGGAATATTAGACAATATGGTGGGACTTTTCCTGTATTTCACTCTCTTAGTCATTTCTGTAGTAGTGTTGTGTTTCACTATCCTCATATATGAAATTCATGCCTTTTTAGAATGTAGTTGCTTCAATCAAACCTTTTGGACCAAATCCTGCTTCTGTTTTTCTGTGCATGCATGAGACTTATGTAAGTGAGAGAAAGGATAGAGTCTCATGTGATAGGCTGCCACAATTCACTTTTATGTCTGGTACTGGTGAGGTGCTGCTAGCTAGCCAGAAGGGTGATGCCGACAGTTGTCCCACAGTGTGGGATCAAACTCAGCCCCCCAGGCTCGCTGGTGCTGAAGCCCAAAATCCAGCAGTCTCATTACTACAATTGGAGACCTACGACAAGCCCTTGTACTGACTCATGTCCCTGGTGGATAGGGTGGTGCCTAATAAATTCAGTAATAGAAGTTTATAGGGAACACTGGCGCTCACTTGACACTGGTAAACCCTGATTATCAAACAAAAAGAACAGCATCTATAAGATGGTGCACTTAAGGAGAAAACACGCTCAAAACCTCCTAACATTCACAATCACGGATCTAAATATTTTGTGAGACTTGGAGATATCCAGTGGGCTAAGAAATACATTTTTCTGGACACCAAGGACAGTGAGTGATAATAATATAGACATATTCTATAAGTTGGAATGTAAAGATTTGGATAGAATGGTATCAGAGGACAAAAAGAGGTGGTTTAACAGTAATTTGAGTCATGGGGAACAGCAAGCAATTAAGGTATTGCAACAAGATGATAGTATTATTATCAGGCAGGGGGATAAAGGAGGTAATATTGTGATCATGAATCGAGTAGACTATGAACGAGAAGTGTATGCCCAATTGAGTGATGAGAAATGTTATGAAAAAAATCACTTATAATCCCATTACATATTTGACAAGTAGGATTAAAGAGCTACTAAAGACATGGCACTAACAGTGTCTATTGGAGATGATGAATATTTTTATCAGAGAGTGGATCGCCCGAGATTTCCATGTCTTTACACTCTCCCTAAGATTCATAAAAATCTTCCTTTCCCTCCAGGAAGACAAATTGTCTCTGGTATTGGAGGACCAACAGATAGATTATCAGAGTTTGTGGATATTTTCTTACAGCCCTTTGTGATTAATCTCCCTTCTTACATTAAAGATACCAAACATGTTCATAGTTTGCTAGGTGATGTACAGTGGGAAGAAGGTATGGTGATGGTGACACTAGATGTAGTCTCATTATAAACGAGTATTGGACATGAAGTGGGACTCCGGGAATTACATTAGATTTTGAATAAAAGATCCGCCAGTTTATGAGAACATACACAGATGATAATGGACATGATGTCTTTGATTTTGAACAATCATTTTTTTCTATTTAATAAGCAACGGTACAGACAAAAAAAGGAGTATCCATGGACTCGAGGTTTTCTCCTTCTCATGCCAACCTTTTTATGGGTTGGTTTGAGGAGGAGTGGATCTGGGGTCCAGGTTCCATACATTTGCAGGCATACATTCTCTATTGGGGTTGATATATTAATTACTGTTTTATGATATGGACTGGTACCACTGATCAGTTAATGGAATTTTGTAACCATCTGAATAACAATGAGGTTAACATAAAATTTACATATCAGTACAGCCAGAGGAATATCGAGTTATTGGATGTTGAACTATTCATCAAGAAAGATCAAATTCAGAGTAGACTTTATCGAAAACCGACATCGTGTAACTCTATTTTACATGCATCAAATGCACATCCGAGGCACCAAATACAGGCAATACCTTATGTTGAAATGATTCGGGCCAGAAGAAACTGCAGTAAGGAAGAGGAGTTTTGGAAATGCGTTTTGGATATGGGACAGAGATTTAGACAGAGAGGATATCGTTCATTAGATATTGAGAAAGCTAAACAAAGGGCCATTAAAATCCTTAGATTAGACACATTGAGACCCAGTCCCATCTCGAGTACTAACAATGAGAGGGATAAGCTGAGGATGGTTATGGGCTACACAGGAACCTCTTCAGTCCTAAGGAAAGTTACTTATAAACATTGGGAAATTTTACTACAGGACAGAACATTAAAGGGCTGTATTACTGAGAGACCTGATATTACCCATAGCCCTAGCTATCCATTAACTCGATCGCAAGATCATTGGCTGTCTAAATACAATAGAGGTTTTTATAAATGTGGACAGTGTGGGGTATGCAAGTGGGCTTTCTATGGTAAGAACGAATTTGGAAATACAGGATCTTCAATATCGGATCTAATATCAATTGTAATACAACTTATGTGATATATCTCATAAGGTGTTTATGTGAACACATTTATACAGGAAGTACAATTAGTTCTCTTAAAGTGAGGATCAGTGAACACCTGACAGCATTGAAACAGGAAGATGAATGCTATCCATTCGTTAAACATATGAGATCATGTGACAAACAAGGATCTAGTAAATTCTTTAGATTTTTTGGTATTTGAACATGTATTTAAGGACCCTCGAGGTGGGAACAGAGAACTGTACCTTAGAAGGTGAGAGTCACTATGGATTATGCGTCTCAGAGCAGTAGAAGAGGGTTTGAATATTGATCAAGAATTTGAGTATTTTGGGGGGAAATAGTGGTATACAATATGTGAGAAGGAGGGTTATTAACCTCAGGTGTATGTTTTAGCACAAATTCATATTCTTACGTATTGTATGTAATTGATGTGCACACATTTGGAACATGATGATGGCAATGGAGAAGTCATCTAATGATGCTGATTAGGTTTTGCACCATGTACCCAATGGGTTTTGAAGTACAATCGAGAATAATAGGAATGGTTATTACTGTTGACGGCAATGGGGTCGAAATAGTGGGGACCTTGAGGTCCCCATAGACACATGAGAGTACTTACTTGATAATGGGTTTTATGAGATGGTATAGTACACAGGGAAAAAATTGAACGTAGTTATATCTTTGCCTATTTTTTTGAGGTGTCTACAAAATAATAATATATTTTGGAAAACAGTAGCAATAAGGAGATCTAAAAACTGCCCCCTCACATGGTTAGGTAAGAAGGAAGAATGTAAACCTCCAAGTAAAATTAATTCTACTGAAAAAAGAACAGGGGTGAAAAAATTATCTTATAAAAAAAAAAGGGCTTGAGCAATGCTGGCAGTGTGGAATGTAGAGTTTATTTTAAACCACATTGTGAGGAAACAAGTTGTTCAGTGCGTAGCCTGCAAACATAATGGGACAACATTCGCCCTCCACTAGGAACCAAACACCCCATTGCAGCCCTTGATTCTCACAGGGTAGAGCAGCAGAGCAGTCCAAGGCCTACTCATGGGAGGGAGTGTGGGCTAGTAATCACCATTCGCTAGCACGTAGTAATAACACTCAATAAATAATTGTCAGGTCTGCATTTTTCTGGTTGGCCAAGATGGTGGACGTCTTTCTGGGAGCTCTCTGCTCTCTAGAGGAGACTGATCTCCAATCCTGCTGCTGGTTCTGACTGGTCATCAGCCCCGGGACCAGCTCGTCCCTGAAGCCCTAGAGGACCAGTGGATGCAGCCTTTCTCTGCTCCTGAGCGTGCGACACAGAGGAGGCATTGCAGCCCTCGACGTGGCCTGGGGTGTTTGGCAGCAGCGGAGAGTGAGATCTGTACCCAGCCCTTAAGCCTACCTCCCTGTCAGTGCAGTGCGGGAGGCTTGCCGTGGCGGTGGAAAGAGAGCACAGAGTCACAGGCCCCCAGTGTTTCACCCTTTTGAGCCCCAGAGGTGGCCAGGGATGGACTCACGACCAAGGATGGCCAGCGGGAGCGGGCCAGCGGGAGGGGCCCGGCTTAAATGTAGTTACAGTACTTTCGGGGGACCCACCCTTAAGATTCCGGTCCTGGGCCCCTGGCAGCATGGGGCCATGGCCGGTGCCGCCCACTTGGGCCCGGAGTTCTGCACTGCGGGCTTCGGGTGCCCTTATTCAGGACTCATGACACCAGGCTGGTCCTTGGGATTCAATGGGCCTATCTTCTACTGGCAACAAACTCTCTGAGCCCGGTAAAGCTTACAGTTTTTTTTTTAATGTATCATCAGCTTTATTCGATCAATTGATCATAAAAGCAACATAAAAACAAGGATAATAGATAGTACATAAATAGATAAATACACATCTATAGATTATTAAAACATTAAAACAATAATAAACTTGAATTACACATAAAACTCAGAACTTATCTATAAGAGAGGTGAAACCTAAGGTTGCTCTTTTGAGATGACATCGGATACGCCAAGCTGTTGCTAAATACTTGCTTACTGGAAGAATTACATCGGCTGAATTATGGCTTTTTAGAACCCGTAGAGCCAAGGAACAATTCCTAAATCCCATAGCAATGCAAGTATTGCGGATCCATTTTGATCGCTTACAGTTGTTTCATTAACCACCCCCCATGAACCCACACCCACATTCGGGACATTACTTAACCGCTACAGGCTCTAAGGGCAGAACTGGCTGGCTTAATCCTTTCTGAGAGGCAAGTTTGTTCAGATTACCCCTTGACTTCCTCAGTTTGACTCCACGCCGGAGGCTGGTGGGGGACCTGACTGCTCGTGCTGCTAGGGTTGGGTCCTTCCGTTGTGCATGTTGGTCAGGGCCTGTTTTCCCCGCACTGTTTTGACACCATCGTACCCAGCCCCTGTGGTGCTCCAGAGACCCTGGTCTAAATTTGGGCTGCTCTTCCATCCAGCACTGTACCCCTCTCATGAAGCGGCTGTGGATTTTGAACCAAGTCCTCACTCCTTGACTAGTGCTGGCTCCAGTATAGGACATGTTGAGACCCCCTCCAGCACAGATGCATTCTAAAATAGATAAATGTGTGGCTTCACAGGACCCTGCCGCCAAACAAGACTCTACTGTAGCACCCCCCCTTTCTCAGGCGAGTCAACGCTACACCTCTGTTATTCTTCTCGCCATCTAGGCCTCCTGCTCTGCACCACAGTGCAGAATTAGGGAAGTTGGCGTTGATGTCAGCCTTCTACATCAGGATCTCTGCAGCACTGTGGAGCGTGTCACCAGCAACGAAGGCAGGATATCGGACCTAGAGGAGTCTGTGTCAACCTTGAAGGCAGAAGTGGCTCTATTGACCACAGAGTCCCGGAGTTTGGCCCGCCGGAACACCTCCAATTTGTAGGTTTCCCTGAGAGGGTTGAAGGACCATTGCCTGAGAATTTGCTTGAGAAATGGATCCTATCCTAGGTCCCTGTGTGGCACCTCTCCTCATGTTTTGTGGTGAAATGGACCCACAGGTCCTTGGTGGCTGCCTCTCATCTAGGGGTTCCCCCTCACCCTTCATTGCAAAGATACTAAACTTCAAGGACAGACATGCGGTGCTCATGACCTACACACTTTCAATGGGCTGAAATTCTGGTGCTTCCCAATTACACGTGCCAGGTATAGTGCCAACAGAAACCCTTTGAGGCTGTCAAGAAGAAGCTGAAACTGTTGGACTTGCAATACATGCTCCTCTTCTCTGCACACTTCAGGGTGAATTAAGCAGGCAAATCCTTTTTCTCTGCTACTCCAGAGCCACCCTCGGAATGGGCCATGGATATCCAAACACTGCGTCAGAACTTGCCTTCCTCACGAGGGACGGAATCAAGAAAGACCTGTGGATGGCAACACCCACTGCGGGGACCATGGTGGACAAGGAGACTACACTAAGAGCTGCCTGGGCTGGGGTGGTCCCCCTCCTTCTCCGCAGTAGACGTGCCCAGCCCCACAAGACGGGTGCTGGGGGTGCAACTGACATGGATGACCCGTCCCCCTGGTGGACTTGGTGGCCCTCCTCAGTGATGCAGAGGGGGAGTGAATGGAGACGCTACCTAAGGAAGGATCTTACTGACGACACTTGGACTTCCATATTTTCTTGAGCCAGTAGCATTGTATCCTTACTGATGAATGATTCTGTTGCTCCCACAGGTTTTTCTTGTTTATGTCATTTTTTTCTGTTGGGGGCGAAAGATGCTTCTTAGGTGGAAGTGTGGTGTGGACGGATAGTTGGGGGTACATTTAGGATGTTTTGGCCCATTAGATCGTATGTTTGTTTTTGTTTTAGGTAGGCTGTGACACTTGTTCACTTTTACTCATGGGAGGTTCCTGTGGGCAATCCATGGTCCATAGAGAACTATATGACATCCAATGGTCTTTAAAGTAATGACATGGAATGTCAACGGCCTCAACTATTGCATAAAGTGGAGTGCCGTCATGGGCTTTGCTAAATGCCATACACCAGGTGTACTTTTACTCAAAGAGACGCACCTTCTGGGTAGCCAATGCCAACTCCCGGCTAGGTATGGATATGACAAAGTATACCACACATGTCAATTAAACTGCACCCAGGACTGGCTGCCCTAATCCATAAGCATTTCCTTTGGTGGTAATTTGTAGCAGAATTCCAGTCTTAGGAACTAAACCCCTTCCTGAAGCAAAATGGTGGCTCAGTGACTTTGCTGGGTGTACTCTGGACAGCCGGCAAGGTGTTTATGAGGGGGCTTGCTTGCACGCACTTTCGCAGTCAAGATAAGCAGCAGACATCCCAGATCATGAATATGGAGGCAAGCGTAGCATGGGTGATAGCCCAGTCAGATGTAAAAACTAGTGAACCACGTCAGCTCATACTAGATAGGCTCTCACTATGGCAGCTATGTTTTGAGGAGACCAGACAGTGATGGCATCACAGAGCAGAGTCTACAACTGTGGAGACAAGTCGGGTAAGCTTGTTGTGAGGTTATTTTAGCATTTATGTTCGGACATTTATTTTAGCTTGGGTCTGAGGCATGTGCCCTCTCACCTAGTCACTTGCCATTTCATTAATTTTATCTTAGCAAGACTTCACTTTAGCTTACCGGGAATTGCCCATTCAGCAAGTACAGTGTCTTCCCTACACAGAAAAATGTTTTGTCACATTAGGGCAGTTCTCAGAACAACAAGATGTTTTATTATAAAACACTGTCTTAGAGGGGACATTCCAGCCAGCCCGCCATCTCATGCTGCATGTTGTGGCAGTTTCTGCTGAAACTCCATGCTTCCTCTTCGTCTATGTGGGAGGACTCCCAGCAGACTAACAGACCTGTTCTTTACTTCTGAACACAGGTAGGGGGATTGGGTTTTCTTCCTCGGACTAGATGGGTGGATTAGGGCTACCACTGCAGTTTGCTCTTAGGTAGAAACTTAGTACTGCAGGTAGGAATATTAGACAATATGGTGGGACTTTTCCTGTATTTCACTCTCTTAGTCATTTCTGTAGTAGTGTTGTGTTTCACTATCCTCATATATGAAATTCATGCCTTTTTACATAGAATGTAGTTGCTTCAATCAAACCTTTTGGACCAAATCCTGCTTCTGTTTTTCTGTGCATGCATGAGACTTATGTAAGTGAGAGAAAGGATAGAGTCTCATGTGATAGGCTGCCACAATTCACTTTTATGTCTGGTACTGGTGAGGTGCTGCTAGCTAGCCAGAAGGGTGATGCCGACAGTTGTCCCACAGTGTGGGATCAAACTCAGCCCCCCAGGCTCGCTGGTGCTGAAGCCCAAAATCCAGCAGTCTCATTACTATAATTGGAGACCTACGACAAGCCCTTGTACTGACTCATGTCCCTGGTGGATAGGGTGGTGCCTAATAAATTCAGTAATAGAAGTTTATAGGGAACACTGGCGCTCACTTGACACTGGTAAACCCTGATTATCAAACAAAAAGAACAGCATCTATAAGATGGTGCACTTAAGGAGAAAACACGCTCAAAACCTCCTAACATTCACAATCACGGATCTAAATATTTTGTGAGACTTGGAGATATCCAGTGGGCTAAGAAATAAATTTTTCTGGACACCAAGGACAGTGAGTGATAATAATATAGACATATTCTATAAGTTGGAATGTAAAGATTTGGATAGAATGGTATCAGAGGACAAAAAGAGGTGGTTTAACAGCAATTTGAGTCATGGGGAACAGCAAGCAATTAAGGTATTGCAACAAGATGATAGTATTATTATCAGGCAGGGGGATAAAGGAGGTAATATTGTGATCATGAATCGAGTAGACTATGAACGAGAAGTGTATGCCCAATTGAGTGATGAGAAATGTTATGAAAAAAATCACTTATAATCCCATTACATATTTGACAAGTAGGATTAAAGAGCTACTAAAGACATGGCACTAACAGTGTCTATTGGAGATGATGAATATTTTTATCAGAGAGTGGATCGCCCGAGATTTCCATGTCTTTACACTCTCCCTAAGATTCATAAAAATCTTCCTTTCCCTCCAGGAAGACAAATTGTCTCTGGTATTGGAGGACCAACAGATAGATTATCAGAGTTTGTGGATATTTTCTTACAGCCCTTTGTGATTAATCTCCCTTCTTACATTAAAGATACCAAACATGTTCATAGTTTGCTAGGTGATGTACAGTGGGAAGAAGGTATGGTGATGGTGACACTAGATGTAGTCTCATTATAAACGAGTATTGGACATGAAGTGGGACTCCGGGAATTACATTAGATTTTGAATAAAAGATCCGCCAGTTTATGAGAACATACACAGATGATAATGGACATGATGTCTTTGATTTTGAACAATCATTTTTTTCTATTTAATAAGCAACGGTACAGACAAAAAAAGGAGTATCCATGGACTCGAGGTTTTCTCCTTCTCATGCCAACCTTTTTATGGGTTGGTTTGAGGAGGAGTGGATCTGGGGTCCAGGTTCCATACATTTGCAGGCATACATTCTCTATTGGGGTTGATATATTAATTACTGTTTTATGATATGGACTGGTACCACTGATCAGTTAATGGAATTTTGTAACCATCTGAATAACAATGAGGTTAACATAAAATTTACATATCAGTACAGCCAGAGGAATATCGAGTTATTGGATGTTGAACTATTCATCAAGAAAGATCAAATTCAGAGTAGACTTTATTGAAAACCGACATCGTGTAACTCTATTTTACATGCATCAAATGCACATCCGAGGCACCAAATACAGGCAATACCTTATGTTGAAATGATTCGGGCCAGAAGAAACTGCAGTAAGGAAGAGGAGTTTTGGAAATGCATTTTGGATATGGGACAGAGATTTAGACAGAGAGGATATCGTTCATTAGATATTGAGAAAGCTAAACAAAGGGCCATTAAAATCCTTAGATTAGACACATTGAGACCCAGTCCCATCTCGAGTACTAACAATGAGAGGGATAAGCTGAGGATGGTTATGGGCTACACAGGAACCTCTTCAGTCCTAAGGAAAGTTACTTATAAACATTGGGAAATTTTACTACAGGACAGAACATTAAAGGGCTGTATTACTGAGAGACCTGATATTACCCATAGCCCTAGCTATCCATTAACTCGATTGCAAGATCATTGGCTGTCTAAATACAATAGAGGTTTTTATAAATGTGGACAGTGTGGGGTATGCAAGTGGGCTTTCTATGGTAAGAACGAATTTGGAAATACAGGATCTTCAATATCGGATCTAATATCAATTGTAATACAACTTATGTGATATATCTCATAAGGTGTTTATGTGAACACATTTATACAGGAAGTACAATTAGTTCTCTTAAAGTGAGGATCAGTGAACACCTGACAGCATTGAAACAGGAAGATGAATGCTATCCATTCGTTAAACATATGAGATCATGTGACAAACAAGGATCTAGTAAATTCTTTAGATTTTTTGGTATTTGAACATGTATTTAAGGACCCTCGAGGTGGGAACAGAGAACTGTACCTTAGAAGGTGAGAGTCACTATGGATTATGCGTCTCAGAGCAGTAGAAGAGGGATTGAATATTGATCAAGAATTGGAGTATTTTGGGGGGAAATAGTGGTATACAATATGTGAGAAGGAGGGTTCTTAACCTCAGGTGTATGTTTTAGCACAAATTCATATTCTTACGTATTGTATGTAATTGATGTGCACACATTTGGAACATGATGATGGCAGTGGAGAAGTCATCTAATGATGCTGATTAGGTTTTGCACCATGTACCCAATGGGTTTTGAAGTACAATCGAGAATAATAGGAATGGTTATTAGTGTTGACGGCAATGGGGTCGAAATAGTGGGGGCCTTGAGGTCCCCATAGACACATGAGAGTACTTACTTGATAATGGGTTTTATGAGATGGTATAGTACACAGGGAAAAAAGTGAACGTAGTTATATCTTTGCCTATTTTTTTGAGGTGTCTACAAAATAATAATATATTTTGGAAAACAGTAGCAATAAGGAGATCTAAAAACTGCCCCCTCACATGGTTAGGTGAGAAGGAAGAATGTAAACCTCCAAGTAAAATTAATTCTACTGAAAAAGGAACAGGGGTGAAAAAATTCTCTTATAAAAAAAAAAGGGCTTGAGCAATGCTGGCAGTGTGGAATGTAGAGTTTATTTTAAACCACATTGTGAGGAAACAAGTTGTTCATTGCGTAGCCTGCAAACATAATGGGACAACATTCGCCCTCCACTAGGAACCAAACACCCCATTGCAGCCCTTGATTCTCACAGGGTAGAGCAGCAGAGCAGTCCAAGGCCTACTCATGGGAGGGAGTGTGGGCTAGTAATCACCATTCGCTAGCACGTAGTAATAACACTCAATAAATAATTGTCAGGTCTGCATTTTTCTGGTTGGCCAAGATGGTGGACGTCTTTCTGTGAGCTCTCTGCTCTCTAGAGGAGACTGATCTCCAATCCTGCTGCTGGTTCTGACTGGTCATCAGCCCCGGGACCAGCTCGTCCCTGAAGCCCTAGAGGACCAGTGGATGCAGCCTTTCTCTGCTCCTGAGCGTGCGACACAGAGGAGGCATTGCAGCCCTCGACGTGGCCTGGGGTGTTTGGCAGCAGCGGAGAGTGAGATCTGTACCCAGCCCTTAGGCCTACCTCCCTGTCAGTGCAGTGCGGGAGGCTTGCTGTGGCGGTGGAAAGAGAGCACAGAGTCACAGGCCCCCAGTGTTTCACCCTTTTGAGCCCCGGAGGTGGCCAGGGATGGACTCACGACCAAGGATGGCCAGCGGGAGCGGGCCAGCGGGAGGGGCCCGGCTTAAATGTAGTTACAGTACTTTCGGGGGACCCACCCTTAAGATTCCGGTCCTGGGCCCCTGGCAGCATGGGGCCATGGCCGGTGCCGCCCACTTGGGACCGGAGTTCTGCACTGCGGGCTTCGGGTGCCCTTATTCAGGACTCATGACACCAGGCTGGTCCTTGGGATTCAATGGGCCTATCTTCTACTGGCAACAAACTCTCTGAGCCCGGTAAAGCTTACAGTTTTTTTTTTAATGTATCATCAGCTTTATTCGATCAATTGATCATAAAAGCAACATAAAAACAAGGATAATAGATAGTACATAAATAGATAAATACACATCTATAGATTATTAAAACATTAAAACAATAATAAACTTGAATTACACATAAAACTCAGAACTTATCTATAAGAGAGGTGAAACCTAAGGTTGCTCTTTGGAGATGACATCGTATACGCCAAGCTGTTGCTAAATACTTGCTTACTGGAAGAATTACATCGGCTGAATTATGGCTTTTTAGAACCCGTAGAGCCAAGGAACAATTCCTAAATCCCATAGCACTGCAAGTATTGCGAATCCATTTTGATCGCTTACAGTTGTTTCATTAACCACCCCCCATGAACCCACACCCACATTCGGGACATTACTTAACCGCTACAGGCTCTAAGGGCAGAACTGGCTGGCTTCATCCTTTCTGAGAGGCAAGTTTGTTCAGATTACCCCTTGACTTCCTCAGTTTGACTCCACGCCGGAGGCTGGTGGGGGACCTGACTGCTCGTACTGCTAGGGTTGGGTCCTTCCGTTGTGCATGTTGGTCAGGGCCTGTGTTCCCCGCACTGTTTTGACACCATCGTACCCAGCCCCTGTGGTGCTCCAGAGACCCTGGTCTAAATTTGGGCTGCTCTTCCATCCAGCACTGTACCCCTCTCATGAAGCGGCTGTGGATTTTGAACCAAGTCCTCACTCCTTGACTAGTGCTGGCTCCAGTATAGGACATGTTGAGACCCCCTCCAGCACAGATGCATTCTAAAATAGATAAATGTGTGGCTTCACAGGCCCCTGCCGCCAAACAAGACTCTACTGTAGCACCCCCCCTTCCTCAGGCGAGTCAACGCTACACCTCTGTTATTCTTCTCGCCATCTAGGCCTCCTGCTCTGCACCACAGTGCAGAATTAGGGAAGTTGGCGTTGATGTCGGCCTTCTACATCAGGATCTCTGCAGCACTGTGGAGCGTGTCACCAGCAACGAAGGCAGGATATCGGACCTAGAGGAGTCTGTGTCAACCTTGAAGGCAGAAGTGGCTCTATTGACCACAGAGTCCCGGAGTTTGGCCCGCCGGAACACCTCCAGTTTGTAGGTTTCCCTGAGAGGGTTGAAGGACCATTGCATGAGAATTTGCTTGAGAAATGGATCCTATCCTAGGTCCCAGTGTAGCACCTCTCCTCATGTTTTGTGGTGAAATGGACCCACAGGTCCTTGGTGGCTGCCTCTCATCTAGGGGTTCCCCCTCACCCTTCATTGCAAAGATACTAAACTTCAAGGACAGACATGCGGTGCTCATGACCTACACACTTTCAATGGGCTGAAATTCTGGTGCTTCCCAATTACACGTGCCAGGTATAGTGCCAACAGAAACCCTTTGAGGCTGTCAAGAAGAAGCTGAAACTGTTGGACTTGCAATACATGCTCCTCTTCTCTGCACACTTCAGGGTGATTCAAGCAGGCAAATCCTTTTTCTCTGCTACTCCAGAGCCACCCTCGGAATGGGCCATGGATATCCAAACACTGCGTCAGAACTTGCCTTCCCCACGTGGGACGGAGTCAAGAAAGACCTTTGGATGGCAACACCCACTGCGGGGACCATGGTGGACAAGGAGACTCCACTAAGAGCTGCCTGGGCTGGGGTGGTCCCCCTCCTTCTCCGCAGTAGACGTGCCCAGCCCCACAAGAGGGGTGCTGGGGGTGCAACTGACATGGATGACCCGTCCCCCTGGTGGACTTGGTGGCCCTCCTCAGTGATGCAGGGGGGGAGTGAATGGAGACGCTACCTGAGGAAGGATCTTACTGACGACACTTGGACTTCCATATTTTCTTGAGCCAGTAGCATTGTATCCTTACTGATGAATGATTCTGTTGCTCCCACAGGTTTTTCTTGTTTATGTCATTTTTTTCTGTTGGGGGCGAAAGATGCTTCTTACGTGGAAGTGTGGTGTGGGCGGATAGTTGGGGGTACATTTAGGATGTTTTGGCCCATTACATCGTATGTTTGTTTTTGTTTTAGGTAGGCTGTGACCCTTGTTCACTTTTACTCATGGGAGGTTCCTGTGGGCACTCCCTGGTCCATAGAGAACTGTATGACATCCAATGGTCTTTAAAGTAATGTCATGGAATGTCAACGGCCTCAACTATTGCATAAAGTGGAGTGCCGTCATGGGCTTTGCTAAATGCCATACACCAGGTGTACTTTTACTCAAAGAGACGCACCTTCAGGGTAGCCAATGCCAACTCCCGGCTAGGTATGGATATGACAAAGTATACCACACATGTCAATTAAACTGCACCCAGGACTGGCTGCCCTAATCCATAAGCATTTCCCTATGGTGGTAATTTGTAGCAGAATTCCAGTCTTAGGAACTAAACCCCTTCCTGAAGCAAAATGGTGGCTCAGTGACTTTGCTGGGTGTACTCTGGACAGCCGGCAAGGTGTTTATGAGGGGGCTTGCTTGCACGCACTTTCGCAGTCAAGATAAGCAGCAGACATCCCAGATCATGAATATGGAGGCAAGCGTAGCATGGGTGATAGCCCAGTCAGATGTAAAAACTAGTGAACCACGTCAGCTCATACTAGATAGGCTCTCACTATGGCAGCTATGTTTTGAGGAGACCAGACAGTGATGGCATCACAGAGCAGAGTCTACAACTGTGGAGACAAGTCGGGTAAGCTTGTTGTGAGGTTATTTTAGCATTTATGTTCGGACATTTATTTTAGCTTGGGTCTGAGGCATGTGCCCTCTCACCTAGTCACTTGCCATTTCATTAATTTTATCTTAGCAAGACTTCACTTTAGCTTACCGGGAATTGCCCATTCAGCAAGTACAGTGTCTTCCCTACACAGAAAAATGTTTTGTCACATTAGGGCAGTTCTCAGAACAACAAGATGTTTTATTATAAAACACTGTCTTAGAGGGGACATTCCAGCCAGCCCGCCATCTCATGCTGCATGTTGTGGCAGTTTCTGCTGAAACTCCATGCTTCCTCTTCGTCTATGTTAGAGGACTCCCAGCAGACTAACAGACCTGTTCTTTACTTCTGAACACAGGTAGGGGGATTGGGTTTTCTTCCTCGGACTAGATGGGTGGATTAGGGCTACCACTGCAGTTTGCTCTTAGGTAGAAACTTAGTACTGCAGGTAGGAATATTAGACAATATAGTGGGACTTTTCCTGTATTTCACTCTCTTAGTCATTTCTGTAGTAGTGTTGTGTTTCACTATCCTCATATATGAAATTCATGCCTTTTTACATAGAATGTAGTTGCTTCAATCAAACCTTTTGGACCAAATCCTGCTTCTGTTTTTCTGTGCATGCATGAGACTTATGTAAGTGAGAGAAAGGATAGAGTCTCATGTGATAGGCTGCCACAATTCACTTTTATGTCTGGTACTGGTGAGGTGCTGCTAGCTAGCCGGAAGGGTGACGCCGACAGTTGTCCCACAGTGTGGGATCAAACTCAGTCCCCCAGGCTCGCTGGTGCTGAAGCCCAAAATCCAGCAGTCTCATTACTACAATTGGAGACCTACGACAAGCCCTTGTACTGACTCATGTCCCTGGTGGATAGGGTGGTGCCTAATAAATTCAGTAATAGAAGTTTATAGGGAACACTGGCGCTCACTTGACACTGGTAAACCCTGATTATCAAACAAAAAGAACAACATCTATAAGATGGTGCACTTAAGGAGAAAACACGCTCAAAACCTCCTAACATTCACAATCACGGATCTAAATATTTTGTGAGACTTGGAGATATCCAGTGGGCTAAGAAATACATTTTTCTGGACACCAAGGACAGTGAGTGATAATAATATAGACATATTCTATAAGTTGGAATGTAAAGATTTGGATAGAATGGTATCAGAGGACAAAAAGAGGTGGTTTAACAGCAATTTGAGTCATGGGGAACAGCAAGCAATTAAGGTATTGCAACAAGATGATAGTATTATTATCAGGCAGGGGGATAAAGGAGGTAATATTGTGATCATGAATCGAGTAGACTATGAACGAGAAGTGTATGCCCAATTGAGTGGAGAAATGTTATGAAAAAAATCACTTATAATCCCATTACATATTTGACAAGTAGGATTAAAGAGCTACTAAAGACATGGCACTAACAGTGTCTATTGGAGATGATGAATATTTTTATCGGAGAGTGGATCGCCCGAGATTTCCATGTCTTTACACTCTCCCTAAGATTCATAAAAATCTTCCTTTCCCTCCAGGAAGACAAATTGTCTCTGGTATTGGAGGACCAACAGATAGATTATCAGAGTTTGTGGATATTTTCTTACAGCCCTTTGTGATTAATCTCCCTTCTTACATTAAAGATACCAAACATGTTCATAGTTTGCTAGGTGATGTACAGTGGGAAGAAGGTATGGTGATGGTGACACTAGATATAGTCTCATTATAAACGAGTATTGGACATGAAGTGGGACTCCGAGCATTACATTAGATTTTGAATAAAAGATCCGCCAGTTTATGGGAACATACACAGATGATAATGGACATGATGTCTTTGATTTTGAACAATCATTTTTTTCTATTTAATAAGCAACGGTACAGACAAAAAAAAGGAGTATCCATGGACTCGAGGTTTTCTCCTTCTCATGCCAACCTTTTTATGGGTTGGTTTGAGGAGGAGTGGATCTGGGGTCCAGGTTCCATACATTTGCAGGCATACATTCTCTATTGGGGTTGATATATTAATTACTGTTTCATGATATGGACTGGTACCACTGATCAGTTAATGGAATTTTGTAACCATCTGAATAACAATGAGGTTAACATAAAATTTACATATCAGTACAGCCAGAGGAATATCGAGTTATTGGATGGTGAACTATTCATCAAGAAAGATCAAATTCAGAGTAGACTTTATCGAAAACCAACATCGTGTAACTCTATTTTACAT
The DNA here is from genome assembly GCF_031143425.1 of Pleurodeles waltl. NCBI lineage: Eukaryota > Metazoa > Chordata > Amphibia > Caudata > Salamandridae > Pleurodeles > Pleurodeles waltl. The sequence goes on from NC_090440.1 coordinate 361,164,426, forward strand.
GCATCAAATGCACATCCGAGGCACCAAATACAGGCAATACCTTATGTTGAAATGATTCGGGCCAGAAGAAACTGCAGTAAGGAAGAGGAGTTTTGGAAATGCATTTTGGATATGGGACAGAGATTTAGACAGAGAGGATATCGTTCATTAGATATTGAGAAAGCTAAACAAAGGGCCATTAAAATCCTTAGATTAGACACATTGAGACCCAGTCCCATCTCGAGTACGAACAATGAGAGGGATAAGCTGAGGATGGTTATGGGCTACACAGGAACCTCTTCAGTCCTAAGGAAAGTTACATATAAACATTGGGAAATTTTACTACAGGACAAAACATTAAAGGGCTGTATTACTGAGAGACCTGAGATTACCCATAGCCCTAGCTATCCATTAACTCGATCGCAAGATCATTGGCTGTCTAAATACAATAGAGGTTTTTATAAATGTGGACAGTGTGGGGTATGCAAGTGGGCTTTCTATGGTAAGAATGAATTTGGAAATACAGGATCTTCAATATCGGATCTAATATCAATTGTAATACAACTTATGTGATATATCTCATAAGGTGTTTATGTGAACACATTTATACAGGAAGTACAATTAGTTCTCTTAAAGTGAGGATCAGTGAACACCTGACAGCATTGAAACAGGAAGATGAACGCTATCCATTCGTTAAACATATGAGATCATGTGACAAACAAGGATCTAGTAAATTCTTTAGATTTTTTGGTATTTGAACATGTATTTAAGGACTCTCGAGGTGGGAACAGAGAACTGTACCTTAGAGGGTGAGAATCACTATGGATTATGCGTCTCAGAGCAGTAGAAGAGGGATTGAATATTGATCAAGAATTGGAGTATTTTGGGGGGAATAGTGGTATACAATATGTGAGAAGGAGGGTTATTAACCTCAGGTGTATGTTTTAGCACAAATTCATATTCTTACTTATTGTATGTAATTGATGTGCACACATTTGGAACATGATGATGGCAGTGGAGAAGTAATCTAATGATGCTGATTAGGTTTTGCACCATGTACCCAATGGGTTTTGAAGTACAATCGAGAATAATAGGAATGGTTATTAGTGTTGACGGCAATGGGGTCGAAATAGTGGGGGCCTTGAGGTCCCCATAGACACATGAGAGTACTTACTTGATAATGGGTTTTATGAGATGTTATAGTACACAGGGAAAAAAGTGAACGTAGTTATATCTTTGCCTATTTTTTTGAGGTGTCTACAAAATAATAAAATATGGAGACGCTGATATAAATGACAGCGTTGAATACTTGAGTTTGAAGTCTCTTTTCTATGTTTCGATATTCGTACTTAGAATTAATGAGTTGGGAAAGTAAGAGAGCAGAGCTATGCCCTTCTGTAAATATGAATAGTCCTTTTTAGACTGAATGAAAGAGTGGAGTTTTTTTTTTACTGGTCTATGGTATACTATTAGAAGAACATGGCGACAATGTTGAATGGGAGAGCTTTAGTGTTCCAGTCCCTTTTCTATGTTTTACAAGTCCAGTTTGGATGACGGACTACTGTTTGGCTTGGCGTTACACATGAGACGGCTATTGCAAGTCTTGCCGTTAGAGGTTGTTCGAAAAATACGGAGTTACAAGTAAATATGAATAGTTCGGTTTAGATCGAATGAGAGAGCAGAGTTACTTCTTTACTGGTCTGGTCTGAGGTGTACTATTAGAAGAACATGGCAACAATATTGATTGTGAGAGCTTTAGTGTGCCAGTCTGTTTTCTATGTTTTGCAAATCCGATTTAAACCGAAGGGATGACGGACTACTGTTTAGTTTGGCATTACACACAATACAGCTATAGCACGTTTTACCGTTAGCAGTTCTTCTGAAAAATATGGAGTTACAGGTAAGCAAAAATGCCTATAAAGTGGTTTTCAGTAATGAGGCAGGGGAGGATTTCTTGGGGACAACATTGATACTGGGATGAGTTGGTTCTGGCATTTTTTATCATTTATTAAGGATCTCAGTATAGATGGACTATTCCCGTAGACGGGGTAATGACAAGGATAGCCGAGTTGCAATATATTGGCACATAGGCTCTCATTAGGAGGCTGGTGGTCATGAGACCGCCAGCCTCGCTGTGGCAGTACTTCTGCTGGGGTGTAGCGGTAAGGACCTCCACAAGGACGCCAAGCCTCCACAACCCCACCAGGCCCGCCGGTGCAATCGCACCGTCGCGGGCGGCAGGGAGCACCTGCAACCCGACGGCAGGCCTCAGCCTGCCATCCTGATTACGAGGTTGCACACCGCCAGGCTTTCTGTGGCGGTCACTCTGCCACAAAAACCCTGGCGGTGACGCACCCGGTTTCAGGAATCTTTATTCCTGTCGCCGGCACACACATACACACGTCCCAACACATCCACACATTCCCCCCATCCATCCGCACACTCAAATCCCTACCCCTTCACGCTCGCATGCATTGACATATACACACATGCAGCACACGCATACATGCACTCCGACACCCCCACTCACTCGCATTCATCCACACAGACATCCCCAGTCACTCATATTCATCCACACAGACACCCCCATACATGCGCACATACACGCGCACACACATTCACATTTACTCGCAGACATCCATGCATTCAGCACCCCCTACGCAAACATGCACACACGCACCCAGACACACAGACCCTCACCCCTTTTGGATGCCCACTTACCTTCTCAATTGAGGGGAACATCCGGGAGGGGATGGGTCCTGGCAATCTTCCCTCACCACCACCAACACACCAGCAGGACTTTGCCAAGCCGTATTACGATTGTAATATGGCGGGCAGAGTCCTGCTGGCGTGGCGGTGCTGACGAGGGAACTGCCTCTGCAGCGCTGACCGCCAGCACGACTGCTAGCTGCTTTCCACCTCAATAATGGCGGAAAGCAGCCAGCACTCATACATAGCAATGGCCGTAATGTAGTTTACATTTATATTATTTATGACTCATGTTTATGTTTATTATTATACTTACAGGTCATCACAGGGAGTGTGAACATAATATTGCATCAAATGGAATGTGGAAAATATTGAATTGGTGGTGAGTTTTGAAGTTTTTGTTTTCCATTTGAGGGTATTTACCTAAATAATAATAAGAGATGGAATATGTTCACTTGTATTGGTAATGACTATGCATGTCTCGGGGATAGGCACTAATAAGAGGGAGTGAGTTAACGACCTAGACTCAGTTACTAACATGTACTATCCATTGGATACAGGGTGTGAGGGTTTTCATGGGGCATGAAGGACTAGTGCCTATTTGGTTATCTGGGATCTATGGGGCCTCCACATGTGTGCGCATGAATGATCATAACATATACATGTTGGCATGAAGTAAGGTATGATAACTAATGTGTATATAATGTATTTAAAGGAGAATATCTTGTCTCAAGAGGTGTATTGAAAAATATTTCAAGTCATGTTGAAAAATGACAGCTGATAATGCATGAAACACAGAATTATGGTGTAACTATGTTTGGTTTCCACACGGTTTAAGATTGGTAGATATTGGTGATGTTTCTAAGACTATGTTATCAAAATGTGTTATGACATGGCAGTTTATATAATATTCACAGCCCTGAGGAAGTCATGGGGACACATCCAAAGATGAAACATGTGTTGGTTGGTGGAATTGAGCTGCATATCAGAAGATTGATGGAATGGAATTAAAAATATTGAATTGAAATACTGGATTTCCAGATTGAAATTTGTCTGTTATTGATTGATGGAAACCTAGCGTGGGATAACATATGGTCTGGAATGGACTCTACAAAGAGTGTGAACTAATTTGTTTATATATGTCAAGGCATGTGCCTTAATTGATTGTAGTAGGGTGGTGCCTAGTATCCAAGTCCCAGGCCGAAGGTTGTTATCCAAGACCTGAGATATCACAAAAGCATTTGCAGATTATTACTGTGCATTATATGCACACTGCCCACAGTCTTGTTTGTGGATTTACTACTGTGTTCTCTTGAAATGGCAGTTGCCGCAGAGCTTGATGAACTCTTGACCCTCAAAGAGGTGGCTGCAGCTCTCTCTGCAATGAATTCCGGCAAGACTCAGGAGACAGGATGATTTCCCAGTATAGTATTAGAAGAAATACCGCACAGCCCTTACACCTCACCTCTTGGCTCTTTACAACGGCACAATAACCAAAGGCTGTTTCCCATCAGAACTTAATGAAGTGGCTATTGTGGTCCTGAACAAAGTCAGGAAATTCCTAATTCAGATCTCAAAATCTATGCTAAAGTGCTGGCCAATCACCTGCCCCAGGTTCTCACTGCTTTGATCCATCCCGATCAATGTGGGTTCATGCCCTGTTGTGGTATACGTCACTGCAGTACTGGAGTACCATCACTTACTACCTGGCTCCAATGCTCTTCTTCTCATAGACTGTGAGAAAGCTATTGACTTCCTTGATTGGAATTTTCTGTGAGATGTCCCGGCCTGGACAGGCATTGGGGCCCGTTTTATTTTCAATATTCAGACTTTATATGCAGGGCCCTTGGCACTGATCTGTATGAACAGCTCCCTCTCAGGGACATTTCTGAGCCAAAGGGGGACTAGACATGATGGCCCCCTGTCCCACCCTCCTCTTTGTCTTAGCAATCGAGTCCCTGGCACCTTGGGTCCGCTGCAAAGCACAGCTTTGGAGGTTCCAATGGAATATGGGAGTTGAGGAAAACTGTACCTCACTTTATGCTGATGATGTCTTATTTTTCCTAATCGATCTGGAGGAAGGGGCTCCAGAATACTACATATGCTTGCTCTTTACAGCTGAACCTCCGGCCTAATTGTCAACCACTCGAAGTCCCTGCTGTTTCCACTGATGGGCGCCTTGCACGACAACAGCTGGCACGTTCCCATCCCCCTCAGGTGTCTAAGCTTGCTTTACTTTGGCATGTAAATTTCACCTCTCCCTGATCTGGTATGGTGGTTGAATCTGAAGCCCTTAGTGACATACATGCATGGTGATCTGGAGCGATGGCCCTCCCTTCTTTTCAATATTATAGGCAGGAATGCATTGTTTAAAATTATGGTGTTGCCTTGCTTTCCTTACGTCCTGCAGAACTTTCCTCATGCCATTCCCAGGGCTTGATTATGCTCCGTCCAGGCCACGGTGGGACCATTCTTGTGGGCACACAGGGTTCCCCGCATGGCGTTTGGTAGGTGCATACAGTCCACCTTTGATGGTGGCCTAGCGGCAGTCAAACTCCAAATCTATTACTGGGCCTCCCAATTGGTAGTTCTGAATGACTGATTGTTCGGATGTCATGAGATCCGGCATACCAGGCAGAGACGTTCCTCATGTCCTGGGACGTGATGGTGGACCGTCTGTACAGATCATCTGTCCCCTACTCCCTCTCAGACTTGACCAAAGTGATCTTCACTGCATGGTGCATGGCTATGAACTGGACTGGCTTGGGTGGGGGAGAAGGGCAAAGCTCCAAACACCCCTATGGAAGGGTGCCTTGCTCAGCCAAGTAGCTGCCTTGGAAGGGTTTGGGAGATGGTATCTGATCAGTATCTCATGTCTAGGTGATGTATGACTTGGTTCACATATACAGTCCATCTCAGACTTGCAAGCCGACTTTTAAATACATCACTCCCAGTTCTTCAGATTCATACAACTCCACCACACTGTGCCAGTGCCTAGGTACATCTTGGAGGGGGTCCCTGAATCTAGCTCAATGAAAGGCATGTTTCTTATGGCCTGTTGGTGCGGGGGGTCTCACACCGCTCCCAGGTCATCCTTGCACTGGACCTTCTCCTGGGTCTCCCAGTGGAAGCCCTGGGTTGGCGCCCTGGAGGATGGGAAATGGAGAGAAGCACTCCTGGCCCCACGACAATTAACCATTTTCTTCCATCTCCGGATGAGCCAGGAAAAAGTCTTACACACTACATATTTGACCCCGCTGAGGTTATGGAAGGCGGGCAAGCTCCCATTGACCTCATGTCTTAGATATGGGGCAGATGAAGCAGACTTGAACCACTTGATCAGGTTGTGCCCCGATATACACTAATACTGGTCCCGACTCCTGGGTCTTGGGAAGGCCCATTGACTGTTCACCAAAGATTGGATTCCTGGGCCTGCTAAAGGATTTGGGGGGAGGCACTCTGAAATATATCTTGTGGGGATGGGTGTATTACTTGGGAAAAGGGACATCGCCTAGAACTATAATTCGAATGCTGCACCAGACTTGTTGACTTTGCAGAGGTTGATGGAGTGGTGTTCAAAATTGGAGGAGCCGGTGCACTCTGTCACGACTTACGTGCTGCTTGCGCCAGGAAACCGCAGATCTAGTGGCGTGGGTCTTGAAGGTTCGGCTTTGGCCCAGAAAGGGGCGACTCTTTCTAGTAGCCACAGTGCTTTCGGCGATGGAACTGCCAAGAACAGACCGTGCCCTTTAGAAATAGTGCCAGAGGGAAAAAAACCCAAAAAAGGGGAAAAAACCTCCAAACAGTGGATTCCTGAAACAAGAACAAAACCAGGAATCAAAAGAAACAAAAATGCAGGTAAATGCAAAACGGAAAAGATTCAGAACCAAAGGCCAAGAATCAGGAGCAAAGACACAATCAGAGCAGATAGTGTTGCAGCGCAAGGAAAGGGAGAAAACAGAGCCCTTATATACCAAGAAACAGGAAGTGACCAACAGGAAGTAAAAAGACACCATCTTAGATAGGGAAGAAGTACATAGAATAGAATAGAACAGGAACCATAGAAAATAGGGAACAATGAATTCTGGGAAGAATGAGGAAACCTGGGAAGGGGGAAAGACATAAAGAAAGGACAGAAAATGCCCCAGAAAATAAAGAAGAAAAAGAAGAAGGAAAAGAAGAAAAAGAAACAGGTAAGGAGGGGTCAGGGGAAAACGGGGAAGCAACAGAAGGCAGAGCGAGGCCCCAAGTAAAATCTGGGGCCTCGTGCTGTGCAGAGAAGGCTCGGGGCGCGCCGTGTCCTGAGAACGCGCTGTGCGGCGCGAGCCGAATGTTCGGCTTGCGCCGTGCCACGCGGCGCGACAGTAGGTCCCCCCCCCGAAGGTCCAGGTTTGAAGGGAAACAAATGATGAAAACGAGAAATCAAAAGAGGGGCGTGGACAGAAGATGCATCTTCCCATGAGCATTCACTACGAGGATAACCCTTCCAATGAATCAAATACTGAAGACGTCGGTGAAAAAGGCGAGAGTCACAAATCTCCTGAACCTCATATTCAGGGACATCATTCACCAACACAGGAGGAGGACAAGGAAACTGACGAGAGAAAGGATCAGGGACATAAGGTTTGAGCTGGGATACATGAAAGACCGGATGAATTTTCCAAGTATGAGGCAAGCGAAGACGAACAGTGACAGGATTGATCAACTGAAGAATACGAAAAGGCCCATAATAGCGAGGCGTGAACTTATTGAGAGAAAGGCGAGAGGGCAAGAATTTAGAAGAAAGCCAGACTTTATCATGAGGGTGATAATCTGGAGTGGGTCCACGTTTCTTATCAGCGATCTTCTTCATATATCTCTTGGTGTTCAATAAATTAGATCTAATTAGTTTATGGATTTGCAGGAGACGTTTGGAAAAAGATGTAATTGCAGGCAGAGGAGAGGTAGTTTGAGGAGAAGTAGGAAAAGAGGTAGGATGATAGCCATAGGAGCAGAAAAAAGGAGTGACCTTGGAGGCATTATGGACAGTATTGTTGTAGGAATATTCAGCAATAGGAAGATATGTGTTCCAATTGCTTTGGGTGGAATTACAAAAACAGCGAAGGTATTGTTCTAATCCTTGGTTCAATCGCTCGGTCTGTCCATTGGTCTGAGGATGGAAACCGGATGACAGAGCTATATTGATATTCAGTGTCTTGCAAAAATATTTCCAAAACCGAGAAATATACTGAGGTCCCCTGTCAGACACAATGGTATGTGGAAGTCCATGGAGACGGAAAATATGGTCAATAAATATCTGGCTCAATTCTTGGGATGTAGGTAACTTCTTTAGGGCAGTGAAGTGAGCCATTTTAGTGAAAGAATCAACAGTGACCATGATAACCTGGTTTCCAGCTGATGATGGAAGTGAACACATGAAATCAGTGGAAATAGTATGCCATGGAGTTGGTGGAACTGGCAAAGGCTGTAGTAATCCTGCAGGTCTGCTATGGGGAATCTTGATTTGAGCACATACAGGGCAAGCCTGAACGTATCTTTCGACATCTGATTTCCAGGTAGGCCACCAGAAAGATCGCGAAAGAAGTTCTTGTGTGGCCTTAAATACCTCTATGACCAGCAATCGGTGAATCATGGCACATCTGTAATGCCTTGTCTCGAACTCTGTTAGTAGGGAGGAATAACAGATTTTGATGATAATAGTGTCCTTCCTTCTTGCATAAAAAGGTTCTTAATTTCTCTATTTCGCTATTAGACAGGCTGGAGTACTCCAGTTGTACCTCCTCCAGAAAAGATTGAGCAACTCCAATGATTTTACTAGGCTCCAGTAGAAATTGAGACTGGGAAGGAGTACAATCTGGATAACGGCGAGACAGAGCATCAGCCAGAATGTTTTGAGATCCAGGTATATAGGTGATGTAAAAGTCATACTGGCTGAAGAAAAAGGCCCAACGGGCCTGACGACTATTTTGGCATACAAAATTACGTAGACATTGCAGATTACGATGATCTGTTCGCACCTCGAATGGCTCCTTGGAACCCATCAGAAACTGTCTCCATTCGATGCAGGCTGTCTTTAGAGCTAGCAACTCTCTTTCTAGCACTGAGTAATGTTGTTCTGCTGAAGAGAGAATATGGGACAGATAGAAAACAGGATGTTCAAGACCATCATCCTCTTGAAATTGAAGTAAGACAGCTCCAATAGCTCTTTCGGAAGCATCAGTAACTACAATAAACTGTTTATTGGTATCTGGGTGTCTTAAGATGGGAGCTTGAGTGAATGCCTTTTTTAAATCTTGAAAAGCTGTTTCAGCCGCCTTAGTCCAGACAAACCCCTGTTTAAGATGTTCCTTCTTTAAAGTATGGGTTATATGGCTGGTCTGTTTAGCAAAGTCTTGAATGAACTGCCGGTAAAAGTTTGCTAATCCTAGGAAACATTGTGTTTCTTTAATAGACGAGGGAGAAGGCCAATCGAGAATTGCTTGTACCTTTTCTTGGTCCATAGCTATGCCGGTGGGACTTAAATGATAACCCAGATATTTGACTTCCGTCTTATCGAACTCACACTTCTCGGGTTTACAGGAGAGTTGATGTGCTCGGAGTCTTTGAAGGACTTGTTTCACATGAGAAGAATGAAATGCGGGATGTCTGGAAAAAATAAGGATGTCGTCTAAGTAAATTACGACTGTCTGGTTCAAGAGATCGGAAAATATTGAATCCATAAATCTTTGAAATATTGCAGGGGCGTTCGTAAGACCAAAAGGCATGACTTTATACTCAAAATGACCAAACGGTGTCCTGAATGCTGTTTTCCACTCATCTCCTTCTTTTATACGTAAAAGGTGGTAAGCTCCTCGAAGATCCAACTTGGTAAAACGTTGAGCCCCTCTGACTGCCTCTAGAATATCCTTGATGAGGGGCAAAGGATAACGATCCTTGATAGTTATTTTGTTTAGGCCTCGAAAATCTAGGCAAGGACGAAGGTCTTTGGTCTTCTTAGGTACAAAAAAGAGAGGAGCCCCTGCCGGAGAAGACGATGGAACAATGAGTCCACTCTGTACGTTTTCCTCCAGATACTCCTTAAGAACTTCCTTTTCAGGTTCCGTGAGAGAATACATCCTCCCAAAGGGAACGACTGTTCCAGGTTCCAAAGGAATAGCACAATCGTACTCTCGATGTGGAGGTAATACAGGTCTGGATGGTTTTAGAAACACGTCTTGGAACTCTAAATAATGTTCAGGGACTCCTTGGACAGTATTGATGGAATACTCCGTAGTACTCTTAATAGGTGTTAATCTGTTTGGTGACCAATATTTATCGGAAGCAAAGCAGTTTTCTTGACAAAACTGTGAGGATAATGAAATTGTCCGGGTTACCCAGTTCACATATGGATTATGTCTTGTAAACCATGGAATTCCGAGAATAATGGTATGGTTGGGAGACGAAATGAGATCAAAGGTGATGTGCTCTTGATGATTATCAAACTGTAAATTCAACATCAGGGTCGTAGTATCGACTGGACCTGAGGATATCAAGGATCCATCCACTGTGTGCACTTGTTCAGGAATGTCTTTGGGTTGTGTAGGAATCTGTTGCTTAGTGGCCCAAGTCTTGTCCATGTATATACCACTAGCACCACAATCCAACAATGCCATTGTTCTTTCTTGGCGGCCATCAGGTAGTTGTAATATGACAGGTAACACGAACAAGTATCTAGTATTGTCATTAAATGAACTGATAGAAGGTATAGCCGATGATCCCGTCCCCTCCCTTCTTACAGAGGACGGGAAGTGGCGTTTCCCGAGGTTTTAGGTGGACGTACAGGACAGGTACGAAGCATGTGACCAGCAGAACCACAGTATAGGCATAATCCTTTCTTCCGTCTGTCTTCCTTCTCACTAGCGGAGAGCGGCCCTCGAGTAGTATCCACTTGCATGGGTTCCCCTTCTGTGTCTCTAGCAGGGGGACGAGATTCCTCAGGACGAGGTAGATACATCCGTGAAGAGTTTGGCTGAGAGGATCCTCTACTCCTTCTCTTCTCCATTCGTCGTTCTTGAAGACGATACTCGATGGAAAGTGCTTGATCCATCAAGCCACGAAGATCTTCAACTCTAGTGGAATGTACTAATTCATCCTTTATTTCTTCCTTAAGTCCTCTGCGGAACAGAGTTACCAGGGTACGCTCTACCCAAGTGGTCTCTGCCGCTAACTGACGGAAACGTGTAATATATTGAAGGACATCTTGGGAACCCTGCTGGATATCACATAATGCTTCTTCTGCCGAGACTTCCAATCCTGGACGATTAAACATCTGTTTGAAGCGGGTCACGAAGGCAGAATAGTCCGACAATACAGGATCATTGGACGACACCATCGGGGTTGCCCAGGCCAAGGCAGGACCGGATAATGCACTAATAAGATATCCCACCTTTGTTCTGTCATGAGAGAATTGGGTAGGTCTGAAGGCAAAGTACACCGTTAGTGCATCCAGGAATTCACGTAGTTTAGTTGGTTCACCAGAGAAGCGAGGAGTAGAGGCGGAGATAGTCGGAACATCGCCACTGCGGAGGGCCAGAGCCTGTCGTAACACCGCATTCTCATTGCGCAATTGTTGCAATTCCTGAGCTTGTTGTTGAATGGTAGTCAAAAGAGATGGATCAGGATCTGCAGCCGCCGCCACTGTATCATCCATAGTGTCCGAAGACGTCGGAATGGTTGGGCGCTGCAATCTGTCACGACTTACGTGCTGCTTGCGCCAGGAAACCGCAGATCTAGTGGCGTGGGTCTTGAAGGTTCGGCTTTGGCCCAGAAAGGGGCGACTCTTTCTAGTAGCCACGGTGCTGTCGGCGATGGAACTGCCAAGAACAGACCGTGCCCTTTAGAAATAGTGCCAGAGGGAAAAAAACCCAAAAAAGGGGAAAAAACCTCCAAACAGTGGATTCCTGAAACAAGAACAAAACCAGGAATCAAAAGAAACAAAAATGCAGGTAAATGCAAAACGGAAAAGATTCAGAACCAAAGGCCAAGAATCAGGAGCAAAGACACAATCAGAGCAGATAGTGTTGCAGCGCAAGGAAAGGGAGAAAACAGAGCCCTTATATACCAAGAAACAGGAAGTGACCAACAGGAAGTAAAAAGACACCATCTTAGATAGGGAAGAAGTACATAGAATAGAATAGAACAGGAACCATAGAAAATAGGGAACAATGAATTCTGGGAAGAATGAGGAAACCTGGGAAGGGGGAAAGACATAAAGAAAGGACAGAAAATGCCCCAGAAAATAAAGAAGAAAAAGAAACAGGTAAGGAGGGGTCAGGGGAAAACGTGGAAGCAACAGAAGGCAGAGCGAGGCCCCAAGTAAAATCTGGGGCCTGGTGCTGTGCAGAGAAGGCTCGGGGCGCGCCGTGTCCTGAGAACGCGCTGTGCGGCGCGAGCCGAATGTTCGGCTTGCGCCGTGCCACGCGGCGCGACACACACAGCTCGTGGATACCCACACAGTCATTATAAGATATGGGGTCCTTCGTGGGAATGTTTTGGGCTCCAGGGCATGTAATTTTTATTTTCACTTGCTCCTTACACAGGATGTCATTGCCAAATGTTTTGTTTTGCCTATTCTGTTATTCGTGTTTGTTTATGATTTGTGAAAATGCAATAAAAATAGTTTATAAAAAAACACTATGCAGTAATTTACAAATATACATGCTGCTGGTGGAAATACCTTTAATGTCTTTGTGTGATCACCTCGGACCCTCTAAAGGGTCATATAAATACATCAGATGAGTATAATGACGGTTAAAGATTCATGATCAAGAAACCACGTCGAAAACTCATTATTTTAGGAGTGAATGCAATAATCATGATAAGCATTTGTATACGCACTTACTAATGTTAAGAAAACATATGCACTAATCACTGTCAATGTTATTATATGAATAATGCATTTAAAAATTAACATCAGATGAGCCTGTGTGCTTTTTATATACTTTTAATTAATAAAAATGTAATTATAAAAACAGCCCCTAGAAGGCAGCACATTTTGATCACATAACATGCGATCCTAGACTTAGCCCCGAAAGGTGCTACACAGCATGCACCATGCTTTAGATACCTTCAGGCCACAATAACTGCAACCATAGACTTAGCCCTTCAAGGCCTCTCCACACTGGTACTCCGACACACCCAGTGCTTAATTTGTGCTTGTTGTTTCCGGTGCTGAGCACCGGCACTTATTTTTGAGGGCCGGGACAAGACGGAGGAAGGGAAAAGGAAAAACGAAAAAGAGTCACAAAGGGAGAAAGTAGAAGGCTGCTAGAGTGAGCTGGAGGGGCAGGGAGTGGCTTTTTATGGATTGAAGAGGCCCGAGATGACTCCAGGATTACTTTAACAGGAGGGCTTTGGGCACCGACATGTTTTATTTACAAATTAAGCACTGGACACAGCAGTTCCTTTGCGGCCCTTGTTTTGAACAAGTAGGGGACATGGCATCTCCCAAGCCTCCACCTCCTCAAACACTGGAGCGCTGAAGGACTCCTGGTACATTCTGGCCCATTCCCAGTTGTGGAGTTCCAGTTCTAGCCAGGGGAATGCTTGAAAAGCTGAGGAAAATCCTGGGTTGGTCCTTCTTTTGGAGGCCCTACAAACTTAGAGTCAGTTCTTTTAGGGAAACTCCTCTGGGCCTTCTGGGGAGAAACTGTGGCACTCAGGCAGCTCCCCGAGATGTTTTTTTGGTTATTGGTTGTGGCCCTGCCATGCTCCGGCCACCACACGCAACAGAAATGCCTTGATCAGTTTCAGGCTTCACAGGGCATTATGGGGCGCTCTCTCCCTGTGCTGAGGAGAACCGCTGCTTTTTGTTTTCTGTTTTTTTTTTTCGCTTGCCATGCAGCCTTTTTCTTTTTCTGGGGGGTGCCCAGTCCCACTCAGGCACCCCGTTTTCTTCAGCATTGGGGGCAGCCAAGAGAGCGCACTCCTTGCTGCCCTAGACAAACAATATTCTAAAAAAACAAGACATTAATACATTAGAAAAAGCTTTAAAAAAAGTATTGCAACACATCAATTAATTTGCTGTACAATATAACACACGAGTTGCAGGTCTATTTGACCAAACTCCATATTTCACAGAACAGGTTTTATAAAAAATATGCCTGGGGGGGGGGCTTTATAACAAGTTAACACACACAATTGAAAGTTGATACATTTTTTTAAAACTTTAAAAATTTAAACGTTGTGCAAAGCATCAATCCATTTACTAGGGCCCTGCCGTTGGGTTAGGTGCGTATTTTCTGTTGATTGGAGAAGTATCTTTTCTCTTTCTCTAAGTTCCCTCAATTTACTGACCTGATTATAATATCTCTTTCGGTCTTTGTAAGCATGTTTCATATGCCCATTAACCAATTCCCATAAATGTGACAAAGTGTTTTTGAGGCCTGCAGCATATTCAAAAAGGGGGTTCCGTCCTCCTCTTCTCCCCCCATTTATTCTAAGGTTCTCGCTAAGAAGGTCCTAGGTTTTCTCCCAAATACCAACTCAAAGGGGGAGAATCCCATGAACCTCTGCTCATGGGACCGTATTGCAAAAAGCACAACAGGCAGTCTTCTGTCCCAATGTTTTCTGGTTTCTGTAACCACTTTTCCTAGCATGGACTTGATTGTCTTATTGTACCGCTCAATGATTCCATCTGTTTGGGGGTGCTTAACAGATGTTCTAATCTGTGGGACCCCCAAGACCTTACAGATCTGTTCCATTAACCATGACATGAACGGGGTGACCGGATCTGTTAACTTTTCATGGGGGAACGAGATCATAGTTTGGCCACATTGGTGGTGGTCATACTGGTTTAAGGTATTGCTTCCGGGTACCGGCTAGCATAGGGCACTAAGACCAAGATATATTGGTGACTCCAGGTTGAAGGAGAAAGGGGCCCCACCAGATCCATACCCATCTTAGCAAATGGGACATCGATAACGGGGAATGGGAGTAGAGGAACTTTCTTTACATGAGGATGATTTGTATACTGACATCTAGAGCAGGAGGCACAATGTTAGCAACATGTCTATATACACCAGGCCAGTAAAACCTTTCCGTTAAGTACTTTAAAGTATTTTCCTTCCCGTAATGACCCCCTCCATTTGATTGTGGGTTAGGTGTAGGACCTGTTTCCTGAAGTGGGTTGGTGCCAAAATTTGTTCACATGACTAAGGGCCAGATGTATGAAATAGTTTTGCACTAGCAAACGGTGCGAATCGGTAAATTCGGCCGTTTGCGAGTGCAAAAACGTGGTCTGCGATGCATGAAAGGCATTCGCAGACCAAAAATAAGAAATCGCAAAATTTGCAAATTTTTGCGGTGCGACGTGGTTTTACGAGTCGCAGTTTGCAATTCGGTATTTCCAGTAGGAAATTGCGAGGTGCAAAATGCGAATCGCAAAATCGAAATCGCAAATAGATGCATCAAAAAATCGCAAATAGCGATTTTTCGCAGAATGGCATTTTGCACATGCAAAATACCACTAAGTGAAACCAGGTGGTAACCAGGTGCAACCTATATAAAGAGGCCCAGAATGCCTCAGTCTCTGTTCCACAATGGCTGCACTGTATGTCATGGCGAGGAGGATAAGGATCTTGGCAGGTTTGAGGAGAGGGAGGAGGAGACAGGAGCGCATTTTCAGAGTGCGCATTACACTTTTTGACCTGACAGAGGAGGAAATATATGAGAGGTATAGGTTGAACTCAGCCATGATACTTGACCTGATAGCTGAGCTACAACCTCTACTGCAGCGCAGAACACTAAGGACTCATAGTATCCCCACCCATGTGCAGGTATTATGCTCCTTACACCTACTCGCCTCAGGGAGCTATCAAGGGGTCATAGCAGCGGCTGGGGGGGTGTCACAGAGCACCCTCTCCAGATTTTTCAATGCATTTATCAACACCATGCTAAGCAAACTCCAACAGTACACCCGATTCCCCCACACCCCACAGGAAATACAGCAGACAAAAATTGAGTTTTATCAGATAGCACAGTTCCCCCACATCCTAGGTGCCATAGATGGCACACATGTGGCAATATGTCCACCATCAGTCACAGAGTATGTGTACCGAAACCGTAAACACCAACATTCCATGAATATACAGGTGATATGCAATGCCTCCTATATCATAACTGATCTCGTGGCCAGGTACCCAGGGAGCACACATGATTCATACATCTTTCGTCACAGCGGCATTCACACAAGACTGCTAGCTGGGGAGTTTGGTGAAGGATATCTACTAGGTAATGTCACTCTGTACACAGGCGCATAGATAACAAATCCATGTCAGATGGGTGAGTTACTCATCACACCTTCTGTCCCTTCCAGGAGACAGTGCCTACGCAGTGCGCACCTACATGATGACGCCCTACCTCAATCCCACAACACCAGCAGAACGGAGATACAATGCAGTACACAGGGCAACCCGCAACGTGGTGGAGCGCACATTTGGCCTCCTGAAGAGTCGCTTCCGTTGCCTCCACAAGAGTGGAGGGGCACTACAGTACAGTACAGAAACCACATGTAGAATAGTGGCTACTTGTGCAATCTTGCACAATATAGCTACAACCAGGGGCATACCTATATAAATCAGTGACACTGAATCAGATGAGGATGACGATCCCATACCACCTCTACAGCCAGCAGACAGGACCAGTGCAGCAGAGGGAAGGCAAAGGTGTGCTGACATCACACACAACCATTTCAGACGTGAGTATGAATGACAAAACTCCACTGACAACTGTACCTGTAGTGATAGAAATTTATTACCTTACATCAGGTAATGAATGGTGAAAAATGAAGTGAACAGGTGATGGCAAAAACTAAAATTAACAAAAGAACTGAGTCCCAACTATTACATCATAGTGGGAACACCAGTGCCAATGCGGCAAGAGTCACTTCCTCCTCCCACGCACACCACTCAGTGCTCAGTTAACTCACTGGCACCCTGAATGTCACCCTCAGTGGCAGTGCTGCGCCTGGCACTGCGCCGTCTGGTGTCTGATGCAGGTACTGCCACACTACTGAGGCTCGAACTGTCCTCAGTGTCCCCCAAGGCTACCTCACTGGGAGTGGCAGATCTCTGTCCCATGACAAGTTCAATCACATTAGTGATTTGTACAAGGCCCTGGACCACGTCCCTGCTGGTGTGTGCAGCCTCCACTTGGGCCGCCACAGCGCGACGGGCGATGACTGCTGTGGAGTTTGCCATCCTGTTTGAGGACCTTCAGTAGTTTGCAAACATTGTCCTGAAGCGGTGTTCATGTCTGCGTCACCACCTTTCGTGTTGCAGCTCCTCACAGAGGTCACGCACTGCACTAGTAAGGTCCCTAGTGTCCTCAGAGGCCTGCACCTGTCCCTCACGCAGCTGGGTGATGTTGCTGTTCAGTGTGTCAAGTTGCCGATGCAGGCCCATCATATGTCTATTGTGGACTCTCATGTTCCGGTCCAAACTCAATATTCGCATGTTTTGCAGGTGCTGTTGCTGCAACATAGCAGCCTCAAGTCCCCCGAACAAGGATGGACACTCACCTGCCTCATGCGGTTGCTGCTGGGACACTGTGGCACTCCTGCATTGTGCTGCATGACCCCTGTCCTCCGGTATCTGGCTGCGCCTGTCTGGTGCAGACGGTGTGCTTGGCCCTTCCTGCTGCACATCCGAGTCGCCACTGAGGTCTGGCAGTGGTAGTGCCCTGGGCCTGCGGCACACAGTGGAGATGTGGAGGGACCCACTGGTGTTGGTGTCAGAGGGCTGCTGGGTGTCCGTCTCCCCTACACAAGGACTGTGTGTGGCTGCTGGGCCAGGCCCACCTGCAACAACAATATGCAGCATGTCAGTTCTGTATGTTACATTATCTGTCCGAAAATGGTAATAAAGGTACAGGTACTGCTCTACATGGTGTTGTGTGTGTTGTGTTACCTTGGGTTTCACTATGCTTCCTTACATTGTCATGCTACTGTCGGTACTAGTTTGTGGACCGCAACTCCCATAATGCATTGTTGTGCTGCTTCTCAGATGTGGACTGGACTACTTCACACACTACTTCACATTACATGCTAATTCCTAAGGGGCTTTTATGCATGCACATATTGGGTTCACACAACGACAGTGCACTTACCTTGGATGGTACTCGGTTGAGCGGAGGTGTCGATATCTGTGACCCCTGTCACAGCTTCAGGGAGGAGTGTGGATTCCACCAGGTCCTCCAGTGGTGTGGCAGGTGGTTCGGTTGGTGGTCCGCCACCTGTGCCTCTGGCCTCTGCAAGTCTCCTTGCCACCCTCTCCTTTGCCCGGGACCGCAGGTCGTACCACCTTTTCTTAATCTCCTCAATGGAGCACTGTGCCACTCCAATGGCGCAGATTTTTCCCTGGATATCAAGCCATAGCCTTCTTTTCTCGCTCTCAGGAACCTGGAGTGATGATTTGCCAAACAGGCGGTCATGGCTCCTCACAACCTCTTCTGTCAGTACCTCCAGCTCCTGTTCACTGAACTTGGGTTTGCGCTTCCTCTCCTGCTTCTCCTGTGATGTACCTTGGGGCTCCATTCTGGCTCAGGTGTTGCTGCTCCTGCTGAGTGCTGCTCTATGTGGCTGGGCTGCTCTCTCTCAGGATGCTGGTTTGGGTGTGGCACCTGAAACTGCCTGGGATGACTCATTTCCTGCAAGTGATGTCATCCGGCTCCTCCAGGTGTGCATTCTCGAACTTTCTCGCATTTTGCGATTTTTTACCGAATCGCAAAAAAATCGCAAATTGCGAGAATGCAAATTGCGATTCGGTAAATGGGCCTCGCAAACCACAAATAGCGATTTTTAAGAAATTGCTAATTCCGAATCGCAATTTTGTTACATAGCCAATTGCAACTCGGAAATAGCGATTCCTTAATAATCGCATTTTGCGATTCGCACACCCCAGTTTTCATACATATGGCCCTAGGTTCCTTCTTGAACAACACAATACAATAACACTCTGTTGTAATTAATCAAGTGACAACAACTTAGATGGGAATACTTTATTCAACGAACTCCACAATCAACGACCAGCCCCTCACTGACTTCTGCTCAACATTCTAAGGTAAGCTCCCAGCAAGTCCATTTGTCCTCGCATTCTAAGGTGGGCCAGGAGCATACCATTGTCAATTATTTACAGAATAATACTATACATTAAAGATTATTTCTTACTAAATATGAATAAGAGTACACTATAATACATATATAATTCGAGGAGAATGTTTATGAATATACAGTGTTATTTACATAGTTTGAGAAGATTAATTTTGGTTGAACACATATTCCTTATGTGTTCTGCTTATAACACACTTTCTTTATTCTAAAATGGGGTCCTACCTGGTTGGTTTCTTCTTTGTGGGCCCTCTCCCAGGCATGTGCCAGCACAAAAGATGGGCTGGGTGGTCAAATTTCTTTCTGGATTCAAAAGAACAAAAGCAGGATGAGAGCTAGGGGAGTAACTTTTCTCTGTCCTTTTTTTTATTTTGTTTTCTGTTTCCTGCTTCTTTCCGAAGGGAGTTCTATCTCTGTTGCACTAAATGGGGCTTCTTGTAACCATGAGACCGTAGCATTTTTGGTCCCTTCAAGGTATTGTTGAAATTGGGGGTGGTCTGTTCCCTTCTTGATATTTTGGAAACAGTGCCTGGGACATTAGGCCTCAATCTGGTGCCAACAACAGTGTTAATTAGTGGCAGAATGGCAGTGTCTTGGACCTGATGGTTATTGGTAAGGAGCTCTGCTTTTCCCTTTAAGGCTTCCTGAAGTGAGTCACGATCTTGTTAGGCAGCCTGCTCTTGCTGCTCAACCACTAGCTGCAAGTGCCTCTGCACTTAAGCTAATTGTGCTGTTATCCGTCCCAAAGGCACGGGTTGTGTCATGGTGTTCAACACAGAGCTACCCCACTTCAGACACCACTTGTGGTAGGTGAAGAAGCAGGGGACCAACCAGTTTACTGTTAGTGGTATGGTTAATTGATTTACAGACAAGTACTGGGGAGTAGCTGGCTGGGGATTACAATCTGTAGTTGAAGACTGTACTTAATGCTTTAGGTCACTCTTGGCCCTCTGGTTATCCCAGTCCAGTGGATACTCCTCACCACTCTCGGGGCAGCCAACCTGCAATACTATGCTCTCAAAAGGAAACCTAAAGTACCTAGTTACTGGATTGTCGCCGTCATAGGTGTCATGATCAATATTGCTTTTTCCCATAATTTCTGTGGCACCCTCTCCCAGTTGTGTGTTTAAAAAAACACCTTGTGGTCCTAATGTCAATTACTTGTGCCCCACCAGCCCCACTTAATGAGTGTGCTGCCCCAGGGCACTTGCCTCTGGCCATGACCCATCTCCTGAGTTGTGGTGTTGGGACCCAGGGCGTCCTGTCCACTGTTCTAGCCGTCCGGTGTGGTATTGATGTAATGTACCCCTTGGCTTCCTGATGTCTCTTTCCTTTGGGATTGAAGCTGACTGTTTGTCCCTGGATGTTGCGTCTTCTGACATCTTCCACCTGCTCTACAAGGCCGACTATCTCACTTGCTCTCCACAGCCCATTTCCCTCACCAGTTTCTACTCCAAGGAAGCCACCTGCAGCGACACCGGTCCTCGACACAGTACTCTCCTCACGTTCTTCTTCCCTGTATGACTCTCCTGGTCCGCGTACACTGCTCTCTCTACGTTGGTACTCTAATTCACCATATTTTTCTTGACCCTCGTTTTAACAAGCAGGAGATGTGGAATCTCCCCGGCTTCTGCTTCCTCAAACACTGGAGTACTGAAGGTCTTATTGTACCATCCTGCCTCATCAGCCATGACTTTTACGCGACACCCCACAACTGCTCATAATACAGTTAGGAAATAGTTAAAGTTGCTTCACCCAGTGGTGTCATAAAATGCTTTAAGATCATTTGCGTTGTTAACGCGTCCATTTATAATAATTTATTACACATTGGGACTCATTTTAGGCCAATGAATCTTTTGACCCAAGGGTAGGTCCCAAGGGTGGTCGCTCCCCCTGCCGCTGCAGCTCCTCCAAGTTCCCGAGTTCCTGTGTTCCTGAGACCCACCTAACTGTAAGTACCCCCCTCCTCCCAGCCCCTCGCCCTGCCCCGCGCCACTCACCTTCTCTCCTGCTCCTGCTTCTTTTCCTCCTCTCTGTCTCTTCCTCCTCGCCCCCCCTCTGCAATCTTCTTCTGTGTTCTTCTGTTCTTCTCTTCTGTTCTTCTGTTCTTCCCTTCTGTTCTTCTGTGTTCTTCCGGTCTTCTGTGTTCTTCTTCTCTGTTCTTCTCGGTGCTTCTGTGTTCTTCTTCTCGGTTCTTCTGTGTTCTTCTGTGTTCTTCTCTGTTCTTCTGCTCTTCCGATCTTCTGTGCTTCTGTCTTCTGTTCTTCTGTCTTCTGTTCTCCTGTCTTCGGCTCTTCTACCTCCTCCGTCTTCTTCCCCCGAGCCTGCCCTCCTGCTCCTTCCTCATCCCCCTCCCTCACTCGCCTCCCCCTCTCTCACCCCTAGCTAACCCGTTCGCTATCTACCTCCCTCACTCCTCCTATCTTCCTATCTCTCTAGCTCCCTATCTCACTATCTAACTCCCCCACTCTCCACCTCCTCCTACCTACCTATCTGTCTATCTATCTATTTCCCTATCTATCGACTTCTCTATCTATTTTCTCTATCTATTTCTCTATCTCTCCCCCCCTCCCGCCACCCCCTCTACTACCTATCTCCCTATCCTCTCACTCTACCTCTCTCCCTCACCCACCTCTACAACCCCCCCTCCCCTATCTTCACAACCCTACTCCTATCTCTCTCCCTAACCTCCAAACCTCCTAACACTCACCCTCCTCCACCCTAAACCCCCTCCCCCAGCTCCTCTCACTCTACCTGTCCCCCCCCCTCCCTCGCGCTTTCCCGCCGCGACCTCCTGCACGCCCCCGCCCCCCAGCTCCCATTCGCCCCCAGCTGACCCCTCCCCCCCCTCCTACCTCTTATGGCGGCCGCTGCGCGACAGTGGTAGCGACCCTTGACCCAAGGGTAGGTCGCTCCCCCTGCCGCTGCAGCTCCTCCAAGTTCCCGAGTTCCTGTGTTCCTGAGACCCACCTAACTGTAAGTACCCCCCTCTTCCCAGCCCCTCGCCCTGCCCCGCGCCACTCACCTTCTCTCCTGCTCCTGCTTCTTTTCCTCCTCTCTGTCTCTTCCTCCTCGCCCCCCCTCTGCAATCTTCTTCTGTGTTCTTCTGTTCTTCTCTTCTGTTCTTCTGTTCTTCCCTTCTGTTCTTCTGTGTTCTTCCGGTCTTCTGTGTTCTTCTTCTCTGTTCTTCTCGGTGCTTCTGTGTTCTTCTTCTCGGTTCTTCTGTGTTCTTCTGTGTTCTTCTCTGTTCTTCTCTGTTCTTCTGCTCTTCCGATCTTCTGTGCTTCTGTCTTCTGTTCTTCTGTCTTCTGTTCTCCTGTCTTCGGCTCTTCTACCTCCTCCGTCTTCTTCCCCCGAGCCTGCCCTCCTGCTCCTTCCTCATCCCCCTCCCTCACTCGCCTCCCCCTCTCTCACCCCTAGCTAACCCGTTCGCTATCTACCTCCCTCACTCCTCCTATCTTCCTATCTCTCTAGCTCCCTATCTCACTATCTAACTCCCCCACTCTCCACCTCCTCCTACCTACCTATCTGTCTATCTATCTATTTCCCTATCTATCGACTTCTCTATCTATTTTCTCTATCTATTTCTCTATCTCTCCCCCCCTCCCGCCACCCCCTCTACTACCTATCTCCCTATCCTCTCACTCTACCTCTCTCCCTCACCCACCTCTACAACCCCCCCTCCCCTATCTTCACAACCCTACTCCTATCTCTCTCCCTAACCTCCAAACCTCCTAACACTCACCCTCCTCCACCCTAAACCCCCTCCCCCAGCTCCTCTCACTCTACCTGTCCCCCCCCCTCCCTCGCGCTTTCCCGCCGCGACCTCCTGCACGCCCCCGCCCCCCAGCTCCCATTCGCCCCCAGCTGACCCCTCCCCCCCCCTCCTACCTCTTATGGCGGCCGCTGCGCGACAGTGGTAGCGACCCTTGACCCAAGGGTAGGTCGCTCCCCCTGCCGCTGCAGCTCCTCCAAGTTCCCGAGTTCCTGTGTTCCTGAGACCCACCTAACTGTAAGTACCCCCCTCCTCCCAGCCCCTCGCCCTGCCCCGCGCCACTCACCTTCTCTCCTGCTCCTGCTTCTTTTCCTCCTCTCTGTCTCTTCCTCCTCGCCCCCCCTCTGCAATCTTCTTCTGTGTTCTTCTGTTCTTCTCTTCTGTTCTTCTGTTCTTCCCTTCTGTTCTTCTGTGTTCTTCCGGTCTTCTGTGTTCTTCTTCTCTGTTCTTCTCGGTGCTTCTGTGTTCTTCTTCTCGGTTCTTCTGTGTTCTTCTCTGTTCTTCTCTGTTCTTCTGCTCTTCCGATCTTCTGTGCTTCTGTCTTCTGTTCTTCTGTCTTCTGTTCTCCTGTCTTCGGCTCTTCTACCTCCTCCGTCTTCTTCCCCCGAGCCTGCCCTCCTGCTCCTTCCTCATCCCCCTCCCTCACTCGCCTCCCCCTCTCTCACCCCTAGCTAACCCGTTCGCTATCTACCTCCCTCACTCCTCCTATCTTCCTATCTCTCTAGCTCCCTATCTCACTATCTAACTCCCCCACTCTCCACCTCCTCCTACCTACCTATCTGTCTATCTATCTATTTCCCTATCTATCGACTTCTCTATCTATTTTCTCTATCTATTTCTCTATCTCTCCCCCCCTCCCGCCACCCCCTCTACTACCTATCTCCCTATCCTCTCACTCTACCTCTCTCCCTCACCCACCTCTACAACCCCCCCTCCCCTATCTTCACAACCCTACTCCTATCTCTCTCCCTAACCTCCAAACCTCCTAACACTCACCCTCCTTCACCCTAAACCCCCTCCCCCAGCTCCTCTCACTCTACCTGTCCCCCCCCCTCCCTCGCGCTTTCCCGCCGCGACCTCCTGCACGCCCCCGCCCCCCAGCTCCCATTAGCCCCCAGCTGACCCCTCCCCCCCCTCCTACCTCTTATGGCGGCCGCTGCGCGACAGTGGTAGCGACCCTTGACCCAAGGGTAGGTCGCTCCCCCTGCCGCTGCAGCTCCTCCAAGTTCCCGAGTTCCTGTGTTCCTGAGACCCTCCTAACTGTAAGTACCCCCCTCCTCCCAGCCCCTCGCCCTGCCCCGCGCCACTCACCTTCTCTCCTGCTCCTGCTTCTTTTCCTCCTCTCTGTCTCTTCCTCCTCGCCCCCCCTCTGCAATCTTCTTCTGTGTTCTTCTGTTCTTCTCTTCTGTTCTTCTGTTCTTCCCTTCTGTTCTTCTGTGTTCTTCCGGTCTTCTGTGTTCTTCTTCTCTGTTCTTCTCGGTGCTTCTGTGTTCTTCTTCTCGGTTCTTCTGTGTTCTTTTGTGTTCTTCTCTGTTCTTCTCTGTTCTTCTGCTCTTCCGATCTTCTGTGCTTCTGTCTTCTGTTCTTCTGTCTTCTGTTCTCCTGTCTTCGGCTCTTCTACCTCCTCCGTCTTCTTCCCCCGAGCCTGCCCTCCTGCTCCTTCCTCATCCCCCTCCCTCACTCGCCTCCCCCTCTCTCACCCCTAGCTAACCCGTTCGCTATCTACCTCCCTCACTCCTCCTATCTTCCTATCTCTCTAGCTCCCTATCTCACTATCTAACTCCCCCACTCTCCACCTCCTCCTACCTACCTATCTGTCTATCTATCTATTTCCCTATCTATCGACTTCTCTATCTATTTTCTCTATCTATTTCTCTATCTCTCCCCCCCTCCCGCCACCCCCTCTACTACCTATCTCCCTATCCTCTCACTCTACCTCTCTCCCTCACCCACCTCTACAACCCCCCCTCCCCTATCTTCACAACCCTACTCCTATCTCTCTCCCTAACCTCCAAACCTCCTAACACTCACCCTCCTCCACCCTAAACCCCCTCCCCCAGCTCCTCTCACTCTACCTGTCCCCCCCCTCCCTCGCGCTTTCCCGCCGCGACCTCCTGCACGCCCCCGCCCCCCAGCTCCCATTCGCCCCCAGCTGACCCCTCCCCCCCCCTCCTACCTCTTATGGCGGCCGCTGCGCGACAGTGGTAGCGACCCTTGACCCAAGGGTAGGTCGCTCCCCCTGCCGCTGCAGCTCCTCCAAGTTCCCGAGTTCCTGTGTTCCTGAGACCCACCTAACTGTAAGTACCCCCCTCCTCCCAGCCCCTCGCCCTGCCCCGCGCCACTCACCTTCTCTCCTGCTCCTGCTTCTTTTCCTCCTCTCTGTCTCTTCCTCCTCGCCCCCCCTCTGCAATCTTCTTCTGTGTTCTTCTGTTCTTCTGTTCTTCCCTTCTGTTCTTCTGTGTTCTTCCGGTCTTCTGTGTTCTTCTTCTCTGTTCTTCTCGGTGCTTCTGTGTTCTTCTTCTCGGTTCTTCTGTGTTCTTCTGTGTTCTTCTCTGTTCTTCTCTGTTCTTCTGCTCTTCCGATCTTCTGTGCTTCTGTCTTCTGTTCTTCTGTCTTCTGTTCTCCTGTCTTCGGCTCTTCTACCTCCTCCGTCTTCTTCCCCCGAGCCTGCCCTCCTGCTCCTTCCTCATCCCCCTCCCTCACTCGCCTCCCCCTCTCTCACCCCTAGCTAACCCGTTCGCTATCTACCTCCCTCACTCCTCCTATCTTCCTATCTCTCTAGCTCCCTATCTCACTATCTAACTCCCCCACTCTCCACCTCCTCCTACCTACCTATCTGTCTATCTATCTATTTCCCTATCTATCGACTTCTCTATCTATTTTCTCTATCTATTTCTCTATCTCTCCCCCCCTCCCGCCACCCCCTCTACTACCTATCTCCCTATCCTCTCACTCTACCTCTCTCCCTGACCCACCTCTACAACCCCCCCTCCCCTATCTTCACAACCCTACTCCTATCTCTCTCCCTAACCTCCAAACCTCCTAACACTCACCCTCCTCCACCCTAAACCCCCTCCCCCAGCTCCTCTCACTCTACCTGTCCCCCCCCTCCCTCGCGCTTTCCCGCCGCGACCTCCTGCACGCCCCCGCCCCCCAGCTCCCATTCGCCCCCAGCTGACCCCTCCCCCCCCTCCTACCTCTTATGGCGGCCGCTGCGCGACAGTGGTAGCGACCCTTGACCCAAGGGTAGGTCGCTCCCCCTGCCGCTGCAGCTCCTCCAAGTTCCCGAGTTCCTGTGTTCCTGAGACCCACCTAACTGTAAGTACCCCCCTCCTCCCAGCCCCTCGCCCTGCCCCGCGCCACTCACCTTCTCTCCTGCTCCTGCTTCTTTTCCTCCTCTCTGTCTCTTCCTCCTCGCCCCCCCTCTGCAATCTTCTTCTGTGTTCTTCTGTTCTTCTCTTCTGTTCTTCCCTTCTGTTCTTCTGTGTTCTTCCGGTCTTCTGTGTTCTTCTTCTCTGTTCTTCTCGGTGCTTCTGTGTTCTTCTTCTCGGTTCTTCTGTGTTCTTCTGTGTTCTTCTCTGTTCTTCTCTGTTCTTCTCTGTTCTTCTGATCTTCTGTGCTTCTGTCTTCTGTTCTTCTGTCATCTGTTCTCCTGTCTTCGGCTCTTCTACCTCCTCCGTCTTCTTCCCCCGAGCCTGCCCTCCTGCTCCTTCCTCATCCCCCTCCCTCACTCGCCTCCCCCTCTCTCACCCCTAGCTAACCCGTTCGCTATCTACCTCCCTCACTCCTCCTATCTTCCTATCTCTCTAGCTCCCTATCTCACTATCTAACTCCCCCACTCTCCACCTCCTCCTACCTACCTATCTGTCTATCTATCTATTTCCCTATCTATCGACTTCTCTATCTATTTTCTCTATCTATTTCTCTATCTCTCCCCCCCTCCCGCCACCCCCTCTACTACCTATCTCCCTATCCTCTCACTCTACCTCTCTCCCTCACCCACCTCTACAACCCCCCCTCCCCTATCTTCACAACCCTACTCCTATCTCTCTCCCTAACCTCCAAACCTCCTAACACTCACCCTCCTCCACCCTAAACCCCCTCCCCCAGCTCCTCTCACTCTACCTGTCCCCCCCCCCTCCCTCGCGCTTTCCCGCCGCGACCTCCTGCACGCCCCCGCCCCCCAGCTCCCATTCGCCCCCAGCTGACCCCTCCCCCCCCCTCCTACCTCTTATGGCGGCCGCTGCGCGACAGTGGTAGCGACCCTTGACCCAAGGGTAGGTCGCTCCCCCTGCCGCTGCAGCTCCTCCAAGTTCCCGAGTTCCTGTGTTCCTGAGACCCACCTAACTGTAAGTACCCCCCTCCTCCCAGCCCCTCGCCCTGCCCGCGCCACTCACCTTCTCTCCTGCTCCTGCTTCTTTTCCTCCTCTCTGTCTCTTCCTCCTCGCCCCCCCTCTGCAATCTTCTTCTGTGTTCTTCTGTTCTTCTCTTCTGTTCTTCTGTTCTTCCCTTCTGTTCTTCTGTGTTCTTCCGGTCTTCTGTGTTCTTCTTCTCTGTTCTTCTCGGTGCTTCTGTGTTCTTCTTCTCGGTTCTTCTGTGTTCTTCTGTGTTCTTCTCTGTTCTTCTGCTCTTCCAATCTTCTGTGCTTCTGTCTTCTGTTCTTCTGTCTTCTGTTCTCCTGTCTTCGGCTCTTCTACCTCCTCCGTCTTCTTCCCCCGAGCCTGCCCTCCTGCTCCTTCCTCATCCCCCTCCCTCACTCGCCTCCCCCTCTCTCACCCCTAGCTAACCCGTTCGCTATCTACCTCCCTCACTCCTCCTATCTTCCTATCTCTCTAGCTCCCTATCTCACTATCTAACTCCCCCACTCTCCACCTCCTCCTACCTACCTATCTGTCTATCTATCTATTTCCCTATCTATCGACTTCTCTATCTATTTTCTCTATCTATTTCTCTATCTCTCCCCCCTCCCGCCACCCCCTCTACTACCTATCTCCCTATCCTCTCACTCTACCTCTCTCCCTCACCCACCTCTACAACCCCCCCTCCCCTATCTTCACAACCCTACTCCTATCTCTCTCCCTAACCTCCAAACCTCCTAACACTCACCCTCCTCCACCCTAAACCCCCTCCCCCAGCTCCTCTCACTCTACCTGTCCCCCCCCTCCCTCGCGCTTTCCCGCCGCGACCTCCTGCACGCCCCCGCCCCCCAGCTCCCATTCGCCCCCAGCTGACCCCTCCCCCCCCTCCTACCTCTTATGGCGGCCGCTGCGCGACAGTGGTAGCGACCCTTGACCCAAGGGTAGGTCGCTCCCCCTGCCGCTGCAGCTCCTCCAAGTTCCCGAGTTCCTGTGTTCCTGAGACCCACCTAACTGTAAGTACCCCCCTCCTCCCAGCCCCTCGCCCTGCCCCGCGCCACTCACCTTCTCTCCTGCTCCTGCTTCTTTTCCTCCTCTCTGTCTCTTCCTCCTCGCCCCCCCTCTGCAATCTTCTTCTGTGTTCTTCTCTTCTGTTCTTCTGTTCTTCCCTTCTGTTCTTCTGTGTTCTTCCGGTCTTCTGTGTTCTTCTTCTCTGTTCTTCTCGGTGCTTCTGTGTTCTTCTTCTCGGTTCTTCTGTGTTCTTCTCTGTTCTTCTCTGTTCTTCTCTGTTCTTCTGCTCTTCCGATCTTCTGTGCTTCTGTCTTCTGTTCTTCTGTTCTCCTGTCTTCGGCTCTTCTACCTCCTCCGTCTTCTTCCCCCGAGCCTGCCCTCCTGCTCCTTCCTCATCCCCCTCCCTCACTCGCCTCCCCCTCTCTCACCCCTAGCTAACCCGTTCGCTATCTACCTCCCTCACTCCTCCTATCTTCCTATCTCTCTAGCTCCCTATCTCACTATCTAACTCCCCCACTCTCCACCTCCTCCTACCTACCTATCTGTCTATCTATCTATTTCCCTATCTATCGACTTCTCTATCTATTTTCTCTATCTATTTCTCTATCTCTCCCCCCCTCCCGCCACCCCCTCTACTACCTATCTCCCTATCCTCTCACTCTACCTCTCTCCCTCACCCACCTCTACAACCCCCCCTCCCCTATCTTCACAACCCTACTCCTATCTCTCTCCCTAACCTCCAAACCTCCTAACACTCACCCTCCTCCACCCTAAACCCCCTCCCCCAGCTCCTCTCACTCTACCTGTCCCCCCCCCTCCCTCGCGCTTTCCCGCCGCGACCTCCTGCACGCCCCCGCCCCCCAGCTCCCATTCGCCCCCAGCTGACCCCTCCCCCCCCTCCTACCTCTTATGGCGGCCGCTGCGCGACAGTGGTAGCGACCCTTGACCCAAGGGTAGGTCGCTCCCCCTGCCGCTGCAGCTCCTCCAAGTTCCCGAGTTCCTGTGTTCCTGAGACCCACCTAACTGTAAGTACCCCCCTCCTCCCAGCCCCTCGCCCTGCCCCGCGCCACTCACCTTCTCTCCTGCTCCTGCTTCTTTTCCTCCTCTCTGTCTCTTCCTCCTCGCCCCCCCTCTGCAATCTTCTTCTGTGTTCTTCTGTTCTTCTCTTCTGTTCTTCTGTTCTTCCCTTCTGTTCTTCTGTGTTCTTCCGGTCTTCTGTGTTCTTCTTCTCTGTTCTTCTCGGTGCTTCTGTGTTCTTCTTCTCGGTTCTTCTGTGTTCTTCTCTGTTCTTCTCTGTTCTTCTCTGTTCTTCTGCTCTTCCGATCTTCTGTGCTTCTGTCTTCTGTTCTTCTGTCTTCTGTTCTCCTGTCTTCGGTTCTTCTACCTCCTCCGTCTTCTTCCCCCGAGCCTGCCCTCCTGCTCCTTCCTCATCCCCCTCCCTCACTCGCCTCCCCCTCTCTCACCCCTAGCTAACCCGTTCGCTATCTACCTCCCTCACTCCTCCTATCTTCCTATCTCTCTAGCTCCCTAGCTCACTATCTAACTCCCCCACTCTCCACCTCCTCCTACCTACCTATCTGTCTATCTATCTATTTCCCTATCTATCGACTTCTCTATCTATTTTCTCTATCTATTTCTCTATCTCTCCCCCCCTCCCGCCACCCCCTCTACTACCTATCTCCCTATCCTCTCACTCTACCTCTCTCCCTCACCCACCTCTACAACCCCCCCTCCCCTATCTTCACAACCCTACTCCTATCTCTCTCCCTAACCTCCAAACCTCCTAACACTCACCCTCCTCCACCCTAAACCCCCTCCCCCAGCTCCTCTCACTCTACCTGTCCCCCCCCTCCCTCGCGCTTTCCCGCCGCGACCTCCTGCACGCCCCCGCCCCCCAGCTCCCATTCGCCCCCAGCTGACCCCTCCCCCCCCCTCCTACCTCTTATGGCGGCCGCTGCGCGACTGCGCAGCGGGCACGCCGCTGGCGCGCCAGAGGCAAGCCCGTCTGCGCCCGTCCGCGCCTGGCCCGCGCCCAGCGCCACGACCCCTGGTCCCCAGCTCCCCCAAGCCCCGCTGATCCGCTACAACCCCACCACCCTCCACGCCCTCAACCCAGGGCGCTCCAAAACCTGCTTCCTAGCTCACCCCAAACGCACCCATGGACCCTTCGCCTGCAACTCCTGCAAACGCATCTTCCACCACGCAACTACCACGACCACAAGCCCACGCGCCATCAACCACCTCAAGTGCATCCTGATCAACGCTCGTTCCGTCCACAAGCACGCCGTTGAACTTTGGGACCTCCTGGACTCCACAGCCCCGGACGTCGCCTTCATCACGGAGACATGGATGAACGCCTCCTCTGCTCCAGACATCGCTACCCGCCATCCCCGAAGGCTACAAGATCTCCAGAAAAGACCGCACCAACCAAGTAGGAGGAGGTGTCGCCATCATCTTCAAAGACTCCATCAGCGTCACCACCTCCACCGAAGACCCCCCCCTCGCCGCTGAACACCTGCATTTTCAGATTCGCACCGACCCAAGGACCACCCTCAGAGGATCCCTCGTCTACCGTCCTCCCGGACCTCGCGCCTCTTTCAGCGACGCCATCGCCGACTTCATCTCCCCGCACGCCCTCGCCTCACCGGACTACATCCTCCTAGGCGACCTCAACTTCCATCTGGAACAAAACAACGACCCCAACACCACCACCCTGCTCGACAACCTCGCCAACCTCGGCCTCAAACAACTGGTGAACACCGCCACCCACATCGCCGGACACACGCTCGACCCTATCTTCTCCGCCAGCAAACACGTCTTCTTCAGCCACACCTCTGCCCTACACTGGACCGACCACAGCTGCGTCCACTTCACATTCCGACGCGAGACCTCCCACCTCCGCACTCAACCCATCCCTCATCGACAGTGGAACAAGATCCCTGAAGAGCAACTCTTCTCCGCTCTCGCCGCCAACCAACCCACCCTCACCACCGACCCCAACGACGCAGCTCTCAACCTCACAAACTGGATCTCCAACTGCGCTGACAACCTTGCTCCCCTCAAACGCACGCATCGACAGACCAACACCAAAAAACCTCTCTGGTTCTCTGACACCCTCAAAGAATCAAAGAAAACTTGTCGTGCCCTTGAGAAGGCCTGGCGCAAGAACCACACCGCTGACAACATGACCGCCCTCAAGAACGCTACACGCGAACACCACCACCTGATCCGCACTGCCAAAAGGAACTTTTTCACCGACAGACTAGACAAAAACAGCCACAACAGCAGAGAACTCTTCAGCATCGTCAAAGAGTTCTCCAACCCCAGCGCCAGCGCCAACGCCGTCACGCCCTCACAGGATTTGTGCGAATCCCTCGCCACTTTCTTCCATCGCAAGATCAGCGACCTCCACGACAGCTTCGGACACCAGACCCAACCATACACCACTGAACCCGCTTCCCCGGACATCACCCTCAACAACTGGACCCACATCAACACGGAAGAAACCAAATCCATCATGAACTCTATCCACTCCGGCGCCCCTTCGGACCCCTGCCCGCACTTCATCTTTAACAAAGCCGACGACATCATCGCCCCGCACCTCCAGACCGTCATCAACTCTTCTTTTTCTTCTGCTACCTTCCCCGAATGCTGGAAGCACGCTGAAGTCAACGCCCTACTAAAGAAACCTACGGCTGACCCAAGCGACCTGAAAAACTTCCGCCCCATCTCTCTTCTACCTTTCCCAGCCAAGGTAATAGAAAAGACCGTCAACAAACAGCTGACCACCTTCCTGGAAGACAACAACCTGCTCGACCCTTCACAAACCGGATTCCGAACCAACCACAGCACGGAAACCGCCCTCATCTCAGTCACAGACGACATCAGAACCCTGATGGACAACGGTGAAACAGTCGCCCTCATTCTCCTCGACCTCTCGGCTGCCTTTGACACCGTCTGTCACCGCACCCTAATCACCCGCCTACGCTCCACCGGGATCCAAGGCCAGGCCCTGGACTGGATCGCCTCCTTCCTCGCTAACCGCTCCCAAAGAGTTTACCTCCCTCCGTTTCGCTCAGAACCCACCAAGATCATCTGCGGCGTACCTCAAGGCTCATCGCTCAGCCCGACACTCTTCAATGTCTACATGAGCCCCCTCGCCGACATCGTACGCAAGCACGACATCATCATCACCTCCTACGCCGACGACACCCAACTTGTACTCTCCCTCACCAAGGACCCCGCCAGCGCCAAGACCAACCTACAAGAGGGTATGAAGGACGTCGCAGATTGGATGAGGCTCAGCCGCCTAAAGCTGAACTCTGAAAAAACGGAAGTCCTCATCCTCGGCAACACCCCGTCCGCCTGGGACGACTCCTGGTGGCCCACGGCCCTCGGCATCGCACCGACCCCCGCAGACCACGCCCGCAACCTCGGCTTCATCTTGGACCCTCTTCTCACCATGACCAAGCAAGTCAACGCCGTGTCCTCCGCCTGCTTCCTCACTCTCCGCATGCTCCGTAAGATCTTCCGCTGGATCCCCGCCGACACCAGAAAAACCGTGACCCACGCCCTCGTCACGAGCCGCCTGGACTACGGCAACACCCTCTACGCCGGGACCACAGCCAAACTCCAAAACCGCCTGCAACGCATCCAAAACGCCTCGGCCCGCCTCATCCTCGACGTACCCCGCAACAGCCACATCTCCGCACACCTGAGACACCTGCATTGGCTCCCAGTCAGCAAAAGGATCACCTTCCGTCTTCTCACCCACGCACACAAAGCCCTCCACAACAAGGGACCGGAATACCTCAACAGACGCCTCAGCTTCTACGTCCCCACCCGCCCCCTCCGCTCCGCTGGCCTCGCACTTGCTGCCGTCCCTCGCACCCGCCGCTCCACGGCGGGTGGGAGATCTTTCTCCTTCCTGGCGGCCAAGACCTGGAACTCCCTCCCCACCAGCCTCAGGACCACCCAGGACCACTCCGCTTTCCGGAGACTCCTAAAGACTTGGCTGTTCGAGCAGCGATAACCCCCCCTTTCCCCCCTAGCGCCTTGAGACCCGCACGGGTGAGTAGCGCGCTTTATAAATGTTAATGATTTGATTTGATTTGATTTGATTTGACCCAGTTGAGAGACACCTTAGGACGAGGTAGCTAGTCAACATAGTAATCAATACGTCAATAATGTCATCAATATTTACTATAACAATACAATTCACTTTAGTCAAAGACATTTAATTAAACTCAGGACACACCCATGACCTTACAATCATGAATAACCACACCAGTTTAGTAGAATTGTATGATGTTTATTCCCTATTGGTTACAATTCTAATAGCAAATGTATTAATCTCAGAAGCAAAACGCTCATTAACATTGTCATAATTTGGCACCTCGAATAAGACTTCATCAAAGCAAGAAACACAATTGTTAGAACATAACACAGCGTTAACATAGAACAACTTCAGCAGAGTGTAATTAATGCGTCGGTTCAACAAAGCATAGATTCAGTCATTTGTCTATTTGCGTCAGTCTATTAAATACCTGTCCTAACCTCAAATTAGCATTGGCATGTTGGGCTTCATGCAAAACAATTTAGAACACCAATTTGGAAAACATCTAAACTAAGGTCTCTGTCAAAAGAAGTAGTTGGTACCTAGAAAGGAAAAGCAAACAGACAATCACAATTTCGCTGTCATAGTTACCCTCCACTTGTGGTCAGCACTCAGGTTCAGTCTTCATCTTCAGGACATCAGTCGATTCGCCATCGGTCAGGAACTCAGCTCCCTCAGAAAAGGGCAAAAGGGGCACTTCCCTCATAAGGAAGTAAAGTGTAAGGACAAGGATGGTTTAAGATAAACTTAGTAAAGTCACTAGGCAAAGTGACAAAGTCTCTGGATTGTAACAGCATCTCCCTCCCTAACTAATCTGGTCACTTCTGTGTGTCAAGGGGTTTTATCCCTTTTTCGTTGTACATTCCCCTAAAACCTCATTGGACAAGGGGTTGCACCCCACTATCTTTAACCAATTGAATTTGTATTATTTCATTGAATCTTTCACCCCGCATCAGTTCTCAGACATTTTATTGGTCCATATGATTGACGTCTTTAGAGGTAGAATGTCCGGTATGATTTCATCCTTTTGTAATTCTTTGCACATCTTCGGTCAGTAGCTCTATTGTCTGTACTGGTTTGGGCGACCTTGTATTTAATATTAGTCTACACTGTTGCATTCAATTAGTACATTTCTACAAGAGCGGTGAACTTCATGAGAACGGATCTACTATTCAGCTTCTAGTTTGAAGAAAACCAGAGTTCATGTACTTTAGCAAGTCAGCACACTGCACGTTAGAAAATTTTCATTAGTCCCTGTATATATTGGCGGCCACTCCCCGTGGGCACATTTCAAGTGCACGTTTTAGCAAAACATATTAATACAGTTTCTATGCGGCATTATTATACATTAGTTCATAAACATTTCATATTAATATAGATTATATAAACTACGCTCTCTCAGCGTCAATCTGTACCTTATTCATCAAACGTACAACACGTTCTCTCTGTTGAATTAGCTGAGAAGATTTTCCTTAAATAGGGATATGATTTAACTATTTCTGTAGGTGTACTGCCCAGATGCCAAGTAGGTTTCAGTGTTGGATAATAACCCCTAGTGCCGAACTTCATAATTTTACTCTTATTTATGTTGACTTTAAAATAACGACTCTCAGAATATGTTGATAGAGAGTTAAGGCTTTTCTGCAATCCTTTTGTTGTTAGATCTAATAACACTATACCATCCGTGTAATGGCCCCATCATGGCCCTTCGGGGCATCATCATCTACACAGTTCAACAACTTCGGCAAATCAGGAATATATAAAGAAAAGAGGCGTCTATAGACGCCCTTGTTTTAGGCCACTTTTGTTTTAAATTGTTGATGTAAGACCTTGATTACCTCCAATGTTACATGGCACCACGTGGAAGTGTGCAGAGCTATGATCAATGTGAGTAGACCTTCTGGGTTTCCCATAGACCAACGTTTCCTCCACAGGGTATGCCTGTCCACGTGGTCAAAGTCGGTGGAAAAATCAATGTAGGTCGCTAGACAGGTTTACCTGACTTCTGGACATAATTCTCCACAATTAAATGCAGCGCAGATATGTTGTTTAAAGTCTTGTCCACGGATATAATATTCTTTTCTTCTGCCCAGTTTTGTAACTGATCTAACACACACTTTGCAAAAAGTTTCCCAGTGGCGTCTAGCAGCGCAATTTGCCTATAGTTACTCGGGGGATTAATGGGGCCTTTTTTATGTAATGGAAGTATGATACTGCTCCTCCAAGAATCAGGTATCACCCCGGTGAGGTAGCAGTATCTAAGTAGCACTGCCAAACAGATATACCATAAGTCAGCCTCTAGCTTTATAATAGTAATAAGCAGCTACTAAGGACCTCTAACCTCTCTGCTCCTAGCACCAAGAAGCATATCTTTGACTTGTGACTTAAATAGATAAGGGCCAGTAGAACTTTCCCTATAAATGAGCCCAGAATTAGGCAAAACACTTCCCATCACATTATTATCCAAATGCTTCGGGGCATACAAAGAGGAAATGTAGTTGCACCATTCAATGCTAGGGATGTTATTAATTTTACGCTTGCAGGCAGTACCACTACATTCCCCAACAATCTTCCAAAAGGATCTATAGTCTTTTGTTTACAGCGTCTGTAATTTTCACCCACATTCTATCTTTTTTTGTACCAACAACCATGTAGCGCTCCTTCTTCTGAAGAGACTTATAAACGTGCTACCTGCTTTTGAGAAGTAACTCAATTGTCGCCTTTGTAGTTTATTAATCAACTAGTTAAAAATAAAACCTTTATTTGGATTTTTTCCAACGTCCTATTTTTGTGCAAGTATTCTCTGAAAGAATCACATTTCTCCTTACAAATTTTTACATATCTTCTACAAAAGTATATGCTGAAATCCAGCCTTGTTATTAAATTTTCTCTAAGGCTCTTCTTAGCTCTCCTGTTAGGGTCAGACTGTCTGAACATGTTTAGGTTTGCTTTGTTAGAGACTCACATATTGGGCACCCCAGAAAGTGTTATAGTTTCGCCTTTGACAAAGCCCTAAACACTGGGCAATGTGACCGTACCTGTTATGATAGCAGCCTAACCACGTTTTAGGACCATGAGCATGTGACTAGCACATGACCAGGGTGATGTCACAATACACGAAACCCACCACGGTCATGTGACCCTCCCTCCCCCCAGAAGAGACTTTGCTGCCGGGGGAGGACCCCCATGGGACCAGAAGTCCCCATAATGGAAGTGATGCATGATGAAAGAAGGTGTCCCTCTCCTTACTACTTCTGTAGAATCTGCGTTTTAGCTTCCAAATTACTCATTCCTCTTTTTAAAGTTATGCCAGTAGCCTATAAACATTGTCAAATGCCCTGAAACATGCTTGTTATAATCATTTTGGGTTTAACCAATGTTTAAAATGCTCATTTCATCACTCTGCTTGTATTGGCTCTAAGGATAGCCCCGTCCCATTTCTTGTAGAGTTAGTTCCACCTCTATTTGCTGACCTGTTAGCCTCCCTGAAGATCAGCTTTAGTTGACCCCCAGCATAGTACTTACCTCCTATGTACTGCCATTTTAATAGCACCCAGCAAAGGAAAGATGCATGTGTGCCTCACTTTGGTTTGGGAAGTGAGGAGGGGTGAATCGTGCTCAAAGTCATATCCACTATATTGCAGTAAAATGTACCATTGGTTAAAACCCAGGGCCTCCCCTCTCCCAACCACAGCTGACCCCTCTCAGATCCACTAGACTACTTCTGACTAGAGCCTTGTGTGGATGTTCTTTGCGTGCATGCCAATAGACCAAATTCACGCTGGGTACTCCTGATTTTTAAGCAAAAAAATTGCTTTATTTTACCTGTCTCCTGCCTAAAGTTGTCTCTCCTTCAACATAAGTCAATTGGGAAAATACATTCCACTGATCATTTCTCAAAATCTCCCACTTTCCAGTTTTAAAATGTTGCAATGCATGTAGTGACAATGACAACATAAAATGAAATTTACCGCAAACAAATTTGACCATTTGACAAAATTAGTGGCAAAAGCGGCAATTTATCGTACATGGCGAGAGAAACATTGCTCAATACTGGATATAATTTTTACAGGGCTGCTGGTTCTCCTAAGTTTTTGTGAAAATTTCATCAGATCTAGTCATAGTCAAAAGTTGACTCGTAACTTTGTTTCAACAATAAGTGCCATTGAAAGAGAACTTTAGTGGTGTTTAGGTGCTTGGTGAGAAATTGAGTGGCAACTTGCATGTTTTAAAGCAGATCTAGGACAATGACATTGGTCAATAAGCACTGCCAAAGCCAATAGACCTTACCTTTAGGGCTTATTGACTTTGCTAATTGCTTTTCGTGAGTTTTCTAAATTGTTTTTTTTTTAAAAAGACATGATGGTGGTCGCATCATTCCGCTAATACATGTGTGCATCAAAATGCATGCACGTGCCAGCAGAATGAGGCCGGCGACATTAGCTTTAATGTTTTATTTACTGATCTAAAATGACAGACGACATTTGAATTTATCAATCAAAGATGGTAGGTGCTAAGTTGGACATGTGGACATGTGCATATAAATTTGTTTTTCACTACTGCAAGACCTCGTTCTCCCCTAGGATAACATTGGGTTAATTTATTATCTCTCAGGATAACATCGGGTTAACTTATTATATTTAATAAGTGATAACATTCAATTGGGACCAGGCAGGAATGTTGAGTTTGGTGTGTAAGGAATTGCAATTTAAAACGCTCTTTAATGGTAAAGTGGGATTTTAAGTTAATAAATTATGAAAATGCCTGAAAACTGCATCCTGGGTCACGTGGCTAGGTGTAGCTGGCAGTTGGTCTTTGTGTATTGCTCCCAGACAGTGAGGTAAAAAAGCAATAGGTGTTGGCAGTATGGGCCATCACTGACTTGATGGGGGAGGTGCTATCACCTACCACACTTGCGCATCACAAAGCTGGAGCCAGAGCAGGCAGGCAGATAATTCTAAATACCTCTGGAATTGGAAACCACCAGAACATTCTCCTAAGATGGCACCAGGTATAAATATTGGACCCTCAGACCCAACTCTACAGAACACCTCTGGACCTGTGGATGCAGGCCTGCAGGTGATCTGCCAGCCCAGGTATGGTTCTGTGAACATAACCAACACAGTACGACAGATCTCCTAGAAACCGCTTCAGAACTTCTGCACTGAGATGCTTTCACGACACCGGACTTCACATTGCAGCCCGCATTTTCAGCAGAACTGCTGCTGCATGACACATCCTCCAAGCAGGACTTCGCATCACAAGCCCCTCATCAACAGCATCCTCATGGATAATGGAGGACTCCATATCGCAGCTTTGAAGAAAACCAGATTCATTCCATGGAACTGCTGGTGCACAAAGCATCTCGGACGCAGGATCTCGCCACACTCCTCAACCAGGATTTAAGGTACTTTTTTAGCGGGCCTGGCATTGTCCCTGTATCCGTCCCACGCTCCATCTCAGTCAGCCTGAACTTGTGACTTTGTCCCGGTCCAGTGCAACCAAATAATCCCAGTTGCTACTTTGTGCTTCTAGGCATTTTTTTCACTTACATCTCCAAAACTGCATATCTTTGGTTCTACTGATTGGATTTTTGTTGTTTTGGTGTCAGATAATTTATTAAATTTCACTTTATTTTTCTAAAGTTGTGTGTTGTGTTTTTACTTCATTAATGTTTGAAGCATCTACATACTGCCTCAATACCATCCTCATGTTTGATTGAGGTGTAATCTTTACACCTTAATCATCTGAAATACACTCACCAGTAAATCTGAATATCAAATACGTGATTCTATGACTTAACTCTGCCAGGACTTGCCCTTTCATAGATAGGTTTGCCTACCCTGTGAGGCATGATTTTAACTCACTGCTATCTCTTGATACACCACATTTGGTACAATAGTCTTCCGCACATAGGGTGTTATTTCTATTCCCCATCTTTTTCACTGTGCACCGAATCTCTTTGGAGACGTCTCGTTATTTTTCTTTCCTTATTGCACCAAAGAAACTAACACGTTAATTTTTCATAACCTCATTCTTTTTTTCAAATATTTATTTATTGATTTTCACATGTTTAAAGTCAAATGATACATTACAACATGATGTTACATTGTTCTTACTTATCCTATAAGTTTTGTCGTGATATATAATAAACATATTATAAAGGATTACGAGCTGTACACACGTTTCCGTGTTATGTTTCCTTTCTGATGTGTAACTTGTTGAGCATATATGCATACATTTTTGCCTTTTCCTTTTCCCCTCTCTTTCTCTTTTTTGAATGTATTAACAAAACTGTAACCTGTTTTGACGAGGCGAAAAAGGAGAGGAAATAACATGTATTCAGAACTGAATTACAAATAGAATGGAACAGAGAAAGAGAAAAGAAAAAAAAAAGGAACAACAAGAAAGAAAAAAATATATTTTTAACAGTCACCATGCGTATTTTATATTGTACATTTGTCATACTGTATCGAATGTATAACCAAAAATAGACCCCAGATCGTGGTGTGAGTAGCAGGTTCTGTGATTGAGCCCATTTCCATTTGCATTCTGTATTTTGTATATGTGTGTGGTTATATAGGGTGTAGATGTTCATATGTAGGGGTTACATGTGACTGTCAGGGAGAGGGGCTCTGCTCATGGTGGGTGTAGATCGTTTTTTGCTTCTACCTTCAGAACCAATGATTCCCAATAGTCCACCCCTGAGTTTGTTATGCCTTGTGTCCGGAGCCATTGTAAGTGATGGGCTTCTGCCTTGGACCATAGCAGAAGGTCTCTCAACCACTGCGATGGTGATGGAGGTGCTTGGGAGTTCCATGCCATGGCTATCCTGCGCTTAAATAGCACAAGTGCTAATTCTATGAACTTGTAGAGATATTTGTCTTTTTTTTTTGTTTTGGTTCGAATGTTTAATAGGCAGAAGGACGGTGTCACTGGTAGGGTATAATCAGTTATTTAGGTAATTATTGCAATGATGGTGTGCCAAATCGTTTGTAGATTCGGGCATTCCCATACCATATGATAGAATCCTACTGGGGATGTGCCGCATCTTGGGCAAACGGGTTCATGTGTTGGGTACATACGGTTGAGCTGTTGAGGGTCTAAGTATGCTTGGTGTATGTAATTAAATTGAGTAAATCTAAATCTGGCATTGCCAGGGATCTCCTTTACTGAGGCAGGGCCAAATTCCATTCTGGTATTGTCAGTGGATTTGGTAGCACTGTGTTCCATTTTTCATACATTGTTTTTAGTGGAGTATTATTGTGTGCACAAAGTGCTGTGTATAGGAATGAGATAATGCGTTTGGTTGTCGACACTGATAGTATGGTATGTAAAACTGGAGAGGTAGGTGGTTCGGTATTTCCTGGACCCCACATGTGA
This sequence comes from Pleurodeles waltl, assembly GCF_031143425.1. Taxonomy (NCBI): domain Eukaryota; kingdom Metazoa; phylum Chordata; class Amphibia; order Caudata; family Salamandridae; genus Pleurodeles; species Pleurodeles waltl. Next base: position 361,204,898 of record NC_090440.1, read on the forward strand.
TGTATGTTTTGTATTATGATGTGGTAGGTAATAAACTGTCCTGGTGCGATGTTGTATTCAGCAATTGTTTCTTGGAAGGATTTGAGTACACCATTGGAAAAAACTGTGTTTTATTCGTGTAATGCCCTTTTCTACCCACAGTGCTCGTGTTTGGGCTGGTATACTCTCTGATATTCCAGGTACCTCCCACAGCCTTATTGCCGGAGAGTATGGAGTGGGCGAATGTTTGTGATATAAATAACGATGCCATAGTGTGCGTGCTGTTTTTAGTAGTGGGGTCATGACAGAACTACCCGTCTTAGTGCCAGTCAGCCACGTGTATAGTGTTGTAGTGCCCAGCTGGTCTATCATGTCACGTGTCTCTGGGTGCAGTGGAGAGATCAACCATGTGGTTGGCCATTGCAGTTGAGCAGCTGCATGGTAAGAATCAAAGTGTGGGGCGCCTAGGCCACCTTCACAGAGCGGTCTCTGGAGTACAGATAAGGCTACTCTGCGGCGTTTGTCTCCCCATATTAAGTCTAATAATAGACTATTTAACATTTTGAAGAAGGCACGTGCACCACCACAGGTAGAGCTGAGAAGTAGTATAATAACCGGGGTAGAATTAACATTTTAGATATCGCTATTCTGCCCATTGGGGATAAGGGTAGCGACTTCCAGAAGTTGAGGGATGTACGGGCAGACGTTAGCGCTTTAGTGAGATTGCCATCTAGTAGGTCTTTGATCGAATGGTATATGTATACTCCTAAATATTTGAAATCGTATTGCCATTGTAGTCGTGTATTGTTAGAGGCAAAGTGGGAGGATATAATACTAAAGGGAAAACACATGATGTAAGCCAGTTAACCTGGAGTCCTGAGGCTGTGCCAAAAAGCGAGTAGGTGTTCAACTTCGGGGAGCGTGGATTGCAAATCTCTGATATATATAAGAGCGTCATCCGCATACAATGACACCACATGGAATCTCTGGGAGTCCCATATGCCCCAGGCTTCGGCTTTGGAGCATAGATAGCATGCCAGGGGCTCCATCGCCAAAGCAAACAGCAGCGGCGATAGGAGGCAGCCCTGCCGTGTGCCGCGTTGTATATTAAAGAAGTTTGATATTACCCTACCTGTTTTTACTCTTGCTAGTGGTTCTCCATATAACGTCTTAACCCAGTGCAACAAGTGAGGCCCGAATCCCATTTTTTCCAGACAAGCAAATAAGAAGTCCCATCTCAGTGTATCGAAGGCCTTCTCAATATCGAGAGAGAGCGCTATATGGTGCATATCTTCCTTCGGTGTACTGTGCATTAAGTGTAGGAGTTGTCTGATGTTTATAAATGTAGTGCGGTTTGGTATAAAGCCGGACTAGTCGTAGTGCACCAAACAGTGCATCACAGGTAACAAACGGTTCGCAATTATCTTACCCAGAATCTTACAGTTCAGGTTAAGTAGCGATAAAGGGTGGTATGATTTTACATCAGTCGTGTCGCGTCCAGGTTTAGGTAGCACTACTATAAGAGCCTCTCTCATGGAGCGTGGCAAGGATCCCCGACGGAATGCCTCTTGGTAGACTTCCAACAATCGTGGATAGAGGGTGGTTGGATATGAGGCATAGTATTCGATAGGCAAGCCATCGGTGCCTGGAGTCTTGCCACGTGCCATTTGCTTGACCGCGGCTGCTAGTTCTTCTACTTGTATGGGCTCTTCTATAGTATTACATTGTGTTTCTGACAATTTAGGAAGGTGTACCCCTTTTAAAAAACGATGTGCTCTCTCTGTATTCAAGTCAGCTAGGCGTTCATAAAGCCGCTGATAGTAGGTGCGAAACGCATCATTTATTGAGGGTTGTGACGTGGCCATGCGTCCATCTGGCAACAGGATGGCCATTGCTGGTGTTCTGTGATTTACTTCTCGTAGAAGCCAAGCTAGCACCTTACCCAATCTATCTCCTTGAGCGTGTTGTAAAGCCATGCGTGTGCTGTAGTCATAGCGACTTAGAGTGGATTCTGTTTCATGTCTGCGACGTCTAAGTTGGCATAATTGTGTGGGGGACTCAGAGGATGTCGCAACACGTATTTCTTCTTGATGTAGGTCATGTTCAAGCTTAATAAGATCGCAAGTTAATTGCTGCTTTACTCCCCAAGTTGTGGTCATACAGTGCCCACATATTACCACTTTATGTGTTTCCCATTCTGTTGCACGGGAGGAGGTAGTGTCGGCATTTGTTAGGAAAAATTGCCGGATATTGTCTGACAGTGATTCACGGAATGGGGGGTCTAGCAGTGCCTCTGTTTGTAGGCGCCAGGTGGGTTTAGCAGGCCGTGGTGTACCCCAAGACATTAGTGCCATTAGTGGGTTGTGGTCAGAATGCGTTTTTGCAAGATATTCTGCGTGATGCAGAAGGAGGCCAGTATGGGTGGTGCTAAATAGTATATCTATCCTGGTGTGGAGGTCGTGTACCGGCGAATAAAATGAGTATTCGCGGTCTTGGGGATGTTTCAAACGCCATATATCTGTTAGTCCCATGTGTGTACTCCAGGTCCGGAGGTGGCGGGTGTTTCTCAGACCCGGGGCTGACGATAATGGGGGGTGAGATCGGTCTAATTGTGGATCCATAATGCAGTTGAAGTCTCCACCCCAGATCATAGGTGCAAGTGGGTCGTTAAACAGAGCCGGTGTGAGGGAATCTATAAATGGAATCTGATTATTATTCGTAGCGTAAACAGCCACTAGATTGATGGGTGTGCCGTCCAGCCTACCCTCCAATATGAAGTATGTACCCTCTTTATCTATTGTCTGAGAAGTGAGGGCAAAGGGTACACCGGGAGCCATCCATCTCAGGACACCTTTAGCGAATGCTGATGTGACAGTACCATATGTTTGACCTCACCAGCGAGATCGTACTTTTGTTAATTCAGCTTTCGTGAGATGCGTTTCTTGGAGCAATGCAATATGTACTCTGTGCCTTTTGATATATGAATGTATTTTATATCATTTAAAGTATGTTGCCATACCTCTGACATTCCAAGTCATGATTCTGTATTGCTGAGTTTGAGTCAGTCGTTGTGCGTGTGGCATCATTCTTTAATACTTAAGTAGAGTGTTAGGGACCGTACAGCATATGTGCCCATCGTATGTTTGAGAGAGTGTGTGTGTATGAACAGCTGCGGGGATGTAGCCCCATGTTTCGGGCTGCATTGATGTACAAGAATGCATTTAGATAGCATGGTGAAACAGATAAAACATTAAGAGAAAAAAAAAAACAAAATAAAAACATTCCCACGAGGGCCGCAACTGTATATTGTGCCGCCCAATATGTGTTAACCGATAACAAATAACACATTTCTCTATGTCTCATTGAACAACGTGTCCAAGGGTACATCTTGGTGGGGCGTGGAGAAGCTTTAGTGAGAATGTACCCCTTTGTGGGGCCCTATACGATTGATGCAATAAAGAAGGGAGGATTAACTTAAGCAGTGTCCACCAGGGTGTCCTGGAGTTCTATGATAAAGTACATGAATGGTGGTGGAATACCTTGTCACTCGGCTTGCTATTGTCCGTTAAATGATGTCATCCACTGAGCCAGGCATGATATGTGGTGCTTTAATGCTGCCAGTCTCTGAGATCTCAGTGCCGGAGTCCGATCCCGAGGTTTGTGTGTGCTCCGAGCGAAGGGTGTTAAAGGGGTTCTTACAGTAGCATATGGCTGTTGCTACTACTTGATCGCGTTCCGCTGCCACTTGTCCTTGATTTGGGCGGATTGTAGCTTGTTTCCTGCGGCGACGTCTCGGTTTCGGTGTGATCCATGTATCTGCCTCTTTCTCTTCTTCTGTATTCATCACCAGTACTTTTGCGTGGAGCCAGGTCCATACGTCCTCAGGTGATTGAAAGATATGGGTTGTCTCCTGGTCTATGACTAAGTTTTGCTGGGTAGAGAAGGCCATATTTGATTTGTAAAGTACGGACGCGTTGCTTAACTGCCATGAACGATCCCCTTTTCCATTGGACCTCCATTGTATAATCTGGGTATGCCGAAATTGATGTATTTTCGAACTGCCAGGGTCCTTTGGTACGGAATAGTTGTAGGATTAGGTCTCGGTCGCGGAAGTTCAAGAAGCGAGCTATGAACGGGCGCGGAGGGGCACCTGCTTTAGGTGGTCGACCCGGTATTCGGTGGGCTCTCTCGATGGAGAACAGAGGCGAGACGTTCTCGTGAAGCACAGTGGATTTGAGCCACTTTTCCAGGAACACCTCTGCATTAGATTGTTCAGAGTGCTCGGGGAATCCAATAAAACGGATATTGTTTTTTCTCGAGCGTCCTTCCGCATATTCCGCTCTGCGATAAAGGACATTCAGTTCTTCCTGCATGGCTATTACTTTTGTCTGTAGTGATTGAAAGGTTGGTTGTACAATCTGAGGGATCGCTTCCGTCTGAGTAACTCGTTCTGTGAGTTTACGATGATCTGTTCTCAATAAATTGACTTCAAATGAGACTGTGTCAATCTTGGTTTCTAGTGAGGTTTTAGTGTCCAATATAGCATGCAGAATTGTGTCGAATTTTTCAGAATGGCGCTGTAATGTATTTTCCAGTTGTCGGTACTTTTCGGTTTGCAACAGTGATTCCGAGGAGTCGTTGTCTATTGTGGCCATGAGTTCATTGGTAGCTTTATTGGGGCGCGATTTCCTCATGGTGGCTGTGAGAAAGAGAATTATGCCTGGGTGCTTTAATCTTTGTTGTTAATCCACTGCAAGTGAGTGTCTCGTTGTGTTATCTTATATGGCGTTGCAACTAATAGGGTTGTGGGACTCCCTGGGTATCTCGCTGTGTCCTTCAGATCGAGGGGTGCGTCAGTAACCGCTCAGCTGGTTCCGCACAGGATGTTGTTCCAATGTTGTGATCCGACACTGTCCATCTGTAAGCAGTGCCGGGAGTGGTCACGAGGATAGCCTCTAGGCAGATAGTAAAGTGACAACATCTGTACCCACAGTATGTTCAATGAGTGTTCCTAGAATGTAGTTACAGCGCTTTAACGAGACGTGTTAATCTTCGTTGCTTGATCCGCAGTGTCTCTGGGGCGCAGCCTGCCCTGGAAGCTTTGTGCTGGGTCGGTTGTGCCGTGAGCCTCAGTTTGGCACCGGCACGTGCCGTCAGTCAACCGAGGAGAGAGGGGGTAAGGCAAGCAGTGCAGTGCCTCAGCAAGTCATGCTGCTCATCACTGCGCAGTCCGCAGTGTTCCCAAGTCGCAGCTCCTCCTGGGTGCCCCGTACCGGGCCGGGTATTCAGTGGGCCTTTATTCTGCACAGGTATGTACCGTTGGTGAAGGGGGACCTCTGTTCGTAAGGTTATATGGGTTGGGCTGTCTCATGGGACATGTGCCTCTCTCTTCCCAAACGCTGCGCACCTACCGCGTTGGTCTTGGCTTCAGAATCATTGCATTTCTTCTCGACTGAGGCACGACGCCTCGGGGTACCTCCGTCTGTAACCAGGGCAGAAAGTCACACACACGCCGGTGCGTTTCTCGGAGACCCACTGCGCGGTCCACAGCGCTTATAGGGTGCAGCCTGCCCTGGGTGTTTGTGCTGGGCCGGGTGCGCAGTGGGTCTCAATTCGGCACCAGCATGTGCCGCCAACCAGGGGAGATGAGGTAAGGCCAGCAGCGCAGCGCCTCAGCAGGCCGCGTTGCTCATCATTGTGCAGTCCGCAGTGTTCCCAAGTCGTAGTCCCTCCTGGGTGCCCCGTACCGGGCCGGGTATTCAGTTGGCCTTTATTCGGCACAGGTATGTGTCGCTGGTGAGGGAGGCCCTCTGTTCGAGAGGTGGGCTGTCCCGTGGGACGTGTGCTTCCCTACCCCCAAACGCTGCGCACCCACGCACTGGCCTTGGCCCCAGAAGCGCCTCGTCTCTGCTCGACGGAGGCCCAATGCCTCGGGGGACCTCCGTCTGTCGCTGGGACAGTAAGTCGCGCACACGCCGGTGCGTTTCTCGGAGACTGACGCTTACCAACTTTGACAGGCTGGCCGCTGAACCGCTGGTGGAAATCCAGCCTTAGGTTCATCTGGGGATCGGATGCCGCGCTGGTCGTGTCGCCATCTTGTTTTTGCAGGTTTCGATGCGGGCACCGTATGAGGGTCGATACTTCAATTTAGACCCCGCTGGCACCATAGATCTGTATTGCCTTGTTTTACGCATTCTAAGGGCCTCCCTGTGTATATTCAGTTCCCTTATCGCTTGATTTTGCAGGATTATGTTCGGGTCCCGCGCGGAGCTCGTTTACAAGCATCTTATGCGGCTGCCATCTTGGCCACGCCCCTTCATAACCTCATTCAATACTGATTCAACCTTTATGTATATCTTACAGCCTTCAAAAAGCCTCAGTCAGATCTGCCACAAGGGGCGAAACACGTGTCAGCTCTCAGCTCCTATATCCACGTGTCACTGTTAAATAACTACAATAAAAACCTTCTTGAATCACCCCTTTTTGACTCAGCGTGAAATATATCACTACATATCTACAAATTTGGAATCTCACATGAGAATACATTGTGGGTTACGCTTTTTTTTTTTATTTTTTTATCTCTAGTTTCTTATTGGGGCAAATTGTTCCACACTCCATGTAATAACCCACATTCAACCTTGAATGGGCATTTCAGAATGAGTTGGACCATAAGGAAATTAAGGGGTCATTACAACCCTTGCAGACAGCGGTAATTTGGGGGAAAGGTACTACAGGCTGGTGGTACCTTTTTCCAAATTATGACATTGGCGGTTTGGCTCAAGCCAAAACGTCAATGTACCACTCCGTCCACCAGGATGGTAACAGCCTCCAGGATGGAGACTTCGGTCTCCAGCAAGGTGGCCGTCATGATCACACCCTCAGGATTATGACCCGCCTACCAAATCTACTGCCCGAAAACCATGGCGGTAAGCACTATCAGTGCCAGGGAAATCCTTCCCTGGCACTGATAGGGGTCTCCCCCGCCCCCCTCCCCAGAATTCTCCCCTTCCCTCTCCCGACCCCCCCGACATCCACACATACACACTCATACACACACGCATTCTCACATCCACCCACGCACGCACACATACAAACCCACACCCCGCAACATACACTAACATACATTGTAGCACAGACGCATTCACAACGTGTCAGCTCTCAGCTCCTATATCCACGTGTCACTGTTCAATAACTACAATAAAAACCTTCCTGAATCACCCCTTTTTGACTCAACGTGAAATATACCACTACATATCTACAAATTTGGAATCTCACATGAGAATACATTGTGGGTTACGCTTTTTTCTTTTTTTTTTATCTCTAGATTCTTATTGGGGCAAATTGTTCCACACTCCATGTGATAACCCACATTCAACCTTGAATGGGCATTTCAGAATGAGTTGGACCATAAGGAAATTAAGGGGTCATTACGGCCCTTGCAGACGGCGGTAATTTGGGAAAAGGTACTGCAGGCTGGTGGTACCTTTTTCCAAATTATGACATTGGCGGTTTGGCTCAAGCCAAACCGTCAATGTACCACTACGTCCACCAGGATGGTAACAGCCTCCAGGATGGAGACTTCGGTCTCGAGCAAGGTGGCCGTCACGATCACACCCTCAGGATTATGACCCCGTCTACCAAATCTACCGCACGAAAACCATGGCGGTAAGCACTATCAGTGCCAGGGAACTCCTTCCCTGGCACCGATAGGGGTCTCCCCCGCTCCCCTCCCAAGAATTCTCCCCTTCCCTCTCCCGACCCCCCGACATCCACACACCCACACGCGCACACATACACACTCATACACACACGCATACCCACATCCACCCACGCACGCACACATTGAAGTGCTGCATAAATATTTTACACATTGATTCTAAGTTAGGCCTGACTGCTTTTCTGCCAAACTACCAGAGGGTTAAGCACAGGTTATTTTTGGGTTTGCTTGTGGTTCTCCCTGACAGAGATTGCGGTTTCTCCTTGAGTAGGGTTTCATCACCTCAGCCAGTAACCCAGTTTCTACCAAGTACAATCTCTCTGGTTCAATGCTATGCACTCAGAAGTTGTCCTATAGCTTTAAGTCAGTGAGTTTACACACATAATCCAAATAAGTCCACAAAAGAGAACCAACAGGAAACGCTTAATGGCTCTTTTTTTAGACCCCCACCAACTTTATGAGTGGAATGCTTCATCAATGGGTCTTAATCTGATCCCTATAAACAAGAATAGGCTCAACCATATTCCAGGGAACACTCATTATAGTTTCCTAATAGGGTATTCTATGCAATAAAAACAACTCAATGATGGGAGTTTTTGGTATAAATAAAAACACTCATGGGCTGTTTATGGCTTATAGTGACTCATGTATGTCACTATATACACTCTTATAAAGGTGCTGTCTGTGTTCTCTTTTGTGGGTTTACTTTGGTTATACATGAAAGCCCAATAACCCAAGGTTTTAAGATGTTTTTGTGTGCAGATAGCAGAAAATGAAACCATATTATAAAATAAAATTTGCAATACTTGAAGGAGTTCCAAGATTGTACCTGTTTCTGTGCCCTAGAGACGTTACTCACCATTCGGCTGGGCGTATTTGTTCTCTGTGTACTTGTCAGATTTATGACTTTAGGTTTAGGAAGGTGAGTATATTTACAAACTGGGCTTTGACAAGGGACAGATGCTAATAATTGACCCTTGTGACCTTTGGTGCATTTGGAAAATCAAGCATACAATTGTTGAGCTATTTCTTTGGTAGGGCAGAGGTACATCGTGTGAATGTGATTGTACCGTTCTAGCAGATGCCATTCAGAGTAAACATACAGTCTGCAGTAAAAGTAGAAAATATAAACATGGAAGGGGTGCCAGCTGGCTCATATGAAGGGCACTTTCATGTATTTCATTTACACATTCTGGAGTCCCTTTTCCAATTTCAGTCACAGTGAAAAGATGGATAAGGCTAGTCATTGTATAAAAAGCAATCAAATAAGAGTGAAAATATAAGTGAAAATTAAACTAATCATTTGTAAGCAATGATTGGGCTTTAATCTTGATAATCTGATAATATTGCGTTTGTTGGTTTTTTACTTGTTTTTTGTTTGTTTTTGTGTTTTATAAAGTGTGGTTGTTACCCTGTTGGGTACCCTGGTGCTACACACACAACTAGCCCCAACAGATGACTTGAATAATGCTGGTTTTGTGGCATTGAGGGAAGATATACCTACATCTCCTACAGTGCATGAGGGAGAGTGTTCCAATCTGTAGGAGCTGTACCCCCCACAACAAGTGAGTCTACAGTGTGGAATTCTTATGTTATTCTGAGATTGAAAGGATACACTGAGTTAGATGATTTTGTTTTGAATGCATAAAGGCCCTCTTTTCTGTATTGCTTGATGTGTCAGACAGAAACACTTAAACCAAATTAATTTTTCAACCAGAAGCCAGTGAAATTATTTCCTATTGGAGGAGATATGTGCATCTTTTACAGTTTGCTTGAAAATTAAGTAAACTGCTAAGTTCTGACCCAGTGGAGCTTCTTGATCTTTGTAAATTCTAGGATTAAAATAGTCAATCCTCTGTAAGATTCAAGCTTGAGCTACCAATTTCTGCTCCTCTAATGAAATGAAGGGGTAGATTTGCTTTAGTGGTGTGAGATGGAAAGAGCAGGTAGATATTACCTCATTGATTCGCATGTGGAAAATTTGGGTAAACCCCCAAATATTTGACAGCTGATTTAGGGGTAGGAATGAAACCAAGGTCCTTTGTACGGGGCCCAGCACCAATTGAGATTCAAGAAAAGTCAAAGACGTTTTATTCACAAATTTTTCCAACATTTTCACTGGACCTGGCAACAAAGAGACAGGTTGAACACTTGCTAAACAGCTGTATCTGCAGAAGGTTACTTTAAAATAGGTGTGACTACTGTAGTTTTCCTGCTCCATAGGACTCACTGAAGCATTGCAGAGTTTAGCATTCAGAGGTCTCAGTTTGTTAGCAGCCAGATGTAGTAACCTAGCAGAACAAGGAGAGTCTGATTTAACACTCAGGAAAGGCTCTTGTTGCCCTTCTGTGGAAAGCTGACCAAATTAAGAAAGCAATATCTGTTCTGATGGGTTAAGCACATCCACTTGCTCAGTCTTACGTGGGTGATAATCAGGACTGAACAGTGAATATAAATAATTGTTCATGCAAAGGCTCTTAGGGCCTGATTTAGACCTCAGTGTGGTCGGGGGGTTACTCCGTCACAAACATAATAGATCCTAATATATCTATGGGGACGTAATACGGAGGACGGGATATCAGTCACGTTTGTGACGGAATATTCCCACCACAAAGATCTTAATCAGACCCTTAATGTTTGACTCTGACTTGCACTAAAACCAGCAGCAGCCTGTCGTTAAAGGCAGAGGGACCTACCCCCAATCTTTTCCCCGACATGAAGAGTGTCTGTCATGCTGAGCAAAGGTCAGCCTGACAAACACTCTTCATGTTCAGGTCAGGAGCCAGTCACTATGCACTGTGTTAAATGTACAGGTGCCTAGCTGCCTGACCTGAACTTTGCTGGGCTGGAGATGTCACAGCCCAATGGGTGTGACCTACTAAGTCTGGCAAAGTGCCTCAAGGACCTCCCCCTCATGACAAGGGGAAGCATCACTGACAGCTTCAGCCCTGTGCACTTCAGTTTTAAGCCCTGAAGTGCCCAGGGCTAAGTGCCTATCAGTGACGCCTTGTCACAGAGTGGGGTAGGCAGTCTCACTGACCCCATCTCACTCTGTGACGAGTGAAGGACTTCTGTATCCTCTTATTGGCCGACCTAAGGTCATCCATTGAGAGGAGGCAGCAGTCTCAACCCTTCTGGATTCACCGACGCTTCCCTCCCCGAGAAACTGCAGCAGGTACGTTTTTTAAATATTTGGTGTGTACGTGCATGTGTGTATGTAGCAATGTATATGTATATGGGAGTGTGTGCTGTGAATGGTGGTGTGTGCATGTTAATGCATGGGCGTGAGTGAGTGTGTATGTGTGCGTGTGTGGCCCTCCGGCCTACCTCCCTAATTACTGGCTGCCACTGACTAAGGCCCTTATTATGAACATGACGATCCGTACCGCGCTGCCGGTGGTGGCGGTAAAAACCGCCAACAGAGGAGCAGTCCGGACCACCAAATAATGAACCAAACGAAACACAGGCATCCAGAAAACCACCCACCACCAGTAGAGGAGTGCGGACGATGCCGGCAGAGTCCGCCCACAGGCCGACGGAAAGGCCCAACCAGCCCATCAAATAATGACCCACCAGTCCGCCGCCAGTTCCAGGGCGGGAACCACCGCCACGCAAAGCCAGGCGGAAATGAACCAACTCCATTGAAACACTCACGGGAGGCCCTCACAACGCGCCGAAGCAGACATGGATAGAGAGCTGCAGATCATGCCAGCCCTGCTCCTTGCCATATACCTCCACGATTGAGACCGCAGACGAAGACGACGACAGTAAGTACCGCAACCTACGAAACAAGGGAGGAAAGGGCACAGTTACATACCCACCCACTCCACCCACCCAGCAACGCCCCCCAACCCTTCACAGCAGCACAAGTCATACACCCCACAGCAAGAGGTACTTACCCGACACAAGGCAAATCCAACGTGACCATAGTACATACAAATGCCCCACACCCATAAACAATTAAACGAAAGACCAGGGTTCAACAGTGTGACGCCAAAACACAGGCCACACAGAAATATTTTATTAAAGCTCACAGAGTCAAATACTTCAAACAGGGCCAATGGTCAGTCCGTACGGCTACAAGTGCCATGGGCCACAATAGGCCCAACCGGCCTCCCAAAAGTGCACGGTACTCCACCTAACAGGGCAACAAAGGGGCATTCAGGCACCTCACGGAACGGGACAGTGGGTGGTGGGGGTGGGGATTTGCAACGGGGTGGGTCTTGGACTTTCATTTGGAAGGTGGAGGGGGTGTGGGCTTGTCCTTTGAAGGTGGGGGGGATGTTTTGAGCAGGTGGACCCAGATGGACTAGGCTCTGCCTGGGCCTTTTATTTCTCTGGGGAAGAGGCACGGGAATGTGAAGGGCGGACAGGGGTGGGCTGTGAAGTGGAAGGAGTGGAAAGGGCAAGGAGGTGAGCACGCTTAGGGACAAGACGGGTTGGGCCAGTGGGTTGGAAGAGGTCAGCACGGGAGAGGAAATGTTTTTTCTGAGCAATTCAGGTGGTCCTGGATTAGGGCGTGCAAGTGGAGGCAGAGGCAGTGGATGTATGTGGTGTAGGGGTGTGTGTAGTGGGTGCAAGTGACTGGACAGTATGCTGTGGTGTGGTGGATGTGTGTTGGGTGGGTGTCTTGGTGCGTTTGTGTGTTTTTGGAGAAGGGGAGGTGGACACAGTGGGAGAAGTCAGGCAGCTAGTGTGGATGTATGTTGTGTGGGTGTCTGCAAGTCTGATGAGTGTGCTGCATGTGTCAACTACAGTAGCTGTGGTGAGTGCAGGTGTGGTGTATGGGGTGCATGTATGGATGTCTGCTATTGTGGTGAGTGCAGCAACAGTGACTGAAGGTGCAGTGCATGAGGGTGTGGATGTAGAGGGAACAGACAAGGAGGCGGAAGAGGTGGGCACACTGGGGGAAGTGGATGTTGTTGTGTGTGCATGTGTCTGTTGGCTGTGTGAATGCTTGTGGTGGGAGGTGTGGTGCTTGTGTTTAGAAGTGTGCTTCTTGTGTGTTGATGTGCTTGACTGTGTGTCTGAATGTGTGCTTTGGACGGGTGAAGAGAGTGGGGTGCTGGAAGGGGTAGAGGAGGTTAGGGGGGGACGGAATGGCCAGGGAAACTGTCTGCCATCCAAGAGGAGGCCAGAGCCTGAAAAGATCTCTGTAGGGCAGACACAGCACCTTGAATGCCATCCAGATAGGCATTTGTCTGCTGCACCTCTGATGCTAGCCCCTGGATGGCATTGACAATGGTTGTCTGCCCTACAGAGATGGTTCTCAGGAGGTCAATAGCCTCCTCTGTGAGGGCAGCAAGTCTGACTGGGGCAGGGGAGGTGGTGCCTGGGGAGAAGGAGACGCCCACCTTTCTGGGTGAGCGGCACGGGCAACTCGGTGGGGAGAAGAAAGGGAGGGCGGTGATGGAATGGGGGTGGCGGAAAAATGTCACTGTAGTGGTGTGGCCACTAGGGTCAGCCACCGCCAGGGAGCCCCCATCGGAGGAGGTCTCAGAGTCACTACCTCCAGTGGTAGTTACCTCCCCCGTGGAACTCCCCACGCTCTCCCACCCACTGGTCCCCTGGGCGTCGGATGTCTCTGCCTTCGAGGATCCGTGGGCTGCTGCTTCCCTACTTGCCGGTGCCTCAGCTCCCTCACCAGATGTTGCGGCTGTACCAAACCAACCTAAGAGAACAGGGAGGGGAAGACAAAACAGGAGAGACAAGTGTAAATAGCTGAATGGAGGTACATAATGGCCAGACATACACCCACCTAGAAGACACACCCAACAGGCAACACCGTTAACTTTGCCCATGACCATGCTCCTGACTACTGACCAGAATACTGCTCTACACCCATCTCCTCGACTACCTAAGGAGGCGACGTGTGGGAGACCTGACAAAGACACCCCTACACCCTTTGGGGACCACAATGTACATGGACACCAGTCAGAGTCCCTGCCTGTAAGCAGCATGAACCCTAATGCACACACAGACATCCTGAAGTTTGTGACATGAGTACTCACCCCCTTGTGACTGCTGTGCAGCCTTCAAGCACCCATCCAGGCCCGGGTAGGCCACAGCCAGGATACACCGCATGAGGGGGGTCAGTGTCCGACGGGCACCCCTTCCATGTTGGGAGGACTTCCCCAGCTGGGCTTCACAGATCTTACGCGCCCAGCGCCACAGGTCCTCCCACCTCTTTCTGCAGTGGGTGCTCTGCCGGTTGTAGACCCCCAGGGTCCGCACCGCCTTGGCAATGGCATGCCAAAGTGCCCTCTTCTGGTGGGCGCTAACCTAAAAGGGTGACATAGATATGGAACACAGAGGTCAGGCACTTACAGCTGGCTAATTGTCCACTATGGGACGGACAGTACTCTCAGACTTCCAGGCCATACCAGGCAGCATGCCATGCACCACGGCCCATGCAGACTCAGAGGTGCACACATATGTCCATTCAACACCATCCAAACAGTACCCCTCAAGCCCAGACTCACCTGTACCTCTGGCCGTCCATACAGTTTTGGGTACAGGGGCAGGACCCCGTCCACTAGCCTCACCAGTTCCTCCTGGGTGAAGGCCGGGGCCCTTTCCCCTGCAACACGAGCCACATCCATTGCCAGAGACAGGCCACAGCAGTACACACAGTCGAGTACCTGTCCGCACAAGATCAGGGAGTCGAGTGAATAATAGATAACGAAATCGCGTACGTACCGCGGCGGTGTGCACAGTCACCACCGGCGGCGATCAAGATATGCCAGGATTCCCCATTGGCATCCATGTTAACTAATGATGGTGCGAACGGCGGTAAACACCACCTTACGCTGTGACGTCAACCGCTAGCGGTATGAGGTCACTTCCACAACGAAAGGCCTGGATTACAGTGGGCAGACATTTTGGCAGTAACTACGCATCTATAAATAAAAATGTGCACAATGCAGGTGCTACTAGCCACGTCAAGCACCTATGCATGTGACCATTCCGTAATATACACAAATGAAAAACACTGTTCCCTCATTGAGGTGTAGATGTAGATCTGTCAAGAAGCAGTTAATGTTGAGTCACTACAATGAAATATGCAGTGCACAATTGATGACAATGTGTGCCTATGTATGTGTGTTCATCACACCTTTTTGATACCCCACGTAGGTACCGACCCTTGTGGTGAGGAAGGGCACCATTGGTGTACAAACCACTTGTGGATATGAGGGCCATGGTGGAGCGTCAGATCATAATCAATTACAGACTCACACGTGCAACAATTCAGGAACTTTGTGCTTTACTGGACCCTGCACTAAGTCTGGGAAATCGTAATCGGCCTGCCATCCCTACTGAAGGGCATGTGTTCTCCGCACTCCATTTCCTGGCCACGGGATCATTTCAACTGCCAGTGGGCATGGGTGCTGGATTTTCACAGCCAATATTCAGCATGGTACTCACAAGATTTCTAAATGCATTTGTACGACACCTGCAGTCCTATGTGAGGTTTCCACAAAGTACTGACCTCCCTGCCATCAAGTCTGAATTCTGTGCCTTTGCCAACATACCCCATGTGATAGGTGCCATCGATAGCACCCACATACCGATCATCCCCCCAAGAATGAGTGAACAGGTGTGCAGAAACAGAAAGAACTTTCACCCCATGAACATCCAATTGGTATGTACTGCAGACCAGTACATCTCACATGTGAATGCCATGTTCCCAGGTTCAGTCCATGATTCCTTTGTGTTGAGGAACAGTAGTGTGCCACAGAGGATGGAACAACTCCAAGAGGACGGAGGTTGGATCATAGGTAAGTGTGTCTGTCACTAACTGACACATAGCAGACAGCCAGGCTGTCTGACTAAGGGGCTTAACAATGACTACTCTGCATTGCACCTTTTTCTAGGTGATTCTGGCTATCCAAACTTGCGTTGGCTCCTGACACCAGTGAGAAATCCTAGGACGGATGCAGAGAGGAATTACAATGAGGCCCATGGACGTACTAGGAGGGTGATAGAGAGCACAATAGGTCTCCTGAAGGCTAGATTTCTTTGTTGTCAGAGTCACCAGATCCTCAGGGTCTGCGCACGTTCCCAACACGTCCACCACAAGACAGCTCCAATACTCTGATTAGAATGTCACAGAGTCTAAGATAGTCCAAGTGGGGAAAAGGGGATTAGGTAGGGAACAGCTGGGAAGGAGACCTGTAGGAAGCAAAAAGGTTAAAACACACAATATCAAGATTATATCATATTAATAATTACTAGACTATGATTCTAAGCATTATCATACTAGAAACATGGATAACTTAAGCATGGACTAAATAGATAGGCCCCATGATGTCTGGTTACTTGTGAAGGAATCAAGAAGGATTAATACAACTGTTCAATAAACCTTTCAATGAAATGTTACACATGGATTAGAAAACATCAGAACCTTCTAGAATTACGTTTTCAAATTCAAGCATAGTCTTTTGCATGAGGACAAGAAAATAATCTGAGTGAATTCTATAACACCATAGGAATTGTACTTAAGGGACTTATTATGCACACACAATATAACATCCAGAATTCTAGCACTTTAGTTTCTTAGAATGCAGGAACGTGAATTGCGCACATTGCGGATTCCCACAAGAGTTTGTAAATGCCATGAAATGGTTGCGCACAATGAATAACATGAATTAAGCACAAGAAATGAACCGTGCGTCTTGCCGATTCGAATGTCACCACGTAAATGCCAAGAAATGGTTGCGCACAATGAATAACATGAATTAAGCACAAGAAATGAACCGCGCGTCTTGCCGATTTGAATGTCACCACGTAAATGCCAGGATATGGTAACACACAATGAATATCATGAATTAAGCACAAGAAATGAATCGCACATTTTGCCGATTCAAATGCTACCTTGCGAATGCCATGAAGTGGTAGCGCACAATGAATATTCATGAATTAATTACAAGGAATGAATCGCGCGTCTTGCCGATTCGAAGGCCACCATGTGAATACCATGAAATGGTAGTGTACAATGAATAACATGAATTACGCACAAGAAATGAATCGCGCGTCTTGCCGATTCAAATACCACCATGTGAATGCCATGAAATGGTAGCGCACAATGAATAACATGAATTAAGCACAAGAAATTAATTGCGTGTCTTGCCGATTCGAATGCCACCATGTGAATGCCGTGAAATGGTAGCGCACAATGAATAACAAGAGTTGTATACGAGCAATGAATCGCGCGTCTCGCCGATTCGAATGTCAGCATGTAAATGGCAAGAAACACCAAGCGCACATTCACACGCACAAGAGCCAAAATGTTTTATCACGCAAATTAGGCCCAAGAACTCGAAAGCTGTCGAGAACGGGATTGGGGGCCCAGCCCGACCTCCGTCTTACCGCCCTGATCAAGAATCACCAACAAAGTGAAAAGGCAAGGCCTGGAGGATCAAAGTAGGCCTCCGGAACAGGAGCTCAGGAAGTTGCTGCTGCTCTGCACCGGGACCTCTGAATAGTGAGCAGGTGGAGCTGGGCTGGCTCCCTTATATAGAGTCTTGGCCCAGCCCACAAACCACACCCAGGCATACTGCAGGGAAAGCTTCTAGAAGGCCCTGGAAAGGGACCACACCCTGACACACTCTGAAAGCCTGCAGCAATACATTGCAAATGAACAGTATTTATAAGCACCTTGAAAATAAGTCTTCAGGATTAAACTCTGCAATGCAAACGGTTAAACAACAGCATATCAGCACAATGCATAAATTACGTTATCAAGAAAGTGCTGGGTTTTTGCATTCTAGTCGCCCGTAGAGCGCGCACTGCCCTGATGTTGACAGTACTCCCATCTCCCAGACGCGCTCTAGGGCCTGGTTTGTCTGGATTGAGACGATGAAAGTGCCTCACAAGTACTGGAGCATGAATATCAGATGGGGAAACCCATGAGTTACTTTCAGGGCCATAACCTTTCCATGAGATTAAGTACCATAGGTTACGCCCTCTCAGTTTGGAATCCAACACCTTCTTGACTTCGTATTCTACTTCCCCCTGTACTAGAACGGGAGCTGGATGAGAGCGGACCTTCTGGACTGCCTTTTTCAAAAGGGAAGTGTGGAACACTGGATGAATCCGTAATGATGTTGGCAATTATTGCAGTTTATAGGTCACAGGATTGATTTGCTGAAGGACAGAGTAGGGACCTATGAATTTGGGGTTAAACATGTGCTTCTTCTTGAAGTCTAGATGTCTTGTAGAAAGCCACACTTTATCACCTGGTTGATACTGCGGTCCCTCGCAATGTTTCTTGTCATAATGCTTTTTGTATTTTTGTATGGCCTTTTCTTAATGTTTTTGAATCAATTTCTGGGTTTGATGAAGATATTGGATGGTTTCTGACACAGCTGGTGTAAGAAAACTTTCTTGAGGGATCGTGATGGGCAAGGTGTCAGGATTATAGCCATACAAGTCAAAAAAGGGTGTAATGCCAGTGGAATTGTGGAATGAGTTATTGTAGGCTCACTCAGCCAACCAGAGCATTGATGTCCAAGAATGAAGTGCTTTTTCAGCGTAAGCATGCAGGTATTGCTTCAAAGTCTGATTTAGTCTCTCAGTTTGACCATCTGTTTGAGGATGATGGCTCGTAGATAGTGTGGATGTGACTTGAAGTGTTTTGCACCATGTCTTCCAGACATTGGAGGCGAATTGTGACCCTCGATCGGAGAGGATCATTTTTCGCAGCCCATGATAATGGACCACTCTATTCAGTACAATAGTTGCCAGTTCACTGGAGGTGGGAAATTTCTTACAGGAAATGAAATGTCCATATTTCGTGAGACTATCTACTCCCACAAGGATTACTGAATGTTGTTGAACCACTGGTAGTCCTGTAATAAAGTCTAAAGAAATGTGCTCCCAAGGACGACTTGGAGTTGGGAGTGGATGCAACAACCCTTTCGGTTTTGAATGACTTGTTTTAATGCGAGCACAGACTTCGCAGTTGTTTACCATTGCTTTTACGTCTTTTGTCAAGGTAGGCCACCAAAAGTAGCGTTGGATTAATTCAAGAGTTTTAGGAGTACCTGGATGACCTGCCGTAAGTATAACATGCAACCAATGAAATACTATCTTGCGAAGTTTGGTAGTGGGCACGAACAAACGAGTGTCATGGAAAGGTAATCCTTGCTTGATTGACCTTTTGGGATCTGCTTGGGCCCATGTCTGCCATTTCTCAATGGTGAAAGAATTACGGATGTCTTCAAAGAAATCTTCAGTTTTTATGATGCATAGGACTTTGTCTGGAGCAATGATAGCTCTAGAGGTTTGAACTGCAGGCAACGTGGTAGACTCTTGACGGGACAAGGCATCAGCTTTGCGATTGTCTTTACCAGGATGGAAAGTTACCACAAAATCAAATTCGGAACTCATGAACTGGAGATTGCAATGATCAGTATATACTGTGACAGTATATTTGGCACCCAACAAATTATGTCTCCATTCTTTAAAGGCGTCACAAATCGCCAGACGCACTTTTTCAGCAATGACATAGTTTTGTTCGGCTTCGTTCAGTTTCCGAGACATGTAAGCTACAGGATGAAGTTGGCCAGTGTCTTTACTTCGTTGTGACAAGACTGCACCTACTGCCACATCTGAAGCATCAGCTTCCACTATGAAGGGTGAGTCAAGACTGGGGCTGTGGAAAAAGCTTCCTTCAAAGTTGAAAAGGCTTGATCAGCTTCTGGGGGGGACCATACAAATTTTTCTTTCTTTCATAATAGCTTAGTGATTGGGGGCACTGTCTGGGAAAAATGATTTATGAACCTCCGGTAAAAATTTGCAAACCCCAGGAAACATTGTACATCACAAACAGTTTTTGGGGTGGGCCAATCAGATACGGCTTGTACTTTCTTTTCTGCCATCACCATACCTTGAGGGGTAAAGATAACCCCTAAAAACTCAACTGTGGTAACATGAAACTCACACTTGATTAGTTTGCAATATAAATGGTACTTTCAAAGGGCTGCAAGAACTTTCTTGACATGTTGTACATGTTCATTTTCATTGTCAGAGTAGATCAAAATGTCATTGATGTAGACTATGGCATGAATCATGGGCAAGGGATATTTATTCTTGATGGTGACCTTGCTCAAACCCCTATGGTCGATACAAATTTGAAGATCTCCATTCGCCTTCGGAACAAAAAACAAAGGAGAGGCTGCAGGAGACTTAGAATGGCGGATGAAACCATTCTCCAAGAATTGATCTAGATACTTTCGTAAATGTTGATTTTCATGTTCTGACAGGGCGTATACACGACAGTTGGGGAGTATCGCACATGGGATAATATCAATTTGACAGTCATAAGGTCTATGAGGAGGCAAGTTTTCTGCTTCTTTCTCATCAAAAACATCTTCTTAGGATGAAAACTGTTTGGGCAATTTAGTTTCTTTCTCCGCAGCAGTGGCTATGTAAGAGTTACAAACCTTTGGTACTTGAGACTTTTGGAGGCATTGTTCTTTACATAGTGCTGATGAGAACACTACCTTTAATTCTGCCCAATTAATCTCAGGATTGTGATGAGTTAACCAGGGCAAGCCAAGGATAATTCCATACTGGGGAGCATGGATCACGTCAAGGACGAGTTTCTCTTTATGTTTATTTCTTTGGTCCTCACAGATCACCGACAAGGGGGCAGTCTGAATTGTTACCGGACCTCCAGTCAAGAGTTTTCCATCTACTGCCTGTATTATTTCTGTAGTCTTCTTCTCAATACATGGGATCCGCCATGCACAAACCAATTGGGCGTCAACAAAGTTCCCGGTAGCCCAAGAGTCTACTAGAGCCTTCTTGAAATAGGTCTTTTTCTTTACTTGAACTTTTATGCCCAGCTTGAGATGTCTAGATTGTGAAGGGTCCACGGTAACACCCAAGAGCAACCCTTCTTTACATCTTGGGTGCTTTAGTTTTCCGACTCGACTTGTGCATTGGCTGCAACTTTCTGGACAGGACCTCGTTTTGTTCTTTGGTTTGATTGGACATTCTTTGGCGAAATGACCCTTGCGCCCACAATAAAGACATTGTCCCTTCTTTCTACGTAGGTCCTTTTCGTCTTTGGTCAAAGGTCTCCTGATTGTTCCAATTTCCATAGGTTCTGATGTTCTTTCTTTCTGAGTTCTTGATTCTCTATTATCGTGAACACACCAGGAATATTTTTCAGTCTTTTTGCGTGTTCCCCTTCGTTCTGCTAAACAATGATCCAATCTCAAAACAAGGTTTTTCAGGTCTTGACAGTCTGTAGGCTGCGGGTCTATTTGAGCGAGAATATCTTTTAACTCCTCTCTGAGTCCCTTGTAGAACACGGCCGCTTGCTTTTCTTCAGGCCAGAATGTCACGGCTACCAGCCGATTGAAGTTGGCTAAATATGACACAAAGGGGGTAATTTCAACCTCGGCAGTCTTTTCACAAGACCGCCGAGGGACTGCTGTGATGAAGACCGCCAGTGCTGGCGTTTTTCCACTCTGTGAATTATGACTGCTGGCAGCCCTCCGTCCTTTTCCGGATGGAGAGCCGCCAGCAGCCATACTGGCGGTTGGCGGGGAAGTGGAGGTTGCTCCACCTCCACCGCCCCGTCAACAGAACACCGCCCACCGAATCAGGTTACGTGATTCGGCGTGGTGGTGTTCTGTTGACGGGGTGCTGGCGGCAGAGCAGCCCCCATGGATCCCGTCCCCTCTCAGAGGATAAACGGACCAGGTAAGTTGACCGTCTGTTAGGGGAAGGGGGTGGGGGGGTGTTGTGTGCGTGCATAGGGGTGTGCATGTGAGTATGAAGAGGGGGTGTGTGAGTGCGTGTATGTATGTGGGGGGTGTAGTGTGTTTGGAAATGTGTGCATGTCTGCCTGTATGTATGTCTGTATGGATGTGTGTGTGTATGTCTGAATGTGGGTGTGCATGTATGACTGTGTGTGTGTCTGTTGGCATGTTTGTTCGTGTGTGTGCGGGTATGGGTGTTGGTGGTGTCGGCATGCGTGTTGGGTGTGTGCCTGTGCAGTGATGTCAGGGGTAGGGGTGGGGAGAGGGGTCCTGCCACCTTTGGGGGATGGCAGGGGGCTGGGGGGGTGTCGGGGAAGGACTCGGGGGTGGGGTTGGGGGATGGGGGAGACCCCTATCAGTGCCAGGGAAGGGATTCCCTAGCACTCATAGTGCTTACCGCCATGGATTTCATGGCGGTTCCCAACCCCATGAAATCCATGGCGGTCAGCCAGGTCATGATACCGCTGGCGGTCTTGTGATGGCCGCTGGGCTGGAGGCCCAAGTCTCCAGCCCAGCGGTCGTCTCCGCCCTGGCGGTCGGTTTGGAGAAGTGGCAGATGACCATGGCGGTAACTGCCATGGTCATAATTCAATTTTTTTTACCGCCACTTCTCTGCCAACCACCAGGGTTGTAATGAGGGCCTAAGTCCTGGTTACCTTGTTGTAAGTCTAATAATTCACGATCTGCCCACAATATTACAGTTCTACGATCAAATACTCGTTCAAACTCACGAACAAAATTTCTCCAGTTGTAAAGCAGGGGACTGTCTTTACGCACAAGAGGGATAGCCCAAGTAGCTGCATCCCCAGTCAGGTATGATAACAAGGAAGCCACTTTGTACTGGGCATCAGGGAAAGTATGTGGTCGGCAGGTGAAGTGTAGTTCCGCTTGAACCAGGAAAGATTGTGCTTTCAAGGGATCACCTGAGAAACGTTCTGGAGGAGCTAAAGGAATGGCTGAAGGAACATTGAGGGAAATGTTTGTAGGATTACCTCCAGAAGCCTGAGAAGAAGGACCTGGCCAAAACACACCTGTGGTATTTTGTTCCTTCTTCTCTACCTTATCCTGTAACTGACTCACTCTCTCAGCTAGGCTAGGTGCCAAATCTTTCGATGACACCACCTCTGCTTGGAGCTGCGTGATAGCCTTGACTAGCTCATCCAATGTGGCCATGCTGAGAACATACGCAAACCAGGAGAATTATTAACTAGTGGGCTCACTATTCTGTCAGAGTCACCAGATCCTCGGGGTCTGCGCACGTTCCCAACACATCCACCACAGGACAGCTCCAATACTCTGATTAGAATGTCACAGAGTCTAAGAGAGTCCAAGTGGGGAAAAGGGGATTAGGTAGGGAACAGATGGGAAGGAGACCTGTAGGAAGCAAGAAGGTTAAAACACACAATATCAAGATTATATCATATTAATAATTACTAGACTATGATTCTAAGCATTATCATACTAGAAACATGGATAACTTAAGCATGGACTAAATAGCTAGGCCCCATGATGTCTGGTTACTTGTGAAGGAATCAAGAAGGATTGATACAACTGTTCAATGAACCTCTCAATGAAATGTTACACATGGATTAGAAAACATCAGAACTTTCTAGAATTCAAGCATAGTCTTTTGCATGAGGACAAGAAAATAATCTGAATGAATTCTATAACACCATAGGAATTGTACTTAAGGGACTTATTATGCACACACAACATAACATCCAGAATTCTAGCACTTCAGTTTTTTAGAATGCAGGAACATGAATTGCGCACATTGCGGATTCCCACAAGAGTTTGTAAATGCCATGAAATGGTTAAGCACAATGAATAACATGAATTAAGCACAAGAAATGAACCGCGCGTCTTGCCGCTTCAAATGTCACCACGTAAATGCCAGGAAATGGTAACACACAATGAATATCATGAATTAAGCACAAGAAATGAATCGCACGTTTTGCCTGTTCGAATCCTACCTTGCGAATGCCATGAAGTGGTAGCGCACACTAAATATTCATGAATTAAGTACAAGGAATGAATCGCGCGTCTTGCCAATTCGAAGGCCACCATGTGAATGCCATGAAATGGTAGCACACAATGAATAACATGAATTCAGCACAAGAAATGGATTGTGCGTCTTGCCGATTCGAATGCCACCATGTGAATGCCATGAAATGGTAGCGCACAATGAATAACATGAATTAAGCACAAGAAATGAATCGCGCGTCTTGCCGATTCAAATGCCACCATGTGAATGCCGTGAAATGGTAGCGCACAATGAATAACAAGAGTTGTACATTAGCAATAAATCATGCGTCTCGCCGATTCGAATGTCAGCATGTAAATGTCAAGAAACACCAAGCGCACATTCACACGCACAAGAGCCAAAATGTTTTATCATGCAAATTAGGCCCAAGAACTCCAAAGCCTTCGAGAACAGGATGAGGGGCCCAGCCCGACCTCCTTCTTACCGCCCTGATCAATCAAAGTAGGCCTCCAGAACAGGAGCTCGGGAAGTTGCTGCTGCTCTGCACCAGGACCTCTGAATAGTGAGCATGTGGAGCTGGGCTGGCTCCCTTATATAGAGTTTTGGCCCAGCCCACAAACCACACACAGGCATGCTGCAGGGAAAGCTTCTAGAAGGCCCTGGAAAGGGACCATACCCTGACACACTCTGAAAGCCTGCAGCAATACATTGCAAATGAACAGTATTTATAAGCACCTTGAAAATAAGTTTTCAGGATTAAACTCTGCAATGCAAAAGGTTAAACAACAGCATATCAGCACAATGCATAAATTACGTTACCTTGAAAGTGCTGGGTTTTTGCATTATAGTCGCCCGTAGAGCGCGCACTGCCCTGGTGTTGACAGTTGTCTACATATCTCTGGGGGTTCCCTGGCCTATGGGCCTGAAAAGGTGTGTAGAAAAGTGGTGGCCTGCTGCATGCTGCACAATGTGGCAGTGAGACATTCTGTCCCCCTCTTGGAGGTGGAGGGTGCTGTATGTCCTGACCAGCTACCTCATAGAGGGGAGGGAGAGTGATGGTGATGATGAGGAAGGGGAAGATGTCAATTCCAGCACCCAACTGATACAACTCTACTTCCAGTAACTATGTGGGACTTTGGGCTGACATTGGGGTTTGTGACACATACTGTCAGTGTGCTCAGTCATATGGGGGGTTGATAATGATAGATGAAACATGGTCCAGTTCTGCATGATTTCTGCATTTACTTAGGGCCCACATTTAGGCACACAGGACTCCCTTCATGCAAAGATTTGACAATAAAGTAGTTATCGGCCAGTTGCATCCATAGTTCACTTTGTTCACATTTTAACACAGGGGACAGTGTTACAGGTGTGATATGTGTTTTATTGGTTGCAGGGAGTGAATAGTGCTATTTACACAGTGATGGTAAGTCGTAAGGGGTGGGTGTCCTCAAAGCCAACATGGTGGCAGCCTTGTTGGTAGTATTAATGGGCCCGTCTTTTCTTACATTAGTTCATATTGACTCTTAGCAATGTGTGGTGGCTGATTGAGTGGGATGGTTGCTGTGCAGATTGTTGCTGAGTTACTTCTTGAAGGGGGCCTTGTTCTTTGCTGGGGTTCCAGTGCCATATCTTGGCCTGAGAGTCCGTTTGGGCGCCTGCTGTTGATCTTCAGGGGATGACATGGTAGATCCTTGGGTTTCCTGTGAGGTAAGCTCCTGGGATGTTTCTGCTGATGGTGTGATCTCATGGTGGGTGTCTGGTGCTGTAGTGGGGGCCTCATGTCCTGTGTGGGTCTCAGACTGGGTTTGTACCAGCTGCAGCAGTGCTCCTGCTATGATGGCCATTGTGGTGCTGTGCTGTTTACAATGCTCCATGTCCTGTTGGTGGTGTTCCTGCTGCATCCTGACTGTGCTCCAGGGTAGACACTATGGGGGTCATTCCGACCCCGGCGGGCCCCACGACACCCGTTCCCGCCATCCTGTTCCTGGCAGTTTTCAAAGCTTTGTTTTATAATCACTAAGCCAATGTCATGAAGACTGCGCCCGAAATCAAATTTAAAGATATATCAACACCATTAGCTGCCCAAATCGGAGAAACACATTTAATCAAATTAGCATTAATACAATTAAGCATGAAAGAATTAACGTGCACCACAGAAACCTATCTTAGATCAGACTGTGTTAGTATCTGTCAAATCAAATTAAGCAGAGAACACAGTTCGAGGATGGACATATGTTGTCCCTACAGATAACCAAATTTGGATAAGCATGCGTGTGGACAAACACATGTGGGCAAAATGCAAAAGAAAGACAAAAATAATTTGGAAAGAATATATCCAGGGCTATAGAGTACTAACTAGAAAAATAAAAAGAGTGAGTGTCAGCATGCAAGCTTGTATTCTAGAAAAGGAAAAACATGTCAAGGGAAATGGCAATCAGCAGGGATATAAACCTCTCCTAGGGTCAGCATTCATGTCCTCTTCATCAGCAAAGCATGTAGATCATCAGCAAAGTCCGCTAGAAGCACCATTACAGAAGTGGAGAACATGAACTGCACAGAGAACAGCGGGGTGAAGAGCCAAGGAAAGACTGCCTAAACTTGAAAAGTCCATCCCTATACAAAAGTACACAAAGGGCTCTGATTTGTCAGTTCAGTCGTCTCACATCACGCAAAAGAGGCATCATCCAATCTAAAATCAATAAAATCAGGTTTGATCTGAGATCATCTTCTCTTTCCATGTGAATCCAAACAGTCAGTTGTAATTTAATATCACTTGCAACAATCCAAATTCTTCCCAGTGTATACAATGGACTTGTCTCAGTCTCATGTGAATCTGCAGGTCAGTTGAAACCATTTATTTCACCTTATGTCCACAGGGCTAACTTTTCCGGAACCTAGGTCATTTAACTATACGTCTCAGTATAATTGAACAAGAGCTTATTACTATTCATGAGAATAAAATCTAATTGAAAAATTCATGTTAGAGAGAACAATGATTCATCACTTTTACATGACTCCAAATCTGAGTTCTGCAGGCCTACTTATGCTAACACAAGAAATATGAATGCTTTAATATATTTGTTAATAAAACACACATAATATGCAAACTTCCAAAATCAGCATTAATAATATGCCAGCAGAATAAGTAAAACATTTCATTATAAACTGTAAAACCTTGGTAATGAATCACATTAAATATAACAGAGAAGTGCATTTAACTTTAAGGGAACGTCTATTTAAACTCTTAAATCACACATTAAACATTTAAACCTAAATTAGTTTATATACTAGCAGTTAGTCTAGAGTCTAAAATATACTTTGGCATTATTTAAATCTTATTAGCCAGTCGTGGTTCGTGGGCATTACAGGGGGCGGGACGGGACGTACAGCCGATCCTCCATCTCCATCTCCTCAGCAGCAGGCAGGCACAGGCTCCCAGCCTGTTCTGCGGCCAATCCTGGCGCTGCTCAGAGCAAACATACATGCACACTGAGGGGAACGCACAGTGCACTCCCCTCAGTGCTCATCATCCCCAATGCCCTGACCCTTTAACAATGAAAGGAACATAGTTTATTATCCTTTAGTTGTTAAAGGATTTGCAGGGGTTGCTGCTGGCGGGGGCAAAGCTTCTCCGCGGTAGCAGAGGAGCTGCCACTGTTATTGGCACTTTGTTAAATCCAGTAGGCAGAATTGTGACCAGCACAAATGAAAACATCAGCACTTTTAAAATACGTATCAATGCAGCTTTCTACATCAGGCTTTTAACATAAAACCTAATTAGTCACCTTCTGCTGGCGTCTTGGTCACTAAAAGCATTACTAAAATGTACGCTCCGACAGTACTTTTCTTGATTATTCTTTCTTTGCTTCCGAGCCTGTTTTGTACATATTCCTGGGCTTTACTCTGCTTGGCTGTAGTCACGTTTGAGGAAAACATGAGGAACAAGAAATTATTTTGTGGACAATCCATCTCCACTCTTCCAGCAAAGTATATGGGTTCAGCTCCGGCCTCTTCTTCTCATGAGGCTGTGATGGATTTACATTTAGATTCGGTGTCTGGACCACTTTCGCCAACTCATACTCCAACAGTCTAAGCAATTGGTACTTCATCGCTGGGGTAGGGACAATAACTGCAGCCCCGGATTTCCATCTCAAATCAGCAAGAGGGGGAAATGGGGAACTTACAACAAACAAAGAGCGGCACCCAGCTTAATTAATCATAATTGAATTAGATCCTACAGGCTGAGCTTCCCCCCTCTTGGATGGACTTAAATTGATTGGGGAACAAATGGCTATTTTTGCATGGTCTCCTCCAAAGCCTGCCACTACAATTAAAACCACCAATATGGAACCTCACTTCTCATCTAATTCAAACCCCCCATTCAAATAGCCCCTCTGCATCTGGATCCTCTGGAGTGTCAATTACTGACTTGAATTATTTCCACTTGCACATCATGGTGTTGGGACTGCTCAAGCTTGGAGGCCAAAGGTGTTGCCTGAGGTGAGCAACAGGCCGAGCCTTTAGGGTAAGTGCCCTTCTACAGGGTGGATAGGAATGGGCAAACACTTATTGACACTGGGCCAAACCCAAATCGGATAACCATCAATCTCCCTCTAGCTGCCTCCCCTACACTGTGATTCTCAAGGGAGCAACCTCATTACGCAGGGACTAAGGGGAAACTTCCATGGAACTACTACATAAGGGCCTGGATTGGCTTGTATGTCATTAAGGCTTTCCTTTTTCTTCAGCCAATGACATTCTACTGACTCGCAGGGTGGGTTGGATTGGGCCGAGTCCTCGAGGCTTAAGGGGAGACTGTGTTGTAGTTAATTTTAGATTGACCCTTTTGGTGCTAAACCTATTGTTTGGGCCTCTGAGTAAAATTGAGGGCAATATTATTTTGGTGCATTTAGGGTATTTCTACAAACCCAGCTCCTTTCACCCACAGGCAGTTAACCATAGAGTGCCCAGAACTGCTGATAGTGGCAGGAGCAGTCAAGAGTTTACTGCATCTGTGTTCCAGGTTTTGCAATCGACTGAGCCACCCCAAGACGTCATATTTTGTGGTGAAGATCAGATTTTAATACCTGTTGCGAATAGCTATGAAGCCCTTTCTAGTGCGGACTGACCTTTTGATGGTGCCAAGGTATCTCTTCTTATCGATAATCCCAGGGGGGAAGTGACCTTAAAGAAGTGCTCAATGCTTAAAATCACCAATCCTCCCTGTACCTTTTTGAGCTGGAACGTTGCTGGCCTCAAGGAGAAGCTTTGTTGCCCTACAGGAAACCTGGGACACTATCCCTTTTTCTTGTGAAAGCTTCACTTGCCACTCATGCACTGCTACCCTGTCCATACAAGGAAGGGTGAATGGTGGTATTTCTGTATGGGTTAATCTAAACCTAATAGTGGGAGTCTCCATTATTGATTCAGGAACCTCAACCTTTATGGCTCTGCTCATCATCAATAACATCCTAAGTCCCTTCTATTTTTATTTGATCAGTTTTTATAATAATGACTTTTCAAATTTTTCATGTGCTTCTTGTGTTCAATTGCTTTCATTTTATTCTGATCTTTAGCCACTAGAGGTTGGGTTTTCTGCCTCATGTTCTGTGTGGACTTTAATGTGAAACTGTTCAGCATCTTTAAGGAGCATGGGCTAAAGCTCTTTGAGGATCACCCAGACAGTAGGGGAAAGGAGTTAAACCAGTTTTTGGCCGAACATGATCCTGTAGATATTGCTGATATGTTTGGGGCATAATAACAATCCTTAAAAACATATAGATGATCTGGGAGGGCATTGATTATTGATTATTTAAATGTTAACAGATTTTGTTTTTCTAGGTTTTCACTGGTGCTGTCATTGAGATGGAGTGGGGGGATCATAATGGTCTTACTGAATTGGGAATCTTCCCGGTGCTGAGGACAGATAGCCCCACAGAAATTATTTCTGTTCCTCTGCAATCTAGCGATGGACTCAAGCTAGTATGGCATTTTAAGGAACTAGGCGGGGGTGAGTGGATGGCATCTCCACTGGTTCTGGAGGGGGCAATGTGCCCTGTGAGCTTCATCCTGGAGAGGATGGGGTGAGTGGATGGCTTCTCCACTGGTTCTGGATGGGGCATTGTGCCCTGTGATGCAGATCTTGGGGAGTGCAAGGTCACAGTCTCTCACCTGGGTGTCATACCTACAGGATTTGCAGGGGCCAGGCCACACAACAGCCCATGGACGCAGGACTACACACTGTCCGCCCGCGGTGACGGCTGCTCAGTGGTGGCAGTGGTGCTGCTGCTGGTGGAGCTGGCAGTGGTGGGGGGAGGCTCAGCCCATCCCCTGCAGCCTCGGACGGCTGCCCACTGGGGCTGCTGCTGCTGGTGGCGGTGCTGGCAGTGGTGGGAGGAGGCTCCAGCCCATCCCCTGCAGCCTCAGACGGCTGCGCACTGGGGATGCTGCTGCTGGTGGCGGTGCTGGCAGTGGTGGGGGCTCCAACTGAGTCCCAGCACCAGGCCCCTTGCCTCTACTGCCTGCTGTTGCAAGCCCCTTGCCCTTCCTTCCTGTACCTGGGGCTGCCTCCTTGCCCTTCCTACCAGCAGCTGGGGCTGCCTCCTTGCCCTTCCTTCCTGCACCTGGGGCTGCCTCCTTGCCTTTCCTTCCTGCAGCTGGGGCTGACTTCTTTCCCTTCCTTGATGCACTTGGGCAGGAACCCTTTCCGTCTGGCTGGCTGCTGACCGGGATGCTTTCTCACCTGGTGTAGCTGGGGACACTACTGTGCCCATGGACTGGATGGCTGAGATGCTTGCCTGGGTTTTGACCACCTTGGCCTGACGTGAGGGGCTAGGAAGAGGTCAATGCTGGCGAGGAAAAACTTCTTAGGGACATTGGGGCAGGAAGAGGGAGATGGTTTGGGAGTGAAGGAAGAGGGAGTGGTGGTAGGAGGTGTCAGTCTGCTGTGTTTGGGTGCAGGTGCATGGGCTGGATGCTGTTGTGAGGTGGATGGCAGTTGGGTGTTTGATTGCTTGCGTTTGTGTACTTTGGGAGGAGGGGGCACAGGCACAGTGGGAGAGGACACAGGGGACGTGTGCATGGATGTGGGGGGGGTGACTGCCAGTGAGAGGTGTGTACTGATAGATGTGCTGGTGAAGATGGCAATGGATGAGGATGTGGTGCATGCAGGTGCGTGTGTAGACGAAACTGGGAGGGAGGTGGAGGAGGAGGGGGACACAGTGGAGGCAGTGGATGTTGGTATGTCTGATTCTGGATGTTGTTTGTGTGAGTGCCTGTGGGATGAAGTGTGGTGCTTGTGTTTGCCATGTCCATTTTTGTGTGTTATCCTAGGTGCCTGCTCGTCTGCCAGTGTGCTTGGGATAGGTTGGGATTGAGGGGATTGGGATTGGGTGGAGGAAGTTGGAGGGTGGAAACAGGATGGCTGCCATCCGAGTGGAGACCAGAGCCTGGATTGATCTCTGTTGGGCCGCCAAGCCAGTGTGAATGCCCTCCAGGAATGCATTGGACTGTTACATTTGGGCTGCCAGCCCCTGGATGGCATTCCCAATGGTTGACTGCCCAACAGAGATGGATTGCAGGAGGCCAATAGCCTCCTCACTCAGGGCAGCAGGGCCTGAGGTGCCTGGGGCGAAGAAGATGCCCACCCTCCTGGGTGAGCGGGCATGGGAAACTTGCTGAGGGGCTGCTGGGAGGGCAGTGCCGGAATGGGGGGTGGGGGCTGTAGCTGGGGTGGGCACAGAGGTGTCTGCCACCACCAGGGAGCTTCCATCGGAGAAGGAATCCGTGTCCAAACTGTCCCCTCCAGTCTCCGCCGTGGTGCTCCCCTCACCCTCCGTCCCACTGGTGCCCTCACCGTCGGTGGATTTGGCCTCCTGGGTCCTGTGGGATGCAGCTCCCTCCGCCACCGGTGCCTCTGCTCCTTCGCCAGATGATGCTAATGCACATTCGAACAGGGTGACAAAACAAAAAGGGGGGAGGAAGAGACAAAGGATACACTTGGTCAATGGTGGCACCAACACCACCGTTGGCGTACACAACAGACTCACACACAGGGAACAGCCCTACGCATTAAGCAATGCACTACCATTCACAATGCTAGTCACCAGCCTATGGATAGGGACATCTAACACAAATTGCAGCATACCTAAGACTCAAAGACCCCTGCCCAGTAATGGAAACCTAATAGCTTGGTTGAAAGACTTTCACTTTAGAATCCTGCACAACATGGGACCTACTCTGCAATGCCAGTCCTGGCCTAGGGGCACCCACAGGGCCCACACCCCACCCAGATGCCACCCCACCAGGCATATGTTGTAAATTAGGGCACTGCACTCACCCCCTTGTGGCTGCTGTGATGCCCCCAAGTACCCATCTAGCTCCGAATAGGCCACCACCAGTATATGGGCCATCAGGGGGGTCAGGGTTCGACAGGCACCCCTTCCTCATTGGGAGGCCATCCCCAGCTGGGCCTCCCCTGTCCTCCGTGCCCAGCGTCTCATGTTCTCTCACCATTTCTGACAGTGGGTGCTCCGCCTGCTGTAGACCCCCAGGGTCCACACGTCCTTGGTGATGGCACGCCATATACCCTTCTTTTCATGGGCATTGACCTGCAGGGAAGTAGACACAGGCAAAGGTTTTAGTCCCACCATCCAGCCTGTTACACTCCTGGCCCACCATGCCCCTTCCCATCCCCATTAACACAGACATGGCCCACTATACATGCTCTACGCTGCCCAGGGCCCATCCACCAACCCACCCCTACATGAGTCCTTCACACACAGCACTCCTTGCACTCACGCCCCATGCATCGTACTCACAGTGTACTCACCTGTTGGTCTGGAGGCCCATGCAGCAGTTGGTACTTGGGTAGGACCCCATTCACCAGTCGCTCCAACTCCGCCGAGGTGAAGGCAGGGGCCCTTTCTTCAGTAACACGAACCATGGTCGGTTCCAGATACCGGTCACAGCAGCACTTACAGCGTAGGTCCTCTCCTGTTGAAGGTCAGGTAGCAAGTGAGTGCAAAGATAGAAAATGGTGGTCACGTCCGCAGCGGAGCGTAACATCACCGCCGGGGTACATCACCATTGGCCACTGGACCCCATAGGGCCCAATGATAACCAATGCGGAGTTGCACTGCAGTTCTCGACCGCCTCCTGCAACGGTGCACAACATCAGCAGAATTACCTCATTTTCACCTGTCCCTCAATGCAGGACAAGCAGGCGCCATTTCAAGGAGGGGGGTGCAGACCATGGACCCTAACTTTGTCACAGTACACAATTGCACTATTTGGACATCTCTAACAAAATAGTGTTACAATCACAATATGCATTGAACTGTAGTGGTTGGAATGTAGAGATAATGACCAGCTGCTCACTCTTTTGCCCCATAGATTGCAACCGCTGTGGATGAATAGGAGACGGAGACATCACTCGTGTACAGACCCCTGGTGGACATGGCAACAATGGAGGACAGGCACATTATCCTCACCTATAGACTTGACAGGGCCACAATCACAGAGCTGTGTGCCCAATTGGAGCCTGACCTAATATCTGCTATCCGTCACCCCACCGGGATCCCCTCACTTGTGCAAGCCCTATCAGTGCTCCATTTCCTGGCAAGTGGCTCTTTCCAAGTGACAGAGGGCTTGGCAGCAGGAATGTCTCAGCCAATGTTCTCACTAGTGCTGACCAGAGTGTTGTCTGCCCTGATTAAACACATGTGCAGCTACATCGTTTTACCCCACGTGGAGGATTTGGCCACAGTGGAAAGCTGACTTCTATGCAATGGGACATATCCCCAACATCAATGGGGCAAAGATGGAACATATATTGCATTTGTCCCCCCCCCCCGGCGAAATGAACAGGTGTTCTGAAATCGAAAGAGTTTTCACTCCGTGAATGTCCAGATGGTGTGCCAGTACATCTCCCATGTCAATGCAAAGTATCCTGGGTTTGTGCATGATGCCTTTATCTGAGGAATAGCAGCACCCCAGAGGCACAGGGTGAGCCCTGGTTCCCACCCAGTGGATCTTGGTGTATGGGTATGGTGTGGGCCCTAAGGGTGAGTGTGTGGCTAGCAGTTGTCCCTCGATATTTGCAGGTGACTCTGGATACCCCAACCTCTCATGGCTACTGACCCCTGTGAGGAATGCCAGGACAAGAGAAGAGGACCGTTACAGTGAGGCACATGGGCGAACAAGAAGGATTATAGAGAGGACCTTTGGCCTCCTGAAGGCCAGGTTTCGTTGCCTCCATCTAACAGGTGGATCCCTGTGCTACGCACCCAAGAAGGTCTGCCAGATCATCGTGGCATGCTGTATGTTGCACAACCTTGCCTTGTGTCACCAGGTGCCTTTTCTGCAGGAGCAGGAGGCTGGAGATGGCCTTGTGGCAGCAGTGAACAGTGAAGATGAGGAGGATGAGGATGAGGACAACAGAAGTGCAATTATTCGTCCATACTTCCAATGAGACACAGGTAAGACAGTGTTAGTACACATTTCATTGACAGTTTGATGTGTGACATTGTCACTGGCAGGCTGTGTATTCCTACTTCTATGCCCATTCACTGTACCTCTTGGCATCTCTTTCTGCA
This sequence comes from Pleurodeles waltl, assembly GCF_031143425.1. Taxonomy (NCBI): domain Eukaryota; kingdom Metazoa; phylum Chordata; class Amphibia; order Caudata; family Salamandridae; genus Pleurodeles; species Pleurodeles waltl. The sequence continues at coordinate 361,238,951 of NC_090440.1, forward strand.
GATGTTGGTGCCCCACTATTGCTCCTGGTGTGTTCAGTGCAGCCAACTACAGGTCTTTCCAATGTAAACATTACTGTACAGTTGAATTGCAATGTTTGAACCTGGTTAAACAAATACATTTTGAAAACATTTGACATACACCATAATTGTATTTTATCAAAGTGTGTTTATTGCAGTGCTCTGAAGAAGAGGGGGTAGTAGAATGGGCTGGGGTGATGATGGAGGGAAGTCCAGTCTATTTGTATCACAGGTGCATTGTCCAAGGGGGCATAGGAAGGGAAACAATGGTAGTTCGAGGTGGACAGGGTGACAGAGTGGGACACAAGGGTGACAATCAGGAGAGTCTTTTTCCTGGTGGGGGTCTTGGCAATAGTCTCTGGCTTCTGCCTGGATCGCATGGAATGTTTGCGGGGGGTTCTCCTTCTGCATGGGGAGGGGTGCTGGTGGCCTGTTGGTCCTGTGGCGAGGCCACTAGCAGCAGTGGAGGTGGAGGGCTGTTCAGTGGTTTGGCTAGTGTCAGGGGCCTGGTGGTATGTCATTGCCTCCCTCATACTGTTGGCCATGTCTGCCAGCACCCCTGCAATGGAGACCAGGGTGGTGTTGATGTCCTTCAAGTCCTCCCTGATCCCCAGGTACTGTCCCTCCTGCAGCCACATGTTCTCCAGAAAGTGGCCCAGCATACCCTGGGAATGTTGGTATGCTCCCAGGATCGCAGTGAGGGCCTGCCCTCCCCCTGTCACACAGCAGCCCTCCCAGTTGTCCTGTGCCTCTGTCCCCTGAACCGTGTGCCCACTGCCACTGACCCTAGGTCCCTGATTGTCCTGTGCTTGAGGGGTGCCCTGGGGTACATGTAGTGGTGGACACACTGCTGATTGGCATGTCCTGGGGACAGAGGTATGGGCCCACTGGGTGGATGCTGTAGTGTTGTTTCCTGAGGGGGGAGGCTCTGTGGTGGTGTGAGAGTGTGCCTGGGTAACTGACTGTCGGGAGGTCCCAGATGGGCCAGGATGGTCATCCAGATCCAGGCGACCAGAGCTACTGTCATCACTGTGGGCCTCTTCTGTGGGGGGACTGGATGTTGCTGGCACCTCTTCGCCGGTGACATTGGCTGGGTTACCTGTGCAGATGTGTAGGAAGTTGGCTCTGTATATACTATCTAAAAGTGAGAGATAGTGTGCACAGAGTCCAAGGGTTCCCTTTTGAGGTTGATATTGGCAAAATTAGATTATACTAATGCTCTAGTTTGTGGTAGTGTGTTCGAGCAGTAGGCTTATCAGAGGGTAGTGTTAAGCATTTCTTGTACACACACAGGCAATAAACGAGGAACACACACCTCAAAGACTTAACTCCAAGCCAATAGGTTTTATAGAGAAAAATATATTTTCTTAATTTATTTCAGAACCACAAGATTCAAGATTTGAGGTAAGTACATAAAATGAAAGGTACTTCACACAGGTAAGTATAGAACTTTGATTTAAAACAGTAGTACACACAATTTTGGTTAAAATGGCAATAAGCTATTTTAAAAGTGGACACTGCAAAAATCAACAGCTCCTGGGGGAGGTAAGTTTGGTTAAGTTTCTCAGGTAAGTAAAGCACTTACACAGTCAGTCTCCTGGGCATAGACAGCCCACCGTTGGGGATTCAAGGCAACCCCAGAGCCACAGCATCAGCAACACAGGGCCAGTCAGGTACAGAGGTCAAAGTAGGGCCCAAAACACATAGGTACCTATCAAGAACAGGGGAGCTCTGGTCCTAGTATGCTTACAGGTAAGTACCTGCGTCCTTGGGGAGCAGACCAGGGGGGTTTTGTAAAGCACTGGCAGACACACACACAAGCCCACAAAACACACCCTCAACGGCAAAGGGGCGGCCGGGTGCAGTAGGCAAAGTAGGCGTCAGGTTTGCTATTGAAAGCAATGGAGGGACCCGGGGGTCACTTAGGCGATGCAGTCAGGGCACAGGGGGGCTTCTCGGGCCAGCCACCAAATGGGCTAGGATGAGGGCCACCTGCTGGTCACTCCTGCACTGTTAGGTGGATGCTCTCGGTCCTGGGGGCTGCGGGTGCAGTGCTTGGTCCAGGCATTGGGGTTCCTTGTTACCAGGCAGTCGCGGTCAGGGGGAGCCTCTGAATCCTCTCTGCAGGCATCGTTGTGGAGGTGCAGGGGGGGTCGAATCAGGGTGCCCACGTTGTCGTAGTCGCCTGGGAGTCCTCTGTGCGGTGTTAGTTCTCCTGAACTCGAGCCGGGGGCATCCGGTGCAGAGTGTGAAGTCTCACACTTCCGGCGGGAAGAGAGAGTTCTTTGAAAGTTGTTTCTTTGTTGCAAAGTTGTTGCAGGTTTTGAACAGTGCCGCTGTTCTCAGGAGTTTCTTGATCCTTTGGGTTCAGGGCAGTCCTCTGAGTCCTCAGAGGTCGCTTGTCCCTCTCGGATGTGTCGCTGTGCAGGTTCTTTGAATCTGGAGACAGGCAGGTAGGGCTGGGGCCAAGTCAGTTGTCATCTCCGACGTCTCTGCGGGGCTTTCAGGTCAGTAGTCCTTCTTCTTGCTGTAGGTGGCAGGAATTTGATTTCCTGGGTTCAGGGTCGCCCCTAAATACTAAATTTAGGGGTGTGTTTAGGTCTGGGGGACAGTAGCCAATAGCTACTGTCCTGGAGCGTGGCTACACCCTCTTTGTGCCTCCTCCCCGAGGGGAGGGGGGAACATCTCTACTCCTATTGGGGGAATCCTCCAAACTCAAGATGGAGGATTTCTAAAGGCAGGGGTCACCTCACCTCAGGACACCTTAGGGGTTGTCCTGACTGGTGGGTGACTCCTCGTTTTTCTCATGATCTCCTCCAGCCTTGCTGCCAAAAGTGGGGGCAGTGGCCGGAGGGGCAGTCATCTCCACTATCTGGGATGCCCTGGGGTGCTGTAACAAAAGGCATGAGCCTTTGAGGCTCACCGCCAGGTGTTACAGTTCCTGCAGGGGGAGGTGAGAAGGCCTCCACCCAGTGCAGGCTGTGTTCCTGGCCACAGAGTGACAAAGGCACTCACCCCATGTGGCCAGAAACTCGTCTGGTTGTGGCAGGCTGGCAGAAACTGGTCAGCCTAGCACTAGGAGTTGGACTGGTATTTAGGGGGCACCTCTAAGATGCCCTCTGGGTGTATTTTACAATAAGTCCCACACTGGCATCAGTGTGCACTTATTGTGCTGAGATGTTTGATACCAAACTTCCCAGATTTCAGTGTAGCCATTATGGAACTCTGGAGTTCGTAATTGACAGACTCCCAGACCATATACTCTTTATGGCTACCATGCACTTACAATGTCTAAGGTTTTGCTTAGACACTATAGGGCATAGTGCTCATGCACGTATGCCCTCACCTGTGGTATAGTGCACCCTGCCTTAGGGCTGTAAGACCTGCCAGTGGGCATGGCACCCTGAGGGGAGTGCCATGTCGGCTCAGTCATTTTCTCCCCACCAGCACACACCAGCTGTGAGGCAGTGTGCATGTGCTGAGTGAGGGGTCCCCAGGGTGGCATAAGACATGCTGCAGCCCTTAGAGACCTCTCCTGGCCACAGGGCCCTTGGTACCAGTGGTACCATTTACAGGGGACTTATCTATGTGCCAGGGCTGTGACAATTGTGGGAACAAAGTTACAGTTACCCATTGTGTAACACAGCACATTATGGGGGTCATTCCGACCCCGGCGGGCCACCAGAAGACCGCACCGCAGTCAAATGACCGCGGCGGTCATTCTGACTTTCCCGCTGGGCGGGCGGGCGACCGCCAAAAGGCCGCCTGCCCGCCCAGCGGGAAAGCCCCAGCAACGATGAAGCTGGCTCCGAATGGAGCCGGCGGAGTTGCTGGTGTGCGACGGGTGCAGTGTCACCCGTCGCGATTTTCAGTGTCTGCTTTGCAAATCTGAATGGGGCCCTGTTAGGGGCCTGTGGCATGGGCACTGCAGGGGCCCCCAGGGGCCCCACGACACCCGTTCCCGCCAGCCTCTTCCTGGCGGTGTAAACCGCCAGGAACAGGCTGGCGGGAAGGGGGTCGGAATCCCCATGGCGGCGCTGCTTGCAGCGCCGCCATGGAGGATTCCCTGGGGCAGGGGAAAACTGGCGGGAAACCGCCGGTTCCCCTTTTCTGACCGCGGAGAATTGCCCCAGAAGCACCGCCAGCCTGTTGGCGGTGCTTCCTCCGTCCTCGGCCCTGGCGGTCCATGACCGCCAGGGTCGGAATGAGGCCCTATGTTTACTTGGAAACATGAAGGTTTAACCAAGAACAGAGATATGATTTAACCCTAATCCCTGTGGATGCTGACATATAACGCAGGAGGCACCTTGGGGATTCCTGACACTTAAGTATTTGGCTGCACCTAATTTGTCTATGAGCTCATCTGCCCTTGGAATGGGGTGAGCATCTGTCTTGGTGACAGAGTTGAGCCCTCTGTAGTCCAGATAAAACCTTATTTCTTTCTTGCCATCTTTGGTGTGAGGTTTGGGGACCAAGACCACTGGGCTAGCCCAGGGACTGTCAGAGTGCTCAATCACTCCCAACTCCAGCATCTTATGGTCTTCCACCTTGATGCTTTCTTTGACTTGGTCAGACTGTCTGAATATTTTATTCCTGACAGGCATACTGTTTCCTGTGTCCACATCATGGGTACATAGGTGTGTCTGACCAGGGGTCAAGGAAAAGAGCTCAGCAAACTGCTGGAGGACTTACCTGCAGTCAGCCTGCTGTTGGCCAGAGAGGGTGTCTGAATAGATCACCCCATCTACTGAGCCATCTTTAGGGTCAGTGGAGAGGAGATCAGGGAGAGGTTCACTCTCTGCTTCCTGGTCCTCATCTTTAACCATTAACATGTTTACATCTGCCCTGTCATTAAAGAGTTTAAGGCGGTTAACATGGATCACCCACTTGGGGGTCATGCTAGTGCCCAGGTCCACCAGGTAGGTGACCTGACTCTTCTTTTCTAGCACTGGGTAAGGGCCACTTCATTTGTCCTTAAGTGTCCTGGGAGCCACAGGCTCCAGATCCCAGACTTTCTGCCCTGGCTGAAACTCAAACATAGCAGCCTTTTGGTCATACCACAACTTCTGGAATTGTTGGCTGGCCTCAAGGTTTTTGCTTGCCTTTTCCATGTACTCTGCATCCTTGAACGTAGGCCTAGTACATAGCCCACCACATCTTGTTAAGCCTCATGGAGAGGTCTCTCCCAGCATTCTTTTACAACTGCCAGTGGTCCCCTTACAGGATGGCCAAACAGAGGCTCAAAGGGGGAAACCCTACTTCCTTCTGTGGCACCTCTCTGTAGGCAAAAAATAGGCATGGCAAGAGGACATCCCATCTCCTTTTGAGTTTTTCAGGGAGCCCCATGGTCATGCCCTTCAATGTTTTGTCAAATCTCTCCACAAGACCATTGGTTTGTGGATGGTATAGTGTGGTGAATTTATGTCACCACACACTCATTCCACATGTGTTTCAGGTAGGCTAACATGAAGTTGGTACCTCTGTCAGAAACTACCTACATAGGACATCCCACTCTGGGATTTCATGCAGAGGCAGTAGTGGACCTAAGGGGAATTGCTTCAGGGTACCTGGTAGCATGATCCACTACTACCAGAATATATTGGTTCCCTGATGCTGTGGGATGTTCCAGTGGACCCACTATGCCCTCTTCCACCCTTTCAAAGGGGACCCCCACCACTGGACGTGGAATGAGGAGGGCCTTTGGATGGTCACCTATCTTACCACTGGCTTGACAGGTGACTCAGGAGGTGCCAAACTCCTTTACCTTCTGTGACATATTGGGCCAACATAAATGGTTGACTAATCTCTCCCAAGTCTTGGTTTGTCCCAAATGCCCAGCAAGGGGAATGTCATGGAATAAGGTCAGAATTAACTCCCTAAACTCCTGAGGCACTACCACTCTTCTAGTGGCACCAGGTTTTGGATCTCTTGCCTCAGTGTAAAGGAGTCCATCTTCCCAATACACCCTGTGGGTTCCACTGACAGTTCCCTTTTCTTGCTCCGCTGCTTGCTGTCTTAGGCCTTCAAGAGAGGGACAAGTTTCTTGCCCCTTACATAGCTGTTCCCTTGAGGGTCCTCTGGGCCCAAGAGCTCAACCTGGTAAGGCTACAGCTCCATGGACTCAGTTCCCTCAGGGGATAAAACATCTTCCTGGCAAGAGAGGTTCTGTTTATTTTGCTGTGTAGAAGCTGGTTCCCCAGTCTTCTTTCCTTTTCTCTTGGAAGGTTGGGCCATTATTCCAGAATCCAACACTTCTTTTTCACTCTAAGCCCTGCTCTGTGCCCTTGTCTTGACACACACCAGTTCAGAGATACCCAGCATGGCTGCATGGGTCTTGACCTCTACCTCAGCCCATGCTGAGGACTCCAGATCATTCCCCAGCAGATATTCTATTGGAATTGCAGAGGAGACTACCACCTGTTTCAGGCCAGTGACCCCTCCCCATTCTAAAGTTACCATTGCCATGGGATGGACTTTAGTTTGATTGTCAGCATTAGTGACTGAACATGTCTGCCCAGCCAGGTATTGTCCTGGGGAAACCAGTTTGTCTGTCACCAGTGTGACACGCACCTGTATCCCTCAGGGCTTCTACTCAAGTCCTATTGATTAAGAGATGTTGCCTGTATTTTTGCATGTTAGGCGGCCAGGCAGCAAGTGTGGCTAAATTCACCCCACCCTCAGAGACTAATGTAGCTTCAGTGTGAACCATCATTTTCTCTGGGCACACAGTTGATACCACCTGGAGACTGGCTATTCCAATACTAACTGGAGTAGTATTTGTTGTGGGACTTTTTCTTTGGACAGGCCTTGTCTCCAGTTTGGTGTCCATGCTGACTACATTTTCGACACCAAGCCTTGTTGGTGTCAAGGTTTTTACCCTTATACCCATTTGTGGACTGTGAAGAGGCTCGGGACCCACCCTCCTGAGCAGGTGTTTGGGGCCCTGTAGAAGACTCTTTACTTTTGTCCTTGGATGTCTCACCACTGTTCCCCTGGGAAGTCTTTGTGACCCCTTTCTTTTGGTCACCCCCTGTGGAAGTCTTGGTCACCCTAGCCTTGACCCAGTGGTCTGCCTTCTTTCCAAATTCTTGGGGAGAAATTGGACCTAGGTCTACCAGATGTTGATGCAGTTTGTCATTGACGCAATTACTTAACAGATGTTCTTCCATAAACAAGGTATACAGCCCATCATAATCATTTACACCACTGCCAGTTATCCAACCATCTAGTGTTTTGACTGAGAAGTCAACAAAATCAACCCAGGACTGGCTCGAGGATTTTTGAGTGCCCCTGATCCTAATCCTTTACACCTCAGTTGAGAACCCAAAGCCCTCAATCAGGGTAGCCTTCATGAGATCATAAGATTCTGCATCTTTATCAGAGAGTGTGAGGAGTCTATCCCTACACCTTCCAGTGAACATTTCCCAAAGGAAAGCACCGCAGTGAAATCACCATCTTCATATTTTGTTACAATCCCTTTGGGGATTTTTAGGATGTCAGTATTCTCTATGACCCTATTTAAGTTGCTGCCACCATTGATGGGAGTTAAATCCATCTCTTGTCTTTCCCTTTCTATGGCTAGGAGCTGCTTCTCCAAAGCCAATCTTTTGGCCTTCCTGGCTAACAGGAGGTTCTCTTTATTGAGGCTGCCCTCAATGGCTCCAAAGGTACTGGTCTCCCCTGTGGAAGAACCAGGCTCTCTGACTATGATTTGTTGATTCAGGGTTTGAGGAACCCTGTTCTCCCTGGTTAGGAGGGGAGAATTCATCCTCCTGTTCACTAACTTCCCCATCTGAAGGCGAACCTTAGAGGAATGGTCCCTTGTGAACTCTGCCAAAAGCTCCTGGAGCTTTACTTTGGTAGGGTTGGACCCAGTTTTTTTATCTTTTTAAGTTTACAGAGAGTCCTTAACTCTGACATCCCTAAATGCAGGTGAGGGGCGAGGTCGGGTTCCACCACCATCTCATCTGTATTCAACATTATCACTCTAAAAGTTGGGATTACTTTTTAAGAATCTAAAAACTACTTCTAGAACTTAAATCCAAACTTTTACAAACTTTTAAACTCTAAAAGAAAGCTAACAGGGATTCACACAAGGCCCTAGAAGTACTTTTAAAAATTTAGAAAAATAGTCAAATTGCAAAAATACATTTCTAATGAAAATGTTTGGAATTTAGTCATGTGATCAGGTATTGGCTGAGTAGTCCAGCAAATGCAAAGTCTTAGACCCCACCGCTGATCCACCAATGTAGGAAGTTGGCTGTGTATATACTATCTCAAAGTGAGAGAGAGTGTGCACAGAGTCCAAGGGTTCCCCTTAGAGGTTGATAGTGGCAAAATTAGATTATACTAATACTCTATTTTGTGGTAGTGTGGTCGAGTAGTAGGCTTATCAGAGGGTAGTGTTAAGCATTTGTTGTACACACACAGGCAATACATGAGGAACATACACTCAAAGACTTAACTCCAGGCCAATAGTTTTTATATAGAAAAATATATTTTCTTAATTTATTTTAGAACCACAAGATTCAAGATTTGAGGTAAGTACATAAAATGCAAGGTACTTCACACAGGTAAGTATAGAACTTTGATTTAACACAGTAGTACACACAGTTATGGTTAAAATGGCAATAAGCTATTTAAAAAGTTGACACAGTGCAAAAATCAACAGTTCCTGGGGAGGTAAGTTTGGTTAAGTTTCTCAGGTAAGTAAAGCACTTACACAGTCAGTCTCCTGGGCATAGGCAGCCCACCGTTGGGGGTTCAAGGCAACCCTAAAGCCACAGCACCAGCAACACAGGGCCTGTCAGGTGCAGAGGTCAAAGTAGGGCCCAAAACACACAGGCGTCTATCAAGAACAGGGGTGCTCTGGTCCTATTCTGCTTACAGGTAAGTACCTGCGTCGTCTGCGAGCAGACCAGTGGGTTTTGGAGAGCACTGGGGGGGGACACACTCAAGCCCACAAAACACACCCTCAGCTGCACACGGGCGGCCAGGTGCAGAAGGCAAAGTAGGCGTCAGGTTTGCTATTGAAAGCAATGGAGGGACCCGGGGGTTCACTTAGGTGATGCAGGCAGGGCACAGGGGGGCTTCTCGGGCCAGCCACTGACTGGGCTAGGATGAGGGCCGCCTGCTGGTCACTCCTGCACTGGTAGGTGGTTCCTGTCGGTCCTGGGGGCTGCAGGTGCAGTGCTTGGTCCAGGCATCGGGTTCCTTGTTACCAGGCAGTCGCAGTCAGGGGGAGCCTCTGGATCCTCTCTGCAAGCGTCTCTGTGGAGGTGCAGGGGGGTTGACTCAGGGTGCCCACATCGCCATAGTCGCCTGGGAGTCCTTTCTGCAGTGTTAGTTCTCCTGAACTCGAGCCGGGGGCGTCAGGTGCAGAGTGTGAAGTCTCACGCTTCCGGCGGGAAGCAAGAGTTTTTTTAAAGTTGTTTCTTTGTTGCAAAGTTGTTGCAGGTTTTGAACAGTGCATCTGTTCTTGGGAGTTTCTGGGTCCTTCGGGTTCAGGGCAGTCCTCTGAGTCCTCAGAGGTCACTAGTCCCTGTGGGATGCGTCGCTGTGCAGGTTCTTTGAGTGTGGAGACAGGCCGGTAGGGCTGGCACCATGTCAGTTGTCATTTCCGTTGTCTCTGCGGGGTTTTCAAGTCAGCAGTCCTTCTTCTTGTTGTAGGTTGCAGGAATCTGATTTCCTGGGTCAAGGGTCACCCCTAAATACTAAATTTAGGGGTGTGTTTAGGTCTGGGGGGCAGTAGCCAATGGCTACTGTCCTGGAGGGTGGCTACACCCTCTTTGTGCCTCCTCCCCAAGGGAAGGGGGGCACATCCCCATTCCTATTGGGGGAATCCTCCAAACTCAAGATGGAGGATTTCTAAAGGCATGGGTCACCTCACCTCAGGACACCTTAAGGGTTGTCCTGACTGGTGGGTGACTCTTCCTTGTTTTTCTCATTATCTCCTCCAGCCTTGCCGCCAAAAGTGGGGGCAGTGGCCGGAGGGGCGTGCATCTCCACTAGCTGGGATGCCCTGGGGTGCTGTAACAAAAGGCATGAGCCTTTGAGGCTCACCGCCAGGTGTTACATATCCTGCAGGGGGAGGTGAGAAGCACCTCCACCCAGTACAGGCTTTGTTCCTGGCCACATAGTGACAAAGGCACTCACCACATGTGGCCAGAAACTCTTCTGGTTGTGGCAGGCTGGCAGAAACTGGTCACCCTAGCACTAGGAGTTGGACTGGTATTCAGGGGGCACCTCTAAGATGACCTTGGGTGTATTTTACAATAAATCCCACACTGGCATCAGTGTGCATTTATTGTACTGAGACGTTTGATACCAAACTTCCCAGATTTCAGTGTAGCCATTATGGAACTGTGGAGTTCATAATTGACAGACTCCCAGATCACAAACTCTTTATGGCTACCCTGCACTTACAATGTCTAAGGTTTTGCTTAGACACTATAGGGGCATAGTGCTCATGCACTTATACCCTCACCTGTGGTATAGTGCACCCTGCCTTTGGGCTGTAAGGCCTGCTAGAGGGGTGACTTGCCTATGCCACAGGCAGTGAGAGGTGGGCATGGCACCCTGAGGGGAGTGCCATGTCGACTCTGTCATTTTCTCCCCACCAGCACACACAAGCTGTGAGGCAGTGTGCATGTGCTGAGTGAGGGGTCCCCAGGGTGGCATAAGACATGCTGCAGCCCTTAGAGACCTCCCCTGGCCACAGGGCCCTTGGTACCAGTGGTACCATTTACAAGGGACTTATCTATGTGCCAGGGCTGTGCCAATTGTGGGAACAAATGCACAGTTTAGGGAAAGAACACTGGTGCTGGGACCTGGTTAGCAGGGTCCCAGCACACTTTCAATCATAACTGGCATCATAAAAAGGCAAAAAGTTAGGGGGTAACCATGCCAAGGAAGGCATTTCCTTACAGGATGTAAATGCAGTGTTATTGTTTCTGTGTGTGACATATTGTGCATGGGTGTGTCGCCCCCTTTGGTTGGATTTGCCCTGGCAGATTTTCCTTGTGTGAGTTGTTATGTGGTGGGCTAGGTGATTCTCTCAAGTGTACAGGTTGTGGTGATAGGTGCAGGTCTGTGAGGGGTGTCCATGCATTGGTGTTGCATGCAGGGCTTGTCATTGGGAGGAGTGGGTTGTGATGGTGGGGTGTGTGGGAGGTGGTGGAGTGATGGGAGTGAGGGTGAGGGTGGGGTATGTGATGGCATGCAGGTAGGGGGATGGTAGTAATAGAGAGTTGACTTACCAAAGTCCAGTCCTCCTGCTACTCCTGCCAGGCCCTCAGGAAGCATGATTGCAAAGACTTGCTCCTCCCATGTTGTTAGTTGTGGGGGAGGAGGTGAGGGTCCACCGCCAGTCCCCCGGTGTCTTGCTGCAATGGAACATACCTTCCCCTGTAGGTTGTTCCACCTCTTCCTGATGTCATCCCTTGTTCTGGGGTGCTGTCCCACAGCACTGACCCTGTCCATGATCCTCCACCATAGCTCCATCTTCCTAGCAATGGATATCTGCTGCACCTGTGATGTAAATATCTGTGGCTCTACCCGGATGATTTCCTCCACCATGACCCTTAGCTCCTCCTCAGAGAACCTGGGGTGTTGTTGTGGTGACATGAGTGTGGTATGAGTGATGTGGGGTAGGGTGTGTAGGGTGATGTGTTGGGGTGTGTGTTGTGAGGTGCGTGGAGGGTGTATAGGTGATGGTGGTATGTGGCTCTGGTTGTGTGGGTGCTCTTGCTGTCTCTCTCTGTTTGCAATGGTTAGTAGTCGTAAAGGGTTGTGGGTAATGTGGGAGTGTGTTTTATAGTGGTGTGTGTATAGGTGCCAGGTGTGTGCTGTTTGATTTGACCAATGTAGCGTTGTTTTGTTAGGTTGTCTGTAATTTGAGCGCCGCAGTATGTACCGCCAATGGTTTACTGCCATTGAATGTCGAGCAGTGAATCGTGGGGCCTAATGTTGTGGGTGTAGTTCTGTTGCCGTAACGGTGTGAATTTGGATGCCGCCAGTTTATCACTGACCTTTGGGCTGCCGGACTTGTGTGTGTGGCTGTATAGTGACGGATTGATATGTGTGTGTCATAATATGGGTGGAGGATATCCACCGCAGCAGCGGTATGTTGACAGCAGTCAGCATGGCGGTAAATGGAATTTACCGTCAATGTCATAAAGAGGGCCTATGATTGCAAAAACAAATGTGAACAACAAGTACATTTCAACAATCTAACACACTTCTCCTTCATCCACAGGTATCCCTACTGCTGCCACCCAGCAGAGGATGCCAGAGACAGACAGTCAGCCCCTGGAAGTATGCCCAATTGAGGACTACACCTCTGGATGTCTGGAACAGGACGCCTCACCTGGCCCATCCAGGAAGACTGGTCAGACCACCACCGCCAGCCTTACCCAGCCCACATCTGAGACCTCCACCTCTGTGGCTACTACAGTATCATAAACCCCTCCTTTCCAAACCTGTGTCCAAGGCCACATCAATCTATAGTGTGCCCCACAGTATAGGGACCTGAGTCGACCCCTAACATCCAAGACGATGAAGGTCCTGGTGTCAGTGGGAGTGGGCACACTTTGCCACAGCCACTGGCACAGGGGGAAAGGGGTACTGGGAGGGCAACTGTGGGTTAAGGGATGAGGTACCATCTTGAGAGTCCTGGGAGCATACTAGCAATCCTAGGACAAGATGGGTCAAATATTGACAACCTTGCAGGAGAACCAGAGGCTGCAGAGAGAATACCACCAGGAGGCCATGCAGCAGTTGCAGCTATAGAATGCCACCATGGCCTCCATTTGTGGGGTGCGCAAAGAACTTACCATCCTGTATGTGTCCTCCACCCAGCAGCAGCCCCTACCAGTAGCCAATCAACACCTGTGCCAGCCACATCAGCTACAGCTACTGCAATGGAGGACCAGCCAGAGGACCCACAGGCTATGAGCACCCCTGCCCCTGTAAGTGGGGATCCCCCACGCAAATGTGGTCATCCATCCAGGCATCCTGCAGCACCTGAGGCCAAGACCAAAAACACCGTCAGGAAGTGTCCTTTCTCCAGAACATTCTCCCTTGTGCGCTACTGAGATACCCAGTTGACTGTCCACTGCCAAAACTCCATTTCCCCTAGCCCTTGGAGATTGGACGTGTGAAACCAACAGTCGGGCCACCTACTCTGATGATTTCAAACCCCATGACCCCACTCCTCAGCCAATGCACTTTGATTCACAACAAACACATTTCAGAACAGTGATGGCTTATGTGTCATCATTGTCACCAGTGCCATTCAATGTGAAAGCTATAAATTGAAATGCACATATAGGTGTCAATAAGTCTGAAAGATGGACAGATTTGGCAGGAATGTCCAACAGGTTGGTCATGACATCCTTCCTGCACTGTAATCCTATGCCAAGGGTGCCAACAGTTGTGACAGAAAGCAGAGTGGAACCATACATCTGACCTAAAGATAGAACAAAACAGGGTAAAGCTTCAATGATGTCTCCCATGTTGCCCATCCAATACACATACAGGACATAATGCAATCCACTGGAATCATGTTGCAGTGGGGAGGTCACCACATATCTACAAGGTAGGTATGTAGGTAACACACATGCAGAGTAAAATACCCATTCCTCAAAACTAACATCACCAACAGAAAACTTATACTGCAATGTCTAAAATAGGTAGGTATCAGACATCAGCTTTGGGAACAGTGTGGATGGGTACCTGGACTGTCATATGATAGGTTTAGGCCAGACCATACACATCCAAACTGCAGTCTTGAAACCATGCAACATGGGGGACCCTATGCCGAAGTCATGCCATGCCAACAGCAAGTACCACATGGCTTTGGCAGTATGGCAGTTACACCTTCCCTGATGGTAAGAGAGTATCCCATCGAAATGCATAACACAGACAGATAGATGTAGTGCACTCACGTCCCCTGATTCAAAACACAAGGAGGGACAATGTCAGTAGGCAGACAGGGATAAAGTTCCCATTACCTTCAGACTTCACATTCCTGGCATTCATTGGAAGAACTGACAAATCAACTCAGTCCTACAGTCAGCTGCAACCTCCTCATCTGCCTTCTCCTCAGTTCCAGAGTCATCAGCCTGAGCCACTGGTCCAGCTGCTACCTCCTCCTCATCCAACAGTGGAATGTGTCTTCTCGATTACACACCTCGTTCGGCCGTGAGCCTCATTGTAAGTGTCCTCCCCATCTGTTGTAGGGTACCTCACCGGTGTCAGGCACCAGGGCACGTTGGGGTAGCAGGAGGCACCTGTGTGCACAAAGGTACAAATCATTAGGGAACTATGAGAGGCACAAAACTGACTGAAGTGAAGTAGCTATAACGTTAGACATTCATAGTGGTACACTTACCAAAGATCTGGCTCCAACTGGATACACAGTTCCCTGATGGTCTGACGGTTCAGATGATACGTCTGAATAATGTGTCTTTCTTCCATGGTAGCAAGGTCGACTAGGGGCCGGTAGACCGGTGCATTTCTCAATCTCCCCATTGGACGGTATTTAGGCATAGGACAGAACATGTTTCAGGACCTCTGTTACACTGTCGTTACTAAGGTACACCATAGAAGTGAAAAACACAACAAGTCATGTACGGTATTTGAAACCTGACACAGGGAAACAATTCACAAACTACACAACTGCGACATCCTGGCTGTCAATTCCATTGCTATACTTGTCACAAGGTGTCTGTACAGAGATGGAAGTCAGACATAGTAAACTGGTTCCTAAGTTGGATACAGGTATGAAATGTCCACACATTGAAAAGATTTTACATCAGACATTTTGGCAGGTGACACTCACTTCACTATTGAGTTCATATGAGATGACATTGTACATCAAGCAACTAGTGATTAACTTCATGCTATGACGCACTAGGATGACATAGATATCTTAAAAATATGTAAAATGCCAGCCACCTGTCCTGCATGCAGAGGACACATGTAAGTGACCTCATTCCGCCGGCGTTAGTCGTTGTGGCGGGAGACGGTTGGAACTGCCGTGCAACTCCTTATTGGTTAACATTGATGTCTATGGAAAACTGGGGCCAATGATGAACACCGCTGGTGGTGACGGTCATGACCTCGGCGGCTGTGACATCCATTTTAAATAGCCAGGCTCACTTGACTCCTGACACTCGAGCAAGCAAGACCTCCACTCTGTGAACTGCTGTGTTCTATATCTGGAAGCCACAATCCCATGTCCTGCAGGAGTTAGGGCCCCAGCCTTCACCCCGGAGGAACTGGAGAAACTGGTAGAAGGGTCCTACCTGTCAACATCAGGGCTGTGCACGCTCTATGGGGGACTAGAATGCAAAAACCCAGCGCTTTCAAGATAACGTAATTTATGCATTGTGCTGATATGGAGTTGTTTAACCTTTTGCATTGCAGAGTTTAATCCTGAAGAATTATTTTTAAGGTGCTTTAAATACTGTTCATTTGCAATGTATTGTTGCAGGCTTTCAGAGTGTGTCAGGGTGTGGTCCCTTTCCAGGGCCTTCTAGAACTTTTCCCTGCAGCATGCCTGGGTGTGGTTTGTGGGCTGGGCCAAGACTCTATATAAGGGAGCCATCCCAGCTCCACGTGCTCACTATTCAGAGGTCCCGGTGCAGAGCAGCAGCAACTTCCTGAACTCCTGTTCCGGAGGCCTACTTTGATCTTCCAGGCCTTGCCCTTTCACTTTGTTGGTGATTCTTGATCAGGGCGGTAAGACGGAGGTCGGGCTGGGCCCCTGATCCCGTTCTCGAAGGCTTTCGAGTTCTTGGGCCTAATTTGCATTCTAAAACTATTTTGCTCTTGTGCGTGTGAATGTGCGATATCATTTTATGGCATTTACAAGGTAGCATTTGAATCGGCAAGACGTGCAATTCATTTCTTGTGCTTAATCCGTGTTACACATTGTTCGCTACCATTTCATGACATTTTCAAGGTAGCATTCGAATCGGCAAGACGTGCGATTCATTTCTTGTGCTTAATTCATGTTATTCATCGTGCGCTACCATTCCATGGCATTCACATGGTGGCCTTCGAATCGGCAAGAGG
Source organism: Pleurodeles waltl (assembly GCF_031143425.1). Classification (NCBI taxonomy): domain Eukaryota; kingdom Metazoa; phylum Chordata; class Amphibia; order Caudata; family Salamandridae; genus Pleurodeles; species Pleurodeles waltl. The sequence continues at coordinate 361,255,049 of NC_090440.1, forward strand.
CGTGATTCATTCCTTGTGCTTAATTCATGAATATTCACTGTGCGCTACCATTTCATGGCAATTGCAAAGTAGCATACGAATCAGCAAAACACGCAATTCATTTCTTGTGCTTAATTCATGATATTCATTGTGTGTTACCATTTCCTGCCATTTACGTGGTGACATTCACATCGGCAAGATGCGCGATTCATTTCTTGTGCTGAACTCATGTTACTCATTGTGCCCTACCATTTCGTGACATTTACTTGGTGGCCTTCAAATCGGCAAGATGCGCAATTCATTTCTTGTGCCCAACTCATGTTATTCATTGTGCTCAACCATTTCATGGCATTTACAAACTCTTGTGGAAATTCGCAATGTGCGCAATTCATGATCCTGCATTCTAAGAAACTAAAGTGCTAGAATTCTAGATGTTATATTGTATGTGTATAATAAGTCCCTTAAGTACAATTCTTATGGTGTTATAGAATTCATTCAGATTATTTTCTTGTCCTCGTGCAAAAGACTATGCTTGAATTTGAAAACGTAATTCTAGAAGGTTCTGATGTTTCTAATCCACGTGTAACATTTCATTGAGAGGTTCATTGAAAAGTTGTATTAATCCTTCTTGATTCCTTCACAGGTAACCAGACATCTTGAGGCCTAGTTATTTAGGCCATGCTTAAGTTATCCATGTTTCCAGTAGGACAATGCTTAGAATTATAGTCTAGTAATGATTAATATGATATAGGCCCTCATTTCAACTTTGGCGGGCGGCACAGGAGCCGTCTCCAAATGGAGCCGGTGGTGTTGTGGCTGTGCGACGGATGCAGTTGCACCCGTCGCGCTTTTCACTGTCTGCAGTGCAGACAGTGAAAAGCTCCATGGGGCCGTGGCAGGGGGCCGCTGCACTGCCCATGCCAGTGGCATAGACAGTGCAGGGACCGCCAGGTGCCCCGCGACTCCCCTTTCTGCCAGCCTTTTAATGGCGTTCATACTGCCATGAAAAGGCTGGCAGGAGGGGGACTCGTAGGATTACAACCGCCGGGACAAAAGTCCCGGCGGTGCGACCATGGTGCTTCCGTAATGCCCAAGTTTGTACCGCTAGCCTGTTGGCGGTATAAACTCCAAAACAGTTGTAATGAGGGCCATAATGTTGAAATTGTGTGTTTTAACCTTTTGCTTCCTACAGGTCTCCTTCCCAGCTGTTCCCTACCTAATCCCTTTTTCCCCATTTGGACTCTCTTAGACTCTGTGACATTCTAATCAGAGTATTGGAGCTGTCTTGTGGTGGATGTGTTGGGAACGTGCGCAGACCCCGAGGATCTGGTGACTCTGACACTACCCCTGTTTGGACAGTTGTATGGGTCTCAAAATAAACAGGTCAGTACAATGTGGTATACTCATCACCTAGGGTGGTGTTTGACGGCGAAAGTGTGTGAGTATAGAAATGGCATGATTGACTGCCGGGGTTGTGTTGTATGGATGATAATGACGTATTGTGGACTCATGCATGCTGTGTGTAGGCCACTGCAGTAGGTGTACTGTAACTGTACATGAATATCTCTGTCTGTGTCTCCATGAAGGTCAGCACCCATCAGAAAAGGGGGTTATGGAGAGCCATTGCCAAGCAAGTGTGAATCCTGGAGGTCCATAGCTGGCGGAGCACCCATTGCAGAAAGCGGTGGGAGGACATGAGACACTGGGCCAGGAAGACTGCAGAGGCCCAGCTGGGGACTTCCTCCCATTGAGGGAGGGGTGCCCGTTGGACCCCGACCCCCCTAATGGCCCGAATATTGGCGGCGGCCTACCCAAAGATAGGCGCTTGAGGGCAAAACAGTAGCCACAAGGGGGTGAGCACAGACTGTTTCATTTCAGTTGTATGGGCTTCTATTGTGTCAGTTAGATTACGTAGGTACTAATGAGGTGTGTGTTCATTAGATAAGATTATATTACTTCTACTGTTTAGAAGTAGTGTGAGTTAGCTTTTAAACACCATGCAAGCAGTAATATGTTGGTGCTATACCTCCTTGTCCAGTTGCGTTTAGACACACTCCTGTGTTGAGTGATTTCCAAACCTTAATTCCCTATCCCTGAGTCTGCTTTAGTTAGCCAATGTCATCTAGTTAGGGCTGATATTGGGTAATAAGTCCTGTGAGTAGGGAACGTCTGCTTTGAAATCATTGCATTCTCAATGGACTTCTGTACATCATGAGTCCTTTACCACCATGTCTTATATTTTGTGTGCAATGTACCTATCCAGGACATTTGAAAAACAATGTGTTAAAAATGTCATATTGGTAAGTATATGTGGGTAGTTGGTAGTGTTTTCCATTGTAGGATGACTGATGACAGACTGAAGCATGTCCAAACTAGTCATTTTGTTGGGATTAGGAGGTAACAGCTTGCATATTAGGTTATGTCTTCATGACGAATATTTGGGGACAATGTTTCATGGCCATTCCTTGCCATACCAGAGGAGGAGTAGATTACTTGTTGGTATGTGTACTAGATGGGTAGGTATTCACCCTTTCCTCCCTTTATTCTCTCCCACCTTCTCTCCCTGTCCTCTTCTATGCTTGTGTGCATCAGCATCATCAGGTGAAGGAGAAGGGCCACCAGCAGGTGAGGAAGCTGCAGCCTACAGGACCCAGGAGGCAGAGTCCACCGATGCCGAAGGGACCAGTGGGATGGAGGGCGAGGCGAGCACCACGGGGGAGACTGGTGCAGCAACATAATTTTCGGATTCTTCAATGGAAGCTCCTCGGTGATGGCGGACCCATTTCTGTCTATCCCAGCACCATCCTTGTCTGCCACCCCAGTACGAGCACCACCCTTCCTCTAGCTCCCCACCCAGTTGCCCGTGCCAGCTCACCCATGAGGGCGGGGGACTCCTTTGCCGCAGGCACGTCTGCCCCCATCAGCCCTGCTGCCCTCAATGAGGAGGCTATTGACCTCCTGATGTCCATCTCTGTGGGTCAGTTAATACTTATGAATGCCATCTAGGGAGTGGCATCCCAGATGCAACAAAGTAATGCCTACCTGGAAGGCATTCATGGTGCCTTGGCTGGCCTGCAGAGATAGTTTCAGGCTCTGGCCTCCTCTTTGACAGCAGCTAGTGTCCCTTCATCTTCTGTCCCCCTTCCAGCTACCTATGCCCAATCAAACAGCCCTCTCCCCTCACCCATCCAGAGCACACATACAGACTGGCATTCACCCACTACAGCAGACAAGGTGTGCAGAGACAAACACAGGCACCACAGGACACACCACAAGTATGCACACAGTCAACACACCTGCAGACACTAAACAGTCACTCCCTACACTGTCTCCCACCACCTCCTCCATCACAGTCACATCACCACTCACACCTGGGATCACTACACCAACACTCCCTGATCCTGCCACCAGTCTTATCATATCCACAGACACCACAAAAGCAGATCCGCAGACATCCACCCCACACACCACATCTGCATTCACCACGACAACCATCATGACCACATGCAGCACATCCACCTTACTTGTAGCCACCACCCCCAACCTACACTCACACATCTTGCATACCATCTCCCTGCATCGCTTCCGCCCCTCCCAAAAAACATAAACGCCCTCACTCACCCACCCAACATACACCAACCACACACAAGCACACATTGCACACACTTGCATCCACATCTAGCACACCAACACCTCCTACAACCACTTCCTCTACCTCCACTCCTAAACCTTTTACCCATTTTTATTTGCTTGAATCTTTTTATTTCTTTTTATATAGAAAAAAACAATCACAGCTTATGTACATCCACCGCAGTGTGAAAATCAGGAGCGCAACTTCCATGACATATCATTTGATTTGATCATGCTAACCAGAGGCAGCTCCTCCATAAGGGAGGAGGAGCGTCGCTCCTAGCAGCATCAGGATTGGTGCAGGGCACGCTGGGAGCCTGTGCCTACAGGGAGAGAAGAGGAGAGGAGCAGCGCGGTGTGAAGGCAGTGGACGCGGCACAGTTAAGTGCTTTTTAATTTTATTTTTTAATTAATTACCCCTCTCCCCATGTTAATCACCCCTCCACGCCAGCACGCTGCCCGCCCCTTCAGTGCCGCACAAGCAGCGACTGACGCTAACTTACAGTAAACCTTGCACCGGTTGGCGGGTAGGATGTACTACCAGAGCTGAGATGTTGGTACATTGGGACTATGGTGGTTATTATGACATTGGTGGTAAATCCCGCTAACCGCTGCGGTGACAGCTGCCAACATACTGTGGCGGAGGCGAACATTCATTCACCATATGATGACACACACACTCTAAACTGACAGAATACTGCCACAAACACATATCCGCCAGATCAAAGGTAAGTTGTAAATTGTTGGTACAAACACCCACACCGTCACGTCAGCACAGCGGACATTTAATGGTGGTAAACCATAGGCGGTACACTCCGGCACGTTCAGAATGGCCATCCAAATACAAAACAACACAACATTGGCCAACACCAAAAACACACACCTGACACTAATACACACACCACACCCACCCACCAACAGCATATCAAACACACACCCACATTCCCCACAACCTTTTACCAATACGAAAAATAGCCACGAGACAGACATACAAATCACAGACACAACTACACACATCACAAACACCCAGCCATCGGTCACGCATCCCACACCCCACCACATTATTCAACATGCACTGCCCAACACACACCACACAACACCCATGTCCCCACAAATGAACGCCCGTTTCACAGATGAGGAGTTGCAGGTCATGATGGAGGAAATGGTCAGGGTACAGCCACAGCTCTTTGGAGCACAGGTACAGCAAATATTAATTGCAAGGAAGATGGAGCTATGGCGGAGAATTGTGGACTGGGTGAATGCCGTGGGACAGCATCTAGAACAAAGGACGACGTCAGGAAGAGGTGGAACGACCTACAGGGGAAGGTATGTTACATGGCAGCAAGGCACCAGCTCGCCATCCAGAGAACTGGCGGCAGACCCCCATCTCCTTCCCCACGGCCGTCAGCATGGGAGGAGCAAGTCTCGCCAATACTGCATGCTGAGGGACTCACTGGAGTTGCCGGAGGACTGGACACTGGTGAGTCAATATTTACGAACTATTGCCCACCCCCATACCTGCATGCCATCTCACCCCGCACCCTGACACCCATCACTCCACTCCATCCCACACAGTGCACCTACACATATGACTAACTCCAATGCCAATCCCTGCATGCCATACACGCAGCATGTACAGCCCTCCTCGCTCTGCATATACACCCACTACCTATACATGCACAGCATTGAGAACTAACAATCCCACAATCCATCACCATAAACAAACAAAGGTGGCCGGGCTACAGCAACGATATAGGGGAAGCTAGGGATGTACAATATGTCACAGACATGAAGCATAAGACTTGCTCCTCCTATGCTTTCATCTGTGGGAGAGGAAGTGGGGGTCTTCCGCCAGTTCTCTGGATGACGAGCTGGTGCCCTGCTGCCATAGAACGTATCTTCCCCGTAGGTCATTCCACCTCTTCCTGATGTCGTCCCTTGTTCTTGGATGCTGTCCCACGGTGTTCATCCGGTACTCAATTCTCTGCCATAGCTCCATCTTCCTTGCAATAGATATTTGCTATACCTGTGCTACAAAGACCTGTGGCTGTACCCTGACTATTTCCGCCACCATGACCTGCAACTCCTCATCTGTGAAACGGGGGGGCCTTTGAGGGGACATGGGTGTTGTGTGGTGTGTGTTGTGTAGTGTGTGTTGGATAATGTGGTGGAGTGTGGGGTGCGTGACGGATGGCTGGGTGTTTGTGATATGTGTAGTTGTGTCTATGATTTGCGTGTCTGTCTTGTGGCTATTTTTCGTGTTCGTAAAGGTTGTGGGTAACGTGGGTGTGTGTTTTATAGTGCTGCTGGTGGGTGGGAGTGGTGTGTGTATTGGTGTCAGGTGTGTGTTTTTGGTATTGTGTTGTTTTGTATTTGGGTGGCCATTCTGACTGCGCCGATGCTTATCACCTATGGCTTAGCGCCATTGAATGTCCACCATGATGATTCATGGGTCATAATGTGAAGGGTGTTGTCTTGTTGGCGTGACGGTGTGGGTGTTTGTACCAACAGTTTACAACTTATCTTTGATCTGGCGGATATGTGTTTGGGGCAGTATTCTGTCAGTTTAATGTGTGTGTGTGTCAGAATATGGCAATCGGATGTTCGCCTCTGCGATGATATGTTGGCGGCCGTCACCGCGGCGGTAAGCAGGATTTACCACCAATGTCATAGTGACCACCTAAATGCCCACCCTGTTCCATAACATGCATGTTTTGCACCCAGAGGTGCATTGGCGGTTCAGCAGAAATGTACCCCCAATGCTGAGACAGCGACGCTATCAGGAAGTTATACAGCAGGAACTGCCCCGATGACAGGCCTGTCTCCTCTGCTGGTGTATCAAATGGGTCAGCGCGCCCTCGGTGTACATATCTCCCACTGTATGCAGCCCAACAGCATGCCAAGGCTCCAGTTCTGTTGGAGTTGTGCGTCGCGCACACCATGGCGTACCCAGTAGATTCAAAGCTGGCACATAAGGAGTGACCTCATGAGTGAGACATATGCTCCTGCGGTAATAGCAATATGCCACATTCACCAGGAGCGAGTCTGGTGCCCTTGTCTGTGCGTTTGGGTGAAACAGATGTGACACCTCAGATTGTGACCAAGGCTGGGTCACCACTGCCGTGTACGACAGCTGGAGTCCAGAAAGCCACCTGGCCGCGCACTGCAGCTGGGAAGCCAGGTAGTATTGCTCCATGTTTGGCACTGCCAGGCATCCTCTTTCCAGTGGCAAGAACAATTTTGTCAGTGCCACTCTACAGCAGCTTTTGTTTTGAATAAATTCCCTAATTCTGGACTCCAGTTCCCTACAAAATTTAGCCGGAATATACAAAGGTAAATTGGAGAAAGAGTGAAGCATCTGAGAAAGAACTACCATTTTCAGAAGGGCTACCTGTCACATCACAGAGAGCGGCAGGGCACGAATAGATGTCACCACCCACTTGAGGTTTCGGTTATGCAGATCCTCCACAGCGTGGAATACATTAATGCCCAAGTATTGGAACGTCCTGGGCTGCCAGGGAATGAGTACACCTGATAGGGTGAGACCAGGGTCTGGCTAATCGGGGGAAAAAGGGAATAGGTATGATTTCGTCCAATGGACTCACAATCCCAACAGTGCAGCAAAGCATTGCAGTATATCCACAACTTCCTCTGGAATATTGGAAATGTTTCTGAAATACAGGAGGAGATCATCTGCGTAAAGGGACACAGTATGCCAACCATATCCTAGTGGGATGCTCCAGGCTTCCCCCAGCCGGCAGAGTTCTGCTGTCAGGGGCTCTATCGCCAGCAAAAACAGTAGATGGGAGACGGAGCAACCCTGCTGAGTCCCTCTACCCACCCTAATAGGCTCCGAGATAGTCTTGCTGGTTCCGACCCTGAAAGGAGGGTGTGTGTACAACAATTTCACTAATCTTAAAAAGCTGGAGCCAAGACCCAACTGGCACAGCACCTCAAAAAAGAAGAGCCATTCCAGTGAGTTGAAGGCCTTTTCCAGATCCATTACCAGGCAGCCTACCCCAGGCCAGTCCTGTATAGAGTACTTCATGACCCAGAACAAGCATCTGATATTTAGGGAAGTGCTGCGTGCCGGCACAAAGCCGGTCTGATCGGAGTGGATCAATTGAGATACTAGGGGCGCCAGCCGTGTTGCCAATAGTTTAGCCATCATTTTATAATCTGTGTTAAGCATCGCCAGTGGTCTATAGGAACCCAGCTCTGTTGGATTTTTTGGCCAGGTTTAGGAAGGGATATCAGTTGTGCCTCCCTCTGCGTTGCAGTCAGGGATGCCGCCAACAGAGTCTCCTCAAACAGCTGCAGCAGGCAAGGCACAATCATAGAGGAGTATGTTTTATATACGTCTGATGGGAGGCCGTCAGGACCTCGGGTTTCGCCAGCAGTCAATGAGCGTATACTATCCTGTATCTCTGCTAATGTTAACGGCTCATCTAGTTCCTCACGCTGACCGCCTGTGAGGCAGGGCAGAGGGAGTGAGGAAAAGAACTCCTCAAAATTTGCGGGCCCTGGCGTTGTCTTCGATTGGTACAGTGTTGTGTAGTAACGTATGAGTTCATAATGTATCTCACCTTGGGTGTAGCGCACAATGCCTTTGCTGAGCACAGTTCCAGAATAGGGGTGCGTTCCTGCTCTTGGCGGATCAACCAGGCCAATAGCTTGCCTGATCTGTCAGCTGCGGCATGCGTGCGAGCCGCGTGGGTTGCATAGTTAAGACAACGCAACCTCTCCACCAGGGACAGATGTTCTGCTCTCTTGGTTGCAAGTGCACGTATTCCTAGAGTGTTCTGGATGGTGCACTGTTCGTGCTGCAACAGTGTTCTCTCCACTTGGGTTAAATCGCATTCAATGGACTGGCACATGTTCCATTGTGTACCCAGGTTGTGCCCTCTTATGTAAACCTTGAGTGCATCCCATTCAAGGAGCTCAGACAAGGCAGTGCCATTGTTATGCTCTAAAAATTCAGCGATGGCTGTGCCAAGCGACACACTAAAGGCTGCATATTCCAACATCTCTGGCCGCAGTTGCCAAGTGGGGACAACAGAGGCAGATGTATCCCACCCTAGTTGCAGGAGCCGAGGATTGTGATCGGAGTGAGTGCGGCCAAGGTAATCCGTCTGCAGCACAGCGGAGCACAAGTTAGCTGTACAAAGTATTCTATCAAGTCGCACATGCAGCTGGTGTGGGGCTGAAAAAAACAAATAGACTCCTGCCTCAGCGTTGCTGTGTAGCCACGAGTCAAACAGCCACCAATGCTGGAGCCAGTCCCACAGTGAGCACGTAGCAACCACCGTGGGTGCAGTGGGTAATGGTAGGAAGGAGTGGTCAAGGTCCGGGGACATTATTAAAATCTCCTCCCACGAACCAGGGGAGCCCACTCCAGTGGGAGAGGGTGCAAGATAGTCTATGGAGAAAAGAGGCCTGATCTGTGTTTCACACATCAATAGAACCCAACAATGCACGCTCATCTAAGCGTCCACATACAAACACATACCGACCCTCAGCGTCTGTCTCACACTCCTCCACCACAAATGGGGTACCTGGCCTGATCCAAATAAGAGCCCCACTGGTATACGCAGAGAAATTAGTTGCGAACAATTGTCCTCACCAGCGTCACAGCAGCCTGGTGCCCTCTGACAGCATGAGGAGTGTTTCCTGCAGTAGCACTATGCGACGCATGTGCCTCCTAAGGTATGAGTAGGTGGAATGTCTGCATGCATATGTGTGTATACCCCTCAAATTCCAAGTGAGAATGTTAACGGGATTCATAGGTGGGTAACTGGAGGAGAGTCCTTAAGATCACTCCCTAAAGCACTGAACACTGCAGAACAGACCAACAAGCCACCGGAGGAAGGGGTGTAGCAGGAATCCGTACTCCAGTCTACTAATAAAAAATGTGACATCAAATGAACAACAGCCACAGAATACCATTCGAGCAGAAGGACAACAGGTGTCTGCCCAAACCATCTAACTCACCTATCCAGTGTAACTTGTGTGGGAAAAGAAGGTACAAGCAGGAAAGTAAAGTGGGGGGTTCACTTCATTAAATACACCCCGGGCCCCTACTACGTCTCATACATGGGCAGAAGCCAGGTACACAGAATAGCGCACTCCGCGGCCGCCCTACAGGCTGCTCCCCAACCCCCACCCCCAGCATCATCTCTGCAGGGTGACGAGTTTAGCAGCCTGAGCCAGCGACCATCTATGGCATGAAACACCACTACAGATTTAAATCATGTTGTCCGCCGTCTGCGGCATCACAATAGGGAGGGCCACAGACCCAGAGTCTGAAAGGTTTCCAGCAAAAGGGTCATCTTCGGCATCAGAGTCAATAAGTTAATTCTCAGTGTCTGAAGTAGTTGTTGGCTCTCTGATACCCACCACAGTCTGCAGTGCGCGGTGCTGCTCCTGTATGATCTGCTCTAGGTCCAGATGATGGCCTAGTCATACAGGGGATATTTCACGACGTTGTCAGCTCCTACGCCTGCGAGGCTTTGGATTCCACTAATCCCTCCACTCTGTCGTTGACTCTTGTTGGTTGACCAATCCCGCCGACTCCAGCCACTCCCATGTAGCCTCTGGGGTGTCACAAAAGCGTGACTTTCCCTGAGCTACAACTTGCAGTCTGGCAGGTAAGAGGAGGGAATATCTCAGGCAGAAGTGCCCGCAACTTGGGTTTCACGGATAAGAAAGAGCCCCTCTGTCTCTGTACAGCAACTGTGTAGTCCAGGAACATCATTACTTTAGCATTGTCCACCTGGAGGGCCGGGAACGATGGCACCACTCGCAGGATGGTATCTCTGTCCACAAAGTGTAACAGTCGAAACAGGAAGGGTAACAGGTCCTCACCGGTGACCGGGATGCAATGGGCATGCTCAACTGAGAAGAAATATGTAAGTGACCAGCTCACAAACCCATTTCTCCACATAAGAAACAGCGTCAGCACCCTCCGCTCCTTCTAGAAGGCCCACCACGTGGATGCTGTTCCTCCTGGTGCGTCCCTCCACATCCTCCGCTCGATGCTCCAATGCTGTGACCCTGTCGACTAATTCCCGCAGTGAGGTGTCCATCTGGCTAGTCTTGGGAGCGAGGTCATTTAAGGTATCCTCCAGCATGCGAGTCTTGTCTGCCAGTTTACGATGGTCTGTGTGTAGAAGAGTGAGGTCATTAATCACCTTATCGATTTTGTTCTCCAGCAATGTTCGTGTCTGAACAAGAGTCTGCCAACACCGCATGCAGTTTATGACTATTTGAAGCCGTGGCTTCAGGTCTCAATATCTGTGAGCTGCTCCCTGTCCCGGAACGGAGACAACCCATTTCAGCGGCTGCAGGGTTCTGGCTACCCCGGTTCACAGCACCGGGAGCTCAGAAATGTAGCGTAGAAGCCTTAGTTCACGGTGACCCCTGTACCACCGGCCTTTCAATCAGTGGCCTCTGTACAGTTGTGGGTGATTCATCGCGTGGCCTCCTGTTTGCCGGAGCACGCTAGTTTGAAGTTAGGCCCTGAGGCATGGGGGGCCTGCGTGCATGCGCAGCGTGATCACCGGGAGGTGTAGCAGCACAAGCAGCCCCGCTCTCCAGCAGCGAAAACTTCAGGCCAGTCTCTGCCTTTCTTATGCCGCTGTCTCCAGTTCAGGAAGCCTCAAGGAGGTGGCCTCTCCAAGACCCCTATGCTTCTCCTCTGTCACCCGGCTCCACTGCTGAGTGAGCAGCCATGTGGTGGGGGGGGGCAGGCGAGGGTCAGGCTCCAGTTGCCGATGGTGAGGGATGGACCAGTGAGGATCAGGTCCCACCGACCCAAGGAGTCGGGGCATAGGGGGCCTGCTTGCATGCACAGAGTAATTACCAGGAGGCGCAGCAGCACAAGCAGACCCTCCTCCAGCAACAACAACTTCAGGCCAGTCTCTTCATTTTGAACGTCGTCCCCTTCAGTTGAGGGAACACCAAGGCAGTGGCCTCTCCAGTACCTCCCCACACCTCCGTTATCTTCTAGCATCCAATCACTGCAGATGGCACCACCAATTATGTTACTTTTCTGAATCTTCGCAGCAAAAGTGCATTGTCATTGAATGGTTTCACATGTTTCTAATAGAATATTACATTATCTAGTCTTTGTATTGCTAAAATTAAAACCCATTCAACTTAAAATAAAACAATAATAAAAATGGCCATCATTATACCAGCGTAAGCCACAAACACCCACAATATGTAAAAGTTGCTACAGTAATGCCAAGATTGGCCATATTTCTGCCAGGGATGGTCATCACTAGGACAGCAGTGGCCACTACTAGGTCAAGGATGTGCTCAATATAGCAAGCATGCCTACCATTATGCAGAGAAGGCCATGATTAGACTAAGGATACTCAAAATATGCCAAGTAAAAAACGCCCATTAAGACAGGGTCACCAATGAGTCCAATCCAATATTTTGCAACAATTTACATCACTTTTTTTTACACTGCACTAGTTCAAAGCCTTGATAAATCTCATTATGGCCCTCATTATGACATTGACGGTAAATCCCGCTTACCGCCATGCCGACTGCCGCCCACATAACGCTGCTGTGGCGGATAACCACCAACCATATTATGACAAACATACCAATCCGTAACTATACAGCCACACACACAAGTCCGCCAGCCCAAATGTCAGCGATAAACTGGTGGTAGCAAAACCCACACCGTTATGCCAATTGAACTGCACCCACAGCATTATGGCCCATGAATCACCATGGCGGACATTTAATGGCAGTAACACATTCAAAATACACACACACACAAACTAAACAACACTACATTGGTCAATTCAAACTACGCACACCGGACACCCATACACACACCACATCCATGCACCCACACCACCATAAAACACACACCCACACTACCCACAACCCTTTATGACTAGCAAGAATTGCCACCAGAGAGAGACAGCAAGAGCACACACACAACCAGAGCCACATACCAACATCACCTATACACCATCCACGCACCTTACATCACACACCCCAACACATCACCCCACACACCCTCACCCACACCACTCACACTACACCCAGGGCACCACAACAACACTCCAGATTCTCTGAGGAGGAGCTGAGGGTCATGGTGGAGGAAATCATCCGGGTAGAGCCACAGCTATTTGGATCATAGGTGCAGCAGACATCCATTGTTAGGAAGATGGAGCTATGGCAGAGAATCGTGGAGAGGGTCAACGCCATGGGACAGCACCCCACAACAAGGGACGACATCAGGAAGAGGTGGAACGACCTGGGGGGGGAAGGTACGTTCCTTAGCAGCAAGACACCAACTAGCTGTATAGAGGACTGGCGGTGGGCCCCCTCCTCCTCCCCCACAACTAACAACATAGGAGGAACAAGTCTAGGCAATCACGCATCCTGAGGACCTGGATGGAGTAGGAGGAGGGCTGGACTCTGGTAAGTCAAATCTCTATTACTTTCACCCCCTATACCTGCATGCCATCGCAAAACCCCACCCTCACTCCCATCACTTCACCACCTCCCACATACCCCACCATCACAACACACTCATCCCAATACCAAGTCCTGCAGGTAACACCAATGCATGGACACCCCTCACAGACCTGCATGGACACCTATCACCACTGCATGCACACTGGAGAGAATCATCTAGCCCACCAAATAGCTACTCACTCAAAGGAAATCTGCCAGGACAACAACAACCATTGCATTTACATCCCCACAGGTCCCCCAGCCAATGTCACCGGAGAAGAGGTGCCAGCAACATCCAGTCCCCCCCCCCAGAAAAGGCCCATAGTGATGACAGCGGCTCTGCTTGCCTGGATCTGGATGACCAACCTGGCCCAACAAGAATCTCCGGACAGTCGGTTACCCAGGCACACTCTCACACCACCACAGAGCCTCCTCCCTCAGGAAACACCACCACAGCACCCACCCGGAGGGCCCTTACCTCTGTTCCCAGGACGCGTCAATCAGCAGTGTGTCCACCACTACAAGGAACCCAGGCCACCCCACAAACACAGGACGATACGGGACCTGGGGTCAGTGGCAGTGAGCACACGTTTCAGGGGACAGAGGCACAAGACAAGCGGGAAGCTGGGAGGACTGCTGTGCGACAGGGGGAGGACAGGCCCAGAGAACTGAATCGCCAGGAGGCACTCACCGCGATCCTGGGAGCACACCACCATTCCCAGGAGACGATGGGCCAGATATTGGACAAGTTGCAGGAGAACATGCCTGGAGGGACAGTAGCTGGGGATCAGGGAGGACTTGAAGGACATCAACACCACCCCTTATCCATTGCAGGGGTGCTGGCAGACATGGCCAACACTATGAGGGAGGCAGTGGCACCCCACCGGGCCTCTGCCATTAGCCAAACCGATGAACAGCCCTGCACCTCCGCTGCCGCTAGTGGACAGCAGGCCCCGCCACAGGACCAACAGGCCGCCAGCACCCCTCCCCCTGCAGAACGTGAACTACCCCGCAAACGTTCCCTGCAATCCAGGCAGAAGCCAGAGACTATTTCCAAGACCCCTGCCAGGAAATAAGACTTTCCTGATTGTCACCCTTGTGTCCCATTCTGTCACCCTGTCCACCTTGAACTGCCATTGCTCCCCTTCCTATGCTCCCTTGGACAATGCACCTGTGATGCAAATAGACTGGACTCCAACCTGGACTTTCTTCCATCATCCCCCCAGCCCATTGCACATCCCCCTCTACCTCTTAGCACTTCAATAAACACCCTTTGAAAAAAGTAAGGAGTATGTCAAATGATTCAAGTATGTATTCGTTTAACGAGGTTGAAACATTGAAAATCAACTGTACAGAAATGTATACATAGGAATGACCTGTAGTTGGCTGCTGTCAACACACCAGGAGTGATAGTGAAGCACAATTATCAGCAAATAGAGATGCCAAAGGCTGCAGTGAGTGGCCATAGAAGTGGGAAAATCAGCCTGCCAGTGACAATGTCAAACACAAAACTGTCAATTAAATGTGAAGTTACATTGTCTTACCTGTGTGTCATTGGAAGTATTGACAAATTATTGCACTTCTGTTGTCCTCATCCTCTGCCTCCTCATCTTCACTGTCCACAGGATCCACTGCTGCCACACGGCCATCTCCAGCCTCATCCTCCTGCAGAAAAGGCACCTGGCGACGTAGGGCAAGGTTGTGCAACATACAGCATGCCACGATGATCTGTCAGACCTTCTTGGGTGAGTAGTACAGGGATCCACCTGTCAGATGGAGGCAACGAAACCTGGCCTTCAGGAGGCCAAAGGTCCTCTCTATAATCCTTCTTGTTCGCCCATGTGCCTCATTATAACGTTCCTCTGCCCTTGTCCTGGGATTCCTCACAGGGGTCAGTAGCCATGAGAGGTTGGGGTAACCAGAGTCACCTGAAAATATCGAGGGACAACTGTTAGCCACACACCAACCCTTAGGGCCTACACCATACCCATACACCAACATCAACTGGGTGGGAACCTGGGCTCACCTATTAGCCACACCCATCCTGTGCCTCTGGAGTTGAGCCATCACATATGGGATGCTGCTATTCCTCAGGATAAAGGCATCATGCACAGACCCAGGATATTTTGCATTGATGTGGGAGATGTACTGGTCCCCCAGGCACACCATCTGCACATTCATCGAGTGAAAGCTCTTTCGATTTCTGAACACCTGTTCATTTCGCCGGGCGGGGGAACAAAAGCTATATGTGTACCATCAATTGCCCCAATAATGTTGGGGATATGTCCCATTGCATAGAAATCAGCTTTCACTGTGGCCAAACCCTCCACCTGGGGGAAAACGATGTAGCTGCACATGTGTTTAATCAGGGCAGACAACACTCTGGTCAGCACTATTGAGAACATTGGCTGAGACATTCCTGCTGCCAAGCCCACTGTCACTTGGAAGGAGCCAATATCCAGGAAATGGACACTGATAGCACTTGCACAAGAGGGGGATCCCGGTGGGGTGACGGATAGCAGAGATTAGGCCAGGCTCCAGCTCTGTGATTGTGGTCCTGTCCAGTCTCTAGGTGAGGATAATGTGCCTGTCCTCCATTGTGGCCAAGTCCACCAGGGATCTGTACACAGGGGGATGTCCTATTCATCCACACCGGTTGCAATCTATGGGGAAAATGGTGGGCAGCTGTCCTGTGTGGAGGGACAGGTGGAAATTAGGTAATTCCGCTGACGTTGTGCGCCTTTGCAGGAGGCGGTTGAAAACCGCCTTGCAACTCCTCATTGATTAACATTGGGCCCTGTGGGGTACAGTGGCCAATGGTGATGTACGCCAGCGGTGACTGTATGCACCGCCACGGACGTCACCGCCATTTTCTATCTGTTCACTCACTTGCTACCTGACCTTCAACAGGAGAGGATCTACACGGCAAGTGCTGCTGTGACCTGTTTCTGGAACTGACCATGGCTCGTGTCATTGGGGAAAGGGCCCCGGACTTCACCTCACCGGAGTTGGAGCGACTGGTGGATGGGGTCGTACCCCAGTACCGAATGCTGTATGGGCCTCCAGACCAACAGCTGGGTACACCGTGAGTACGATGCATGGGGCGTGAATGCATGGAGTGCTGTGTGAGAAGGCCTCATGGAGAGGTTGGTGGATGGGCCCTGGGCAGCATAGAGCATGTATGGTGGGCCATGTCTGTTCTAATGGGAAGGGGCATGCTGGGCCATGAGTGTAACAGGCAGGACGGTCGGACTAATACCTTTCTCTGTGACTATTTCCCTACAGGTCAGCACCCATCAGAAAAAGGGAATATGGTGTGCCGTTGCCAAGGATGTGCAGACCCTGGGGGTCTACAGCAGGTGGAGCACCTGCTGTTGCAAACGGTGGGAGGACCTGAGACGCTGGGCATGGAAGATGGTAGAGGCCCAGCTGGGGATGGCCTCCCAACGAGGAAGGGGTGCCCATCGAACCCTGACCCCCCGATGACCCGCATTCTGGTGGTGGCCTATCCGGAGCTGGATGGGTGCTTGGGGGCATCACAGCAGCAACAAGGGGGTGAGTACAGTGCCCCAATATACAACTTGCGCCTGGTGGGGTGGTATCCGGTGGGGGATGTGGGCGTGTGGGTGCCCCTAGGCCAGGCCTGACATTGCCGAGTAGGTCCCATGTTGGGCACGGTTCTGATGTAAAATACCTCCAACCAAGTTAGTAGGCATACACTACTGGGCAGGGGTCTGTGGGTCTCAGATATGCTGCCATTGGCTTTAGGTGTCCCTATCCATGGCCTGGTGACTAGCATTGTGACTGGTAATGCATTGCCTAGTGCGTACGGCTGTTTCCTGTGTATGTCTATGTGTGTGTTGTGTAGGCCAACGGTAGTGGTGTTGCTGCCATTGACCAAGTGTATCCTTTGTCCCTCCCCCGCATTTTGTTTTGTCAGCCTGTACTTATGTGCATTAGCATCATCTGGGGGAGGAGCTGAGGCACCGGCGACGGAAGGAGCTGCATCCCACAGGTCCCAGGAAGCCGAATCCACCAATGGTGAGGGCACCAGTGGGACGGGGGCGAGGGGAGCACCACGGTGGAGACAGGAGGGGACAGTTCGCATTTTCTGCCCTGAGTGAGGAGGCTATTGACCTCCTGCGATCCATCTCCGTTGGGCAGCCAACCACTGTGAATGCCATTCAGGGGTTGGCAGCCCAAATGCAACAGACAAATGGATTCCTGGAGGGCATTCACACTAGCATGGCGGCCCAACATAGGTCCATCTAGGCTCTGGCCTCCTCTCTGATGGCAGCCATTGTCCCTGTTTCTAGCCTACCCCATCCAACTTTCTCTACCCAATCCCATTCCCCTCAACCCCAACCTATCCCAAGCACACAGGCAGACGAGCAGGCACCCAGGACAACACACAAGAGTGGACATGGCAAACACAAGCACCACACTTCATCCCACAGGCATTCACACAAACACCATCCAGATGAAGACTGTTAGAAATGGGGTCTTTGGTTGACAGTCAGGTTACCCCCTGTTCAAGCAAGGACCCTCACTCTAGTCAGGGTAAGAGAGATTCACCCTCAGTTAACCCCTGCTTACCCCCTTGGTAGCTTGGCAGAGCAGTAGGCTTAACTTCAGACTGCTAGGTGTAAAGTATTTGTACCAACACACACAGTAACTTAATGAAAACACTACAAAACGACACAACACGAGTTTAGAAAAATAGGAAATATTTATCTAAACAAAACAAGAGCAAAACGACAAAAATACGACATACACAAGTCAAGTTATGAATTTTTAAAGATTAAACTCAAAAATAGCGCTTAGAAACACAAAATGCTTCGATGAGGTGTTAACACGGCATTGTGACGGAGTCGTTCCCAACAAGTCGACACCAGCAGCGCCGGACACGGAGTTGTGTAGACTCCCAAGTACAGTACCGTTGGTGAAGAGTGAAAACAAGTCGATGAGCGAAGTCCGGGATCGCGGCGTCTATGCGAAACGTTGAATCCACGCACTTCAAGCGCCGTCTGTCACGACATGGTGCGGTGACTTCCACGGAGTCGTGGCATGTGAAGGTCGTCGCGTTCCAGCAAAGATCACGGATTCGGTTGCAGGCGGCGTCACCGGATTCAGCAGCGGCGTCGGTCCGAAGTCGATTTCCTTGGATTTCCACCAGCTTTCATTTCAAGGGCCCAGTGACTGGATAGGGCACTACTTGTCAGAGCAGGAGTCTCTCCAGAGACTACAGGTGCTGGCAGAGAGAAGTCTTTGCTGTCCCTGGGACTTCAAACAGGAGGCAAGCTCTAAATCAATCCCTTGGAGATTTCTTCACAAGATGGAAGGCACACAAAGTCCAGTCTTTGCCCTCTTACTCTGGCAGAAGCAGTATCTGCAGGATAGCTCCACAGAGCACAGTCACAGGCAGGGCATCACTTCTCCTCAGCTCTTCAGTTCTTCTCCAGGCAGAGGTTCCTCTTGATGTCCAGAAGTGATCTAAAGTCTGTGGTTTTGGGTGCCCTTCTTATACCCAATTTCTCCTTTGAAGTAGGCCTACTTCAAAGTAAAGTCTCTTTTGAATGTGAAATCCTGCCTTGCCCAGGCCAGGCCCCAGACACTCACCAGGGGGTCGGAGACTGCATTGTGTGAGGACAGGCACAGCCCTTTCAGGTGTAAGTGACCACTCCTCCCCTCCCTCCTAGCACAGATGGCTCATTAGGAAATGCAGACTACACCCCAGCTCCTTTTGTGTCACTGTCTAGTGTGAGGTGCACCCAGCCCAACTGTCAAACTGACCCAGACAGCACAATCTTAAAATCAACTTTACTAAAAGATGTATTTTTATATTGTGGGCTCAGAGACCCCAAACTCCACATGTCCATCTGCCTCTAAAGGGAATCTACACTTTAATCAGACTTAAAGGTAGCCCCCATGTTAACCTATGAGAGAGACAGGCCTTGCAACAGTGAAAAACTAATTTAGCAATATTTCACTGTCAGGACATATAAAACACATCACTATGGGGGTCATTCCGACTGGAGCCGGCGGAGTTGCTGGTGTGCGACGGGTGCAGTGGCACCCGTCGCGATTTTCAGTGTCTGCTAAGCAGACACTGAAAATCATTATGGGGCCCCCAGGGGACCCACGACACCCGTTCCCGCCATCCTGTTCCTGGCGGTTTTTACCGCCAGGACCAGGATGGCGGGAAGGGGGTCGGAATCCCCATGGTGGTGCTGCGAGCAGCGCCGCCATGGAGGATTCTTCGGGGCAGGGGTAAACCGGCGGGAAACCGCCGGCTCCCCTTTTCTGACCGCGGCTTTACCGCCGCGGTCAGAATTGCCCCGGAAGCACAGCCAGCCTGTTGGCGGTGCTTCCTCTGCCCTCCACCCTGGCGGTTTCAAACCGCCAGGGTCAGAATGAGGGCCTATATGTCCTACCTTAACCGTACACTGCACCCTGCACTTGGGGCTACCTAGGGCCTACCTTAGGGGTGTCTGACATGTAAGAAAAGAGAAGGTTTAGGCCTGGCAAGTGGGTACACTTGCGAGGTTGAATTTACAGTCAAAACTGCACACACAGACACTGCAGTGGCAGGTCTGAGACATAATTACAGAGCTACTTATGTGGGTGGCACAACCAGTGCTGCAGGCCCACTAGTAGCATTTGATTTACAGCCCCTGGCACCTCTAGTGCACCTTACTAGGGACTTACTAGTAAATCAAATATGCCAATCATGGATAAACCAATCAACCATACAATTTACACAGAGAGCATATGCACTTTAGCACTGGTTAGCAGTGGTAAAGTGCTCAGAGTTCAAAAGCCAACAGCAACAGGTCAGAAAAAATAGGAGGCAGGAGGCAAAAAGATTGGGGATGACCCTGCATAAGCAAAAACGTCCAACACAGACATACCAACATCCACTGTCTCCACTGTGGCCCCCTCCTCCTCCTCGTCCACCTCCCTCCCAGTTTCATCTACACTCACACCTGCATGCACTACATCCTCATCCACTCCCCCATCACCAGCACACCTATCAGCACACGTCCATCACTGGCAGTCACCACCCCCACTTCCATGCACACGTCCCCTGTGTCCTCTCCCACAGTGTCTGTGCCCCCTCCTCCCAAAGTACACAAACGCAAGCACTCAGACACCCAACAGCCATCCACCTCACAACAGCATCCAGCCCAAGCACCTGCACCCAAACACAGTAGACAGACACCTCCTACAACCATTGCCTCTACCTCCACTCCCAACCCATCTCCCTCTTCCCGCACCAATGTCCCTAAGAAGCTTTTCCCTCCACCTTTGTCCTCTTCCCTAGCCCTTCCCCCCGTCCCTTATGTCAGGCCAGGGTGGTGAGAACCCAGCCAAGAACCTCAGCCACCCACTGCACAGTAGTGTCCACAGCTACACCAGGTGGGAGAGGATCCCAGGCACCAGGCAGCCACACTGATAGGGTGCCTGCACCAAGTGCTGTAAGGAAGGGCATGGAGGCACCCCCAGCTGCTGCAAAGAAGGGCAAGGAGGCACCCATAGCTGGTAAAAGGAAGGGCAAGGAGCAATCCCCAGCTGCTGCCAAAAGGAGCAAGGAGCCATCCCCAGCTGCTTGCAGGAAGGGCAAGGGGCCTGCACCAGCAGGCAAAAAGGACAGGAGGCCTGGTGCTGGGACTCAGTCAGAGCCCCCACCGCCATCCTTGGTGGTGCAACCATCTGAGGCTGCAGGGGATGGGCTGGAGCCTCCCCCCACCACTGCCAGCACCGCCACAAGCACCACTGCCAGCAGCAGCAGCCCCAGTGGGCAGCTGTCCGAGGATGCAGCAGAAGGGCTGGAGCCTCCCCCCACCACTGCCAGCACCAACACTAGCACCCCTGCCAGCAGCATCAGCCTCAGTGGGCAGCCGTCCAAGGCTGCAGGGGAAGGGCTGGAGCCTCCCCCCACCACTGCCAGCACCGACACCAGCACCGCCACTGCCACCACTGAGCAGCTGTCACCGTCGGCGGACAGTGTGTAGTCCTGCATCCATGGGCTGTTGTGCGTCCTGGCCCCTGCAACTCCTGTGGGTCTGACACCCAGGTGAGAGACTGTGACTTTGCACTCCCCAAGATTTGCTTCACAGGGCACAATGCCCCCTCGAGAACCAGTGGAAGAAGCCCTCCACTCTCTCCATCCTTCCCAGGATGAAGCTCACTGGGCACAATGCCCCCTCCAGAACCAGTGGAAGAAGCCATCCACTCACCCCATCCTCTACAGGATGAAGCTCACTGGGCACAATGGCCCCTCAGAACCAGTGGAGAAGCCATCCACTCACCCCATCCTTCCTAGGATAAAGTTCACTGGGCACAATGCCCCCTCCAGAACCAATGAAATACGCCATCCACTCACCCCATCCGCCACAGAATGAAGCTCACTGGGCACAATGCCCTCCTCCAGAACCAGTGGAGAAGCCATCCACTCACCCCATCCTCTACAGGATGAAGCTCACTGGGCACAATGCCCCCTCCAGAACCAGTGGAAAGCCATCCACTCACCCCATCCTTCCCAGGATGAATCTCACTGGGCACAATGCCCCCTCCAGAACCAGTGGAAGAAGCCATCCACTCACCCCATCCTTCCCAGGATGAAGCTCACTGGGCACAGTGCCCCCTCAAGAACCAGTGGAAGTAGTCACCCACTAGAGAGACTGTGGCCTTGCAGTCCCCAGGACAAGTCAGTGGGTAAATCACCCACTTGAGAGACTGTGGCCTTGCACTCCCCAGGACTAAGCACAGGGCATATTGCCCCACCAGAGCATGTGGGCAGGTCACCCACTTGAGAGACTGTGGCCTTGCACTCCCCAGGGCAGAGCACAGGGCATGTTGCCCCCTCCAGAGCATGTGGGCAAGTCACCCACTTGAGAGACTGTGGCCTTGTACTCCCCAGGACAGAGCACAGGACATGTTGCCCTGTGCAGAGCATGTGGGCAAGTCACCCACTAGAGAGACTGTGGCCTTGCACTCCCCAGGACCGAGCACAGGGCATGTTGCCCCCTCCAGAGCATGTGGGCAAGTCACCCACTTGAGAGACTGTGGCCTTGCACTCCCCAGGACAGAGCACAGGGCATGTTGCCCCCTCCAGAGCATGTGTGGCAAATCACCCACTTGAGAGACTGTTGCCTTGCGCTCCCCAGGACCAAGCACAGAGAATGTTGCCCCCTCCAGGGCCAGTGGTGTTCCATCTTCCGGCTGAGGTCCCCCCCATTCCCCGTCCCTCTGAGGTGCCTGTCTATTTCCGACCTGATGCCCCTGCAGTGTTCTCTCCGTGTTGTTGCAGGAGTGAGGTTGGGCCTTGGACTTTGTGATGTGGCCCTGTGGCCCACGGACATTGAGGACTGGACAGTGTCCCTTGCATTGTAAATATGTATATACTTTTTGATTTGGATGAACAAATTCCACCTATATTTATCTGATTACAGCCTTTTTACACTATAGTAGTTGTCCTTGCATTATTCCTGAGGGTTACGCAGTGGATATGTAATGTTAGTGCATCTGCTTGTGTGTATGGTGTTGGGAGTGTTGCATGTGTGTGTCACTCTCTTTTTCCTCCCCCCCTCGCCTGTGTGCTAGGAAGCAGTTCTCACCATGGTCGTCTTCGCCGGCGTTGGTGTTCATAGTGGAGCAGAAGGTAGAAGGGCATGGGGAAGACATGCAACTCAGGCTCCATGGTGGCGTGGTTCTTCTTTGAGTGTCCAGAGGTGAGTCATTTCCCTTCTGTGCAGTGTTTCTGCCAGGCTTTTGATGTCGTTGGTGCCGCCCCGGAAAAGGTGGCGGATTGGACTGTCATTATATGGTGGGCGGTACATTGTCTTCCACCTGGCTATTGCCGGTTACCACAGTGGTGCCTGTTGGTTTCGCCTTGGTGGTCGGTGTGTTAAAGTGGCTGTCTGTCTGAGCGGTTTCTGCTGTGGTCGTAATTTCATATTTATTACTGCTGGCGGTATTACTGCAGCTTTGTTACCAACCGCCAGGGTTGTAATGAGGGCCTATGTGTCTACTGGTTAGGTGGGGCATTCTGACCTGCAACAAAGAGCATTTAGCGGGTCAGACATTATTGCTGACTCAGCACACTACCTCAGGACTCATGTCAGGCTGTGTAATGAGTGGGTATCTGCCTCTTGATATGTGGCATGTGACATGAGGACTGACAATGTGTTAAAGTATGTGGATACATCTTGCTTGTGCTACTGAGCGTGTTCTCATCAAAGATTAGCTTGCAATACATGAACGAGAACCTGCTCACTAGTGCCCACTTTTCACTGTTTTAAATTAGCAGGCATCCCGACTCTGAATGTAGCAGGAGTGGTTTTGAATCGGGTCGTTTGGGATGAGAAAAAAGCATTTTCGTATGTACAGCCCCATTTTTGCGTTTCTGTAATCTATTTACCAAATCGCAAAAAGAGTTTCCGAGTCGCAATTATGAAGGGGCGAACCCTTCCTAAATGTGAGTCACAGTCCGATGTATGATTTTTTTGTGACCGTGACTTTTCATTTTTGTTTTTGAAAAGCATTCCGTTTTCCTTTAAGGAAAACGAGCTATATTAAAAAAAAAAAAAAATACTGCTTTATTTAAAAGCAGTCACAGACATGATGGTCTGCTGACCCCAGCAGGCCATCATCCCTGTGAGTGCCGCCATTCCCCATGGGGTCCCAAATTGTGACCTACCTCATGAATATTAATAGGGTAGGTCATTTGCAACCCCATTGGGAATCGCAAACGCTGTGAAGTACACTGTTGTACATATGGGTTTGCAACTCACAAATGAGCTGCAAATTCCGAGTCACAAAACTCGGGGTCGTACATCTGGCCCCAAGTCCTTCTAATAGTATCACACTTGGGCTGCAGGTTATAAAAAAGACACTTGTTATGAACTTTAAATAGGTTTATGCTACAAGGGTTTTAGAAAGTGGAGCTTGTTGTGTAACTTGCGATTGCACAGAGCCCTAATGTTTTCAAATTTGTTAAGCATGAAAACTAGTTATCGTGTTTGAGGGCATCACAGGAAGTGATATCACATTTGACATCAATGGTAACACCATAAATGATATCAGTAAAATATTAACAAGATGATGTAAATGTTCAATAAATAAAATAAAGTCCACTATAAAGTAGACTACAAGCCTAGAAATGTAGTGTATCAGCACTCTGACATGTCCAAACTGGCCTCTTCCATCAAGTTAATTAGTCTGTAGAAGTACTTAAATTGAGGGTGGATGGCTTCCTGGGGTGTCTGCAGCTCCCTAAGGCTGTTTTGTGTGTGGTAGAGCTCTAAACGGAGTAGACCCTTGTTTTCTTTTGCCTCACCAGTTCGCATTCCTTGCGGTATGTTGTTTCTTCCTTGTGTTTAGGCATCTTTCTGTTTCTTTACGATGTCTGCAGTGTCTTTTTTATTATTTTGTTTGCAGTTTTATGTAGCTCAAACTCAATACGACGGTATTGGACAGCATTTCTTTCAAGTTTTATATAGCACAAACTTGATACAAAGATATTACAGTGCTTTACATGTGCACTGGTTACATTCCACAAGAACACATTAATTGTTGGTAGCAAAGGGAGAGTAAGGCGGTCATTACAACATTGGCGGTAAAAGCCGCTTACCGCCGTGCAGAAGACCGCCAACACACTGCCGCAGCCGCGGAATTTCGCCACAGCTATTATGACCCACATCTCGGAACCCGTCAAAATTCAGATACCCACACAAGTCCGCTACAACAAAGGTCAGTGATAAACTGGCGAAAACAAAACCTCCACCGTCACGCCAACAGAAATACGCCCACACTATCACGACCCACGAATACACACACATCTACAAAACATCCCCACATTGGACGATTCAAAATACACACACCTGAGACACATACACACACCACTCCCACACACCCATTACAATATAAAACTCCCTCCCACATCACCCACAAACCCCCACGACAAAAAATCCAGAAAGAAGGCCAGAGAGAGACACCACCAGCAAGTACAACAGCATCCACAGGCACATAACACCATCACCCACACAACTTCCACGCACCTCACACCACACACCACTACATATCACCACACTTATCACCACACACTCCACCCCACACCTCCTCCCCCACAACTAACAACATGGGAGGAGCAGGTCTTGGCGATTCTGCATCCTGAGGGCCTCGCAGGAGTTGAATGGACTTCATTCAAAGAGTCAAAGCTTTACTATTACATCCCCCACCCTACCTGCATGCTATCACATACCCCCACCCTCACCCTCACTCCCAGCACCCCAACTCCTCACATATGTCCCAACATCACAAACCACCCATCCCAACACCAAGCCCTGCATGCAACAACAAAGCATGGACACCCATCACCAAAGCATGCCCACTGCACATACCCATACACCCCCCTAAACCATCATCACACAAGGTCCCACACAGGAATGCAAGCACTGGGGTACACGGTCACCCACCCATTGCACACCATGCCACACACAGATGCAATAATCATGCCTTTCCAACCCTGCAGGGCCCCTACCCAACGTCACCAGACAGGAGGGTCCAGGCATGTCCACTCCACCCACAGAAGAGGCCCACAGTGATGACAGCAGCTCTGTCCAACTGGATCCAGATGACCAGCCCGGACCATGGGGACCTCTGGACAGTCGGTTCCCCTCACACAGGCACAGGCCACCACAGACCTTACCACCTCTGGAAACACCAGCACAGCACCCACCCAGCGGGCCCATACCTCCGTCCCCAGGACACGTCAATCAGCTGTGTGTCCACCACTACAGGGAACCCAGGATAACCCACCACCCCAACAACAACAGGGACCTGGGGGCAGTGGCAGTGGGCACACGGTCCAAGGGACGGAGGCCCAGGAACACAGGGGAACTGGGAGGGGTGCCATGCGACAGGGGGCGAACAGGCCAAGGGAACCCACTCTCCACAAGGCCCTCTCCTCCATCATGGGAGCATACCACTACTCCCAGGAGATGATGGCAACGGTACTGGCCAAGTTTCAGGAGACCCAGCGCATGCAGAAGGAACAGTAATTGGGCTTCAGGGAGGAACTCAGAACCATCAGCTCCACCCTGGGCACCATCGTAGGGGTGCTGAAGGAAGTACTCACCACCAGGAGGGACACTGTGACACTACAAGGGGCCCCTGACACTAGCATGGAGGATGAACTGCACACCACCTCCACCGGCGCTAGTGGACAGGACGCCCCGCCACAGGACCACCACACCAGCACCCCACCCCCTGCAGAGGGAGAACCACGCCGCAAACGGTCCCTGCGATCCAGGAACAAGACAAAGAACGATGCCAAGACCCCGCCAAGAAATTAGACCACCCTGATTCTCATCCTACTGTCCCACTCTGTCACCCTGTCCATAATTAAACTGCCCCAGCTCCATTTCCTATGCCCATATGAGCAATGCACATGTGAGACTAATAGACTGGACTCTACCATGGACACTCCTCCGCCATCACCCCTCACCATTTAACTTCCCCCTCCAATATTTTGCATTTAAATAAACACACCTAAATCACAAAATGATCTGGAGTCTGTCTGTGATTTCGAAATAGTGTATTTGCAATTACAGTGACAAAATGTTTTTGAAATAGTAATGTCCACATACCTATGTCACACAGCTCGAGTCCATGAGGAATTTAAGCAGGTGTCACACAGTGGGACCCACATCTGTGAAACCGGAAGGGAAAGTGACAACTCAGTGACCATACACTGGGTGGAAACTACAGACAGGATAGAGGTAGTAGTGTAAAAGTACATGTAGTAGGCAGGATTGTATTCTTACCTGTGTTTCACTGGAAATATTGCTGGATCACTGAGTCCCTGTTCTGCATGTCTTCTTCCTCTGCTTCATCCTCATCACTGTCCACAGGCTCCACAGCTGCCACAACACCGCCATCTGGACCATCCTCCTGCAGAAAAGGCACCTGTCGTCGCAAAGCCAAGTTGTGAAGCATACAGCAGGCCACAATGATCTGGCACACCTTCTTTGGTGAGTAGAATAGGGATCCACCTGTCATGTGGAGGCACCTGAACCTGGCCTTCAGGAGGCCGAAGGTCCGCTCGATCACCCTCCTAGTTCGCCCATGGGCCTCATTGAAGCGTTCCTCTGCCCTGGTCCTGGGATTCCTCACTGCGGTCAGTAGCCATGACAGGTTGGGGTAACCAGAGTCACCTGCAAATGGCGAGGGACAACTGTTAGACACACACTGACCTGTAGGGAGATACCCAGACAACCATTCCCACTGTCTTGCTTCCAGGTGCTCACCTAATAGCCACACACGGTGCCTCTGGAGTTGGCCCATCACATAAGGGATGTTGCTATTCCGCAGGATGTAGGCGTCATGCACTGAGCCAGGGAACATGGCATTCACATGGGAGATGTACTGGTCTGCCAAACATACCATCTGTACATTCATGGAATGATAACTCTTCCGGTTTCTGTACACCTGTTCAATCCTGTGGGGGGGGGGGGGTGGCAAAGCCACATGGGTCCCATCAATGGCACCTATGATGTTGGAGATATGTCCCAGGGCATAGAAATCACCTTTCACTGTAGGCAAATCCTTCACCTGAGGGAAAACGATGTAGCTCCGCCTGTGTTTCAGAAGGGCAGACAACACTCTGGACAATACGTTGGAAAACATAGGCTGGGACATCCCTGATGCCATGGCCACAGTTGTTTGAAAAGACCCACTTGCAAGGAAATGGAGCACTGACAGCACCTCCATTTGAGGGGGGATTCCTGTGGGATGGCGGATTGCTGACCTCAGGGTACACAGTACACTGGGTACACAGTTCCTGGATTGTGGCACGGTCAAACCTGTAGATGATTATCAAATGTCGCTCCTCCATTGTAGACAGGTCCACCAACGGTCCGTATGCCGGAGGATGCCGCCATCTCCTCACATGTCCCAGCGGACGGTGCCTATGAAGGACAACAGCAAGCACAGAGTCAAACAACTCAGAGGTACGTACCCACAGTTTACACAGAACAGCAATCATACACAAAAGGTGGCCTGTATGTGTGTTGAGACTAGGCCTAGGTATGTGTGACGCAGTTGAAAATGAGGCCATGTGGGCCCCTGAAATGGCGGCTGCCTGACCTCTAAAGTGGGACAATGGGATGTGAGGTAACTGCACTGCCGTTGTACACCGTCACGGTAGGCGGTCGGAGACCGCGGCGCAATGCTGCATTGGTTAACATTGGACCCTCTTGGTCCCAGGAGCCAATGACGATGTACGCTGGCGGTGATGGTACGCACCGCCGCGGACGTGACCACTGCGGACGTGACCACCTATCACTTCAATCACTCGATACCTGATCTTCGACAGGAGAGGACCTACACTGCAAGTGCTGTTGTGACCTCAGTCTGGAAGAGACAATGGCTCATGCGTCTGGGGAAAGGGCCCCTGCCTTCACATCGGAGGAGTTGGAGAAGGTCATTGATGGGGTCCTCCCCCAGTACACGCTACTCTACGGTCCTCCAGACAAACAGGTAAGTACACAGGGTATGGGCTATGCCTGTGTGGAGAGGGCTGGATGTAAGAAGGAAGGGGGCAGAGCGATGCATGCATGAAAGACGGTGAGTGCATGTGCCACATGGCAAGGGTAGGGATGGGGGCCACTCACTTTGACTGTGCAGTTGGTAATGACTTCTCTTCTTCCCCTGTACATTTCATGTAGGTCAGCGCCCACCAGAAGAAAGATATTTGGCGAGCCATCGCCAAGGACGTCCGGACCCTGGGGGTCTACCACAGACGGAGCACCCACTGCGGGAAAAAATGGGAGGACATTCGCCGCTGGAGCAAGAAGACGGCAGAGGCTCAGCTAAGGATGGCCTCCCAACGTGGGAGGGGTGCCTGTCGAACCACGACCCCCCTGATGTTCAGGATCCTGGCGGTGGCCTACCCGGAGTTGGATGGGCGCTTGAGGGCATCACAGCAGACACAAGGGGGTGAGTACACTCTCATTCTGCTGACTTTGCACGCAGTGCAGGTGTCTGGGTGGGGGAGGAGGGCTGTGGGTTTCCCTAGGCCAGGGCGAGTTCCGTAGGCTAGGCCCCTCCGTAAGGCATGGCCCTGTGGCCCCCCACCCCAGTAGAGTGCCAAGTACTGCTAGTCATGCCCCTGTGTCATCTGTGTGTGCAGATGTCGGCCATTGCCTAGTAGGCCATTTACCAGGAATTGCACTGTGGAGCCCAAGAGCGCGGCGTAGTGCAGGGGGCCTCTGTGTCTGTCTTGTCCGCCAACGGTAGCGGTAATGCATGCACTCAACATGTCTTTCTTCTGTCTCCCCCCCCTTTTTGTGGTCTTCCTGTTCTTGTGTGCATTAGCATCATCAGGCGGAGGAGCAGTGGCACCGGAGCACGAGGGAGCTGCATCCCACATGGCCCTGGAGGGCGAGACTACAGACTCGGAATTCACCAGTGGGACGGAGGGCGAGGGGAGCTCCACGGCGGGGACAGGAGCTGAGACCAGCGACACGGACTCGTCCTCTGATGGGAGCTCCCTTGTGGTGGCGGCAACATCTGTGCCCCCCGCATCTACAGGTACAGCCGCCACCCCCCACCAGAACTCCCCTCCCAGCAGCCCCTCAGCCTTCGCCCCGTGCCCGCTCACCCAGGAGGGTGGGCATCACCTTCGCCCCAGGCACCTCAGGCCCTGCCCCAGTCACCCCTGCTGCCCTCAATGAGGAGGCCATTCACCTCCTCAGGTCCCTCACTGTTGGGCAGTCTACCATTTTGAATGCCATCCAGGCTGTAGAAAGGCAGTTGCAACAAACTAATGCATTCCTGGACGGCATTCATTCTGGTCAGGCGGCCCTTCACCAATCTTTTCAAACTCTGGCCTCAGCACTGATGGCAGCCATTGTCCCCGCCTCTAGCCTCCCCCCTCCAACTTCCTCGACCCCGACCCAATCCCCTGTACCTCTGCCTATCCCAAGCACACCATCAGACCAGCCTGCACACACCTCACCACACAAGGGGAGCTCAGGCAAACATAAGCACCACACATCCCACAGGCACTCATGCAAGCAACACACACATGCAGACACACCAACATCCACTGCCTCCACTGTGTCCCCCTCCTCCTTGTCTCCCTCCTCCCTCCCAGTCTCGTCTACACTCACACCTGCATGCACTACCTCTACAGCCACTACGTCCCTCACCAGCACACCCACCAGCACACCCCGCTCACGTGCAGTCACCACCCCCACTACCATTCACACGTCCCCTGTGTCCTCTCCCAGTGTGTCTGTGACGCCCCCTCCCAAGATACACAAACACAGGCACACACCCACCCAACAGCCATCCACCTCATGACAGCCTCCAGCGCATGCACCTGCAACCAAAGTCACCAAACGTACACCTCCTACTACCACCACCTCTTCCTCCACTCCCAAACCCCCTCCAGCTACCTGTCCCAGTGTGTCCAAAAGAATTTTCCTGTCCAGCCTTGACCTTTTTCCCACACCTCCCCCACCCCGCCCATCTCATAGGTCCCGAAGTAGCACCTCAGCCACAACATCTCCCGGACCAGTGGTGCCTGTAGTCACAGGTATGTAGAGTGCACCGGGCACCAGGACAGCCAGTGTGGCACGGAGCCACAGCACAGCCAGTCCCCCACTGTGAAGCATCAGAAGTTGGCCAGTGCCCGGCGGGAGAGGGGGAAGACTCCAGCCACCAAATCCGCTCCCAGGGGTCCCGGTGGGAGTGTTGAGTCAGTTGTGACATCTCCTAAGGTGGGGAAGGGCCACAAGAAACCCAGCAAGTCTGGGAAGAGCTGCACGGCGGAGAAGACCGCCATCATCCCAGCTGACCAGGAGTGCCCCGCCAGCCCCAGCCCGGCTGCCCAGGAGGGCCCCGCCAGCCCCAGCCCAGCTGCCCAGGAGTGCCCCGCCAGCCCCAGCCCAGCTGCCCAGGAGGGCCCCGCCAGCCCCAGCCCAGCTGCCCAGGAGGGCCCCACCAGCCCCAGCCCAGCTGCCCAGGAGGGCCTCGCTAGCCCCAGCCCAGCTGCCCTGGAGGGCCCCGCCAGCCCCAGCCCAGCTGCCCAGGAGGGCCCCGCCAGCACAAGCCCCGCTGGGCCATGAAGGACCACCAGCACAAGCTCCGCTGGGCCATGAAGGACCGCCAGCACAAGCCACGCTGGGCCATGAGGACCGCCAACTCAAGCACCGCTGAACAGGGCACCGCCAACTCAAGCACTGCTGAACAGGGCACCGCCAACTCAAGCACCGCTAGCCCATGAGCGGCAGGGGCACTGACGCAACTGGTTCCGTCACGGGGTGCGTGATGCACTCTGGGCACAAGTCCCCCTCAAGAACCAGTGGAGAGATCCATCCACTACCTCTGTCCTTCACAGGATGAAGCACTCTGGGCACCAGCCCCCCTCCAGAACCAGTGGAGAGATCCATCCATTACCTCTGACCGTCACAGGATGAAGCACTCTGGGCACCAGTCCCCCTCCAGAACCAGTGGAGAGATCCATCCACTACCTCTGTCCTTCACAGGATGAAGCACTCTGGGCACCAGTCCCCCTCCAGAACCAGTGTAGAGATCCATCCACTACCTCTGTTCTTCACAGGATGAAGCACTCTGGGCACCAGTCCCCCTCCAGAACCAGTGGAGAGATCCATCCACTACCTCTGTCCTTCACAGGATGAAGCACTCTGGGCACAATGCCCCCTCCAGAACCAGTGGAGACTGTTATCCACTTGAGAGACTGTGGCTTTGCACTCCCCAGGATTGAACAGTGGGCAACCCACCCACTGTAGAGACTTGAGAGGCTGTGGCTTTGCACTCCCCAGGATGCAGCAGTGGGCAACCCACCCACTGGAGAGACTTGAGAGACTGTGGCTTTGCACTCCCCAGGATGCAGCAGTGGGCAAACCACTCACTGGAGAGACTTGAGAGACTGTGGCTTTGCACTCCCCAGGATAATGCAGTGGGCAAGCCACCCACTGGAGAGACTTGAGAGACTCTGCTTTGCACTCCCCAGGATGCAGCAGTGGGCAAACCACCCACTGGAGAGACTTTAGAGACTGTGGCTTTGCACTCCCCAGGATTGAACAGTGGGCATTGAGCCCCCTCGTGGATCTGGCGTCGTGCACTCATCTGGCTGAGGTGCCCCCCTTCCCTTCCCCCTGAGGTGCCTTTTGTATTTCTAACTGATGCCCCTGCAGTGTTCTCTCTGTTTTGATCGGGTATCGAGTGTGGGCCTCGCCCATGCATTTTGGGCCCAGTGGTCCACGGACTATAAATGGTACAATACCTGGACTTGTATTATTGGTGTATATATTTGTTTAAAGTGTATATATATTTTTGAGTACTGGATTTTAATAGATTACAATCGTTACAATCATTTCCTTTTGTCTTTGCATTCTTCCAGGGGGCTTGTGGGGTGTAACTGTAATGTATCAACATGTATTAGTGTGTGTCTTGTAGTGAGTGAGGGTGCGGGTGGGGGTGTTGCGTGTGTGTGTGTCTGTTTTTTGCCTCCCTCCTCCCCTGTGTCGTAGGTGCAGTACTCACCGTGGTCTTCGCCGCTGGCAGTCGTGCTCCTGGTAGAGGAGCAGGAAGACTATTGAAGGTAGAATTTGGAGTTCCGGTTCCATGGTGTCCTCGTTCCTCATGGGGTGTGTAGAGGTGAGCGTTTTCCTTTTGAAATGCCTGTTTCCGCTGTGTTTTTATCTGTGGTAAATCCGCCCCGGAAAAGGTGGCGGATTGGCCTGTCATAATAGTGTGGCCGGTACATTGTCTCCCGCCTGTCTGTTGGTGGTGACCGCCGCGCTGTTTGTTTGTACCGCCGTGGCGGTCTGAGTGTTAAGGTGGCTGTCTTTGTTGGCGGTTTCCGCCACGGTCGTCATTGCAATTTTTTTACCACAGGCCTGTTTAACACCGTCCGGCAGGGTTGTAATGACCACCTAAGTGATTTGCCTAGAATCACAGGATGTTGAGCCAGCACCGAGACTCGAACCGTGTTCTCCAGCTCCAAAGTCGGCAGCTCTGGCCCTTGCGCCACATCCTCTCCCCTACGGTTCTTTGTCTGGGTCATTTTGGGGCAGTCTGGGAAAAATGTGTGTTTTTTTAATATAGCGCTTGGTAATACAGGTTCTGCAATTTCATAGCGCTGAAAAGCAGGTGCCATGCTTAACAAAATTGCTATAATTCATTTGCATTAAAATTGCAGAGAAGAAGAGGTGAAAAAGCTATGTCAGGAGTGTAATCTGTGACATTCTCGTTCTGTCAAGACCTCTACAGTGGGTGCATTAACCAACTGACTTGAGTAGAGCTTAACACTAGGTGATAGCACATGCTTTTGATAACCTCCAGAGGGTCACCAATCAAGCACAAAAGTGGAGCAAACTCCATCACTTCCTCCTCTCAGAATTAACTGGTGTCCTGGCTTTGATGACAGTCCCCTCACAGCAACTGCGACCTTGCAGATACCTCTTCCAGAAGAGCTGTCTAAAACAGAGCTCGAATAGCACTGCTTCCTGTTTGAAGAGGCACCACCTTGAATAGCCCCCACAGTCATTGTCACAGGTGCAGAGCACTTCCCCATCACCCTCTGGACTCCTGTGTATAATGATCCACGCAATGTCTGTCACCGTCCATTAATGTTTAACCTGCTCTCCTCTTTTCCAACCCCAGGCTTAATGAAACTGCTCCACTAAGTTCCCATGCATCATTTGATGTAAACTCTATGCATTATTTCTGATTGCCGTGGTTATCAAATTCATGGAAAATCAATGTCAAGAAAATATCTTTCTGACCCTATCAAGTGGCTCTTTTCTCACTCCTGCTTCTACTGGTGTTCCTCTCAGTGTTTCACCACACCTCCCAGTGTCTACAGGAATATACCTGTGTTTGTTTATATGGGTACACACCCCAAGAACTTTCTCTCAAAGTCAATCCTGGACAGTAACAGTTAAGACTCCAAGGGCAGGAGATGTTTTAAACAGGAAAACTGTTGTTTCACAAACTGTGGCCACCAGAACCAGCCGCTGCTTGTACTTATGTAACCCAAATGTGTCGCTGTGACTGAAGTCTTTTTTTGTATTAGACAACAAACAAGCAGGGTACATACCAGGCTTGCAGGGTAACCACTCTGTAAATATATTCCATATAAATAATTTTTACTAATTTATCTTATGTAGATATCAAGAAATTCTGACATGGTTCTGGACCTAACTTGGATTCCCAAAAAAAACATACATTTGAATCATTTTCATAGCCTGAAAAAATGCCAATGAACCAGCCCTGTAGGGCCTCACTGGGCACTAGTGGTCTAGATGAAAAAACACTCTATTGCCCAAATTTGAGTAGTCACCCCAACAGAGATAATTCTGACTTAAAAATCATCAGCCAGTGCACAAATGTATGCAACAAAAAGGCACCGTCAAGGCAAGGCCCATGAGATTCAGATACACATATCTGTTCTACAGAGTCCAGTCCTGAGCCAAGGGCTGTCATAAGACTAATACCCTAAGACAGTGCTTTAAATGAATACAGAGTACCAGCCCTTCTGTATTTCCATTTAAAACACTGACCCAAGGTCACAGATGTCGCACCTCTCGAGCCCATCCTGTCGGCCCATCTACCACTGAAGCTCTGTTTCACCAGTCTGCACACATTTGAAGCCTCCTGTTAAGTTAAGCTGCCTTTTCTGTTATTCTCTTTGTATACAATAATTCCTTTAAACATTCAACACACCAGCAGCAGCCACACAGGTGCACTCTCCCCTCATCCCCCCACCGACCTCCTGTGGCCCAGCCCCACCCCTCGCTTTACTGCTGGCTGTGCAAGAAGCAGAAAAATAAAACAATAGTAAACTATCACAGTCAGTTGGGCGACGCTCCTTCGCCATAACGGAGGAGCTGCCCCTGTAACACACAGAAATATATGGCTGCCCCTTTTTCTTTGCTACTAACTCTTTTGACACTTTCATTCTCCCGGTTAAATGGCATAAAGGTGTCTTTCTGTGGTTTGTTTGGTGTTATAAACATTTAGGTAAACACAGTAGAAAGGGTTGCATCTCTAGGGTATCACAGCTAGTTTGTAGGAATGAGGCAAAAATATTCCCAAGATGGCGGCCTTGTTGCGTCCTCTCTCCTGCAGTGACAGGGCTGGGGTAGTTGATGTGGCTCCTGGCATACATCCACTACACTCCAAAACAAAACACATAGGTAAAAAACATTGTCATTTACAACGTCAATAGCTCTAACTCTCACAAATGCAAGACCTTTGCTGCATTGCAAATGCTTGTTAATATTATGAGCCTCCTATTTAAATTGGGAGTGTTGGTGTGTTTGTATGCCACATGCTGAGCTGTTACCCATCTGGGTGACAAAGATAAGCAGCTGGACTGTTAACAATTTTGTCCCATCTCGCCATATAGGCCCTCATTACAACTTCTGTGGTCTTTTAAAAAGACCGCCGAAGCTGCGGGAGCCACTATACCGCTAGTGCTGGTGGTATTTGTGGCTCCCTATTATGACTTTTCCGCTGGCCCAGCGGAAAAGTCACATCAACATTGCCGCCGGCTCATAATAGCAAAGAAAATATACGCCAAAAGAGGGGTAGTCCCTGTAACCAGGCTGGATAGGGGACAAAGAGAAAACAGAAAAACAAAGTATCCAGCAAGGATGAATATATGTTAATTGCCCAAGCAAAAACCTTAATTTTTTGCCGAAGAATAATTTCTTTATTTAAATTAGATAAATTAAATCCAAAAGACCAAATAACACCTGTACATAACCTTAAGACATGTAAAAACAAGTACAAAACTAGAGACAAAAGCACTGTGAAACATAAGAAGAAGAGAAGCTGCTAGCCCGTCTAGTGGTAAGCAGTCATAATTCCAGGTAGTAGCTGTTGTGGGAAGGACATATCCAAAGTGATGAAGACAAAAAGTCACTGAGATAAAAGTTCAATCCATTCCCCAAATTGTTCAGTCTTATTCAGAATTCCAAGAGCCACTCCTTTGTTTGATATAGTTGACGCGTTTCGGCCTTATCACATCCGGCCTCCTCAGGACAAAAAGCAACAGTGCATAAACAATTATAATACACCAAAATTACCACACTATATAACCCAACATGTAAGCAACCATTGACACCAGGAGTAGGTAAAGCCCACTCCTGTTCACCAACACCTTAAAGAGTGATGCATAATTCCTAAAACTAATATAGTGAAATCCATATTATATGTACAAATATATATAAAACTAAATAAAATACTATACAAAACTATCAGGCAAAGTCATAAAGCAGGACCATTTTTTAAAAAACACAGAAATGCATTAAACTAGATTTGACTCCATAGAAAAGCTCACTGAAATCCTTAATCTGGTGCCATATCATTAACCCAGCTGCTCAAAATGATATTAAAAAAAAGAGCAAACATTATCTCAATATTCCCAAGTCCAAGGCGCAGACCCAAGTGTAAAAAGCCCCTAAGGTTGAAAAGACTAACCTTGATGATATACACGGGGCGCTAGAAAAACGGGATTGTGACTGAATCACCGCTAAAAAAATAAAAAAGTTGGAAAAATAATCAGTATGTAGCCGACATCGGCCGCACCGCTCCTTAACAGCGCATGCATACAAAATTAGAAGCTCTTACCATGTTTACCCAAGATATAATTAGCCGGCTTAATCACGGCGCCTCTCGCATCAAGGAAGACGCGAAACTCGCGTCTATAGCTCTCGGACCTTACCAAGGCCGTCCTTAAAATCGCAAGGGATCGTGGTTCAAACATTAAAGAAGGACTCGCTATAACGCGACCTAGCTGCAAAGTCTGGGGGCCATTTTGTCAGTGTGATTGTGCAAATAAGTCGGCCATTTTCAAAGTACGAATACAGATGCTAGAAACAGGACATTGCAAACTTGCAATATAAAATAAATCGTCTTATTGTAATAACCAGCATTTTGTAAACATTATTTCACATTTTAAAGATGAATTCAACTATACACAATAAAAAATTGCAGTGTTAATAATATCTGTCTGAAAGGAACATGTATAAGTACCGTGACCAACAGCCATTTGTAAAGTGCCCCACCACAAATGGAGCTTTTGAAGTATAACATACCCGCAGAGAACATATTTACACTTTGATTAATGCCCACATTTCTGACAAATCATTTAAGCCATATCTGGCCGTGCCAAATCTTTCTATGAGGCGAGCTTCCATTTTATCCAAAACGGAGGCTCTTGCTGTATCTGTTTTTATTTTATCAGCTACATATAGAATTGACCATTTAATGTCCTCAGGGCGATGATTTAACTTAATATAATGGTCAACCAAAGGGGCATTTTGAACTCTGCATCTGATCCTGGACATATGTTGTAATATCCGTGTTTTAGTTGGTTGTATAGTCTGGCCAATATAAGTAAGTAAACAGGGGCATGTAATGCAGTAAATCACATAACGTGTATTGCAATTTGAAAAACACCGTTGGTGGTGTACTTTACCGTTTAACTGTACTTGAGTAGATTTTTCTGTATACTGGCAAGCTAGACAGTTGGTGCAAGGGAAGTATCGTCAATGTATCTCAACCATATTACGATATGTTTATGGAAAGGATTATTTAAGGCGAAAATCCATTTATCTTCAAAATAAGACATCACAAGGTTTGCAATTTCAGGAGCGAAATTGCAACCCATCGCAACCCCCTTTATTTGCAAGTACATTTCATTATCAAATGAAAAAACATTATTTTTTAAGCATAGGGAGGCAAGGGCCAGTATGAAAGCAGAAGGCACCTTATGGGGGAGAGGTCTTTGGTCTAAATATATCTCCATGATTTGTAAAGCCTCATTTTGAGGGATGTTAGTGTAAAGTGCTTCTATGTCAAGAGTCACTAATAGTTGGGTTTTATCATTAAACGGCTTTCCTTCAAGAATGTTAATCATATGCATCGAGTCCCGCACATATGCTTTCGTCTTATAGACTAATGGTTTTAGGAAAAAATCCACATATTGAGCTAAGGGTTCTAATACAGAACCACAAGCGGCAATGATAGGTCTCCCCGGAGGGTTAGACAGATCCTTGTGTATCTTCGGTAGGATGTAAAGGAGGGGAATACGTGATTGCTGTTGGTTCAAAAAATCATATTCATTCCTACATATCCATTCTTCTGTAAGTGCCTCATCGGTAGTGGTTTTAATGATAGATGTCAATCTCGATATGGGATCTTCTTTTATCGAACGGTAGTGGTCTTTGTTGTTAAGTTGACGGTGTATTTCCAAACTATATTTGTCTTTATCTAATATCACAATACCACCGCCTTTATCAGCAGGTTTGATGACAATATTTGCATTGTCTGACAAGGAGCAAATGGCATTATTTTCTTCTTTGGAACAATTAGACTTAAATGATATTTTGGAGATATTTAATAAATCAATTTCCCGAAGGACCACATCTTCGAAGATTAGTACTTCGCGTGGCATGTGAATGGAATCAGGAAAGAAAGTAGATTTTAATTGTAAGCCACTCACATTCACTTCGTTAGGATGCATAAAGTCTTTGTTATCTTGAAAAAAGGCACGTAACCTAACCTTACGTAGGAATTTCAATACCTCAGTTTTAGTATCCACTGGATCCTGAAGTTTGGTAGGGACAAAAGATAATCCTTTGTTCAATACTTTGTGTTCTATATCTGAAAGGACATGAGTAGACAGATTATAAACTGGGATCATATCTGGACCCTCATCTGCTACCTTCTGTAAACTCTTTTCCTGGTCCGAAATTCTCCTTGGGGGGTATATGGGTCTCTGTTCTGATTTTGATATTGAAATCTGCCCCAAATACCACCCCCTCTGCCTCTGCGGCCCCCTCTGTCGAAAAAAGGTTGAGCGGCAGAGTGATATTGACCGGAAAAGGAATCAGGTACATGCTCTGTATCTGAATCTGAAGATGTTTCCGAGAAGGTGATAAATCTTCTGCTAGAACGAGATTGGGCAATTAACATATATTCATCCTTGCTGGATACTTTGTTTTTCTGTTTTCTCTTTGTCCCCTATCCAGCCTGGTTACAGGGACTACCCCTCTTTTGGCGTATATTCTCTTTGCATTTCTGATGCAGGGGTTGCCTTTTTTCTAAAGTAACGAAATAAATGTTATTTTTGACTTAGGACTTTTGCTCTACATTTCCTAGGGCACTTGGCCTGCGCAAGCTCATCATACATATACCTTCTGAAACTTGCTAACTTTGCCTCAACCCAGGCACTGCCTTTGCAACCTACAGCACTGGACTGACAGCAAGTGCTAGTAGTAATGAATCACTGCAGTGCAGAGCACCAGAAGCGAAATGAAAGACAGAGAGAAGCTCTATCTGCATAAGAATGCATTTCAGTGTGGCTATGCAGTATTAAGCTGTGAAATGCATTAGTCACTGATGAGGTTGCCATCTGGCTGTTTTACTGGCATGGCAGTACTGTAATGTCCTAGCTGGTACACAAATTAGGAAAAGCACCTAAAAGCAGGATTTTCCCTTATATGTACATACTTAAAACAATAAATATAAGAAGAAATCGCTTTAAAATGTGTTTTAGAGCTACCGTGGTCATCCCTGTAAGATATTTCAATTAAACCAAGGCAGAAAGTGTATGTTAAAAGGCAAACAGACAAGTATCTATTAAGTTCTACTTAAGTTTAATTTTCTGGCCTTTGCAGAATCTTAAAACCTGAGTAATTGACCGGTTAAGGTCACAGCCCTAAACCTGGCAGGGCTGTAAGACTATATTGTTGTTATAGCAGTTTTAATGAAAACACATTAATGTATTAATACAATGTAATTCACACATAATGAATTTAAGTTATTCAGCTGAGAAACTGTGCTTATTTTATATTTGATAATGCATGCCTCTATTTCAAAATGGTTGTTCAGGCTGGAATGTTCCCATGGGGAACAGGGTCAAGACTGATTTGCATATGGCTGGGTCCAAACTGGGGTGGCATGGTGAGCAAAATAACAATTGATTTAACCCAGATCTGTGACTGGGGGTGAGTGTTTGAAAAGTTTCAGTACTCTGTCCATCATCTTGTTATGTTACTATGAAGTCTGTTGCCATCGTTCCCTCTGCCCTTGGTCTTCTCATTGTCCTTTCTTTTCCTTTCATTCAGTGTACAGTGGATATTTTGAACACAATGATTTTAACACAGTCATTCTCTTATATACAACATGATGCTTCATTGTCAAGCTTTAGTTTCTGGCTGGTCTTACCTATTGGGACCATGGTCTGATTCTCATGAGAATCTAACTGTGATTCATAGCAATTTGTTCTGAATATTGAGGTGCCAAAGGACCCTGGAGATGGGAACTACCTCATTTGAATCTGTGGGATAGTGCTAACAAATATGATTTTAACTGTATTGTTTTTCCTTTAATATGATGGGGCAGGATTTTTTGATGTTTGCACATTCACTCTGCATATATGTACCTTATTGTATTTCACCCTATAAAATGAGCCTTACCAAAAGGGTGCTGGGCCCACTTGCCACTGATCTTTAGAAGGTGACACACTATTGGCCTGATTTCTGACTATTTCATGATTTACATTTCATTTAGAAATTCATGCTTTTATATGGCAAATGACTATCTGAATGTCTCTTTCCCATATATTTGATTTTCTAATGCTTTTAACTTCACAATAAATATCCATTGGTTCCCTTAAAATAATTTTCAGTCTTTATTGTGAAGCCTAATGTGATGTGATTCCATTACCAGTGAAAACTTGAGCCAGGCTTGAGTCTGAAGCCTGGGTCAGCTCAGCTGAATGTTCTATTGGAACCTCGAGGCGATAACAAGCCAAGCTTTCATGTGGATTCTGCCTGCCTTCCTCCCTCTGCCCAGGATGTGGCATTATCGCCAGAACTGTCGAACTGTGGTACCAGCTTTGAGTCTTTGCATTGGCTCAACATTCTGGGATTCTGGGCAAATCACTTAATCGCATCATGCCTATAAACAATGAATGTAACCATGTGTAAATTAACTGGTGCTCATGTAAAGCACTCCAAAACCTTTAGGTCGAGTTTGCTCTATATTTCGAAAAAGGCACCAAGAAGCAAAAACAAAGCCTTAGCATAAGGGTCGATACCCAAGTCAAAGAGGAAGATCTTCCTGGAGTCATTCTGAAGTCATCTGATGACTTCAGCTGGGCTATTCCTGTAATGATCTGGGGAAGTCATCCAAAACCATCCTGAAGTATGTGTATAGGGCGAAATATTTAAATGAGATGACTCTAGAGTCATCAGTAAAACTACCCCAGGATGGGTTTCTGATTACTTCATTTTAAAGTATGTGATGATCTCCTACTACTCCAGGAATACTCAGTGACAACTTCAGGATGAGTGTGAATTACTCCTGGATGATTCCAGGACAACTTCAGGATGAGTGTGAATTACTTCTGGATGATTCCAGGACAACTTCAGGATGAATCTTAATTACATCAGGATGATTCCTGGACAACTTCAGGATGAGTCTTAATTACACCAGGATGATTTCAGGACAACTTCAGGATAGCTGTGTATTACTTGAGGATTATATTACGATAACTTAAGAATGAGTGTGAACTACTCTATGATGATTTTATGAGAACTTTAAAATGCGCATGGATAACTCCATGATTATTTTTTTCATCTTGCAAAATATTATGGAATACTTTTAAATGGTTTTATGGCAACTATGTTATGATTCCCAATGATGGTTTAGATGATTGCAGATTTTTCTTAAATGATTAAATATTAAGTTAGGGTTGGATCACCATAAGGGTTCTGTGACTGGCATACATTCTCTGATTGACACTTTGCCCATCTATGGTCCATCAGGAAGAACTTAGAAAAACAAATTTGTAAGTAATAACTTAGAGAAGCACCACCTCCTTTTAAAAACTGCAATTGCGTTTGAGTGTAACAAATGTTCCTTCTTTGTACAATACAGCTATTTAAAAAATAACCAGTAATCAGACAAACCTATGAGCTTTCTTTGGCATATAATTAAGGCTCCCTGTTTTAGTTTTTTACAGATTTTTACAGATAAATACAGACAGAAAACAATCTGTTGACGATCTGTAGTTATTTTTAAACACAGAAAAGTACAGAAAATTGTCCCTTCAAGAGAGACTCTTCATGCTGTCCATTATGAATTCCAGGCAAACCTCTGAACAGATAGATAGCATGGGGAGTTGAAAAACAGGATGAAGGTTCCTTACATACAGGTATATGTTAACATATATTTGTATATAATGCTAATACTTATCTGTGGGTGTAGTGTTTTGTTATATGTGGTCTCTTAATTTGCTACAATGGGACAGGCATCAAAGTTTGAGTGCATGTGTATCAGTCAGATAAATACGGAAATCTACAGTTTTCCAAATCCATAAATTCTCAAAAAACTAAATAAATCTGGATAAATACCAAATGAATGGCCAAAAAATAAATGTGGACAAATACAGACAGAACTGTTAAAAAAATAAAAAACATAAAACTGTGAGCCCTACAAATAATTTTGCGCATCATCACAGTAAAAGTTTGCCAGTGATATGAAACTGTGCGAAAAGTAGGTGCCAGCAAAAAGGTTATATAGTTAGTATTCAAAAGCAGTACTGCATCTTGTGACGTTCACCCATACTAATAGGGGCTTTCCTCTGAGGTACAGTTTATTATACAATGTTTTTTTTAACATAGTGACTTGCTTATTGAAACAAAATAGACTTGAATTACATATTGCCATTTCATTTTATTAAGTTAAAACGCATGCTTCATCCCATAGGAATTCAGGATACTATATAAGACAATATTAAAGATATGCAAAAATAAAAATAGTCAGTGGAAACGAGCAGAATTGTTCTAAGTTTTCAGATTCAGAATTTTCTTTATTTCTCCTTTGACAGCATTTTTATTGCAAGCTTTTTCTTCATAGATTTATTGTTTGGAGATTGCAAGCTGTTGGACCTTGTACACAGGTGTCGTAAACTCTAAAAAAGAAAAAAGAAAACAATAAGAATAGATTAATACCTTGCTTCTATCAGGCTAACCTGCCTTCACGAAGCAGCAAATGTATTTACAGTGAGCATGATAAGATGTTATGGACATAAGAGTTCCAAAGTTAACAGTATATGCACATCGCTTAGGGATTGCTACTGTCATAGGTGCAAAAAAGAG
This sequence comes from Pleurodeles waltl, assembly GCF_031143425.1. Lineage (NCBI taxonomy): Eukaryota > Metazoa > Chordata > Amphibia > Caudata > Salamandridae > Pleurodeles > Pleurodeles waltl. The sequence goes on from NC_090440.1 coordinate 361,298,356, forward strand.
CACATGCACAATTAAGTCATTTATAGGATTGTAGGTAACAAAAGAAAATATCAATCTCTGATCTTGACAAGTGATGGGGCAGAATGCGGATGTTGCTACAAAAGGCTCATCTGGAAACATACTGTTTTCCTTTTTGTTTTGTTTTTCAAGTGAGGAGGATCTCAGCTCTGCCCCAGGGTATGCCATATTTTTTACAAAAACAATGGATTAAACCCAGATCTGTGACTAGGGGTGAATGTTTGATTTGTTCAGCATTCCGTCTAGCATCTGTTCTTTTTGCTTTTGTCACCCGAAGTGGGAAGGGTATGCCCAGATGTGGGTCCCGTGCTCACTGTGCCACAGGATTCAAGCTAGCCTGGCTTATGAGGGGTGATACCCCGAAATTGGTCCCAGGATGCTTGTTTCTGGTCCGGGGAGGACCTGGCCTGGTAGTTTGGGCTGGACTGTTCCCATGGGCAGCAGGGTCAAGACTGATTTGCATATGGCTGGGTCCAAACTGGGCTGGTGTGGTGAGCAAAAAAAAAAGCACAAAAAAAACGATGGATTAAACCCAGATCTGTGACTGGGGGTGAATGTTTGATTTGTTCAGCATTCCGTCCATCATCTGTTCTTTTTGTTATAGTTTTACATGGTAACATCTTTAGACACTGTCTGTCTGGATTTTGAAATGTAGAGATCATAGCAGGAAAGAAGAGAGACAGGCTAAAGTAGAAATGTAGAAAAGTGAAACCCAAAAGAATGTTTTCCCACTACCAGTAACTGCAGTCAACAGATGTCACCTATGCAAACAGAGGATAAACAGTCATTGCCTCAAGATACGGCTTCTTCAAGATGGGCACTGAAGGAGCTTTGATATCAAACTTTGCTTGCATCGCCCCTTTCTAGAACAAAGTTAAGAAACCTCTCTGGCTACCAGTATGGTACGGCAAATACAAGCCTTCATACTGCACTATTACACAGTGTGCCATCAGTGTAGTTTACACTAAGATTCTATGGTTTTGAGTCTTTTTCATGAGACCAGAAAAGACTTGCTCCTTTGGAAATGAGTGGTTGGAAGAATGGAGAGGGAGAGAATACAAAACAGCAATGATGGAATGCTTTTCCAATGTGATTTGCTAGGAGGACAACATATGTCAAAAGGTTTTAAGACTCACAACAAAGATATCATTACCATTTTTACGCAAACAGTAAATACCTTTGACTTGAATGGTTGTTACTAGTTGATCCTTGTGCAATGCTCTTTTCAGGAGTAGGGCATTTGGTACTCAGGAGGGCCCATTAGATTTCTTCAGTCGGTGCTGCAGATCAGCCTGCATATAATATAGCATTATCATACATGTCAGTATATATACATTCTGTAAAAAAAAATAAAAGCAGAGGTTGTGGATGGTGTTTTGAAATCTATACGGAGTGTGTTTCTCAAACATAAACTATCAGTACTACAGGAATACTATCTGAGTCTAAGGGAACAAATATGGTAAGAGAGTGGAAAATAAAGCAAGTCACCTTATGTACTATAAAAAAAAAAAAACACTGCATAATTTAGATAATGCTGCATTTCTTAGTGTCCTTGAATATGTCAAAAACAGTGCTCTCTACAAATGTTGAACGACCAAATAATGTTCATGTGTGTCTCATAACTGTGCTACTATGCAGTAAAGTTTTTAAAGTCATTACATTTGGTACACGCAAACATACTTTTGAGCTATGCGGGTGAGAGGTGGAAAAGAAAGTGTCAGAGAATTAGGCGCAGGGGGTTATGTGACCTGGTTTTAAATTATCAGTTTCACGTACCTTTTAAGTAGTCATTTTCACCCTGTAAAGGTCTTATTTTTTCTTGTATTACTTCATGTTTCTCATGCTCTCAGGACCAATCCAGTTTACTGCAGGTCTGGCCGCAGACTCCAATCTTCTTCTTTCCTGCCTTGATGCTCCTCTAGTGCTTTATGGATTACTGGAGTCGGCTGTGTCTTAGCGCGCAGTATTCCTGTACAATCAACCCCCATGTGCTATCCCACTCATGCTGCCAAATGCCCCACCTAGTCTCTGTTTGTGCTAACTCTCCTTACCAGCTCCGGGTCAGAGTAGTGCATCAAGTCCAAGATTCTGCTTTCCATTCTACATGTGTAGCCCTGTTCAGCATATTACAAGTAGTTAAATGCAAACAAAACAAGCATTTTCAATGCAATGGGTCTCGCGTTTCCTCCAGTTAGAGCTATTAGCATAGTTAATTCCTAACTAGACTTTTCTTGCCACATGAATTGAAAATGAAAAGTAAAACAGTTGACATAAGCGAGCTGATTCAAAGCGCCATGGCTGCCATGAGTGCGAATGCGAAGGAGAGACACAAAAGGAAAAAGAAGTTAGCTCGCTGTCAAACATACCGCAATCGTGCAATTATCTGTGTAACAGGGTCAGTGTCCAAGGCGGTAACAAAACTGCCACAAGGAGGGACAAACATAAAGCATTTACCAATGATAAGAAAGGATTTTTGAAAGGCAAGCCCACAAACGAGTGATAGTGATGGGCATTCTGTGGGCGTGGTTAAAAGCCCACATAGATACCAACACGTTGGAAAAAGCAGCGCTTGCGAGCTGCTCTGCTCAACCTAAAAAAGTTCCTTTCAGGGATCGGACTGGGGCAGAAAATAGGCCCGGGCACCAAAGTAAAAGTGTCCATAATTAGTGAATCAAATATCTAAATAAAGAGGCCCATGTTTGCAAAAACAGCAGTTTTAACTTGTAAAAGACACTTTGAATAGAATATATGTTTTGTAAGGTATGTTACACTACATGCATTTCTGCTTGCAAGAGGCAATGTAACATTAGGGAAATCCACAGTAAACACTGGCCCACTAGGCCGTAAACGAACCAATAAATTGTAATACAAAATGGGCCACACACTGACCTATCAGGCAGTACTTAATCTGAGCGGGTGGTTGTCAGGGTTGGGGATTGGTACTGGTACTTTTTTTTGAGGGCCAGCACTTATGTTTTTTGCATCAGGCATTTAATGCGAGAAAAAGACACTAGGGATAGACTGAGGAAGGGAAATATTGAACAGTGTTACAATGGCAGAAAGCAGAAAGTTGCAAGCTTGAGTTAAAGGGGCGGGGAGTGGCTTTAAATGTATTAAAGAGATCTGAGATTGCTTTAGGATTACCCGGCCTCAGTATTTTGTGCTCGCACATCTACTTACAGTAGCCACGTGTTTCAGAGGAGAACTTTGGGCACAGCACGTTTTTATTTACAGATTGACCACTGCTGTCAGGCCAAACCCTAAGGTTGCCTGGTAGCCCTATAGGTCAGTCCGACTCTGCCTTTGTCATTCATATGCGTGCCTAACCTCCTGTTTGCATTTGATTATTTTGCACAGATGTTTTGTCTAAAATGAGTTTAAAATTAAGAATACCTTCAAATAAAGGTAGCGTGAGCACTGTCAATGGTAAAACAAAAACGTTAATATGATGTAATGTAATATTCCAGTGTTGCAGCTAGAGAGATTTCGGATGAGAGAGTGCACATATTTGCGATTTGTTTAGTCAGCAAAGCATCACTTTGTAGTTGATAGATTTGTCTGTTAGCTGAAAAACAGAAATGACGGTTTGTTATGCTTTAGTTTGACTGTCCAATCCTATTTCTCGTCAGCTTGAGATAGAGATAACTGATGTCAGATCAATGTATTTAATGTCATGCATGTCAAAGGAGTGCTTTGTCTGCGTACACCATTACATTTCTATTTTATCTGTGGAGACAAGCAACATGTGATAACTAGCAAGACATCTGATTAGTACAGTAGGAAAGCCTGTGAATAATACCCAAGGAACCCACATGAAGGGATGGGGCTATTACTGTATGGAAGCCAGTGAATACTGCTTTACAAAGGCCTCTAAATGTTACTGCAGAACGTCTGCAGAAGAGCAGCTCTTTCTTTTGCCACAGCCCTCGTTCCTGCTTTCAATACACTGGCTAAACCCACTCATTGGTTTTGCCCCGCGCAGCCATTAGTCTTAAAGTTAGCATTAGTTCAGAAGCCCTCTTTGCTGAAGCTTTCCAAAGCAGAGAAGCTTGCGCATGCGCAGCCGTCACTCACCCCCGGCGCTGCTCCTTGCAGAGGAGATACGTCTCAGAATTGCGCTGAACTCTTGTAGCACAGAATGATTTATCGAGGCATTATCTTGGGGGATGAGGCCAGCAGATTTTCCCTCACTGCTGGTGTCAGGGTTTTCAGCATGGCCTCTGGATCCTGTGTGGCCCCAGTGATAAACACAATCATGTGTGTTTTTTGTTAGTTGTATCACACAGTACGTGTTGGTTCTTGTGTGTATGTTTGTATTGCTTGCGTGTGTGTTGTATGTTTGTGTGTGTTGTGTGTGCATTGTGTTTTGCATGTGTGTTATGTGTGCTGCGAGTGCTGAATGTGTATTTTATGTGTGTGATTTCAGTGGGTTTGCTATACGAGGGTGCTGTGCTTGTTGTATTTCTTTCATGTGTTGTATGTTTGTATGTCTGTTGTATGTGTGAATGTTTTGGAGTCTTTCTACTCAAGTGCAGCACTGATTAACAAACATCACTCAAGGAATCAAAATACTCCAACTAGATTTGAATCTCTTTCTAGCTATGTTTTTATAATTCCCCCTGTAAAGAAAGTAAGTATGGGCAGCCTGAGAAACTGGCACTGCTGTCAGGGGGCATAAAGATAGTATTTGCTACTGATAGCGATATTATTGAGGTGGCCAAACCAACACAAGAAGAGACTTCAGGGAATCCTCAGCTGGAAACCACTTCCATGCAAAAACAAGATTCAGACAGTGCTCTTAAAGTTAAAGAAGCACTGCAAGGTGCATTACAGGTGTACACAAAACAAGTATAAATATGCCCCTAAATCGGTATGCAGGCACAATAAAACAGACACAACCTGTTGACTTTGCCAATGTTTATGTGAGATCTATTGTCTTTGCCAATGTCCTTTAGACATGTTGTACAGCAGCATGGCTAAAACTTAGTGGAGTTATGTAGAGCAAAGTGGAGTGAGGTAACGTGGAGTGACATAGGGTAGAGTACTGTAAAGTGGCGGAGAGTAGAGTGGCACTGAGTGGAGTGGCATGGAGTAGCGTGGCGGCGAGGGGAGTGAAGTAGAGTGGTGTAGAATGCCATAGAGTGACATTGTGTGGAGTGGTGTAGAGCACCATTGAGTGGTGTGGAGTGGCACATAGTAGAGTGATGTGGTGTAGAGTGCCATACAGTGGAGTTGTATAGAGTAGAGTGGCAAAGAGTAGAGAGGAGTGGCATAGAGCGGAGGGGTGTAGCGTGCCACAGAATGCCATATAGTGGAGTGGCATAGAGTGCCTCTGTGCGGTGTGGCATAGTGACATGTAGTCGAGTAGTATAGAATGGGGTGGAGTGGATTGGATTGGAGTAGCATAGAGTGGAGTGGCATAGATTACAGCAGAGTGGAGTGGGACAGAGTGGCATAGAGAGGAGTGGCATAGGGTAGAATAGAGTGGCATACAGTGCTATAGAATAGCATTGTGTGGAGTTGTGTAGAGTGGGGTGGAGTAGAGTGACACACAGTAGAGAAGAGTAGAGTGTAGTGATGTAAAGTAGAGTGGCATTGAGTAAAGTGGCATAAAGTGAAGTAGAGTGGCACAGAGTATAGGGCCACAGAATGGTGTAGAATGTCAATGTGTGAAGTGGCGTAGAGTAGAGAGGCAGAGTCGAGTGGCATGGCGTAAAAAGGTGTAGAGTAGCGCAGGGTGGCATAGAAGGACATTGTGTGGAGTGACGCAGAGTGGCATTGAGAAGAGTTGAGTGGCGTAGAATAGAGTGCCACGGAGTGCTGTAGAGTGGCATTGAGTGGGGTGGCGTAGAGTAAAGTGGAGAGGGGTGGAGTAGAGTAGCATTGAGAGGTGTAGAGCGGAATGGTGAAGAGCAGAGTGGAGTGGCATAGAGAGTGGTAGAGTAGTGGTGTGAAATAATATTGGATAGATAAAAGGCTGAGTTCACCCCACAAGGTTTCAGACTGCCCCTAAAGTTGTGGTGCTTAACCCACTGAGTTATCGCTCATTGTACATGTTTAATTTCATATACTATTAGAAAGGGTGTGGTCAGAACTCAGTGGTTTAATGGGCCTGGTGCAAATAACCTCATGCAAAATGCAGTTAAGGGTTTTGATCCCAGAACGCATACCACAGACTTTTATTCACACAATATTGGTAGTCATTTATGTGACAATGCTTGTGGTGGTCGGTGCAGTAAAAAACTTAAAGAAAGTGAAAGGATACATTTCTGAAAATAATAGCTAGCTACAATTTTGGTAGAGGAATGTCTCTTGGTAGGTGTTGCTATTATTGCTATAGTTGCCACCTGACCAGTTTTGTACCGCACGCCCAGTATTAAAATCTTCCTGGTGGTATAAAAGTTAGAAAAATTCCCTAATTACAGTATTTTTCCCTTATAATTACACATTATCACGTAAGAAGAAAACAATATTAGATGTATTCTGCAACATCCTTAATGACCCCAAATCGACAGTTAAAGAAAACAAAAGTAGAAAGGCTGTGTTAAAAATGAATACAGGCATATAAAGTTCTACTTAAGAATGACAGCAACTGTTTAAAACATGAAGAGACGGCCGGTATTTTTTTCTGCGAAATGTGACAAACCTCTTAATTGCTATTGTTTGGATAAACATTGTGGTAGCAAGTTGTGCAACATAAGGAAAGAAACATACTGGAGCGGAAAAATACAATTATTTATAAATATTTCATATTTTTCGTTAGTTAAAAATAAGATTTGCAAACTAATACTCTGCAGATCAAAACTCCTATGCCACAGAAATCACATAAAGTGGATTCACTCCAAATGGTACATTTCAGACCCCAGTTAGCTATGGGACAGAAATATAATGATTTTATTTGCCAGATGCCTTTTAAACGGTGATAACAATCTCCATAACGAAGAAAAAAATGCCCCTGTTACCTGCTGCCCGAAACCGATGTCTGCCTCCTGAGTAAATCTTCCCATACACCGTGAAACTCCTGAAGGTGGCAAAAATAAGAGAGCAAGGAATCGCCATGGCACTATGAGACCTCAATGAAAATACCTTCATGTTGCATTGTTCCCACAAGAGACCCGGCCGGTGCAGGCTGTGACGTAATTTCCTGCGCCACAGGATGTGCGTAAGCCAGGTGTCAAAGCATTTGCGTTTCTCTAAATGAATTTAATCTTGAAGTGCCAGCCAACAAACATTTTGCTGGTGAAGTTTTGTTTTTTTCAGGTTTGTCTCTAAACTTTTCCTTAATGTTCTAAACTCAAATTGGTAAAGTATTGCAGTAGCATACACATTAGTTATAATCCTGAGCACACTCAGATTTCTCTCTCGCGTAACAGTCCACCATGAAAAGAAGTTAATTGTTTTAAGGCGTCGCCTGCAACGCTACCTTCCTTATTCATACAGCACAGCAGGCATTAAAGGGGTGTGAAACCCCTGGGGACACTGGAGAGTTACAAACAGGATCACGGAGCACCAGCATTCCTCTGAATCTAACAAGATTCTGAAAAGGAGAAAAGTTATTTATTGGAAACAAAACTTCACCGTGTTTTTGTCCATCAGTTTTCTGCAGCTGAATTTGAGTGCTACGCTAGGTTTGAAAAGGGGGCCTGACTAATATGTTTTTGTTTCCTTGTATAGGATTAATGCAAACAATTCCTGTCACATAGCAATGCAGTTTTTCGCACCTTCTAGAACTGAAATGCAAATTAACGCTGGTCCTTCGTGTATTTCTTATGTGCAGCATGGTTAAATACTGCTGCATATGCATGTGTTGAATAACACAGCATATTCTTTATATTTTTGATGTATTTGATTGTAGTATATGCACCATACTTTGCCTCACCCTGCTGCTTAATTTAGTCTACCCTGCTGCATTATTGCATACTACATTTTAACTTGATTGCAGTGGTTCTGTCTTCAATGCTTCATTTGCAACATTAATATTAATTACATGTCAGTTTCATGCTTGAATCTTTCTTTTATCAATTGTGTTTATTAAAGATGTTTAAAGGTATTTAAAAATGCCAATGATTAACAGTGATTTACCCAAAACACAGTAGTGTCATACTCAGGATGCTTATTTGTATATAATTCAAGATACATGTATTATTTAAAATGGTGTACATTGTGCAGTAATCGGCAGGGAATTCTGACATCGCAAATAGCATCATGGGTAAAACTTTCCTAACAAAAAATAAACCAAAATTGTAGATATGCTCTACAAATAATCAACAAATCTTCCCCAGACCGTCATAAAGCCTGTCCTCTTGTTGAATGCAAGTAGAGTTTGGGAACGAATCAGTACTCATTTTCAAATCATCGTCAAAACATCATGAACAAACTCATCTTGTGAAGTAATCGAAAACTAGTTTTCAAGTCATCCTGAAATCATCAGGAACAGTCACATCTTGTGAAGTCATCAACAACTAATTTTCAAGTCATCCTCAAATTGTCGGGGCAAGTTTCCAAACCTAGCTGATGACTTCAAGAGCTTGATGATGTAGGATGACAAGAAAATGACTTCTAAAGTAGTTAGATGATCATCTAATGACTCTGGGATGGCTTCTAAAGTAATCCTGTTTGACCTGGGTATATAGATACCCATTTACTAGCTGATTTCTACAAAGTGAAACCGAAAAACCTGAATAAATGGCGACTCCCAAGCTTAAGGTATGTGATCTTAGGCAAATGATTTATTTAATCAGAGCTCTCCTTCATTACGGTGTATGAAAGCGCTTTCAAATATGTGATTTCTAACTAGAAGTTGTACAAACTTTTAACAAGTACTTCTCAGTGCCCTTTAAACGTCAAAACTTCCACGTGAAGAGACTTTGTCATATTTAGAGAGATCTTGGGCAAAGCACAGTAGGGTAGTAAGGGTGAAAGGCGCCGCACAATCTAGGCAGTAAAACAGTAATTGCAGACAAGTGACAAGATCATAGATGAGTCTGGTGCAACCTGGCCCAGTGCCCCCCTTGGTACAAAACGTCACCACCTCAGAGGATAATGTACAGGTTATGAATCTTTCCAGCTTGAAACTATCTATACATGAAATAAATGTCTTAAAAAAAGGTCTAGGCTTTTGTCCTACTTCTAAACCGGATTACACTAACATACACATCGATCTTTTCAAGTTTGTACGTAATCTCAAACTGAAAAAGTTTTTCCAGAACAAACCAGACATTGACCGGACTTCCCGCACCTCACCACCCATGTGTAACCAATCCATCAAAGACCTACAGGACATTCAAACAATTCTATCCCTTGACAATACTTTGTCTGCACCACCCAACTTTGACGAACTACTCATTCAACTTGACATCACACCCAATTTAGACATCAACAGTGGGCTCAAACCCAGTTCCTCGTTTATACCCACCTTGCCACCAGACAATCACATTGATGTTTTTTATAAAGCTGTCAGCACGGAGTTACACAACCTAGAGGACAAGAACAACACCTGTACCCACAGACCTTACAGAAATCTTAATCCCAATGAACTCCGAGCGCTTCACAAGCTTTCTACCTGCCCAGACATAATCATCAGGGAGGCTGACAAAGGGGGTAACGTTGTCATTATGAATAGAACCGACTACATTGCAGAAATCAATAGACAACTCAATGACGCACAGGCCTATTCTGCGTTGCAGACCAACCCCCTTCTCGACATCACCAGCCGCATCGAGAAGAAGTTAACATCTTGGAAGAATCTCTGTCTCCTTACAGACTCAGAATATAAATTTTTGTACACTGAAACACCTAGGGCTCCTTGTATCTACATTCTACCCAAAGTCCACAAACCAGGTGGCTTTCCACCCGGGAGACCCATCATCTCGGGTATTGGATCCCCCACGGAACACATTTCTGAGTACATTGACTTCTTCTTACAACCCTTGGTACATAACCTACCCTCGTACATACAGGACACTAGGGACTTGCTGTGCCAACTCGAAGATATTGAATGGACGGAAGAATGTTTGTTTGTCTGTCTTGACGTTAGTTCTCTCTACACCTCCATTCCCTTGGAGAAGGGTCTAGAAATGCTCCAACTGACGCTTAGTGCCCGTGACGCCACTTTGTACGAACATACACTGATGCTTCTGGACCTCACTCGACTAGTGCTTGAGAATAATGTTTTCCTACATGATGGCAGATGGTTCCGTCAATGTCAGGGTGTAGCCATGGGAGCTAAATTTTCTCCATCCTACGCCAATCTTTACATGGGCCAATTTGAGAAAAAACATCTATGGTCCAACTGTCCTACACACATTACCGAACATATCCTTTACTGGGGGAGATACATTGATGATATTCTTACTATCTGGACTGGCAACATCCCTGACCTCAACCTACTTATAGAACACCTCAACACTAACGAGTTTAACCTAGTGTTCACTCACAAAGTGGACGCTACTCAAATTGAGTTCTTGGACTTACTGCTGTATATCACCAATAATAAGATCATGTCTAGACTTTACAGGAAACCCTCGGCGTGTAACTCCATATTACATGCGCAGAGTGCTCATCCTCTCACGCAGATCAGGGCCATTCCGTACGGTGAAATGGTCAGAATCAGACGCAACTGTACTGACACGGATGTTTTCAAACAGGAACTTAAGAGTCTGACTGAACGCTTCAAAGCCAGAGGATATAATAACAAACTCATCTCGGCTGCCAGTAAGCGCATTTCAAACATGAACCAACACACCTTACTACTTAAGAGCCACAAACTACCTGGCAAAAAAGGGTCTCCCAACAGACGACCGGTCTCTTTCATTACTCAGTACAGCCCTGTTAGCAAAACAGTACTACGCATTCTCAAGAAGCATCGGCACTTGTTAATGTTGGATTCTTGTCTCAAGAATTCAGTGGGCGTGTCACCCACTATGGTACACACTAGAGGCCGCACGCTCAGGAACATGTTATGTCCCAGTTTTCTCTGCCCCTCCCCCTCAACTCGTCCACAGGGTTGGATTCCAGAAAAACCCAATGGTTTCTACAAATGTGGCTGCTGCATATCATGTCGACTGGCCCTTAACAAAACTGTATCATTTGCTTACAATACCGGGACCACGCACCACATCAAGACCTTCATGAATTGTAACACCAAATACACGGTGTACTGCCTGATATGTGTTTGTGGCCTAATTTACATTGGTAGCTCCATACGCCCACTTAAGGAACGCATACAGGAACATGTCAGAGCCATCAGAAACATCAACACCAACTATCCCCTTGCTGTACATTTCAACTCCCTGCACGGGGAGAAAGATCTGTTAAACATTAGATTCCATGGTATTACGCATATCCCTAACTCACCAAGATGGGGTGATAGAACAAGGGATCTACGCAGATGCGAGGCTAAGTGGATCCTGAAACTCCGCTCAGTTGAGCTAGGCCTGAACACGGACCGTGAATTACATTACTTTCTTACATGAGCTTCACTGTGTATTATTATCATGTGTTAACCATGTCGTTCGTGATTATGTGGTTCACCATCTACTCTATGGTTGTTTGTGACCACCCGTCGCTTTCGAGTACCTTAGTCCGCCATCTTGACGATTTCTTTTTGCTCCTTTACTGCCTGACCAAATGGATATGTGTTAACAGAATCTCACGGGTCACTCTGCATTTTTTAGCATGTTTCCATAATGACGCCTTATTGCGTGTATTCCATTATTTATTCCATACGTATATGTAACTTTTGTCAATATGCCTCGTGGCCTTGGTCTGTATATCCCTCGCCACTATCTACACGTTGTACTTTACACTTTATTATGTATTTCTTTTTGTACCTAAGTGTTACATATTTACTATGATGCGATCTACCCTTTCATTCACATCATCACCCTTGCTCTCTATCGCCTCCACTCACTCTACTTTACTATATATTCACATTACACACCTGGCATCCGTAACTTAATGGTGCTCTTTAATTTGCACCTTAATGGGTGTTGTTCTCTCTCTCTCTCAACTTACAATCCCAACTTTATTCTTCCAATCACCTTCGTTTACCTTGTATTTCTTTGTCCCCTATGGGTTTCTTTTTCCAACCTACTCTCTCACTCCTGGTCTCTTCCCTTATCCTCTATTCTGTCTCTTTTACTACTTGACGCATCTCACTTATGACGTCCGCATTACTTTCTGTTTACCACCTTGTGTGGACAACTATCGTTCGCGACAACTTTTACATTTAGGTCCTAAGACCCTCTTTCCCCACACCTAATATGGCCGCCCTACCGTTCCACCACCTTTCTCCATTCTCGGCGCCACTCCTTGACTGCTCTCGTTTTAAGCCGAGAGCTCAGACCCGTACCTGACCGTTACTCTCAACACCAACTTGTTGCCGCGCGTCTTGACGACCTTTCCAGGTAGGCCCTCGGTTGTTTTTTTTTTTTCCCCTTTGGCTTTCCACTTACCTTCTCAGAGAGCGTTTATCTCTTCACCACGATAAGCTAGTCCCATAGCTGTTACCATTTTTCTTAGCTTCATATCCACATAGACTAGATTTCTTAACGTTCTAAGTACACATGTTCAACTACTTGACTTTTCCTTCTACCAACGTGCCTTTCATTCATTACCCACGACGTGTTTAGTTATTTTCACCGCGCTTTGCTTGCTGCATCACTTTCTCTCACGTCTCGCCTCACCGTGCCGCCTTTATTTATTTTTTAATTTACTTTCTCCGCGTTTAAGCACAGCCCTCTGCTTACGGGCTTCTTTTCACCTTCATTTCTCCTCATTTAACACTATTAGGCGTACCATTAACTATGACTTATCCATATGCTCTTCTTTTTTACTCGGTTCCGATAATGGGTTTCTGGTCGTTACACTCAGCAGACCGCAACGCCGGTTATTCGCTAGGTATACATGAACGCATTTCACTTTTCCTGCACTTGTTCTATTTTTACTTTACGTTCTCCGCATTCACGTTAATCGGCTGTTAACCAAGCATGATTTATGGCTCTCCACCAACACGTTCTTGTCTTGCTGCAGCAGTATATCGTAATTTTTTGACATGCCGCCTCGTTGTTCTAATTCACTGCTCCCAACATACAGCGCAGCCCTTTACACACGGGTTTTTTTCTCTACAGATCTTTTTCCCATCTGTTACACCTAGATGCGCTCGCTTTGCGGACCACTTTCATTTTCTATACATATTTATCCAAACAGACCAGGTTGTTTCCTCAGCCCTCTTTACTACAGTTAGTTGATTTCGACTACGTGTTACCGATTGGCTTACATGTTTAAGCTTCACCTTTGTTGTTTTAATTCACGATCTGCATCACTGTATCCTTACTCACGATCATTTGGCTCATTATTCCCCCCCTTTTTTATCTTTCCCCTCCTATTTATTACCTACCAGGTTCCGGTCACAGGCTTATCAGGGCCTGCCCACCTTGCATTCAAATACTTTTCCTAACCACTTACTCATTTTCATCATTGACAATTCCACTACAAGAAGGTATGTATTGCTTGTCCCTTTCTCCCCTTTTTTTTTTTTTTTTACTCTATCATTGGCTCTTTGATCACTCCTTTCTCTCCACACAGATACTTTTGACGTTCCTCAGCCCATACAACTGTATAGGGTTCTCCCTCATAACTTACCTGCGCAACGTACCCTCCTGGCCGGACGGCCCCGGTACGTGCCATGTCCTCTGCTCCTTTCTCTGCCCACTTGGGCTTCATTCATCTTACTACCTTTCTCTTTTTCCCCCTTTTTTTGATATGACCTTCCAAACCCCTGTATTGTGTTTTCAACCTTTTCCTGTCTGCTCTCATTGTCTCTGTCCTTCCGTATGGTTCCATTCTTTCACTCTCTCAAACCTGTCTCACTTCCAATTTATTCGGTTTCTTTCTCACTTCCAAACACTAGCACTTTCTATCTTATGACAAAATCCTGTCTTTTAGCTCGAAAAATATTGTTTCTAGATTACGTCACACTCGGTCATTATTCACCTTTTTTTCACATACCTTGCACTTCGTGTCCCTTTTATAAACTTGATTTGCCATGTTTTCTTTAACCTCCACGCACTTACCTGTCAAGATCCACTGATCTCACGTTTGACACACTGGTCACTGGTATCCATTCGTTCGAGTCCTTTCTACACATTCTCCCTTTAGTTTATATACCTCTATATAACTAAAACTGTTGTTTTGATTATTACTTTGCAGCCTTGATAAAGTCACTGTCGTGACGAAACACGTGTTGGCTGTATTGCGCTGATGACACTTTGATGACCAGTATCTGTTAATTAAAGATACCATCTACACATAAGACTTGAGACTTCTTGCAATTGTGTACTTCAACATCATACTACCAGGGGCAACTATCCCTGCCATACTGTTTGGACTATACTTCCTGTGTGCTGTGGCCATTATTGTTCAATATTTAGAGAGATATTTGTTGTATGATTTGCATAGCATATATTTTCAGGGCTCGGTTGGTGTAAGAGTTCTAAAATCCGAGACAGATCATTGGCTCGGCTCTGGGTCGGCTGTCTCTGCTAATTTGTTGGCTCGCCCCTCTTTACAAAGAAGACAACATCTTTTACTTTGAACAAAATAAAAAATGTTGCTCATAGCCACATCCGCTTGAGCAAATGTTCAAGATAAACAACAGCGTCAAGGATTATAAAACTGGCTTATCATTACCACAGTAAACATTACTGGCAATTTCTGAAAGTACTTCTGCAGCCTTGTAGTTTATTTCAACTCGATGGTGATCATCATGCTAAGATGGCAACCGTGCTACCTAATTGGATAGCGTGGTTCTTTTGGTCCCTTTTCTATGTCTTTCTTTTTCGCAGTCCTTCCTGCCCCCGTAGTGGCAGTGATCCCGGTAAGAGTGTCTGCTGCAAAAGAGAAGTGGTTGCTCTGCCATCTCTAAAAGGTGCTGCGCTTTGAGAAGCACGAGTTCTCCTAACCCGCCTACGTTGTTTTGGTTTTGTGACTTTGTTTTGGAAAGGGGAAGGCTCGCCTTTCCTCCAGCACTCCAGTCCGGAGGGGTGAGTGCATGACATTTTTTGAAGAGCTGTGAATGAATCTGCATTAAAAGGATCGGGACTATTTTGCGTGTAGTCTTTATTTTCGTATTCTGTTTTTTTTAATCATTAGAGTCTGCGGCTTCTTCGTGAGAGACGTGGAGGGAGGTCTCCTCTAGTGAAGGTTATTTTGAAACTCGTGTATTTTACCGGGTGGCTAAAATATAAAAACAACGTTGCTTGTTTTGCAACCTACCAACTCAGAATTCTTATTGTGACGCCATTAATCCCTGTTAAAAGCATGTGACCGTATTACGATACCAGTAATCCTATCGTCTTGCCACTTATGGTACAATAAAATGTCCAATCCCCTATCAAAATGCAGCTTCCCATACTGTCGCCTTCCCATCCCTCAAGCCTTGGACGCTGTGCAGCGCTTGGGTGGGCTTTCAGCTTGATTTATTTCCTACAAATACCAAAATCATACATGCATCCGCAAAAATCTGTTGCGAAATATGAGAACTATATTGTGATATAATATAGTTCTATAGTGATATGTAATTGGGGGAAAGTCTATTGCTACGTGAGGAAGCTGTATTATGATGGTAGAATAATATGAATATGTCTCCAGCGAAGTTAACCAACCCTTCGGTGCCTTTTTTATTTACATGAAAGAGCTAATACGGAAGGAACGCGGTTCATCTCTTCGAATACGTTATATTGCTTGCTTCTCCACTTCTTCTGAACCTAATTAACATAGTTTGAAGGATTGCCGAGTTCCAAAATCAGTCAACTCGCACATCGCATCATCTGAAACATCATCACATAACTTTTGGCCCAACAGTAACATCAAAAGAAATCACGCAAATTGGGATCCATAGCAGAAACAAACATTATGCTGTGATTTCTGATCAGGGTGACATCAACAGATATTCTTGACAATATTTAAATGACGGACATTTGATTATTGTGACCGTGTTTAACACCAATACTAGTGTCAGTAACCCCAGAAGCAGTGACCAGACTTGCATTTCAAAACTCTTTGTGGCCTCTCAGAACGTTGATACTATGTTTCCTGGCTAACTGGGCTCGTAATTTAGCATTTATTTAAAAGCCGCAGCTAGGGTGGTTCTCATTATCCCGTAGTCTGTACCTCTGCCAAAATCAGCAGGAGCCTCTAAATAGAGCCTTTAAATCGGTGGCAGTTATTTAAAACCCACCGCTAGCGTGGTACTCATCCTGTAGTCTGCACCACTGCCAGAATAAGCAGGAGCCTCTAAATTGGTAGGGTTGTCAACTGTGAAGTTATAGACCCTTAAAAGTGTCTGCTATCAGTCAATCAGTAGCCCTAGCCAGGGGTTTAAGTGGTATGAAAAACATGGGGAGAGGAAGCTCTCAAAGGAGTGTGGTTTAAAACACATAAGCTAAAAATGTATGTTTAGCATAGTGCACCGCCTAACCAGTACTTTGCGGCTTCTGTCTGGCATTCCACCCAGATAGATAATACAACAACTGACACTACACCTAAAACAAGCCAGGACTATTGGCTTTGTTGTATATAATACAATATCTTCTGGAATCCCACTTACAGGGGACTGCATTAAATATCGAAAGTGGAAGGGGACAGGTATTAGCCGCGTCCTATTCTGGATATGCTTGAGGAGCCTTAATATGGGTGGCCCTGAGGTCCCATTTAAATGCACCCAGGTACAGACTGATGTTGACAGAAGATATGTTATTTAGGAGGGCATACCGGATGCACAAGAGTTATGTGTTCTAGATGTCTGTGCTCCCAGTATAGACGGTGGTGCTTTTTCTGGTAAATTGTTAGCAGCAGCACCGGTGTCCCTGATGCAGGAGGTAGTCATGGCAGGTGACTTTTAACTGTGTTTTAGAAGGACAGTTGGATAGGTTGCCACCACTGAGGACACAAAACCTGCATGACATCGGCATTGTTACAAACACTGACGGGGTTGGGGCTTACTGACATGGCGGTGGCAACACCCACATAGACAAGCATATTCATGGTATATTCATTTTATATCCTAACAGCGAACATACATAGCCGGCTTGACCATTTTATTTATCCACTTGGAAGCTATACATATGGTGGTAGATGTACACTATCTGGCCCGCTGTATATCAGATCGCTCGCCCCTGATGCTCACATATTTACTAGAGCGTCAAATGCTGAGGGTACCATTGTAGAGACTCCATGCTGACACCTTGACCGATCAGGTGTTTCAAGATACGCACTGGGACGCCCTGATCAAATATTTTGAACATAATTGGGAAAGTACGGGTAGCAGGGTGACAGAGTAGGACGCCATGAAAGTGGTGCTTAGTGGGGTGTGCATGGTGACTACAGTTGGTATACGCAACACGTTAGAAAACGATTTGACGCAACAGGAGACTCTCGAGCGGGCCCTCTTCAGTAATCATACAGCCTTGTGGGACTGGCACAGATGACATAGGGTTTGTGAACTGTGAGACCACCTGGAGAAACATATTTGACATACTGGATGAAGGAGGTGGTATATGGAGGATGACAAGGCGGACCGCCTCTTGGCATGCTTAATTAGATCTTTAAATGCAATACAGACAAGTTTTGCACTTAGACCATTGCCGTGTCTCTCTATGGAAGACTGTGTCCAGCTGTGGGCGCAGTTACCTCAACAGGGATTGATAGGGTTGGTGGCTGCCTTGAAAACAGCCAAGTCACCTAGGGGAGACGGGTTTGTTGCAGAATTTTATAAGGCCTTTTCAGGGACTCTTGTGGATAGGTTGTTACCGGTGTACGCTGAGGCGTTGGAGAGGGGATGCCTTCAGGACTCAATGAGGGAAGCGCACATAGTCTTAATACTGAAACCTGGCAAGGACCTCCTGGAGATGGGCCCTTATCAACCGCTTTCCATGTTAAATTTGGATCAGAAAATCCTTAGCCATATTTTGGGGGCTAGACTTGCTCTGTCTCCCCTACGTGGTCCATGCGGATCAGTCAGGATTTATATTGCATCAGAATACGCTACGAAACCTGCACCATTTGTCACATATCTTACATGCACCTGAACCGGAGAATGATCCCCATGCACTTGCCTTTTTAGATGTAGAACAAGCTTTTGACAGAGTACAATGGGATTATATATGACAGGACTTGGACAAGATGGGACTGAGTCTAAATGTAATGCCATGGGTTTATGCTGCCTTATAGCTGCCTGAAGGCGAGGGTACGAACTAGGGATCACGTGTGGGCAGAGATCCTATTACAGTAGGAGAACACACCAGGGCTGTCCATTGTCCCCCTTGATCTTTGCCCTAGTGATGGAGCAACTGGCTTGTCGTCTCGACTTGCATGACACAGCTGGGGCGTGTGGGTTGGCTGCTCGGTGCATGTGGTGTCACTGTATGCAGACAGTGCCATGTTTTATCTGCGCCAACCTGACATATCGGCCCGATCCTGCTCAATGTCCTACGCAAGTTCTGGGAATTTTCGAGACTAAGGGTTAACAGTACCAAATCGGCCCTCTTACCACTTGGTCGACATAAGGGATTGTCGATGGACCACTGACATGATGCTGGATTGCTGTGGAAGGCGGATAGCACCAAATACCTTGGGATACACATCACCTACGGGGAACAACAAGCATATAAATTGAATGTGGGACACAAAATCTTTAATCTGCGCCACTTTATTGCCTTCTGGCACACGCTATAGTTCTCACTAATGGGGAAGATAGAACTTACAAAAAATGGTGGTCCTGCCTCAATGTTTATATGTCATGCAGGGAGTGATGTATGACATCCCACACAGGGTGTTCCGTGACCTTGACCGCTTGTTGTTAGTACTCCTTTGGGCAGGAATGCTGTAGAATGAACCTTCATACCCTTAAGAGGGAATGGGACAGGGGCGGGATGGTGGTTCTGGACCTGGAACTTTACTCTTTGACGGCACACCTCAACATGCCATACTTTGGATGGATGGAGAGCCCAACTGGGAGAGGACACTGCTGGACAGTGCACATGATGGATATCAACTTGGAGCCGTGATGATGAGAGAGAGGGATATACCTAATACATTTCCACACCTGCTATGCCTTCTGGGCCATGTCTGGGAGAGAGCAGTGTGGAGGTTGATTGGGCGTGCGTCATATGCCCCAGAACTATCATTATGTATAGTGAGACCCTTCGAAACAAATAGCACAGACAATGGCGATCAACAGTGGGGAGCTGTATCATGCTGTCAGACATATGTCCAGCAGGCCCCTTTATATCGCTGCAGGACACAAAAGACGTATTGGCTGTGGAAAATACAGTTTTTCCAATATGCTAAGATAGCGGACACAGCAAGACAGTTATGGCCGTCCTTTCCGGAGGCCACTGAGCCCACACTAGTGACCATGCTCTCAGTGGCATGTGGCCGCAGGTTTATAACTCACGTATACCGTGCAGATAGACAATTGGCTCTACTAAAAATAGAGGAAACTTGGCAGCATGTGTGTGCGACGAGCCCCTTACATCCAGGGACTGACTTAAAAAAACCTCATGGTGTTGCTTAACTCGATGTTTCTAAGTTGACCCAATACTATATGGTACGAATGGCGTATCTCTCCCCTAAAAGGCTCCATACCAAATATCCAAACAGATCCCAGAATTGTGCTAGGTGCAGCACACCTTTGGCAGACTTTATACACATAGTATGGCACTGCCCGGACATAGCAGTGGACTGTAAGGCTTTATTGCAACTCCTTAAGCACACTACACGCTAGGAAGTTTAGTACACAATTAAACAGTGCATGTTGGGACTCCTCCCAGATAACCTGAAGAGGAAGCTGAGTGGGCGCGTTGCGACGCTAGGGTTTATAGCGGCTAAACGGCGGATTGGGATAGGCTGGATGAGTGCTAGACCTCCTGCACAGAGCACTGGAGAAAGGACATGCTGGAGTGGGCTGGCGCTGAGAAAGCACATATGCGGATAACCCACTGGAGCAAGAGGGTGGCAGATGACTTACTGCCTGGGAGTACTGACACACAGGTGCTATTGGAATCCACTGAGGGAAACCAGACTGAGACAACTGAATAATGTTTTAACAGGCTTGGGGGTTGGGGTCGAGAGAGGGACAAACAATAACCAGAGACTTCACATTCTGTGAGTGATAAGAGAGAACCCTAGACAGTTCCTAATACAGTATATTAAATTTTGACCTGCTAGATGACTGGCAGCTTGTGGGGGGCCTTGTGGTGGACATGTCAATGACTATGGCCCTCAGCCGCCAACCAAGATCGGACCGCCTGGCGGCCGCCAATCCAGCCATGCCCCCGCCGCGCTCATTTGGAGATCCCCGCTGGGCTGGCGGGCTGAAACCTAGTTTCCGCCCGCCGGCCCAGCGGGGATCTCGGCCGCAACACAGGAGCTGGCGGTGTTGCGGCCGTGCGACGGGTGCAGCTGCACCAGTCGCGCTTTTCACTGTCTGCTATGCCCTGTCAGGGGGCCAGCGACTCCCCGTAACGCCAGCCTTTTCCTGGCGGTTTGAAACCGACAGGAAAAGGCTGGCGGTAGGGGGACTCGTAATCCCCTGCAGCGCTGCCCTGGTGGATTACTACCGCCGTGGCCATTGTGGCGGGAAACCGCCGGCCCCGGCGGTGTGACCGTAGCGCTTCCGCCGCGGTCGTAATGACCAGGGAAGCACCGCCAGCCTGTTGGCGGTGCTTCTGTCATTTCAGCCCTGGCGGTCTCGTACCGCCAGGGTTGTAATGAGGGCCTATATTTGGTGGTGTTAACAATGTTAGATATGGAGTTGTCTAGTACTATGTTGCTTATTTCCTCTGATAATTTTAGGAATGGGCTAAAAAGAACTTCAACACATACCAGTTGTATTGATGATCGCTGTAACCTGCCCGATGGGGTGAAACTTAGACTCACACTGGGGGCTATAAAGTAATGATCTGTGAAATGTATACTGGGCTGGTGTAAGTATCTATACTGTACAATGCTACTGTCATAACATGTCCATTACTGTTAGTCATTTGAAAAGTTAATAAAGAAATTGAAAAAAACGAAATATTTTTTTTATCTCGAGGGTGGGTTGCAATAAGGGAGAGCTTGATAGAGACCATCTCAGCCCCCGCTTTTGAGAACTGCTGGTGCTGAGCACCGACAGGACCCGTCCCACTTAAAGCCCTGGCCCCAGCAGAGTACCCAAACCTAACTCCTGCACTCCTTTAGTGCTTTGGATGTGTGTTAGATCTTCTTTTGAAGTTCAATTATTTTTTCTACAGCCTGCATGCACACTCCTTCTTGCCATAATCCTCTGTCTTCTACCCACTCCTCATAGCACATTGCCACTGGGCTATTTTTGGATAATGGTAATCACTTTCCCTTCACCGAAAAATGAGGCGACCAACAATGCATGTAATTTAAAGACCATATTACTCCCGTCCCTTGTGATACAATTCAGATTGCTGAAACGTCTCATTGTCAGGGGGCCACAGAACTTGTGAGAAGAGGAATAGGTCATAATAGATGGCTTAGTTCTGAATACATGACTTGCCTACACCGGGACGGGGGCTCCTTCAGAACTCGGCTTCCCACACGGCCCGCAGCTAGAGGCGAGCCACCAACGTCATCTAAGCGGCGGGAGGTGCATAATTTAGCCAGCTGCGCGTGATTGTCTTTACCAGGTCCGTTGGGGCTTCAGAACTTGGCTCACCAACTCCTTCTGTGTACATTTTTATCATAATATATTTGATCACCGTAATTCACAGGTGGTGAAAAACCTGCAAGAAAAAATAAGGAAAGGAACTATCTAAACATCCACTATGTATTTTATGGTTTGGGGATTTTAACAGTACACTTTGTAATCTAAGTGATACACATGTATGTGGGGTGGAAAAAGAGAATGGCCAACAAATGGCACATTTTACTCATTCGACATATGGGGAGGAGTTAAATGGTATCTTGATCTCTAACGAGTTGATTCCTCTAAGTGATTGTGTTGATGTTCCCATTAATCACTGCTCGACTAATGTAGGGGGATGTCATGCGAGCACAATTGATTTTATGTTAATTTCTAGAATTTATAGTTTTCTTGTTGGGGATTTTACCATTTTAACAAGCTGTGCTAGGTACCATAACCCTTTCGTGGTGCATTTTAATTTATTCCTAAGAGCAGGTATGGAGAAGAGTATTGGTCCCGCTATACGTTATAACCATGAGTAAAGGTTTAAGGGTTAAATGGGAAAAGATAAATACGCAGGCCCTCCAGCATAAAGTTATGAGCGAGAATTTTGAATTTATTAGCAGTTGTTTGATGGTAGAGGAGGTCCCAGTGGTGCATGTGCGGGATTTTGAATTGCTATGTACAGCCATTTCATCTGCCTTTTTGGTGAAAAGTCCTTTTAGCAATGCCTTCCCTGCACAATGTTTAATAGTGGGCGTACCAAATCCAATATGGAGATAAAAAGAGCCCTTCACACTATTCCTAGGAATAAAGAGCTAATCAAGACAGGTAGGATGAATTATAAACCAGTAACATCTCAGAGGAAAGTTGACTTTAGGAGAGAGGCATGGTTGGATTTGTTGGTAGCAGCGACATTGAAGGACACACAAAAGTTTGGGACATCATCAATCGTCCTTTGTTCTCTGAGGCCCCTGATCATAAATTGGACTTTCTGATTTCAGGGAAGGCATGGATGGCACATTTTTCATGCATCTTTAACCCTTCGAATAAAGCTGTGAATCAGGAAGATAAGGATTTCAATATGATCCATAATGTGGATCAAGCTGTACAGTTCAGTCTGTCCATTTCAATAAGTGATGTAGCGGATGCCATAACCCAGGGTGTTTGCCTTAAAGCTCCCAAACCTGATGGGGTACCGCTTGATCTTGTTACGGATAATCTCAGTTTTTGGGGCAATCCTGTCAACTAAAATTTTCAGAGCCTCTCTTATAGGTCCTCTGCCTACTTCTTGGAAAAAGGCTATGGTGGTTCTTATCTTTAATAATGGGGACAGAAATAATCAAGCCTTTTATAGGCTAATATCATTAATTGATGCCACCATCAAAGTCATGGGTAGGGTAATATTGGCTCGGCTAGAGGTGTGGGCCTCGGCTAAGAATGTGCTTTCTGAATTACAATTTGGCTTTAGGCGGTGAAAGGGCATGAAAGAACAATGCCTTAATCTGTCGCTGATCGTTAGTAGGAACACCAAGTCCATGAAGAGCTCCTTACATCTAGCCTTAATGGACTTATTGACCGTTAAGCGCAACAGATTGTCGAGTATGATAGAAGACATGGGGGTTGAGGAGCCCCTAGTCATCCTCCTATGAAGATTACACTCCAACCACATGGTTAGAATTCGATATGGCACTGACGGTAGAAAACACATTCGATATCTTTGACGGAAGGAGTCCACCAGGGCTGCATTTTTGCCACTTTTCTGTTTCTTAATTACACGAATGGCCTAGAGGCAGGTTGTAGGAAGCTGTCTCTGTATATCCTATATCAAAATGAATTATAGTGTGCACGGAGTACAGGGGTTACCCAGAAGCTTAACAGAGGCTAAAGTAGATAATACTAATGCTCTCTTTTATGGTAGTGTGGCCGAGCAGTTAGGCTTTTCAAGGGGTAGTGCAAAGCATTTGTTGTACACACACAGACAATGGCAGAAGCACACACACAATGACTTACCTCCAGATCAAAGGTTTTTATATAGCCAAAATATATTTTCTTAATTTATTTTGAGAACCACAAGATTCAAATTGCAGGTAAGTACTTCAATAGATTCGTATTTCACACATGTATCAATAGTACTTTGAAATCGATAAGTTATACCGTTTTTGAATTATTAGCAATAATCTTTTAAAAATGGACACAGTGCAATTTTCAGAAACAGTTCCCGGGGGGAAGAAATATTAGTTAGATTTGCAGGTAAGTGCAACATTTACAGTTTCAGTCTCAGGGTTTTAGGAAGTCCACTGGTTGGGGTTCAAGTTAACCCAAACACCCACCACCAGCAACACGGGCCGGCCTGAAGCAGAGGTCAAAGAAAAGCAATTTTAACTTGGGCTCCTATGGAAACAGGGAGCGCTCAGAATCAGGTCTGCTTGCAGGTAAGTACCCCCGACTCGGAGGGCAGACCAGGGGAGATTAGAGGAGCTCTGGAGGGGCCACAAGTAGGCACTAAAACACTTACCCTCAGCGGCATAGGGGCGGCCGGGTGCAGGGTGCAAACAGGACATCAGGTTTCCAATGCTGGTCTGTGAGGGGTCCCCGGGGGTCACTCAGAAGCTGCAGACAAGATCCAGGGGGATGTCTCGGGCACAACCCCAGTTGGACAGGGAGGAGGGTTGCCTGCTGAACATGGGGGATGCAGGTGCAGTGGGTCCTTTGGCGTCGGATATCTTTGAAGCTTTCGTGGTCAGGGGGGTCCTCGGGATTCCCTCTGCAGACGTCGTCATGGAGAGGTGGAGAGGTCAACCCAGTGTGGGCATGTGCTCGGAATCACCTGGGGGACCACTTGGACATGGGCTGTGGGCGTCGGGTGCAGAGTGGTTAGGACTCACGCATTCAGAGTGAGGTGGATGTCCTTGGTTGTTGGTTTCTTCTTCAACAGGGCCACTGTCCACAGGAGTTCTTTGTCCTTTTTTGGTGGAGGGCAGTCCTCTGGAGCTTGTCAGAGGTCACTGGTCCCGCTGTATGCGTCGCTATCCTTTTGGAGGTTCTCTGAAGCAGGAGACAGGCCGTTAGGACTGGGGCCAAAGCAGTTGTCATTTTCCTTCTTTTCCGCTGGGGGTTTCAGCTAAGCAGTCCTTCTTGTCAAGTCGCGCTAATCTGGTGAGTTGGATTCAGGGAGGCCCTTAATTCCAAGATTTAGGGGCGTTTTAGGGGTCAGAGGGCAGTAGCCAATGGCTACTGTCCCTGAGGGTGGCTACACCCTCCTTGTGCCCACTCCCTTTAGGGACGGGGGCACAAACCTAATCTCATTGGTCCCTGTCCTCCAAACCAAGATGGAGGATTCTGCAGGGAGGGGGGGTCACCTCAGCTCTGGACACCTTAGGGGTTGTACTGGCTGGGGTGGTCACTCCTCCCTGTTTTCCCTAATTTTCCCACCGTACTTGCCGCCAAAAGTGGGGCTTTGTCCTGGGGGCGGGCACCTCCACTAGCTGAAGTGCCTTGGGGCACTGTAATCCAAGGCTTGAGCCTTTAAGGCTCACCGCTAGGTGTTACAGTACCTGTAGGGGGAGGTGTGAAGCACCTCTACCCAGGACAGGCTTTGTTTCTGACTACAGAGTGCACAAAGGCACTCACCCCATATGGTCAGAAACTTGTCTGAAGGTGGCAGGCTGGCACAGACCGGTCAGTCCTACACTAGCAGTTTGGCTAACATACAGGGGGCATCTTTAAGATGCTGTCTGTGTGTATTTTTCAATAAATCCCACCCTGGCATCCGTGTGGGTTTATTGTGCTGAGAAGATTGATACTAAACTTCCCAGTATTCAGTGAAGCCATTATGGAGCTGTGGAGTTTGTAATGACAAACTCCCAGACCGTATACTCAAAATGGCTACACTGCACTTACAGTGTCTAAGGAAGGACTGAGACACTGTAGGGGCATTCTGCTTATGCAGCTATGCCCTCGCCTGTAGTATAGTGCACCCTGCCTTAGGGCTGTAAGGCCTGCAAGACGGGTGATGTCTATGCCACAGACAGTGGATTGTGGGCATGGCACCCTGAGAGGGGTGCCATGTCGCACTTGTATTTTTCTCCCCACCAGCACACACAAGCTCCAAGGCAGTGTACATGTGCTTGGTGAGGGGTCCCTTAGGGTGGCATAATACATGCTGCAGCCCTTAGAGACCTTCCCTGGCCACAGGGCCCTTGTTACCAAGGGTACCTTTTACAAGGGTCTTAACTGTGTGCCATGGTTGTGGCAGTTGTGGAAACAGGTACAGTTTTTTGGGAAAGAACACTGGTGCTGGGGCTGTGTCCCAGCACACTTTCAATCAAAGTTGGCATCAACACTAGGCAAAAAGTGTGTGGGGGGAGGGGTAACCATGCCAACAGTGGCACTTTCCTGCACAGGTTTATTGGAAAAGAAACTGGATTACCTGAAAATTTGAGGTAATTTTATTCCTATACTCCTTTATGTTGATAATGCTGTCCTATTAGCAAGCACAGCGATGAGTCTCCAAAAAAACATTGATGCCTTTGTCACGTTTGTCGATTTAAAAGTGAATCACAATAAGTCTTTCGTTATGGTATGTGGCCCCAAGTCGAAAGTCAAAACTGTTTGGGGTACAGGGCAATATCATTGCTAAAGTCCAAAATAAGTTTCTCCTACTTGTGGATTCTCTTTAATAAACAGTTATCATGGGAACCTCTATTGACTTTAAAAACAGATGAGTAGAGCGGTAGAGGCCCTCTTTCTCTTTGCACCGAAATTGGGCCAGAAACCTGTCAGAGCTGCTAATGCTTTACAAAGCAAAATGTTTTTCTTTTGCCACTTATGGGGCAGGTGTGTGGGTCCTTGGTAGTTGTAATAAGGTGCACATCACAGAGAATACTTTTATTAGGAGGCTGTTGATCAAAAGTGTGCTTTGACTCATTTTTGCCACTCAGAATTAGGCATGGAATACACTGAGGATCGTATTATTCTGGCTTCCCTGCTGCTGTGGGCCAAAATCTGGCTTTCCCCTGACTTAGATTTTTCGAGATCTGTTATTACAGACTGTCTTACATGGCAAAGGCTGAGACGACCCCTTGTTTGGGATACTTAAAACGTGTTTTGGGGGATTTAGGGTTGTGTGTGTTTTTTAACAATCCTCTTAAAATGCCTTCTGAAGCTAAACTTATAATTAGGTCCACATATCTCTCAAGGGCAAGTTTATGTCATCAACAATTACCAAGTAAGCAAATTTCACTGAGCCTGGGCAATACAAGCTTTTCTAATAATCAACTGCAGTTTTATTTACCTTTATTTCTGAACTCGCAATGTAGATTTTATTTAACTGGGTTTCGCTTGGGCATTGTTCGCTTTTTGGTAGCCTTTACAAGCCAATGTGGGTGGCCTGATAACCTCGCCCCATTTCCTTGTAATAACTGGTCCAATCAATCTGCAATGCATTTTATATTGTTTTGTGCACTTTATAAGGTTTTGGCTACTTATTCTGCGGGCACGTCGTCCATTTTCGAATTATTTGTATTTGCTTAAGTTTTCTGAAATTTGTTATGCAATTTTAAATTTTATAAGAGAAACACTGACAATACGAAAGTAGTATGGTTAAATTTAGCATATTGAAGTACCTTACACATGTAGTTATCATTCCCCGCTCAGTAAGAACTTGATTATGTCTCAGCATTTTTACTTTTTTAACAGATTTGTTTTTGTAAAACCGGCATTTAGTGTTGTATTTTTTGCCCAGGAGCGATTTTAACTTTGTATATGGATTCTCACCTCCCTGGGAGGTTTGTTTTCCCAAAACCTGCACTTTATAATACTGCAAATTTGCACCATCAAGAAAATAATATGTGACTTATGATAGAAAATGGTTGGTGTGTGTGTGTGTGCACCTTAAAATACGTTTTTACGGTTGTTTTAATGATGAAGTGTTAATTTTGTGCTTTTATGATTTGTTTTTTAATCGAATAACTTACTTGAAGGTTCATGCAAAAACAGATGACCGAGAAATATTAACAGTAACATCTTGTCTTATTTCTAGATGTAACTGTTGTCACTGTTACAATTTTTAGGACTATGCAGTTTACTGAAGACTGGATGACTGAATTAGCATTGTATGGATTCAGACATGCGATTTGCAGATGAATGCCGGCAGCAAGTGTGTAACATAGTGAACTTTCTTATGGATGACTGGAGACAAGGTAGGTAACAAACAATTATAGGAGAAAAGGGTAAAGATGGTGTTGTT
Organism: Pleurodeles waltl; assembly: GCF_031143425.1. NCBI lineage: Eukaryota > Metazoa > Chordata > Amphibia > Caudata > Salamandridae > Pleurodeles > Pleurodeles waltl. The sequence continues at coordinate 361,326,318 of NC_090440.1, forward strand.
TTTACAAGTTGGACCACAGATGAGGCTTTGTGATGGTGGGGGTCAAATTTGCATTTCCTTAGCGGGCTGTTCATGGAATGGGGTGTGAGTGAAGGATATTGAACTGGTTATCTGTGTATTCACTTTAAAAAAACATACGTGCTTTTTAAGTTGTAATAGGAACAGGAGCAATCATAGAAACTCCTAAAGTAGTAATAATAAAGCAACCTAAACTTGTCCTAAAGTTCTCATGGGCAGGGCTGGATGCATTTTGCACTGACAGTGAAAACCTGTGGTTTCTTCAATTTTCTTTTATTTGTGATGCACAGAAAAATGTAAGCAGCCAATGATATCCTGTAGCAATCCCTCAGTGGCTGTGAGATTGCCTGCGCGTCTGTCCAGTCATGCTTTGTCTGTGACTGGATGAGCAGGTAAGAAAAAGTGTATTGTAAACAGGTTCCATTAAGTCAATCAGGGGTATAATAACTGAGCGACTGGCTATTTCAAAGAACCTACTGTGTCTTAAGTGATGTGTGTGTTCCAATGTTATGATCTGGCCCTGCCAAAGAGCAGTCAGTCGGTACATGCAGCACTACAGCCATCTCATCTATGGAGCAACCTTTGCTTTAGTACCGAAGAGACAAACTGTGTCCCCTGCCAAGCGATCAACAATCAGTGAATCTCATCAGCCTGACATGTTGTTATTTCTGCATTGAAAATACAGTCAGTATAAGGATTGTTGAAAAACCTAGAGAGCAGCATTGTCTAGTATAGTTCCAGTAATACTAAATCTGTACCAGATTTTTAAATCACCACATAAAATAAATGTACATACCTTTACTCACTTTAGAGCTCATTTACAGAGTTAATGGTTATCCTAAAAGTCAGGAATGGATGGGACCTTCTTGAACCTACTTTGGGCAGCTTTGCCAAGAGCCCAGAGTACCTTTAGATCCCTCCTCTTTCTGCAAGCTCCTTAGATGGGAATTTTTTGTCTTCTGTTTGTAGAATAACTCCTGCCAAAAGAGCTTCAAGGTCTTTTTGCAAATTCGTTTTTTTAAATGTATTTTTGGCAAGTTACTCTCTCGAAAGGGTATGCTTACCATGCCTGATTTGGGACTTACTGAGACATCAGTACAAATTAGTCTCTTCTTAAAACCATGACGAGTATTGCCTATGCTGTGGCTGTTGGGCCTCAGTCTCACAATTTTTCTGAAAGTCGATCCGTGACTACTTCCGTGTTAAACATCTTCAGCCACGGGCCAAGGGAGGACCATGATGTCTTAAGTGTCCAGGGTGAGATGTCTTCTACACTACAGCAAACGTGGACACGAGCTGTGCAGAGGTGCCTGTGTGAGAGCAGCATTTGTTTACATGAGTAATTGGAGAGAGTAGCTGCAGCAATGGTGTACTGCACAACACAATCTTTGAAGCAGGCTCTTTCGTTAAATATGCTAATCAGAAGGAATGTGAACACTTACAGTACACCAGTGGGGGCTAGCCATCCGTGATCAGTGGATTGGCCCTAAATACTTTAATACAGATTGGCCCATCTGGTATTTGCCTGGATTGATGGCTAGGTCAATCTACTCACAGCTCTTCATTCACACCTCTGCTTCGTCATTCCACATTCTAGGCAACAACCTCTCCCATTTGGGAGATGCCTTTGCTAGATGGTAATCCTATTCGAGGTATTCCTTTGCTATACAAAGTGTATTGTGTGCGTGTATCTCCAGTGTCTGTATGCATGCCTACAGATTGTAGACAGTGTGTTTCTCAACATTCTCTCACTCTCTGCACGGGTAGCGTGTGTGCCTTCAGGGGGATGTGTGTCTACATGAGGCATGTTCCGTTATACACTGGGTGTGTGTATCTGTGCAAACGTGCATGTCTACCTATGTGGGCGTTTGTGCATCTGTGCCAGGGTGGTGGATGCCTGCAGGGGTTTGTCTGTGAAAAGGAAGGTGAGGGGTTGGTTTGGAGGTGGGGTTGTGTACTTGTTCCATGATGCTGTGAGTGTGTGCAATGGGATGAGTGTGTGTATGTGGAGGTTTTTTTTGCAACTGCGGTGGGTAAAGGAAGAGAGAAAAGGAGAGAATTAGCTCAAGGTAAAGCAGGAAAAACAATAAAAGAATTGGAAACCTGCTGAGACATCAGAATCAACTTGATTTCTGCAAGCAGGTAGATGGACAATGGGTACAGGGGGAAACAGCTGTCAACACAGGAGGCGAAATCAGGATAAACTCAACAAGGCAATTTCATATTTGAAGTCGGGTCATCAATCGGTAAGTGAAGTTAGTGACTATCAATTAGGTAAATGTTTTCAAGGTCAGCCAATCATTTCACTCATATCTATATCATAAAAGGCCACTCATCCTGCTTCTCCGCAAAAAAAGAAATATGATCACTGAAGAAAAATAAATGTTTGAAAATCTAATTTGTTTCCTATCTTCAAATAACTGATCTTTGTTCACATTGCTGGAAAACTCTGTCATTCTGGGGAAAAAGTTAACTGGGGAACAGTAAAACTGGGATGACCCTGTGTTTTTGAACCATGTTAATCAAATTGTACTACTGCGTGATGACTGTGATATAAGTGGGTCTGACACAGAATTTACGAATGCTGGATCTGGTGACTTAGGGGGTTATTCTAACTTTGGAGGAGGTGTTAATCCGTCCCAAAAGTGACGGAAAAGTGACGGATTTACCACCAGCCGTATTACGAGTCCATTATATCCTATGGAACTCGTAATACGGCTGGTGGTATATCCGTCACTTTACCGTCACTTTTGGGACGGATTAACACTCCTCCAAAGTTAGAATAACCCCCTTAGTGTATGATTGGTGATTGTTGTTTTTCTGAAAACCCATATGACTGATGTACAAATTGGGAGAAACAAGTGCAGTTTACAGGACATAGATTTCTGTAGCATTGTGTCTGTTGGTCACGTAGATTATTTAAAAACAAATCCAGTCGCCTGATTGGCCATGGCTGTTACTTAGCTGCTGAAATCGTGAATCTAGTCATGGGAGAATTTGTGAACAAAAGGATCTTTGAAGACCATCCTTTAACAAACCACTTAATACATTGGAAATTATACAATGACAGTGATACAGATTTAGAGAAATATAACAAAACTAAAAGCCTCCCTTCAATGGTTACAGGGATGAATGCGAGACATCATGAACGACTATAAAGGGCACATTGTTTTTCTGACCTGTGGCTCCAACATAAAGAAGAAAAAATATACATGTGCCTTTGTATAAACTAACAAACTGCAGCTCCACTCTGCATTTCAAAAGCAATCACCCCACAAGCCACAGGGGAAACATACCATTTGGGTGTAAAAACTCAGGATTACATCACTTATGTAGCGGACCAAATTGCCAAACTGAAAATGAGACGCTATCCGAAGTAACTGCTTTCCAAAAGTAGAAAAAGTTTGGTACACCCTATGAGGCGCTTTTGGAACCCATAACCCATCAAACTCTTGATCATCTGCTCTCCGTTACAACTTGTTGTGAGCACACTTTGAAAATGATTGTAGGATGCTGGCTCTCTATATGGTGCACTAAAGGGTTGTACACTGTTCAGAGAGTCCACTGGATCCCCAGTTGGTTTACAGAGGCAAACGTAAATTATGTAAAACTCAGTTTTGTCGTAGTTTGGGCGAACAGTTATGCTTATCACAGGATAGTACTAAGCATTGGTTGTACTCAAAGAGGCAATCACTGAAACACACACTCAAAGAATAAATTTGCAGACCAAGTTAGAAAAGTGACACTTATTTTTATATATGCTTTGAATCCAAGAACTTTGTTAAAGAGTAAGTACTGTTTTTGTTATGAATTTTCACAGGTAAGTAAAGTGCTCAAATCTGTGCGCCTTTACGCACAATGTAATTCTATGGAATGAAACGTCAGTGATAGATACAGTCAGTTTAAGGGGTTCACCGTCAGGGTTTGGAGTCATAGTGGGCCATTGTGCAAAGTACTACCAGCAAGGTGCTCGGATTTCACCGGGAGTAGTATGCTGGTAAGGTTGTAGCTGGGTGCTCTACAAGGAAGAGGGGCCACATGGAAACAGTCTGCACATGGGCACTTGGGGACAAGTCTGAGTGTTCCCTAACGGGGTTTGGGTCGCAAGGTGTTTTAGACCAAGGGGGACACAGTTGGTTCTTTGGTACCCGGACCAGGTGGCACGGTTGCATTTTGGTTAGAGAGGCTGGGCTAGTAGTGCACAAAGATGTTCCTCACAGTTAGAGGCCAACAGCTGGCAGGGGCAAAATCAAGACTGCTGGGCCCCTCAAGAAATGGGTCTCAGTGGTGCTGATGTCCCTTGACGGTTACTTGTTCCTGGTGCAGTGGGAATCTGGAATGGATTCTCACTGTCGGTGCTTGGTGCAGGGCATCTGATACCCCGGGGGTTGGTGCTGCATGGCTCCGGTTGGTCCTGGTGTCTTCACACTTGGTGGGGAGACAGATCTGGTCCTCCAGAGCACGAGTATCTTCTCCTGGTTGTCTGCAGCATTGGTCTGGCCAAGGAACTGCAGGGCGGTGGACCGGACTCTGCTTGTTGGTGCCTGTGGTCTGCAGAGAAGTTGCTCCTCTACTCCAAGGGAGACTGGTGACGATTTTCGAGGTGCTGGCAGGCTACCAGACAGTTTGGTAGTTCTCCAACTTACAGGATGAGTCACTCTGTTGTGATTGTCGAGAGAGTTGCAAGCAGGCGGAGTTTGGCGCCAAAAAGTCCCCACCTCTTTTGCTGTTCATGCCAAGCAGTGACTCTTCTTCATTCTTCTTCTCTTGATCCGTTGAATCTGAGTACATGGGTTCAAGGGTGCCACCTAAATACTCAATTTAGGGGCATTACAGGGAGTGACCAGTAGCAGCCAATGAGCTGCTTACCTTCAGGGTGACTACACCCTCTATAAAATCACTTCCGCTGGGATTTGGGCATAACCATGACCCTAGAATTCTAATTCCGTCCAAAACAAGATGGAGGAATTTGAAAAGTGGTGTCCACATCAGCTGGACCACCTTAGGGGTGGGACCGGCTTGATGTGGGCACACCTCCTAATCATATACATTTTTCCCACTGTCTTCCTGCCAAGAGTCAGGGCAGGAGGATGGTCTTCTATGCCATCTGGAGAGACCTGGGCAGTCGCATAACAAAGGCAACTGGACCTTTGCAGCTTCCCGCCCGGCAATGTCCATCCTGCCTGGACGACGTGATAACACTTCCGCCCACTTCAGGCTTTGTTCTTGGCCCCCGAAAGCACTGGCTCTCACCTAAGGAGGTCATACATCTTTTTATGGTGACTGTGCTGGATCAGACCAGTCAGTCCACACACTAGTAGTCAGTTAGGTTTTTAGGGAGTACCTCGAGGGTGCCCTCTGGGTGCATGTATCAATAAATCCTTCACTGGAATGAGTGGAGGTTTGTTAATACGAGATGTTTGACACCTAACATCCTTTAGTTTCAGCGATGCGATCATTTAGCTGGGGAACTCGTATTGACCTGTTTCCAGCACATGTATCTGAAATGGCTTCCCTGTCCACTGACTATGTCTAAGAATCCACAAAGACTTAGCAGGGGCATATCTGCTAATGCATTTATGACCTCCCATGTAATATAGTACACCCTGCCCTAGGGCTGGAAGGCCTTCTGGAGGGTTTATTTACAAATATCAGATGCAGTGGTGGGGGACCGGGCACATGGGGATGTGTGAATGGTCGTGTTTTCACTTCTGTCTGCATCAAGATATGCAGCCTGCCATGGCAGCACTGTGTGCATTTTGTGAGGGGTCCCTTAGGGTGACATAATTAATGCTGCAGCCCTTAGGGACCTTCTTTAATACCCCACGCTCTAGACACCAGGGGGACCATTTACTAGGGACTTTCAGAGGGTGCCAAAGTTCTTGCCAATTGGGGAAAAACTGTACAATTTTTGGGAAAGAAATCTGGCACTGGGGACCCAGTTTGCAGGAACCCAGTGCACTTTCAGTCAAAATCACATCAAATACCAACCAAAACATGCAGGCTAACCACGCCAAAAAGGTTGCGTTCCTACATTATAAAAACATAATCTTCATAACTTGCATATTTTGAATGCTTTTGAACAAGCATTACCTAAACAACTTCTCCACTATGAAACTAATACTTGAAAAATCATCTTGCAAGAGCAGAAGTCAATAGCAGTCAAGTCCAAATACCCTTCATGCAGTTTGGGGCATGCCATGAGCTACAAGTCACCATAAGTGTAGATCGTTCAATGTACACCACCAAGTTACTGTAGGGAATAAATTCACATATAGTAGTGCCAGATTTATACAGTAAGGGCCTGATTATGAATATCCAGTGAAGCTGGAAGTCCATAATTGTCACATCCAATATAAATCAGACTCAGGGGTGTTAAGAATTAATCAGATGGAATAATCATTGCATGTTCTGAGCTTTTGGGAAACAGAAAGTAGATTTTGGTTCTTACTGCATGTTACAGCAATCTGTGCCACTTATTCATGCCTAATAATTCACTAACTGTAATTCTCAGTATGGTGTTAATTTTATTCTCTGCCCACACAAGTAAGCCAGCACTGGTAAAAAGTACCATAAATGTAAAACACTAATCATGCAGCATAAGTGCCTTCTCAGAGGAAAGGCATCTTCTGTTGCCTTCAGTAGTAGTGAGTTGTATCTAGATGCCAGCTCTACAGGTAGAGAGGCTGTTTAAAGGCAAACGTAGAGGAATGGCCGTAATGGCCTATGTTAGTTTGGACTCATGCCCACTGAACAGAGATTTACAAAGCCAGTAAGAGGCTAGAACCCTTTATTGGGGATTCAGGCACCTTTGCCCTTAGGGCCATACCAGACGGAAAACATTACTACCTTTCTTTCAGTAGTCACTATCTAAAAATCCACAGCATATTGAGAAATGGTTCCTTAAGCTCCAGGAGTATCCCTTCAACATTGCCCACCTGCCCAGATCTCATAACTCGGAGACTACTTATTTTGACATCCTCGAGCTGCAGTGGTCACAGAAGCTGAGACTGTAGAAGAAGGTGGAATTTGTAAGTCATCTCCATTGAAGTGCGTCAATGAAATATTGAGTTGCCATCTAAGACACCAAGGCCCTCATTCTGATTCTGGCGGGCGGCTCCAGAATTCAGCCCTCCATAATAACGCTCCGCGGTCAAAAGACCGCGGAGGGTATTATGAGTTTTTCCCTGGGCTGGTGGGCGGTCTCCAAAAGACCGCCCGCCAGCCCAGGGAAAAACTCCCTTCCCACGAGGATGCCGGCTCGTAATCGAGCCGGCGGAGTGGGAAGGTGCGACGGGTGCTGTTGCACCCGTCGCGTATTTCACTGTCTGCAAGGCAGACAATGAAATACATTTTGGGGCCCTCTTACGGGGGCCCCTGCAGTGCCCATGCCGTTGGCATGGGCACTGCAGGGGCCCCGCGACTCCCCCTCCCGCCATCCGGTTCCCGGCGGGAGAACCGCCAGGAACTGGATGGCGGGAGGGGGAGTCGGAATCCCCAAGCCGGCGCAGCAAGCTGCGCCGGCTTGGAGGATTCCTTGGGGGCATCGGGAAACCGGCGGGAGACCGCCGGTTTCCCTTCTCTGACCGCGGCTAAGCCGCCGCGGTCAGAATGCCCCGCGGGACACCGCCGGCCTGTCGGCGGTGCTCCCGCGTGCCGCGGCCCTGGCGGTTCTATACAGCCAGGGTCATAATGAGGGCCCAAGTGTCTTTAATTGACATTAATTAAAAATTGTGGATACTCAGTGATAAACGAAATAGAGGTGTATATATTTAAAAAAACAATTTATTTCTCTTAGATCTTCCTTATTTTCTATATGTGATATGTGTTTTCCTATATATACTTCTATTTTAACACACTGTGGGATTAAAATCATATATTTCCTAAGCTTTTGTGGTAGTCTGTTTTGCCATAGTTTGGAGGATGGATATATGAATGTGATTCGTGTGAGATTGAATGTTGTGGAATGCTATTGGCTGTAGGGTTTATTGGTTGCTAAGGAGAGCATTTACAAATTTTATCATATGTGCCACATGGCAGACTTGTGAGATGCATAATGTGATTTAGTTCTTTACTTTCTGCCATTTTTCGTAGGCCATTAAGGTTTGAACAGTAGGTGAGAGGCCAGAAATAACATTTAAAATGCAGATGACAGCAACTCACTGCTAATGTTACATGAAAGCTCCTTGTAAAAACAAGCCTGCATGCTAAAAGGACATTATTAACCAGGGATAATGTGAGCAGCAGAAGCTGAACTGTCAGAACAGACCTTGAGAAGGGAAAACAACTTGCTGGCACCCCTCTTCCTGAGCCATTTCTCAGTCGAGAGGGTTTAGGAGAAGTACTTGTTATGGCTGGATTTGCACTGGCCACTTACCTATAGGTTACCAACATATTGCATTATGTACAAAACACTATTATACTGGCTCCTCTATTGGTAGTATATATGCAGGCTCTCAGGGATCTGGTATGGGATAGGATAACCTTGCCGCCAGGTCTTAGTGCCTACCGCAAGTGAGCAACATTCACTTTGTTCCCTGCTTTACTCATGCTATATATGTTTTACAATGCAAATGACAGCTTTAAAAAGAAGGAAAAATTGTGCTCAGATAGTACGCTTAAAGTTGTAAAACAAATTTAAAATAAAGGACAAACATCCCTACCATTTTACCCCACTAGTGCAGACAGCAAGCTACATGACCCTGGCTTATTCAGTACTGGTAAGGTGTCCATCTGTGTGCTACTTACATGGACGTCTGTGAATTTAGCCTTCCATTATATATCTTTTAGTGACATTTGTCCATAATTTCAGTACTTCCAGCTCGCATGACAGCTCACCATTAGAACATATTCTGGAAAGGCATAGTCTGGTAGTGAGAGGGACTTCTGAAATGTAAAGAATTAGCAGCACTTTAGGAAATCCTAGTGTTTTGCACAGATTCCTGAAGTGTTAATTGATTGTGGAGCCTGCACGTGCCTCCGCGGTGTATGAACACTGTCCAAGGAGTCATTTGCTGGTGGAGAGGACCACGCAAGTTGGAGTGCGCTAGACTAGGCTGGCTAGAGATTTATGAGGAGTTAGTCACAAACCAGACAGTAAAGTTTAGCTGGGTAATGGCAGCCAGTCTCATCTAGCTTGGTACCTGCTGACTCCAGTGGTTCTTCGTTACATCTCCTACATCCTTGTCTGCACTCATACACTGTCCCGGGGAGGGAATAGCAGGGTGCATAATTGCTTACCCAGACATTCTCTCCCATAGTTGATAGCCTTCCCAGCACTTTGGAAGAGATCTGTCTTGTGCTTGTTGCCTTCTTTGCTGCAGACATATGCAGCACAAGGCGGAAAGGCGAAGCCTGTCTGGTCTCACGCTACACACACACAACGAAGGGGAGCTGTTCAAGGGAGAGACAGGCAGAGGCAGATGCCCAACATCTCTAGAACTCAATGGTACTGCCATCCCCGTAGAAGCCCCAGTAGTTCCTGAGATAGCAGTAGTAAGATTTAACATCTGCAGATGAGAAACTCATATGAGAATTTGCAATGAAGTCGGTAATAGCTGCTAAGCTTTCCTACGTAGGCTAGGATTACTGTAATGCTTAGGGAATGGAATTTCTGATTTCTCTTAATCAGTTTGTTTGCTTCTTTTTTATGCCTTCTGTTGGCTCCATTCTCGATGCATGGCTGAAAATGTGTGTGCAGACCTGTGTATCCTCTGTAGGAACTAACTATTCTTGAAAGAGTATGAGGTTTGTAGTTTCCATTGATTTGATACCCCTGTCAGTGCATTAAAAATGAATACAGGAAATTTGTATTTTAAACAGTCACTGCCAATACTTGATCCTGATGCAGTTCAGGGGACAGTACAAGTCCATCAGCGACTATCAAGAAGAAGAGGTTACGTTATAATTTATTTGTAAATCACTCATAAGCAGATGTTTATTGGTGCTTTGAGAAGACCACCCTAAAGTCTAATGGTGAACAGGAAGAAAAAGGCAAATATGTAATTTCGAAAAAGCCAGATTTTCAGCTGGCATCTAAAACCAGATACATTCATTGTCGTCCCACAAACTCAAACAGAGAGAGATCCACAGTTTGGTATCAGCTATTAAAAAAAGCATGGTATCCACAAGTAACCATTCTAGTTGTGGCAAGCAAGAATTGTTTGCTGATCTGAGGGAGCATGATGGTTGACAGATGGAAAACGTATTTGCCAGCAAGGAGGGTGATCTGAAAAGTAGATCCTCAAGTACAAGTGTTGGTGCCTTAAAGGCTACCTGAATATGAATGGGAATCCAGAGTAAAGACTACAGCTACTGGTAACCTGCGATCTTCTGGTAGTTTATGTATGCCCTCATGCAACAGCGTTCTGAGCAAGTTCCAGTTGACAAAGTTTTGTTTGGTGATTCAAGGTAGATTGAATTAGCTTAGTTAAGACTGGACTGAATGGTGTTGTTCACTACTGGAAAATGCAAAGAGGATCAGAAAGGGACAGCCTTTTTTTGAGGCAGTAGTGGGTGAAATAGGTGCAGGCCAGTCCCATTTTGTGACTGATGAAGTGGAGGCAGTTAAGATTTCGATTTTGGTAAGGTTCATTTTGAGGACGTTGAGGGTGAGAGCCTCTAATAGATGTCTTGTCTTTTGATTGTGAAACTCTTTTACACCAACTAGGTTAAATATAAGCTGATTATGGTCCGCGTATATGTAAAAGAATACCCCCTGCTTGGTGGAGTAATTAGGCAAGGGACTGCGTGTACATGTTAGTAGGAGCAAGAGTATCGACCCTTGCACGACCTTGCAGTCAGTGTTCTATGCCTTCGAAGAATACAGGGAAAGGGTGACCATTTGTGATTTCCCTGAAATGAAAGATTTCATCCCATTCAGGAGCTGATGCTCCCTGGTTCTTTAGCAGGATGTTGTGTTATCAGTGGGATCTAATACAGTTGGCAAGTCTAGGATGACTAGAATGCAGGTTTATCTTTTATCAGTTAGGTGGCAAAGATCTTGGAGAGCTGATAGAACTTCCAGCTCACTGCTGTGACCATATGAAAGCCTTCTAGTTGCCTGACCATTAGGTCAGTAGATTCTGCAGAGTTGTGAAGCTGGCACATGACTTCTTATTCCAGAATTTTGCACATTTAAGGGCACAATAAGATGGGTCTAAGATTGCTCACGTTGACTCCAAAGGCGGGCTTCTTTAGCAGAGATATCACTAAAACTGTCTTTCAGAGATCTGGAAAAATGCCATGATTTAAGGGGGGGTCGCAGAGAAAGTCAGGAGGTTGTCACTTGAGGTTAAAAAAAATGTCTTTAGATGCCTTGCTGTTATCAGATAATTTAAGAATGATGAAGGGCTGCTGTTAGTTATGGGCTGCAAGAGTTCTGTGACAGGTGAGGGAATTTACCACAGAAGGCTGTGTGCAGTTATCTTTATTCAGTACACCCTAGCCACAGCTCAATCAAGCAGTTTGCTGCTTGTCATCACAGTTCCCTCAAAGCCAACCACAGAGTTTCAGAGCATGTGCTCAGAAAAAAACAAGTGTCACTGAAAGGTGAATTTAGGAAGATTCATGTTTATTTTAGAGCTAAACTGTAAAGGATATGTAAAAGTTAGAATCTATGTACAACAGTGAAATACTGTAATAATGACCTTCAAAATGAGAAAGCTGGGAAGTAAAACAAAAATACACTTGAAAAAACTCAACAGTGAAATAAACAACTTGTAGCATTTGTAAGAGACAGAACAAGAGAGATTACAATAATTTTACAACAAAACCTAATAGGTGATGTAGTTCTTTAAATGTCTAGGTGTGTGAGTTAAGCGAACACTCACTTTACATGGAGCATCTCTTAGAAATTCTCCAACCATGCTCCCACCCACCTGTCCATTGTATTTTGTATTCTGAAAGTTACTATTCCCAGATTTGTGTTCAGATGTACTGGAAATTCTAGTATTAACACCACAATTATTGAATGTAACTACTCTCCCTAGGTTCCAGATGTTACCAGCATTTCAGAAACATTTAAGTTCTTTCATGCGCTTTGTAAAATTTGTCTACTATTCATTTCCAATTGGGCTTTTAATTTTTTACCCAATCTCCAACTTTCAAATCTGTTAGTTTTGTGTGATGATTCTCATAATCTTTCCTTTACTTTTGAAGTCCTACCTCTCTGCTTCTATGACTGCTGGTTATCAAAATTAATTCAGCCCTTCTACGACTTCATCCAGGCTGGAACCAGTTTTGAATTTGGATTCCGTCCCCTTAGCAGCTCAAAATGTGATTTATCTGTTGTTTGAAGAGGTCTTAAGCAATAAGTATTCACTCTCCTAAATAATTTGTTATTACAATTTATACTATTTGGTGTAGCAAGTTGGATCCCTTCTTTATTAAACCTTTTTACTGCCTGTTGATCTCAGTTTGGTATAGATCGCACAGGTGATGTTTGATATCATTGCTCTCTATTCTTTTATTTCTTTTGTACAAAACTGTGCCCTTTTAGCAGAGAGAATGGAGGATGGTTAGCCCTCCAACTCAAAAGTCTCTTCAGTAAACTTTATTATGCTTCTTGAGCTAATGTCAGAGACTATTTTCATTTCTGCCTACCAGGAATATAAAGATCCAACAGAACTATTATATACAGTGTGTTTACTTCTTCAGCCAATGTACCTATGATGTAAATAGCCAGATCCCTCTAGGCCTCAATTTGAAGTTTGCAGGAATGCATCAGAGGTTTCCTAGTGACCAAAAGTTTATCACTGTTGTTGCAGAATGAACAATCTATGATTAATCATTTTCTCTAAATAGCCATATGAGGGCACAAGAAATCATGTCCAAGTCTCTCTTTGGTTTTACAAAATATTTTTTGTGAGCTTTTGTCACAGGGCCCTTTCCTCGGGATCTGCACGCTGCTGAACAAAAGGCCCATCTCCTGGCATCACCAACTCAGAAAGCTATCAGAGCACAGAGTTATGATGAAGCCAGCCGGGGGGGGGAAGGGAATTAGGGTAGGGAACTGGAGGGAGAGAGATCTGAAACGAAACTGTTAGAACAAATATGCATATACTCAATCACAACAGTATAAACTCACCAGTAGACTCTTGAATAAAGGCGTCTCCGTGGTGTAAAATTGAGATCCTTTGTGAATTGGGCATAGCCCCTTCTTTGAATCATGGGACAAGAACTAACTGCAACCTCTGAACATAGAGATGGCAAGAGCTTTGGACTATGGTCATACTCTGAATATCAATCATGTAACAATTATGCATTCATAACATAAACGTTTGATCTCAGCCTAGAAATTCTCAAAGACTTAAATATGTATCTCACATATTATGCTTCCCAAAAAACAATGAAACTATAATTTGCTTATCTCCAAAACGTTTTCACATTTACTACTAAGGCCTAAAAGTTTTACTCATTGAACTTGAAGCGCTTTGTTCGTTGGGCAGAAGCGCCTTGTTCGTTGTTCATGAAACGCTTTGATCATCATACATGAAGAGCTTTATTCATTATGCCAGAGAGCGTTTTTACTTGCTTTGTCTGAAGCGCTGTGCTTGTTGTGCTAAGGGGCGTTTTACTCATGTGGCCTGGAGCATTTTGATCCTCGTGCCAAGACCGCTTTACTCATGTGGCCTGAAACGCTTTCATTGTCATGCCAAGGGCGCTTTACTCTTGTGACCTGAAGCGCTGTGCTCGTTGTGCTAAGGGGCGTTTTACTCATGTGGCCTGAAGCGTTTTGATCCTCGTGCCAAGACCGCTTTACTGATGTGGCCTGAAACGCTATGATTGTTATGCCAAGGGCGCTTTACTCTTGTGACCTGAAGTGCTTTGCTCATTGTGCTAAGGGGGCGCTTGACTCATGTGGCATGAATCGCTTTGACCGTCGTGCCAAGGTCGCTTTACTCGTGTGGCCTGAAACGCTTTTGATTGTCGTGCCAACGGCGCTTTACGCATGTGGCCTGAAGTGCTTTGCTCGTTGTGCTAAGGGGGGCTTTACTCATGTGGTCTGAAGCGCTTTGATCATCACGCCAAGGCAGCTTTACTTGTTTAGCCTGAAGCACTATTATCGTCGTGCCAGGAGCGCCTTACTCTTTGGACTGAAAGCGCTTTGCTCGTTGTGCTAAGGGGCGCTTTACTCATGTGATCCAAAGCGCTTTGATCGACGCGCCAAGGCCGCTTTATTCATTTGGCCTGAAGCGCATTTATCGTCGTGCCAGGAACGCTTTACTCTTTGGACTGAAAGCGCTTTGCTCGTTGTGCTAAGGGGCGCTTTACTTTTGGAAGTATTGACTCCCTACAAGATTGGGATCATCAAGACTCTACCGCTACGAGTACGACATACTCATATCTGAATTCACCATGGAAACAAGGATACTCCGATTTGCTGTCAATCTGCCATTCAGGAAATCTGCTCTTCTTCAGAGGAACCCCCACGAGGCCTGACTGCATCGAAGTCTTCAAAATAGTGAGCAATGTGCTTGGGTGTGGCTGGGCTTTATAGGCCTGCCACACCCCAAGATGGCCGCTGCCTCTTAATACCTGGGAATTGTAGTCCATTCATAGAATAGCACTAATAAGTGCATCTTGTCCACCAATGTCTTGACCCTGCAGCTACATGAGCTTTACCACAGGGCAGGTGACGCTGATAACCACTTCTAGAACAAGAGGGGATGGCAAATGGTGCGCATGAAGTGCTGCAAATACGTGCAGTGGATTTTCGGGCGGGACTTGAACCGCACACAGCCTCATTCCTGACATTACACCCCTCTCCCAAGCGCAGTCCAGGGCCTGGCTTATAAGGATGGAGGAGATGAAAGCGTTGCACCAAACTTGGTGTATGGACATGTCTTGCATGTTCCCATGAGTCATTTTCCGGTCCGTATCCCTTCCAGGACACTAAGGGGGTCATTCCAACCCCGGCGGGCGCCGCCCGCCGGGCGGAGACCGCCAGAAGCCCGCACCGCGGTCAAATGACCGCGGCGGTCATTCTGACTTTCCCGCTGGGCGGGTGGGCGACCGCCAAAAGGCCACCCGCCCAGCGGGAAAGCCCCAGCAACGATGAAGCCGGCTCCGAATGGAGACGGTGGAGTTGCTGGTGTGCGACGGGTGCAGTGGCACCCGTCGCGATTTTCAGTGTCTGCTAGGCAGACACTGAAAATCATTATGGGGCCCTGTTAGGGGGCCCCATGACACCCGTTCCTGGCGGTTTTTACCGCCAGGACCAGGATGGCGGGAAGGGGGTCGGAATCCCCATGGCGGTGCTGCGAGCAGCGCCGCCATGGAGGATTCTTTGGGGCAATGGTAAACCGTTGGGAAACCGCCGGTTGCCCTTTTCTGACCGCGGCGGTAACAGAATTGCCCATGAAGCACCGCCAGCCTGTTGGCGGTGCTTCCGCGGCACTCTGCCTTGGCGGTTTTCAACCGCCAGGGTCAGAATGACCGCCTAAGTACCAAAAGGAAAACCCACAATATCTGGAGTCTAAGATAGATCGCAACTCATACTCCCAATGACCTTGGACTAATAGAGGAGCAGTTTGTGTGACACTTGAGGGCGAAGCAGGTTTAAGAAGTGAAGTGTGAAACACCGGATGAATTTTCAAAGACAATGGCAATTTTAGTTTATATGTTACATGGTTCACTTGTCTCAGAACTTCATAGGGCCCTATGAATCTTGGATGAAACATATTTTTAGTTTTGAATAAAAAGTTTTTCGTGGATAACCAAACTCTATCTTTGTATACTGAGGACCAGGCTGGTGTTTTTTGTCATATTGCATTTTATATTTTGTCTTTGCTTGGTGTAGATTTGTTTGCAATTGTGAATGTACCTTTTTCATGTGTGTTAACATGCCCATGACTGCTGGAGTGGTTTGAGTAGAAGTAGGTAGTGTAACTGGCAAAATGTGCAGATGACGCCCATATAAACCATAGAAAGGAGTTGAGTTTATTGAAGAGTGGTGAGAGTTGTTATAAGCCAGTTCTGCAAGCCACAAGAGATCCAGCCAGGTTTTAGGAGACTTTGTTGCATAACATCGGAAGTATTGTTTGAGAGTTTGGTTCAGTCTCTCTTTGTTTGACCCTCCGTTTGTGGATGATAACTAGTGGATAAAGTCGAAACAGTTTGTAAAGCCTTGCACCATTGCTGCCAAAAACGTGCAGAAAATTGTGTACCTCTATCAGAGAGGATGACTCTTGGGAGTCCATGAAGGCGAACAATGTTTTCTAAGATGATAGTTGCTAAGGTGTCGGATGTTGGGAGACCTTTACATGCAATGAAATGAGCATATTTGGTAAGACTATCTACCACCACTAAAATGGTTGAAAATTGCTTTATTTGAGGAAGACCAGTAATAAAATCCATAGAGATATGTTCCCATGGATGATTGGGAACGGGTAGAGGTATCAATAGACCTTTAGGCTTGCTATGTTTGCTTTTGCATCTTGAACATACTTCACATGATTGTAGCATTTGCTTTAAGTCATGAACAAATGAAGGCCACCAAAAATACCTTTTCATGAGTTCTAGTGTTTTTGAGGACCTGGATGACCTGCCAGAGGATGACTATGCAACCAATGAAAAGCTGTCTCTCTTAACTCCTCAGTAGGCAGGAATACTCGAGATTCGTGTAGAGGTAGGCCTTGTTGAATGGACCTTTCGGTGTCTTGTTGTAACCACTCTTGCCACTTGGTGATGTGAAAATGATTACGAATGAGATCAAAGAACTTCTCTGCTGCTATTAAACACAACACATTTGAAGGTGTTATAATAGGCATGGGTTTTTGTTCAGTATGTGTGATCGAAGAATCTTGTCTAGACAACACATCGGCCTTATGATTATCTACTCCTGGTCTAAAAGTCACTATGAAATCAAATTCTGCAAATAATAACATCCATCTCAGTTGCCTGGGAGTTAGTAGCCCGGCAGAGCTCATAAACTGTAAGTTTCTATGGTCAGAGTATACAGTTATGGTGTGCTTTGCTACCAATAGATAATGTCTCCATACTTTGTAAGCATTGGAAATTGCAAGCATTTCTTTTTCTGCTATGGTGTAATTCTGTTCTGCTTCATTCAGTTTTCTTGACACATATGCTGTGGGATGCAACTGTCCAGTTTCTCGGTGACGTTGGGACAGGATGGCCCCAACAGCGACATCAGATGCATCGGCATCCACAATGAATGCTTCCTCCACATTGGGATGAGCTAGAATGGGAGCTGAAATAAAGGCCTTTTTTAAGTCATGAAATGCTTCCTCTGTCTCTTGGGACCAGTTGAAGAATGCATTTTTCCTTAGCAATTTGGTAATTGGTGCTACCTTTTGGGAGAAGTGATGGATGAAGCGTCGATACAAATTCGCAAAACCCCAAAAACATTGGATGTCGTACTGATTTTGGTGTGGGCCTTTCTGATACAGCTTGAATTTTTCTTTCTATCATTTGCATGCCGTCAGGTGTTAAAATGACTCCCAAAAATTAAACCTCTTTGGTATGGAATTCTCATTTACTTAATTTGCAAAACAAATGATGGTTTTGTAGAGTTTGTAATACCTTTTTTACATGTTCTTCATGTACTTCTTCAGAGTTTGAGTAGATCAATATATCGTCAATATAAACGATGACTAAGATGTCTAGGTATTCTCTCAGAACATTGTTTAGGAAATATTGGAAAGCTGCTGGGGCATTACATAGACCAAACGGCATCTCTAGATACTCAAAGAGACGATAACGAGTCTTAAAAGTTGTTTTCTACTCATTTCACTCTTGAATTCGAACTAGGTGATAAGCTCCCCATAAATCTAGTTTGGTGTAAATAACGGCGGATTTTACCTGGTCTAACAAGACTGGTATGATAGGTAGTGGATATTTATTTTTAACAGTGATCTTGTTTATTGCTCTAAAGTCAATACAAGGTCTCAATTCGCCATTAGCTTTGGGTACGAAAAACAGCGGAGAAGCCGCTGGAGATCGTGATGGCCGAATTAGCTCGTTGGCTAAGCATTGACCAAGGTATTCTCGTAGTACTTGATTTTCTTTCTCTGATAATGCATAGATTCTACAATTTGGTATATTGGCGCCGGGTACAAGGTCGATCTGACAGTCGTACGGGCTGTGAGGTGGTAAGGAGCTCGCTTTCTTTTCACAGAAAACGTCAGTATATTCTGAATACTGTGGTGGCAGATCAATTTCCTTCTCGACTGCAGTAGCAATAGAGTGTTGAAGATTTCCTTCTTTGTCTTGTCTTGGTTGAAGACATTTTTTTAAACAAGAGGAAGAAGAAAAACGCAAAACCTGGTTGCGCCAGTCTATGCATGGATTGTGTAACATTAACCATGGCATTCCTAAGATAAAACCATAATGGGGTGCTTGGATTATATCGAAGCGAATTATCTCACAGTGGTTCAGATTCCCATCATCTTTGCAAATCATTTGCATTCGTGAGGTTTGTTTAGTAACGGGGCCTCCTGCCAATTCACTACCATCAACTGCATAAACAACTTCAGGAACCTTTTTCTTGACACTGGGTATATGCAAGTTTAATGCAGTTTGTTAGTCCACAAAATTTCCTGTTGCCCCTGAATCAATTAGAACTTGTACATTATGCCTTTTCCCCTGTACAGTCAGTTGTGCTAGAATTCGAAAATGTTTGACATAACGATTTGTGCAAGAACACACTGAAGGGATTGTTAATTTGCCCAAGAGGTCCCCTTTTGTTTTTTCTTGGGCACTTTAGTTTTCCTGTGAATTTTCCAAAGCAATCGCTATCTTTTTCTTTGTCACAAATGTTGGATCAATTTTTCCTTTGGGTTTCTTTTGACATTCCTTTACGAAATTACCCTTTTTTCCACAATACAGACACTGTCCATTTCTTTGCTGCATGTCTTTCTCCTCTTTGGTCAATGATGGGCGAACAGTTCCGATATCCATCGGTTCTATAATAGGATCTTCGGACAGCTGAAGGTGCCTGGACCTTTCCATTCGCCAGTTGGGGTTTTCCCATTTTTTCCTTACTCCTTTTCTTTCTGCGAGTCAATGATCTAGCTGCAGGGTTAGATCAATACAATCTTTACAAGTTTTCGGTTACGGTTCAACTTGGGCCAACACGTCTTTCAGTTCATCTTTTAGCCCTTGATAAAATACTGCTGACCTTTTTTCCTCTGGCCAAGTGGTTTCTACTACTAACCGGTTGAAGTGTGCCAAATACGCTATCAAGTCTTTGTTTCCTTGGAGTAATTCTAGTAACTCTTTGTCTGAAGACATAGTTATTGCACGCCTGTCAAATAACTTTTCAAATTATTCTACAAAACGACGCCAATTATACAAAAGGGGACTGTCTAATCGGACTAAAGGCACTGCCCAAGTAGCTGCATCACCATTCAGATAGGATATAAGGAATGCAATTCTAGATTGTGTGTCCGGAAAAGCACTGCGACGACACGTAAAATGTAGTTCCACCTGTGTGAGAAAAACTTGAACCTTATTGGGGTCTCCAGAAAACCTTTCTGGTGCAGCTAGAGGAATCTGTGTTGGCACGTTCACAGCTATGTTAGTGGGTGTGGAAAGCGTAGGACGAGACTCAGATTCAGAACCATCCACCTTACTCTGTAACTGGGTTACTTTGTTAACTAAATAGGCTTTGCTCGTTGTGCTAAGGGGGCGCTTTACTCATGTGGCATGAAGCGCTTTGACCGTCGTGCCAAGGTCGCTTTACTCGTGTGGCCTGAAACGCTTTTGATTGTTGTGCCAAGGGCGCTTTACAGGTGTGGCCTGAAGCGCTTTGCTCGTTATGCTAAGGGGCGCTTTACTCGTGGTCCGAAGCGCTTTGATCATCGTGCCAAGACAGCTTTACTCGTTTGGCCTGAAGCGATTTTATCGTCGTGCCAGGAGCGCTTTACTCTTTGGACTGAAAGCGCTTTGCTCGTTGTGCTAAGGGGCGCTTTACTCATGTGATCCGAAGCGCTTTGATCGTCGCGCCAAGGCCGCTTTATTCATTTGGCCTGAAGCAATCTTATCGTCGTGCCAGGAGCGCTTTACTCTTTGGGCTGAAAGCGCTTTGCTCGTTGTGCTAAGGGGCGCTTTACTCTTGGAAGTATTGACTCCCTACAAGATTGGGCTCATCAAGACCTTACTGCTACGAGTACGACTTACTCGTATCTGAATTCACCATGGAAACAAGGATACTCCGATTTGCTGTCAATCTGCCATGCAGGAAATCTGCTCTTCTTCAGAGGAACCCCCACGAGGTCTGACTGCATCGAAGTCTTCAAAATAGTGAGGAATGTGCTTGGGTGTGGCTGGGCTTTATAGGCCTGCCACACCCCAAGATGGCTGCTGCCTCTAAAAACCTGGGAATTTTAGTCCATTCATAGAATAGCACTGATAAGTGCATCTTGTCCACCAGTGTCCTGACCCTGCAGCTACATGAGCCTTACCACAGGGCAGGCAACGCTGATAACCACTTCTAGAACAAGAGGGGATGACAAGTGGTGCACATATGTGCCGCAAATCCGCGCAGCAGAGTTTCGGGCGGGACCTGGACCGTCCACAGCCTTATTCCTGACAGCTGTCTCAATTAATTTCTCTTTTATTTTCTCTGTAGGAATGAACTTTGCACCATGGAATAGACAACCATTGGTTTCTGCTGACTTGTCTCTGATCATCCAGTAGGACCTAATTCTATCCCAGACTTTAGCACTACGTGTCTACTCTTTCATACTCATCAACCTTACTTTTGCTAGAATCTCATCATTCTCCAATTCCCTTTTCCAATCTGTTTCTGTAACTATACCATTTGTTACAACTCGTACTGTCTCTGTGAGTGATTCCTCTTCTTCCATTGCTTCAATTTCAGTTTCCCAAAGAGATGCTTCCGACACCAACCTAGATAGATAGTCTGCTGCCTTGTCATTAATTCCTGATAACTATTCTGCTTTAAAGGTGAAATCTTGTAAATTAATGACCCACTTTCTGATACGGCTGAAGATAAAATCCAGTCCCTTTTTCCAAAATATTTCCTTGAGAGGCTTATGGCCCATTCTTATCTTAAATGTGCTGGCCCAATAAATATCTTGAGCCCAGAATAGCGCCATGGCTTCCTTCTTGATTACGGAATAATGCACGTTTGTACTTTTCAAGGGTCTAGAAGCAAAAGCTATAGTTCTTTGCAGTACTAGGTGGTATCAGTGGTGATGATAATTTTGTTCATAAGGACAGATTTTCCTAATTTGGGAGCATGTCTCAAACTGTTCTTTATATCCTGGAACTCTTCTTCGTGAGCTCTAACTGATTCAAATGCTACTCTACTTTTCATCAGCATTGTCATCTTGTAGGTCTTGCTTGCAAGATTCCTGCTAAATATACTATAAAATTCAATCATTCTAAAATAAAAGATTATAGTTCCTCTTTATTTTTAGGGGCACAAGATCTTTCTTGGGTTCTGTTGCCTGTGCACTGATTCTGTGCTCTAAATATGTGATCTCTTCACAACCAAATTTACATTTGCAAATTTTTACAGTAAGCCCATAGTCTTTGTGAATTTCTCTAGCACTAATTTGACTCTTTTATCATGTTTCAGTTTTATGACTGCAAACCATTACCTCATCCTGATAGTAGAAAATACCTGGTATGCATTCCAACATAGAGGTCAGGGCCCTTTGAAATACTGATGCTGCTGACACCAAACCAAATGGCATACATGTTAACCTGTATTCTATCATTGGTGTAAAGAGGCAGTGAAATTTACTTCTCTATTTAGAGTTCGCAAGTCAACACACAATCTTATTTTATTGTCTGGTTTTTGTGCAATGACTATTGGGGGAAGCCATTCCAGAGCTTCTAACCTCTCATTGGTGTCTAGATTAAACAATTTTTCTATGTTTTTCCTTCAGAGCATTACATATGCCTACAGGCAGACTTCTGGCAGTTGAAGCTACCAAAACTATTCCTTCCTTTTCCTTTATTTTGTCTCCATATGTTTTGAGGCACCCGCATTTCTCACAGAAAACGTCTGGGCATTCAATCTTAAACTCTGAACCATCATGCACAAACTGTATCTGGATTTGGGGACATGCATTGGGATCCAAATATTCACCAACGTCTTTTTGAAAAGACAAGTCTAAGATTATGGCCCTCATTATGACGAAGCCGCCCGCCAAAATCTTACCGCCGGGCAGCCGCCAATGCAGCCGCACTCCCGCCGCGGTCATTATGAGATCCCCGCTGGGCCGCAACATAGGAGCCGGCTCCAAACGGAGCTGGCGGTGTTGCGGCCGTGCGACAGGTGCAGTTGCACCTGTCGCGCTTTTGCAGACAGTGAAAAGCTGCATGGGGCCGTGTCAAGGGGCCCGCGACTCCCCGTACCACCAGCCTTTTCCTGGCGGTTCAAACCGCCAGGAAAAGGCTGGCAGTCGGGGACTCGCAATCTCCTAGGCAGAGCTCACTGCCCAGGCAGATTATCACCACCGGGGCAAATGTGGCGGGAAACCGCCGGCCCCGGCGGTGCGACAGCGGTGCTTCCGCCACGGTCAAAATACCCAGGATTGCACAGCCAGCCTGTTGGCGGTGCAATCGCCAAAAAGACCGCCAGGGTTGTAATGACCCCCATTGCCTCCGTTTACTGACACATATATCTTTGAGTGTGCCACTCTATTTTTAAACTTTATTTCCCCTTGAAAATAATCCTTCATTTTAATAGATTGACCCCCATAACCTCCCCTCTGTATATACTTGTCATGCAGGCTGACTTTGTTTTTGAAACCTACAACAAACACTTCTTCTGATATTGTTGCCAACCTTGAACATGGCTTTTTTATCACAGCCTTAGGATTTCCTGGATGTGTGTTGTTTATTTATAACACAATCTTGTCACATATTTCTTTGACATTGTGACTGAAATTTTTGTTAAATAGCTTTTGACTTCTACAACATACCATATTATGTCCCTTTTTCCCCACACTTACTGCCACAAACTGCCAGGCAGGACAGTCTTTGGAATTGGCCATGTGTCCTGTCGTTACACACGTGCAGCACTATCCCTTGAAGGTATATTCACCTGTCTTGGCGTTTTCCTTCTTTTTCTATTTGACCACATTTACCTGTCATTTGTCTACAACGGTTACATTTGCTATTTCTCTTTTTGCCTCTTTCACATACACTAGCATATTTTCCACATGTTTTATAACTATAAGAACTTCATTCAAAGGTGCATTGTCCTTCAACCACAATTCTTCTCTTATTCTAGCGATAGTACAGGTTATTCAGAATTGGTCATGTATGTGCTCATCTCTTGCTGCTCTAAATGTACATTTAGCAGCCAATTTTCTTAGTGATCAGACAGAATCTTCTATTGTTTCACCTTCTTTCTTTGCTCTTTTGCCAAAGTGATACCTTTTCAATATTGTGTTAATACGTGGAAGGATATTATTATCTGTGTTTTTAAATGAAAATTTCAAATGCATTTAACCTACTTGATTCTTCCCAGCCTAACTCATGTAAGTGTTACAACATTTCCTGCCCTTCCACACCCAAACGGAGTAGAAAGAGTGCTACTTAATTTCAAATCCTACATTTGGTCCACATACGCTACATAGTTATCAAAAACCTTTTTCTATTTGCTCCATACAGCGGGAGGGTCACCTAGATGAACTATAAAGAATGATGGAGGGGTTATATTCTGCATAGTGTTTCCTCTTTTGTGAACTATAAAGGTAAAATATACTCAAGGGAGTTTTGTTTTCTTACATAAGGGCCAGCTGGCTAACTCCCTGCTAATGTCAAAAGTGCAGGTAACAAACTCCACACGTCTGAGGAGCTGCTTGCATGAGTCTTGAAAGTGGAAATACGAAAGCAGTGAAAACATTAATGTCTCTGTGACCAATTACCAAATTGTATTAATATGAAAAACACAAATATCCAAAGGCTTAAGGTGTTCGTCACGATCCACAAGGTGAATAAGCATTTGAGTAAAGGAAATAATTTCTCCAGATGTTGGTCCAAACAGCAGATTAAAGCTGAAGGGAAACTTATCACAGTACCTTCAGGTCAAGGATTCTGACACTGGACCAGCCACTGTTGGGGTGTCCCAATTCTTATCCCATCCTCTTCGCCAGTGTGACAGGTGATGGAATTCACCACAGGGGGGGCGTGTGCAGGTATCTTCAGTCTTTATTCAGGACACCCCAGCCACAGCTCAGTCAAACAGTTTGCAGCTTGTCATCACAGTTTCTTCAAAGTCAACCTGAACATTCTATAGTGTGTGTTCAGGAGAAACACAGAAAGGGGAACATAGGAAAATACCAAAAGTTCCTCTTGTGTAATTTATGAGAAAGAGTTTAAGTGGCACTCTATCTGCAAAATAGATCTAAACGGCGAAGTGGGCATAGGAATTGAATCATTAATGATGGAGTTTTGGATAGTATATTTTTTTTCTCTGATTGGAAAAAGTCAATATTGTCACAAATTGCTTGTGATGGTGATATTTCAAAATTTATAGCTGCAGGTTGTTAACGTTTTGTGGTACACTGAGGACATGGGCAGTAGTCTACTCCCACTATGACAGCGTGCCTGGTGATCCCTTCCAGGTCACAGAACAGTTTCTTGCCATTGCCTTACCAGGGACAGGCCTAGCCGTCTGTGCACAGTCTAGGTTTGCAAAGCGCCATGGCCAAAATAAGTCAGAGTACTGGTTTCACGTGCAGTTGAGCACTCCGGCAGGGGTACACACCTGTTTAGAGGACAGGCCCGCCCCATCAAATGTAAATCTGGCCATCATCTGCATGCATTTGAAAGTACATGTAGTACTGATCAAGAATTTGAGTCAGTGTCAGATTGCAGATGTTGAGGAGCAGCAGTAAAAGCACTCTGTAAGAGGATGACATTAAAGATCATGTTCTTACTTCGTGTCTTTGATTGAAAAGAGAATTGAATCCATTCCAAGACCAGACCAGACCAGACTCCCAGTCCCGTTCTTTCAACCTCTACAATAAAATATTGGGTTAGCCATCCTATAGGTTGCTTAAAGGCCAAGCAGTATCATAGCAGCTTGTTGGTCTTCAAGGGTGAGGACTAGATCTCAGATGTTGGCCGGAGCCAACTGTGTCCCCGTATGGTCTGAATACACATTCCAAGTCATGAAGGATGTTGTTTTATTTCACTTGTTCTTGTGGTTGTGTGGTTATTTCCATGTATGGGAGGTTGGAAATTCTTCAGTAGTTAAAATCAGTGGATCGACCATTGATTTTATTCATGATTACGGTTTCATTTACAAGTTTCATTGGGTTGGGGACCCAGCTTCTTAGTCTGGCGGTGTTAATCATCTTTATGGTGTCGACTATGAGGAAAGGGAGACTTTTGTCATACAAGCTGTCATGCATGCTTGCACTTGCAGCTAAAAAAAAATTTATGGGCTAGGCTGGAAACTACCTCTTTTGCCAGGATGGAAAGAGCATGTAAAGGAAGATGGGCAACCCAGTAACCCCTTAAAGCCTGGGTATCTGTAATATGGAAGGTAATTAATTCCTTCTGATAAACCTATGGTTTGAACTCAATGGAATACTCCCCTTCATTATAAATTTTACCTTACGCATAGGACTGAAAGTGGGGGTTGGTGTGCCGGGTAGAGCAAGTGTGGGTTATTTGCAGTTGAATCTCACATGTTCGGTGTTTTTAGAACAGTCTTGTGTTGCAGTATCCTTACATATAATTATTAAACATTGTCTGTTTTCATTAATATTTTGGACGTTCTGGTCTGCATTACTAAAAAAGATACTTATATAACTTTGTTAAGCCATGCACGTTCAACAGTCCTGCTAACTTCTCAAAAACATTTCTTAGGTTTGCTATTTGGTGCAAAGGAACACTTCAGGTCACACCGTCTCAATATGGTTATAAATTACACCATGCAAATAACTGTACAGCAGCAGAGCATACTAGAAAGTGTTTTATTTGTACATTTTCGCCTATTGGGATTCAGCACCTATAAGGAAAAACGTTTGGGGTGGGATGCTTTAACAAATGAACTACAAGTCATCAAGTAACCTCTGATAATGTACATGCCCCTCAGACAGTATTAAGGTGCTGTATGACCCTTCCGCTTCTATCAGGTGGCAAGTTCCTGAGAAGTTGTGTCTTTGCTAGATTGATGTCTGTTAATTCACAGGAGCCAGTGCAGAGGCCTGCGGCAGCCAAAAGGTCTTGGTGATGTAAGTGAACTAAATCAATGCTGGTGAGTAGTCTCTTTCAACTAGACAGGCTCATCGTAACTGGATTCCACCATGCTGCATCATCTGAGGTTGCTTTCAGCACCAAGAGCCACACGATGTCGAACGAAATCAGAGTTTCCCCCTTTTATGGGACGCCTGCATCCATCTCCCTGCTGCTCTTGAGCACTGCTGTTTTGCCCTGAGTTTAGACTCTCCCCTTCCCCTTGCAGATTTCCTAATTTGTGCTCAGTACTCAAGCCAACATGCGTGAGTTAATGCATGAACTGGCTCTCAATCCTGCCTCCCCATCACCCAGTTGAGACATATCCATCCTTGTTGCTTTTTGAAAAAAATCCTCTTCATTCAAAAATTGAAAACGGAAGCAGTTCTGCAAGTCTGATTAAAAAGTATTACTTTTACAAGGCATTTTCTAATTGGCGCTGTACGGGATCTGAGGCACATGCCAGAGGTGGTAATGCAGATAGTCATCAGATTTTTTCACTTGCACTGTGCTGTCATCTGAGGCAAGAGGTAGATGTGTCTGCTGAACTGTCCATAATTAGCAAGAGGTGTCCTACTGAACATCTCACCTGAGAGGTGGTCACTCAATGCTTCCAAAACTCGATACCACACCAGTTGTGACCTTCTCAGTGATGTGTAAAATATTAATTTTTTAGACAGTGCCCCCCTTTTCTCCTGGATGCATCTCTACCTGAACACTTCAACATTACTCTTCCTCTTTCTTCAGTCTTGTCAAATTCACTTAATTTTGAGGTCATCGGAGATCAGAAATTACTCAAGGGCAAGGACAGTTTGCACTTCTGCTGCCTGTGCAGTATGTGTTTTTTGTGTGAGTGACAATCGTTGTGCTGATGCTGCATTTGAGGTACTTGGGGCCACATGTACGAAGCCTTTTTCTGGTCACAAAACAGCCAGATTCACATAATTGGGCCGTTTGCGACCAGAATGTTTTTTGGTGATGTACAAAACCCAATGTTGTGATTCAGTAATTTTTTACCGAATCGCAACATGGGTTAGCGATTTGGCATTAGGAAGGGACGTCAAGGGCATCCCTTCCTAATAGCGACTTGCAGTGGCATGTATGAATGTTTTGTGACTGAAATGTGGTTGCAAAACATTTGCTTTTTACCACCAAATTCAATTTGGTGGTAAGGTAACCTATTCACAAATGGGAAGGGGTCCCTAAGAGACCCTTCCCCCTTTGTGAATGTGTGCAAAAACATTGTTTAAGGGCAGGCAGTGGTCCCAAGGACCACTGCCTACTTTTAAAAAATGAAACTGAATTGTTTCATTTTTCTTTTTGAAACACATCCCGTTTTCCTTTAAGGAAAACGGGCTACATTAAAAATATATTTTTTTTAACTTTATTTAAAAGCAAACACAGGCACGGTGGTCTGCAGTTCCCAGCAGGCCACCATCCCTGTGTTTTTAGCGATTCCCAGTGTATCGAAATTTGTGACATACTTCATGAATATTAATGAGGTAGGTCAATTGTGGCCCACTGGGAATTGCAAACAGTGTAAAACACATTGGAGTACGTAGCTGTTTGTAATGTCCTAGTTGCGAATCACACAGATTTGCAATTAGGAAATCGCAGAAACGAAGCTACGTACATCTGGCCCTTGGTGTGCACTACTGTGGACACTGCTGTATATTTTCTTCATTGTATGCAAGTGAAGCAGCACTGCTCATGCGTCTTGCTGTTATGTGTTTTTGAAGCTTTATTTGCCCTTTTCAACGTAAAACAGACAGTGATTGGCGTTTTCAATGCTTTTTAGATTGCATATGCAAAAATGCATGTAAACCACAAAGGTACCACATCTGTACCACCGTTTTGCACTTGTATTTTGATACCATGTCTAAATAGTACACATATATTTATATGCTGTCTTTTTATTAATCACACATTTTTTGCTTGTTTAGATTGATGATGGTGCTGGTACGCCAATTAACCCAGCTCATCAGATGTAGTATTCTTAATTTTGTACAGTGTGCATGCAGTAGCAAGCAAATAATTGTGAACTCACGTTAGTTGTCAGTAATTCTGAACACTACTGATTAAACTTGAAGCAAAAGGTGTCTCTAATCATGTCCCAAAACAGTTAGTGTGGTAGTGTATTTCTAAAGGAAATGCCACCTCTCATAGATCTGATTTAACCAAGTAAAGGCTGATTCGCTAAAACTGTCTGCACTTGGAAGTAAAAACAAATCGGCTTCTTCAGGTTGTCAGATTCCATTTTCAGTTAGAAAAATTCTTGCTGGTGAAATTAAACAGTTCCTTGTGCTTTTAGTTTGGAAAGTGTCAATCAACTTTTTTTTTTTTTTAATGTGTGCTCTTTTACATTTCCAGATTGTTCCATTCACATGTATTGCAGTGT
Organism: Pleurodeles waltl; assembly: GCF_031143425.1. NCBI lineage: Eukaryota > Metazoa > Chordata > Amphibia > Caudata > Salamandridae > Pleurodeles > Pleurodeles waltl. The sequence goes on from NC_090440.1 coordinate 361,354,927, forward strand.
CTGTGGGTGTACTGTGCAATTATATAAGTGTCTGTGCATATATACTAAAGTTTTGTAGCACTGCAGAGAATAGGCTGTGTACGCATGCTATTTATACTTAGACCCTTCACCTATATCACTGCGTATGCAGGACTATTTTTGGTCTCACCTACGGACAGCTGTCGCTGATTATTGTTGAAGACCAAATGTCTCCAGTATATAAATATATATATATATATATATATATATATATATATATATATATATATGTAGTGGGCTTTGGGTCAGTCCCATGCTTTTGACTGGATGTCATTCTGGCCTATTCCAGATCCCTGGTGTCTAGCAGGCTTTCTGCCCCCAAAGGGGGGAGGGCAGAAAGACTGCCTATTTTTGTTTTGGGGTGGGGGCACTAACAGGCCCATTATGGGCACTAATAAAAAATGTTCCAGGTGTGCTAGGGGACTTTCTGAAGGGCAGATTGGGGACTGTTGCCCTCATTTGCCTCCCCAGGGGGAGGGGGAGCAGAAAGACTGAACAGTACCCAAAAAACAGGGAGAACAAAAGCTCTTGCCCCTCCCTGGTGTCTAGTGGAGTGGATCCCTACTTTAGGATCGCCCTTATTGGGCTATCTCCATGCAGGGATCCACTTGGGAAAGATACCATTGGAAAGAGGAGATTTTCCCCTTTCAAACAATACATTTCCGTCTAGATTGGTGCTCAAGGGGCTAAGATTGCCCCACGAGAACCGATGCAGAGAAGGTGAAACGAGCTGATGGGCTCATTTCACTGAAAAGAAAGAAACAGCCTTGGGAGCTGGGAAAGCTTTTCCGCAGCTCCGAGGCTGTTTCTTTCAGCAGGAAATCCTGCTGGTGCCCGCAGTAGAAGGATTTCCTGTATTGTGTGCGTGGACGTCCTGGAGCCGTCCAAAGCACACAACCAACATGTTGGATGGCTCCCAGCCGTCCAACGCAACAATAGGGTTGAACATGGTAACATTGGCTTACATCTGATTGCCATATTTAACTTGTAAGCCCCTTGTAGAGTGGTATACCATATACCTAGGCTCTGTAAATTAAATGCCACTAGTGGGAGTGCAGCACTTATTGTGCCTGCCCCTCAAGTAGCACGTTGAAAAATGTCCCAGGCCTGCGATTGCAGCCTGCATCCAGTTTTAAACTGTCAATTCGACTTGGCAGTTGTACCCTCTTGCCAAGCCTTAATCTCCATTTACTGTGTATTGGTCACTCCTAAGAGATGCCCTAGGTAGCCCATAGAACTGTGTGCATTGTAATTAAAAGGTTGGACGTGTTCTTTTAAGTTCTACATGCCCTGATAGTGAAAACTCTTACTTTTGTTTTTCACTACTTTTTAGGTCTACTGCTCCGAAGGGATAACTTTGGGTTCTGTTATTACATTTAATAAGTGCTAACCTTTGATTGGAAACTGGTGAGCATTTCATGTTTGGTGTCTGAGAAATTGTATTTAAAACCCCTTGCTAAGGTCAGATTTTACGTTAGATTTTTGAAAATGCTACTTTTAACACGTGGGCATTTTCCTGCCCCAAACTATTTAGTGCCTCCTGCCTATCCTGGGTCACATAACTGGGTGTAGTTGACAGTTGGTCTTTGTTTATTTCTTCCAAACTGCCACACAATAGAGGGATTAGGCATGCCTGGATGGGCCATCAACTAGCAGGAAGGAGGTGGGCAGAGCTTTACTTGCAACTGAATAGGCTGTGCTCAGCCTCTAAACAAATGAGTTGTCATCCCTGCATTGTTCATGCAGCCAGCTTGGAGCCAGGGCAGAACGAGTCAGGAAGTCGCAAAGCACATCAAAGGGAATTCTCTAGAAACTTCTCATACTTCAAAGAAGGCACATGTACAAAAAGGGGACATTCAGACCTTCTCTTCAGTTCATTTTCTGGGCTGAAGAAGTACTCTCAGAAGCCTGTCTGCTGATGTAGTCTTCTATATTCTCCACTAGACCGCTTTGCTTCACCTTGGAAGGATTGCTTTGCTTCCTGGAGCCTGCCTTGAATCCTCAGAAGCCTGTCCTGCTGTTTGAGCCCTGCTTCCCCACTTGAACCCAGGAATACCAGAGTTACTCCAAAGGGTAGTTTGCTAGCCTCTTCATCAGAGCCTGAGGGGCATAAAAGGCTCCATCAATCTTAAACTTCCATATGGGCCAAGGCTGTGTGAGTCCTAATCCACCCTCCAGTCCTAGACCCTTTCTTGATGGTGGTGCTAAAGGTGCCCAAATAGCCAAAATCCAAAACGTAAGATTTTTTTGGGCTGTAAACTGCTCTGAGAGAAGGCTAAGACCAACCTGCTCACCTTTGTGAATGCATCTGAAAATATGTTTTTCAGAGCAGGCAGTGGTTCCACGGACCACTGCCTACTCTGAAAAAATGTAAAGAAAACTTTTCATTTTTCTTTTTGAAATGCATCCAGTTTTCATTTAAATAAAAAAGGTTGCATTTTAAATAAATAAATAAAAAGCTGCTTTATTGAAAAGCAGTCATAGACATGGTGGTCTGCTGAGCTTAGCTGGCCACCCTCCCTGTGAGTGTGGCCATTCCCAGTGGGGTCCAAATTGCGACCTACCTCATGAATTTTAATAAGGTAGGTCATTTGCAACCTCATTTGGAATCGCTATATGTGTGTGAGACCCATTTGTACATTTCATTTTGTGATTCTCTAATTGAGATTCCCAATGAATCGCAATTAGAGACTCACAAAATGAAATGGTTGTACATCTAGCCTTTAGTCTTCTCCTGGACATGCTTAGAAACATTGATTTGATCAGAATTACAATAAACTGTGTCTCTCATTCATCTGTCATATTTCTTCAGCTAGAACTATTTTCATTCAAGGGATGATACAGCCAACATATCATCTTGCAGTGTGATTAGTCAGTTAAGTTCTGTGGCTGCAGATTTTACTGACTATTACCTCCTGTTTATGAAAATAAAACAGGTTGTCCTAGTAGACATAACAAAACATATAAGCTTTAGAAACAAATTTGGTTTACTTATGTGACGACTGACAGGAGTTACTTTTAGAAAAGACCAAGAATACCAATAATTGTCTTGTGTTCTTTGTAAGGGATAAAAATTAACCTACAGCATCCAAGGGTAGCCCTCACGACACTACAATGTTATCCATACAGCTGAGGTATTGCGCTCCCTTACATCTGAGCCTATTATTGGACGTCCCACTTAATTGCTGTAAATGACTGGAGCATCTACCCGGGACCATCCTACCTACGCACTTGAAAAAACTCTGTTCCACAGGCGCTGCTTTCAACACTGTCTCTACGGGGGCGAGGAACGGGACAATTCCTAGCAGCAACACAGGTGGCTTTTGAGGCGTGGCTTAAAACAAACATATGGGGTGGGCATGTAGAATTACTCTAGAGGCCCCGTTATGGCTGGGTCCGAATTTTAAAGAACTGGGAATACTTAAGGGTTTCTAAACTTGGGACCTTATTGGTATTTCCAAAGTGGGAGACCTTATTGAGGATGGGGGTGGGGGCCTCTTATCCTTTTGATCCATTCAGAAGGACTATCATCTCCATGACACACAACACTTCATATATTTGCAACTTAGCCATTCATGGAGGGCGGAAGGCATAGACACAGACCTACCTGAATATGAGCCCCTAGAGGGGAGTCTTCTAATGGAGGAGTTGGCTGCAAAAAGCAATTTCTTTAGTCTATAAAACTATTAATATTAATCTACCAGACTCCCTGAAGAATTTGAGGGACAAATGTGAATTGCAGGTGGGGGAATTAGATGATCTAGATTGGGAACCTGCATTGATGCACCCGAAAGAGGTAGCCATCAAGTCCAGACTAACACTAATCCAATTCCACATTCTTCATTGAGTTTATTTCGACTGAGTACGATTACACAGAATGGGGAGAGCAATGTCCTCGGAATGTCTAAGGTTTGGTGAAAAGAGTAGGGACTTTCTACATACTCTGTGGACATGCCCGAATCATACTGGCAACAGGTAATCGATGAGCTGGGTAGAGTGGTGGGGGCAACAGTACTCCCTTATCCAAAGTACATCCTCCTTGGTATACCCAATGATGTTGATATTCCAAGGGTGAAACTTCTCTTCTGTAATTTGGGTTTAGTGGTGGCGAAAAGAGATGTGGCAAAATGCTGGGGAGCGCCCGAATGATCATCTCTGTCAGAATGGAGGGCGGGGATGTCCAGGGGCACAAGTTAGTGTCCATTTGTATTGTGTTTTTTCAAAACCAAATAAAAAACATTTAAAAAAAAATCAACCTGTAGATGATTGATAAAAGAAAATTCAGATCAGTTGTGTAACAGGACGATATTTGCTGACACATGATTACCTGAATTATTCCAGATATTACATCGGAAATCTCCATTAAGTATTGTATTTACATATATAAAGTGCTTTGCTATCACTAGGGTGTCCCTGAATGTCCATCTAGTATTTCTGTTTTCCTGCACAGTGCTATGGGCTAATTATCATAACCTCTCTCTTTTACAGGACGTTGCCATGTCAGCAGTCAATAGAATGGCTCTGAAGTTGCTTCCTTTAGATCCAAAAGACCATGGAACCCAAAGATGCAGAATTGGACCGGAGATATTTTCTTACTTGAAAGCTAAGATCGGTGCTCCATTACGGATCACTTTGCATGGCTTTGGAGAATGCTTGTGTACTGCCTGGCCTCGAAAAGACCTATGTAATGGTTACATACAGCTGGATTTAAAGTGCACAAATGTTGGCCTAACTAAGCTAGAATTAGCACCAAAGACAATTGATGCAACCCAAATAAGTATTCTGGCGTGTAGCAAGTTACGAAAAGTCACAGTTCGAGTTGTTCTTTCAAATCTTAAAGCAAAGCAAGACAGTCCTGAAATTGCTTTGCAAGACACTGTAAAAGACTTGTTGAAAAATGTTTATTTTTCTGTTAACCATGTGGTTTCAGTTACATCAGTGGGAACTCCTATTTTGTATATTGAAATACTTGCTACAGATCCACTTAAAATAGATGCTGGGTATATAACATCGAAAACAAGTGTGTGTATCAAGGAAGTTATTTCGATGGAACAGTATGAACATTTGTCAGCAAAGGAGTCTCTGGGAATGTCAGTTGCAGGAATGGATGATCTACGCACCTCATTAAAAGAATTAATTGCTCTTCCTTTGCAGTATCCTAAAACGTTTACAAAATTAGGTCTTTCTTGTCCTAGAGGGATTTTGTTAGTGGGTCCCCCTGGTGTGGGGAAGACGCTACTGGTGAGAGCTGTAGCAAAAGACGTAGGTGCTTCCTTGCTGTGTATCAATGGTCCAGCGATACATAGTGCACGACCAGGAGAAAGCGAGGAGAACTTGCGTCGGCTATTTGAACAAGCTAGCCAGTCTTATTCTGGAAGACCAAATGTTCTGTTTATTGATGAAATCGATTCATTGTGTCCCAAACGTGGAGGTTCAAATAATGCCCCAGAGAATAGAGTTGTTGCACAGCTGCTGACTTTGATGGATGGTATCCACAGTACAACTAAAATGATCATTGTGGGTGCGACAAATCGTCCTGGTGCACTGGATCCAGCCCTCAGGAGACCAGGTAGATTCGACAGAGAGGTAATGGTATATCCGAAATCATACTTGTAGTAATACAAGCACAAATACTCATTCTTGTTCTTCAGTGTTATGCAGTATGAAATGATTTATGTATCCTTTACAAATAACCCTAACAGCTTGTGAGTATGTAAACACCTAAAGATGGGATAAATGTGTTTATGTTCTAGATAGCTGCACCTTTGGGGGTGGATGTCAGTGGGGTAAGACGGTATACACTAAGTGCATTTTGTTCCCTTTCCCTTTCGCAGCCTCTCTCTCCCCCTCCCAGTGGCAGCTCCATTTGTGGGTATAAATTGAGTCAGAAGTTTGGCTCCTTCGATAAATGATAGATGTACTTATTACATTCTATAGAGCTAATTACCTAACTTTTTGCAAAATGATCTTTGTGCCTGTGACTACCTCAATTAACATTTTACACTGCTCGTGTGCTGCATGACACACAAGAAACTCAATGTAATTCTTTTTTCGGATTTTGCTTTTTATTGAATTTTTCTAGCGTGTCAATACGAAAACCAAGGAAGGTGTTTTGGGTAATAACAACCGTGCTGGACTCAACCCACCAGGTTGACAAAACCCTAGAAAAACAACCCTTGTTCCAAAATTTCATGAACCACTGTAACAGTAAATGTAACAAATTTGCGGAGAGTCCAAAAAGGAAAAGCATAATAATAATGCTGCTTGTTTTGTTACAGCCAAATACGTTTACATTTCAGTAGTCACTTCCTATTCATATCAAGTGCATACATTGGTTTCTTTGATGTTGTGAAACCAATTTATAGCACTTGATATGAATGGAAAGTGATTGTATTCAGGGATGTGGAATTCCTATCGCCCGACGCCCGGGACATCTTGTTTGGGGTCAAGGGCTACAAGATTTTATGTTTACTTTGTCCTTGGGACAAGTAGGCCCAACCCCCTGCAGCACAAACCCTTTGGCTGCCTGATTACAGAGAGTGGAACTCTCTGCAGTTGAGTTAATGTGTTTCCAAAAGTTAATGCTGTTCGAACTTGTATCTTTGGTTCATTATTTGAAAGTCTTCATTATTAGGGTGAGTGCTGTAAATAAATGTTTTAAGGTCACACTTCACTACTGACGTTGGTTCCAGTACAAAAAAAAAAAAACGTGTATACACATGTTTGAAAAGTTTAGGCTATGAGGCTAAGTTTAATGCTCCCAGAATGCTCTCTGATTATATGCAAATGAAGTGTCATTTAGTAAAATGTGTTGATGCATGCTAGTATTTCCCAAAAATATTTCTAATGGAAAATCAGTGTAACCATTTTCAACACGATTATGGGAAGCATGAAAATAAACAAACACTGACAAAGGCAACTGATCTGACATATTTGTATAAGTCTTTTAGTTTCATCAATACGTGTCTTGTTTTGACATGGCTTTTGTAACACTTTATTGTTGTGGGAGCTACCAGGCCCTCAACATTGTAACAAACACTGGCAAACCCCCCCAAAAAAGTTTTTGAACTCTCTAAAAGCACACCAGTGGCATAACAAAGGCCCCGCAGCCGCCCTCCAGGGGGCCCCTTCAGCACAGCACCTGCCCTGAGTGAGTCTGGAGAGGGGGCTCCTCCATGTTCTTTACAAAGGGGCACCCTCCAGTTTCGTTACGTCACTGATTGCCACTGTAGCTCCTGACACTGAACAAAACTACTTTGTGTGCCAATATGCTCCTTGTGGAAGAGCAGAATGCGATCGCTCACAGTAAAGCCGGCCGAAAGAGAGAGAAATAGAAGTTTAATAAAAACAAAATGTCTTTGTTAACACCAGACCTAATTAGGGACCAAGACCCACATGTAGGTAGCTTTTTGCATGTCGCAAACAGCGACTTTCGCTGTTTGCGACATGCAAAAAGCACACTGCGATGCACAAACCCAGTTTTGCGATTCAGTAACCTGGTTACCGAATCGCAAAACGGGTTTGCGACTCGCAATTAGTAAGGGGTGTTCCCTTCCTAATTGCGACTCGCAGTGCAATGTAGGATTGTTTTGTGACCACGAACGCGGGCGCAAACCAATCGCAGTTTGCACCCATTTCAAATGGGTGCTAACACTTTCGCAAAAGGGAAGGGATCCCCATGGGACCCCTTCCCCATTGTGAATGTCACTGTAAACATTTTTTCAGAGCAGGCAGTGGTCCTGTGGACCACTGCCTGCTCTGAAAAAATGAAACGAAAACGTTTCATTTTTCATTTTTGTTATGCATCTCATTTTCCTTTAAGGAAAACGGGCTGCATTACAAAAAAAATAACTGCTTTATTGAAAAGCAGTCACAGACATGGTGGTCTGCTGTCTCCAGCAGGCCACCATCCCTGTGAGGGCCGCCATTCGCGAGGGGGTCGCAAATTGCAACCCACCTCATGATTATTCATGAGGTGGGCATTTGCGAAGCCCTTGCGAATCACAGATGGTGTCAGGGACACCATCCTACATTCGGATTTGCGACTCGCAATTTGTAGGTCGCAAATCTGAACCTACCTACATGTGGCCCCAAATTCTTAAAGAAAGTCACAAAAGTGCACCCATGGTATATGTTGTACCCTATAAAATATTTGTGAACTGTATTTTAGCATGGGTAAATACGATGTGTAGATTTGCTCATGTAAAAATCTATTGAGCATTTGCAAGTTCATTTTCCCTCCAGCCACTTTCTTCCCAACCCTGGAACAAGTTCTAATTCTGCCATTGTCAGGAGTAAATGTCCAACCTTTCTTATTATGGGAAAATATTAGAGAGAAGCTGGTAAAAATCTTTAAAACATGCAGGTTAGTAGGTTTGCAGACTCAAAGGCATTCCAGCCCTAGAACTATTGCTTACTGCTTCCTCCAGCCCCAGTATGCAGATCTGCAGAAAGGTGGCAAAATAAGGAAATTGTTACAGTAGGGATTGAAACTGCAAGTATTTAAGCCCTACTATGGTAGTAGCCCTGACATAATCAGAGAGGCTATTATCAGAGCACTTACATAATGAGATTGCTGCCATAATTTGTCGCCACACTACATGGCACCAAAGGGACAAGTAGATCTTTTTACAGGACAAGTAGATTTGAGAAGCAACCTGTCCACTGGACAAGTAGATATTTTAATAAATTCCACACCCCTGTGTATTGAAATTTGAAGTTGTTTGGCGGTACTACATCAACAACATTTAAAGAAGCTGTATTTTGGAAGTAATGTTACTTAGGGAAAGATATAAACTGCAAAATGAAAATTAAGACCTGATGAAATTAATATTATATTGATATTTTTAAGAAATATATTTAATTGTTCTTTAATTCAAAAAGTGTTCATATGTTTTACTTTTTCAGACTCTTCACCAATTTGTAACTTTTATTGTAACAGTGGTTCTTGAAATAGCCTCAATACAAACAGTTTAGAAATAACTGCACAAATTGGGTGCTCCGTAAGACAGTAGATTCACAGTATAAATTCTTCGCAAAAAGCCAAATCTACATCACATAATAGATCAGAGCGCATACTGTACTTCAACATTAACAGCTTAACATTTAAACAAATCCCTCTCTCACCCACTCAGACTTGCACACACTGCATAGTACATTCTTACAGATCCACAAAACTGTTTCAATAGATAGCAGTCTTCTAACTCCACCCCACATCAGTCCAGCCAATAATTTGTTTAGGTCTTTAACCCCTTCGCTTGCCAGGCCTTTTCCTCCTCAGGTGCCAAGCCTTTATTTTTGGGCTGTTTGGGGCTGTTCGCGCCTAGGCCCTCATAACGTTTTGTCCACATAAGCTACCCACGCTAAATGTCCTTTTTTCCCAATATCCTAGGAATTCTAGAGGTACCCGGACTTTGTGGGTTCCCCTGAAGGAGACCAAGAAATTAGCCATAATACTGCAAAAAATTCGTTTTTATAAAAAAAAAAATGGGAAAAAGGGCTGAAGAACAAGGCTTGTGTTTTTTTCCCTGAAAATGGCATCAACAAAGGGTTTGCGGTGCTAAAATCACCATCTTCACAGCGTTCAGGAACAGGCAGACTTGAATCAGAAAACCCAATTTTTAACACAGTTTTGGCATTTTACTGGGACATACCCCATTTTTACTATTTTTTGTGCTTTGAGCCTCCTTCCAGTTAGTGACAGAAATGGGTGTGAAGCCAATGCTGGATCCCAGAAAGCTAAACATTTCTGAAAAGTAGACAAAATTCTGAATTCAGCACGGGTAATTTGTGTAGATCCTACAAGAGTTTCCTACAGAAAATAACAGCTGAAATTAAAAAAATATTGAAATTGAGGTTAAAAAAACAGCAATTTTTCTTCCCGTTTTACTCTGTAATTTTTATCTGCGATGTCAGATTTTTTAAAGCAATATACCGTTACGTCTGCTGGACTCTTCTAGTTGCGGGGATATATAGGGCTTGTAGGTTCATCAAGAACCCTAGGTACCCAGAGCCAAATAATGAGCTGCACCTTGCAATGGGTTTTCATTCTATACCGGGTATACCGCAATTCATTTGCTAAAATATAAAGAGTGAAAAATAGGTATCAAGAAAACCTTTGTTTTTCTAAAATGGGCACAAGATAATGTGTTGAGAATCAGTGGTTATTTGCACATCTCTGAATTCCGGGGTGCCCATACTAGCATGTGAATTACAGGGCATTTCTCAAATAGACGTCTTTTTTACACACTGTCTTAAATTTGGAAGGAAAAATTGTTGAGAAAGACAAGGGACAATAACACTTGTTTTGCTATTTGTGTTCCTCCAAGTCTCCCGATAAAAATGGTACCTCACTTGTGTGGGTAGGCCTAATGCTCGATACAGGAAATGCAACATGGACACATCATATTTTTACATTGAAATCTGACGTGTTTTTTGCAAAGTGCCTGGCTGTAGATTTTGGCCTGTAGCTCAGCCGGCACCTAGGGAAACCTACAAAACTTGTGCATTTTTTAAAACTAGACACGTAGGGGAATCGAAGATGGGGTGACTTGTGGGTCTCTCATCAGGTTCTGTTACCCAGAATCCTTTGCAAACCTCAAAACTTGGCCAAAACAACACTTTTTCCTCACATTTCGGTGACAGAAAGTTGTGGAATCTGAGAGGAGCTACAAATTTCCTTCCACCCAGCGTTCCCCCAAGTCTCCCGATAAAAATAGTACCTCACTTCTGTGGGAAGGCCTAGCGTCCACAACAGGAAATGACCCAAAACACAACGTGGACACATCACATTTTCCCAAAGAAAACAGAGCTGTTTTTTGCAAAGTGCCTAGCTGTGGATTTTGGCCTCTAGCTCAGCCGGCACCTAGGGAAACCTACCACACCTGCACATTATTGAAAACTACACACCTAGGGGAATCGAAGATGGGGTGACTTGTAGGGCTCTCTCCAGGTTCTATTACCCAGAATCCTTTGGAAACCTCAAAATGTGCCCAAAAAAACACTTTTTCTTCACATTTCAGTGACATAAAGTTCTGGAATCTAAGAGGAGCCATAAATTTCCTTCCACCCAGCGTTCCCCCAAGTCTCCCGATAAAAATGGTACCTCACTTGTGTGGGTAGGGCTAGTGCCTGCAAAAGGAAATGTCACAAAACACTATCTGAACACATCAAAATTATCAAATACAAAATTACCTGTTTTTGCAATGGGGGTGGTGGCATCTGCGTTTTTGGTCCTCGGCTCAGCAGCCATCTAGGGAGACCTACCAAACCCAGACATTTCTGAAAACTAGACACCCAAGGGAGTCCAGGGAGGTGTGATTTGCGTGTATCCCCCAATGTTTTCTTACCCAGAATCCTCAGCAAACCTCAAATTTAGCTAAAAAATCAAATTTTTCCCACATTTCTGTGTGGGATCACCGCACCGGGACAAATTTCCTACCAACCAACGTTTCCCTCAGTCTCCCGGTAAAAACGATACCTCACTTGTGTTGGTGGGCCAAATGCCTGTGACTGGGAAGAGCCAAAAACATGTCGAAATTGAGGAGAAACCAAAGGGGTCCAAAAGGGCAGAAGACTTTTTATCGGTATGGATGAGACAATGCTGGATGGTAGGAATTTTGTGGATTCCTGCAGATTCCGGAAGGTTCTATCACAAAAATGGGGGAAAAATGTGTGATTTCTAGCTAAGTTGGAGGTTTGCAGGCCATTGTGGGTAAGAAAATGGTGCGGTTTCATGTGAAGAACACCACCCTGGAATCACCCAAATGTTTCATTTTCAGATGTGTCTAGCGCTTGTGGATTTTTCTACATGGCAGCATCCCAAAGTCCAAAAAGTGCAACCCTCACCATTCCAAGTGGGACAATTTTGTGAATTAGCCTAGCTCTCACGGCCCAATGTAAAATCAAAACCGAAAATAATCAAATGTCCTCTTGCTTGCCGTGGGATAAGATGTTTCAGTGTGAGGGGGGGAGAGATGAAAGACTGTTACCCCCTTCAGTTGGGGTGGGGGCATAACCAGGCCCAGACTGGTTGATAGCCACCACCCTACTATTTTTTTTTTTTAACTCCCTGGAATCTAGTAGACTTTCTGCCCCCCCCCATCTCCGTGGTGTGGATCGGGGGTAATTGCCACATCTGCCCACTGGTGGGCAGAACATCTTTGGCCCCATTTATTTGGCCATACCCCGACCCTCTTATTTTGAAAAAAAAATCTTCTCTCGGGGACAGATGGGCCTTCCAAAAATAGGCTGATCTGCCCCCAAGGGAGGCAGATATGGCCAACAGTAATGTGCCCCCATGGGGAGCAACCATTGCCCTAGGGGCTGTCCCCCCAAACAAAACAAACACATACACACACACACACACACACACCAATCCCTGGTGTCTAGAGGTTTCTGCACCCCCTTGGGGGCAGATTGGGCAAACTTGGGGGCAGAAATGGTCTAAATACAATTTGCCTAAGGGGTCGCTCCCCATATATAAAAAACAAAAGTAAACATAAACAAAAATCTATCCCTGGTATCTAAGATCGGCCTAATTATAATAGGCTGATCTGCCCCAGGGGGGCAGAAAAGGCCTAAAAATATTTTGCCCCCTTGGGGAGCGCCCCTGGCCCAAGGGTCCGCTCCCCCTATGCGCAAGTAAAAAAAAAAAAAGAAATCCCTGGTGTCTAGTGGTTTCTGCCCCTTTTGGGTGGGGAGGGTTGCAGAAATGGCTTAAAAATAATTTGGCCCCCCGGGGAGCGACCCTTGCCTAAGGGGTCGCTCCCCACATATAAAAAAATAAAATAAACATAAACAAACAAAAACTATCCCTGGTGTCTAGGGGTTTTCTGCCCCTCCCCCCCCCCCCCACCCCCCCAGGGGCAGATCGGCCTAATTATATTACTGGGCATTTCTGCTGCCCAATCGTATCGTAATCGGGCAGCAGAAATGCTTGCAGAGACATGAAAGGAAAGGAAATGCCTTTCCTTTCCTTTCATGCCTCTGCCGGCCCCCTCCTCCCAAGCGGAAGAGAAATGCTTCCAGTGCGATGGGAGGTGACCTGTGATAAGGTCAGCACGCGATCGTGTGCTGACATCATCAGATGTCACTGCGGGGGTAGAAGGGGAAACGATTCCCCTTCCATCCCCAACTGGGGGGTATGGGAGAGAGGCCCATGGGGGAGCGTTAGCGATGCCTCCGTGGGCTGGGTGCAGGACGAGCTGGTCTCGTCCCTGGCACACGGGAACCAGGACAAGACCAGCTTGGCCCACGCACCTGAGGGGTTAAAGAACCATCTTTTATTGACTATAGTTAGTGACATAAAATGATATGGCATCCTCAGCAGGAGCAGCATCTTAGCTATTGCTGCCGTACCCAAAGGGGATAATGGCAGCCAGCACCAAAAAGGCCTCATCTGTGGCAACGTCAACCGTCTCGACATTGCCCAACATAAGCCTGTCATCGACATGGTAGATCTGGACCCCTACATGTTTGGAGGTGTCTAACTCACATCTTAGAGGCAATTCAAGGTCAGATGGATGAGTCAGTCCCACCAACTGAAATAACGGGAAAAGACAGGTTTTGTCCCAGATCGTTTTGAGACATGAGACTTCCCCGAATCGTTTGAGTTCCTTCATTATATCGGGCCGATCACCATTGGGTTTGTTGATAAACAATAGGGCATCTTCTGCGTATATAGATACCATGTGTGAATGTTGTGGGAGATATATTCTCCAGGATGTATTCTCCATATTTGTGCCCTGCAGCACATCAAACATGCCAAGGGTTCCACTGCCAATACTAAGAGCAATGGTGATAAAGACCATCCCTGTATGTTAATCCATTCAACCTCCCATTGTATTTAATAAATCTGACGTGCACGAACCCTGGCAGTAGGATGTTGCTACAGCAGACGGATCAATTTAAGGATACCAGTACAAATCCCCATTTTCCACAAAACATCAGAAGAAGGTGTCAAAAACCTTACCTTTATTAGGGGAGCCAACTGCCGCCCTTTGTTGCCTTCTGTAGCTCCTTTCCCTCACATGAAATAATGTTGGAGGTTGGCATAAGTGCTCTAGCCAGGGTTAAAGCCACTCAGATCAGGTTGTACTAAATAGTGCACCAGGGAGTGCATTGCAATCTGTTCACCATCAATTTCTCTAGTATCATACATTCAGTATTGAGCAGGGGTAGCGGTCTATCCAACGGATTTCTGTTTTTCGGGAAGTATCATGGCGATGGCCTCCCGTGCTGATTTGGTAGCTCACCTTTCCGAGATGCACATTCATACTATGTGTATTCATTTTGGTGCATGTTATAAGCTACTTGGAACAGTTGAACGTTGGCCAGTTTAACTTCCTGTAAATGAACGGGGCATCTAAAGTATTTTTTTGTTCCACATTTAATCGTGTATTAGGTATTATATCTAGGTACTCACAGACACTCCTAGTAGACTCTGCAGTCAGTGCAGAATACAGAACGTCACAGTGCTGGGTAAACGTTTGATTAGCGTCTCATTTAAAAGTTTGTTATTAGAACCTGCATCTGTGTGTATAGAGCAGATAGGTTTTCTACACCCGGCCATTGTTCGCCCTGTTGCATGTGTCTCCTGGCAATGTACTCCGATTGGCAGAAGTCTGATAATCTGTCATTAAGAGTGTGGTAATGTTGTTTGGCCACGATAAAGGCATGCTTACTTTGGGCATTCAATCACAGATTGTGCCTCCATCCTCTTTATTTTCAGCAAGACCTACGACATTTCCCTTTGTATGGTTAATTTGAGCTCTTAGGTACTTTTCAGACAGACACCGATGATAACCACTTGAAATGTGTTCCATCTACTAGATGAGTCTGCTAATGTGCCCTCGTTTTCAGTGAAATTATGGCCAGTGAGTTCACCCACTGTGGTCCCCTGCCCTCTGCCCTATCAGAGGGCAGTGGTCCGATTCTGTGCAACCTAGGTATTCTATATCTATGATGGAGTTTCCTATATCAGCTCCTTCAAAAAACATGTCCAGCCGCGTGCTGTTGTGCACGGAGGAGACAAATTAATATGTCCTTTTGTGTGGGTGAGTTTCTCCTCATGTGTCTGTTACATGTTATCTGTGAGCCCTGGCGGCGAGGTTCTGCATCGTTATCCCACGGCAGTGGAGGGACTAAACTACCCAACATGATACAATGAAATTATCCCCACCCCAGTATGCTGGAGAGCCCTATGTTTAAGCAACAATGGAAGTAGAACATTGTGAAATAAGCCCCAGTTGGTGTTAGGGCTATTTAAATCAGTGATAGATCTACGACGTTCAGAATTCCCCCCACTAATGTGTAGCTCCCCACCTCGTCTAATTGGGCATTATTAGAACAAATGGGACCCAGGGAGCGATCCATAACAGAGTACCACTGGCAAACACCTAGTTGGGGTTCCCAACAAGTTGTCTTCTCTAGTTTTTCCTAAGTTTCTCAAGTTCTGTTTCAGTGAAATATGTCTCTTGTAGAAAAGTGAAATGTGACTTCCTATGCCTTAGGAGCGATTGTACTTTATATCCTTTATCAGGGTGTCCAGTCCCCTTATATTCTATGTTATACAATTCAAATCATTTACCATAACCGTGGCAGTACGAACAAAATTTCACAAACTGGCAGTTGACACCTCCACAATGCAAACCGCTCGGCTGAATAGCTCTTCCTCGGCCACCATTAGATGATGCATGAGCTGATTTGCATGCTTTAAAGATTTGTTCTGTAGGTCTCCCCAATAATTTCCACAGGGGTGCAATGAGTGGCCAACCCCCGTAGCTTCTCAGCTGGAGTGTGGGTAGCTACACTACCAGACCCACAATACAGCAACCTAACCGTCATCAATATCTGCACAATGCACAGAGAGTGTACAGTGTCAAGCACTTACATGTCAAAGGGACAATCCCAGGGGGACCTCGAGTTTATCTTGTTGTTTAAAAGTGGTTATTTTCACCGGACAGCTCATATCTGTCCATGCATTTTCCATGTAGACAGTATCGGTATCCGATGAGTGCTACCATACAAAGTAATACTTTCAGGCAATAAAGTCTACAGTCATCATTGTGACATCTGGGCCTTTATCCGGATAGTAGTTTGGGGTGCTGGTTCACATTAGTCTTCTCTGCCTGTGGAATCCCGTGTGGCATCCAACCATATTACCATGTTGTTTGGACCCTTTAGCAACTAGCTTCATCCTTTCTAATGCTGCCTGTTCATCCTTGGGCCTGCCAGGTGTATGATGGCGACTACTTCTGCTCCTGCGTCACTGCCTTCTGAACATCCCTTTCTGAGTTCAGAGCTGTATTGAGCCCTGCTGTCTCCATATAGGCCATGTGTAAAGATCCAAGTAAATACTTGATTCAGAAGTGAGCTTCATCCAAGGGGTTTATTTAATTCGTCCACACAGTTAACACAAAGACAAGAAAACTCCCTCACCAACCTCCAGCCCTCTCATCCGTCCAACGTCTTTTCTGTCACCCTTGAGCCCCTCCATCATTCTAGACTGTAGAACTATCGGCATGTGTCGCATGCCGAGAATTCCACAAGCACTACATATCCACCTCCTTTATAAAAAGGAAGAAAGAAAAAAAAATGAAATTCTCCCGTACACAATATGTGTAAATTACAAAACATGTCTACAAACGTTTTAGAGAAAGAACTTTACATCATATAACCACATAAATGCTCTCCTAGATTAGCCAAGGCCCCTGTTCTGTAGCTTTGCCCTGGCTTGATAATTCAATACACATGCCACCATAGGTCTAGGATCCGTGTTCAGAGTTGGGGTACGCACTGGTGCCATATGTGCCCTCTCTGCTTCAAAGAACACTGGGGGAGTTCCACTTAACACCTTCTTAATTAGCTAATCTTCCAAAAACGCTTCAGCATTAAGGCCTTCAGATGCTCTGGAATTCCGATCAGATGGCTATTGCCCTCTTCATCTTTTTCATGATACTGGTGGTGCATCACCCTTTGTTATTAAGGTCTTTCCTTTGAGATTGCAATTCGAACACTAACGGTTTTAGGGAACTAGAGGTAGATTTAGTTTTCATGACTTTCCCTCTTAGTTTAGGTTGACCTTTGTACTCACTAAATCATTGATTTTGTTCCAGTGTAGCTTTCTTGTTTAAAAATACCTGCAGTATGTGGTCCAATATTTTGTTGTGGCCTACCAGCGTGGTTTGCACAGAGGATCTGTTCTTTTTCAGTGCCAAATTGAGAGGCCTGCGTATCCTTGACTGGCAGCCCTTTAGCAGTTTTAGGTTTAACCATTGTCCTCCGAAGCATAGGAGTCAAGTATATTGCAGACTCGGGACTCCCAGGATGGTTAAATCCGGTCATCCAGAAGATTGGCGCACGATTCCCTGTAAGTAACAGGGGTCTATAGTATATATGGGATTCAGGGGCCTGCACCATAAATGACAATCAGTCGGTGGATACACCAGTGTCTCACACAATCACAGGGCAGCCTCCGCCCTGCACAGATCCCTTTCCCCTCATGTGTCACAGGCTAGTTCAACGCATAGTTGGCAAAATTGGGAATGCCCCAGAGCACAGCAGCCCATGCCAAGGATTATTTGTTTTATCACGCTTGCCACTGACTAATGTCTCTAGTTCTGTTGTGTATTATGCACACACCAAGATCTCTTATATAATAGGTAGATGTGCCATATATCACAACTCTTATTAGAAGTATTTTGTGCTCTAAGGAAGTCACTCTATACTGCAGTTCCTTGGGCTGGACAGCCAACAAGCCGTTGAGCCCTTGGTATGCTCCAGAATGGCCAGAAACCACTTCAGATTCCAGGTCCCCAGGATCCCCTCTGTGTTTTCTATTGTGGAAGTTCAGAATCAAAAGGGTGCCACTGCTCCACCACGAGTCGTGAGTTCTGTTCACTCCTCATTGGGTGGTGCCACTGCACCAGGCACCCGCAACCGCCACAAGAAGTGCAACTGTGCTCACTTTGATTACTGGGTATTTACTTGGAGCACAGTTGGCAATACAACACGGCCGAGACAGTTTAGGCAGCAGTCTGCTGCGACGTCATCCAAGCATCCCTCATCCACCCATGATGAGACACCGCTCACAAAGCAATTAGACTGCAGGGCTCACCTTACACAGGTTAGCTCTATGGTCCACCAGTGGTGGTCTCTCAGAAATTGACCTCCGCTCCATTCAGCAACACTGCACCATCTTGAAACATCAGACCCTCCCTCTGTCGTAAATTGAGCATTATCCTTGGGAAACATTGCAAGGCAACAGCTGCTGATGTTCCTTCATGCCACTAGGGTGATCAATTGCTGTTGAGTGAGTTTGAATGGCACTGGGAACCCATTCACCAATAACATGACAGAATATTCAGAAGCCTCTCCGTCTCCCCTGGAAGAGCCCCAGAAAGCGTCCCTTCACATCCTGCGCTAAGCACGCCCTCAAACCCACCTTCATTCTTTCTTCTTGTCTCTGACTTCTTAATATAGTTTTATTTCAGCTTTGCGTTGGCCGCAGTTGTGTTGTGTTATGCTCCAGACTGTGAGCTCCCACAAAAGAATGGTGAAAACAGCTATTATCTCTTCTTTGAGACATAATTGTTACACAGTCATTTCCCTCGTATGTTACTTCACACATAAATATTCTTTTGGGCTCTTCACTTCATCGATTTCTCTTAGATTTACATGGTTGATGCATTTTCAAGTAACTAGTGTCATAGCAAACTTGTGAAATGTAGAAATGTCCCTCCCGTCAATGGTATATTTTGTAGCCCTAAATAAGGATTGCAGGCTTTCCGTGAACTAATGAGCTATTTAAAGTGGTGATATTCGATCACAAAAATTAAGCAATGAAGTTATAGATCTTTAGTTTCGTTCATGGAAGGCAGACAGAATATTTTTCGAGAGCACTTGATGGTTTATGTCGAAATCATGATACCAGGGAAGGACTTGAAGGTAGGTTTTTCAAAACTGTTTTGAACTAAAATGTTGCAGTTAGTAGTTCATAGTGACGTTGTAGGTACATTACCACTTAAAAACGGGCAGAAAAATATGTGTAGGTATTGCTTCGATTGCAAAAGTGGAATCTAATGCCTGGTATTTAAATGTAATCAGTTTCCAAAAAGAAGTCTTTATAATTTCACCTTCTTTCTTCAGTGGGTAGCTTTCTTCAGCCTTGGATGTAGATTTTAATATTTAAATTGGGATAGATTTGCACTGTTTAGCGCTGAAACTAATGCCCACCGTAATTGGGAGCGACAAAACAACGTCTACCAGGCAGTTACATTGTGGTGATCCGATCCTCTATAGAGAACCCAGCGCTTTTATCCCCTTCTTTTAAATAATGACGTTTGCTTTCAGAAAATGGGCCGTGGAAAATGCAAAACGTCTAGCCCTCAACTAATTTAATCCAGATCAATGCGGTTTATCATTGAAACCTCCAGAATTTTCGTGTAATCTAGCACTTAAGTATACTATCCAAGAATTCCATAATCATGCGGTATAGTGAGCCTTTACCCAAACACTGCAATAGTTTTAATTTAGAATGGCAAAATAAATATGGTTTCACGGCACGAAACGCCCATCTTTCAGTGTGACTCACGTTTGCATTGCATTGCGTATGTGACTTCACAAGCAAGGATGCTGCTGTTGTATTAGAATATCAAACGTTGATTGCACTCATAATTCATTTTAAATACATTGTAGGTTTTAAAAAGCTACAGGCTGACCAGCCAAAGGAGTAAAACGTGCTGGCTGCGTGAAAAACCTTCTTCATATAAGAAAATAGAGTAAACTAATGTTCTCCAAAGGTGAATGGCCTGCCAGTTAATGAATCACACCATTGGAAGTAAGAGAGATAACCTATCCACCTATGATTGTCGTAGGATGTTTAGTAAAGGTACTTATGAATTTAAATGATTACATTTGTAACTCTTGTAATTATGTTAATTAAGTAAGCTTCTACTAAACTATTAATAGAATAAGGGGCACATGCATGCTCTCTCAAAGCAAACGTTTATTCTTACAGTAGAGGATGCGCAATCTGTTTTCCGCCAGTGTGTCCTTTTTTAGGGTCGAGCCTGTGTCCCATGCGATTGCGCATGCATTTCGCTTGTGAGATGCTTTAGGAGTTAGAAAAGGGCTCGGAGCCCCGTCCATGTCACGTCAGTGTCTTTCATTGGTTCGTGAGCTTGCCTGTTAAAATCTGCTTGCTTTCATTAGTGGGAGGCATGCATATGTCATTCCTTTTCCGGTGGTTAGCCCTCCTGGAGCGCAGCGACCAAGTACTGAAAACATGCGAGGCTCGCTGTTTTCCGTCCGGTTTGTAGACTACTTTTTATCTTTGTTCGCAGCGCGATCTCGCTTGGCAGAAGTCGAGCGCTTTCAATGACATTAACCCTGTTGCACAGTTCATTGTACTTTTGCCGATTACGTAGATAATTGCGCTTTTACTGATAGGTTTCACTCCGAGTGAACTGTAGCAGCACGATCGCGCTCTTTTTTTTTCCATTTAATGTGGCAGGAAAAGTCCGGGTGGACGTTTACAACTGCTAATAGCTCTAACTCGGAGAAATGCGAGACCCGTTGCATTGCAAATACTTCCCATCACGCCACGGCCTACTGTTTGCGTTTTTTAATCTTTAGGGTCAAACCCGCAGTTTATACTGTTCTTACTTATGTGAGACTTGGTGTCTCAGAAGAGGGTGTATCAGTCGGGGAAGTTGAGCAAGAATTGCCTTTTTTTTTTTTATTTTTATTTTTTTTAGCTGTGCTACCTTGTAGTTCTCCATAACAATAGAAGCAAATAGCAAGGGCTTTGATTTCTTCAAAGCTGAGCTCTGTCAGTTTATTTTAGGGCAGTGGTCCAAATTCTGCATCTCTCCTATACTCCGATATCAGCTGCATTGTTTGTTTTTGGTTGACAGAAAGTGGCCCATTCACTCATCACCAGACAGATGGCTTTCAGTTAGGGCAGAAGGGGCTTTTAGGGATGACAGTCTAACCTCCGAGCCTCACTTGCCTAGCCCTGTATGCTTCTAGGAAGAAATATTGTTGCATATGCCCTGCCACTTGTTTTTGTTTGGCACACTAGTGCATTTTCACTATTTCAAACCAAACTTTGTCCTGCTATTGAGCACTCGTGTGTGTTTCTATCATTATTCATTAACCTTTGCTTGTTTGCACAGCTACCAGGATTGACTTAACTGTGAGTACTGTGTTAATGGATAAATCCAGTCAAACTAGAGGCAACGCTAGGTGTGCAACCAAAAGCTATAATATTTTCTTTAAATGTAGTTCATTTATTTATGCTTAAACAGAAACACATGTAATTTGATGTTTATACAGGCATTATAAAAAAGCCAGACTACAGCCAGAATTTGACTTCTTGACTTCTTTTAAAATGGAAGGATAAACACATTAAAAGGTATTCCAAAACGTAACATCCAAAATTAATAGAATTAACCCAAATAACCATCCTAACAGGGCCTCTGATCTGTGACACCATCTCCCTTGGGAAGAACCATGTCAATGTGATGCATTAGTGAGAGAAGGATAGATCTACACGGTGGTTTTTTACTTGTGGTCCGGGGACCACAGGAGGTCTGGAACTGCTTAGAAAGTCAATAATATTAACGGACTAATAAAGTGTCTATGAATAGAGAAGCAAAATGTACAATTAAAATCTTTAAAACGTTCTGTAAGTGTAGGAATTTGACATTAGAGGGTAAAAATTAAGTTAGTAAAAACACGACCTGGCACAATTGTGTGCCATGCCCCCAAATTACTGCATCTAAGTATATGTAAGCCACACCTAAAACAGGCCTTAGAACCCTAATTCAGGATTCATTATATATGATGTGAGGACATAACTGCATGAGCAGATATGCCCCAGTGATGTCTAGTTCGATTACTAGATGTTACAAGTGAGCAGGAAGCCATCTTCAGATATGTACTGGACACTTGTCACTACGAGTTACCCAGTAATAATGGCTTCATTGAAACCTGTGGTGTTTGGTATCAGGCTCCTCGTCTTAAGAAACCACACTGATGCCAGTATTGGATTTATTATGACATGCACCCAGATGGCTCCTTAGATGTGCCCCATGAAATGTACTAGTCTTCTAGTGTGCTGGTTGAATGGTACTGACCAGCGTGCCAACACAGACATGTTTCTGACCCCCTGGTGGTGAGAGACTGCAATCTCAGGGGCCAGAAACAATGCCTGCTCCGGAGGAAGGGTGTTATCACCACCTCCAGAGGGATTGCTAGTGAATATGAATATCAAGGCCAGGGACTTCAAAGTCCCTACCACCTATAATACGCGACCCTGGCTTCCCCCAGACCTGGGAGTTGCCACTACCTGCCCTGAGGCCCATTTGGCACCAAGACAGGTGGGAAATTAGCTGTGCAAGTAGGCGTATTGCACTACCAGGCTTGTCACACCCCTAAGGTAGGCAGCCTGATGTTCTCCACGAAAGAAGGGTTCCACCATCTTGGTTTTGGTGGACTTAGGGGTTCTGGGACAGGGTTATGCCCACTCCCCACAGGAATTGGTAATATCGAGGGTGTACTCACCCCAGGGGTAAGTTGCCCACTGGCTACATCCTACACTACCCTAAACGCCTCTAAATTGAGTGTTTAGGAGCTCCCCTGACACCAGAAGCACAGATTTGACTGACTGAGGAAAGAAGAGGACAAAGAAGAGCCAAAGAAATGAGAACTGGAGACTGTTGGTGCCAAACACTGACTGCCTACCTGCCCCTGTCCAAACAGTCACAACATCTCAAATCATCCTGTAAAATCCTTGGAGGGCCTCCAGCACTTCGTCAAGCCGTCAGGCATCTCCCTAGAAGCCCTGCAGGCACCAACTGCAACGTCTTGCTAACCGTTGCGCTGACTACTCGGTCCACCGATGCAGCAGCCACCCAGGAGGAGAGCCATCTTCCCACCTAGTGAGAAGATGCTAAGACCCACGGAAGCTATCCTGCACTGATACCCAGGGTACCAGACCCCTTGCAGCAGCCAAAGATTGTTTGAGTCCAATCCAGACTCCAGCGCCGTAAAGACCAACCAGCCAACGAGAGACATCCACATCTCAGTGGTCAGCACTGAGAGTGGCCCATCTGCTCTGTTTTGTCCCCCACTTGCAGGGACAACCAAGAGCTGTGGGAACCTTTGACACAGAAGCACCCGCTGACCAAAATCCACTGCTCCCGAGCTCCCTGGCCCAGGTCCACGACAACCAACGGTGCTCCCAGATCCTCCACAGTTCCTGGCCCCCATTGGGAGCTCCCGGACTTGCTCCCAAGCCCCCCTCTGCAGACTGTTTCTTGGGTGCCCACCCTTCCCCAACCGTGCAGTGCTCATGGCACCCAACCCATTCAGCACCTCTGCACCCAGATGACCCAGGGTAGGTAAAACTGAACTGCTGTTTTTTTCTTGTGACCTTGCCACCCTAGCACCCTATTATGATAGGAGCCCTCTTTTTGCATGGTTAGCCCCCACTCTGTGCCTGATGTTGATGTGTCCTATAAGTTGTAGTGCCAAGGGCCCCTTTTAACCAGGTTCCCTGGGTCAGAGCTCTTTCCCTAAATCTGTTGTGATGCTTGGCACAATTTGATGCACTCTTAAATATCACTGTAAGTTCCTAGTAAATGGGTACACCTGTACCCAGGGCATAGGATATTAGAGGTAGGCTCCTGAGGGCAGCAGCACTGATTGTGCCACCCGCTAGGGCCCTGCACCCAGATGCACCTAACACTGCCATTGCAGGCAGAGTGTTCTGGGGCAAACCTAAAAAGACAAAATCGATATGGCACACTCCCTGTGTTCCCTGTCCACCCTACACTGTATATGTTATGGGTAAGTCACCCCTCTAGCAGGCCTTCCAGCCCTAACGTACTATATGTGAGGGCATAGCTGCATGAGCAATATGCCCCCATTGTGTCCTTGCCAAACCTGGGACATAGTGAGTGAACAGAGCAGCCATATTACGCGCATGTGCTGGACATTGGTCAAACATGAATTCCCCAGCTACATGATGGCACTCTGCACCCTGGGTTGTTTGGTATCAAACAACTCAAGATGATAAATCCAAACTGGTACCAGTATTGGATTTATTCCTAAATGTACCCAGTGCAAAAGCTAACCTAACTGGCATGGTTGCTGACTGGCTCCATCCAGCATGCAACCTCCAGACAGCCAATATACAAACCTTGGGGGAGAGCCGTGTCTCTCAGGTTTGTAAGACAATGCCCTTCCTGGGTGGAGGAGCTAACACCCTCCCCCCGAGGAATGTGCATTCCCCTGGCGGTGAGCTTCAAAGGGCTACATCCCTTAAAACACGAGTCCCTAGGCCTGCTGCTAGCAGCAGATGGCTTCCCCCTTTGCTAGCCCCCACTTTTTGCAGGAGCAAAGGCAGGAAACCACACAACGGGTAGGAGGAGGGGTCTCACTGGGCATGCACCACCCCTAGGGGCTTGCAGGCGAAGTGGATCCTCCATGTTGGATGGCAGGGTAAATAGCCAATGAGTTTTAGAATAGTGACCCTTCCCACAGGAAGTGGTCACTATAGTGGGTGTAACCATCCAGAGGTAAGTATCCCATTGGACACTATCAGGGTCCCCCTAAAATGCCCCACAAATTCAGTATTTAGTAGGCTCCCCTAGACCAAGAAAGCAGATTCATCACGAAGAAAAGAAGACAGCATCTCAAGTTATTCATTGATTGTGTGTGGTTCATGATTGATATTGTGAGTACCAGCACAAGAACATAGGACCTGCTGCACCAGAAGAGGCTCCAAGTCCCCTGCCTGTTGCACCAGAGTCCCGACCATCGCCGCTGCGGAGGAGCTGACCACTGGCCTGACCTCAAAAGACCCAGAGGACCTCCAGGCTTCGCAAATAGCCTGAGATCTCCCTCCTGAGTGGAGGCACCAATCAAGAACCACAAGAAAGCTGCAAAGAACCAGCAAACCAGTGAGGGTCACTACATCGACCGGCCGATATCTCTGCAACCGGACCTGAAGACACACCAACGACAGCCCAGATGAGACCTACAAGTGTGCCAACTTTGGTGGCACTTTGCCCTCCTGTGGGCGAGTTGTGCCAATACCCCAGGTACTGGTCAGTGCATGTCGGACTACAGCAAAAACAGCTCTCCCAGAGCTGCAACTGGACCAGTAGGAAGGCCCAGTTGACAGACTTTAGGAACACCCCTGACCTCCCCCCAGAGTGCCCTTGTCGTCCTGTAAGGCCCTCTGAAGAAGACTAACCTCCAGATGCAAAGGGTTCCATTGCGCACAGCCTCCAAGACCTCCAACTCACCCTGCGTCCGGCTGCCCTGAGCCCTGCATTATGGAACCAGCTGTGTGCCACGGGTCCCTAACCCCTTGCTACCTCAACAGCCTAAGGCAGAGGTCTTCAAACTGGGGGGCGGGCCCCCCTAAGGGGGCCTCAAGTGATCCCGGGGGGGGGGAGTGCCAAACTCTGGCCAAAAGAAATATTATACAGATAACATGCGTTTGTTTTAAGCAGAAGCATGTTATTGCAGTTTTAAAAAGGTAACAGTACTTAACTGCAGTGTTTAAATAGGTTTAGACATATTTAAACATTGCCAACTTTCTAAAATAATTGTGAAAAATTCTGAGGGTGGGCCAAAGATTTTTATTTTTCAACTGGGGGGGTGCAGCGTTAAAACGTTTGAAGACCACTGGCCTAAGGGGACCCTTAAGCACCACCTTAAATTCTGCAAACCACCTCCTTTTCCAGGTGGCCCCTCCAAGTGGCCCTGTGCCTGTGCCAAGAGACTTTCCAGCTCTACTCCTGCCGGAACTAGGAGCCACCCAAGGCTCTCCAGCTGGCACAATGTGCCCACCATCCTCATCGACCATCCTGCAAAAGAAGAGACTTGTAACTCAACTGTGTGATTTTTATATGCATTTTTACAGATGGCCTTCCATTGATTCCTATGGTGCGTAATTACACACAGAAAAACTAACTGTATTAAAACTTTGAAAAATCATAACTCAAAAAGCATTAACGTATCTTAACCATTTTGGTCTTAACCATTTTGGTCTTAAAAATTATATAAAAATCTGAAGTATTTTGATAAATTCTGGTCTCGAGTTATTCATTGAGTGTGTGTGGTGCATGATTGATATTGTGAGTACAACAAATGCTTAGCACATCTCCTGGATTGGTCTAACTGCTCGACCAGCTACCTCAAAAATTTGAGGATTAAGTGATCTGATTTTTACCTCTGGAAACCAATGTGTGGGTGCCTGGAGCCCTTGCACAGTGTGCCTAGCTTAACACACTATATAGAGGGCCAGCCTCCTACACTTATGACCAAAAAGGGATCCCAGTGATCCTTCTGCAAAGATCTCTATGTAGTGAATGTATTTTACCCATAGAAAGTCATTACCGCATAATGGCACATTGGTGTACTTACTTACTCTACTGTAAAGAATTATTCTGCAACAGTACCTACCTTGCTTTGAGAAATTTCTGGTGTGTAAACATATGAAAGTCTTGTATTTTTCTAAAATTGGTCTCTAGTTTCTTCTTGAGTGTGTGTCTCATTTATTGACTCCGTGTGTTCAACAAAGGCTTAGCACTAACCCCTAAGCCTAAATTGCTCGCCCACTCTACCATAGAAAAGAGCATTTGAGATTAACTCCCTGTAAACCATTAAGGATTGTCTGGACTTTCTGCATAGTATTCCCTTACATTTCCTACATGCCTGCATTTACCCACACTCAATACTCACTGTACCCGCACCAACAGCCTCCTCAATACCTTCTCATCCACCAAACATGCCCCAGAAATGTGGCACCTGCTGCACTGCAATGCCTTGGATCTACTTTTCCTTACAGAAATCCCATGTCACAGCCAATTTCGACCTAAGAGGTACTCCTCTACAGACCACCTGGCCATCCAGCTACACCACCACAGACCTCGTCGCACCACTTGCCCTAGATGCTAACAGTTACATCCTACTCCTGAGTCCTGAACTTCCACTTGGAGGGCTACGCCAACCCCAACTCAGAAACACTAATTGAAGACATTGGAAGCCTGGGCTTTAGCCAATGATTAAAGGGACCTCCCCACGTCGCTGGACACGTCCTAGAAACTATTTTTACCACCTTCGACAACATTCAAGTTGACAAACCAGCACCAGTCCCTTGGACAGACAACACCATTGCCAAATTCAGCATCCCATGTCCCAGTCCAGCTCACATGCATCCTTATCACACTAGCCTGCATCGCTGACAAGGACTGGAACACTGCTCGCAACACCTATCGACCTGAACACAGCAACAGACTTCCCAAAGCTATCAAGAATTTCAACAATTGGATCACCTCCTATGCCGACTCTCTGAGCCCCCATCAAATATTACAAACAAGATCTAGACCCCAGGCCGCTTCATACACGGTGAAGCTCAGACTTATGAAATGCCACTGCAAACAAGTGCAATGAAAATGGAGAATGTGCTAGGAGAATGCGGTCTCCATATTCCAGTCCGTCCTGAGATGCTACCACCAAACAATCCAGATACCAAATCATGCCAGCCAGGGGTTTCATGAACCCTCTACTTTAGCACCTACAACGGAGGTGGGGTCCTTTAAATGAGACTTAAGTCTGCAACTCTGCAGACAAAAGTGCATAATTAAGACTATAATGGAATACAGTGTCAAAAGAAGAACAAGAAGGAGCAAAAAGAAATAAAGATAGGTAAATGGAAAAGAGAAAGATGGAAGGAAAATTGAATGGAAGGAAGGGTGAATGGATGAGTGGGTGGATGAATGAGTGTGTGGATAATTGAGTGGATAGATGCATGAATGGGTGAAAGGACAATTGATTGGATAGGTGGATGGGCAGGTAAAAGGATGGCAGAGTAAATGGATGGGGGAGTGAATTAATGGAGCGGTGGATGGACAGGTGAGAATTACAGAGTAGATGGATGATGGCTGGATAGGTGGATGGATGGCAGAGTAAAAGGCTGGATGGTTGAGGGGTGACAATATAGGTAAATGTTTGGTAGAGTGGATGGAAGGGTGGTGCAGTGGTCGTATGATGGATTGCTGGAAGGATGAATGGCAGTTTGGATAGATAAAGGATGGCAGAGTAGATGGAAGGATGGATGGCAGAGTGAATGGAAGGATTGAAGACTGGATGGCTAGATGGATGGGTCAATACAGAGTGGATGGAGGAATGGATGGATGGCAGAGTGGATAGATGGAAGGTAGAGTGGATGGGATGAATGACAGAGTGAACTGGTGGCTGCTTGGATAGAATAGGGAAAGATTGGCTGGATGAAAGAATGAATAGATGATAATATAAAGGTGAAGTAGTGGATATCAGCGGATCAAGGATGTATCGATAGATGCTTGGATGGAAGAGACAAGGGAGCTCTCCTCTGGTGAGTTGGGCTTGTTTCTGCGTAATGCCATGAGAGGTTTAGTTCACAGTGAGGGGTATTTTTATTCACCTCATAGTGGCTGCCCCCAACTCAGTCACTCCCTCTTAGGACCTCTGCAACTATCTCTCTCTCAACTCTTCAGCAATAAATTTAACACCATATCAGAGCAGCTTCAGCCCGCAACTGAATTGGACAGAGTTCACCAGACGCCTCCTGATCTTATCCAAAGAACCAGAAGAAACTGTCGCCACCATGAAATCTGTTTACTCAGGGTTCCCATCAGACCCCTTCCCCCACTATGTCTACTCAAACTGCAGTCCATCACTGCCTTGCTCACACCCATTCGGAACTCCACGACCTCTTCCGTGACCTTCTCATATGCTTAAACATACGCAGCTATCCTCCCATTGATGAAAAAACCCTCCTCAGACCCTTTAACAATCGTCACCTACAAAACGATCTCCCTGCAACAATTCCAGGCCTGGGTCTTAGAAAAAGTCATCAAACAGACACCTCACCAAATACCTCAATGACCATCAACTCGTAAACACCACTCAGTCTGGTTTCAGATCTATCCACGGCATGAAAACTGCCCTCGTTGATGACATACGCATATCTCTGGGTGGAGGAGGCACAGCGGTCCTCATCCTCCTAGCCCTCTCCATGGTGTTTGACATGGTGTCCTGTAACCGTATCATGTTCAGTGGCTACATGTTTGAAATCACCCACTGGGTGAAGACCAGCTGTCCAATGCTGACCACAGACAAAACTAAAATGGTCATCTTTGGGAAGAGCACTTCACTGTGGGACTCCAACTGGTGGCCAACAGAGTTGGGGCTGACACCCATCCCACTACCCATGCCAGCAACCTCAGAATTGGCATCAACAGCACACTCAAGATGACCAACCAAGCCTCATGCTTCCATACCCTGAAGATGCTGAGAAAATTTTCAAATGAATCCCAATCATCACCCGGCAAATCATCATACATGACCTTGTCACAAGCAAGCTGAGCTTCCGGTACACCCTCTAAGCCAGGTCAACACAAAACTCACATGAAGGCTGCAGACCATTCATAACTCAGCAGCCATAATCACTTTCAATCTTCCATGCCGAAGTCCCATGCCACCACACCGAAGGAGCTTCACTACCTCCCCATACATAAACAAGCATAAGGCAAACTCCTCACCCACACTTTCAAGGCACAATATAACACTGGCCAAGCATACCTCAACAATTGCATCTGCTTTCAAAAACCTTCCAGACACCTCCACTTGTCTG
The DNA here is from genome assembly GCF_031143425.1 of Pleurodeles waltl. NCBI lineage: Eukaryota > Metazoa > Chordata > Amphibia > Caudata > Salamandridae > Pleurodeles > Pleurodeles waltl. The sequence continues at coordinate 361,384,643 of NC_090440.1, forward strand.
GACTCCTTGCGCACATCGCACACACAGGAAAACCAGATCCTTCAGTACATCGCTCCTAAAGCATGGAATGATCTGCAACTACACACAAGCTATCTCCTCCCTTCTTGAATTGTGCAAGAATCTGAAGACTTGGCTTTTCTAGTAGTACAACTACGACATTGGATCGGCTAGACTCCCACCTGCTCAGTGCCAGGTGATAATGCACTCTACAAATCTGCATAACATAACACAAAACATCCTTTCAGCATGCACTCAAATTCTGAGGAGTCACTTTGTTCATGTTTGTCTAAACAGTTTTGTTTAAATAATTGTGTTTTCTTGCATTCCATACTATTTCTAAGTCTGATAGGACTATGTTTAAAATTGTTTTTTGAACTAGATTGTCTTGGTTATTAAATTATTAGAAGGGTGGCAGGTTGGATTTTGTGAAAGCCTGTTATGTGTGTTTTAGGTTGTGATTGGAACGCCAACGCTGACACAGCGGAAAGCCATTCTGGAAGTCCTGACTGCATGCATGCCTACCAGCAGTGATGTTGACTTGGCAAAGCTGGCAGAAATTACAACGGGATATGTTGGAGCTGACCTCACAGCCCTCTGCAGGGAGGCTGCCATGCAGGCACTGCGGCTCAGCTGCCTGGTAAGAAAACTAGGAGTTACTTGAAGCAGTTTGTCCTACTTTAAAATAGATGTGGCCCTAGCTGTATTCTACACGGGGTGATCCTTGGTGTATATTCTACACTTGCTGATTTTCATTAAGACCCACATTATCTAGTGACTTTAAACAATGTATTTGTGTTTATTTAGCAAAGAACAATACTGCATTAAAAAGCACATTCTTATTTGTGTAGGGTATCTGTTACGCTGTACTTACTGCCAATACCTCAGAGCTCACTTTTCATCTTATACAAAATGTAAAAGTCTAACAAATATTTACAGAATATTGTCTATACAAAAGCAAGATTGTGTCTAAAAAGGTATACAAATTACACTTGACCTTCCTGCATCAATCAAATCAGGAAAGATGAAAAGCTTGTCTATGTATGGAGTAGTCACATTTCTTTGAATTAACTGTCGAGGCTCTGCAGTTCCATCATTTTCATGTATCAGCAACCCACGCATTTCAAGCTTAATCTAAAATTGCTTCACCTCAAAGAGGGAGTTAGCTCCCATGTAGAATTGCACTTTCCAGGCTGAGCAACAGAACAAATTAAGGTCATTCTTGAGATCTTGCTGCAGTTTGCGATATAATTTCAAAGCTTGCTTACCTTATCATTTCAGTATCTATTTAGGGCAGATATAGATTTCATAGCAAAGTAATCATAGCAAAACATGTAAAATTGAATTTAAAATCGGTTGAGCGTGAGCCTGGGTTTTTAGGTGTCGAACCATTAGTTTGACCTTTGAGGTTAAAATATTATAGATGGTCCTAACTATTAGTTAATTTAAAAATAATAAGTGTGTAACTGTGAATAGCCTGGTGCTATCTTCTTCAAAACGTCAGTACTGTCTTATGTCATTCTGTGTAAAAACCTCTAAAATAATTGGGGAACTTGCATTCAGTTCTTACTATTCCAAGGTGATATATATCCACACAAATCCAATTATTTTTCTTATTTGGTCTTTATTTGATTCTCAAAAAGTTTTCATTACATAAACACACACACTTCATAGTTTTACACTAGCATATAAACTGCTGTAGAATAAAACCTTATAATATGTTTCCCTGTTATTTCAGATATTTCACAGATATTAGGTTAATGAGTATTATATGCAGTAGCAGGAGTGGATTTCTCAGGAAATTATATAGAGCTAACATTCCTATCTCAATTTTCGGATCCTGCGTTGAATCATCCAATTTACAAGGATTTATTTTTCCAATTAAATGCCCAGCCCTAGCATCATGAACTATATTAGGTATATTTGGTAGGTTACAATCAAAGCCATTTTGCACCCAAAAGATTAGGGCAAGTTGTCTTTTGACCCATTAAAGCCACCAAAGATGTATTGGTTATGAGGTACTGCAAAATGTAATGTAAAAGTGTGGCACTGCATGGTGGAACATGAAGATAAAAATCCAGTTGAACTACAGAAAAAGGAGTCACAGAAAAAATAGTAGGTAAAACAAACAAAGCATATCATATGTAATTTCATTGTGCACCCTGCCTAACACCTCTCAAAACAAGGGTAATTTTGAAACCTCAGAGTAGACCATGGCAACATGCCTGTCACTTGCCAATAATAAGCTAACTGTCTCAGAGAGTCTACATGTTCTGTCTGAAATGTTTGTAAATGCCTTCTGGTGATTTTTGAATTGTTAAGACCCAAATGCCTTTGAGTGTGATGTGATCCCAACCCTCCCTTTTACTGTCATGAATATTGCCAATAAAAGTTAAACAATGTGGATGATTAAGAGAAAATGGGGTGTGAAGGAAGAGAGTGAGAAACAGTTGCATCAGAGTTGTTTGCGAAGATGGTAGAAGTTAAGAAACGTTAAGGCTTAACTGTATTTCTAACTGCAGATAACACAGTAGTTATCAAATTGGAAAGTCTCTTACCAAAACGTCTGCCACTGGTGCTGTGACAGTAGTTGCAGAAGGCCAGGAGACTCCCACCAAAGCAGTCATGACTTGCAAAAACCCAAAGTTGGTGAGAAGCATTGATAAGGACTTGCCTCCTCTATCAATCATAAAATGAAAATGTGATCATTGACTATTGCAACGTGTACATTTTCAAATGTATTTGTCAGTTTGAATTAAATTAATCGACAACATACACAATGAGTTTAAAAAACATGACAGAAGTATTAAAATCATAAAAATAGAACTTTTAATAAAACATTAATATTTGGTTTTATAACAATTCAATTCAATTTATTTATTTATGTTTTGGAACTCTAAACGAGGTCCACATAATAAAACAAGATAAGAGATACAAAGATGAAGAAGGCATAAAATATCAAAATATGAATGAATCATTAAACAACTGCCCTAAATGTAAATCTAATAATAATATAATAAAATATTAATAAGAGCGGTTTGATCAATTGATCTCACACAATTGTGGCTTCCCTGAACCTCTGATCATATCACCTCTCTCCAATATCTTCCTTCGAACAACTGAAAAGAACCATTTGCATCTTAAAGCAAATGTAAAAAAAGATTTAAAAAAATTAAACTTCTTAAGCACAATTCTAACCTTAGGGTAGCCACCGAAACAGCTGTATTTGCAGATAAAAGCTTTCTGAGGATCTTACCCTCCTGAAGATTCAGGAACCTCCATTTGGAGGAATCTATGAATTTCAAACCGTAGAGAAGAGAAGCGGGGATCTTAGCTCGGTAAACCGCTAGGAGATGGGCGAAATGTCTTCTTCCTGTGGCCATATAGAACGCCCACAAACCTCTTGCTTGAGCATCAGCTTTAGATTTTTTTAGAAGTAATTTGGTTTATGTCACTAAGATTCCCGCATACAATTTTACAATTTCCAGTTTCTGGTTACCTAGTTCCCAATGGAAATTAGAAAATGTTGCTCTCTTGCTGCCATGGAAGTGCAAAATCTTGCTCTTTGAAACATTAATCTTTAAAAAGTGCGACTCGGAGAACCTTATTGGGGTTAGATCAAAAATAATAATATCATCCCCGTACAGTAAACAATAGACCAGGCGTCTGCCTAATTGAGGGGAAAAACCCTGACTTTGAGATAGAAGGGAGGGCAAATCCGAGATGTATAAAGAAAAGAGTAAGGGAGTTTTATAGCAAAAAAATCCATGGATTTTAGGTACAGACTAGCACTCAGAAAGTAGTAAACAATCAAAAGAAGTGACCCATGCAAGTTCGGAGCATGGAGAGAAGTAAAAAGTGCAATTTGGTAGCCAGTGCCAAGTTGTTTTAGTCTTCTAAACCAAGCTGCTTGGAGGAATTTGGACACAGCAGACACCACGAAATGGCTGGTGTCTGTTTTGCAGATTCTCAGTTCTTCCCAGTAGTGTCTAATCTCCAGGACTAAGAAAAGTGGTTTGATCCATTTTAATCGCTCCTGTTTGTACGTGGGGCAAAAAAAAAGTACATTCTCAACTCTTTCCTGTCATTCCATACGGGGAATGTACCATGATTTGACTTTGGATCAGTCCAGCTATTCCTAAAGTATGTTAAAGGAAGAGTGCCCGGCCTGAGTTTTGTGCTCTATTTCCTGCAAAGCAGGGCTTGCAAGTAATCTAAAAATTCCTCAAATTAATAGGCAAACTTTATATTTAAAAAGGAAGCTGTTAAACTCCCCCTGGAGGAGGAATTCACTGTTTTGCTTGGGCTTGACACAAAAAGCTCTTCTTCACTGTAAGAGACACGTTGGCTGGAATACAAGCTGAGTTAGACCAAAATTCTCCTGGACCAATGGTTGGCTAAAGACTCTTTAATGTTCCTTATCCATGGGATTTTTAGCGCTTGCAATCTGCTGATAACATCACACAGGCCTACTCTAAAGTGGGTTCATTCTTCGGTCGACCAGACTCTAACCCAAAATAGAATGGGTTTCGAACTAGCACGCTCGCTTATTGGTTGCAAACCTAAATCTAAGAACAGGTGTTGCAGAGGAGTGCTCTGTGGCAGCCTCCGTAGTGATCTTATAAAGTGATTCTCTAAGGCTGCAAGATCTTCAACATCACTGTGACCCCAGAGTACTGCTAAATAGTTTGTGGCGCTAACAGCCTGTGCTCTGTAGACCTGCAATTTAGGGAAGGCTGGGTAGCTCATAATACCCTTAAATAATTAGCTATAGCGCACGCCCTATGTTTTTGCAGAAGGTTGCACTTTTCAACTTCTTCACCCCATTTGTCAGAGTCTGGCAACCCAATACCCATGTAGTCAAAATCGCTGACTCTTTCCAAGGTGTTGGGTCCCAAAGTTATTCTGCACCTGTAATATCTCTTGGGGTTAAATACCATTAGTTTAGTCTTCTGAGCATTTATCTGTAAGACATTTTTTCTACAAAATAGACCAATCTTCTCAATCAATATCTAAAGAACTTTCTGTGTTTTAGATATCAATAAAGTGTTGTTGGCATAGAGTAGCACTGGGATCTTTTGGCCTGCCTGTGTGGGTGAATTATTTATGCACTTAAACAAGAGCTAAGATGGCCGTTAATAAACAGAAGACATAGAGTTGATGCTAAAACATATCTCTGGCAAGGCTCTCTATTGATTTCTATTTTCCCTGTGAGTTTGCCATCGGGACCACTGCAGACCGGAGCATAATTTTCTGGATGTTGGCATCTGAAAATGAATAGTATATCAGATGGAACACCTAGATCTATAAGGGCTTGCATAATTTGTCCCGAGAGACCATATTGAATGCTGCCTGCAGGTCCACAAAAGCCACATACAGGATGCCCCTTCCCATTTTCACTATCTCCCACCTAACTAGTTGGAAAAGAAAGGCCTGGTCTGTTGTGCTTATAGCAGCATGTCAAATTAGATATAGGTAGAACTAATATTAAGGAAAACAACCAATCTGCATTAAAATGTTGTATACTGGACAGCCAAGGACCAATGTACAAATCTAATACTCGCTGCTTGTGAAAATTTACTTTGGTGCTCACTGTCAGTGGGTAGCAATGTTAAGAGGTGAAAATACATTTTAAATTAAGGTATGGGGGCTTCCCACATTGTACATATACAAGGGACAACAACTACTTAAAAAACATAACATGATTTTGTATAGCAAAAGGGTGGACAGGAAATTTTCCCTTGATGAGGTTTGAACTGGGAGCCAGCACGTCAGCAGCGAGGGCATGATGGCATTACTCAAGGAATATTAGGTAGGCTGTGTTGTCACTGAAACATACAATGACCTATTCAATCATGAGTTCACAGGATGAAATCTCTGATGTCATGGAATCCTTACGTTACTTCTACAGTCTTCGATAAGGGGAAGTCAAGTTTACTTTGTCATGTAAAATATTCAAAACCCCCCTTTTTTTTTTTTAAGGTTATCTCCGTCTATCTTCTTAAACACACTCATCTCTTTTTGCCCCTCACACCCCATGCATTCTTTGTCCTAAAATCTTCATTGTATACCACATAAACCCTTTTCAAACAAGAAGTCTTCAATGGCTAATTTATTTATTTGTAATTAGAGTGGTTTGAATTCCGCAACAGTAGTATTCGCCTAATCTGTAATCTCCATCTGTTACAGGAACATACATGCTTGGAAACCTACACAGGGGCATCCACTTACTGTCAGGTTTATAATTGTCACAGTAATAAAGGTAGAAAATGTGCTTAAGTTAATCTAAACAACCATTATTTTCAATTCGTTCAATTGTTTTGTTGTTATTTGCCCTATGCCATTACAGACAAGATCAAACCATGTGCACATCAGTTTTGACCAAACTTAAACCTAAGAGGTTACTCCCCTTTGAAGGGAAACACTTGTCAGTTCCTGCAGGATGGTACATTGGTCAGTGGTCAAGATTAATTCAATAATTCCATCTTTCACTATTTTTCAGAATTCTCTTAGAAACATCACCCGCAATTATCACCATTACACTGTCTTAAAGATGTTTTGTTTCATGAAAGCATCATGTTGGTTTTATATTCCAGGGCTCTGTAAAAAATATCTGCATGGCACATTTCTATGAATCTTTTAAAAAGATCCAACCATCCTCGTTTCGGAGCTCTGTTGGGTTGACAGACTGCAAATGTGTTTTGTGGGAGCAAATTGGGGGCCTCGAAAATGTGAAACTGCAGTTACAGCAGGTAATACAATTCTTTTTAATAAATACTCTGTTGTCCTTTGACATGATGTTCTATTGTCCTGTGTCTTGCCTTAGCTAGTTTAAATGAATAAATGTAGAACTGGGTTGGCAATCATATAGACGAAATGCACGTGAAATAGCATTCACCTTATGTAAATTACTTGTTTTGGGGGAGGTGCCCAAGCAGAGCTGGTAGAATGTTGCGATCCATTTAAAACATGTTTCTATGGACTGTAACCATCAGTAGCCAATGTTGGTGTTTCATGAAGGGAGAAAAGTGGTAGGTTCTAGGCACCCTACAGATCAGATGAGCAGCTGCGTTTTGGATTAGTTGGAGTTTGTTGGTGGATTTTCCAGGAGCAGTAAGAGTGGAGTTATGATATCTAGGTGAGATTGAATACTTACATTCACAACAAGGTAAGGACATCTATAGTTCAAGACTGTAATAATATTTTGAATAGTTTGTAGCTGAAAATAGGAGGTACTTCATATTTCAGTGACATGATGACCAAAAGAAATATTGGCACGGAGATTAATGTCAATATTCCATACAACAGAGCAGGCCCATTAAAGTGGACCAGTGCAGGGAGTTCATATTGAATGCACTGTTGGGGACAGTCGTCAGTGTTATCTTGGAAGGATTCAAATGCAAGCAATTTTGTGACAACCACCAAGATACATGCTATGGGAGAGAGCCGAGCTAGAAGGAGAATCCCTTATGAAGATCAATTGAATGTCAATTGGATACATTTACAGTTTTGCCCTCATTTGTATGAAAGTTGGCGAGAGGACACATAGATATTAAATATAAGGGGGATATTATAAAACCCTGAGGGACATTACATATGAGAGTGTTGGGTTTGAACTTGTAAAAGGCTCCAGCCTCCACCTAATGATGATCTGCTAAATAAGAGATCAACAATTTCAAGGCCATAGCAAGAATGCCATTTGACCTGGGTCTGGAAATTAAGATGGCATAGTCGATGGTGTCTAATGCTGCTGAGAGGTATAATGGGACCAGAGTTGAAACACGCCCTTCATCCACCAGTTTGTAAATTTCATCCACAACAGGTATCACCACCAGTTTGGTACTTCTGTTTCAATAGTTTCTCTTGTAAAGGAACAAAGAATTCCTCATCTCTAAGGAAATTGTTTCTCCTTATTATACTAGTAAAAACGAATTGTATAATCTGGGGACATTGTGAACAGGCAGTTAGTTGACTTTCTGTACTTGAGGTGTTTGCTTTTCTGCCTCTAGTCATTCGAACAAAACAGCAAAATTGATTGAGCACAAATGGCAGGATCTACCAAATTCAATATTTTATTTAATGTTGTCAATGTTCTGAAGTATAAAAGGTCTGCAAGTCCCAAATTATATGTTTGGAGCACAGGTATAAGGAGGGATGCTCTAACACTGTAACATTACAATTAATAAACGTGTCTGTTGTTTGAGGAGACACTGTTGTAGACTATTTTTTAGCTCTGCATTCACCAAGACCTTTTGTTTGTCCCTACAAATATTCCTATAAAATATATAGAGGGGACTTTCAGTCATCCCGCTTCATTCATTGGTCTGCTGTATTGGCTTTCACATTTTTCTTCCTCTCACCACATTATACAAAGGCTGTCCTTTTCTCATTGTTTATTTGTTGTTCATTTCTGTGTGGTTTTCTCACTGTTTTCCAAACCTTTTTAAATAAGTGCTTATCGGTGTTTATTCAGCTGCCTAACCCCCTAAATCGACCCAGACTGTGTTTTTCCACAGTTTACAAAACATGTTGTTTTTTTGGAGTGAGTTTTATAAAGCACATATTTAATTTAAAGGAGAAGTATTGCAGTGTATGTAGTAACGTCCCATTGGCAGTGTATGTAGTAGATTTTGTTAGACTGATTCAGGCATAGGAAACATCTTATTACCCTCTCACACATCTCATTACCTCTCACAGTCACTCTGTCAGGATTCGGTCTGGTGTACAGGACAATTAATGGATTAAAAAGTAAGAGTGCTATATTCAGACGTTTTAATAAAGACATTCCTGGGCACTTAAGGTCATTGAACTACTCCTTACTGAATTATGACATTGTAGGAGAGGTCAACCACATAGGTTTATAGTTTTGAATTACACCAGATTACTTTGTAGCCCTTTATTATTAGGCACCTGTAACTTGATACTTTAAGCATGTTTGCCTCCGGTTTTCCGCACTGTTGGCTTGACTACATTAGGGCTGTGCTGACATTCATAGCTGTCACATGTCCCCGTGGCAAATGTCTCATTTTAAGTCAGTCCTGCCCTTTTAACAACAACACTGTATTCTTGGGCTTTACATTTTGATGTTAACATTGTAACTATAAGTTGAAACCCCAGGCAGTAAAGTGTCATTGTGTTTTAATCCAGGAATAGTTAATTGTATTACATATATATCTCAATGGGGCACCTTGCAGCAATGTATTTTGTTGGTATGTGGAAAGGCTTGTGTTACGTTTTCACCACTATCCTGTGTTCATGGTGACAGCACCCTTTTCTCGCAGTTACCTGTCATTACAACTTATGTTGGATGTTTAAAGCCCGGAGTGTTTGTCAGGTGAACTGCCCTAAATACTGACTTGTTAGAAAAGGGGGTTGATGTAGCCACGCCACTTATGTGTCTGTGGATAAATGTGATAGTACATATTGGTCAGATATGTATGAGCCAGCTATTGTAAAAATCAGTAAAAGAATTAAACACTGCCAAAGATCAACTATGATGTTAATATTTTTTATTTTAGATTGAGGGTCTAGTGGCTTCCCCAACAGTAAGGTTTTGCATAAACCATGAGAAAACAAAATAGGAATTGCCACAGACAAAATGCAGGTGGCCAGGGCCAGACCTGTTAGTTTAGCCAATGCTTGTTAAGGGAATTTACCTTCTGGGCCTTGATAGAAAACAAATGTAGAAGCGTACAATATTTAACTTTGCTTTAAGTGAAAGCTTTTATTTTGTGGTGAAATAAGGTTGATAAATAAAGGTCTAGAGAATGAATGGTCCATAAACATTTTAGAATATTCAGCGTCACCTGGACATCACATCTCATTGAACTGTAAACTGCAGTGGCCTTTTCTTCTTCCAGAACACAAGGAATCTATTCAATGTGCACAAAACAACACTGGAGTAGCAATGTGATATATATGATGTGTATATTTTTATGTCTTACATCAAAACGTAGAACAGGTGCAGTTGAAAAACGTTTGGTCTTGCATCAATGCCACTGTTAATTTACTGCACATATTATACCATCATTGATTAAAGTACCAACGTAAATGTACACAGTGAGGCAGTGTGACTGTGTCTTGTTCCTTTGTGTGTTCGCAGAGCATTGAATGGCCTATGAAGTTCCCAGAAGCCTTTGTGAGGATGGGCCTGACCCTTCCGAAGGGTATTCTTCTTTATGGACCTCCTGGGTGTGCCAAAACAACATTAGTGAAGGCTGCGGCTACAAGTTGTCATTGCTCTTTCCTGTCCATAAGTGGTGCTGACCTGTTTTCACCGTATGTGGGGGATTCTGAGAAAATTGTAGCCCAGGTTTGTTTGTTGCTTTAAGTATTGCATCACTGCTTTACAAATAGGTTTTGTGTGCTTGTCTCGTGTAGCCAGCCATTCACAATCAAGTACACAGTGTTTGCATGATTTTCAATTGAGGTACTTGTATAATTGATCAGATTCTGTGACCTTTGCATGAATGTACTTCATTCCTACCTATTGCTTCCAAGCACAACATTTCAAAGTATGCAGTAGGAGTATCACTGCAAGGCAGTTTGGTAAGTTCTTTCTAACTGTGGCATTAGCCCTACCTCAGTAGCCCATCTATATTAGCCAGAGTTCATGGACAGAGGAAGGTGTAGCATTTGGCTTCTGGAGGAGAGGCAAATTAGTGGTATACCTCATATTGCTTCTTCAGAAGGGGTGAGGGATGTTGATAATGTTATCAGTCAGGATTTCCAACTCAGAATTGAGCTGTAAGTTTGAAATTTACTTTTATTTAAAGCAAATAAAAGCTTTCCCTAGGAGGGAAAAAGAAAGGCAACGCTCTATGTAGTACTTTCATAAAGAGCAGCCCCTGGTGTCAGAGCCACAATTCTTCTTATTTACTTCCTTTGGCCTTAGTTGTTAGAAATTGGGTCTCTAGTTGGCAGAGGTATGCGCACTGTACAAGTAGGGACCACAACCCTAGTCAGGGTAAGTCAGATACACACCCTAAATTAATCAGTGCTCACCCTCTTGTAGCTTGACACAGCAGTCAGGCTTCACTTACGAGGCAATGTGTAAGGTATTTGTGCAACGCTTAATACAGTAACACAATGAAAACACCAAACTGGTTCAGAAAAATAGAGAATCGTTTTATAAATAAAACAAGACCAAAAGGACAAAACTCTAATAAATAGATCCTGAAATGTGCAATTTTAACAGTTTAGGTGAAAGTGCATAGAAGTTCAAGGTGCCAGCTGTGTTATCTGGCATCGCCAACTGGGACAAAGTCCAGATTTCAGGCTGACTGCGATAGAGTGCAGGCAAGATATAGGGACCCACTGGGCCCACTGAACACAATACCTTAAACCTTGGTGCACGGTCGGTGCAGTGTTGCTTTTTGATGCTTTGTGGCGGTTCTGGTGAAGGCCACAGAGGGCAGAGGACCTTAGGCCCACTTCCATGGGTCCAGGAATAGGGTGGTACCACTTAGCAGGGCAGACTCACAGATGGCAGAGTCCAGGTGCAGGAGCAGGTCGGTTGGAAATCTTTTGTGTCCCTGAGACTTCAGAAAACAGAAGTCCAGTCAACTGGCCCTTGGAGTCACTCTAGCTTCTGGGTTGTAGAGAAGCAAATCCAGTCCTTCTCACTCCCAGGCAAGAGGGCAGCAGGCACAGGCCAGCACAGCAAATCTGGAGTCTAGCAAAGTACCAGTCCAGCAGAGTGGCAGTCCTTTCAGCAGCACAGCAGTCTTTCTTCCTGGTATCCACAGGTCCAGAAATGTACTGAAGTGGTGGCGTCTGACGATCAGTATTTATACTTTGGTGCCCTGGTTTTGAAAGGTAGGGGAAGCTTCTAAATGCATGCCTTTGTAGTGTACAGATGCCCTGACTCCCTGTCCTGGCTACAATCTGGCTGGACTGACAGTGCAGGGTTGTTAAGCCCTGTTGTGTGTGGACAGGACAAGCCTATTCAGGTGTAAGTGAGGCAGTACTAAGCTCCGCTCCCCCCCCAATCAAGCCAGTCAAGAGCCCATTAAGGCCCATCAAGTAATACCTAATCTCCCATTGTGTGTGGCTGAATAGAGGGAATGCACAGGCCCAGCTGTCACCCACCCCAGAGTGTATTGGAGACAGGCAGCTGGCACACATGACTCGGAGCAGAAAAATGCCAACTTTCTAAAAGTGGCATTTTTAAGTTTGTAACCATAAATCCAGCTTTACCCTTAAAGATAATTTATTATTACAAGTCCATAGCTACCAAACATGACTTTCCTATCCTTCTCAATCTGGGATTACACCTAATAAATGTATTAAGGAATCCCCAATTGCTATCCTATGAGAGTGGTATGCCAGACAGTAGTGAAAAACGAATTTGGGAGCTCTTCCCTACCAGGACATGTAAAATTTAAAAATATATGTCCATGCCATTCACTTACACTGCACCCTGCCCTATGGCATACCTAGGATTTACGTTAGGGGTGTCTTATGTGTAATAAAAGGGGAGTTTTGGGGGGCGTGGCTTCGGGCGTCAAGATGGCGGTCGCACTCTGAGAGTGCTCTGGACCCCTCCGTCATCCGCCCGTAGTTAGAGTGGCCTGACCGAGTTGAGGACGTCGTCTTGACGATCCTGGCGACCCCTGGACCCCTGGGAATCTCCGGCGGCGAGTAACTTCATGAGAGCGGCCCCGCTCCCGAGCCGCGCCCGATCCGTCCGATCCGTCCCTGGAAACAAAATGGCGGCCGGGGCTGATTTCCGCGGCTGAGTCGGGCCGAACCGACGATCCCTCCCGATGCGGTCGAGCTGGAACGGAGGTGTGGCGGGGCGAGGAAAGAACCCTGGAGGGAGCTGAGGCTGCGCTCCAAACGTGGTCCCCGCGGCATGCAGGAGCAGTGCTGCTGCATCTAGGGGGAGAGAGCGCTGTGTGGGTGGCGCTGCGGCCGTGCGCCGGCTCGAGGACATCGGCCGAGGAGAGCTGAGAGGCTGCGCTGCACCCAGGGGAGACCCTGCGGGCCGGGGCTGGAGCGGCGGAGGGGCGTTTGCGGAGAGGGACTTCCTGGTGTCGTGAGTGATGACAGAGGTGTGCTGAGGGTCCGCGGAATGTGGCGGAGACACCGGGACGGGACGAGGCCTCTCTGAGGATACTGACACGTCCGAATAACCAAAATTGAACGGAAAGACTTGGGGCCACCCTCTCCGGGTTCCCGTTCTGAACGGGCCCACCGCGGACCGCTGCCGCGCCGAGAAACACACCGTGATCCGGCCCAACGAAGGGCATTGGCCTTGAGTGAATTCATGGCGCCGCGGGTGCAGCGTGATCAGCCCTGGGGCCGGCCGAGGCCCTACTGAAGGTAACGGCACGAAGTGACAACAGGGTGGGGGAGGGGAGAGGAGTTAGGGAAGAGGATGCCCTACCCCCCCCTTATCATTTAATACCTAATGGCGGTTAGCGGCTGGGTCGGGATGGAGCCGGACCCATCGTGGAGCCACCGGATGCCAAAGGTGGAGAAGACCACAACTTGGGCCTGAACACCTCTCCCCACGCCCTCTTTATAACTGTGGTAACTACAAACGCGCAGGGGACCTAGGCTGGACTTGAAAGACCGCAAGAAGTGAGCTACCTGACTCCTGTTTCCGATATTGTGATGGGGAGAGACAAGGCGAACAAACAACCCCCACCCTCCCAGCAAAAGATTGACCAGTTCACGACGCCGGCGGGCCAGCGAGGAGAGGGAGACACAGCCAGCGGAGGCCCCGCACCAGACAGAGTGAGTGCCATCCTTCAAGCCATTCAATCATCACAGTCTGCGGTAGAGACTAAGATCGGGGAAGTGCGAGAAGACGTGGGTCTTGTCCGACAGGACCTCAGAAACGCAGTGAACCGGATCACTGAGGTTGAAACTAGAGTCTCCCAGACTGAAAACGACCTAGCCGACCTCAGAAGTAAAGTGGCCCAGCTGCAGACCCGAACCGGCGAGCTTCACCGCCGTGCGGAAGATGCAGAAAACCGGTCAAGACGCAATAACCTGCGTTTCATCGGACTCCCAGAGGGCATAGAAGATGGTGGTGCATCTGAGTTCCTAGAGAAGTGGATTAAAACCTGGATGCCAGAGCAGTCCCTTTCGCCCTGGTTCGCGATCGAAAGAGCACACAGGGCATTGGCTCCTCGCCCCCCTCCAGGTGGCCCAAAACGTCCAATGATTGCGCGCTTCTTCAACTTCAAAGATAGAGACAATATCCTTAAAGAGGCTAGGAGGTTGGAAGATCTTCAATGGGAGAACCATAAAATCCTAATTTTTCCAGACTATACCCGTGAGGTCCAGACCCGCCGCCGGTCGTACGAACACGTTAAGCAGAAACTTAGAGCGATGCAACTTTCATACATGCTCCTCTTCCCCGCGCGGCTCAAGGTCCTCCTGGCCGGGCGAGCGCACTTTTTTGAAACACCTGAAGAGGCTTGGGACTGGCTGATGGAGGAGGGTGTCGGAGCCCAAGGGGGGCCCTCTGGACACTCGGAGAGGGCCCCTCGGGTTGGTCCCCTCGCCCCGGGAGGTCCCCGGAGGAGCCGGAGGCGCACCAGATCCCGGAGAGGGAGACCGAAAGACACAAACACCTTGGAAAATAATGAGGAAATCCGAGACTTTGGCTCACAAACAGAGGGGGAACCCGCGGAACCCTCGGGGCCTCAGACCCCAAACCAATCAATAGATGACAACAACTTGAGCCAGTCCCCGGCCCTTGGTTAATATGACGCATTTGACACCCACTGATGGGAGTCCAAAAGACTTGGGATGTCAGACTTACCTATGCAGACCTTATAAGGGTCACTATAGAAGGCGCCAAGCCTCCCTAATATATGACACCCGAGACTTGGCAGGCTTTCTCTAATTGTAATTGATCCGACTATATGGAGGGGTCCACCACTCCACCCCAAGGACAGTCCTGCTGGCTGTCTGGTTTTGGTTGGGTATTTGGGCGACAGATGCTTCCGGGGTGGGAGTATGGGGAGGGGGGTGGTTGGGGGGGTGGGGTTTTTGAAGTTAGTTTAGATAGGAATAGGAATAAGTTGGTTAGGTCTCTTATTATTTCTTTGTTATGTTTGGAATGGTCGCCCCTGGGTCCACAGCCTGACACTCAGCCCTATGTAACACCTACGCAACTCATGCCTGGCACTCACTAACCCAGGTCCTTTCCTGGAACGTAAATGGCCTGTTGGACAAGATCAAGAGGTCAGCAGTATTTAACACTCTCCGCAGGTACTCCCCCTCAGTGGTCCTCTTGCAGGAAACTCACCTCCTTGGGACTAGGTGCCCCATGCTCATGCGGGGAGGATATGACAGAGTATACCACGCGGGCTTCTCCAGGGGCTCTAGAGGGGTAGCCATTTTACTTCATCGCTCTCTGCCTGTGGTGATCACAGCCACGCAGGTCGACCCACAGGGCAGATTTGTTGTGGCCACGGGGACTCTTCATGGAACACCGATAAACTTTATATCTGCATATGCCCCCCCCGACGAGACTTGATGCCTTCTTGCACTCGCTCCGCCGAGTGGTTGTGGGACTGCCCCAGGGGACCACCCTGTTGGGAGGGGACTTCAACGCGGTTCTTGATCCCGATTTGGATGTATCCGGCGAGATCACGGCCAGTAGATTAGCCAGGGCTTCGGCTCTGACTGGTTGGACCGAGAGCCTTGGCCTTTGCGAGGTATGGAGAACCTGGCACCCTAGGGATCGTCGGTACACCCACACGTCGGCCGCCCACCAGACGCAATCCAGAATAGATCTGGTATTCATGTCCGCTCTGGACCTCTCAAGCGTCACAGGGACAGAGATACTTCCCCGGGGAGTTTCAGACCACGCACCGGTGCGGGTCCGCCTAGGTGGAGCAGATCCCTCCAGACGCCCGGTATGGCGCCTAAACGCATGGTACCTTCAAGACAAAGACTACACCCAGGAGATCAGAAATCAACTAACCCAATATTTTGATCTGAACCTGGGGTCGGTCCGGTCCCCGGGAACATTATGGGCCGCCTGTAAGGCTACCCTTAGAGGGCATGCCAAGCACCTTCTCCGCTCCCGCGAGCGAGACAGGAACTCCCAGATCTCTGACCTGGAGGCTAGGGCCCTGAGACTGGAACGCCAACAAACGACCTCTTCGTCTGCCACTGCCCTGAGGCAGCTGACTATGGTCAGAGAAGAAATTAAACACATAAAGCTAGACTCGGCTAGGTGCATGTGGAGAGCTTCGGTAGCCCGTATATATGGCTGGGGGGATAAAAATGGGAAGCTCCTGCACTGGCTGGCGACTCGCCCTCTGGCCGGCAGGGTTATACCTGAGATTTTGGAACCCTCGGGCTCCCTCTCCAGGACACCTGCTGAAATTGCACAGAGCTTTGCCTCGTACTATGCCCGCCTCTATGCAATGCACCCCCGCCCTGCCATTGAGAAAGAGACCCCTCTTTTGAATGACGTCACTCTCCCCAGGATCTCCCTGGAGGCAAGAGATAGACTGGACGAAACTATTAGCCTCGCAGAGATAACCAGTGCAATTTCCGGCTTGGCATCGGGCAAAACTCCAGGCCCTGACGGACTCCCGGCAGAGTTATATAACAAATGCAGTGATATACTGGGTCCCCACTTACTCAATATGTATGGAGAAGCCGAGAAACTAGGCCGATTCCCCACCGAGATTGACCAAGCTACGATAGTTGTGACACCAAAAACCCAACCCCCATCGCGGCATTGTTCGGCATACCGACCCATCTCACTTCTGAATATTGAGATCAAAGTGCTTTCCTTGACCCTGGCCTCTAGATTGAAAGAGATAATGCCCACACTAGTGCACCCTGATCAATGTGGCTTTATGCCCACTCGTAGCACCAGGCACTGCATTAGGCGGCTGCATGTGGCTCTGGCACATCGCAGGACTCTGTCACACACACCCTTGGCATTACTCTTACTGGACTTTGAAAAAGCCTTTGATACAGTGGATTGGTCCTACCTTGAATTGGTCCTGCAGAAAAATGGACTCGGCCCCAAATTCCGAGGCCTAGTGAGACTCCTGTATTCCAAACCGACAGCTCGAGTCCGGGTGAATGGAGTGGTCTCTGACCTGTTCCCTATTGGCCGCGGAACCCGGCAGGGTTGCCCGCTATCCCCATTGCTCTTCGCATTAATGATAGAGCCTCTTGCGATACTGCTGCGAGGAGATCCCCTGATCGAAGGCTGGTCCTGGCCCGCTTGCGCAGAGGACCGTGTGGCGCTATACGCAGATGATGTCCTCCTATATCTCTCCAACCCGGCTAAAAGTGGCCCCCGCGTGCTAGAGATCCTGAGCCTTTTCGCAGAAGCCTCGGGGTTGATCCTGAATCCCGCCAAGTCCCTGTTGGTCCCCCTACACCGCTCCGGAGACTGTGTGGACTGGCAGCGGAATATTCCAGTGCGAAGAAACAGCTTTAAATACCTGGGAATATTTATTTCACTTCTCCCTGAGTTGACATGGGAACTTAATGTTACACCGTTAACCAGGAAAATTAGAAGCGATCTCCTACACTGGAGGACACTCCCTCTTAACCTGCTTGGTAGAATAGCGCTCTACAAGATGATGATCCTCCCTAGGCTCCTCTATCTCCTGCAAAATTTTCCCCATCCCATTCCTAGGAAATGGTTTGGGGAAATGGACTCATTGGCACGCCAATTTATATGGAGCGGAGCCCGCTCACGGTTAGCACTCAAAACCTGCCAGAGAGATGTGTATGATGGAGGTTTGGGCATGTCTAATATCCATTTCTACCACCTCGCGTCACAAATACTTGTAATTAATGACTGGATGGGGGGTGGGTGGACAGATCCGGCATACCGACTGGAGCTCCAAACGATGGGATACCCACGGATTTGGGACACCCTTTATGGAGGTTCGATCTCTCGAGACATCCCGGACGTGACCAAGGTGGTTCTGCAGGGATGGCGGACGGCTCAAAAATCGACAGGGTGGTGGGGCCGTCTTACCCAACAGACCCCATTGTGGCAGGGGAGGCAATTGGTGGAGGTGGCGGGCCTGGAGGGGTTTCAGAATTGGGATAACATTGGCATCTCCACACTAGGCGATGTCTGGAATGGGTCACACATACAATCCTTCGAAGATCTCCAGAAAAACTTTTCATTAAATAAGACACAGTACCACAGATACCTCCAGCTCCGACATGCCTTATCAGTACATATCCGAGTGGGAGACACCATACCCGAGTGCAGCCCCATGGAGGCCAAAGCACTGATGGGGAGCTTGGGCAAGGGGGGTGTTTCCCAGATATATCGCACCCTGGTCTCCGGCACCTCGGGTTCCCTGGGGGTGCTTCGCCAGAGATGGGAGGGGTGGGTTGGCCCCATGGAAGAGGTGGAATGGAGTGAGGCGCTAATGGCCCCGCGTGCCCTGGCGATTGCTACCCGTCTTAGACTGATACAAACGTATTTTTTGCACACAGCATACCTCACACCCGACAAACTACACAGAGCGGGCCTCCGCCCCACTGCGGAGTGTCCCCGCTGCAGAAATCCCACAGCCGACTTCTTTCACATGGTATGGACCTGCCCGGCCATGGTAGCCTATTGGGGAGCTGTCTTGGGGGAGGTTTCTGAGGTGTTGCAGGAGAATATAGAAAGAGAGCCTTTGCCCCTCCTTCTTGGGAGCATGGGTGACACCGAACTAAGGAGACCGGATCGAATCTTCCTCGGGGTGGCGTGCTTAGTGGCTAAGAGGGATATAGTGGCAAACTGGAAGGCCAAGAGTGCCCCATCACTGGCTAAATGGAGACGGGGAGTGGATTGGTGCGCACAGAGTGAAAAACTTGTATATGAGGCTAGAGGATGTCCGGATAAATACAATAGGATATGGGGGAAATGGGAGACCGCAATAGGCACCTGAACAATATGTCATCTCTAATATTAGTGCTGTCTGGGATCACAGGTTCGACCAATGTTGGGTGCCCGTTGGCATCGTGTTTTGATGTTTGTATCATGGTTTTCTTTCTTTTGCAAAAATCAATAAAAGTTCTTTATAAAAAAAAAAAAAAAAAGGGGGGAGTTTTAGGCGTGACAAGGGGTTTAAAATGCACATACATGCTCTGCAGTGGCAGATCCAATACACGTTTAAAGGGCTACTTAAGTAGGTGCCACAATCAGTACTGTAGGCCCACTAATAGCATTTAATTTACAGGCCCTGGGCACATATAGCACAGGTTACTAGGGACGTATAAGTAAATTAAATACACCAACTGTGGATACACCAACGTTACCATGTTTTATGGAAGTGAGCACATGTACTTTAGCACTGGTTAACAGTGGTAAAGTGCCCAGAGTCCTAAGGCCAACAAAAACAGATCAGCAAAAAGTGGAGAGAAAAAGGCAAAACGTTTGGCGTGACCCTGCAGAGAGGGACATTTTCAACACCAAGTAAGCAAGTCGTGGTCTTATCTTTTGGGCATTTGAGAGCCCACTAGCCTTAGATGCAGACTGTCACACTTAGGGTGTTCATATTGACAGCATTTTCCCTACAATATACAGTTCTGTGGTACTGTATACCTTTGCCTGGAATCTAATTTATCTTCTAAAAGATGTTGGCTTGTTATCAAATTCCATATTCTGTAAAGGCAGATTTCCCTACCTGCTAATGTCATTGTTTTTAAGGACTGATGCATAGAATACAGCAACTATAGAGTTTGGTTTTGTTTAATAAATTAACTTCAGAATGTATGTTTGCTACTTGAACCCTTTCAGATTTCACTAGTATTTCATACGTGCCTTTTCTTGTAGTTGAGGTTTAGTTAGAAGCTTCTGTGAAGATGTTCACTCCGTACCTTTTTCACCCTCCTGTCTTTTTGAATGAATCCTTAACTATATGCCATTCATGTTTCTTCTGAGACTACACTCCTTTTTCTCTGTTGTTTCACTTTTTGTTTCATCAGTTTCAATGTAATAACTGATTCCCTGATAAACTGAAACGTAGTCTCTATTTAATGACCCCAAAATAGCCACCAACAGTCCTGTAAAAATGCCTTAGACATAATATTAAAAGGCTACAGAAACAGAGAATGCAAGAGTTCCTATTGGAAAACTATCACTAAGTATAGGAAATTGTTCAAGTCAACAAGGCGTGCCTTTTTTACTCTTAAATGACCTGTATCCTAAAAATGATGTTCATTAGAGAAACATGATAAGATGCAGCTAGATGTTCGCAACTCCATCACAACTGTGCATATGCTTAAATCACGTTTTTTCTCAAGCATTCTACCTACTAGAAGCATGTCACTAATGTAAACGCATAAATCATCCAAGCCCCAAACTCTTGGGTGTAGAGAAATGGTAAAGATATGCTGGACACCAGCCAACCGGATGTAGGATAGCAGAGTTTATTGGCAAAATACAGAACACCACCAAAAGGGTTCGGCCCGGCTTGAGGAATCATATTACATCATACTACCCAGGTTCCACACTAACGTTTTGAAATGCCATAGGAAAAGGTTCCTGTTGGTGTGTAGCACCAAGATTGTTCCAAACAGAGATTAGCTCAGAAGACCTATCAAGCTTTCATTAGAACAAGAAGCAACTCACGTGGCTAAATAGGTGACAATGGCCATGAATTCGATTTTTTTTTGTAACTGAAAATGAAGATCTCCAAGGGCAATATGACCCAGTCTTCTAGACTCCTGAAGCTGGAAAAGGAGTATTGCAAGTTTTTTGTTTCAGCATGTCTCACAATATCCAGATATATATTCCACTTTCACATTTGTTTACTGCACCAGGGCTTAACCACAGTTTTAGCCAAATAAGAGTGGTGAAGGGTGGGGTCATCCAATGGAAGTCATTAAATATTTGATAGATCTTGATTAATAGAATCCTGCTTTCCGGTGCTCTTGGCCAACGTCCTCAAACATGGAGCACTGCCTTGACAGGAGGCAATGAGATCCGAGCCTGAATAGCTGTACCTGACTCCGATTACAGCAGAATCCGGTAGAGGTGGCCAAGCTACTGAGAGCTCGAGCTTGTTGGAACCTCAAGCCCCTATGGAGCCAAGCTTTCATGTGGCGTCTGCCTGCCTGCCTCCCTCTACCGAGGATGTGGGTTACACCACAGCTGCCGACCATATTCAAGACTCAGCATTGGCTCATCATCCTGTTTCTAGGCACATCACTTAATCTCCCCTGCGCATAAACAATGAATTTGACCTTGTGTAATGTAACTAACGTTCATGTGGAGTGCTCCAATACCTTTGTCTTGAGTTTCTGTTATATAGAAACTGCAGAGTAAATGCACAAAGAGGTAAGAATAAATCCTTAAAGTAAGAAAAGACAATTGATACCCATTTCCTGGCTGATTTGTACAAAGTGAATCCAGAAAGCCTGTATAAATGTTGACTTTCCCACTTAAATTGTGTAATCTTAGACAAACATTTTATCTTACCTAAACTCCTTATTTTCATTATCGTTTATGAAAGCCTGTTCAACTATTTGGGTTCAGACTACTAGTTGTACAAAAACCCGTTGTGTTTCATTTAATAGACTATAATGTTGCTCTGTAATAATCGGGGTCACGTAAGGCGGTGGTTCCCAACCTGTGGTGTGGGGACCCCTGAGGGTCCTCAAAGCCTTCTCAAGGAGCTCCGCGACTGCTCAGAAAATTAGTTCGTCAAAGCCAAGCTGAAAATCACGATGAAAAGTCCAATGATTTTGCTTCAAAATAAGCTACTTCCTGTAGGACAGACTAGCACATTAAGTTCTAGCTGCGGGCTGCTGTGTCTGACCACCAAATCACTGCTTGGAATCCAACATTGTTGAATAATCCAACCATAAGAGATAGGATTAGTCGCTAAGAGTACCTTTGAAGTCAGCAATCCTAGTTTCTGTATTTGCAGAACTGTTCTAACTAGCCCTATTAAAAACGCTATGATGAGAGAGGCACGTGAGCCCCAGTAATATTTCTCAGTGATTGACGGAAGAGAGCCTATTAATCTTTAAAAAGGTACACGAACAGTTTGTGCAGTCCCAGACCTACGAGATAACTAACTTCATGTAATGTTTGCATCTGAACAGTTTAGTTTTCTAGACAACTGAGCAGCTCATTTATTAAGTACATTAGAAATAACAGAGCAGTCACCAGGGTGTGCATTTTTCAGACTAAAATCTGGGGTATAAGACCCCTAAACCTTTATTCTAGTATGATTTTTGTAGGATATGTGACACTTCCCAAATAATGAATACATATATGTTTCTGTCCATTTCCAGTTCACATTACAAAACTGAATGAATTTACGTCTCTTTTCCTGCTAACGAGTTCATACTAATGGCCCAAGTGCGATTCCCGATCTTAAAAACAAACAAAAAACTCGCATTTACTCGTATTCTTAAGCTTATTCTTAGAGTGTTTTCAAACAGGAATCTCTTGTAATTACGTAACAGGTATTTGATGTTAAATATTACAAGCACTGCACAGTACGAACATTCACCAAAGCCATGTATAACGTTTGCTTTAACACAGGAAGTATTATTGGTGAGGCTATTAGGCAAGCTTCAACTTCAGATCTGCACTATTGGGTATAACCCGAGTTCGTGTTTCATTGCTGCATGACAATAGGGGCCAGGGGCCAGATTCGGCAACAATAGAACTAGATGCAGCACTGCCCTACTGATGCGGCTACTTCACCAGTGAACTACACGGGCCAAGTCTGTAAGGTAATCTTGCATTCAAACAAACAGCCCTGCAACTGCAGAGTTACAATACACGATCTATAAATGTCCACTGTGATCCACAATTGTAATGCACACGTTGTGAGTATTTGCCGAAGGGACTTATAGTGGAGCATCCCTCCATTGTAACTCAAATACTTTCTGAGTGTTCTTTCAGTTGCACAGCCTTGAATGGTCCTCGGCTGGGAAGCGCAGATGCCAACCTGTGCATTTGGGGGGCTTTCACTGGTCATGTGCAGACTACAGCACTTCTGCATCTAGAAGAGCACACAACCATTCCATCGACTTCTTCATGCTCTGTCCACCTACTGTAATGTCCTTTGCACAATATGCAAGTGGATATCATCTTATCCTCTGAGTGACAGATGTTGCAGTACATTGCAAATGCTGAAGTGGCTGTCTTTTGTCTACTACAGGCATCTGTCTTTGTTTTCACTGTTAATCACAATGAAGCACATTGTGGCTGATGCCTTATAGTTAGGTGGGCTGTGTGTGCCTTATCGTGCATTACCTGTGTGCTTTGTGCCCTTTGTGCATTGGTTGGAAGGGAAAGCTTTGGCGTTTTTGCAACAGTATGGTATGCAAATGTAGTGCAGCACTGCAACAGGGCCTGTTAATATATCCAGGCCTCTATCTTTCGAGTGTTCATGGCCAGTTCATATGCTTCACAGAAGCAAATGTACATGAAACAGCCTGGTCGTTCTTTAAAGATTTCTTATTTTCCTTCTCCTGGATGTGTGTATCATGGTCCTTGCTCCATTGTCACAGTCAAATCTGGTTTTTGTGTACTATTTGAATTAACTGACGCCTGCATTTTTATGGGCTTCCAATGCCCCACAATTATTGTTATTTAATTGTTAACCTGTCTGGAATACTTGAAAAATCCCAACCTATATCATGAAAGATTGTTTAAACTACTGAGTGAGCTATCAATGACAAATAATGTTTCCATCTTGAATTATCAGGTCTTTCGGCAAGCGAGAGCAAGTGCGCCAGCCATTGTATTCCTCGACGAGATTGATTCCATTCTAGGTTCGCGTTCTGTTGGCCACACTGGCCATGGTGTGCAGGAGAGGGTTCTTTCTGTTCTGCTCAATGAGTTGGATGGTGTTGGGGTGAAGGTAACAGAGAGACGAGGGGATACACAATTGCTTATGGAGGAACACCAGAAAAACGAAGGTGATGAGAAGGTATGTTCAGAGAGAAATTAAAATGTATTGATCACTGCAACGGAATGTGAATGTGGTGCTATGATTTGAAGTTTAACAAATAATTCTTAACCTGTAGAATAGAATAAAAAACCATGGAAACAAGACTCTCCCTCCTCCGTTGGCACCTCATCAAATATCACCATTTCTGGAGTCACACTACAATACTTGTTTAAGCCTGGCTAGATGGAGATTAATTCACTTCAGTGGACAAAGACATAACAGAATTGTGACTAACATAACTTTCACTGTGTTTTGATTGACTTTTGCTGAGAAATGAATAGTGCAGGTTCATGTAACTTTGTATTCATTTGTAACAATGGTTCAGTGTTTTGAGAGTTACGATTAGTGCTTTATCATGGGTGCATTGAACCAAGATGCCTCTAAGTGGCTGCTCTTTCAAAAGATGCAAGTTCTTCTTAGAAGGAAATCAGGCAAGGGGAGGCAGATAGTGACACCTTTGTTATTTCCTATCCCTGAGCAACTTGTTGTGACAGGGAACCCTAGAAATATCTTCAGTGCAGGCTTCTTCAACCCTCCCGGCATCCATCCACCTGCTGGCGTTTCAGGTGAGCCTTCAGAATTCTGCAGCGGCAGAGAAGCATAGCCGTCAGTGTTCACACAACTTTGACAAAATGGTTCTCTTTATAGCCTCACAATGCCCACAACATAACCGGAAAGGGGGCTGGCTCAATGTGGACGTAAAATGACAAAAAAACAAAACTGGGAACCTTAAAAGATGGTAGAGTACATGGGACGTACACAGTAGTACAGAAACCTAAGAGACTACCCTACTAGCAGCACATATTTGATTCCTGATGCCAAAAAAGGATGCACACTTGAGAAAGAACTTGCTGCTGAGGTGGGACTATATCCCCCAGCAGCCCGCATTTCTTAGCTATGCTATGAAGGCTCCTACAATAGCAACAATTCCTTAGGCAGAGGCAAGGGCAGTTTCATTAAACCTCCGACATGGTCACAAAACCTTGACTCACCAACCATCCCCCCTGACCACCTGACGGGGGACGAAGATAGGGTTTCTTACCACCTGGCGGAACATCAACTCCGACCAGTGGGTTTTGGATATTACCCAACATGGTTATTGCCTGGACCTTATACACCTCCAAACATTCCCCCTCGCAAACCGTCACCACTACATCTACAGTTACTAAAGGAAGAAATTCAGACACTTCTCACCAAAGGGGGCATAGAGCAAGTACTGTTAATTCAGCACAGCACAGAAGTGTATTCACTCTACTTCCTTATTTCTTAAAAAAGACAAACTTGGATCTCAAACCTCTAAACCGATACATTCTCTCAGAACATTTTCACATGGTCACCCTTCAAGGTGTTATACTGTTGTTGCAACAAAACAGCTTCTATGGCCGCACTCTCCCTCAAGGACGCCTATTTCCACATTATTTTTCACCCGGCACATTGCTAATGCCTCAGGTTTGTAATAAACAGGCAGCATTTCTAATTTAAACTGCTTCCCTTCTGGATCCTATCGCCCCCAGAGTCCTTACCAAATGTCTCACAGGAGTAGCTGCTCATCTGCACACACAAAACATACACGTCTGTCCATTTTTAGACATCTGGCTTATCAAAAGTACAACTTGTCAAAAGTACTTTCAAAACACTCCTGCCATCATGAATCTACTTCATCAGCTAGGCTTTACAATTAACACAGTTAAATCCCACCTCCAATCCCTTCAAATACAACCATACTTGGGAGCCATCTTTGAATCACAACGGGGGGCAGCTTACCCCAATGCCACGTAGATTCAATCCTTCCAGGGGCTGATTCCCCAGTTACACTCATCAGCAAGTAACAGTGAAGACAGTCATGCATCTCTTTGTTGTGATGGCTTCATGCATAGCCATAGTACCTCATGCCAGATTGAGCATGCGTCTGTTGCAAGAGTGCTTAGCACACCAATGGACTCAAGTGGAGGGTCAATGGGAAGATCTAGTGTTGGTCGGCCATCAAGCTTGTCACTCTCTGCAGTGGTGGAACACCAACAATCTCCTCAAAGGACAGCCTTTCCTAGACCCAATTCTGCAGGGAACCATAGCAACAGATGCCTCCCTCACAGGATTGGGGGGGCGCATTCTCTATTGAAGGGACGCTGGACACCCAGCCAGAGAAATCTCCATATTAATCACCTGGAGTTGCTAGCTGTTCATCTAGCGCTCAAAGCCTTCCTTCCTCGCCTCACTGGCAAGGTAGTCCTGCTCAAGATGGACAACATGACTGCCATGTATTATCTCCAAAAACAAGGGGGGGCACCAGGTTCCCTCAGCTTTCTCATCTATCCCAGAACATCTGGAGGTGGACCCTCAAGTAAAACATTCACGTGTTAGCGGAGTACCTCCTGGGAGCGGACAACGATTTTGCAGATCTCCTCTTCAGGAGGTGCCACCAAGTCCAGGAGGGGAAACTACACCCGTAAGTCCTCTTCCCACACTTCTGGCATTGGGGTCAAACAGATGTAGACCTTTGTGCCACCATAGAAAACGCCAAATGCCCAGACTTTACTTCCAGGTTCCCACAGTCCAGGGGCAACACACTATGGATGCGTTGGTCAGGGATATTTGCTTATGCTTTTCCATCTCTCCCACTGCGTCTGTTTGGCGTTTGCAGACTTTGGCAGAAATTTCTCATCCTCATCCCAGAGGCTCACACATTGGCGCAGCAACCTTGGTTCAACAAGCTCCAAGCACTCTCAGTGATTCCCCAGGAGGTACGTTTGAACAGGCAGGATCTTCTTACATAGAGTCATGGAGAAATCAGACACCTGGACCGCAGGTCATTCAGCATTGCATTCTGGCTCTTAAAGCCCTCAAGTTTGGTTATTTGAATCTACCACAACCAAGTATGGATATTCTTAAATGAGCATGCAGGCGCACTACTAGTGCCTGTTATGCTGCAAAGTGGAAATAATTTGTTCACTATTGCCCTTCCAAACACATTGAATGTTTTGGAGCCAAGGTTCAAGGCATTGTCTGATACTTATTTCATTTACACCACTCTGGTTTAGCTTTTACATCTATAAGGCTACATCTAGCAGCGGTTGCCATATATCTACAAAACAGACAAGACACTTCCCTATTAAGGATCCCATTAATCAATGCCTTCCTGGGAGGTTTTAAGATTCATTCCTCCTAGGGTTCCACCAGCTGTCACATGGAATCTCAGTATTGTATGAACAAGATTAATGGGCCCTCCATTTGAAACCCTCCACTTTTGCCCCCTCAAGTTTTTATCCTGGAAAGTATAATTCCTAGTTGCTATCACTTTCCTCAGACTTGTTAGTGAGCTTCAGACATTAGCCTTAGAAGAACCCTTCTTCCAGCTACATAGAGATAGGGTGGTACTGTGTACCAATCCAAATTTTCTTCCAAAGGTGGTGTCTCAATTCTACCTTAATCCGTCTATTGAACTGGCAGTCTTTTTTCCCCAACCTGACTCAGTTGCGGAAAGGCTTTAGATACATTAGACATAAAACAAGCCCTCATGTATTATACTGATAGAACTAAATCATTTAGAAAAATACAACAACTCTTTGTTGCCTTTTCAAAAACCACACAATGGAAGGGCCATTTCTAAATCGGGCATTGCAGGTTGGATTGTTGAATGTATCCATACATGCTATGCTAAAGCTAAGATAACTTATCTAACCCTCCTAGAGTTCACTCTACTTACAAAAAAGAGCTTCAGTGGCCTTTCTAGGTAATCAATCTAAGGATGACGTATGTAAAGCAGCTACATGGTCAATACTGCATACATTTCCAAAAAATTACTGTGTAGACAGGCTGGCCCATCAACAAACCAATGTGGGCCAAGCAGTTCTACATACATTATTTCAAAGAACTTTAACCTCCACAGGTTAGCCACCGCTTATGGAGGAAAACTGCTTTATAGTTTGTGCTAAACATGTTTATCTACAGCCACACATGCCTCGAACAGAAAATGTTACTTACCCTGTAAACATCTGTTCGTGGCATTTAGTGATGTAGATTCACATGCACCCACCCTCCTTCCTGGACACCTATGCTGATGACAAATAATCTTATGTGTTATCACAACTTTTTCAGCAACTTTTCCAGCATGGACATCTCACTATACTACACTCTGCTGCACATCCCATTCGCACCCATCTTGTGGGAAACAATCTAACAATCGAGCCGATGATCATGCACGTTCCCAACAAGAGGAGGAGTACCTCATGACTTGAAAGACTTTCTTAGAAGAAACACAAGTTGCACACATCTGAGCCCAACAGTAGAAAGCGGGATTATGTTAAGCATGTGAATATACAGCACTACATGCCATGAACAGATGGTTAAGTGACATTTTCCTTGTGCATCATGCTATCCTTTAGGATACCGCTCTGATCAACATGTAATGGGCTCATTGGTGTATAAACAATGTTTTTATTTATAGTGTTTACTAGTGTGTTTTTGTGGAATCCTAGCACTAAAATAGCAGAGGATCTTAGTCACCAGAGCCATGGGACTCCTTTTGTCCTCTTTGAAAGGACACAAAGCTGAGTTTGCTCCACTGCTCCCCATGACGTACAGATTATGCACAGTTCTGAGCAGAAAAAGTTCAGCTCTAGTTTACTATCCACAGAAGTGTAGCTTCTGGGTGTGTGTTTGGGGGTGTGATATCCCCAAATGAATGCATTCATGGCATAGTAGTTGGGTCTAGGAGGCATGAGTCGGTTCTACTGTGTCTGTGTGTTTTTTCTTGTTTTCCCGAAGAGGCTCTACCATGTTAATTTTTGGGGATAAGAAAGATTTGTATATATTACCACTTTTTGAAAGTCGCAAACGTCGTCAATAGTAGACTTGGAAAGCTGCATTAGTCTCAAGTTTCCAGTTCTACATCTGGCAAACACCCGCAATGAGATGGGAAGAATGCTTGCAAATGTTCTAACCACTAACAATACTTCGGTGAAGCATTCCAACATATCTTTTTCCCCCCACTTGGCCACGCTCTGCAGAGGGCCTGATTTATAGTAAAGGCAGACAGGGTTGCAGAGGATTTTACGTCTTGCAGCCCCACATTTATTCAACCTGCCAAATCTAAAGATATCCATCAGCATCCATGGCGGTTCCTGTCAATGTAGCAAACGTTTGACAGACCATTCCATCAAACACTATGGGTGGCTGTCAAACTTTTTCAGTTTTTTTATTTTTCAAAAACAAATTTTCAAAGCGGATTTTGTTTTTGAAAAAATAAAAAGCAGCTAATGACCCCCCACAACATCTCCCATGTTGTGGGAGTCATTCTTCTGTTGATTTACTGTTCCTCACTGCCAGGATATCGCTGCCAGTGCTGGCCAGTTAAAAAATAAAATAAAAGCCACCCACTGTCCACTCTAGCTAGGGTGGCCGGTCAAGTCATGTATCTCTGACAGCTCCTACTCTGTCAGGGCATGGGAGGAATTTTTACAGTGGCAGAATAAAACTAAATTTGACTTCAGTGGCAAAAACTTGCTGTTCGCTTGTTGACGAATTGGGCAAGCAGACCTTGAGTTTGGAAGGCAGCATACTCCGACACTCTTACCTGTCCACCAAACTCTAAATCAGCCCCAGAAGCCCATCTGATGCATATCAGTACTAATCCTGCTCTTTGTGGGGACAATCCATCCCAAAACCTGGTCATCTCACCCATTCACCCTGCCTCTGCTTTTGTAGTTGAAAAATGTGGGATTCGCATCTGCCCGGAATCTTATTGACTAAATTATGCCCCTAACTATATAACCATGTACTTTTAGTTACCCAGGCAACAATATCTAGTACTGCTTGTTAGCACCATGTCTAACAAACATCTGTACTATTGATTTAATATTATTATTATGCTGTTACACCGATGAGGGTTGTATTGTGCTTACTGTCTGTATTTGTATCTACCTTGTTGGCTCCCTGCCCCCTTATATGTCTGTGTGCATGGACCATAACACAGTGTTCTTGGAATGGGGGAAATTACATTTGGGAATTGAGGTGGGCAGTGGACGTTCTGAGGGAAGTGTTTCTAAGTGTGGTTAATAAAATGTCATGCTCCTACCTGTAACTCCTGTGGTATTTACAGATATATTTGGGCGACAAGCGTGGAACCGCGTTGTGCCTGCTGACCCCCTGCTCCTCTCATTCATCAGTAGGTCAATAGTGCTTATTCCTTTTCCTGTGGCTTTGCCACTGTTTCATTTGACTGCGTGTTGCCCCTTTACTGACTCACTGTATCGGTTTCCCTTCGTTACTGTAATGACCCTGCTCTCTGTTCTCTGGAGATGCTGCTTTCCTTCAGGTGAGTAAATGAGAATCCTGACCTCACTCCCGGGCGGCTATGCAATTATTTGGCTCTGTGGCCCTCCTCCATCCGCTCCCTTCAGCACTGGATGCAGAAATGGTCACGCCTTGTGGACCTCCTTCATTGGGAGTGAACTCCCCGTTTGGTTTCCTGGCCGGACTGTATACCTCGGACTGTGTACCTCATCTCCTCTGCCTTGCGGTCTGCCTCCTCTGTCTTTCTTAGACTGCTTCCTGTGGCTAGAATTGGTAAGGAAGGTCCTCCTGTTGCAGTTGTTCGAGTGTCTCTCCATCCCGCCTTGCAACCGATTTGTGGCAAAGCTACGCTTGGCATGTTTTGCTTATTATCTCCTTAATACTTGTACTGCTCCTTGCCATGGATTCCATCCTGTAATTGTGCTGCAAACTCACTGTCAATATTGCACAGTTGTGAAATGTATTCTCTAATAGAGCCATCGCATTATTTAATTACTTCACCTGCCATGGCTGGAGAAATTACTGCAATAACAATGACAGCAACCTTTTTGGATCTGCCAATTGTAACCAGACAATGATGGAAGCAATGGATACCGAGCTTTGAAATTAATCTTGTACCAATTGACAGGATGGAATACAGTGCTGAACATAAAAGGGCTCTTTTGTATAACTGTCGAGGCACTGGGCACCCGCACAGGTTTATTTGATAATGTGATACCTATAGAAAAACCTGAAAGAGAAGAATGGAAGAATGTTTGACCTAACCCTCATCATCATCAATATAATAAAACATCATAACTTGTGTCGAGGCTTTTGTGATTGTAGATACACATGCTGTGCATACTCCTGCCATCTAGTGTTGGATCCATATGCGTGCAAGTTGTTTTTCCTTGAAGAAGTCTTTCGAGTCATGAGTTGCTGTGACTCCTCCTCTTGGTGATAATGCGCATGTTCATCGGCTCATTGTTAGATTATTTTTTTCTGCCGCCGGGTTCGGACGTATACTCCGGGTCGACACTTGCTGTGCTCTTTTTGGATCACAGGGTCCATTCCCTCCATCAGTATTGTACTTCGATCACATCTACCTTACTTTCTGTCTCGGTCGGCATTTGATTATTTCGCGCAGGGTCCGGTTTGACCTCAACCCCGCCTTTTGGAACTTACTCGTGACTCTCCACCATCCCTGGACAGTGAATGAACGGGCGCCATTTTTATATTTTTCTTGCTGCCACAGAACATATTGTCAGACGATCTCCATCAGACCTGCAATCAGTGGCGAGGCCACCTATGATGTTTACCACTCCTACTTCTCCAAGAAGACTCTTTGCAACTGTCGTATTCACCAACCTCTTTTGGTGGCTTTGGGAGAAACACCCACAAACTTCAGCTGCGGATGAAGGTTTTTTTTTCCTCTGAAGAAAGTTCCTTGACTCCTCCTCTGTCGCCTCCTCTGGCTGGCACACACTCTGCAAAGTTCGGAAGATCTTCAGATGGACCCAGCAGACTGTTGCAGGACAGTCACCCACGCCTTAGTCACTAACAAGCTTGACTATGGCAATGCCGTCTACGCCAGTACCTCAACCAGAAATATTGAAAAACTACAACACTTCCAGAACGCCAGCCCCGCCACACTCATTCTAGACCTCCCTTGCCGAGAACACATCTCTCAACACCTGAGGACAATCCACTGGCTACCGGTCGATAAGCAAATCACCTTGAAGCTTCTCACCCACATGTACAAGGCCATACACAGCTCAGGACCAGCCTACCTGAACCACCGCATCTCCTTCCACACCCTGCCAGATCCCTCCTCTCTGCCCAGATAGCCCTGGCCTCCACCCCTCGCATCCACAAAACCACTGCTGGAGGACGATCCTTCACCTACACTGCAGCAAAGAGTTCAAACAACCTCCCCCTGCACCGCAGACAAGGCCCATCACTCACCATCTTCAGGAAGAACCTCAAGATGTGTCTCTTCGGATGAGACCCCTCCCCTCCAGTGCCTTGTGACCCTCACAGGTGAGTAGCCACGCTTTACAAAGATTGATTGATTGATCAAGGACCTTCTGTCAGCCCAGCAGTCCATGAGTACAGCACCCCCTCCCCCTCGACACCCACCCTCAACCAAAACAGACTTCAGCCAAACAGCACTCAGACACTGTGGACCACGAGAGACAGGCTTTCGAACCACCATTGCCTTTGGGCCATGGTCAGCACCAACAAACTACTTTGGATGCCCTAGCCCAGCTCCGACTCGGTGCTGAAGAAGCTTTTGAGACCAATCACTTTGGCACCGGCTTCCCGGCACACAGACAACTCTCTGCACCAGCCACATCCTCTTTGGTGCCAACCAGAACCACGGCTTTTCTCTTGAAAGGTGGCATTTCTACTTGCTATCACCTCACTCAGGTGTGCCAGTGAGCTTCAGGCCTTAACCCTTGAAGAACCTTTCTTTCAGGTCCATAGGTATAGGTTTGTACTCCACACTAACTCCAAATTCCTCTCTAAGGTAGTGTCTCACTTCTACACTAATCAGTCTTTTGACCTTCCCATTTTTTTCCCACAGCCTGATTCAGTTGCAGAACGGGCTTTCCATACTTTGGATGTAAAATGAGCCCTCATGTACTGCATTTATAGAAAAAAATTATTGTTTCTTTCTCTGAACCCCACAAAAGGAAGGCTGAGTCTAAGTCAGGCTTTGTCTGATGGATAGTTAAATGTGTCCAGACCACATGCAGTGCCAAAGCTAAGAACGCTCTATCCACTTCTCCTGGAGCACACTCTGCTTGCTAGAAAGGAGCCTCTGTGGCCTTCCTTAGGAACATCCCTGTAGCTGATAAATGCAAAGCAGATTCCTGGTCCACACCACACACTTTTACAAAACTTTACTGTGTGGATGTCCTAGCTCGCCAACAAGTTAATGTTGGTCAGGCAGTTCTTCGTATACTCTTTAAATCTTCTGCAACACCCACAGGCTAGCCACCGCTTTTTCGGAGGGCTTCTTTATAGTCTGCGCATAGCAAGTATATCTGCAGCCACACATTCCTTGAACAGAAAATGTTACCTACTCTGTGGCATGTAGTGCTGTAGATTCACATGCACTCACCCTCCTCTCTGGACACATCTGGCTGTTGCAGTATCTTTTACTATCTCTCATTCCTCTTATGCATGGGCACCTCTCTCTATATGGCATTACTTCACATTCCATCCTCACCCGCCGTGCAGGAAAACAGTCTAACAATGGAGTCAAGGACCATGCTCATTAGCACCAAGAGGCGGAGACACAGCATCTTGTGACTTAAAATACTTTTTTGAAGAATAACAGCTTGCATACATCCGGGCCTAACCCTAGATGGTAGGAGTATGCACAGCATGTGAATCTACAGCACTACGTGCCACAAACAGATGCTTACAGGGTAAGGTATTAGGCACAGGGTAAATCTGTTGAAGTATATGCTGCAACATAACACATGCTGGCCTTCACATGTGCTTTTTACAACACGAATGAAATGATACGTGACCAAGTGGTCATGCACTCGTGTGAAAGCACAAGAAAGATTGTTATGCCACAAAAATCCCAACTTTAACAAGTTTATTAGCACCATCAAAAGTTAAGAACATTCTGCTATAGGCATTAAGATGCATAAGTAACAAGAAGGCACATCTAGTGTCATTAATCTTGTGCAGGTAATAATCATAAAAAATACAGCAACTTTAAGGCCCAGAGGAAAGACAATATGCAAATACTCAAATGTCTAGCAAACAAAGAATGCTACTGTTGTGAATCAAACAGTCATGTAACATTGTATAGAGATCGGCCAGCATTGGACAGAGAATGTCCTAAATGTGGCGAGAAGAGCCACTTTGCGAAGGTGTGTCAAGGAAGGTTTCATCCTAAAACAAATGGTTTTTGCTATTCAAGAAGATGACAGTGAAAGCACTAATATTGATGAGCATCTTGATGATCTTGTAATATTGGTTGCAATTCTGGATAATGGTGATGCTGAATACCTGCTGAGATGCATTGCACAAGTTAATCAGCAGAACATTGAAGTTTTAGTTGATGCTTGATCATGCATCACAATTATCTCGAAGGAGGAGTATGACATATTACCAGAAATGGAAATATTGCAACCAAGGAAGGTTTCACTCTGTGCTTATAGCAGTCGCAAAATCCATCTTGAAGGTGTCTTTGTGCCAGTTTGAGTTTTAAAAATAGTACAAGGCCAAAGTACACGTTGTCAACCATGGTGTCAGTATTCTGGGCTGGGCTGGACAGCAGAATCTGCGTATTGAGGTAAGCCCATGCAAAACTCCTTATGTGTTTACTGTTGCTGACACAAATCCTAGTGAAATTCTGCAAGAGTTCAAGTCCGTCTTGACAGAAAAATTGGAACAGATGAAGGGTTTCCAACACTTCATCAAACTTAGAGAAAGCCATACCCTTTAATCAAAAGGTGCACAATGTACCCCTTTCCACATGTAAGGAATGAGCACGACGTTTAATTAACCACACGCCTGAACACTTCCCTGAGAAAGCTCGCAACTTCCCCAATGCTCCACTGTCATTTCCAATTCCAAGAACAGCGTGTGATGGTTCGTGAACACAGGCACACCAGGGGAGGATGGGAAGCCGATGAACCCACTGAGAATAAGCACAATACAACAACTGGGCGGTGAAGCAGGGTAATAATAATGGTGGTTGAGGCATTTGGGAAGCATGAACATGTGCCTGGTTCTGCCTAGTCGTATCACTTCTTTTCTTTGGAAAAAACTATTTTTTATATTGCATTCACTTGAAATAGCTACCTTCTGACACTTTAACACTATGCAAAACCAAAGGATAATACGAAGAAATTATTATTTGTCCTCAGAAATGTTCTGCAATTCATTTTTTTTAGAACGAAATGTACTTTAACTTCGTGAATAGGCCCTTAGGAAGGAGGCACGTTCAGTAACACATGACTAGCTCTTCCTTAGCCAAACAGGTCTATAATCAGCCTAATTTAAGAAAGAGGTTTCCTTGCACGTAAATGCTAATTACTGTGCTGCTGAATGGTCATTACATAGTTGAACTTCAACTGAAGGAACTTTCCAATCAAAACAGAAAAAATAAAAATGACTTATGAGGGATAGATGGAAAAATATATTCAGTCGACAATGATACCTCAGTTTTTATTGGATGTCGGTTATTCTCTCAACCACATATGTCACTTACTTCAGTTACCTCAACCCACTTCTAGAATGTAGAGTTCGTTTTTTTAACTTATGTTTAAGATGAAACAAAACTTTTTTTGTGATTGTATATGCAATATAATATAAAAACAAAATACAAACTCCTCTTATGAACTTGTGTAATCAACAGACGGCCTAGTTGTTTTCTTTATGTTTGATCGGGCCCGAAGAGTGAACAAACCACAAACTCGTTGTTAAGGGGTAAAAGGCC
Organism: Pleurodeles waltl; assembly: GCF_031143425.1. Lineage (NCBI taxonomy): Eukaryota > Metazoa > Chordata > Amphibia > Caudata > Salamandridae > Pleurodeles > Pleurodeles waltl. The sequence goes on from NC_090440.1 coordinate 361,420,301, forward strand.
GCTTTAATAGAACAGGTCTGGCAATATATAAACACCTTGGCATAAAGCCTTACAAAACTACATAACCTCACTAATACATAACTTCGTCCTATCCCCTCCCCCTCCCTCTAAAGAACCCATTCAACCTACCCCTTATGCCTACCACCTTGACCTGACCTACCCCTTACCCATCCCTTCTAAAATTCCCCTTGCCTTGTGTAAATTCCCTGTCCACTGATTTTTATATCGATCCCTTTCCCCACCCGAAATGCTTCTTGACCATAAACCCCCCGCAGCCAGACCTGACTACCAGCAGCAAAAATAATAAAACCCACCCCAACTCCCCCTTTAACATACAAACACATCTAATGAACCATTAACCAAAAACAAACCCAGACCTGTCCTGTCAAAGCTAAAACTTATTAATGCCCAACCTACAACGCCTCACTAAATGCAAATCACCTCCAGCCACAAAACAGCAAACAAAAAAGGGGTACGAAAACAAAGAATCAATGCAAGGGAGGGCGGGCGGGCACGAAGACAAACACGCCTACTGGGTGTGACGGCGGCCAAAGAGGCCGCCCACACCCTGCCCCTGTCTTTTATCCTCACACCAACAACCCGCCCCTTCCTGCACAGACTACCAATCCCCAACTCATCAGTGGCCTGTACCACTCCGGCCCGAAAAGCCCGGGGGGAGACCGGGCAAGCCCTCTGCTCCCCCCGAGCCCCCATCGGGCCCGAAGAGTGAACAAACCACAAACTCGTTGTTAAGGGGTAAAAGGCCGCTTTAATAGAACAGGTCTGGCAATATATAAACACCTTGGCATAAAGCCTTACAAAACTACATAACCTCACTAATACATAACTTCGTCCTATCCCCTCCCCCTCCCTCTAAAGAACCCATTCAACCTACCCCTTATGCCTACCACCTTGACCTGACCTACCCCTTGCCCATCCCTTCTAAAATTCCCCTTGCCTTGTGTAAATTCCCTGTCCACTGATTTTTATATCGATCCCTTTCCCCACCCGAAATGCTTCTTGACCATAAACCCCCCGCCACACAGGAAAACCCGGTAGGCGTTTTCCTGCCCCACCCGACCCCTTCTATCTATCCCATAGCTTAACCCCCAACAGGTCCGCAATCATCATTCGTAACTCAAACAAATAAATCTCATTACCCAAAAAGGATAAATGAACCCCATCCTGACGGAAAAAACCTACATCTGAACCGCTAATATTGTCATGCCTCAACACAGAAAAAACCTTGAACTCGACAAAAAGACCTCATTTCCCTATTCACCTTCTTTCGTTGCTTCTCTATGCCTTGAAAGGAATGAGGTACCAGTCCCGTCCAGACAATGTGTGTCCCTGACCACTTCTCCTGAATGCGTAGTAATTCTAACTTCATTGCCTTCCGTAAACCTATACCCGAAAGGGGAACCAAATCATTTTCGCCAAGATGAATGACCAATAAATCCGGGCAAACACCTTGCCGAATCCTTTGTGAAAGAACATATAAAAGCTCTCCCCACCTCATCCCACTCCTACCCACCCAACTAACTTTAACCCTCACACCATCCAAACCCAATTGTCGACCAAAATGCCTCGTCGCAGCCTGCTTCTCCGCCCAGCGAATGAATGAGTGCCCGACGATCCACACCGTACATGCTCCATCTGGACCCCCAACACAACCTATGAAGCAAAAAAGATGTTAAAGTATGTCACACCCCCCCGCTATAACCCACCCCAAAGAAAAGCACCCGAAACTGACAGCTAGAACAGGAGGAAAAGAGCAGATAGTTAAAAGAAGCAAAAGAACAATTTTGAAAAGAAACCCTTTACCAATGAAAGATCACCTATGATCATTTATCTGCTCTAATATAACGTTTAAAACACTGTGACCTCCACCTACCCAAGTTTTGGATCAATTGATCACTCCTCCCCATTCTCCTGGCTTCTGTTGCCGCGCCGATCCTAAACGAATGAGTCCCGTATAATCCTGGATCCAAACCCAACCGCCTCAAGCACATTTTCAAAACCGCCAAAACCTGAGATGCCGATAATGAAGAACCATCTTGATGTAAAAATACAAACTTTGCAGACTCTGGCAACTTACCTGCAAATATGAACCACGACCTAACTGGACAATCTTGAGAGCCTGTACGCCGTAAAACAACCTCCTGACCCCTGCCCAACTGATCCCCTTTTGTTTTTCCCAACCACACAACAACCTCTCCTCCACTTACCTGTACATTAGAACGTAATAAACCATCCCTCCCTTTTAAACCTAACAACTCTGAAATACGAAACGCTCCATGAAAGAGCCAAGCCATGCATAAAGATAACAAACCCACCTCCCATTCTGAAAAGCAGACAACTCCCAGTGCCCGTAAAATGTCCCGCAATAACTGGGACGTGATTGGCCTTCTTCTATCCCACCTTGCACCTCCTGACCTGGCCCAATCCGCTAAGATCCGCCTGCAAATTTCCCCTTCCACTGGATCATAACCCCAAAAATACTTACCGTAAAATGATATTCCCGCCAACTTACCTGCAATTGTAACAGCAGATAAACCTTTAACAATCAGATGCATAATGAACCGAACCGCCATATCCCGTCTCCTAATGACGACGTCATCCCCCCCAACCAATTCCACAGCTCCCACTTCCAAGAAATCCAACCATGCCTGACCATAACTCTTCCTTGTAGACGGGGCTATAGACCGCTGTACCAGCTCCAACATTCTTAATCTCCTAAAACCCACAACTCCCCCGGAACCAGCGTCTTCTCCATATCTGCTCCCGGTGCTAGACCACTGAACCTCTGCCACTGAAAACGAGATAGGGCATCAGCAGTATCATTATTGATTCCAGGGATGTACTTAGCCTTGAACCTAACATTGGATTTTAAGCAATGCAACAAGAAAATACGCAGCAATTTCAACACTGTAACATCCTTCGCCTTTTGTGAATTCACCAAGGCTACCACAGTCTGATTGTCCACATTAAACACCACATTCCGATTGGCCAAATGAGAACCCCATACTACCAGAGCCACAACTAAAGGAAAAAATTCCAAAAAGGCAATGCTATGCCTCGCTTCTTTCCATCTGGCTGGCCAAGCCTCCGCCATCCAATGACCATCCCAAAACAGCCCAAAACCGTGGGCACCAGATGCATCCGAAAACAACTCAACCTGCCAAAACCAATCCGAATCATCAACCAACATGGGAACTCCATTAAATTCCTGCAAAAAACAAATACACATTCTCAAATCCTCCCTCACCTGAGCCTTAATCCGAATGTGATGATGCGGTAACGTCGCACCCCTTATTGCAAAACCAAGTCTCCTACAAAAGGCTCTGCCCACTCTGACCACCTTACAGGCGAAATACAAATGTCCTAATAATTCTTGAGCTCGCCGCAACTCCAGCTTATGTCTTTTCACCGTGTCTTCCAAAAGCAAAATCAACTGCCTCACTTTGTCCTGAGGTAACCTCACCTCCATTCTCAAAGAAACCAACTCAATGCCAAGAAAGCTAATACATGTCAGAGGTCCCTCCGTCTTCTCCTTTGCCAGTGGAACCCCAAATTCAGACATCAAATCCTCAAAAATCCAACAAAGTCCTGCCACATGAACCTGTCCCTGCCGCCCCCACAAAGAAAAAATCATCTAAGTAATGTGTCGCCAACCTGTCCCCTCTCTTGTACTGAAAACACCACTGCAAAAACGTACTGAACATTTCAAACAAGGAACAAGAAACCGAACAACCCATTGGAAGCATGCGATCCACATAAATCGCACCCCCGAACTGAATCCCCAACAAAGAAAAATCCTCCGGGTGAAAGGCAATAACCGAAACGCTGATTTTACGTCCGCTTTTGCCATCTCTGCCCCATGCCCACACATCCTCACCAAGGCAACAGCTTCATCCACTGATGCATAATGCACAACAGAATCCTCAAAAGCGATAAAATCATTGACCGAACACCCCGCTGGCCAGGACAGATGATGTATCAGCCTAAATTCACCTGTCTGTTTCTTTGGAACCACTCCTAGGGGCGAAATAGTCAAGTTGGCCAAAGGCCACTCCAAAAATGGGCCCAAAATCCTTCCCAATTCCAATTCCTTGTCCAATTTTTCCTGAACCACCTCCGGATATGCCCTCGCCGATTTCAAATTATTGGCCCACCTTCGCACTCTAGGACCTTGATAGCATAAACGGAAACCTTCAACAAAACCACTCCACAAAACCTTTGCTTCGTCCCTTCGAGGATACCAACGTAGCCAATCTGAAATAATCTCAAACTTAATAGGCGTAGGGCCCTTTTCCAACAACATGCTGACTTTGGCCTCTGCCCCTGTCACCACCTCTACTTTGCTGTCCTTGCCATCCCCAGTGCATGCCTCCAAGACACTGAAACGCTGGGTGCCTGCCTCCACAATGGGAGCAGTCATGCCGAAATCTACAGGGCTGCCTATTGCAGAAACTGCTGTTAAACGCCCAGCAAGACCCATTCCCTTGAAACTGCCCTCGCTGCCCAAAACCCACCCGAAATTGGGTGGGACGCCCCTGAAAGGGCTTATATTGCACCGGCAAGCCACTTGCAGTGTGCGTAGTAGGAGCATACCTGGCTGTCCTTAACCACTGCATCCACAACTCATTATCTATTTCCCCCCAAACCTTGGAGGGATCCATCGCCTTTCTTGCACGAAATTCCTCGTCATATCTAAACCACCCAAAACCCCCATAATCCATTTGGGCCCCCGCCGCACCACCATATATTTAAACAAAGCAACACACGAATCCACGTACTTCTCACAATAGACACTTGCATATATCAAAAAAGCTTTTTTCAATATTTGTAGGCACCTTAGGCCTCCGAGCCAGCTCCCATTCCTCTTCCTTTGACCCTTCTTTTGCTTGCACCTCTCTATGCAATAGTTTAAACACATCCACAAATTCACCTTTCCAAATTTTATCTTTTAAATTCTGAGTGAGATGCGCCCCCAAAGGCATCGCCACTCCCATGTAAGGCAATTTCTTACCTTTCCCCGAAGAATCCGCACTTATTACACCCCTTTCCTTAACCGCCTCCTGCAAGACTTTTGACTCATCCTCTTTCCGCACCTCCCCCGTGACTACCGACTTACCTGCCCCATTATCAGTACTGCAATCCACCTGCACAGAAGCGTCAACCCCACCCGAACCACATACTTCCCTCCCATAGCCGCAAACATTTCGACCCATCCCCAACCCAATCTCACCTCTAGGTAAATTCCCAGCTGTAACCTTGCGACGAGTTCCAGAGCGATCGCCCTGGACCACCTCTGGAACCGCTGACTGCTACGCCGGTACCGCTACCCTTACATTTTGTTCTTCCTCGTCCTCTTCATAATCAAGCAGAGTCTCTTCTTGCATGTCGAAACCTGCACCAGCGCCCCAGCTGGTGGAAGGCTGCTCGTCATCCAAAATTGAGCCCGCACTGTGACCCAGCGAACAACGTACACCTGCTTCCCTCGTCGTCGGGTAAACCGCTCCGGAATTTTACCCTCCCTTCTTTCCGGTGTACCAAAAGCGCCCTGGCCTTAACCGGCAAACTCTGCCCACCAGCATGCCGCCTAGCATCCTGATGCACCGCCAAACTCCCCGGTCTGCCCGGAAACCGAGGAGTGTCACACCCAGCGCTAACCTCTTGCAAAGCTGGATTTCACCTATCCAGCAAAACCTTACCCGTCTCCCTATTCACACCCCTACCTACCTGACCATAAACCAAACCTGTTACCAATACACCTTCCTGATCCACCAAATCCACCTGGTCACCTACATGCACAACATTCCGTGCTCCAAAATTTCCTTCAAAACTCCTTACGCTTGAACACCTCACCAAACTGGACTCCTTCAAACCATCTGCCCCAGCATCTCTCTTCAAAAAATTCACCTCCTGCTCATCCATAACACTTTCCCCCAAACGAAAACTTTCCTGTCCCTCTGGCTCCTCGTCAGATATCACAATGACGTCTTCTTCCCTTTCCCTGCCCTCCTCCGCCTTCTGTCCTTCTGCCAAAACCCTTTTAACCGATAACATTGCCCCCGAATTGCCCTTTTCCGTAGGCGCCGCCATTTTGACTACGCCCCCTAAGGATCTCTCCTCTAAAATGGCCGCCTCGCGTTCAATCGCGTTGTTGCGCGGCAATTGGGCTTGTTTTCCCGCCCTCCGACCACGCAGATTTCTCGTCATGCGCTCGCTGCAGAGCCGCGCCCCCTGCCTCTCTCCCTGTGTCACCGCGCCCACGCGGCCCGCCCCCCTCCCTCCCGCCGACACCCTCCTCGCCAGGGAGACTCCCGAACGCCGGAGAAAATGGCCCATTCCTCGTCTACGAGGAACCACTTCTTCCGATCTCGAACCCGGCCCCCCCAACACCTCCTGGGGCCCAAAAGCTGAGCGCGTAACTCTCCGACCCTCCGCGCTTTTAGTTTTAAATTTCTTAAGCTTTACTTGCGGCGAGAAACAAGCTGCTACCGCAGTGCTAACTCCTTCAGCTGACAACCTCTTAGGTCTTTTTAAACCCACCCATGCTTCTTCCAGAATGCCCTCTCTAATCAAATCTTCCCTGCCCTCAACACCTTCAGGGCCTGCACAACTTTACTCAGTTCTCGATCCCAATAAACCACAATAAGAAACACTCCCCCACTCTAGTGACAATTCAATATTAATAATAGCTCCACCCTAAAACGCCTTCCAACAAGCAAAAAACGCCTACCAACAAGCCTATAATCTCCACAGCACGAAGACAAACACGCCTACTGGGTGTGACGGCGGCCAAAGAGGCCGCCCACACCCTGCCCCTGTCTTTTATCCTCACACCAACAACCCGCCCCTTCCTGCACAGACTACCAATCCCCAACTCATCAGTGGCCTGTACCACTCCGGCCCGAAAAGCCCGGGGGGAGACCGGGCAAGCCCTCTGCTCCCCCCGAGCCCCCAATCTGTCTAAAGGTAGTCCAATAAACCAGATGCCTAATGCCCCTGTGCTGCACATCCAATGTGATTAGGCTGGTATTGCTGATATCACAACACCTCCTTAATTAGTTTACGGAAAGTCGATGCTTTTCGTCCAATTCACTTCAGGCCTCCCCAGGACAATACGAGGACTGTGACCCCTTGAGCAATGTAGGAATATAAAACCCAATGCGTATTAGCTGAAATAAGTGCACATAATTAAACTACTCATATATTGTGTGTGTTGCGGTGCACCAGTCACTAGGCCACGCTGTGAGATAATGGCCCAGGGAAGTTGTCCAGTACCGGGATGCTTTCCCTTCTATGCTTAAACATTGAGCGTCAGATGTCCTCAGCGTGACTCGCAACCTATCATTATTTAACTTCCTGTCTTGTGGCAATTACATTTCATGAGCGCATCATTTAAAACGGTTTCAGCTCTGGTTTGTTAAAAATTGAACAATTTAAACTTAAATCTACCCCGAAGGCTTGAAGTTGTTCCTAAAGGTATCTTATAGTAACAAGAAAATTATCCAGCAGCATCTGACATATTATTTTAAATTTTACCTTTTTTTAAAAAAAAAATGTTTAGCTGGAGCTTCAAGAGATTTGTAACAGAGGTGTACTCATTGTGGCTGCCACAAACAGACCGGATATCCTGGATGACGCCTTGATGCGGCCTGGGAGATTGGATAGAATAATTTATATACCACCTCCAGATGAAAAGGTAATGAAAAATAAGAAACCTCTGTATATGTAAGTTTCTTATTTTCTTCAGCAGCAGTTCTAAATAGCAGTTGCAGAAAGACTGTGTTCTGTACTTATGTGCACTAGTATTGTAATATTTTAGATCTCGCCTGAGACAGCCAATGCGCCGTCCATAACAGTGCTTGTGCTCGCCTGCATTTTTGCTTTCCCCTCCCCGTGTTGTTTTGCTTTACTGCCACCCTCCCTTCCTGCCATCTGTGTTGATTTGTCTGCACCCTCCCTTCCTGCCATTAAGTTGCTTTCCCTCCACCATTCCTTCTCACCATCTGTGTTGCTTTGCCCCTACCCTTCCTACTCAGCTGTCCTTTTTTGCTTTTCCAATTTCCTGTTTGGTTAATGGCCCTTCCGTTATCTTTTTCCTGTGCCCAACGGCAGGTCAAGTTGACTTCAGTGTTCTGTTGAACTCCTGACACTAAATTTTTCATTTTTAGTAATTGTCAGTAATATTCAAGAATTACCTTATTAATGGCTTTCTGAGTGTTCATTAAATGACCTCGATCATTTTTAACAGCCAATGTGGTTCCATCTACCTGTCTCAACACGTGAGCTAAGCAAGTAGTTTAAAGCTATGCTTTTTTGTGTTTAAGATTGGTTTTATTCATTATATAGCACTACCTATCAACGAATAATACAGTCACATCTGTAGTTTAAACCCAGATCTGTGACTGGGGGTGAATGTTTGACAATGTTCAGCATTCCGTCCATCACTTGTTGGTTTTGCATTTGTCGCCCTAAGTGGGAAGGGTATGCCCAGACGTGGGTCCCGTGCTTCCCATGCCACTGGATTCAAGCTAGCCTGGCTGATGAGGGGTGAAACCCCGAAACCGGTCCCAGGATGCTTGTTTCCAGTCCAGGGAAGACCTGGCCTAGCAGTTCGGGCTGGACTGTTCCCATGGGGAACAGGGTCAAGACTGATTTGCATATGGCTGGGTCCAAACTGGAATGGCATGGGCAGCAAAAAAACGATGGATTAAACCCAGATCTGTGACTGGGGGTGAATGTTTGACAATGTTCAGCATTCCGTCCATCACTTGTTGGTTTTGCATTTGTCGCCCTAAGTGGGAAGGGTATGCCCAGACGTGGGTCCCGTGCTTCCCATGCCACTGGATTCAAGCTAGCCTGGCTGATGAGGGGTGAAACCCTGAAACCGGTCCCAGGATGCTTGTTTCCAGTCCAGGGAAGACCTGGCCTAGCAGTTCGGGCTGGACTGTTCCCATGGGGAACAGGGTCAAGACTGATTTGCATATGGCTGGGTCCAAACTGGAATGGCATGGGCAGCAAAAAAACGATGGATTAAACCCAGATCTGTGACTGGGGGTGAATGTTTGACAATGTTCAGCATTCCGTCCATCACTTGTTGGTTTTGCATTTGTCGCCCTAAGTGGGAAGGGTATGCCCAGACGTGGGTCCCGTGCTTCCCATGCCACTGGATTCAAGCTAGCCTGGCTGATGAGGGGTGAAACCCCGAAACCGGTCCCAGGATGCTTGTTTCCAGTCCAGGGAAGACCTGGCCTAGCAGTTCGGGCTGGACTGTTCCCATGGGGAACAGGGTCAAGACTGATTTGCATATGGCTGGGTCCAAACTGGAATGGCATGGGCAGCAAAAAACGATGGATTAAACCCAGATCTGTGACTGGGGGTGAATGTTTGACAATGTTCAGCATTCCGTCCATCACTTGTTGGTTTTACATCTGTAGTTTACACACACTTTTCACACTCTCACATTCCTCGACCCCACTGTGGTGTGACCACTCCCTCAGGTTTCCAAGTTGTTCTCTCCAAAAGTCTTACTTATTCTATTCTTTCACTGCCTTTGAATGGTGGAGGTAAATCCACAACAAACATTTGTGATACGTTCTCCGCTCCCATTGTATCTTTTAGCTAGTTCTCCATTGGCTTTTACAGTTCCTACATTCCCATTTTTAATTCCCAGGAACGCCACAACTCAGAAATTATTTCTTTATGGGTGCCACTCCTTATTCTTAAGACATTGCATTCCTATTAGATCTACCTCTTGTTTCTTCAGTGTTCACTTGTGTCCATTAGCCTTACGAGTCCTTCTCTGTTCTCTGTCAACTGGCCCTATTCATCCGTGGATTGTAACATATCTGTTATCGAGGTCTCCTTCCTCCTGACATACTTGCAGGTGTTTTGTCCTCTTTAGCAGTGTGTATTGGTCCAGTTTAACTTTGTTAACAGGTTGCTTTTCTTTATCACATCTGCACGGTGCAGCTCGGTCCGAAAGCCTATTGTGCCCAGTCTGATACTGCGGAATGTGATTACTTTTTTAATAAGCCTTGTACGACTGTGGACTGCCTTAGCATTGTTGCCTCTGTACAGACCCAATTTTATAAAGCAGTTATATCCAACAAAGCAGCGTGTGATTTTTTTTCCCTATTTTGCTGTCACATGAAGGGGTTCCTTAGGAATGGAGATAGTCTATCAAACTTTGTTACCCCAATACTGTTGTTACACATTTGAAAAGTTGATGAACCGAGAAGGAACCAAATAACACAAGGCTTTTTTAGGTGGGATGTGATCTGATACAGCTAGAAATGCTAGGCATTTTTGACACTCAAGTCCAATAATGCAGGACAATTCCTTAATCATTTGTTATTTTCAGAAAGTGGGTTTTAAACCAAGCTTTCCTGGGAAGCAGATGGACTTGGCAACTGTTGGAATTTTCCCGTATGCAGGGTCATACCCAATCTTTTTGCCTCCTGCCTTCAATTTTTTTCTGACCAGTTGCTGTTGGCTTTTGAACTCTGAGCACTTTACCACTGCTAACCAGTGCTAAAGTGCATATGCTCTCTGTGTAAATTGTACTGTTGATTGGTTTAATTCATGATTGGCATACTTGATTTACTAGTAAGTCCCTAGTAAAGTGCACTAGAGGTGCCCAGGGCCTGTAAATCAAATGCTACTAGTGGGCCTGCAGCACTGGTCGTGCCACCCACTTTAGTAGCCCTGTAATCATGTCTCAGACCTGCCACTGCAATGTCTGTGTGTGCAGTTTTAAACTGCCAATTTGACTTGGCAAGTGTACTCACTTGCCAGGCCTAAGCCTTCCCTTTTCTTACATGTAAGAAACCCCTAAGGTAGGCCCTAGGTAGCTCCATGGGCAGGGTGCAGTGTATGTTTAAGGTAGGACATATACTCATGTGTTTTATATGTCCTAACAGTGAAATACTACTAAATTCGGTTTTCAATGTTGCAAGACCTATCCTTCTCATAGGTTAGCATGGGGGCTGCCTTTAAGTATGAATAAAGTGTATATTCCCTTTGGGAGTGGATAGACATGTGGAGTTTGGGATCTCTGAGCTCACAATTTAAAAATACATCTTTTAGTAAAGTTGATTTTAAGATTGTGTGTTTGAAAATGCCACTTATAGAAAGTGGGCATTCTTGCTTAAACCATTTCTGTGACTCTGCCTGTTTGTGGATTCCCTGTGTGGGTCAGTTTGACAGTTGGGATGGTTGCACCTCTCTCTAGACCGCAACACAAAGGGAGCTGGGGTGTAGCCTGCATATCCTGATGAGCCATCTGTGCTAGGAGGAAGAGGAGGAGTGGTCACTCACACCTGAAAGGGCTGTGCCTGCCCACACACAATGCAGTCTCCAACCCCTTGGTGTGTGGCTGGAGCCTGGTCTGGGCAAGGCAGGATTTCACAAACAAGAGAGACTTTTCTTTGAAGTAAGTCTATTTCAAAGGTCAAAATGGGTATAAGAAGGGCACCCAAAACCACAGACCTTAGATCACTTCTGGACATCAAGAGGAACCTCTGCCTGGAGAAGAGCTGAAGAGCTGAGGAAGAAGAGCTGCCCTGCCTGTGACTGTGATTTGTGGAGCTATCCTGTAGTTGCTGCTTCTGCCTGTGCAAGAGGACAAAGACTGGACTTTGTGTGCCTTCCTGCTTGTGAAGAACTCTCCAAGGGCTTGAAACTGAGCTTGCCTCCTGTTGTTGAAGTCTCAGAGATAGCAAAGACTTCTCTCTGCCGGCACCTGGAGCCCCTGCTGAGACTCCTCCTGCCCTGCCAAGTGGTGCCCTATCCAGTTTCTGGGGCTTTGTCAGGTGAAGCTGGTGGACCAAGGTTGGAAATTCATGCACAGATCGCCTAGCGGGGAAATTTCCGACGCAGCCTCCAAGAACAGCTGAAAGAACGAGGTTCCGCCGGCTCTGTGGCTGAAATTGACGCATCGCTTGCAGCGCGGTGGTGAAATCGACGCCCACGGCTGGAGAAACAACGCTCGGCATTGCTAACCGAGACTGCAACGACTCAACATCGTTGGGCATGAAAAAACAACGCAAGTCTGCCCGTACCCGAGGTGCTTTGTCTGGATCTACGCATCTCTCTCCTGCGGGGAAAGAAACAACACACGCCGATCGGACCAGAGAAAGAGAAACAACGCACAACTTCGCTTACGGGTGAGAAATCAACACACCACTTACCTTTTTCAACACACAGTCGCCCGTGCAGGTTATTTTGACGCGACACAGGTACATTTTCACGCTAACAGCGTTAGCGTTGTGTTTAAAAGGACATGACGATTCTTTTTGCTTTTTAATTAATAACTTGACCTGTGTATTGTGTTTTTTTGTCGTTTTGGTCTAGTTTTGTTTAGATAAATATTTATTTTTCTAAACCTGTGTTGTGTCATTTTATATTGTTCTTATTGAATAACTGTGTGTGTTGGTACAAATACCTTACACCTGGCATTCTGAAGTTAAGCCTGCCTGCTCGTGCCAAGCTACCAAGAGGCTGAGGGAGGGTTAGCTCAGGGTGATTCTCTTTTACCCTGACTAGAGTGAGGGTCCTTGCTTGGACAGGGGGTAACTTGACTGCCAACCAAAGACCCCATTTCTACCAGCTACCAAAACTCTTCAATGAGTGGAGCACAACATGTGGCCAAACAACTATAGCAAGTAAATTATTCACTGATCAGTTTTAAGGTAACTCGGGGTGGAGGCAGCAGAGAAGAAACCTTTATCCCCAACCCTCAAAACTCCCCCAAATGAGGTACCTTTGTGTGCTTGGTGACTGTTGTTTGGAAGTTATGAGAAGCCGCAATCTAACATTCATTGTCCATAAAGCTGGTCCAGCAAATGTTTTTATTATTTTCTTCCTATTGCAGAGACGTATGGAAGTCATGAACAAAATTGGGCTCTCTCAATGGAATGCTTCCCAGTTCATTGCAGTCTGTCTTCATTGTACTCAACCTCGTTATTTGTAAATGAGAACAGAATGTGTATTTTGTAAACCTGTGTAGGCCCCTGTTGAATCCTCTCTTTTATTGTAGCTACAAAGAGACTTGGTGATGATGTGGTCAGCGTGCATTAGTCTTGCTCAAAGAGAAAGCAGAGGACGAATGAGATCAGTAGAGCAGGCTTTATTTCGATATACTTTTGCTCAAAGTTAAAATATCCCCTTAAGAACATACGAGAAAATCAAAGAATTAATGAATAAAGAGAGAATAGATCAAGAAGTGGCTGGCACTTCCTCATTAGGATGGTAGAAACAACTAACAAAAACAGACATACAAACGGTACCAGTGCCTTATTTCAAAGGGTGATGGTCCCTCATTCAGGTCAACAATAATGAGATGAAAGAAAAATTCTGTAGAGTTACAGAGGCTAACTGAAATCCTATATATTTCCTCAAGGGTTTTGACCAGTTTTGGTTTCTTACCTGCTTGGATGAAGAAGCTGTTGTCTAACTAGCCTGTATATTTTGGGTCAAATGTTGCTACGGCCATGATTTTGTCTAAATGTCTGAGTTTTTATTTTCTGCCTGCCTTTTTAAAAAGAAAATACACCAAGCCATTGAAGTGTCTTTAAGTGGACTTGTACTTCCTGAAACAAAAGCATAACGTTTTTTTTAGGTTGAAGAGTTCCTGAATGTTGCTGTTGCTTTAGGTTGTTTTTGACATGCACATTTCAGCTGGTCATACTTGTACCTCTGTGCTTCTTTCTTTCTGTAACTCATTTCACAGCCTTACCACATACAAAAAATAACACTAGATATTTAGAAACAATTCATTCAAAGCTGCTCCAGATTGTTTTAAAACAACATTTTAAGTTCACTAGCTATTTTTATTTATTAGGCTATATTCCCCATGTCATGTCTGCTACAAGTGGACAGGGCAGCTCTCTAAATTAGACTACTAATAGGTTGCACTGTTAAAGAGCTTAGTGGATACTGTTTCTGAAAAGTGCTTTAACACTCTAGCTTTGAGTTTAATTGGCAAGGAGATCATCATTTTACCATGTTTAATGCATAAGTGGTTCCCTTTTCCTTTTAGCAGCCCCCCACGCCTCAACCTCCTGTAAAAAAAAAAAAAAAAAAAAAAGAAATCTAACCTCCATCAAGATATTGCAATACTTTAATGAACTGGTGAATTTTTAATTTCTAATGGATTCTTCTAACTGCAGGTTCCTCACCTATAGAATATTTTCCAGGCGCCAGACTGGATCGGGAAGTTTTCATAGTGGTGCTCCTGCACACCAGTAGGTGGCTGTGTGTGCTCTTTGTTGACTCTGTTCACCGCGAAAATGACAGAGTGGATCCATATATAGTTGCCACCCCTGTGTGCCAGCCTCAGTCCCGTTCTTTCTGTCCCTTTGTCTGTGGATCCAGAGCACTGCTCCTTTTTTCTGGTTGGCAAATTCTTTCAAAACTCACCAGTTTGCAAGAGAACATTGTTCTCACTGAGGATTACAGGGTTCCAACTGTGAACATTGGACATAGTTGTAAGTGACGTATCCGCACAAGGTCTGCCTCTAATGTTTGGGCTTGGGCACAACTCAAGACGGTGCTAAGAAGGTGACCACATGCAACCAAAGGTGACCCATGACCAAGAAGGAAAGCTGTATGTCATTGAACACTGAATTAAGTCACGGACCTCTTGTAAGTCACACTGCTGCTCCAACTCAAGGGTGCAGACTCGTTCCCACTCTCTGGGCTGCTCTTGCGACAGATCTTCTTGGTTAAAGTAGGAAGTAGATTAAGAAGTCAAAGCTGCAGACTCGTTCCCGCTCTGGGGGCTGCTCTTGCGACAGATCTTCTTCACGGTTAAAATAGGAAGATGAAGAAGAGTATGAAGTCAAAGCTGGACTCTACCTCATTTCCACCACTCTCTGTCCAAAGAGGAGTCGGGAGGGTATCAATGCACCGACCAATCATGCTTAGGAGCCCCGAATTGATTCTACAGCTGGTCAGGTGCGCCTCAACATTCCGAGGTCATTGATGCAGGAGGTCGAGGTCTTCAAGGGGGCCATCTTTTATATTTTTTTCTCTGCTTTGGTTTTCTCTGGCATTCTTTTGGGTCCCATGCATCTGCAAGAAACTCCAGTTGGGTTACCGGTAGCAGATTAGTCCTTGGCACCATTGATGCCCCTAAACCGACCTCTGGTTCCACTCTGACTCCAGTAATGACTTCCACTCTGCCTCCAAGATCTGTGCCAGTCTGTTCTCTACTGGTTCCAGTCCCAAAGTTCCCGGCTCTGTAAGTAAGCCCCTACTAACTCTGGTATCCAAA
Organism: Pleurodeles waltl; assembly: GCF_031143425.1. Taxonomy (NCBI): domain Eukaryota; kingdom Metazoa; phylum Chordata; class Amphibia; order Caudata; family Salamandridae; genus Pleurodeles; species Pleurodeles waltl. Next base: position 361,435,593 of record NC_090440.1, read on the forward strand.
CTTAAGTTGCATCAGTTTAGATCCCTTGACTGAGGTCGTACATTGACTTCACTCAAACACACATGGTCCCCTTATGGGTTGATTCAGTCCCCTTACTCTTTGATTCAGATACAATTCTTTCTGTTCCTTGAGCTCTTCCTCAGAGGCTTTTATGACCTTTTGACTTGAGTTCTGATCAGTCTTATAGTGACCAAGGAGATGACGAGGGATGATTAACCCCCACACTATGATGATGATTGCAGAGTAGCAGGAGGACAGTGGGCTGGATACCTCTCTTGACAGAGGATTGGTTTCACCCCTTGTACTCTTAACGGAGAAGAGTGCATCATTTGCTGTAGTAATTAGACATGCAGCTAAGATCCTGGACATATAGTTACCTTCGGCTAAGGTTAAGACAAATGTCCTGACCGAGGTTTTGCATCCCGGGCTAGCCTCATCTAAGGCCTGGCTTCCATTTAATGAAGCCCTAACTTTGCACCATGATAGCCACTTGGGCGAAGCCCTGCTCTTGCCCACTAGGGACCACGCAGCTGGCCAGGTGCCATAGACTGGAACTGGGCAAAACGGACTTTCTTACACAGTACCCAACTCCTGAAAGTTTGATGAATCAAGCTTGCACTAGCAAAGTCAACCCTAATGCATTCCCTATGGGCCCTCCAAACAGGGAGTTGAAAAGGTTTGAGACATTTGGGAAACTGATATTCTCCTAGCCAACTTGGCTTTAAGGTCAATCAGTGCAGCCTGGCCGTTGTAGGTGTGCCCTCTGGCACATGGACAGTGAGATTTTGCTGGCAGTCCTGGAGGATTTTCTGACCTCTGGCTTAACCATTTAGAAAGGATGCTGCTAAATATATGATTAGGGCTGGTCTGGATACTAATAACTGTTTGCAGAATGCAGTGGCTACTTGAGTTGTACTCCGCCCCTATTTGTGGAGCTAAACCACTAGCTTTCTGATGGATATACCTTTTGATGGGTCCCACCTCTTTGGCAAAAAGGCTGATTCTGACCTTTTTCACTTAACAGAAAGCAGAGCCAAAGCACATTCTTTGGGCCTTTTTGCAGAGCACCCATCCATCTTGCTACAAGATACTTCTACCTGAAGATTCCTCACATGCAGAATAATACCAGGCATCAGACGATTTCTGGAAGCCTCAAAGCTCTCACATCACTGGTAGTGGGTGCTGGCTTCCTATTCACCCTGTCGCATCATATGATGTCACCAAAGCCATGTAGCTTCAATCCCAGTGCAGCATGTCAGTTCTCTTTTTTCCACACCTTCAGTGTGGATCCGAGGCTTGCTCTCGTCTGAGACTTGTGGGTTTTCCTCACACAAAATTGTTATTCATGAAGTGCCATGACTCCTCCCAAGCAGTGAAGCATCAAGCACTATAGGAACTATGAAGGACAGATATCAGTTACTGACCCGCACAGCATCCGCTTGTGGTGCTTAGGTGCTGACCACATCTTCTGTTCCTGTGAGTCATGCCAGAGCATGCAGCCCAAGGCCATTAAGGAGGCCAGGCTCCATCAGAACCTTCCTTCCGAGATCCTTTTGTGCTGGATCCAGCAGTACCAGGCCTGCTGATGCTCCATCCTTCTTTTCTGGAGTTTCTTGAAGCGGGTGCAGATTCAGTAGCGTTCCTATATGCTATGGTTAGCCTCTTCGTCGGGCATTGAATCCATCTAGTACGCCTTGAGCTCCACTCAGCTTCCTGGTGTTCGATCTGATGCCACTGGACCTGAGACACCAACGCCTGCTCCTGCCATCATTGCCTGGGCACAACTATGCCATTTCTCCTTCAGCACCATGGTTGACGATCAACTGGAGCAATGCACTGTGCCATCGACACCATCTCCTCTCTATGCCCCACCCCCTCCGCCAAAAAGGTGCAAGAGAGAGACACAGAGACTAATCTGAGAGTTAGACTACAGACAGAGCATATATGATATCTTTGGCTCAGACCTAGGTCCCTTGAATCTATACACCTGTGAAGAAGTTGACGAAGACCTCCTCTGTGACATCCGAAAGCTGTTGTCTGTAAATGGCATTGACACTTAACCCAAAATGGATATGGAGTTTCCTTCTGGACCCCCGCCACAGAGGATATGTCTTTTAACAAAGTGGTCAAAAAAGCAGCTGAAGTAGAGGTGAAGACAAATATCCTCACAGAGGTCCTCCTACCCTCCGCTCCTACTTCAAAACCTCTACTGCCTTTCAATGAGGCCTTAGCTGGGTCTGGACTCACACCATGCGAGAAACCTTCTTCAGCATGGCATTTAATCGGCTTGTAGTCAGGCGCTATTACCCTGCTCCTGGGGACCCTCCATAATTTCTAGAAAGAGCTTGGTAATTTAGGCATTGTGTTCTTCGTACAAAATGGGAATCCAAAAGGCTTGAGGCTAGGGGTAAAAAAATCTTTCAAGCTGGAAGTATGACCCTGAATTCCTTGAATGCTAATTGCTTACTGGCTGGCTACACCAATGTCTTATGAGACATGACTCAGCTGGTTCTGCCGCCTATTCCTTACCAGGAATTGCTCAACACATGATCAAGGAGGACCTTAAAACTGCCAACTCTCTACACCGTTTTCATCAGACGACATACCTGGCTCAGAACTTCAAGATTTTTTAAGTGATATACAGGCTACTTTCATGGACCAACCCTTTGATAGTGGACATCTATTTGGAGAGAAAGCGAAAGCAGCCCTGAAATAGTTAAAGGCAAGTAAGGCAACAGCCTGCTCTCTGGATCTGCACCAGCCCAACCCCAGAGGGACTACAGGCTGTTCCATTGCTTTCTGCGGTTCTCCAGGGGTTTCTCCTTTCAGTGAGGAAAAGCATAACCAGCTGCAAACTCAACAACTCCAAAACCCATTGGTACACCAGTGTAAAAGAAGAGGCAGAGGTAAGGGCTGTGGGTCCCTACAGCAAGCCTCCTCCTCCTCTTCCTTTCATGCCCCCTACTCCATGGCCTCCCGCCCCCCTCCAAGGGAAGCAGTTTCAGTTTCTTTCCAAAGCACACCTAGAGCTTGTGGGAGGGAAAGCGGTCTCCTTTCAACCAGCCTGGAAGGCCATAACATCGTACTACCCAGTCCCCGATATTGTGGAAAGAGGCCTTTTCCTTCCTTCAGGTTCCATTTCACATCTTCCATTCCTCTCCAACTGCAGACCATCTTGCCATCCTGCAGCACAAGTTGGCAGCAACCCTGCAGTAAGGAGCTGTTGGTTGGTGCTGCAGCAAAAAAAGGAACAAGGAAACATTCTCTGCAATTTCCTTGTGCCAAAGACAGAGGTCTTCATCTGATCCTGGACCTCTGGAAGTTGAACTTCTTCCACAAAAGAGAAAAGTTCAAGATGCTGGCTCTGGCTCAAGTGTTATTGGCATTGGAAAGTGGACCCAATCCTGTGGTCTCTAGGTAAGGCATTGCTCTGTAATCAGTTTTGTAGATGAGCAATCTGCAGGTATTATTTGCTGCCTCTGCTTTAGGGGCCAGCTGAGGGCTCCATGGGCGTTTAAGGATCAGTTCAGAAATAGGTGACTGCATTTGGTGAGGCAAGCCGATAGACATGGGGATAAGGTAGTGGTCGGTCCAAGACATGAGAAAAGGAGTTGCATCCTTAATAGAATAAAGATTTTAGAAGACTGGGTCTAAGAGGTGACCAGCTGAGTGTGTGGCACCAGTGACTGTGTTAACTGCAGAGCAGCAAGATTCTCTATAAAATTTGCGATGTCACAGTTGTGAATAGCATCCAGCTGAAGATTAAGCTCTCATAATATGTTGAAGTTAGCTGATGTAATGATCAGAGAGCCAATACAATTGGTCCTTGCTTCCCTAAAGGCTATAGAAGGGCCCGGAGGGGGGGGGTGAATTAGAAGCCCTGATAGACTAAAATTGCTATTCAAAGCAATTTTAAAAAGGCCACTTTTGAGGGTGGTCAGACTACAGATGTATCTGTCTCTGTAAATTAGCTCAATGCTGCCTCCTCTACCATTAGTTCTAATGAAGTTCTTCAAGTAGTAGCCGGGGGGGAAGCGCTAAAGCAGGTTCGGCCACTGAGCCCTGGCTCAGCCAGGTTTCTTTAAAAAACAGAATGTCTGGGACATTAATGTGTTGGTGTCATTCTGTCCACTCGCCTTGAAGGCAGAAATAAATAGATGGAAACTGACATTGTTGTTCCAGAGTGGATGCTATATAGTTTTAGTGATACCAGCTGACGCCACTTCCATTGTCAATGCAAAACCAGGGCCTTCTACCAGTGACATGAGAGCTTTGAAGTTATCCAATCCAGTCAGACGCGTGGGATTATTTTATTAGTGAGGAATCTACAGGTAGATGGAGTATCCACCCGAAAGATTGTTACAACAGGTAAGCAAGTTTGTCTATCGGCGCCATCGAGAGGGTACTGGCATCAATAGTAAGGACAGCTTGATACTTCTGCTGTTTCCTCGTGCTGAAGAAGGACAAAGGCCCTCATCCTATCTTCTTACTTTGCCTTCTAAATGGCTCTCTCTGGAAGCACAAATTCAAAATGCCCACTCTGGCCCAAGTTCTGCGTGCCATCTGAATGGTTCCTGGGATCTACAGGATGTGTACATTTATGTGCCCATCCTGCAGTCCCACAGATGTTACCTTAGGTTTAAGGTCAGCCAGGAACATAACCAGTTTGCAGTGCTCCCCTTCGGTCTTACCTCAAGTGTTCACAAAACTGTGTTGGTTGTCATACATCTTTGGAGGTTCCTCTGCCTGGATAACTGTCTGTTGAAAGTGGGCTCAGTCGCAAACCACTTTGAGACTACGGCAAATCCTCTCATCAAAATTAATCCTGACTCCTTTGCGGAGGCTTCCTATTATAGGAGCTCTTCTGGACACTGTGTAGTTACCGTTCCTTCTTCAAATCAAGTTCCTGAAAGCAAGAGTTCGATGGCATCTGTCGCTGTAGATACACATGTTGTGCATAGCCCGCCATCTGGTGTTGGGTCGGAGTGTTACAAGTTGTTTTTCTTCAAAGAAGTCTTTCGAGTCATGGGACCAAGGGACTCCTCCTCTTTGTCTCCATTGCACATGGGCGTCGACTCCATCTTCGATTGTTTTCTTTCTGCCATCGGGTTCGGACGTGTTCCTTTCGCTCCGGGTTTCGGAACGGAAAGTTAGCTAAATATCGGAAAATTACGTCGGTATTGTTGCGTTCGGGATCGGCTTAGTTAGAATCAACACCGAATCGAAGAGTGAAGAGCTCCGGTACCCTTCGGGGTAGTTTTCGATCCCCCGTCGGGGCCTGGTCGGCCCGACCGCGTGTGAAACAACGCTGATGGAACGGACCCCGTTCCGTTTCTGTCCTAAATGCCACAACAAATACCCGTATACAGACCAACATTTGGTCTGTAACCTGTACCTGTCGCCTGAGCACAGTGAAGAGACTTGCGAGGCCTGTCGTGCGTTCCGGTCCCGAAAAACACTCTGACCGTCGAGCCAGAAGACTGCAGATGGCGTCCACACCGACAGCTCACCGAGAGTTCGAGGAACAAGAGGAAGAAGGAACCTTCTCGATCCATGACTCGGACTCCGAGGAATTCGACGAACAAAAAACTGTGAGTAAGACGTCGAAGCCAGCACACAAGAAAAGTGACAAGGCCCAGGGGACGCCACTGCCACCAGGCCATGGCTCGACCCATAAATTCGGTGACCGACCATCGGCACCGAAAAAGGCCGAAATGGTGCCGAGATCGTCCGACTCCGGTCGAGACACCGACACGCAGCCTTCTCGGGACCGAGAAAGTGCTGCTGAAAAACATCGACGCCGAGATAGCGGAGCCGAAACTGCTCGACGCAGAGACAGCGGCACCGAGGAAGATCGACGCCGAGAGGGTTCGACTCCGAAAAAGAAGAAGGTCACCTCGGAGCCGAAAAAGAGTACATACAGGGTTTCGGTGCCAAAACGACCCGCAACCGACCCAACTACCGGTTCCTATTCAGAGGAGCAATCACTGTCCTCTCAGCTGCGAAAGCATAGATTTGAGGAAGAGTTGCAATCCACCGAAGTGGACCACACTCAGAAAAGTATTTTTATACAGGAAGGAACAGGGAAAATAAGCACCCTTCCCCCTATTAGGAGAAAAAGGAGACTGGAGTTTCAGTCAGACCAAGCACCACAAACAAAAATGGTGAAAAAGGTAACTCCGCCACCCTCTCCTCCACCTGTAACTAAAGTTTCACCTGCACAAACTCCATCACATTCCCCGGCTCACACCACCATGAGCCAAGGTGACCAGGACCAAGACGCATGGGACTTATACAACGCCCCAGTGTCGGACAACAGTCCAGAGGCGTATCCTACAAAGCCCTCACCACCGGAAGATAGCACAGCATACTCACAAGTGGTGGCTAGAGCAGCAGAGTTCCACAACGTGTCCCTACACTCGGAACCAGTCGAGGATGACTTCTTATTCAACACCCTCTCCTCCACCCATAGCTCCTACCAAAGCCTGCCTATGCTCCCAGGAATGCTTCGGCACGCAAAGGAAATCTTCAAGGAGCCGGTCAAGAGTAGAGCAATAACACCAAGAGTGGATAAGAAATATAAAGCACCTCCCACAGACCCTGTTTTCATCACCTCACAGCTGCCACCAGATTCCGTCGTAGTAGGAGCAGCTCGCAAGAGAGCCAACTCCCACACATCTGGGGATGCACCACCCCCAGATAAAGAGAGCCGCAAGTTCGATGCAGCCGGAAAGAGAGTCGCAGTACAAGCTGCAAACCAGTGGCGCATCGCTAACTCTCAAGCACTACTTGCGCGCTATGACAGAGCCCATTGGGACGAGATGCAACACCTCATTGAGCATCTACCCAAAGAGCTACAAAAAAGGGCGAAACAAGTGGTTGAGGAAGGACAGAACATATCTAATAATCAGATACGCTCCTCTTGGATGCAGCGGACACAGCTGCAAGAACAATTAACACATCTGTGACTATAAGAAGGCACGCATGGCTACGAACGTCTGGTTTTAAACCAGAGATACAGCAGGCAGTGCTCAATATGCCATTCAATGAGAAACAACTGTTCGGACCAGAAGTGGACACGGCAATTGAGAAACTCAAAAAGGACACTGACACTGCTAAAGCCATGGGCGCACTCTACTCCCCGCAGAGCAGAGGCACTTACAGCACCTTCCGCAAAACAACCTTTAGAGGGGGGTTTCGGGGTCAGGCCACACAAGCCAGCACCTCACAGGCAACACCGTCCAGCTACCAGGGACAGTACCAAAGGGGAGGCTTTCGGGGCCAATACAGAGGACAATTCCCTAGGAATAGGGGAAAATTTCAAAGCCCCAAAACCCCTACAACCAAACAGTGACTCACATGTCACTCATCCCCTCCACACAACACCAGTGGGGGGAAGAATAGGTCAGTATTACCAAGCATGGGAGGAAATAACTACAGACACTTGGGTCTTAGCAATTATCCAACATGGTTATTGCATAGAATTTCTACAAATCCCTCCAAACATACCACCAAAAGCACAGAATTTATCAAAACAACATTCAGACCTTCTGGAAATAGAAGTTCAAGCATTATTGCAAAAGAACGCAATAGAACTAGTACCAAAGACACAAATAAACACAGGAGTTTATTCACTGTACTTCCTAATACCAAAAAAGGACAAAACACTGAGACCAATCCTAGACCTCAGAACACTAAACACCTACATCAAATCAGAACACTTTCACATGGTCACGCTACAAGAAGTGTTACCATTGCTAAAGCAACAGGACTACATGACAACCTTAGATCTCAAAGACGCGTATTTCCACATACCAATACATCCGTCGCACAGGAAATACCTAAGGTTCGTATTCAAAGGAATACATTACCAATTCAAAGTATTGCCCTTCGGTTTAACAACTGCACCAAGAGTCTTCACAAAGTGCCTAGCAGTAGTGGCTGCACACATCAGAAGGCAGCAAATACACATATTCCCGTATCTAGACGACTGGCTAATCAAGACCGACTCACTGACAAGGTGCTCACACCACACAGATCAGGTCATACAAACCCTCTACAAACTCGGTTTCACCATCAACTATGCAAAATCACACATTCTGCCGTGCAAGGTACAACAATACCTAGGAGCCACAATAGATACAACAAAGGGAATAGCCACTCCAAGTCCACAAAGGGTTCAAAATTTCCAAAAGATTATACAACGCATGTATCCAACACAAAAAATACAGGCGAAGATGATATTACAACTACTAGGCATGATGTCCTCATGCATAGCCATTGTCCCATACGCAAGGTTGCACATGCGGCCCTTACAACAGTGCCTAGCATCACAATGGTCTCAAGCACAGGGTCAGCTTCTAGATCTGGTGTTGATAGACCGCCTAACATACCTCTCGCTTCTATGGTGGAACAACATAAATTTAAACAAAGGGTGGCCTTTCCAAGACCCAGTGCCACAATATGTGATAACAACAGATGCTTCCATGACAGGGTGGGGAGCACACCTCAATCACCACAGCATACATGGACAATGGGACGTACATCAAAGAAAGCTGCATATAAATCACCTCGAACTACCAGCAGTTTTCCAAGCATTAAAAGCATTTCAACCAATCATAACTTACAAATACATTCTTGTCAAAACAGACAACATGACAACAATGTATTATCTAAACAAACAGGGGGGGACACACTCGACACAGCTGTGCCTGCTGGCACAAAAAATATGGCAATGGGCAATTCACAACCACATTCGCCTAATAGCACAGTTTATTCCAGGGATCCAGAATCAACTTGCAGACAATCTCTCTCGAGATCACCAACAGGTCCACGAGTGGGAAATTCACCCCCAAATTCTAAACACTTACTTCAAACGTTGGGGAACACCTCAAATAGACTTATTTGCAACAAAGGAGAACGCAAAATGCCAAAACTTCGCATCCAGATACCCACACAGGCAGTCTCAAGGCAATGCCCTATGGATGAACTGGTCAGGGATATTTGCGTACGCTTTTCCCCCTCTCCCTCTCCTTCCATATCTAGTAAACAAATTGAGTCAAAACAAACTCAAACTCATACTGATAGCACCAACGTGGGCAAGGCAACCATGGTACACAACACTGCTAGACCTATCAGTAGTACCCCACGTCAAGTTGCCCAACAGGCCAGATCTGTTAACGCAACACAAACAACAGATCAGGCATCCAAACCCAGCATCGCTGAATCTAGCAATCTGGCTCCTGAAATCCTAGAATTCGGACACTTAAACCTCACACAAGAATGTATGGAAGTCATAAAGCAAGCCAGAAGACCATTCACTAGACACTGCTATGCAAGCAAATGGAAAAGATTTGTTTGCTACTGCCATCATAATCAAATTCAACCATTACACGCATCTCCAAAAGATGTAGTGGGTTACTTACTACACTTACAAAAATCGAACCTGGCCTTCTCTTCCATTAAGATACACCTAGCAGCAATATCTGCATACCTGCAGATTACCCATTCAACTTCACTATTTAGGATACCTGTCATTAAAGCGTTTATGGAAGGCCTCAAAAGAATTATACCACCAAGGACACCACCCGTTCCTTCATGGAACCTCAACATCGTCTTAACAAGACTCATGGGTCCACCCTTTGAACCTATGCACTCTTGCGAAATACAATTCCTAACATGGAAAGTTGCATTTCTCATCGCCATCACATCTCTAAGAAGAGTAAGTGAAATTCAGGCGTTTACAATACAAGAACCTTTTATCCAACTACACAAAAATAAAGTAGTCCTAAGGACCAATCCTAAATTTTTGCCAAAGGTTATTTCACCGTTCCACCTAAATCAAACGGTAGAGCTACCAGTGTTCTTCCCACAGCCAGATTCCATAGCTGAAAGGGCACTACATACATTAGACGTCAAAAGAGCACTAATGTACTACATCGACAGAACTAAAAACATCAGAAAAACTAAACAACTGTTTATTGCATTTCAAAAACCTCACGCAGGAAACCCAATATCGAAACAGGGTATAGCCAGATGGATAGTTAAGTGCATCCAAATCTGCTACCTTAAAGCAAAAAGACAACTGCCCATTACACCAAGGGCACACTCAACCAGAAAGAAAGGCGCTACCATGGCCTTCCTAGGGAATATTCCAATGCACGAAATATGTAAGGCAGCCACATGGTCTACGCCTCACACATTTACCAAGCACTACTGTGTAGACGTGCTATCAGCACAACAAGCCACAGTAGGTCAAGCCGTACTAAGAACCTTATTTCAGACTACTTCCACTCCTACAGGCTGAGCCACCGCTTTTGGGGAGATAACTGCTTACTAGTCTATGCACAACATGTGTATCTACAGCGACAGATGCCATCGAACTGAAAATGTCACTTACCCAGTGTACATCTGTTCGTGGCATCAGTCGCTGAAGATTCACATGTGCCCACCCACCTCCCCGGGAGCCTGTAGCCGTTTGGAAGTTAGCTTCAACTTTGTACATTTGTAAATATATTAAATCTTAGATAGGTACATACTTATTCACTCCATTGCATGGGCACTATTACTAACAAACAACTCCTACCTCACCCTCTGCGGGGAAAACAATCGAAGATGGAGTCGACGCCCATGCGCAATGGAGACAAAGAGGAGGAGTCCCTCGGTCCCGTGACTCGAAAGACTTCTTTGAAGAAAAACAACTTGTAACACTCCGACCCAACACCAGATGGCGGGCTATGCACAACATGTGAATCTTCAGCGACTGATGCCACGGACAGATGTACACTGGGTAAGTGACATTTTCATTACAGGGGATGCTGCAGCACCCTCAAAATACCCATGCTGGAGATCTGAATGAACAATAAAGATTCCTTTTAAATTATGTTTTTATCATGTCACAATTGCTGTGCTTCAGAGACTCAGGTCAAATATCACATTATGTCTTCTGAAAACTGCTAATTATTCTTTTAAAATGGAGATTAATGTTTACTTTCTCTGACTGCAAAGTCTGGAGGGTTTTGTTAAGTGAACTATTTGGCAATCGTTTTGTAGGACTTTTTGGTCTGATCTCAGTACAAAGAACCTCCACCTCTTGGAGGTGCTGCTTTGATCCCTGTTCTAAAGGTGAGAAATATGATTTCAGAAGTATCCATCAGATGAACTAGTTACTTTCTGGTGAATGCTCTCCTTTTACCACCTAAAAAGGTCCGAAATTAGAGGTCTAGACTGATTCCTCCTACTGTTTCATGATTGGTGCCTGAAGGCGCGGAAAGGGTCAAGCAAGGTTGTGTGTAGTTCTTACATGCAGCTCTGCTCTGTCAAATCTGGGGGAAAACAGGGTCAACACAGAGCAGCAGACAGTCACCTCGCAGCACTCAGGAGCGCTGCTATGAAGACTTCCAGATCCAACTTGCACTGGGGAATATTCTAAAGGTAATGAATCTACAGTTAGGTTCTCCCCCAAAAACATTGTTACCGAAGGCAAGTAACTTGTTTGTTGGTGCACACTGATGTCCCCAGTAGTAGCTGTCAGTGCCACTGGGTCACCTATTACTTTTGACCAGTTACATCTAAGAGCTAATTTTATCTAACGAAATATGATGTGGAAAACTGTGCCTAAACTGACTTGTGTGATGTGTATTGGAGGGTTGGAGATAAAAATTGTTGATGACTCGGGGTGACCCTACAGCATTTCACAACGCTCTAAGTAGCAGAACATGTCTGTAAGAACTTTAGGTGACAAGATGCCTCCCAGTAGCAAACAACAAGTTACCTTCACAGGTGAAAGGATTCCTATGGTGGGGTTTAGGTCTCTAACCTTTGAGCTTAAGGGCAGGAAAACAGAAGGCAAATTATATATGGCTGAAAGAGATCCCTCAGTTTTAGGTTGGATTGATAAGGAGCGTTAGGTATCACCCTTAATCCCAATAGAAAATATCTAGTTTTGTTGCTAGGAGACCCTGTGATACACATTCAAAAAGAGTTAATGGAACAGTTCCCTAAAGTATTTTCAGGTACTGTAGGGAAGTTGGGCAGGTTTACAGACAAAATTGTGCTGAAAAATGATGTTAAACCGGTGTGTCATAAAGTGGGAAATGTGAAGAATGATGTTGTGAAGTAATTAAGAAAGATTAGAGAAGGAAGTAATTATTGAGGCAGTTGAGAGTGCTAAATGTCTGGCTCCCTTGGCGTTTTTCAGGAAGTCCAGTGGTAGAATAATATTATGTGTTGATCTTAGAGATCGTGGCGGTCCGATTGCCACATTTTGACAGCCTGGCAGGCCTGGCGGTTGTAATCCGCCTGCCTGTCCATGTCAGTTTACACCGCAATGGACAGGCTGGTGGAATGGGGGGCTCGGGGCCCATGGGCGCCCATGCACTTGGCATGGGCAGTGCAGGGGCCCCCATGCACAGCCCCATCGTGCTTTCCACTGCCCGAATTACGAGCAGTGGAATGCCCGACGGTTGCTGCTGCACCGCCACATTGCAGCTGGCTCCATTAGGAGACGGCTGCAATGTTAAGGCCCTGTTCCCCGCTGGGCCGGCAGATGGAAACAATGTGTCCGCCCACCAGCCCAGCGGGGAACTCAAATTGGCGGGTTGAGTTTGGCGGGCGGCGGAAACTCATAATGGGGGCCAAAGTTGCCAACAAGTTTCCACTTCCTAAGGTCAGTTAACTTCTAGCGGAAACTAAAGGAGTAAATTTGTTCTCCACCATCAACTTAACGTCAGCCTCATTCTTCCAGCAGGAATTTGACATCTTTTATTACTCTGTTTAGATGTTACAGGTTTGTACTAATGCCATTCGGATTGGTCTCTGCAGCTGCAGTGTTTCAGCGACTGATACATGTATTGTTCAGAGATGTAAAGGGGGCAACCTATTTTCAAGACAATACTCTTATTATGGGATGTGACAAACAAGAACATTATAACAGGGTAAATTTAGTCTTGGAAAGAAATAAAAGTTTGTGATGAGGTCAGTAACTTACCTGGTGCACGAAGTGAGCAAAGATGGAATTTTGACTAAAAAGGAGATGATGGCATCTATCATTAATTCCTCTCACTCGTCTCCTGGTGAGGAGAAATTTTCTGTAAGTGAGAGGGAGATGTTGGCGGCAGTATGGCCCAGGGAGAAATTTAGACAGTTTTTATGGTGTGCATGGTTCACATTACATACTGATCATAAACCCCTATTTAAAATTTTAACTACAGAGGGAGCTGTAAGCGCACAAACCACCAAGGCAAGGTTATCCTTATGTTTCCTTCATTTTGTTTATAATGTGGAATTTTTGTCTGGCCATAGGAATAAAGTAGCTGATTATTTGAGTAAGTCTCCATCGACATTGAGTGAAAGTGTTAGCAATGAATAGGACGAGTATAGTGTTGCTTCAGTTTCATGATGTAATGATGCCATTATAAGTGAGGATTAGAGATTAGCATAAGGACAGACCACGAGGGTGCCAGACGTGTGTGCCGGCGTGTGGTGGCTTGGGGGTCACATCGAGCCTACGCCACTTGCACTGCCTGTTGTGGTGAACCCCCGGGCACACATGTAAGAGCCATTGAAATACTGCTGAGAGAGCTTGGCATGTTGGATGGCTCTTCCTCCTTCCGGCCCGTGCTGGTGAGTGGGCCCTGATTTGAGACAGGCCCTCCAGTATGGCGCTGAGAGGTGGCATCAGAGGTGAAGCTGGAGGGGGAGAGAGTAACCTGGCAGTATGGTGATACCTGGCATGTTTTGACTGCATTACTTTAGGCCATTAACTAAGCGTGGTTACTCTCATTGATGGAAGGTCTGTGTGAAGTGGGAGACTTACCTGACGTTGACTTCCACACATGGTGAATTGTGCCACTACTGCTCTACTGGGAGCCCAGAGGCTTTGGGCATTGGAGTTGTTCTGCTTTACACTAACTCCTGCATACTTCTATGTCACTGGGGGAACCCCCTTTCCTATTGATTTGCAGACATCCTGCTTCTGGCTTTGGCTGAAGTTGGGCTGTCTGTTAATCTAGGACAGCGATACCTGCACTTTGATCTCTAATCCTATCCAGGGCCTTACCTGTCTGCTCAACGGTCGCGCTACGATAGACGGGGGCCTTGACTCCCAGCGTTGACAGACACCAGCAGCAGTGCATTGTGCGTTGTTGGTCCTACTGTTGTGCCGCATAAAGCTAAGCCACACTGATCCTCCTCCAAAAACTTGATTCACTCTGCTCGGCCGAGGGGCTGCTTCCCAGCCCCTGGCCTCCGGTGAGAGCTCAGACTCACATGCTCCAGCAACTAAGGAAGACATCCTGCACAGCTCGCTGAATCTTGTAAGGACCTCACCATGCCAAGATTTCATTAAACCCATCTCCGACCTCAATTAATCCATGCGTCTGACGGAGGCACGCCTGATTACTGTGGAGACGACGGTGGCAGATCATATGCTAGACAATGTTGATAGGATGCCATGTATTGAAAAATTGGAGAGGGGCAACTTACTTTGTGGGACAAAATAGCATCTGGAGAATCCAGGCGCAATAACATCTGTGGCCAGGCTACCTCTATTTCGCCAGCTGATCTAGAATCCCGTGTCCAGGCTCTATTTGCCCACATCGTGCAGCTTCCTGGTGATTCTTCAGTTCTCCTGGGCTCTACCCACAGAGTATATTCTGCCTTTCAGCAACAAAAGAACATGCCACCAGATACCCTGACCCGGGTACTCCACTTTCATCAACAAGATGAGATCTTGCGAGCTGCGCACCAGCAGGAACCAATCGTCTTCTGTGGAGATGTTTCAATATCTCAGGATGTGTCTCCTCACACGTTAGCTCGTCGTAAAGACTTCAAGGTTATCACCCAACATCTGCAATGCAACAGGATTCTGTCCCTCAGGTGCGTCCCTCGCTGCATCCACTTCTTTCACCAGGACTAGAGAATTGCCGCTCGCACACCACAGTAAGCCCAGAAAGGTGCTTGGGCTGTTACCTCATCTGATGTGGACCAGCCTGCTGAATCACAAGACCTTGCTTTAATACATTTGGGGGGAGGGGCTTTGTGCTTCCAGCCTTCATGTCAAGCCAAGAAAAAAGCCTGTAAACTTGAAAGATAGGCGGCTAAGGAACACCATCTGCTTTCCTCTGATGATGACATGCTGCCTTGAACTCTTGACCCTCAGCGGGGAATTGATTTGATTAAAAAATATATATATGCTTCTAGGGTTGCCTGTTGGGATTAGGTGGGTGAATGTTTCTCTTCTTTTTCTCTTCCTCTTATTGATACTAGGATTGAGGAGTGTGGAAAGGGTGCACAAGGGTCTAAGTACAAGCTCACCCCCTGTTTGCAGTTGTTTGCTTGTTCATTCTTATGCATAGCTTATCTGCTGTTGCTGTTCCTGTAGGGGGGAAGTGTGAAGCACCTCCACCCAGGACAGGCTTTGTTTCTGGCCACCCAGAGCACAAAGGCTCTCACCCCATGTGGTCAGAAACGTGTCTGAAAGTGGCAGGCTGGCACAGACTAGTATGTCCTGCACTAGCAGTTTGGTTAACATACAGGGGGCATCTCCAGGATGCCCTCTGGGTGCATTCTTCAATAACTCCCTTACTGGCATCAGTTTGGGCTTATTGTGCAGAGACGTTTGATATCAAACTTCCCAGTATTCAGTGAAGCCACTATGGAGCTGTGGAGTTTGTATTGACAAATTCCCCTCTACTCAATATGGCTACACTGCACTTACAATGTCTAAGAATGGACTTAAACACTGTAGGGGCATATTGATCATGCAGCTATGCCTTCACCTGTGGTATAGGGCACCATGCCTTAGGGCTGTAAGGCCTGCTAGCGGGGTGACATACCTATGCCACAGGTAGTGGGTTGGGAACATTGCACCCGGAGAAGGTTGACATGTCGATTTTGTCTTTTTCTCCCCACCAGTACACACAAGCTGCAAAGGCAGTGCACATATGCTTTGTGAGGGGTCCCCCAGGGTGGCATAATACAGGCTGCAGCCCTTGGAGACCTTCCCTGGCCAAGGGCCCTTGGTACCACGGGTACCTTTTACAAGAGACTTAACTGTGTGCCAATTGTGTAAACACGTGTACAGATTTTGGGAAAGAACACTGGTGCTGGGGCCTGGTTAGCAGGATCCAGCACACTCTCAATCAAAGTTGGCATCAATATCAGGTAAAAAGTGGGGGGGTAACCATGACAAGGGTTCTTTTCTACACTATCACTCTCCTCAACTGCGATGGGAAGCTGTTTGCTCACCTGTGCCATGTCTGGCTGGCTATAACTTCCCCAACAGTCAGGCTTCATTCGCAATAGACAAGCAAACAACAGTACCCAGCCGGCAGTGGCCCTTACGGAGTTAGCATAGCGCCAGCACCAACCATTTTAATCAGTCCCTAGTTTTAACGCAGTGCGACTCGACACTCACATGTGTAACTGTAATCTTAATCTTTTGCTGCTCTTCCTCCAAGGAAGCAGAGGCAGATTCCACATTGCACTAAAAAAGTATATATAACTCCTGACGGCCCAGTACCAAAACTGTTTTTATCTTTCTTTCTATGTTTACTATAAATATTTTTAGCGCTGGTGAGGTCTACTTAGTTTTTCCACTGGCGTGAGACCACGCATGCACCCACCAGGCCCTTCCTGCTGTGTTAAAGTTGGTGTGACCGGCAGCTCCATGTTTCCAGGAAGACTGGTCTTTACTTTACGGATCAAATTTTGATTTTGACGAAGACTTCACGGTAAGCGCCATTAAACATTTGCTGTGAAGTCTTTGTCAGTTTTTCGCTGGGGAATTCGATTTGAAAGATATGAACGGACATAACCCCCACCGGCGCCAAATGCTGTTTTGTCTTTCTGCTCAGTTGGACAAAACTGTAATGAGCTCCAGCGGGGGTCTCGCCACACTTACTTTTCAGCACAGCAGCACTACGGTTGTACTGTGGCGTGGGAGAGCCACGCGCCAGTCCTTGTGCTTTGTCAATGGGAAGATGGAATCCTCATTGACAAAGTAAAGACTTGTGCGCTCTCTGGTGGTAATTTGGCATATGCGTAAATGCGATGTAACTGAAATAATGTCATTAAAATCTTAAACAAAGTTAAAGGCAGCCCCAAGGCACACGCTCGGGCACTGGAGCAGCAGTGTGAGGGGTGGGGAGGGTGGGTAAGGTCGAGTTTTGAAGATCGCAGCTAGCATTCCTGACATTAAATGTACAGGCCTCGTAAAGGCAAACATGAAAGAGTTATGCACCATATGGCCATTTATGTTAAGGAGACCATTTTCACCTCACATGTCTTTTATGAAGTCCTGTGGTTCTACTGAATAAGCAGCTATATACATCGTCATACGAAATCTCTTTATTGATGTCATAACTACACTTTCACAATTGCCTTACCAACTTTCTTGCTTTCTCAAATTTACTTAAAATAGCACTCATTTGCACACTTTTTCGAAAATTTTGAAAGGAGAACCCCCTTATGACCGCCAGGCTCGTTCACGACAGGTCGTTTATCTTGAAATGTTATGCCCCACCAGTTTCAAATGTCACTAGCCTCCACTTGGCGGAAGGTCTCCATATGTTGATTTCTAACACATTGCACCCATCTGACAACCACATCATGTCTTCCTGAACCGAATGATGGTTCTGTCCAAATGTGAACACTGTGTGAGGGATTGGGGTGGCAGCTGTTTCAGCCAACGATTCCCTTTGTATAAAGATGTATATGGTTTGTTCTTTGCGTTATGTGAGTCTGATTCATCATCTCTGGTGACTCTGTACGAGGTGTCATGTTTACCTGTTTCCATTTGAAAATGCGAAATAAGATTGTTCAAAAAATGAATACACAGAACCATAGAAAGAAGCAATCTATCTTGTTAGAACTGACTAATGATGTCGAAATCAGGAAGATATTTTGCAGTTCTAGTCCCTTGTAAACTTGTTCGTCAAAGAAAAACACATCCAAGTAGCTACTACATTGGTATCTTTCGTTATACTGTCAAAATTGTTACTGCAGTAAATTGGAAAAATTGCACTGGCCTCAAATCACAAAGGAAGGCAGACAGAAACTCAGTGGCATTGTGGAGGAGGATGTCAACTGAGAACACATACTTATTTCATTATTAGCTGATGAACAGATATGCAGGACTGAGGCCTGCTATGTTCTTAGATCTAGCTAGAGACTAGTTTAGCTTAAGGATCTTCAAACAAGTAAACTTTGATGTACAAGGAAAGAGTAGGCTTTGGCCAAGGCCCCTTCTGCCTTTATCTTTTGTATTTTTTCATAGTTTTCCGTTGCTTGGATGAGCTGTCCATCAAGGCTATTATTTTGATAGTTACTTAGTCACATTTTTGTAATCATTAGGTTTTGATGATTAGGCCTTGCATAGTTTGTTTGTTAGACAGCAGATGACTAGAAATGCACCTTGTAAATGAGTCTGTGTGTGTTCTTTGATGCATTTTCGTTGCTGACCTAACATTTATTTGTGGCTTTCTATGTTCAGGAATGGTGTGCTGTTTGTGGCCTGTCCTAAATCAAGCTGATCTCTTATCACTGTGGCGTGTTACCTTGTTATATTTTGCTCTCAGAAAAACTTGTTATTGCGATTATTGTTCGCAAAGTAAAGGTGTGCACATCTAGATTAGATGGAAAGCAAGTATTGACCTTTTGCCAAAATTGTCCAGTATTTTGTTGCATATATCTTTTTAGATCACTCCAAACTTCAACTTCTTGCTCCTTTTCATAAGACTCGTTTATAAGGGCACAGATTAACTCTGTTAATGATGTTTGCTCAACAAAGGGTCCATATTCCCAGCTTCCACATTTTTCAGATCCAATAATTGTGGAATTTTCTTTCTATTACAGCTGAGGGTGACACTTAGTTACCCGCCTTACCAAACACTGCCTCTAAAAAACTCCAGATTGATCGGCATTGTTTTTACCTTCTAAGATAATACCATATGGTGCCATCTTTCAAAGAACCTGTGAAATTGAAGTAATTAACAAAAATTGTACATCTAATATTTTTTTAATCTACTTTCATGCTTTCTAGGCCCGTCTTTCAATTCTAAAAATATACACTGAAAATACACCAACTGACTCTGATGTGTCCTTGGAAAACTTGGCAGCTTTAACCAATTTATTTTCTGGAGCTGATCTTGAAATTCTCTGTAAAGAGGTAAGTCATCAAGGAGCAAAGGTAATGCTTATTATTTCTTCAGCTGCTACAACAGACAGCCTCTGCATGAGAAAGTCAGTGAAACATACACTACACCACAAGTGGCTCTTCGTGGCAGACACTGGTAGACATACTTTGGATAGAGTGATGACATGGCTTGCGTCACTGAGGAACTCGGCTTGAACTCCACATCTTCTCTTTCACAAACCACTCTAATACAACCCCCAATACCCATTTTTGCTACATATAACTTCAGAATTAAAATCATGGTTCATTGTTGATAGTGAACCTTGTTGTAATCTTCTCTGTTGTAAGAATACATAGCAGTGACTGTATTGTCAGTGTGCAGTACTCCAAATGATACATAATTTCCTCTGCTAACCGCCAACCATTTCCCTTGAGTATGAGTGTAGTGGAATGACGTAGGGTATTTGCCACACCCAGTGAATACCAATGTCCTGGGGTACAGTACTTAGTTGTGCAGCAAATACTTTGTACTGTGAAATCTCACATAACACGAGAAACTTGTATTTGCCATGTTGTACCTCTTTTCCGTACATTTCCCCTGGTTAATATTTACCAGTCTGAACTGCTGGAATCGGGTGAAAACTGCTGTGGGCATGAGTTGTGGTCATTACCACAAGATAAATGCTCCTTACATTCATTGCCACATAATGTACAATTCTAATCCCTGCACAAATCGTTTGCACAGGGATTGAAATGTTTCCCATAGTTTATAATTAGGGCTTTAATTTATTGTTATAAGTGAATCATGAATGGATGATTACTCAGCAGCATCCAATAACAATGGTAAAAAGCTACATCAACCTGTGTTTCAAAATATATCCAATTATTTTCACTCGGCACAAAGCCTGTTGCGAATTTTAAGAAAAGTGCAGTTTTGAAACTTAATTACTGTAATTCATATACTGATGTACACCTACTTTTTTACACTAAATGGATACATACTGAGAGATGTGTTCAGTGTATAAAATTGTGGCAGTACTTAGCATCTACCAGCATTTGGTCTTTCTTTTGGCTTGTTGGATCACTTGAATTCTGTTGGACCTAATTTAAATAGGATTTAGTGCAAGTGCAGGGAATATTTCTAACTAAATGATTTGTGTAAGCATTGTAGCCGTACTACTTCATGTTACCCTTGAGGGTTATTGACAATGCTGTATCATTAGGATATACTGTCATTTTTAAGGCAATAATTCATTTTTCATTTGTTATCGAAAGAACATACAAATGTGAGATCACAGTGGTTGATGCACCTAACAAAATACTTGAATAGAAGCATAGTTTTTGTCTCTTTCAGCTAACAAGCAGATTTTACTTTATAACTATGGAAAGGGACTATGTAAAACACTCAGCTACATTTCCAAATTCATAACTAGGCACAAACTGGTATAGCATGATTCCTTAAAAATATGCAACACCTTTCCCACACTCTGAACCCTGCTCAATGTGAGTGTGCATTTAACTGCTTTAAACTGGACCTTGATGACCTTGTCAACTACCAGCCCATTATCCACCTACTGTTCATCTGAAAGTTAATAAAAAAGCAGTCTGTGTTCAACTCTAAGATCACAATAATGCCAATTATCTCTAGTGCGACTACCAGTCTGCCTTCATACCATGCTGCAACATGTAAACCACTACCATACAGATTGTTGGTGATATGCTCCTGACTACAGTTGAAGATGATCCATTTCTCCAGATAGTGATGGACCTCTCCACTGCCTTTGACACAGTCAAACATCCCACTGTTGTATGCATCCTTGAGTTTCAAAGAGATTCACCAGCAATGTCCTCCAATGGTTCTTCTCCTGTATTTCTAGCCAGCACTAGTTTGTTCGCATGGGCACTTCCAGGTCTCAAAAGATCCTTTTCACCTGCAGAGTCACCTAGGGTTTGGTCACCTTTAACCTCTATATGGAACCACTTGATGCTCTACTCACAGCATCAAGATTTACCACTATGCCGATGATACACAACACTTCTAGAAAGTGTTCTCTGCTTCAGCCATCCAACACCTCAAACACCGACTGCATGTCTGCCACCTACCAGAAGCTCTCCCAACCAAGATTGAATTGCTGCTATTAGCCAAGAATAACAAATGACAAAGTACAGTCCTGGTTCAATGACCTGAACCTTGATGGCTTTGATCCCCACCTTTCACTGAATGCAATATCACTTGAATTCACCCTGGACACCAACCTCACCCTCAAGAAAGACATTGCCTAAAAGGCAAAAATGGCCTTATACCAGCTCTCTCTTCTAAAGAAAGAGAAACTTTTTGTTTCAGAAATCGAATTCAGAACAGTTGTTAAAACCCTCATGCTCCTCCATCAGGTTGGTGGTAAAGCCCTTCTCCACGGCCTCCTAGACTCCACCCTGCACCTCTTAAAGGCACCTGACATGCTGCAGCACATCTCACCCAGGCCCTAAAAATAATATTATCACACTACCTTCATCCTGATAGTTACTCCATGGGTTCCCCTTGCCGGCCTGCACTATCTTCAAAACTATCTCCACAATAATATTTTGCCTTAGTGGAAGATACAAAAAAGGTGGGTTTGCTAATCTGTGATCTAAAGGGTTTCACAGCAATGTCCTGTGGATGGCCCAGATAGGAACGTAAGTGCCACAATGCTGCTAACATCTCTCTCGTCCAGGACTGAAGGGTTTTTATCAAGAAGTTTTTTCTGATATGCTCCAACTAGAAGAGGCTGGTTGAATGTTTTGGGGACCTGAACATAGTAATGGGTGGCAGAAGAGAGAGACTATAGAAAAGGTTTGATTGGGGGAAGATTTGCCTCCAGGGTGTGTGTGTGTTTTTTTTTTTTTTTTTTTTTTTTTTACAGAGGTGCCAGTACTAGGAGATTGACTGTACATTGTGCTCCTTTTCTCACAAATGATGTGCACGTTTAGATCTCTTCCTGAAGTTGAGATTTGTAGCCATGACATTTTTAATCACTACTCAGTAAAGATGGATTTAGACCTTTGTACAGTAAGCTTGCACAATAAGAGTTGGAGGAGTGTCTGAGTGGCACCCGCAGAACGTGAGGTGGAATACATTTTGGACCATATTTTATTTTAGTCTATAAGTCCAAAGAAAATTCACGGCCCAGATCCCATTCCCATTTCAATTCTGTAGTAGATTTCTCTCCTGTATGTGCTATTGAAATTAGGCATTTGTTAATAAGTGAGGCCTGGTTTCCTACAAGATTACTGGTACTGAATCGTACACTCACATCTGACTTACATTTTGCAGACCAGTAAACAGTCCATTAACCATAATATCATATTGCCTACAACACAATATGGACAGGTGATAGATGTCAACAAGGTTGAAAAAAGAAATAATATCTAAAAATGTAAAATGTCTTATGACTTAATGGTGACCATATTATTATACCATGTGGTACTGGAAGGAAATCTCTCTCTACAAAAAGAGGATGTAGGGTATATGAAATGTTTTGGAGGTTTTGTCTTATCAAGGACCTGTTTATAAGTGAACGAGTCTTGTTTTGAAAAGTAACAACGTTTCTCAGTGGATTCACTTGTTTTTTAAAGTCTGGAAACTCTGCATTTCGCCCCAACCCTCACCCCTGAAAAGGACCTGGGGTTTTGAAGATTTAGTGCAACTCTTGCCTTTTTTGTAATTCAAAAACCTAGAAAGAATTGAGGTGGTTTTAGTGATGAAAAAGACTTACGAATCTTAATCCGTAACATTGACAAAAAAATATATATTGGAAGAAACACCTTGATTGTGTCCAGATAGCCCCTCCAGGGGAGATAGGAGAGACCATCTCTCTACCAAATTACCTATTCTAAATGTTTGTTCTTCCAAATTAAACTTTAAAGTTGTATGAACATTCTATCAAGGTCCTACTTACTGAAGTGTATTCTTAAAGCAGTATTTAAAAAGAGGCAATTTATCAACATTTAGCTTGCAACCAGAAACAGCAGGAAAATATAGATAATTGAAGAAAAAAACAGGTTGTGATGTTTCTAGTTTAGAGATATACATTAAAATAATATCAGTGTAAACTGTGAATTTAATATGATAATTTTAACTGTTCCACACATCAACATACTTTGTCTTATATGTTTGAGAAAATGCTCCAAGGAAAAAAAGCAAAGGGGATAGAGGGCAGCCTTGATGTGATCCTTTATGTAATTAAAAATATGAAGTCAAGATACCATTAACATAAACAAAAATACTAGGGAACCAGTAATAACAACAAGATATATCTAAGAATGTCACACCATTAAAGAGCCCTGTACATTAAATTCCAATCAACTTGATCTACAGATACAGGCCAGTAGTTCTGACATTATGAAGGATCTCTTTCTCTCTTTGGATTTAAACATAACATGGCCTCTGTGAAAGTACTCACTGCTCTCACGATTGAAAAATAAGGATGTCCCTCTAATGAGTATAATTTCTTATAATTTGGCATAAAGGTATGAACAATATTTATAATGAAAGGCTTTCAACCCATGTTCATTCAGAACATCTTTGACCAAAGAACTCACAATTTAAATTTTCAGATAATTAGCTGATATTTTACCGGCATTAGTTTGATCTCCATAAAACCTTGCATTTTTTTTAACAGATATCTACATGCATCTTTAGTTGATCTTTTAATCAACTTTATTTTAGCAGCTGTCAACTTTTTCTAAACTATCCTTATTGTTTTAGTAGTATAATAAGCATGTTTTTTATCTCTGTCAAATTTGTACCGAAGTTTTGTGAGCCACCTTCTTTTTCAGGGTACATAATTAATAATGAAACCTTGACCTGCTGCCTTGAGGGAGTCCTATAAACGATTGACTTTAGCATCACCACTGGGATTTAATTAAAAAATATATTTAGTAAACTATTCAAAACTAGATAAAAAAACTTTATTGGAAAGTAAAGAATTATTAACACACATCTCCTAGCTTTCCCTTTATTTGGTAAGATATCTAATACAGCTATGGCCAAGCCATGATCTGATAGTGCTGTCACTCCAATGATAGCATATATCATTGCCTGGACCAATTCTTCACTTAAAAAAATATCATCAATTCTAGCATTGGTGTTATGGACAGGGATATAAGAGTATGTTACCTGTGGTCAAGATTAAGTAGTCTCCAAGCATTGGATGCTGCTTTTTGAGAGAACAATTGTTGAAGGATTTAGAGGAGGAATTAAAAACATTTATTTTATGAGAATTTCTATCCAAAAAGGCTCAATCACTGAGATAAAAAATTAATTTCCCCAAAGCTATTGCTAAAAGTATTTGCATCATACAAATTCATAATAAAGAATGCTATACCATCAATCTTAATGCCTGCCATAAGCTACCTGCATTACAAGTCTGTTTCACACAAAATGAAATCCAAATGTAGATTTTTATGAAATAAAATTGCCACCCCATTCTTGTTATCAAAAGCTAATGAATAGAGGATTTCCCCAACCCGATGTTTCATTAATTTCCCCAACCCATTGTTTCATTAATTTCCCAATATGAGACTAAACTCTTTGCCTCTTAACTGGATTTTTAATACCCTTAACACTTTAAGTTATTATCCGATATTGAGACATATAAATCTGTAATAATTGAAAGTCTAAGTAAAACACCACAGAACTGCCTCCAGTTTGTTGAAAAAAATAAAGAAATAGTCTATTTATTTACATTAAGCCCTATTGAAGCAATATTGATAAAGAGGCAAATTTAAGTCACAAACAATGTTATTAAATTCTTAATCTCATCACAATGTTCAAAGCTTGTCATATAGTATAATACAATATTCAAAACTTCATATATACGTGTTTATATATATATATATATACACACACACACACACACACACAATAAAAAGTCTGTTTATACAACAAAAACACAAATAGTGCATATATGTATCTGGGTCACAGACATCACTCATTCTAAAAAAAACACTCCCAACATTCAAGCACTCGCACTCAGTCATACTGCATGTATCCAAGAAAACAATATATCATACAACCAAAGATCTAAAAAGTAACATGTAAAACAGGGGTATTGCGAGATCACGCCTTTGAACAAAGCATAAATACAGTTCATCAAAAAGATACATATAGATATGCTTAACTAAGTTTTATAGCACAAATACTGGTCCTATAACAATCCACCTTATTGGAGCAACAGAAAATCATAACATATCATGAAATTCAGGTCCTGTTTTAAAATGTCAAGCATTATGCTGCACATTATAAATGTTGTGATCCTTTTATCCCATATATTGCTCTGACACGTTTCGGGAGGAGGAGAGGACGGGTGTTGGTATCCAAAGCCCCTCACCCGACTCCTTGCGGCCAGAGACAGCTTGTCAAGCCTGCTGTCATCCATCGCCTAAACCCCCCTCCCAAATGATCACCACCGCTGGGAAGGGTGAGGTTAAATAAGGCTCGATACAAGGAAAATGCCACATTGCATGGACTCCATGCCAGATAATGACCAAGACCACCCGCCGAACCAGGCAAACATAGGCGAGTGCACAATGGCCCTGCTCTTGGACCTCAACCCAGCGTACAATCTGTCGATACGAAAAGCAACATGGCACCAAGGTTGTACCATCTAACTGAATGGATGGACCAGCACTCAGTCAGGCTCAGTGGTGTGGAGAGGAGTATTTTTAACCTTGAGGACGACGACCTCACTGAAACTAAGACTAAACTGGTGAAACTAGAGACACAGACCTTAGTGGTGACAACTACAAATGAGGACTTAGATGGAAGATCACAAAGAAACAACGTTTACAGGGTATCCCCAAATAGTTGTAGGATGGCTGTGTGCATTGGGACGCTTATGATTGACATGTTTGTCTGAGAAAGCCTATCCAGTAAGTTCCTAGTGGAACAAGCACACAGGTCTCTGGCACGCAGCCCCCCACGAGGAGCTCTTCAGTGACCTATAATTTTGCGAGTTCTTAACTTTTGCAATCAGGAAACCATCTTGAGGCTGGCAAGAGAGTGCGGTCCATTGCATTACCAAGCCTCAGTGATGCCTTTTTTTCCAGACTTCACGATGGTGGTACAAGAGGTCTTCTGGAAATTTGTGGAAGTCAAACGCACATTCAACTGCAATTTGAAATATGCGATGTTATACCCTTCTTGGTTGCGGATTGATTTGAAGGAGAAAGTCTATTTTTTCACATCCACAGAGGAGGCTGCCAAGTGCTGCAGGGTGCTCACATCTCATCAGAACTCTTCATGTTTAGCGTCCCGTTCCCAGTTCCGTTCTACACATAGTGGGTCCGGTTAGTTTGGGGGCAAGGTGTTGGATTCCAGTGTGGACCCCGATCACTTTGCCTTGCATTCTTATATTTCACATTATGAGGGGTGAGTTGGCTCCGGCGCAACCCAGGTGGATGAGAGACCAGCATTGAACTGACAATTCCTCTTGTTCACCTGTGATTCGCTGGGTGCTGGCATGCCCCATGGTTTGTATTACTCGATTGGTTTGGTTTCATTTAGCTTTTTCTGGGATAGGTTGTTTAGGGACACCGTGGTTCATCATTTGGCAAACTATACCACTGACGGTTGGGGTTGTCAGTGTGGGAGAGGCTTGAATGTTTGTACTTTAGTGGGTTCTATTACATTACATGTGATCCAGTAGTGCATTCTGATGTTCTAGACCTAGATACTGTGGCATTGCCGCTCCACACACCTATCACCTACGGCACACCTTTCCCCAATATCTTGGATTATCTGAGGCTTAAATGACCACTGCAAGTACTAGCATACCTGGACAGACATTCCATAGATAATGCATCTCTTCAAGAAATGCATTTAACCCCATGCCATACACAAACCTTTGCACAGACCTGGGGTCCCCATATGTTATCCTCCTCCTATTGCACATACTCATGCGGGACCTGCATCCTGCTGCATCCGCATGTTGACTTTTGCCTTCATGATCAACAAATAGACATAGACAGCCATTTCATGGTCCTTACAGGCTCCCTTGAAAACGTAAAGCTAGCTCTGGTAAACTATTTTCCCAATTTTTTCTTAGATATTGTTAACATTCTGCAACATGCCCCAGTGAAAACGATATCTGGGGAGAATATTTCAATTTAGTCCTGAACACAGAAAGTGATTGTACCAGTAAACAACCCTCTCCTCATACACATTCAGTAGATGTCCTGAGAGGGGCCTTGGATCTCTTCAGTCTCTGAGACCTATGGCGGCTTGCACATCCCTCCACCAGAGAGTACACACACATTCCACACCGCTCAATTCTTCCTCTTGTTTGGATTGTCCACGCAAGAACTAGGGGCCTAGATCTCGCCCGTCACCAATCTGCCCTGTACCTTCTGGGATCACTCTCCTGTCAAATTTCAGCTATTGTTCCCAGGCTCCCATCTGTACAGAGCAGGTTGGCGTTTCTCTGCAGACTCCCTTCTAGACCAGGCTTTTCTCAACAAGTTGAATATAGCCATAACAGACTATTTCCAAATAAACAAGGGCACAGTAGGCATATGTGCAACATTGTGGGAGGCCTTCAAAGCATATACTGGGGATGCGAGAGACAGCTAAACACTCCAGAGTTCTCTAAGAGATACAGGGACTGCTCTGCACCGGGACCTCTGATTAGTGAGCATGTGGAGCTGGGCTGACTCCCTTATATAGAGTCAGGCCCAGCCCACAAACCACACCCAGTCATGCTGCAGGGAAAGCTTCTAGAAGGCCCTGGAAAGGGACCACACCCTGACACACTCTGAAAGCCTGCAGCAATACATTGCAAATGAACAGTATTTACAAGCACCTTGAATATAAGTCTTCAGGATTAAACTCTGCAATGCAAAAGGTTAAACAACAGCATATCAACATAATGCATGAATTACGTTTTCTCATAAAGGCTGGGTTTTTGCATTCCAGTCGCCCATAGAGCGCGCACTGCCCTGATGTTGACACTTGAGGAATTTGAGAAACCCACATCGCCCAGCCCCCATGATACAATAATACAGGAGCAGACGTTTCAAGACTTGGCAGAGGGATGTATACTTCTTGGGCAAAAATGTGTTAGCCGGACAGTACTGTGAGGTGTAGAGACTGAGCAAGACCCTTTACTGGCTTCTAGATCAAGTGCGGCAGCAGGGTATCATACACGTAATCACATCCCAAATGCCTCTCTTGCTAGACAGTGATCACATACTGGCAGGTTGAAACTTACTTTACATGCTTATATGACACCTGAGCAGCAGGTCTACCTATTCTATCTCTGTCTATCTCGATGAGGTTGCCTAAGTTTGGCTGAAATGCAGCCATCAACAGTTTTTAAGTCAACTGATTTCAGTAGAAGAGATGGTAACGGCCATCAACTCTTTCACAGGAGGCAAAGCACCATTGATTTCTACAAAGTTTAAAAGCATGCTTCGGCTCCTCACCTGTTAGAGGTATATGCTGAGACACTCACAGGCAGTGATATTGGTCTTCCCCAAACCTGGGAGAGATGCTTCTTAGTGTGCTTTTACAGGCCACTGTCACTGCTCTATTACTATAGCAAAATCCTAGCCAAGGAGTTGTCCCTCCTGGTTCAAGAAGAAAGTCTCCGCAGTGCAGACTGGTTTACTACCCCACATATCCATCTCTGTTGATCTCCGAACTGTGTTCTGTTCTCCATCAATTAAAGCCAGAACTCGTAGCGGAGGTGGTGTTATTAGATGCCCAAAAAACCTCCTTGGACTCCTTGAAGTGGCCTTTTCTCATGGAAACAGTCGGACGGTTCGGCATAACGTTAGGGATTCATGGTGCTTTTCCAAATGCTCGATACCCACCCCGCTGACAGAGTCACAATTAATGGATGAATGAATATCCATGCCATTCCTGATAGACAGGAAGACCCGGTAAGGATGCCCCTTGTCTACTTTACTTTTCCACCTGGCCAAAGACCTGCTAGTCCAGCATCTTCAAAAATGGCATCTGCACATGGGGCTCTCCTTTCACACCTGCAAAATATTACTATCAATGTATGAGAACGACATTTTGCTTTTTGTGACACTTCTGAGGGGTAACGTTCAGCCCACATCCCCTCCCCCTACTAGAGAAATCATTAGATTTGGCATTTATTCCAGCATCACTATTAACTGGGATAAAACGGTTATATTCCCACTTACTGCCATTTCAAAACCCTGTCCTCTAATATATCTGGTTTGGTGGGTCTCGGGCTCAGTTAAGTACCTGGGCAGTGTTACACACAGGGAGGTGGAGTCCATCGTTCGATCAAATAGTGGCCCAGCCAAAGACATGCTGCAGCGCCTAAAAGATTTCTGGGTGAGCTTCCTGCTGTCTCTGGCAGACAGAGTGCCATTTCTAAACATTGTCTTGCCTAAATTCCTTTATCTATTCCAAAACATCCTATACCCCTCAACAATCATTTTTTCCAGACTCTTAAATCCCTGCTGACCAGGCTAATGGGAATGCAAGAATTAGATGGGATTGGATGACTCTCCGAAATGAGAGTGGGGCTTTCGAGGTTTCCAACTTAGAACTCTGCTATGGTGTCGTGCAATGTAATTTTGCAGTGCAATGTTACCACGCTACAGCACACCTGCCTTACCTAGTGTTTGAGGGAAAACAAGCGGGTGACACCCCATTGGCCTCCATTCCCAGCCCACTTTCCCTCCCGGGATTGCTGAGTCCCCGGAAATAGGTGCAGACAGTTGCCACTACATGCTGGGTGTAGCGCACACTATGTCACAGAGTGGGCAGTTCCTTTCTATACACACCTGCTATTCCTCTTATCAGCATTCCCTTGCTACCCCTCACCCAAGAACGGGTGGTACAGAAGACTCCAGGACATGGCCTTCATAGAACTTGGTCACTTATGCGTAGGCAGACAGTTCCTTTCACTGCAACAATTTCAGGAGGGTGTCAAACCCTGCGACTTTTGATAGTTTTACATTTACTAGAGTCCGCTGTACTGCTTGGGAGAAGATCCAGGGCTACAAGAGAAGACCGTTGATTTACACCGCTGACACTGCTGATCACTTCATCCAATACAGCGTGGTGGGTGCCAGCA
The DNA here is from genome assembly GCF_031143425.1 of Pleurodeles waltl. Classification (NCBI taxonomy): domain Eukaryota; kingdom Metazoa; phylum Chordata; class Amphibia; order Caudata; family Salamandridae; genus Pleurodeles; species Pleurodeles waltl. The sequence goes on from NC_090440.1 coordinate 361,465,824, forward strand.
TGTCACAAAACCGATTGGTCAGGACAATGCCAGCCCGGCGCGCATGGAATGACAACATGGGGATACCCCAAACAGACGTGCAGTGGAGTTACTGCTGTGCTCAAACAAGACGCATTTTCCTGAATTACCAACACAAATACTTACATTTTAAATATTTACACAGAGCGTATATTACACCAGTCTGCCAACATCTGTATAGATCCATCCCACCCTTATTTGTGCCTGTTGCTGGTCTGAACACACAGAATTCTTACTCGTGGCATGAGACTGTGCACCGATCCAGGCCAACTGGGTGGCATTACTGACCCAGTTGTCTCAAATATTAGACCATCACCTTTAACTTGAAATATAATGTTGGGTTATGTCAAGAATATCCCCAGGGGGGTAAGTAGCTTCACAACAGTGGCACTGCTGCTGGTGAAACTAAGGGTGGCGATGCACTGGGGGAGCTGTAGTGCTCCTAAAACCAGGGATTAGCTTTGAGATTTGACCATCTGCGACGATTGAACTGAAAACTACACATTTATTCTCCAGATCATCTCACGTCACAAAGACATATGGGGGCCCTTAGGGGCACATCTAGGGGAACGGGATGCCGGAACCTGGAGAGATGGTCATGGTGACAGAGATGCCCCTGAGACTGATGGTGCCGAATAACGCCCACGCATGGTACCAAGTTTGACACAACTAAACACTTTGGACAGGGCCTGGGGTTGGGATTTGAGATGATGAGGACCCTGAGGCTCAGTGGAGCTTGGGGTTTGGCTGCTAACATTCTTCTGTAGGAGGTAATGGACTGCCTGTGTATACCTACTATCGCCATTATATATGCTATGGTGCAACCATAACCTACGCGACCTGTAAACTTTTGGATCACATGACAGAGATAATGTCTTGTGCTTTTTGTACTTTATATGCTTTTCTTTAAATGATAATAATAATACAGCTATGAATTAGAGTAGACAAGTTTATGAATGATGGTTTGAGTCTTTTTGTAGCTTGGTATAATAACTCAGACGAAAGTTGGTTGTGTACTTTCCTTACAAATATAGCTCTGCCTCTGACATTATCATTGAATTGTGAAAGTTGCTTGCAATGCCCTTTCCAAGGTGCAGTTGGAGTTAGTTGTATTTTGACTATCGTAGACATTCACAACTTAAATGGCCTTTCCCTTGTTCTGGTGTGTTGTGGAAGGATCACTTTAGGTGGACAGGTTTGAATAATCATTTCGTAGGTCAACTTTATTTATGGGTTAAGGTAGACAAAACTTGAGCTGTTTAGCCTGCAAAGGGGGTATAATCTGAAACGTTAACAGTGCAGTTCTGTTGTTAGTAACTTACAAGTGTACATTTGCGCAGGTTGTTTGGGTGTTTCTTACCCTTTGATTCAGCCTGTCGAAGATTCAATGTGTGAATGGTTTAGTTCTACCTATGTGCATTATGTTAGCATTCAGTCAATGTCTAGAAGTGTGTTAAGTTCTTCTGGTCAACCAGCAAAAAGCAGAAACTGATCAAGTTATTAGTTCACTTCAAATACTTTATTCACTGCATTTCTGCAGAATAAAAGAAATATAAATATTACAAATATATATATATAAAAAAACACCCGAATTAGCCTAATAGGGGTACGCAGTTTAAAAGTTAAAAAAGCATGCATTCAGTATAAAAACCTTAACAAGACCATAATCAAAAGTGAGCAGCTTGGTAAAATAAATACAGTAAAATAGACAGTTATAGTCTGACCTAACCAGTTAGACTCCTGTCTAATTTGTAATGCTTGCCAGATAAAATTCACCACTTACTAGCACAACAAGGGAGACTGTAACTGTTGGAGAAATAACGGTGCAGGTTCACCCTGATGAAAGTTAAGTTGTGTGAGAAAGGGGAGCAGTAGCTTTTTACTAAGTGTTATGTAAAAGGAACAAAAGAACATGATGCGCTTTATTGACTGTGTGGATTTACCATTACAAGGACAGAGGGTGAGTTCCGAAAAGGAGTTACACTTCACTGGGTAGTCCACCATTAATGGAATATAGTTAAAACAAAATCTGGTGAGAACAAAGCGGTGCTGATGATTCTGAACCATTGACAAATACATTTGGATCCCTTCCCGAGGGAATAACTGCTTTACATACCTACTGTCGTTTTACTATAATTGGAAGCTCCTCTCGCAGTCAGAGATTTCCCATATATTTCTTTTTTCTGTATTTGGTACAGCTACTACACATGCTAGGACATAGGAACAGCTCCGGTAACCTAATCTCCTCAAGTGTTGATTTAACATTCATTCACAAGCCAGAGAATCTCCCGGGCTCGAGACAGGTTTAGGCAATCTTTAATGACGACACAAAGTGGGGCAGACTCCCTTGTCCAATTGGTCCTCCATAATATAAGTGGGGCTAATTAAATTTTATCCTCTATGAAGGGTATGCCCAACTCCTCGTGGCACAAAGTGGTGTTACACCCCCACAGAACAGCCAACACATTCCTAAAGAAGACGTTTTCTACCCTTTGCACCTCACCAGTGACCCCTATTCCCAATATGCCTGCCCCATTTGTAGCAATCAATACTTATTCGGATGCGTAGACAGACGGTACCTCTTTCACACGTTTCATGCACAATATTTTTCAAAACTTCTGCAGCCCTACTAAGGACTTTTCCATGAGTACCACTCTGTTTTCCACCATTGGCTTCAAGGAGAATTTATGATCAAAAAGAACACCCAATTAGGTATAAGGTCACTGAATCCTCAACTCTAGCACTGTTAATGAAAGAGTGGGGTTTTCTTAGCGCGCAACCCACACCTCATGATAAATATTTTTTTCAAGGTTAACCTGTAGGTCAAGGTCCTTCATAAAGCTAATACAATCATCAATGAGGCCCTGTAATGCTCAACCAGTCCTTGTAACTAAAACCGCATTGTCAGCGTATAGTAGGATCGATAGAGGGTGGATACCCACATAGGTGATGTCTCTTGGCCTACAATACAAGTGAGAGCTGCCTCTATTTTATTGGTATAAAGTGAGAAAAGAAAAGGGGCAAGGACACAACCTTCCCTCACACCTCGCTTAATATCAAATGGGTCCGTACACTTCCCGTCCCTACCATAGCGGACTGATGTTTTCATCTCCGAATAGAGTTGCCTGATAAAAGTAATGATACCTTTCCCTATACCCATCTCAGACATAAGTGCCAAAATCTTAGAGTGTGTGACACAGTCAAAAGCTGCCGATAAATTCATGAAAGCTTTGAAGAGAGTACCTTTTTTATCGACAGTGTACAGGGAGTGCAGAATTATTAGGCAAATGAGTATTTTGACCACATCATCCTCTTTATGCATGTTGTCTTACTCCAAGCTGTATAGGCTCGAAAGCCTACTACCAATTAAGCATATTAGGTGATGTGCATCTCTGTAATGAGAAGGGGTGTGGTCTAATGACATCAACACCCTATATCAGGTGTGCATAATTATTAGGCAACTTCCTTTCCTTTGGCAAAATGGGTCAAAAGAAGGACTTGACAGGCTCAGAAAAGTCAAAAATAGTGAGATATCTTGCAGAGGGATGCAGCACTCTTAAAATTGCAAAGCTTCTGAAGCGTGATCATCGAACAATCAAGCGTTTCATTCAAAATAGTCAACAGGGTCGCAAGAAGTGTGTGGAAAAACCAAGGCGCAAAATAACTGCCCATGAACTGAGAAAAGTCAAGCGTGCAGCTGCCACGATGCCACTTGCCACCAGTTTGGCCATATTTCAGAGCTGCAACATCACTGGAGTGCCCAAAAGCACAAGGTGTGCAATACTCAGAGACATGGCCAAGGTAAGAAAGGCTGAAAGACGACCACCACTGAACAAGACACACAAGCTGAAACGTCAAGACTGGGCCAAGAAATATCTCAAGACTGATTTTCTAAGGTTTTATGGACTGATGAAATGAGAGTGAGTCTTGATGGGCCAGATGGATGGGCCCGTGGCTGGATTGGTAAAGGGCAGAGAGCTCCAGTCCGACTCAGACGCCAGCAAGGTGGAGGTGGAGTACTGGTTTGGGCTGGTATCATCAAAGATGAGCTTGTGGGGCCTTTTCGGGTTGAGGATGGAGTCAAGCTCAACTCCCAGTCCTACTGCCAGTTCCTGGTAGACACCTTCTTCAAGCAGTGGTACAGGAAGAAGTCTGCATCCTTCAAGAAAAACATGATTTTCATGCAGGACAATGCTCCATCACACGCGTCCAAGTACTCCACAGCGTGGCTGGCAAGAAAGGGTATAAAAGAAGGAAATCTAATGACATGGCCTCCTTGTTCACCTGATCTGAACCCCATTGAGAACCTGTGGTCCATCATCAAATGTGAGATTTACAAGGAGGGAAAACAGTACACCTCTCTGAACAGTGTCTGAGAGGCTGTGGTTGCTGCTGCACGCAATGTTGATGGTGAACAGATCAAAACACTGACAGAATCCATGGATGGCAGGCTTTTGAGTGTCCTTGCAAAGAAAGGTGGCTATATTGGTCACTGATTTGTTTTTTTTTTGTTTTTGAATGTCAGAAATGTATATTTGTGAATGTTGAGATGTTATATTGGTTTCACTGGTAATAATAAATAATTGAAATGGGTATATATTTGTTTTTTGTTAAGTTGCCTAATAATTATGCACAGTAATAGTCACCTGCACACACAGATATCCCCCTAACATAGCTAAAACTAAAAACAAACTAAAAACTACTTCCAAAAATATTCAGCTTTGATATTAATGAGTTTTTTGGGTTCATTGAGAACATGGTTGTTGTTCAATAATAAAATTAATCCTCAAAAATACAACTTGCCTAATAATTCTGCACTCCCTGTATTTAGATATACAAAAGTCAGATTCAAACTCTGATCTATTGTACCCATTCCCTTCTTGAACCCATATTGTGTATCTACAAGTACGTTATTGGTATTTGCCCACTTCTCTAACCTTTGGAGCAAGATTCGTCTTATTATTTGGGTTGTAGAGTCCAGAAGAGATATGGGCCTGTACTTCACTGGAAGTGTCAAATCTCTCTCTTTATAAATAGGAACAAAAACAGACTCTTTCCAAGAAGAGGGTGGGCCGACCTTTGCAAACAAGTTAAAAACGTTAGTTAGTAGTAGGCCTCACAAATCCTGACAGTCCAGTTAAAGGTCCACCGGGACCCCATCGAGGCTTGAGGCCTTCCCTCTCCAGCTCCCCCTGAGTGCCATCATTACCTCCTCCAGTCCAAAAACTAGAGGTGTTGACCCACACAGATTGATTGTAACCCCTCCGCTCTTTACAGCCCCCTGCTCACATGAATATATATTAGAGAACTGTTCAATTCATTGCGCCTCCTGCATGAACACCTCCGTAATCTTACCTTTCTTTAAAGTAGGCGTAATTCAGAACCCTCCAAAAGGCAGCACTATCCTTGGTTTGACTTGCCACCCTGAGATCTTCTCATGCCTTGTCCCTGATCTCTCTAACCTGCTCTTCCCTTGCTTTCCGATAATCGTCCCTGGCCTTCTTTATCAGATGTATGTCCCTTGGCTCAGCTCGTAAAGCAGTATGAAGTTTAGCAAGGGTTTTGGACCATGCTGAGTTAAACCATCCCCTAGGGTGTGAGTTCATTGAGTCAGTCACTCTTTTAAGCACAATGCTATTTGAATCTGATATGCCCCTAAAGTCCTCCTTAATCACACTGGGACCTGCTTCCATGTCCAGACATAGGGAGAAAGCCTGTTGTTTGTCATGTAGTGGGGTGGGCATAAAGATTACCTTATCCACCTAGCCCACTTACCATAAATCAATTTTTTCTACCCAGTATATGGCGGTACTCTCAGTTAGTCTGGGGCTTCTTCACTCTCACCCCTTTCAGACTGCAGCACAGGAGTGCATGATCACTGAAACCAGTGAGCTTCCCACCCTGCGGGACCGCTGTGGCTGTTTTGACCTTGTGCCTCCTGGTGTGATCACATCATTAGGCAGGCTTCCCCCAGAGCAGGCTGGTTCCTGAAGTTCTGCTGGCAAACAAACAAACAGGGTGTGTGAGCTTCCTGCGCTGCGGGAGCGCTGTGGCTGTTTTGACCCTGGCCTTCTGGTGCGATTACGGCAGTAGGCGGGCTTCCCCCATGACAGGCTGATTCCTGGAGTCCTGGCAAAAAACAAACAGTGCATGTGAGCTTCCTGCGCTGCGGGAGAGCTGTGGTTGTTTTGACCCTGCACCTCCTTGTGTGATCATGGCTGTAGGCAGGCTTACCCCAGGGCATGTTGGTTCCTGGAGTCCTGCTGGCAAACAAACAGCACTTGTGAGCTTCCTGCACTGTGGGAGCGTTGTGGCTGTTTAGACCCTGCGCCTCCTAGATCACGAAGGTAGGAGGGCTTCCCCGGGGCAGGCTGTTTCCTCGTTTTTGACTTTTAACAGCTCCAGTCTGTTTTCCTCATCTCCGTTTAGTTGTCCATTTTTGCTAATTGTGTGGGTTTAGCGATCTATAACCCGTTTCCGGAGGATGCTTCGAAAGCCACTAATTCGTTGAACCTGGTAAGAGCTGCCTTCCTTAATCTTTGAGGAGTTCTGATGAATAAATGTTTCAATAATTATCCTGTGTCGTTGATAGAAGACAGAGGATGTTTGATTACTACTTCTCTTTAGATCAGATCATCTTGATTTTGTCCCAGAAAACTTTGTTGTAGATTTGATCCAGTTTTTCTGTAGATGTCTCAGCTTTCTTTGAATATGGTTCGCTTTGGTGCCTTCAGTATTTTGAGCTTAAACTCAGTGTGCCTCGTTAGCCAAAGAAAACGTAAAAATTAATCAGAAGAATTCAGCTTATTGATACCTTAACTAGGGTTAGACAATTATTTATTTCCCAGCTTTTGTGGCCGTTTTCCCTTCTTCACGGAGCCTCCAAATTCAACATTACTGAGGTGGAAGCTAAAATTGGAGCTTCTCTTCTCTCCATATATGGTCCTCAGGGTTCTGTTTTTTAGTTGGGAAATCTTAGTATCCCATTCTTTTTCCATGCAAAAGTTTTATGTTAACATGTATTGGTCTCTCCGTCTTTTTGTTTGCCATGCATAATCTGGAGTTTTAAAATACTAAGGCTTTCCAATTAATCATATTCAAGGCACAAACTGGGTCAGTAGTAGAGAAAGAGAAACGCAGGATCCCTCTTTTCCTTTTGAAACTCATGTAGGGTTTGGGTGACGCAAGTCATGCCATTCCAGTGCCTTTGAATTGCCGATATGTCTGGAGAACAGTCTGTTCCATGCTGGGCTCACTTGTGAGTCCCACATATCGATTGAATGAGAGAGCTCATCCTGCAGGGACTAGGATGAGGAAGATGTGTAACGGGTTAAAGGGTTACTTTGTCACTGACTGCTACTAGATCTTCAGATAGAGTTAGAATGAGGTTGGTGACTACACAAAGACCTTTATTAATTGCATTTGACTACATTCTTTCTTCTTACTTCACAGAGACATCAACTACCGATCTGCCTTTCTTCATTTAGCTGTAAAAAAAAGTGCAATATCACAATCTGTTTCTAGATGTCCATGTGGAGTCGACAGAAAAGTTGTGGTATCAAAAACTAGATTTCCCTGTTTATGTCAAATGGGACATCTTGTAACTGGCACCCTCTTTGTTTTCACCTATGTTTGCATTTCCCCTTATGATTCGGGGAGATACTAGGCCCAGAGAGTCTTATATCTTGTTCCACAAGGAGCATGTGGCCTTCTGTTTTTTTTAATTTGGCTCTGCTTGTGTTGGAGCCGTTTTCCCGGACTGCATGTAGCCCTATTTTTAGTCCATTTCTCTGAGGCAAAACCATGTTATCTGCAGAACTTTTTTAAAGAAAAAGCATATCCCGCTACTCTGCTGGGGAGGTTGCTGCAGAGCATTTGTTCTCTGGGCAGCTCATCAAAGACTAAGGCTCATTTTTATACTTTTTCAAGCAAAACTGTGCTAAAGCAGTTTCGCGTGAAAAAGTTTACCACCAGCTAGCGCCATTCCAAGACGCCGGCCGGGCGTCTTATTTAAGGAATGGTGCAATCCGGCACATCCATGACGTTAGCCGGGTGGGGGTGGCGGGATGGGAGAATGCTGTTTTGCACCAAAAAATGACTTTATGCTGTTTAGAGTCAAAATGACTCTAACCAACTTAGTGTGATTTCTTGACGTAAAACCTATCATACCACATGACTCCTGTCTTATACAAGGCAGGAGTCATGCCCACCACCCCAGTGGCCAGCACAAGGGACAAGGGTCCCCTGGGCATGGCCATTGCACCCAGTGCCATGTAGGGGGGGCCATTTCAGGGCCCCCAATGACACTTTAAAAAAAATACTCACCTTTACTTACCTATACTTACCTGGGATGGGGTCCCCAATCCACCGATGACCCTCTGGTGTGGGTGGGGGGTGTCCCTGGGGCCTGGGGAGGGCACCTGTGGACTTATTCCATGGTGTTCCACCATGGAACTAGGCCCCGAGGTCCCCTAATGCCTGCCCTGAACCAGGCGTTAAATAATGGCACCAAGCAAGCTTAGCGCCATTATTTAGGCCCACCTCCCGCCTGTGCGCCATTTTTGCACAGGAGGATAAATAAGGCGCCTGGGCCTTAGAGTCATTTTTTGCCCGGGAACGCCTACCTTGCATCTCATTGACGCAAGATAGGTTCCCTCTAGCAAAAAATGACTTTAACTCCGTAACTTTGGCGCTAGACGGGTCTAGCACCAAAGTATAAATTTGGAGTTAGGTTTGCGCTGAATTAGTGTGAAAAAAATGACGCTAATTCAGCGCAAAGCAAGTATAAATCTGGGCCTAAATTCATGATGGAGAACCAATATCACCATTAAGTTTTCCTTTTTGTAGTTTTCACTTGGACTATATTTTCCTCCTGCCAAAGTACAAAAGCAGACGATAGTTGAGGAGGGTTGAAATCATAGATTCCATTTAGAAGTTGCATCCCCTGGCACTGCCTTTACGACCCCTGGCCTCAGAGGAAATATCTCCCCCTCCTCCCTTTGGAGGCGAGAAGAGTAGTGATCCATACCATGATTATTTTGTCTGGACTTCGTAAACATCTTGTATTTAGGGGCTGCGGAAGCTTCGGTGAAGCGCCTGCAGGTGGTCAAAATGTGGCAGCCAGGCTATTGCTTGGTCTGCTTAGGCACTCCTTGACAGCTGCTGTATTCAAGGCCCTGCATTGGTTGCCAGTTAAGAAACAGATTATTTTTAAAGCACTAACGATGTTTCATAGGGCAGTGTTTCTTTCCATCTCTGGTTATCTGGCACAGAGAGTCACTCAGTATATTCAATCTAGAGCTCTGCACTCTGCTTCACTTCTGATCATTCTACGTATTAAGATTGTTAGAAGAGGCAGCGAAGCCTTCTCCTTTCCGGCTGCTAAGGCTTGGAATGAGCTCCATTGTGATCTGCATTTGACTGCTACGGAGCTTATTTTCTGGAAAAAAAAGTAAAACCTGTTTTTTTTCTTCTCTGGGGCAAAGTAAGCGTTCTGCTGTTGGGGTTGAGTACTTGGGATATGCCTGTTAGTGTCAGGATACTCCTTGGAGTAGCCGTGTGCTCTACAATTCTTCATTCATTCACTTACAACACCATATCCTCTCATCTCTAATAAATGCTACAATTCTGTACAATAGTACAAATAACACATATGAAAAAGGCTTTGTGACGTATGAAGATTTCAATCTCGATAGGTCAATCAGTGCATCCTTTGGTAATAGAGACGTGCATCGCACAAGGTGGGCCGCAGGTGGGTGAGGGCTGTGACCTTGGAAGTCAATGGGGCCAAGGTCTTCCCTTGTAAATCAGTGCAAGGTGTGTTTTAAGCAGAATCCAAAGTCCAGATGCACTTTAGCTTTAATTCTTAACTTTAAGAAGCTAGTATTTACATTTTTACCATCCATTTTACTGTACTACATCTGTTCGATTCAAAAGACTGCTAAAAAAACAAACTGTTTTTTAAAATGTGTGGATGTGACTTATAAGGTGGCCGAGCATCGAGAAGCACCTTTGGGTGTTATCTGTTGTGCCTTATTATTAAATTCATATATCAGGTGTGTAGTTGGGGTGTACTCACTCCTTCTTTGTTAGTTGTTTGCAACTTGCGGTGTGGTTCACCTTTGATTTTAGTGAGTCAACTTTAGAAGGTATGAAAGTAACTACCATCACAAAAACTAAGTCGACATCCTGGTTCCTATAAATTAAAAGGGAGGCCACACCTTCCAGAAAAGGAGTGGGTAGTAGAATTTCAAATCTGTCTGAAGGCCACTGATAGACAAGTAATAACAGGGAGAAAGCACTGCTGACAATTTGCCTCAATTCGAAGGACAAATATCAGACATAATCAGATGAAGAAAGGGATGATGCTCTAAATTGATATTTAAGTGTTTTATAAGGTGCAGGGCTGTGGTGAAAGCCACTACGGAGCACTGAATGACGAAGCGTTGCTTTTAATGGGTTACAATTAAGACTCCCAGTTTTCCGTTTTTGCAAATGTTAATATAGAAAGCAGCCTTTTTTGCTGCGTATATTTGTGTAAATGTAAAAATGTAGAAATAAGATCTTCATTTGAGTGTCTCTCTATGACATTTTAATAGCTGCAGGTGTGTTTTTTTGCGTTAATGCTACAATTCTAATCTACTAGATATGTAAGTTATTTGGTGGACAGTCCGCCAGACGTCCAAGCGTGGCAATATTTAATTGTGAAAATGTCAGTTACAATTTTGTTTTCCTACTTAACAAAACTAAGTATGAATAAATACTATAAAATTGGAAAAATAGGTATGGATACATTTCATAAAATCAGGAGCCATATTTATAATCCTGTGTTTAGTGCTTTATTCTGTTCAGTGAGCGTGCTATTTCACTGTTCCAGTTATTATTGCTCTTTGGAGAGGGATTCATTAGTTGTGATTGCAGCTATATGTCATGAATAGACTTGGAACTTGCATAAAGTGTGATTGATCTTGCATTGAGGCAATCACATACTATTAATATACATATACTTTAAAAGGTTTAATTCTGATATAAAAATATTTTTTCTTGTTTTTTCAGGCAGCCTTGCTGGCATTGCAGGAAAATGAATTAGAGGCCACTTCTGTAAAACATGAACATTACTTGAAGTCCCTGCAGTTTGTGAAACCGTCAATAGAGCCCAAGGATCTAGAGATTTATGAAAGATTATTTAAGAAACAGCATCTGACCTAAGAACCTGCGCAGACAGACTATACACAACATGATTATGTAAGCAGTTAGGAGGATAGGCGTTCTAGAGCACTTACCAAAATACCTTTTTTAAGTACTAAAACAATAAAAGAACTATGAAAGTTTCTGCCTTGTGTTTTGGCTTTCAACTTCAAGAGCTTGTTTGGTATTTTCTGCTTGCTCAACATTCTTTCTCCATTCTACGTCTCAAAAAATGAAGCGGAATGGAATGATAATTTTATTGCTCAATTAATAAAAACCATTGCAATATAAAACAAACGTAATACAAATAATAAAATTAATATTTGACAGTAAAACGTGTTAAAAGAAAAAAAAAAAACTAAACAGCTAAAAATAATTTCTAACCAACATAAACGTTTAAGTTGAATTTTTTAGAGCTAACCTGCAGTAATTTTCCCAAGGCTGCTTTGTTCAATTTCTTACAGAATAGTTGTAAAAATTCTAATCCCTTACAGCAAAATGAAATTGACTCGACCTTAAGCCAAATTATTACCACCGGTCTACATGAGCAGATATTTTTGGCTATAAAATCATGTTTTAACAATTTTCTTCTTTCCAGACCTAGAGCGGGACAAATACAAAAGGCATGCAGCAAAGATTCACGATTATAGCTGCATAGGCAGCAGTTTTGGTCGATATGTGGCCTTTCCAGGAAGGGCGATCTTCTTTGGTGTCGAAAAATGGTCAGCCAAGTACCCCTGTGGGGACAATGTCGAGTAGGACCCCAGGACTGCCCAAGCATGCCGTCTTTTGCCCAGAATGGCTTTGTCTGTGATGAGCAAGAGTTAGCGAACAGTAATATTAACTAATCTGTTAAATTCTGCCTTCCCAATGTTACGTTTCCAGACTTCTTCCATACCCAGGCTGATGATAACCTGGCTCAGATAACTTCCCCATGTTCCTTTCATATTACCAAGTTGCTGCGCCTACACTTCTTGCCAGCAGAAGTAGAGTATGGAAGAATCCTCTGCCGCACGTAACTTCCATGATTCTTTAAGAAAGGCACCCTGACGCTGGAAACGTTGATTTTTTAACCCCATCTCCAGTCTAACCTGTGCCAGGGAGGCACTTTTCAGGATGTTAAAAACGGCCTTATATGTTTTAACCTGGCTATTATTCAGAGCATCGATCTTGCGGCCCTTCAATATTTCGGACCTGTTTGAGATGGCTGGAAGCAGCTGTGCAGAAATTATTTTTAATAAATGGGACCAGTTTGAGCAATCCAGCTTCTTTTTGAGCAGGTTAAAGCTATATGTTAGTGAGTTGGCTGAAGCTGGTGCTTCCATTTCAGGCGTGGTTCAAGATGGACTCCTAGATTTTTGTACGACTGCACCATCTCTACTTTTTTCTCTCCCTGTTACCAACTAAATTGTTTATGATTAGCCCCAAGGAACCTAATCAGTTTAGTTTTATCCAAATTGATTTCTAGGCCTTGCTCGTCCATAAAGATGTTAAGTGCTGATAGAATTCTTTGCAAACCTTGGGGGGTATGGCTCAGCAGGACGATGTCATCTGCATATTGTACGCACCCAATTGTTTCTGAACCCAGTACCGGGGGAAGACTATTTACTTTTGCTAATATGCCAGCAAGGTCCGCCAGATAGGTTAAAGAGAGTTGGTGCCAGAACACAACCTTGCTTTAGGCCAGATTTTGTAGGTATTCTGTTTGTTAATTTTGAACCATCTAAGATTTTAATCTGGACCCAGGTATCAGTATAGAGATCTACAATGGCCCTCGGTAGGTTGTTGGGAATACCCCATTTAGCCAGCTTAGCCCACAACCTTTCCCTGGGAACCCGGTCAAAGGCCGATTTGAGGTCAATAAAACATGCATAGAGGACCAGCTTCTTGCGACTGGCTTTTTCCACTATAAAGGAAAGTGCAATTAAATTTGATGACGTTCCCATACCTGCCCTAAAGCCTGTTTGAAACCTCATGAGTAGCTTGTTTTCATTAGCCCAGGCTTGAAGATGCTGCAGCAAACAAGAGCCATATAGCTTGGCTTCTACATCAGTAATGGCTATTAGCCTATAATTTGAAGGCAGGGTCGGATTTCCGCTTATAGATGGTATGTATTATACTGCCTCTCCAAGATTCTGTGATCTGGTTGAAGTGGGCAATAGAATTGAACAGTGGCAGAAAGTATTGTGCCCAATATTCTGGGTCAGCTTTGAAGATTCCATTCGGAAGTCCATTTGATCCAGCTGCCCCTTCAAACTTCAGTTTCTTGATCAGGCCGATTAGCTGCACTAGCTCCCAAACTTGCTTTTGGCCATCCTTTTCGGCGGTATCTATGGTCCTACCCTTGGCTTGGAGTTTTAGTAATTCATTATTATTACTTGTCGATGGTTCGACCCCATCACTATGGAAGGAAGCCTAGTTCCTCCTTTTGACGGCTTGGTTGTCAGCCCGTACAGACTGCTGACATGGCTCCCTCCAGGCTGCTTGAGTTATCCCACAATTGTGGTGTCTGCTTTTCTCCACTGCCAAGGTCGTTCACTAACCCCCAAAAGAGCTTGCTGTTTGACATTCGGCTTGCCCATAATAATTTGGACCATGCATGTTTCTGATAGCTTTTTTGCAGACCAACAATCAAGACTATACTTTTTTTTTTCAATGTCCATAAGATGGGATTTTCTTTGCCTTCTCATTGGAACACTTTTACAGTTTTCCTGGTTTGATGTGCAATTTGTCATTTCTGGTTGCGCAAAGTTTTATTGAACCAAGGCTGACTAACACAGTCCCTGTTGGGTACATAGGATGATCCCTGGCAGGTTGAGTTAGAGGAGGCCGGGAATTTTACCAACAAGCTGCAACATAGCACAGCCCAGTCTTTGTTCCAATCCACGTTGAGGGTCGTCTCCTTTTGTTTCATATCTGTAAAAGTTTTTCTTTCCCCCAGGGTGCCAGCCATCTGGTACACCTCGTCCATCACTGATGATATCCCTTTTTCACGCCATTTCAATCTTTTAAGATTAAACAACACTGGGGGACTTATTAAATCATTCGAGGACTGTAGCAACTTGGGTTTATATGCTAGTTCCAATGTTTGTGGAAAGTGATCGCTCTTCGCTCTGCATTTAATTTGAAAATTCCTTACCAGGGCCCTAGCAGAGGAATTTATGAATGTGTAATCAATGGTTGAAAGTCCTTTTTGCTGTTTCCATTCAGTAAGGATAGACCTAGTTTCTCTAACCGAGCTCTGTGGGTGCTTGCGCCTTGGTTCTTTGCATTTCCACCTTTTGGGGGCAATAGATTATGATTGAAATCACCACTAATGATGAATGTGGACTCCTGGTAATTGTCTCAATATGGTTTTGATAAATTCACCCAGAGTTTCCAATTTCCCCCCCTTAAGAACTTTTTTCAGGTGAATGTACACATTTATGACGATTAGATTTAGTTGGCTGCACTGTGGTCTGCCTAATGTGATCTTAGTTGCCTGGATCCAGTTTGACTCTATATCGATTGAGGTTTTGTTGTATATGAGGGACATGGAAATCAGGGTCGCCAAGCCTCCCTTTGCATGGCCATATTTGCTGTTGGATCTTGCTGAAATGTATGAGGCGTCGTACCTGGACACCACAATCAGCTCTGCGCACCAGGTTTCTTGGAGTAGGATAACATCGTATTCCTGGAAAAAGGATTGTACTTCTTGATCATGTAAAAGCGTTTGAATGCCATGGATGTTCCATGAACACATTTTGGCATATAGTCTGACTGCACCCTGGTTCCTGACTTTTTGACTGCTGTCAGGGACATTTTTGCAAATAGAAGGGAGAGATTCTTTGGAGGTTCAAAATATGTGGCCTATTCCTGTTTCGCCATCATGTTTCACAACTGCTAAGTTTTCCCTTGCCAAAGGGATTGTATCTGCCCCTGTCGCCCCTCTTAACACTGATATATTACTGTTCCTGGGGGCCCACAATGGACCTGGGTAGCGAGGACAGTCTATTTGGCGTAGTTCAATGCCCCATGATAAAAAGGTGTCTGAGTATGATATTACTTGCTGCACATGGCCTGCTGTAGACCAAGTGGTGAGTGTGGCCTCTCGATCACTCCCAAATGGATGGAGTTTAAATTCAACAGAGAGCAGATCCACCATTGAGATCTGGGATAGGCCTCTTATTTCCCCGATCAGTTTAAGGATGTTTCCTCTATTCAGGTTGTCAAAATTTCCCTCTGATTTAAAATGGGGAATGAGAAGTAGTTTATGTGCCTCCATGAGCATCGCCGGCAATGAGAAATTTGTAAATGCTTCATTGCTCTGAATCGAGCGCTAATAACCTGTATCCGATCGATGCTGCGGCAGATAGTTTGACTGCGTGCTCGGGCTGGATGAACTCCTTTCATTCCATCTTTGGGCCTTTCCCACCTTCTCATAATCCTGATTGATATCCTCTGTTATTAAATGCTTATGTTGTACTATGCCATGAGATTCTGTGACTATTGGAGAATTCACTGGCATACATATGCTGGGAACTGGTCTTTTTTTGATCGACTTACTAATTGGATATGACACTTTTGCCACATTGTTTTTTCCCGCCTTTGATTGACCGAAGAGAGGGCTTTGTTCCTTGTATCTTTGGCCCTCTGTTGCTGGAGGTACAGAGGCACTTTGAGAATTTGGGCCTGAACTAGGACATTCCTCAACCTTTGTTGCTGGGGGTACAGAAGCACTTTGAGAATTTGGTCCTGAACTAGGACATTCCGTTGTGGATAGTCAAGTGGCAATAAAGTGGCTGTTTATGATGCGTAAAAAAATGACGCATACTTTTCTGCATAACTGTTATTTCATTTTTCCTTGCTTTCCTTTGCTTCTTCTTTTCTCTTTTTGACCTTAAATATACTGGGCTTTGTGAGGCACTATGGAAAGCAATCACCTCAAATTTTCTAATAGTACTTAAATTGTTGCATTGGCTCCCTATGTGGTGGACTCTTTCCTGTAAACTGCTAAGTACGTTTCTGGACTCTATTTGTGTTGTAGCTTGTGGGGAAGATGCATTGAAGGGTTCTCTTGACAGATTTTCCATGACAGTGTTTTCTTCTTCACATTTTCCTGATTCGTCGTGTTCTAAAACACAGATTCCCTTGTATTTAGGGCCTGAGCTCTGACTTCCACTAATATATCATTTAATAGGGGTACGATGATCTGAGGATTATTCTCTGAGACTGCACAACCACACGGTACATGTTGTACATAATTCTGTTTTTGAGCTCTCTGGATCAAATCATTGAGAGCTTGTAGCTTTGAATCAGTACCCACGATATATTTAGCCTTGATGTTGAGTAAGTTGACTTGAATATCTTGCTTGTCTGAATGATGCTTTATTGCGGTTGCCATGATGTCCAATATCGACAGGAGTGAGCCCCACGTGTTGACTGGAACATTCGATTGGGATTGGGAATTGCAGGTACTATCCTGAAATGGACTAAGGGAAATGGTGGTAGGCAACATGTCTTCTTCATGCGTTTGACTGGATTCATGAGAAGGAACAGTTTTCCCTTGTACCGTACTAGTGTCACCCTCAAGGGAGTCCATATCGACATATCTATCGGAATGGTCAGAAAACCTACTTAAGGCCGGCAAGTCCGATTCCTTCCTTATCTGAGTACTTGAAGGTGGATCCTCCCAGATACTGAAATCCAGGTCTAGAATTGACCCTGAACAATCTGGTCTGTCAGTTTCGACTTTCGATCGCTCCTTACTGAAGTCCCAACTTTCAGGTTCTTGCGGAGTGAAAGAATGATCTCCCGGAAGGGGATCTTTTTCAGAATTGATCCCGGTTACCACAACTGTTACCGCATCTGCTAGCTTTGTCGTTACTTTATTTTCCTGCGAACGTGAATGCCCAGTAGTAAAAAAGTCTGTGATTTTCTACTACACTTTTTTTTGCTGATGGCATTGAAGATGATTCCGAATTGGGTTCCCTCTGTTCAGTGGACTGTATCCCTTTAATTCCAGAGGTGCTTAAACATACTACTGGGGAGCTCACTGGGTGACAATGCCTTGCTCTTTTCTGGGGTCTCGGCCTCCCACCATCAAGATCCACCTGAAGCTTGCCAGAACACATTATACTGGCTCACTTATTAACGATGAAAGGGGCAACAATGAATCGTGGGATTTGTTCAAGTTAGTCCTTATTTCCCCAACAATCAAAGGTTCACTACTTGCGTGCTGCTTTGACGTGCTGCTTGGCACTAGCTCTTGATGTAATGCGGTGAATAGATTCTGAAACCTTACTAACAAGGCTTCCCGGCTAGGCGGAAATCTTGGGGGTTCACTCTAGATGCGTGAACGAGCAGGTCTCGGTAACGAGTTCACAAGCCCCACCCAGACCTAGTTGGGTCGCTTCTGTGAACCCGCAGGGCTTAACACTCAGCAGAGGCTAGCTACAGCCACTGCGCTCGTCCTCCCACCTGTACCAGACTCAAATGCTGAGTGAGGACACTGCCCCTTCTCTTACTGATGCTATTGATGCACTTGGTTCTGATAACGTCCTCACTACAGTGGAGTCAAATAAAAAGGGATGAAAGTAAGGGGATATTCCTTATCCAGTGGGCAGTGATGACAACAATGTCCGACTAAGATGGAGTGGATGTCCTTAACCCACTGGACAGCCTTCCAACTTGTCGCGCTGTGCGTGTTGCACCAGTGCTCCTGGTGCCTGGTGGACCGCGTGGTTTGTCCAATCTAGTTATATATTCTGGGCGCCGCCCCTCCTCCATGCCTATAAGCGCCTATAAGCTGTAGCTAGCACTAGGATGGCACTGGATGAATAATGGAGGCACTGGAGGGGCATGAGCACGCCGCCCGGAGGGCTATGAATACTTGGTCCAGCTTGTATTCAGGGGACTGTAGGCTATAGCTGTACAGCAGCTATAAGTTATAGCTAGCACTAGGCTGGCGCTGGATAAATAATGGAAGGAGAGGCGGGGTATAAGCACGCCTCTCGGAGGACTAGGAAAACTTGGTGCAGCAGACCAGCTTGTGTTCAGGGCGCCGCCTCTCCTCCACACCATAGACTGTAGGCTGTAGACTATAGGCTGTAGCTGGCAATAGTCTGGCAATGGGCTGACACTGGATAAACTGAATGAACGATGGCAAACAGTGGAGGGTCACAAGCACGCCACCTGCAGTGCTGGAAGTACTGGTGCTGGCGGACTAGCCGAGTCCAGACGAATCCAGCTGGGGTGAGACAGGGGAGGGGTGAGGTGGGGCAGGTAGTAAGTGAACTTGGATAACAGCCAAGGAAGGAGAGCAACAGGCAGAGAGGGAAGCGATGGGGGGGAGCGATGTGCGGTGCTCTCACCCCACTCCTGGCAGTTTCCTGGTAGTGGCTGGCCTTTTCCACACCCCCCCACCACCTGCTGCCCCCTGCTACCACCATGCAAACCTGACCCCCGCCCCCCCAGCTATATCAGGTGCGATCAAAGGCCTCGGGGGGGGTCAGGGGATGCTTCTTACCGGTGTGCCGGTATGCTGTACTGTGAAGGCTGCGAGGCTCCTGAAAGTGTTGGGAGGTTGACGAAGGTCATAGAGGTTTGGGGCAGCTGCAGCTGCAGCTGCATGATGGTGCCTCCATTTAACTCCTCCGCGCGCCCCACTAGCTGCACCCGGTCCAACGGCCACTTCCGTGGACCGCGGACTGCCAGGAGTTCCGACGGCAGGTAGAAAGTGTCGCTATTCTGCTCTCTGTGGTCTGCGGCGGTTCTGCTTCTGCTTCCGGTTCCGCTGTGTCAATACAGTGACTGAAGTAATAGCTACAATGCCATGGAAGCCACAGGAGTGCTGTCCACAACCAATGTGTTTTGAAGCAAAATGAAATTCCCACAGCTGACCATTCCCATTTTATATGGTTGTCCAAACTGTTCTCTGCTAGTATTCTTGTACAGTACTCCTTCATGGGGCATTAATCTACAAGTAAACAGTACTGCTTCTTAAAACTATTCTCTGCTTAAGTTTTCTTAACAGTGCGTATTTTGTTATGTGAAAACACTTTATTGCACAGTTACTTAAAGCCATTAGACGTTCTGCTGAAAGCTCGAGTGAACATTAATCTGAATAATATGCCTCAAAAATAAATAATTGTTCATTTTTATATGCACTTTGTTTTGCATGGGAAACAAAGACTACAACTATGTTAATCGCAGTGGCAGTTTCAAGTTAAGGCCGCCTTGTCCCATTTTATGTACACATTTTCTTAGAAGAAAATGCACTACGCTGTAAATTGACGATTTATACCTAAGGAGCACTGAAATACTACCTCAGTCCTGTGACAGACATCCGAAACCGTTGGAGGAACGACTGAGCAGCTTCAGTCTGCTGGTTGGGGCATAAGCATAGATAGAAACAAATGTCTGTAAAATGATGTAAGTTGCTGTTGGAAATGGCCCTTTCTGCAGGGTTCTCCCCACCATTTTGCCTTTCTCCTCCTATTTTTATGACCCTATTTAGTTTGGCTTTAGAACTTTGGGCACTTTTCCACTGCTAATCAGTACTAAAGTGAACGTGCTCTCTCCCCTAGGACATGGTATGATAGACTTACAGGTACATCTAATATGCCAAACAGGTTTAAGTCACTTGTAAAGTGGTATACCATATACCCAGGGCCTGTAAATTATGTACTACTAGTGGGCCTGCAGTGCTGATTGCACCACCCACAGAGGTAGCCTTTCAAACCTGTTTCAGGCCTGCCTCTGCAAGGCCTGCATGTGCAGTTTACTGCCACATTGACTTTGCATTTCAAACTAATTGCCAAGGCCTAAACTCTCCTTTTATTACACTTACATCACCGCTCAGGTAGGCCCTAGGTAACCCTATGGGCAGGGTTCTTTGTAAGAAAACAGTAGGATATGTACTCTTATATTTTGCTTGTCCTAGTAGTGACAGCCTATTTCGCTTTTCACAACATAGGTTAGCCCTTATATACTTTTAAGTGGTAATTCCTGATCTGAAATGAGTAGCATTGCCATGTTTGGTATGTTTGGAACAGTAGTGAGTGAGAATCTTATGTAGTTAGATTTTACATGACTATTTTAGAAATGCTACTTCTAGAAATTGGGCATATTTTATGCTTATAACTCTAAGTGATTTACAGCCTGAATCCAATCCACATCCAGGGCTGACTGACAGTTACACTTTGTGCATACTTCCAGACAGCCGCAACACAGGAACTGGGTGTGACAGGAGATACATCTGCATACTGATAATCTTCCTGGGCTGGGAGAGATCGTTCACACCTTACATGTCAATAGGCTGTATCCTGCCCTCACACAAAGAGCTGATTTACCCCCTACAAATGTCTAAAGCCAGGGCTGGGTTGAAAATGGGTTTGTGGTACACTTAAAAAGGTTCCTTTGAAGCCACCACTTGCATCAAAGAAATTTTTGAGTATAAGTAAAAGGGCTCTGACCTTATGTTTTAAGAACACTTTTGGAACTGAACCTCTGTCAGAAGGACTGTTGTGCTGCCCAAAAGACTCATCTGGCTCTTCTGCTGGCGCCCTACTCCCTACACCTTGCTGGATGGCCTACAGGACTCAGTGGATTGCTTTTCTGCTTATTGTCCTGCTGCCAGCTGCTCCCTGACTTGGGTTTCACTAGCCACTGCTGGGCTGCCAGGAAAAAACGCTCTATAGCCTACTTCTTTGGTTGTGCTGGCCTACCTGCCTGTTGGTGGAACTGCCAAATGTAAACTGCCTTTATGTGCTAGCCTTCTGACAGCTCTCCGCTTTAGTGCCTGCGAGTGTTCTCCAGAGACTGGCTCCCCCAGAATTGGCCATGGGTCTCTGAGTCCGGCCCTCGCAGTCACTTTCATATCAGCGCACAGTGAGCCTTCATCTTTTTAATTCCAGTGCTTTGTGAGTGCTTTATGGATTGTAGCGTGTGGTGAGTGCTTTGTTTGGGACCACTCTGCGTGCATGTTCTTGGGAAAAATACTGCCTCCATCACATGAAGAGTTCTTTTTAACTGGCAGCTTTCTATCATGACTCACGCTGAGCCGCATTCCTCTGCCAACACGTTGCCAAGGCAGCAAGAAGACTCCCTGTGATGACTGCACTGCTGTGACCTGCTGTGACCTGCCCCAAGGGAAGTTTGGACGCCATGGGCCCAGCTCCCAAGGCCTACCAATGCTTGCAGCACCACTCCAAGGAGTCCCCTGTATCTGGCACAAGCTCCTGCCATCACCACTCCCCCTCCCCTCCCCCTACATCTACCCCTACTCTGGAAGGGCCTTGAGGGTGAGTGGGGCTGAAGGAAGCAGGAAAGCCATACCTCGCCCCAGCAGGCGAGTTGATTAGTAAGCACCGCAGGCAGGCGAGACTGAGAGAGGCGTCCCGCGCCCGCACTGAACCACAATCATTTGATTTCAGTAATAGTAAACCCTCTCCAGGACCTTAAGGTGCTTGCCTTTCTCCACTCCCGCAGCTAAGGAGTCTGGTGGCTGATCCCTGACAGGGATCATTGTCTGAGCCCACTGTAAAGCCCTAAACAGGAGGGATATCAGAATACCGTATTACGTCTAGTAGGCACGCTGGTGCTCCTGCGCCCTACGTTTTTGTTCACAAATGTACTCGATTCAGTAAGACACAGAATTACTGTAACCGGGCTAGTAGGAGCGTCGGGGCGCTGTGTTCTATGTTTGCATGTTTATATATATTATTTGTGTTTCTCTAAACTAGTTTACGTTTTGTGCACTGATTATATAATGCATGTCTTGTTGCATCCTATGAGCCGTCCCCTAAACTTGCATAACTCACAAGCCAGTGCATAATGTATGCCATCTGGATTCTGCATTTTCAGAGAACTGAGTCTTATTACAGTAATTGCATTTTGTGCCCAATCTTTATAATCTGCTGTTTTGGTTTATTATATATATTCACAATATAAGAAGCATATTTTTTTATATCTAATCCTTTGTGGGGTCTATTTTCCGGTGTATTTATTGTGTTACTGGTGTGAGTGTGTTGCCCAAACTCTTTATACAAGCCTGACTGCTCTGTGCCAAGCTACCAGGAGATGAGCATAGGTTATCTTTGTTGTAACTTACTTGCCCTGACTAGAGTGACGGGTTCTGCCTGGCTTAGGTGCATACCCTAGCCAACCAGAAACCCCATTTCTAACAGTTGTCATGTCAAAAATTTGACTACATATTTAATATAGACCACGTGGAACCCATTTGCAGCCAGTTCTAAGTCTTATTTCTGAGTTTTTCTGCCATTCTTACCAGTATACTAATTTGTGAGGAGGAACATCTTTTACCACGCAGTCTTTTCCAACTATGGCTTTACCATACATGGTAAGTATAGGTAAGGGAAGTATAAAGGGAGGTAATTTTTAAGTTCAGGTGCCGGATAGTTGTTGACGGGAAGTCAGGGTAATTTAAAAATTCTGGGATCAGGCAGTGGTGAAGGTGGGTTTAGGGATGGGTAAAGGTGAGGTAAGGGTAATATTAGGGTCTTGAGGTGGGTAGTGGTAAAGGAAGGTTAGGAGTAAACTAACAACAAGGTGTCTTGTGGAGGGCCTCCAAAAAACAGAAATACATGAATTTATTTTTATATACATGTGTGATAAGGGCATCTGTATGCAATGCCACATATTTTAAGTGTACTTAAACCACATGATCTGCTTTATCATGATGGTTATGTGCATCGTAAAGACATGGAGCATGTAATGCCCAGAAAAAACACTTCTTCCTTCTCTGAGAAAGGATTTCAATTGGATACCTCTCCCTCTCCATGTAGAACTCTTTAATGCACATTCATTACCCAAACAAGATTGTGAAGCACGTGAATTGCTACATTTTAAAAGCTCTTTGTATAACCCAGACATGGCGTGGAGAATAGCTATCTAAGATATTATCTACTGTAACATGATGGGGCTGATAACAGACGTAACAATGCCATTATTATTAAATCCTCATCTATACATGTGACAAATTACCTTGTCAGGGCTTTAATTCTAACAGCATTCCTGCCTTACCCCCATTCAAACACACTGGCCCTTTTAGTTGTAGACCCCATGACATTCTGACAATTGTTTTTTGACTGAATTGCAAGGAAACACAACTTCTCTCTCCATTGAAAATGTTTGCTTTTTTTATGCACCTTTAATTTTCATTTGAATGCACCAGCCAAACTGGGTTTATCATGTTGATAATTCCACAGTGGTGATGACCTTTTCTTCAGGCAACATTGCAAATCTTTCAAGATACATCACACGCCACTTTGCAGAAATAGTCTTTCACCCTTTCACAGCTTTTCCCAGAGAATACAGATGCCATCTCCCTAGGCACGAGCAACAGTGGTCCACGAAATCCTTGACGGAGGCCTTTGAAATGTTGGTGTTGAAAAACAATAAGGGATCCAGTGAAGGGATGTCCAAGGCCTTGTCACAGCACAAGAAAGTGTCACAGAAGCTGAGATGGAACGAGGCACCGGGCAAGGAACACAGAGGTCCTGGCTGGAAGGCAAAACACAGTTGAGTAGCTCCACCACTTCCAAGTAGGAATGCTCATCAGACTGGCAAAGGCTGATCTCACAAGTAATACTCATACCACGAGCGCTAGGAGACCACTGAGTGAGCGTTAGGGAAGGCAATCGTGGACAAGCGGGAGATGGCTGGGCATATTTTAGTGTAGCAGACAGGAGGGTGGAGGATCCAAAATAGAAACCCAGGTGAATGTCTTCCCGGGCAGCTTTTCAGGGACACCAAACCTCATCAATGAGGGGACATGGGGCTCTCAATTTAGATCTCAAAATGGGGGGGCTGCGGGAGGAACTGACTTTATGTATAAAACTTCTGAGGGTTGTGCTTTGCACATTGAACAAGTCAAGAGATCTGAACTCACCACTTATAATTCCGAGCCAGCAAAAGATCTTTCATACTTAATCACACAAGCGCGGAAAAATATGCTGGCAACATATTCAAACAGTAATTCCAAAAATTTCCTTTTCCCCAACAAAAACTAAAGAGTCAGAGAATAATGACCAGAGGGAAGCAGTAGGAGTAATTTGGCCCTTCCTGCTTAAAACGCTCCAACTATCATTGGATACTTACATTTATTAAGCCAATAAAAGGGACATCCAAATTACCCTCTTGAACACTCTGGCTGTGTATGTGTCAGGAATTGATAAGAAAATTGATGATTTAAACAGCCTTATAAGACGGGCATCTGATATAATCGATCAATCAAGGATTTATAGAGCGCACTAATCACCCGTTAGGGTCTCAAGGCACTGGGGGGGGAGCTAATGGTCGTAGAGCCATGTCTTGAGGCGTTTCCTGAATGTCAAGAGGTCTTGGGTCTGGCGAAGGTGGAGCGGTAGGGAGTTCCAGGTCTTGCCGGCTAGGTGAGAGAAGGATCTTCCTCCGGCGGTGGTGCGGCGAATGCGGGGGATGGAGGCGAGGCTGGCGGAGCGAAGATTGCGGCTGGGGGTGTGGAAGGTGAGTCTGTCGTTGAGGTAGGCTGGGCCTGTGTTATGGAGGGCCTTGTGTGCGTGGATGAGGAGTTGGAAGGTGATCCTCTTTGATACTGGTAGCCAGTGAAGGTCTCTGAGGTGGGGGGAAATGTGGTCATGGTGTGGGATGTCCAGAATGAGGCGGGCAGATGCGTTCTAGATTCTTTGCAGTTTTGTTATGAGTTTGGTTGTTATTCCTGCATATAGGACGTTTCCGTAGTCCAATCGGCTGCTGACCAGGGCGTGGGTGACAGTTTTCCTGGTTTAGACGGGAATCCACTTGAAGGTTTTGCGGAGCATGCGAAGAGTGTTGTAGCAGGAAGAGGAGATGGCATTGAGCTGCTGAGTCATGCTGAGTGTGGAGTCCAAGATGAAGCCTAGGTTGCATGGGTGGTGGGTGAGGGTGTGGTTCCTAGGGAGGTGGGCCACCAGGAGTCATTCCAAGATGAGGGGTTGGTGCCAAAGATGAGGATTTCTGTCTTGTCTGTGTTTAACTTGAGGTGGCTTGATTCCATCCAGCTGGCGATGGCGTGAAGTCCGTTGTGGAGGTTGTTCTTTGCAGTTGTAGGGTCTTTCGTGAGGGAGAGGATGAGCTGAGTGTCATCTGCATAGGAAACTATGTTGATGTGGAGGGTTTGTGCGATGTTGGCGAGGGGGGCCATGTAAACGTTGAAGAGCGTGGGGCTGAGCGAAGATCCTTGGGGAACGCCATAGATGATTCTGGAAGCTTCTGACAGGAACGGTGGGAGGCGGACTCTCTGGGTTCTGCCTGAGAGAAATGACGAGATCCAGTCGAGTGCCTTGTCGCGGATTCCAGCGTTGTGTAGGCGTGTGCGGAGAGTGTGATGACATACCGCTTCGAAAGCTGCGGAGAGGTCCAGGAGGATGAGTGCTGCTGTTTCTCCTTCGTCGAGCATGGTCCTAATGTTGTCTGTGGCAGCAATGAGTGCAGTCTCAGTGCTGTGGTTTCTGCGGAATCCGGATTGGGAGGTGTCGAGTACCTTGCTGTCTTCCAGGAACCGGGATAGTTGGCTGCTTACAAGTTTTTCGATGACCTTGGCTGGGAAGGGGAGGAGGGAGATCGGCCAAGAGTTCTTGGAGTTGTCTGGGTCTGCCTTTGGTTTCTTTAGCAGGGCGTTGATTTCTGCGTGCTTCCATCTTTCTGGGAAGGTGGCTGACTCAAAGGAGCTGTTGATGGTTTTGCAGAGGTGGGGGGCGATGATGATGTTTGCCTTATTGAAGATATGGTGTGGGCAGGGGTCCGATGGTGACCTGGAGTGGATGGAGGCCATGGTGGTGGCAGTGTCCTCTATGTTGACGGGGGTCCAGGTGTGGATGAGGTGGGTGTTGCTTGGAGCATTGGGTTCTTGGGTGTTTGTATTCAGCTGGTGGGTCTGGAGTTTGAAGCTATTGTGGATTTCTTCTATCTTTCGACGGAAGTGGGTTGCCAGTGAGTTGCAGAACTCCTGTGATGGCAGGGGTTCGTTGGAGCAGGTCCTGGAGGTGGAGAGCTCATTCACGATGCCGAAGAGCTCTTTACTATTGTGAGCGTTGGCGTTGATGCGATTTTTGAAGTGGGTCCTTTTTGATGGTGCGGATCAGTTGGTGATGTTTGCGTAGGGCATCCTTGAAAGCGATGTGGTTGGAGTTGGTAGGGTCAAGGTGCCAGATTTTTTCCATTCTGCAACATAGCCGTTTGGATTCCTGTAGTTCTGGGGTGAACCAGCTGGCCTTGATTCTGTGGTAGGTGTTTCCGGCCAACATGTGACTACTCGCCAATGTTGAACAAATTGGCGACTCTCCCTGGTACACTAAGCTTGCTGTTTGCCAACCTTAAGGAAGTTCTTGGGCACAAGGTAATAAACAGACAAGAGGACACCCAAGTTGTCCCCATTAAAAACCTGACTGGCCTAATCAAGCCCTTGGCAAAAATCAAGAGAGACAACCTCTGATGATCCTGTAGATGCCCAAGGAAAGGACCAATTGCAAAAATTTCATCAAAAAGGCACAATCTATTTAGAGCTGATCAATTGGAGGTGTTTGAGACAACGAACATCATCCCCACCGATCTCGGATACTTGTATTGTAGGGGCAAATCCAAATATAAAAAGAGAAGAGAAGAAAAGTGCATAGCACTCCAGTTGGATAGCAGAATGCCCAATTTTCAATTTGAGGAGAAAGGGCTTTATTAACTACTCCGTACCTGCGATTCAAGCTTCCACATGTGGCCATTGTAAGAGGGGGGTCTCACAATTCATATATGGATTGCCCTTGCAATAGAAGTTAATGAGATCAAAGGTAATAAGGAAGGACTTCAAGTCGTGCAGATGGTAATGCATCCGCCTGAGGGCCCTATGACAATATTGTAGTGAATGTTTACATCCATCCAAACAGGAAGTGAAGAACGGAGTTATCCTGGTGCCTGGTAGAAAAAATCTTGAAATTACGGAATGAGAATGCTAGCTCCAAATTTATAGTCTTGGGCGATTTTAATATGCGGCTCATGGGCTCATTGGAGCTCAATGACATTTTGGTGGCACAAGAGCAACTTTGGAACGTTCCCCAACAGGGCAGACTCCATTTTAATAGAGTCAAAAAGGCCAGTTATTACTCGCAAATCTAGGGCATCTGGTATTTTCCGTATTAAATGGCCACTTCAGTTCAGACAAACCACTTGGATTTTCATATCACTCTGTGATGGGATTCACTGATTGACGACACCCTCTATTCAAATATATGCAGTCCTTTGGGCTGGGGGAGAGGCTCAACAGTGATCATCGTCCTCAGGAGTTAGTACTGACAGTTGAAGCAAGGAAATATAAGGCCTCATCTGATTCAGCTCTTTTATTATGTATAATAGATAACAAGCACATAAAATGTACCCCAACTGGAAAAACTTTATTTGTTTGTTTTCAGGAAGATATGCAAATCTTTTTGAACCCTGGAAGCAGATAATTGGTCACAATGACACCCAGTCTATTTCTCGGACGGGAAACATTCTCCTTGTGCAAACCAAAAAAACTGACAAAACAAACTTCTGAGAACTCTCAGGAGAGCTCCAAACGATCCAGTGCACAATCTGGCCTCGGGAAGGCAAAGATAGGTTTAAAAACATGTGAAATCGGCAAGGAACAGAAATTACTCCTGCGCAAAACTGCTGTGGGATGTTAAGAAGAAGAGAAACTCAATCTCTTTTTGACCCTCAATTAAAGTAGTAAACTCAAGCATTCCAAAATTCAATTTGGCTGATTATAAGAGCAGTTCAACATGGGGATTAAAACTGTGCACAAAAAGATTCCCCAGCACATAACCAGCAAGAGTGGAGCTGTCAGAACAACTACTACTCTGTTGAAGATGTTCTCAATCTTATCTATGTGGTCCTAGAATGCACTATAGGTAATCTGGTCAAACTGACCAAACCACCCCCCTCCCACCACCACCAATATCCTTGAAATTTAAAACTACAGCAAAGCAGAGATATCTAACAGCAATCTCTCCAACAGTGCGAGAGACATCAAATGACAAATTTCCAAGGAACGATGAGAAGGAGCCCCCGGCTCAAATGGGATATTCCCCCGTGATCTTTAAGGAGGATCCAATCTTGCAGGCTGATCAACTTGCAAATGTTTTCAATCAAATTATCTGCAGTAATAATATTCCCATGTCTTCCAATGGTTCCATAATCTCATCAGTATACAAAGGAGACGAGTAATTCTAGAAACTACAGTTTGGTAGCTTTAATCAATAATAAGGCAAATACTTTGCTGGGACCATACTGAAGGATATTTAGTCGTGGGCTGGAGATAATGCTAATAATCCTTTTGTATCAAACGGGCTTCTTCAAATGTACTGGAAGATCTTCTAACATCATAACCCTATCCCTGCTGACAGACTTTGCAATTACTTACAACCAACTATACATCTGTGCTTTATGGACTATAAAGCTGCATTCGAAACGGTTGAACAGAAGACACTGTGGCATAAATTAACAAAATGGAAGATTCCACCGGGCCTGCTCAAGGTATACAGATGCTTCACAACAGTACGTGGGTCAGTGTCAAACTGGGGGGCTCATCCTATCTGTTGAGAACCATAAAAACTATGCAAGGTCTAAGGCAGGTATGTGTGCTCGCACCTATCCTCTTCAATGTATTTTTTACAGCCCTCTCTTCTGAGCTAAATAAGATTAACAGCTCATCCCCCAAATATAGGTGGCATTCTACTTTCAAATTTTCTCTAAGCAGACAACCTTGTATTAATCAGTAGAACAAAGGTGGTCCTTTAACAGCTTTTGGATGCAACTTTAGTCTATTCCAAGAGAAATGGGATACTAGTGAACATGAAAAAAACACAATCTTAACCATTAACAAAAGCAGAGGGAAACATAAGACTTGCTGGAGAACATCAAAGACTTTAATTACCTAGGAAGGTTCTCTACTCAACTGGAAGACACCAAAAGAAAGAGCAGTGCTCTTTGAGCAGGTCTAGGGGCCTTGTACAGAAAGTTGAAGGGCCCAACCCTATCTCCGTACCTTCATGTTGCCCAAGCAAAAATTCCTCCCCTTTGATCTATGGAAGTGAGGCCCTGAGAGGGCGGGACAGTTCTTCTTTGGATAAAACAATAACGAGGATCTACAGGCACCTCTTTAAACTACTGCCATGTACGTCCCCTGCACAGATTAGACTGGAATTCGGCCTTATTAAGCAATCCTTGCCCAGACAGGCGGCCTTTGTGAACTGTTGTCACAACTTTAAGCTTGCAAATGAAGACTCCCTAAATCATCTTCTTTGGCTTGAAATACAGGGCAGCGACCATTTGCCAGTCAGATTACTTAAAATCATTCATAATAAAATTGGGTCTTTCCACTGCCTGAGACCTACCATTGGGCAAGGACGAATTTAAAAGAATAACAAAATGAAGTATCAAAATTCTCTGATTTCTAGAGACTAAATCTGCCCTGGCCAAATGCAGTATGGCTGGTTAACCATCAATTACACAGAGCTCAGGGCCCCAGCCTTATTTAGGTGAATTTTATAATAACCTAAAGGAAAATCTCCTAAAATTTAGACTGGGAGCCCCTGCAGCACTGGCTCATGCTCCACCATGGCGTAGAAACGATGGCCAGGGAACTGCGGACTGTAAGGACAGGGCCTGGAGACATGGTTCATGTGATGTGTCTGTGCCAGGCTACCTTAGACGATCACCGAACAATCCTACGCAGGAAATTCAATGAAAGAGGAATCCTGTCTTGTATAGAAGCTACTGTAGCCTGTTTTATTCCGAGTGACCCTCGTCTGAACTGGTTGGCGGTAAAGTACCTTCTGAGGGTGGAGTAGAAGCTCCTGCACTTTGATACGAAAGCTGAAGCCACTGATATAAGATGATATGATAGGCTAAACAAAATCATCAATGCTACAGATTACATCATCCTATGTGGTGAAACTCAGGAGTGGCTCGCGTGCAGGGGTGCGGAGGGCGTGGGAGAAAATTTATTAAAAAATCATTTTTAAAAACACTTATCTGCTCTGCTCCAGCGCTGCTCCTCTCCCGTCGCTGCTGCAGGCACAAGCTCCCAGCCTGCCCTGCGACAATCCTGACGCTGCCAAGAGCAGTATTGTGCAGCATTCTTTTTAATTGTTTGTACAAGGGTTCAGGAGGATGCTTGGAAACTAAACCACTTTATTTTTTGTGACCTTTTGCACTGCAGTGTCACTTCTATGCTTAGTCACTTTACACTCGAAGGTCAGCCCCCCTCCAAACGTTCAGCATTTCAGGCTGACCTCAGAATGTAGCACGTTTGTGTGTTCTGTGGTTGCATGGAATAGATAACACCACTGATCATGGCTTGACTAGCATTGCCTGTACAACTGAATCAGGAGGCTGCTAGGCACGAAAGCACTTTGACTTACTAATTTTGTTTGCACTGTAGGGCTATTTGTTATGTTTAAGTCATTCTTACGCCGTAAGTTAATTTCTTATTAAAACTGTTGGGGCTCTAGCGTGGTTGTAACACTGCAGCTGAGTTTCCCTTAGGCTGACAAGTCCAGTTTCAGCAGCTCAACAGGACCCAGATGTATGAAAGCATTTTGCATTCACAAACGGTGCAAATGCCTGTTTGCGAATGCAAAATGCCATTTCAGAATGTATGAAATACATTCTGAACGCAATTTTAAGAAATAGCTAAAATAGCGATTCCTTAAAATAGCGACCCTGTTTAGAGAGTCGCAAATTGCGACCCTCTAAATTAGAAATCGCAAATAAGGATTCCTTATTTGCGATTCCTTAGCACATGTATGAAGCAATTCCTAAATGCGATTTGGGCATTTAGGAATCGCTAATTACCACCAAGTTGAACTTGGTTGTAACCATGTGCAAAATGTAAAAATGCGTTTAAAATACATTTTTAAATTGTACATGTAAAGCACACATGCCCTTTTGGCATGTGTGCACCTTGCATGTCCTCAAACAAATTTTGGGGTGCAGCAGAGGGGGCCTTAGGCCCCCAGCACCCTGGGGTTTTGCATTTCCAAAATTGCGATTTCTGGTTCAGAAATCGCAATTTTGGAAATGCAAAAAATTCACAGATATGGGTCAACAGGCCCATAGGTGCGAATGGGGCCGGTATCGCAATTTGCGATTCGGTAATAGCATTTGCGATTTTTAAGAAATCGCTATTACCGATTCGCAAATGTGATACATGGCACTTTGCGAGTCGGAAATAGCGATTTCTTAAAAATCGCTATCTCCGAATCGCAAAAGGCCTTGATGATGCATCTGGCCCCTAGTTGTAATGCTCTACTGCACTTTATTTATCTTCTGGCCTGTGTTTTGAATCTTGTCATGTTAATTGCTATTTGTATTTTAGAATGGTTTTAGGATATTCTGATTGTGGAATGATCCACGTTTTTTCAGGTTGAGGTTTTGCAATGGGTTTTGTTAAACAAACAAATAAACATTTATTATATTATATGTCTCCCTGGACATAAAATTCACTACCTACCTGTCGCTGCTTGCTCAAGGTTTGCTTTTAGTCCAACTCTTTCTTATTTAATGGCTTTGGGAAGATGGAGAAACCAATGCAAATTGCTGTTTTATGGCGTACTATTTGTACCTTTCATTCATAGATGGAATACAAATTGAAAATCCTGTTTTTTGGGGCGTGTAGAAGGAGTTAACTTACTTCAAGGTGTGTACATTTGTGCACTTCCACAAGACTGTCTATTGGGATTCACCTTTCATGTCCTGCATCACATTCCATGGAATGTGGTGTGTGAGGTTCCACGGAATGCGATGTATGACAGTTGGGCTTTCAGCAAGTGTGCCAGCGGTCGCTTACCTTATGTGCTGTTGTGAAATAAGGGTTCTACTCGACCCACCTGTTTTCGACTTCCTTTCCCTGTCACTGCATACACACTTAAGATGCATCATAGATATTTCAAGCTTGTGTCAAAAGTTATTATTTGGGACATTGGGTTTCCTAGATACAACTGCTTTCTTCTAGCTGTGCTAAAGAGTCGCACATAAGCATTTAAATGCCGCACGTTATAAGGTCTCTGCGAACGATAAAAATTTAACACACAAGCAAACTGGAAACCTGGTAGCTATGAATATCATGTAGTAGAGGTTCAATGCTTTTACTGCCCACACTGGTGCTGCAAGACTACCTGGCTCTAAACCTTGCCTTCGTGCTCACAGAGACGCTGTATGGCAGTCGTCCCAGAGGCCTTGGCTGATTGTAGATATAGCCACAACATTCATGCAACATAAGACCTACAGACCACAGTCTTACCTATGTCTTCCTCTCTCTGCCAGTTCCTGTCTTTCTTTACAGGCTGTGCAATTTCTTTAAAGATCTACATTGAAGCTATTAGATCAAGGGTCACCACTAGCTTGAGAGCTACTGGTAGTTTGCCAGCCACCTGGAAGTAGATCATGGAAGGTCAAATCCAGCAGATCAGCGAGATGATCTGGGAGCACTGAATGAGGAAGTGATGCTTATTTACAGACCCTTGGAGTTGCAATCAACCAGATCAATAATGACAGGTCTCCACACTAACATATAAACACACACTGTGACAGCCCGTGGAAGTGGGGTCGCCTGCATCATGACAACATGTCTATCTCTCTCTAGCATAGTGCAATAGACATTGGTCATTTTGCATGCCTCGCTTTATCAATCACCGTGTGTGAGTTAAAACCCAGCCTTGAAACAATAACAGAAGTAGCAACATTTGAGTCACTTTAGGGCAGGGCTTCAAGGAGTGATCATTATTGGTAATCCTATATAGGGACGTGAGAACTGGAATCTTATTGGATGTGGTCATCTTTAGTGGTGTGCGAAATCCGCGTAAGTTGTGCATAATTGCGTGAAATTTCCCAGAAAAGTATGTAAAAGCATGCATAGTTAGTGAAATACATGTCTGTCATGTAGCACTACATTTAAGTGCATCCTCACATCAATTTTTGATTCTAGGACAGAATATGCACAAAACATCGTGCAAAAACACAACTGCTGCAAAAGACAGTCACTTGAGTTCTGTCTGCTCACAGTTATCCAGTGTGACATAATTACAGGCTGTGACTGTGGAGTAATGCTGTAATTTCACATAACAAGCATAGTGCAATTTCTCAAAATGATGCAAATCACGCCATTGTAATTTAACTTTCACCCAGATCTAGTCATGTTGTAACAGTGATAACATTTATGAGTAGCCCAGGGTGATATTCATTAATCAGATATAGCCCCCTGCATAGAAAAGGTTGAAGAACTCTCCATTAGATAATAACCAGTAGGGTCTTTCTTATTGAGTACTTTCTTTTCTGGCGTCCAGTCTATGGCTTAGAACATAGAAAAAGCTGACATTTTATTTAACAGTAATCCACAACAAACAGTGGCCCCTGACTATTATTTACGTTATCAGAAATCATATTGTTATGTGGAATGAAAACGAGGTAGTGCAAGGTAGCTGCAACAACATGATGTAGCAAGGTATCAGAACAATGATTGCTACTTCATTGCGGCTTGTGTGGATGTCATAATAAATCCACATTCAGATTAGTTCCCACCTGGATGGGAAATTCTAGTTACATTCTCATTGGCATGAGTTTAGTGCCAAGAATATGCGAGGTGGCCTAGGGACTAAGGATACTGTGAGACCATGATCTGGTCACATACATACTGCACTGGCCCACACACGAGGGAGGGTGCATGGTAGTTATGTGGAAAGGCCCGGTTTGTGCTAAAAAAAAAAAACCCACAGCATTGACCAATGTATACATTTACAGCGGAAGGTTTACAGAATCAGAGAAGGCTTAAACTGTCTCAGTCACAAGGCCTCTGGAGAAAAATGATAGCTCTAATAGGTAAACCTTGAAATTGATGGAGCAAACTATCTACTAGCAAAACCAGATAGGTGGTGTTAACAAGGCGGAAAAGGCAAGGTTCCTCTTAGCTTCATAACGGAGGTTAAAACATCATGGGGTTTGATTTATAGGAAGGAGAAGTGGGGAGCGTCAGGTAGTTCTTGAGAGACCTGAATAGGCAGGAAGACTTGGAAATGGAGATCTGCCAGACAGGTGAGGCTCTCTCTAAGCTGTCTGTTTCAGAGCAAGAGCTCTAGGAGACATTAAGGAGGTTTAAGTCTGCCAAGTGACTATCCCCCCACCGGGCCGGGACAGTCATTAAGCCCTATTCTATTTGGCCACTGGACCAACACATTAGTTTAAACTGCGAATTAAAGGCATAAACTCAAGCTCGCCATGTTTACAGACTGTATTTTACTGACACAGATGTAGAGGTTGAAAATACTGAGAGAGCTACAACCTTATAGTTTGACGTTCACCTCCAAGGCGATCTGCTCACTAGTGAAGGCTACCAGCCATAGAATAAATCAACATTTCAATATTGCAGAGGATGTTTAAAGCTGAATTGACAGGAGGAAACAATTATTACTCTCATGGATGTGGAAAGCAGTGGCATTCGAACTTTCTCTATTACCTCAGATTTATATATCTTCCAGGCTATGCAGCTGGGCTTCCCTATGGAGGTCCTGGACACTGAAATTCCAAGGCTAATCGTCAGAGTTTATTTTGCAAACGAAGAGTCCGAGGGTGGGGCTAGCCCAAAGCATACTGTGGCCTATGAAAGTTGGTTTGGCAATCACAGATTTGGCCAAATTCCATCAAGTGGTGCTTTTATGCTTTCTTGAGGAGAGTATGCAGCAGATAAAGGTTGTATGATAGATGACAAACTGCCTTAATGCATATGTTTACTATGAAAACAGTAATGCTCATACTTTCCTTAACGTGTGCTATGGAATGTTAATTACAATGTTGTTTTTATACCAATTTGAAGACCACAAACATCTTAGTACCGTTGTACATTTGCACACACTTTTTAAATGTAGTACAGTTGTGTAATTCTGTGTTATACAATGCACATTTTACTAAACTGTGCCTCTCTCTGAAGATGGCTCAACAAATCGAGGATTTTAAATAGTACAGTCAGCTCCTGTTAGTGTTACTTGTATCTCTCTCAAGGACTTCTTACATTCCTTTCACTAGAAGATCCTGGCCATTATTGTATTATTCTACCAATTTCTGTTTCACATGATCCTGCTCCTATTCACTTGCTATGAGAGATAATGTATAAAAATGATTGAAAACTGTATGGATTTTAGTATTGCGTTCTCCAGCTGTTCAAGGCTGAAGTGCTGGTCCGTTGAATTGGCAATTGCTTTGAATTATTTTTCTCTGCTTTCTAGTTATTTTGCATCAAACACATTAGGCTTTGTTGACTATCCAGAGTGATGTGTTTTATTTTACATAGATCATACCTTCAGTGGCAAGCCTTCATTTAAGGTTCTGTGATTGCCTAAGATTCAGCATGATACAAAATTGTACATGTCCATGATCACAAATGCAATCTGCCCTCCACTGGGGAGTAGGAGCGTTGCCCCGCCCCGACCGTGAGCCATGCATTACATATTAAAAATTGGATATAAAGACTAAACTCACTAGTTTATATGAGCTCAGTTATATGACTGCTGCACTCTTCTTTCTGTTGTGTTGGGTTAGGTGGTGTCTTTCAGTGCGTGGCCAATGAAACCAGAAAGAAAGAGTAGCAGACATGGTTGATGCATCAGTGGTGTGCATGTCTGGTTGGATCGTTGTTTTGGTGTGTCCAGCCTGACAGGCACACTTGAAGCCTGTCAAATCCATGCTGTATTAGGAGCCACGGAGAACACAGATACAGCTCCCCAGTCTCCTATAGAGCGCTAGGTTTTCCTGACCAAACCAATCATGGCTCTGCTCTCATGCTGTTTACTGTTATAAACAGTATGAGAGCAGCATCTAGATTGGTTGTAGAGGTTTGCCTGTAATCCCATTGCCCGGGCTCAAGAGGCAATGTGGGGCGTAACATAACCTACCACTGTGTGGCTTCATTTTGAAGCCACACAGTAAATGGCATTTTGCTTTTGTCAGTCTCTCTCTCTGACAGCTTGCTCTCTTCTTTCGCATTGCACAGCTGACAACACAGTGTGAGGGAGTGAAAATTAGAGCACTGCCAAGGAGAGAGCTGCATGTTGGTTTCTGTGTGCACGGGGCAGGCCCAATTAGGCATTCAGTGTGCCCGAACGGCAGACTGCATCATGTGAGTTTCTATTGTAACCTCAGGATCTACTAAACAGGAAATTAAATCCCCTTTATCGTTTTAAAATTGAATAGTATTTCTTCCAGAATGTTCTCTGAATTAACTGATGAGCTTCGTACTTCTGGTAAACAAATGGAATTGTTAAGAGGATTTTCTTATAAAACACGCCTGCATTACTACAGTCCATTGGCTCCAGGCACAGTTTCTATGAGTGTTTGGCAACATCCGAAGCAGATAAATGTCTTTCTCGGACAGCCATTTTGCTTCCTACGCTAATCCTACTCAAATGCTCGTCCTTGTGTTTTTGTTTTCTAGTGGTAGGGGTTTTGTTTGCTTTATTGATGAGAGACAGCTCTCTCGACTTTATATGTCCTCAGCTTGTACAGATTCGTTTTGTAAGGTATCCGGGCACCTTATCTAGAAATGGCTGTGCAGGGCATACAGGCTGGCACACTAGCGCAGTAGACAGTTTTATTTGTCTCTGAAGGCCTGTGCACCTACTTCTTTATGCCGACTGACTGTACAAATACATTTTTATTGAACAATTAGCCACTCACAATTGGTTGTGCTTTTCAACCAAATACCTTTGCCAACATTTATTGCATAATTTTGTCCTCTTTAATCCCCCATTAGATAATAGGACCTGCTCATTTGATTCGCTCCAACGCCCCACCACTTTCAAAAGTCACCATCTGCCATTGGATCTTGCTGCTTTGAAGTAAGCTCTGCACTAACAACCTAACACCATTCCTGTCCCACTTAACCCCTCTGTGAGGAAACTGGGTATCAGAACCCTTTTCAGAGGGTCATCAGCAAGCAAGCAGCAGATACTGAACCCAATGGTGGCGGTTGATGCCTTTTACTCCTGATGTACCAGGGTCTGTCTGTTAATATGGGTCTTGAGCAACTGGGCCAAGTACCCCTTCCACACTTGGATCTTAGTGGTATTGCAGATCAAGCATACCAAGGCTTGTCGCAGGGGCTGAACACAGGCTCACAACTACTTATACGTTCAATGGCAGCAGTACATTTTTGTCCAGTCAAATACTTGCTTTTATGAAAAAATGAGTTTTTATATACGGACATAAAGTGAAATACATAATGCACAAATATTACTCAGTCCCTTGAGGTCAGTGTTTGAAAGTCAGGTCCCTGGGTCCAAATTTCCTTTCTCTAATGGTAGTGGTTATTCCCCATTCACAATGTGCAACATTCAGGTTAGGTCCCACTAGTAGTCAGTAGTTGTGGTAGTGTGGACGAGAAGCTAAGCTAAGTATTTGTTGTACTCACAGAGGCAATAAATGAAAGAAACACTCAAAGAATAAATCCGAGACCAATTTAGAAAAATAACTGTTGCTTTTATATATGCTTTGAACCAAAGAACTTCGTTATAAGGTAAGCAGTTTTTAAACTAAAAATACTTTGCTGTTTGAAAAATCGACTGCAATTTCCAGAGTCTTCAATGTTAGCCTACAGAGGGAAAACAAGAATGCAGTTTCTCAGTTAAGTACATAACTTACAACCCCAGTCTTTAGGGTTTCAGGCCAGCGCTGGGCAAGGTTCAGGTTGGTACCAAGTGTGCACTCACAGCGGTACAGGGGCGGCTGGGTGCCAAGGTCGAAGTCGGTGTTCAATGTTAGTCAAAGGATACTGGGGGTGGGACTGAAGACGCGCTGCTTCTAGGTAAGTCAAGTGGTGTCAGAGGTTGGTCTCTGGGGATTGAGGCAAGCACCTGGGTGTGTGGAGGGGGTGTGGGGGGGAGACAAGGCAGCACCATACTTACACCCTCAGCAGCACAGGGCAACCGGGTGCAGGGTGCCAACACAGCGTGGGGCACCCAATGCTATCCAATGGAGACAGGAGGTATCTGCTGCAGCGCTGCTTACAGGTGAGTAGAGCGAGGTGAGGGGTGGATCTCCTGGGGTTGAAGGAAGGACAAGGGGGGGGCACAAGTCCGTAGGCACAGGGGTGGCCGGGTGCAGGGTGCCAACACAGTGTCAGGCTCCCAATGCTAATCAGTGCACGAGATCACTTTCAGAAACGGGCGGCCAACCTACAGCTGTCCAGGTAAGTTAAGATGCCTGGGGTCGCAGGGACTCCCAACGGTCTAGCTCCCCAAGGCCCATGGGCTCTGGGCACAGGGGTGTGTTTTGGCATCAGAAACAGCTTACTGGGCAGGTCGCGGGTAGGGGAAGGCCTCGGATTTAGGCAGCAGTCATTGCTGTGGAGTCTGGCAGGGGTCAGCCCACGATGGACTCTGGGTCAGAAGCGCTGGGGTACCTTCACTGGTCTGGTGAGCCACTTGGACTCATGCCATGGGCGTTGGGTGCAGAAGTGATTCCAGGATGCAGTTTTGCGGTTCCTTGGGCAGACTTCTTTCCTCTTTGTAGATGTTTCTTATGGACAGGTCCGCTATCCACAGGAGTTCTTGTACTTTATTGAAGGCAGGCAGTCCTCCAAGGCCACGGGGTTGCAGGACAGTTGTCTTCTGGACACAAGTTTCTTTGAAGGCTGCAGACAAGCTGGTATTATTTTTTGTTTTATCTGGTTATTCTTAGGTCGACAGGAATCTGATTCTAGGGTTCAGGGGAGCCACCTAAATACTGAATATAGGGGCGTTACAGGGAGTGCCAGGTGGTAGCCAATGGGCTACTCACCTTTAGGGTGACTACACCCTTCCTTTGACTACTTCCTTTGGGAAGTGGTATTGTCCTAACCCTATTGGCCTAATTTCTTCCATGCAAGATGTAGGAATTTAAAAAGTAGTGTAAACTTCAGCTCATCAACCTTAGGGATGGGACTGGCCTGAAGCGGGGACTCCTCCTAATTTATCTAATTTACATGGCAGTCCTGCTGCCAAAAGTGGGGTCAGGAACTGGGGGATGGCCTCCTCCACCATTTGATGATGCCTGAGTCGCATTTCAAAGGCGGCAAGGCCTTTGAAGCTCCCCACTCTGGAATGTCCATCCTGCCTGGGAGAGTCACACCTCTGCCCAGAGCAGGCCTTTGTTCTGAGCCCTCTGGCTCTCACCTCAGGGGGACAGAACTCTGTCTAAAATAGATGCACTGGTTCTGACCAGTCAGTGCTCACTCTAGGAGTTGGTACATTTCAAGGGGGCACCTCTAAGTGCATGTATTAATAAATCATCATTGGATTAAGTGAGGGTTTATTAATACGAGATGGTTGATACCAAACGACCCCTATTGTCAGTGAAGCCATCATTTAGCTGGGGAACTCGTAATGACCAGTGTCCAGTACATGTACTTAAAATGGCTTCACTGTTCACTTACTATGTCTGATAATTAATAAAAACATAGCAGGGGCATATTTGCTCACGCAGGCATGCCCCCACATATTATATAATGCACCCTTCCTTTAACGCTGAAAGGGCTTCCAGAGGGGTGACTTACATACATTGCATGCAGTGTGCAGGGGACAGGGCACACAGCCTGTGTGCCATGTCGTGTTTTCATTTTAGGTCTGCACCAAGGCATGCAGCCAGCGAAGGCGGCACTGTGTGCACTTAGGTGAGAGGGTCCCTGAGGGTGGCACAATCTGTGCTGCAGCCCTCGGGCCCTTCCTTTAGTACCCTTTGCCCTACGTACCAGGGGTACCATTTACTAGGGACGTATAGTGGTAACTAATGATTTGCCAATTGGGGAAAATGTCTGTGCAGTTTTATGGAAAGAGATCTGGCACTGGGGACCTGTGTTAGTAGAAGTTGCCCCAGAAACCAGGCAAAAAGGGGTGGGGGGGACGACCATGTCAAAAGAGGCACTTTCCTACTACGCATTTTGCATTTCCACAGGCCTGTCCTCAGTCTATTATACTTATTGATGAACAGGCCTGAAAAAAGTATGCAAAAGGTCAGATGACATTTATTAAACTAATGTACTCTGCTAAAACAACTTGTAATGAAACGTTTGCCCAAAAACACATCACCTGATATTCAGGTGCCTCGCTTACCCAGTAACAGCCAGTGAAATCTGTAACCATATATAGGTTGATTTTAAGGTTCATACTTGAGTGGTCAAGGGTGATGGAGAAACTTTTTTTGTGAATTCTAGAAAGTACCAGCCGTCAAGACATGAGGACATCATACCTTGCGCCATATTCTATCACGCTGTTAGCACGCATATTGTTTGGGTACATATTGCTTGTGTAATCTGCACATCTGACTAACATCACACCATATATTTGATGAAGAAATCACCTTTCTGTTATTATGATTGGATAATGCATTTTCACGCCTTTGTAGTTTTCATGTATAAAAGATCTGAACTTCTCTAAATTGTTCATGCTGTTCAAGGACACATGGCTTTGTGATCACGAATATACCACACACAAACTTGACTCTGTCTTGTCTCTTTATTTTAAGGAGCTTCGACAGGTGCAGCAGCCACTTCTTCACCCCTCGTGACAGAAATCCACTTGCCAGGATACTCCACTGGGCTCTGCTCCCTCTAAGCACTCTCCGCTCCCTCACAGGACACACTGGTCTTGGCAAGAGAGTAGGTGCTGGTACTCCATGGCAGGTGGTCTTGGAATTCCCAGGGTGATGTCCCCTCACTCAGCTGGGAGACTGGCAGACCTTAGCCCACAGTCCTGGTTACAGGTAGAAGTCTTGTAGAGCTTCTCTTCATCGATATAAAGCACAACTGATTGGTTAAGAGTTGACAATTTTGGGGGCCCTGCACCTCCCTTCTTATAGTCCATTTCCAGACACAAAATGTGTTTCAGTGTCTGAGTCTTTAACGTTTGTGTTGGTATTGACTTACTTTTGCAGTACCCACTCCTCTCCCCTGCCTTTTCTCCTCAGTGCAGTCTGCCCGGTGAATGCAACTCCAAATCTAATAGCCACACACCAGGCCACAGGACTGACTAGAGGTTCACACCTGATTGTCAGTCACAGTGATATGTGCATCAAAGGGTTATCCAAGGGCTCTAGCCCTAATGTTTATGATTGTCTTATCAGCTCAGTCTCCCCTCTAAGCTGTGGCCAGGCCCCCTTCCAGTGACCTCTCTTCGAATCAAAGAGCACCCTTAGAACAGTGCTGAAGAGACTGGCTCTTTCTTTTTCAGTATGTGTGTCCCACCCAGCTCTCAGGAATGTAACAATTCACAAATCTGTCTGAGGGGAATCCTCTACCTCCTCATGCTTTTCCAGTCAGTCCTGGGTTTCCCAAATTGTAACCTAGATTCTTCCACATATTGTACCACTCACAGACACTATATTACACACTAACTTGTTGTAGGCCAGTTGTGAAATTTTCCCTTAGCAGTGGAACGTTACATTAATGGTCCTGTAGGCCTCACTCCAGTGACACAGGCAAAAGGCATGTAATAATCAGTAAGAGCAAACAGGCCTTTTTACCTGTT
This sequence comes from Pleurodeles waltl, assembly GCF_031143425.1. Lineage (NCBI taxonomy): Eukaryota > Metazoa > Chordata > Amphibia > Caudata > Salamandridae > Pleurodeles > Pleurodeles waltl. Next base: position 361,507,565 of record NC_090440.1, read on the forward strand.
CGTGGTGCACACACATGATCCATGTCTGCCCATGAAAATCACCACCAGGGATGCAGTTGTCTTTGCATATGGGGCACTCTGAGAAGGGGTAGACGTCTCTCACCATGCAATGGACATTTCCATACAAATACCAGGATTTTGCCCCAGCTGTATAAAGGAAGTATTGTGTACTTGGAAAGATGGAGCCTTTGATATGTTCTTGTGGGTGGGAAGGTGAAATGGCTTGATTGGACGAAGAAGATGATTGGTCGATTTGAGGCTACAACATATTTACTGGCAGATCAGGCACTGGGTGCAGAATCTGCAGATGAAAGGTGGTACAAATGGTAAGGGGGAGGGATGCCAAGATAGTGTAAGCTACCTAGGAATGCTCCTGGACCTTCTCCACCATCAGCGCCAACGCCTGTACCCAACGCCTGTCACACGGCCTCAAGAACCCTGGGTACACATTCTGAGAACACCCACTTTGGGGCTGTGCCTGGGGCGAACCAAATCTCGGTGGCCATGCGTCATGTTTCAGGCCTTGACTGCACAGCCCTAGCATTGTGGTTCTAGAGCTGCCTGGAGGACAGATCCTTAGAGGAGGATGCAGAACTGATATGGTTACATCTGCCCGGGACAATCAAAGGAACAGGTGAGGAGTGACTGGCGATCTCTTAATGCAACAGATCAGAGAGGGCCCGCCGAGGGTGGTTGACAGCAGGGCAGCGACGCTTGGCTCCTAATCTTGCTCTTTAGGCAGTGCATTTCCCTGGGACAAGAGGTGCTGATGAGGGACCGGCTTTGAAGTGGTTGCTGGCAGTGGAGAGGCCCACGGGGATGTAGAAGGGAATACAGGATGTGGCTATGTGAGTGGAGGCCCCTGCTGAAAAGATGTTGCCTCTTTTTTTTTTACCTATGAGATAAGCAGGCTAGGTGGTAACTGACTTGTATTTTCCCCTCATTCCCCCCACCGTGTTTGTTCTATCACCAGTGGGCCCTTGCACCCCCACTGCAGAAGCAGTGAATCCAGAGGAAAGAGACTTTCTGCTCAGCCTTCAAAGATTGCTGCGGAGCCCAGAGGGGTGAAGTAGGGAAAGGCTTGACTATGGTGCATGAGTGAATGAGTGAGGCCCTCTGCTGCTTGTGCTGCCTTCCATTGGCTCTGGAAGCAAGCAGGCCAAGAAAAAACTGAATCCCACTATCGGTTCTCTTGGACCTGTGCAGTCTCGCTGCCCCCAATGACATGGCCTTCACACTGGCCTTTGGGGGCTACTGAAGAGAACCTTGATGGGCCAGACACTGCAGAAATGTGAGGGGGTCATGAGGAGGCCTAGACAGATTGGGTAACTGGGCTGGGTGGATCCACCGCATTTGAAGGATAACAACTAAAACAGTTGTACATAGACCCTCATTCCAGTTTTGTTTTGCACCAATCCGGCACGTAACCCATAATGGGAAAAAAACGAGCCTCCCATGTGCAAACCCAGCCACAAATAGACAATGATACCACCTTCTCCTCGTAATCTTTGAAGCCACCTGCTGCTACCCCGACTCAGGCTCAAAAGGAATCTACAGTAGTGGCGAAGATTTCACAGGTGATCAAACCTCCCAAGAGGCACTCGAAATTGAGATTGGGGCCTGTAAGGGCAGATGTCACCCTTCTTCACCAGTATCTTCAAAATGTAGCAGGAAGAGTAGCAGCGGGGAGGGTCGATGCACTAGAGGACAATGTGGTAGACCTTAAAGTGAAGGTGACCAAACTGGTCTCTGCCACTCATACCATGGAGGCTAAGGCAGAAGATGCTAAGAACTGGTACCACTTAACAGCTTGCGCCTTTTAGGATTCCAGGAGGGTGCTGAGGCCTCAGGCACAGAGACGTTCTTGGAGACATGGCTGATTCTGGATCTCAGATGGAATCCTATCCCAGTGGTTCACAGCAGAGCAGGCTCATAGGGTCTAGCCCAGAAGCCCCCATCACAGGCACCTCCCCACCCAGTGATTTCAAGGATCTTAAACTATGGGGCCTGAGATAGTATTCTGGGCGAAGCAGCAACCAAGGTACTCTAAACTTCTAGTCAACTTGCATCATAATCTTTTCTGGCTACACTTAGGTGAAGCAATGCGATCCTTTGATGCAGTCAAATCAAATCTGAGAGGGATGTCCCTGCAATACATGCTGATCTTACCACTGAAACTAAAGATGGTCTTAAATTTGCACTCGTACTTCTGCAGGACTCTGGCGGAGGTCTGGAAGTGGGCTACTGAAAAATGGGAACTTCGCTACCACAATGCACCAGGCTTTGGAGCTGGAGACCGTCAACCTTAGACACTTGGCTGACCCCAACTGCCTAAATCACGACAGACACCTAGATCTCGAAAGGGTCGTGCTCGGCATAAAAGATCCCTGTAATCCTCTGACATGGACGGCAGCTGCAGCCAGGGGTGTGTGTGTGGGGGGTTAGAGGTGAGGCCTCCCAAGACCATCATCCAGCACATTGCATTAACCACACAAATCTCTGCTGTGGCCATCTCAGAGGGGGAGGGCTCCCCCAGACAAAGAGCTTCTGACCAGAGACTCTACCCAATGACTGTAGCCAGTCTCTGGCCTGAGACTCTAGCGAATGGTTATACCCAGGGAATGCTTTATCTTTTTGGCTAATATCATGATGGGGAGTGCTGACAAAGGTTGGCATACGATCTTCAATAGGAGGAGGTCCACTTCTAATGCCTTGAAATATGCATTGTACTGTTTATACTGTTTAGGGAGTTTGGGGCAACTGATACTTCTGCAGACGTGGGGTGGGGGATGTTGAGGGGAGTCATACAGATTAGGGGTTATGTTTGCTTCAATTCGTTGCACTTGATTGTTTCTAAAAGCTGGCATAACCACACAACTTTCAGGTAACATCTTGGGACCTCAATAGTCTCTTGGATCGCATCAAATGTACTGCAGTCCTCTGGTTCACCAAGAGGCTCATGGCAGCAGTGCTATTACTATAAGAAGCTCATTTACTGGGCACTAACTGCCCATTCAACCACAGATTTGGCTATGACTGTGTCTTTCACAGGGGCTTCACTAGAGGGTCCAGAGGAATAGCCATACTCCTCCACAACTCCTTTCCACTAGCTGTGAAATGAATCCTTCATGACCTACAAAGTTGATATATGGGCATCAAGGGCTTACTAGAGGGAAAACAATAGAACATCCTGCACATCTATATGCTGCCCCAAGTACTTACACAAACCCTAGATAAATTAATGGACACAGTTGCAGGATTCCCAGCAGGGATCACAATCCTGAGCGGTGACTTAAACATTGCACCTAGCTGCAAGATTGATGCAGTGGGTGTCCCCCACAAGACATTGATAAGAGAGCTAAAATTCTCAGGACGTGGATGGTCTCCCTAGGACTTTGTGATGTATGGTGGTCTGGCACCCATGCGCAATGGGATAGACACACACTCTTCACCTTCTGTCAAAACCCTCCCCGGAATTGCCTTCTGCTCCTTCCAGCCACTGACATGGTCCACACAACAACGGCGAGGATCCTTCCCAGAGGAATATCAGATCACTGGCCAGTTATCCTTTGGGTGGGTGTCCCCTTGTACTTCAAGATGCCAATTTGGCGCCTCAGTGGTTGGCTCCTAGTGGACTACCAGGTCACAGCTTTACTCAGAACATCAAACCTGTTTTGAGTTAAGTGAAGGGTCAGTAGAGACTGCAGGTAATGTAAAGCCACCATCAGGGACATAGCCAAAACTCACCTCAAACATGTCGAGGCCAACATAAATCAATCAGACAATTAATCAATAACTTTATAAAGCGCGCTATGTACCCGTTAGGGTTTCGAGGCGCTCGGGGGGGGTTGCTGCTATCGTTCGAAGAGCCATGTCTTGAGGAGTCTCCTGAAAGTGCAGAGGTCCTGGGTCTGGCGTAGTGAGGTCGGGAGTGAGTTCCAGGTCTTGGCGGCGAGGTAGGAGAAGGATCTGCCACCAGAGGTCTTGCGCTGGATTCGGGGGACGATGGCGAGGGCAAGGTTGGCAGATCGTAGTTGGCATGAGGGAACGTAGAAGTTGAGTCTGGTGTTCAGGTAGCTAGGTCCGGTGTCGTGTAGTGCCTTGTGTGCGTGGGTGAGGAGTTTAAAGGTGATCCTCTTGTCCACGGGGAGCCAATGGAGGTCCTTCAGGTGAGGGGAGATGTGACATCGGCGGGGTATGGCGAGGATCAGGTGGGCGGATGCGTTCTGGATGCGTTGGAGTCGTTTGATGTCTTTTGTTGGGATGCCTGTGTAGAGTGCGTTGCCGTAGTCGAGTCTGCTACTGAACAGGGCTTGGGTCACCGTTTTTCTGGTTCCTGTTGGAATCCACTTGAAGATCCTGCGGAGCATTCGGAGGGTGTTAAAACAGGAGGATGAGACTGCGTTGACCTGTTTGGACATGGTGAGGGCGGAGTCGAGGATGAAGCCGAGATTTCTTGCGTGGCTGGCTGGGGTGGGTGGGGGGCCCAGGGCGGTGGGCCACCACGAGTCGTTCCAGGCCGAGGGGGTGCGCCCGAGGATGAGGACTTCCGTCTTGTCGGAGTTAAGTTTCAGGCGGCTGTTGTTCATCCACTCGGCGATGGATTTCAGTCCCTCGTGAAGGTTGGCTTTGGCGGTGAGAGGATCTTTGGTGAGGGAGAGGACGAGCTGGGTGTCGTCGGCGTAGGAGAGGATGCTGAGGTTGTGCTGGCGGGCCAGTTGTGCGAGGGGGGCCATGTAGATGTTGAACAGCGTTGGGCTTAGTGAGGAGCCTTGGGGGACGCCGCAGATGAGGTTGGTGGCTTTGGAGTGGAAAGGTGAGAGTCGGACCCTCTGGGTTCTGCCGGAGAGAAAGGAGGAGATCCAGTTGAGGGCTTTGTCTTGGATGCCGGCTTCGTGTAAACGGGTTAGTAGGGTGCGGTGGCAGACTGTATCGAAGGCGGCTGATAGGTCTAAGAGGATCAGGGCTGAGGTTTCGCCGTTGTCCATTTGTAGTCTGATGTCATCTGTGGCGGCGAGGAGTGCAGTCTCTGTGCTGTGGTTTCTCAGATCTCATGATGGAGTCAGATACCAGCACAACTGTTTGGGGCGTCAGTTGTGGGAATACATCCACAGGAGGAAGTTGGTATTTTCAAGAAAGGAATCTGCACATCAAATGCTTAGAACTCCTTGCAAGATCTTTCTCAGTATGTTGCTGGACCAAGTCCAAGATTTAGTGCTGTGTCCTATTGAAGATGGACTACATTTTGGTGGTGAGACACATGAACCGCCTTATGGGGACAAAATCCAAAACACTCTTGGATCTGGCCTTGGAAGTTTGGGAATACTGACTCACGCACAGAATCTCAGTGATGGCGGAACATCTTCTGGGTTCCTCAAATGTGGGGGTGGATTGATACTCCAGGTATCTACAGGACTTGAGTCTAAGAAACTCTATCCTCCCATCTTTCAAGCCCTGGTTCATCGATGGGGTCCATTCACAGTGGATCTCTTTGCATCACATATGGACCGTCAAGTGGATTGGTCCTTTAGCTCGAGACCAGACCCAATGACAGTGACAACAGACACCTTCCTACATGATGGAAAGGAAGAGAAGGGCTATGCGTTTGCCATATTTTCCATGGTCACTCGTGTAGCGGTGCAGGTCACAAGTGGATCTGGTTGTGGTGATGCCCTTTTGGAGATCTCAAGTTTGGTATCCAGTTCTAAACTTTTTGGGGATTCTCCAAGCCTTCTACCTCTGTATCAGGATCTCCAGAGCACCCATCTGGGGAACCCCCACACACTAGTCCTCGAAGGGTCTCTGCACCTCATGGTTTGGAGGATTATTGGAAACGATGGCAAATCCAAGCTCTTTTGGAGCAAGTTCAGGCTCTCCTCGCCAAAGCTTGGGCTTCTTTTACTGTTCACTGATACAAGTCAGCCTGGAATAGATGGATTCATCGGTGTATGGAATGGGATTTAGATTCATGGGCTCCGATGTTGTCTATGTGTTGATTTTTTGTCAGAACTGGTTCAAAAGGTATGGTATAGGCAATCTCAGCTGGTCATGATTCCATTGAAGGTCATCTTGTGGTAGGTGATCATCCTATGGTACGAAAACCGATGAGGGGAGTTAGGTTATCACTCCCCTCCGGTACTGAGATACTCATCTCTATGGAATGTTAATCGAGATCTCAACTTCTCTACTTCATGACAGAGTAGTAAATACTTGTCTCAGAGCTTTCCAGTAAGCTGGCAATGCTGTTATGTCTGGTCTCGGCGCAGAGTCTCCAATGTAAGGGCTGTGGAGTATTTGCTCCTGAAGGGGTTACTTTCCATATAACCAGGAGGACTAAGATGAATTATAGGGTTATATCCTAGCCCTCTTGTGATAATAATCATACAGTTTGTGTTTTAAGGTGCATTACAGCTTAGGAGACCATGACGGAGAAACTGATAACTCCAGGTGAAAGACAGCTCCTTATTTCAATAAGGAAACTGTTCATAGCTATGTCTTCCCCAACTACTGCTCGTTGGCTATGCAGGAAGCAGGTAAAGACACAAGATATTTAAAGCTCATTCTATGAGAGGTGCCATGGCTTCCAAGGCCTTTCAGTTGGGAGTCCGCTTAGAGGACATTGTTAATGTAGCAGGCTGGTCTTCCAACTCCACCTTTAAACGGTTTTATTTTAAACCAATTGTCAATATGGCTTCAGTAGTTGTTAGTAAGCTTTAAGCCAGCATAAACTTCTCCTCCGGTCTTGACATAGACAAAGAGGACAAAGAGGTGAAGATTATTCCCACCCATGGGTCAGAGACAAGTGATTTTTTTTCCCTTCCCGTGCTGATAATTTTTCATAATCGTTATGGTGGTTAACCTTCCTTTGCTTAAAGGTGAGTAATACTATGTTGTTCAACCTCGTTTTTAAAAATTGAGATTAATGTATGTGGTTCAGGAAAGCCAAATTATTCATGTGGTTGTATATCTGAATAATATACTCACATGCACCTGGAGAGAACCAGTTTATTTATACGTTTATTTTTTCAGATAACGAGGTGTCCATACAAGATTAAGAGTCCAGGATGAGCTGATACGCATCACACAGAGAAAGATGGGGAGTCTCCAGAAATGTTGCAGTTTGGTACATAAGATTGGACTTTTGTTGTTGTCCTTTTCTCATTTACTTTTTCCCAGTGGTTCATGGGAAATGTAGTTTTGAATGTGGTTTAACATGGCTGCTTTTGTTAAAATAAAGCATAATCCTCGCCTTCGACCCTGACATATAATGAAGTTAATTTAAATGTTATTCAATATTTTCCCTGTACTTTAACCTCTGGCACCTTGGTGAGTTTGGTGTGTGCTGTCCTTGCACCCCTAAAAGTAGTGTCCATAGCATGATTCGTTTTAGCGACCTTACCACTTAGCCCAATCTCCCTTGCACTCAACTCAATCACATACGTTCCTTCACTCATGGCCTTTCACAATGTTCGTTACCTTTTCAATTTGTTACTCCGTTTCTTATTTTTTTAGGTTGTGACAGCCGAGTTGCCTTTGCCAGGAAGTCTAGAATGTCGCTAAGGATGATGCAGAAGACCAGGATGCAAGACCTCAAGTACCACACTGATATCCCAATGAGCTGCTTCCTTTAGTTGAGTTAAACATGACTAATGAGTTATAGCGCGGGCATGGCTTTTATAGCCAGGCACAGCCAAGATGGCTGTCGTTACCATGATATCTTGAAGTCTCGAAGGAATGTGGTTACAATTTCTGGAGAACCAACAAGGTGCATATGCATTCGCTGCATTTTTGCTTCCACTCAAAATATTTTGAGCTGCAGTTTGCTCTTGTCAAAATGTGGGAGAATTGTAGCAGAATCCCGCACACCCTGACCTCCCACACTACTTGCCAGTCTACACTACCTGTTCTCAAGGGTGAGGGAACACCTAACCAGGCTATCCTCTGCACTACACTTTGGTTTTCTCTGAACACCCTCAACAGTTTACATAGGTAAATCTACTCATTTTAATTTACCCTTGTAATTAGGCCCCAGCGCGTTTTAAAATGAAAAAATAATTATGCCTCCAAAACTGCCACATAATATACTTTTTCTTGCTGCATAATTTAGTCAACCATGTGGAATAAGTTTGTCCTCCACTTCCTCTTGTTTCCAGTGGCCCAGTTTTTAATCCTTTGACAGAGGTAGGACTCCTACCCCTCCTTTCTTGTTAATGTACAGAAATGCTGTATTATTTAAACTTGTTTACCTTGCAGTAGAGAACCAGAAATGGATCAGGGGCAGGTTGTTCTAATTTCAAAAATGTTTGTGAATGCTCTTGCCCAGGTCCATCAATATGCTGATGGAATTGTAGCCCAGATGAACTCCTCGTATGCCACAACCATGACAGAGAAGCATCTGTCACAAACATCAGTCGTATCCAAGGAGGTCTACACAACCCACCATTTTGCATATTCTGGGGGGTTCCCAACACTCCACATTCTGAATTAAGTGTAGAGCTTGTGGATTCTGTCTGATAAGACACCATAGAATGGGTTCAAAACTGAAGACAGAGGGCATTTTAGAAGGACCACAGATGAGCACCCCCCCCCTTGAGCGCATCAAGGAACCATCCATCATACATGCTCCAACCTTTCTTGTGGTGTAAATACTCTTACTTGCCCCATGTCCATAATGGAGAATTGAGGGACCTATGACTGACTCAATTATGAGTGGCTTTTTTTGGCCAAGAAGCCAAACTCCATAAAAAGTATGTTGTAGTTGTCAACTCCTGTTGCAAAGACTGCACGGTGCTTACCCTTACCTGCCGGTCATTGAGATAACATTAGTTTCTAATAACCTTGTGCTGCCAGCAAATCGCCACTATTGCAGTCATTCTCGTAATATGCAAAATCAGTCAGATACAAAGAGAGTATTCTCTTTCAAACACAAATCTCATACAGTCTGTTGGCATGTCAGTTTAACAATATGGAACAATGCCTCTTGCAAGTTAAGCGTTAAAATGAGCCTCAAATCACTACTTTTCTTAGGGATAAAGAAGTATTTTGAATAACATTATTTGTCATAGGCACTGTATCACATCACACCTCACCTGGAACAGTGACACAATGTCCTTGATAAAATTGTTGGTGCAGGAGAGAAATGATAGGAAACTGATGGAGACTTTCTCAAGACAGGAACCGGGTAACAATGACCTCACCCACTTATACTTTTGTTAACAAAAATGCCCCCTTTAATGACCAAACCAGAAAGTCATCCACCTTCTGGATCAAAACCCTAACATTATTTTGGTTTTGTGAAATGGAAGAGGAAGCAAGTTACCCCGTCTGCTACTACTGGCTTCTCTATCTTTATAGTGGTGAGCAGGCTGTTGTGGAGAAGTTTGCAACTGTTGTTTCTGCTTTATCAACTATTGGTTATAGACCCTAAAATATTCCTAAGTTGTTGGGTCAAAAGCTTAGCTGTGGCCCTGTCTAGCTTGGTATTCAGAACGAAAAAGTCTACCTTATTTCTAAATACATCTGGACCATCCACGAGCCTATCCAGTAGGTTGGCATTATCCTCCATTAAGTCTAGGGACTTAGTCAATGCACTAGACCAAACAAGACCGAGATGAAGAGCCTACAATGTATTCTATCAAGACTAGTTTGCATGATCTGCATAGTCAACTCCATGTGGTCCTTCAAGCTAGTATACAAAAGGAAACAACAACTGTTTCATGAGGCTAGAGAGGGCAAGAACAGCCATAACGCATAGAAGTGCTCTGCCAATAGGCACTTGATGCCCACAGTGCAAGGGCTGTCAATGCCAACACCTTCCTACTGAGGGGTATGAAGTTTCTTTTGGTATTAGTCTCGCTGCACATGCCTGCCCAACATTTCAACTCAGAAGAGCAGGATCTCTGGGAGTAGGCATGAACTTTTTTGCTGCTTGCTGTGCCACACTAAAGTATACAAAAAATATGATGGATGGAATGCTTGAATTAATCTTAGCCACTGGTAGTTACTTGGGGCCGCATCCCAGTCCATTGTTATTTTGCACACCATGCTACCTCAGTTTGGACTCAACTATATGTAAATCAGACTTGGCCCTGCTCCAACAGGAATAGTCCAGCCCGAACTGCCAGGCCAGGTCCTCCGTAAACCAGAATGCAAGCAACCCAGGACTGGCTTCACCTAGTTAGGACGTATCCGCCAGGTATTTCACCTAGTTGCTGTCAAAAACTGAGAATTTTGTTGGTTAGACACCAGAAGAGAGCTCCGAAATATGTCAATGGGGTATGCAAAAAGAACTGATGTCTGATAAGGGTTGGGGTCTAATATACATCGGTGACATCATGTCCTGAAGTAAAGTCATTTTTGGAGCTGCATGGCCCCATCTGATGGTGATGGCAAGTCATTGCCTTGTAAAAAAGGTTTTCTGGGTCATTCTGAAGCCTGCAAGGAGTATTCATAAGGTGAAGAATCTGTGGATATATGTATCCATCAGAACAAGTGGTTAACATCTCCACACATAATAAGGAACTTATTTTAAAGCAGATCTTAACTAGCAAGGGTAATGTGGAAAAAGTAAATGTGCAGGAATTTGATGGTAAGACAATAACATAATATCCTTTGAAACTGGCACTATACCGCCAAGAGAAAGCTATACAGAGCTTACTGTAAAAAACATAAAACATTCTTACGCCAGAGAGGCTAGAAGAGCATGTATGAGTATTCTACAACCACATTCCACAATTAATAGTGATGACATGGCAACCTATCTGGCTGAAAGTATTGTAATGTTCTGGCCACCTTCAGAGGGAAATAAGTCTGGAAATAAAAACCAGATAAGTGAACAGTCAAAGGGAAAATAACTGGTATTCTCAACTGATATTTAAAAAAAAAAGCTAAAATCAGGAGAGTCCAATAAGAGTTTAAAAAAACATGTAGGGGCAGTATGCTCTAGTAACAAACGGTTAAAGAAAGCTATTTCTACAGCTAAACAAGTATTTTTTTTACCAATGAAACTCAGGGAAAGTAATTCCACAAGAGAATTGTTTAAAACCCTTAAGTTTATAGGAGGTCCTGTAGCCAAAGTTAAATGCCAGAGAGGAAAATGCTGTCAGTATGCATGAATAACTGGAGAGATAAATCATGGACATGTAGTAATTGACCAGTGATGATAAATACAAAGGCCATCCTAGAACTATTAACGGGGGAGTAGAATAGTCTGTGAAATTTGGGGTAGGGGGAGGAGGTGGTGGTAAATCTCAAATTTCCTAACAAAAAAAGAAAGCAGCGAGCAACAGAGTGGAGGGGTGAGATGACCAAGGTTTTCAATGGACATTTTCCATGAGGAACAAGATCAGTACCGATTTGCGGTACGTTGGCCTCTCTCTCTAGAATGGCACAGTGAATGAAAAAGGATGGGTTAGAATGCTACTCCAAAGGATTGTCACTGGTTAGACTATTTGCGGGCATTTATCCAATTAACTTTTGGGTGTTTAATCGCCGGCAGTATGCTTGGAAACCTGAGACTGGCACAGCTTTCCGAACCTAGTACAGCCATTGTTTGTGAATTCGAAAATCTAGTACATTTACATCCATTCTATTTCTGTAGGTGCAGAATTACTATTTTTGGTACACCAGTCACTCTATATATATATATATTTAAATTGATTTTTCTAAAAAAAAATAACAAGTTAAAAGCCTTAATGAAATGAGAATAATGGGGGGAAAAAACGACCGAGGCACAGCAGACACAGCTGCTCAGGGCCCCCAGAACCAACCCACATGCCAAGAATGTAATTGGGTAGTGTCGTCCCCCAAAACCCCTCCCTCAAAATACGTCCCTGACTGTCCACCTGGTAGTTCTCCCTGCGAGTTTATGACTGCAATCATGTACTAAAGAAAGGCCTGGAGTCCCTGTCCTCTGATCAAGTATTATAAATGTATTTTTACTGCACGCACTCTTCTTCGTCTCTGCTACAAGAAGACTTCATGGTAGAGTTGTCAAATTGTTGCATGTTGGCAGGGCTCCATGTTTTGATCCTCACCTTTTACAGCACATTTTATCAAGTGACTGATGGCCCCATGTACTAAGCCCAAGTTGCAAATAGAGTAGGGCATGCTGGCAAATTAATGGGGTGAGCTAAGCCAGAGTCGAGCCATGGGTCTCTCTGTTCCTCTCTCCCTACTCTGTTTTACATGAGAGGTCACTGTTTTGTAAGTTATTCTTTGCAGAAAAAAACAGACAGACCATAGTAGACCCGACTCTTAGGCCTCCAGACTCAACTACAAAGCCAAGAAAGTATTTTGTTGGGGAGTGTCACACCGCCAAACACCCCGTACTGAAGCTATGTGACCACTTTTTTCATGAAGAAATGAAAAATTTATGTAAACTGGTTGTTCAAAGCGATCAAAGTTCCACTATGTTAAAAATAACCTTTTATATCACTCCATTAATGAAAAATCCTTCTTTTGGACCCTCTGCGTTTAATCTTCAGCTCAATCTCACACATCCCTTTTTTGCTTGAAGTACTGGAGAAGGTTGCAACATTTTAAATTGAAAGGCATATGTAATCCAAAATCGCCCCCCCCCTCCCTTCCCAATACTCCTATGGTGATGCTGTTGGACTTTTCAACTGCATTTGACTGAACTGGCTCAGTCTAAATAAAGTTCCTGCTGCTACATAACATTATGCTACTTGTCATTAGTGGGAGGTCGAATCCTTTACCACTGTTGTCCCAGGGACTGACGTACTATAGACACTGATAACTGAGCACCTGTGGTAAAGCGAGCAGGGGAGGGTTTATTCAGGGTGATGGAGCGGGGGCAGAAACTAATAACAATGAAGCAACACAACAACCCTCAATAAAAAATGCCCACTCAAACGTTTACCTATGGGAAGAAAATGTATTTTAATATGAAAATGACACAATAAAAAAAAGATTAGGTACAAGGACTACAGGGAATCGTGAGACAGGAAAGTCCCCAGCATGGTGGATAGTGTATAGTAGTCTATCTCTGCCTTGTGTGCCTAATTGCAATTATCTGGTGTCCTGTTTTTTTATTTTATTTTGGCACAAACCTCACAGCGTGTGTGCAGGGGCCTGTCTGGTGACCTGGAGGGTGTACCAATCAAGCCCCATCTTTACTTACTGTGGATTACTGTCCCTGTGATGAGTTTACCACATGAAGAGGTGGTGTTTTTTGAATCCATAGTTGTCACTAGGCATGTTTATCAGTGTCACTAGAATGGAAAGCCACTTGTGTAAAGTTCAAACTCCATACTCTAACCCAGATCCTAGCACTAATATCCTATGGTTATGTGGTGCATATTTGTGTTTGTTGCCTACTTGGTGCATGCATGGGGTGCATGAGTAACCCAGATTAATGGAGACCTGTAAGATCTATATTTGATACCCCGAGGCTGGCATTGTGTACAAGGCGGAGTTGAAGTTGTTTTCCTGAGTGGAAATGTATTGCTGGCATGCCTGAGTTTGGAGGAAGGAGATCTATACTTTGAAGAAGAGAAAGAGGAGACGAGGCTCATTAAGAGATTTGATTAGTCTTTTGCCTAGAGGAGCTTCTGATTAGTCCTCCTAGAACATGAACAGTTCTGTGGGTCTTATTTCATATGAATGCATGTCTTTTTGCTAAATGAGCACCTGTAATTCAAATTCCTTCCGATAGGTGGTTGTAATTTGCAGTTGTGCAGACAGCGCAGTGCTCATAGGTGCAGTAATGTGAACAGTAAAATATGAAATATATATATATATATATATATATATATATATATATATATATATATATGGGATATCCCTAATTATATGCATGTACAAAGCCGAGCACAAATCCATTTCTTTGTGTTGGATTGGACCAACCATGGACAATCCCTGAAACGTTGATATTTCAACCCAGACCTGAATTCCAGGCGGTCTTCTTGGGACAGTACAGCTGTGCCAAGATTACTTGCTAATAAGGCCACCATGACGGCTCCTTATAAAGAATTGGCCCATTAGGAGAGAAGAATGGAGCATGAGGAGTGGGAAGTGGAAAACGGGTGAAAGCAGAGAGAATTAAAGAGAACTGGAGGGAAAGGGAGAATAGATGTAGAAAAAGAAAAGCTCATTATGGCTGCGGAGTAGCTACATCTGGGCTAAGTGATTCCACTTCCAACTCTATCCTAGTACCTACCAAGGTTCCAAAAGAGCCTGTGCGAATGTATGTGGAGGGAAGACATATTTTAGAATAGTTAGTGAGCTTCGAGATAGTTTTTAGAGAACAGTTTTGAATGATGTCAGTCAGTCCATTCTGAGCCTCTTGCACACATAAGATAAGCTAATCTTTCGAAGGATGCCTATAGCTTAGCAAATGAATAATGAGCGAATGAAGGGAGCTTGAGCTAAGGCCAGCTGAGTACATTCAGAGGTGTAAAGTCAGCAAAAGTTCACATGGTGTTCTGATGTATGCAAGATATACTGCTTTAGTTGAAAGAGTTGGTGACAGAGATGGCGGCCACTCAATCAGTGCGGCACTCCACTGAGACAGTATCTCTCGGATCTGACAGCAAATGATCAGTGTTAGCTGATATGTGATTATCTAACATGGTTAACAAAGGGCTGGAGCAACATGGTGCATACCAGCCTGCTGATAGGAACTGTAAATAGACTCTTTCCTAACCAGAAAGCAAAGGGAGGGGAATTGCATAAGTTCCAAGGGAGGACACGAGCAGAAAGGGAATTGTGTTCCAAGTCAGGAACAACTCAGGGAGAAGAGAGGACTTGAAGGTTCTTTCAAGCCGAAGGACTTAACTTGTTATATTGTAACAAGGAGTGGCATTACAAGAGAGACTGTCAGGTGCCTCCAAACCCCAGAACTGAGGAGTTTGTTGACCAGCTGAGTGCTGCTAACTATAGAGTAGCTACATCCATGATTGAGAGTTATTTTGACAGTAGATGAAGGCACCTTAGAGGGCCCTGTTGCACTCAACATAGTGGTAATGAACATTTGAGAAATGGTACAGGTTTCCTGAAGCACATCCATCCAAACACAATGGGGTTTGTGTTAGAAACTAATATTAATGGAAGGAAGGTTTCTGAATTGGGATATACACGATGCATCTTAAACCAGAGGAAATTCTCCTTGGTACCAGATTGTCATAATGAAGGTAGAAATCCATGGCAAAACGGCAATGGTTAGTAGGGCTGAAAGAGAAGCAAGGTGTCTGTTGTCTCTTGGGCAATGGCTTGGTTGTCTTGGGTTAGTGCAAGGGCCACAGGCCTACGTGACCTTGGACCACTTCAGATGTGTTGACCACAGCACTGGCTACTTGTCAGTCTCAGGAGGAGATTAGGACCATTACAGATTTGCCTAGACTAGAACAAAGTAGTAAATCTGTTTTAGGAAATCTAACCCTATTACGGATCAGGGTGGATTAGGAGAAAGCACTGGCTGTGGAGTTCATCGCCCTTGCTCCAAACAGGTAGGAGAAAGATACAACTGAAGCAGACCAAGGCCCAGTTATACAAAACTCTCATGCAATGCAGCACAATGCCGATAGTTGCTCGCTGCGTTGCATGAGAGTGAAAGAGAAGGACAGCACAGTGTCTAAAGAGATATGGCACTATCCACCTCTCTACCGAGCGCCAGCACAGAATTATGCTGATGAGTGCCACCCAAAGAGCATTGCGCCATAGTGCAAAGGTGTCTGCATGAATCTATCATAGGTTTTCTAGTGGAAGGGTACCCTTCCAGTACAAAATACTATGCTTAGACTGACTTTACCACTTTTTCTACTTTGTAAGACTGCTGTACAGTGCAGCATACATGCAATGTCGGAAGGTACCCTTCTAGTACAAAATACTATGCACAAATTGACTTTAACACTTTTCCTACTTTGTAAGTGTGCTGTACAGTGCAGCATACATGCAATGTTGGAAAAAAAGGAAATATTAAATCATTTCTCCTGCTTTCAAGTACCGTTAATTTTAGGCGGAAAACCTTGTCTACTATTGTTAGTCGATGGGGTCTTGCATTAAAAACTATGGGTAGTAGCATGAGAACAACTATGCACTACCCATGGAACACCCACAAATTACAGAGTAATGCAAAGCAGCGCATTGGGCTGGTTTACGTAATGATTTCTTACAAACTAATGCAAACAAGTATGTTGTTAAATCTCAAAATAGAGTTTGTTTCAGGTCTTCATTTAAAAAAGTAATGTAAACCCAACTCAAAACCTTTGTAAATATGGGCCAAAGTTTGGAGACTGAGCTGCAGGGCTTGTTAGCTACTACAGGACATAATCAGAAGGATTTGGCCCTCTCCCAATTCCCCGGCTTGAGGCAACTGGAACATCCTGATAGTGGTGGACCATGCCACCAGATTTCTAGAGGCTGTACCTCTAAGGAACACAACTGAAAAGGTGCTAAAGAACTTTTGTGGGTTTGATTTCCAAAGACCAATTTCTGACAGAGGAACCCGTTTCATCTCCTCATATATGAGAGAGATGTGGAAGCAAGCTGGTGTGAACTACCACTTCTCAATGGTGTACCACCCACAAAACAATAGGTTGGTGGAGAGGTTTAATTAGTTCTTTTAGAAGTGAGATGTCTTCTCTTGCCTTGTCTCTTTCTAGCTTAGAGAGATATCCCACAGAATTGTGAGCAGGTTTCAGTCCCTTTGAACTTATGTTTGGGCACCCAGAGCATAACCCATCACACTGATCAGAGAAGGGTGGGAAAAACCTTCTGAGTCACCTCAGAAGGATGAGGTGGACTATATGATTTGGCACACGAAGTTCATTGTGTAAAACATGGGTCAAACAACGAGAAACCTTCATGCTAGCTTAGAGCTGATTAAGGAATGGCATGACCAGAAAGCGACACTAACTGGGTACGGATAAGTGGTGTGGGCCATACCAAGTAGTGGAGGTTTCTCATGTGAACTATGTGGTGCACACAGGTGCCACAAGGGACCATAGAACAGAGTGCCACGTGAACCAACTTGAGCTTTACCTCCAAAGAAATTACAAAGTGAACATCATGTCTATAGTAGAGGAGGTTGAGTAAGACAGTGAGCCTTTTCATGTCTTGCTGCATACTGAGAGGAAGGATACATCTGTGAAAGGATATAGCTTGCCCATGAGTTAACACCTGGGCAACAGAACAAATCTAGAGAGGTTTTGGGATGATTTTCCCATCTTTTATCGCGGACACCTGTCTGTGTTAACGACTTTGATACAAAAGATAATTTGCTTGCCAAAAGGAAGACTTACCATTCACATGTCCAACTGAGTCCAAGAACAAATTAAGGTAGAAGTGGTCAAGATGTTGGACTTGGGAAATATTGAGCAATCATATAGGCCTTGGGTCAGCACACTGAAGTTGGTACCCAAGTAAGGATCCACAGACTACCAGGCCCAAAATGAAGTCACTATGAGTCCCAGAGTCAATAAGCTTGTGGATAGGCTGGGTGCTACATAGTATTACATACCTTTGATCAGACTAGCAGCAATTTGTGTTAGCACCTAGTACCAAGGAGAAAACTGCATTTTTCCGTGTCCAGGGGATTATTGTAGCTTAGGATACTGTCTTTTGGGTTGTAAAATGTACCTGTCACTTACCCAGCGCATGGTGAACCATGTCCTGTTTGTATGACATTGCAGTGTTTGGAAATTCATAGGAGGACAACCTGAGGCACAATGGTGATGGCCAGAATACAGGGGGCAAGGCACTTAACTGTGCAAGGTGGAGCAGTCACCTGTACCCTACCTTGGACATAAATTGTATAACAGGAAGATAGCCTCTTTGGATGACAAGATGTATTCTGTATTGGATTGGGATGTGCCCAAAGGCCTGTTCAAACTTCTCAATGACCATGGAAAGGAGTGCTCTGAAGAGTACTCCGAGGACTACTGAACAAAAAGAGCTGGTGTCTACCTGACAGCCAGCTTCCCATAGGTGAGGGCCATCATCTATTCAAGGTACACCCGTTTCTGCAAGAGCTGATTATCTGTCTTGAAATGCCTAGAAATCAGCTTGTCTGCTGACAGAGGGGAGGAGCCTGCCATCTCTGCAGGAGGTGTGTCTGTCCAAGAGAGCAAGGGCTAGTGTGATCTCGGTATGGTAGGTCTGCATAAGAGGACGATGGTGAAGATGGATCTGCATGCCCTGGTAAGGCCAGGCACTCGTGTGATTCATGGCCGAAATTATAAAGTGGCAGCCTGACATGAAACACTGTACAGCATCGTAAAGATTGAAGCATTAACTCACCTGCTGAGCCCGACTGAGAAAATTGCATTATGACCTGAACTGTTACGCCTGAATTGTGAGTCTGTAGCATGGCCCGAAGCAGCTGCACCATCTCACTGTGTCACAGTGTAAGCCAGGGCTGTGACTGAGACCACAAGATGCCAGAAAATGTGGTCCACCTTTTAACCAGCGAGGCGTAGGCAAGGCCTCCACCTATGCTCCAGCATGGCTGAATCCAAGGCCGGACTGGCTGTACCAGACATGGGGCGTTTCCCCGGGAGGCTGGAAGGGTGGGGGACCACTTTTGTAGCAGTTGTAAAAGCACTGCAGAGGTCCTTGTGTACCCAACAGTTTTCATGCACCAATCAAGTGTCAATATAATTCTGGTGATTAATTAACATGCTGGAGAGAGATTGGAGCCCACCTTTGGGGGTTCAAGGCAACCCCAAAGCCACTGCACCAGCAACACAGGGCTGGTCAGGTGCAGAGGTCAAAGGAGGGTCCAAAACACATAGGCACTTATGAAGAACAGGGGTGCTCCGGTCCTAGTCTGCTTACAGGTAAGTACCTGCGTCCTCAGGGAGTAGACCAGGAGGGTTTTGTAGAGCACTGGGGGAGAGGGACACACAAGCCCACAAAACACACCTTCAGCAGCACAGGGGCGGTCGGGTGCAGTAGGCAAAGTAGGAGTCGGGTTTGCTATAGAAAGCAATGGAGGGACCAGGGGTCACTTAGGCGATGCAGGCAGGGCACAGGGGTGCTTCTCGGGCCAGCGACTGACTTGGATAGGATGAGGGCCGTCTGCTGGTCACTCCTGCACTGGTAGGTGGTTCCTCTCGGTCCAGGGGGCTGCGGGTGCAGTGCTTGGTCCATGCGTCAAGGCCCGTATTTATACTTTTTTTTGCGCCGCATTTGCACCGCTTTTTGACGCAAAACGGCGCAAACCTACAAAATACAATGGCATTTTGCAAGTTTGCGCCGTTTTTGCATCAAAAAACGACGCAAATGCAGCGCCAAAAAAGTATAAATACGGGCCCAGGTTCCTTTGTTACCAGGCAGTCGTGGTCAGGGGAAGCCTCTGGATCCTTTCTGCAGGCATCGCTGTGGGGGTGCAGGGAGGTCGACTCAGGGTGTCCACGTCGTTGGAGTCACCTGGGAGTCCTCTCTGTGGTGTTTGTTGTCCTGGACCCGAGCCGGGGGCGTTGGGTGCAGAGTGTTAAGACTCACGCTTCTGGCAGGAAGTGAGAGTCTCTTTAAAGTTGTTTCAAAGTAGCAAAGTTGTTGCAGTTTCTAAACAGTGCTGCTGTTCTCTGGAGTTTCTTGGTCCTTTCGGTACAGAGCAGTCCTCTGTGTCTTCATAGGTCGCTGGTCCCGCTGGATGCGTCACTGTGCAGGTTCTGTGAGTCTGGAGACAGGCCGGTAGGGCTAGGGCTAAGTCAGTCAGTGCCTCCGTCATCTCTGCTGGGCTTTCAGGTCAGCAGTCCTTCTTTCTTAAGGTTGCAGGAATCTCATTTCCTGGGTTCAGGGTCACCCCTAAATACTAAATTTAGGGGTGTGTATAGGTCTAGGGGCAGTAGCCAATGGCTACTGTCCTTGAGAGTGGCTACACCCTCTTTGTGCCTCCTCTCTGAGGGGAGGGGGGCAATCGCTATTCCTACTGGGAGCTCCCATGGGAGCATCTGTCTTGGTGACAGAGGTGAGCCCTCTGTAGTCCACACAAAACCTTATCTCTTTCTTGCCATCTCTGGTGTGAAGTTTGGGGACCAAGACCACTGGGCTAGCCCAGGGACTGTCAGAGTGCTCAATCACTCCCAACTCCAGCATCTTGTGGACTTCCACCTTGATGCTTTCTTTGACTTGGTCAGACTGTCTGAACATTGTATTCTTGACAGGCATACTGTCTCCTGTGTCCACATCATGGGGACACAGGTGTGTCTGACCAGGGGTCAAGGAAAAGAGCTCAGCAAACTGCTAGATGACCTTCCTGCAGTCAGCTTGCTGTTGGCCAGAGAGGGTGTCTGAATAGACAACTCCATCTACTGAGCCATCTTTAGGGTCAGTGGAGAGGAGATCAGGGAAAGGTTCACTCTCTGCTTCCTGGTCCACATCTGTAACCATTAACATGTTTACATCTGCCCTATCATGATAGAGGTTAAGGCGGTTAACATGGATCACCATCTTGGAGGTACTGCTAGATGCCCAGGTCCACCAGGTAGGTGACCTGACTCTTTTTCTCTAGCACTGGGTAAGGGCCACTCCATTTGACTGAGGTGCCCTGGGAGACACATGCTCTAGAACCCAGACTTTCTGCCCTGGCTGAAACTCAACCATAGCAGCCTTTTGGTCATACCACAACTTCTGGAGTTGTTGGCTGGCCTCAAGGTTTTTACTTGCCTTTTCCATGTACTCTGCCATCCTTGAACGTAGGCCTAGTACATAGTCCACCATATCTTGTTTAGGCTCATGGAGAGGTCTCTTACAGCCTTCTTTTACAAGTGCCAGGATGGCCAAACAGAAGCTCAAAGGGGGGAAAACCTTGCTCCCTTCTGTGGCACCTCTCTGTAGGTGAAAAGCAGGCATGGCAAGAGGACCTCCCATCTCCTTTTGAGCTTCTCAGGGAGCCCCATGATCATGCCCTTCAATGTCTTGTTAAACCTTTCTACAAGACCATTGGTTTGTGGATGGTATGGTGTGGTGAATTTCTAAGTCACCCCACACTCATTCCACATGTGTTTCAGGTAAGCGGACATAAAGCTGGTACCTCTGCCACAAACCACCTCCTTAGGAAATCCCGCTCTAGTAAAAATACCTATGAGTGCTCTAGCTACTGCAGGAGCAGTAGTGGATCTAAGGGGAATTGCCTTGCGATACCTGGTAGCTTGATCTACTACTACCAAGATATATTGGTTCCCTGATGCTGTGGGAGGTTCAAGTGAACCCACTATGTCCACTTCTACTCTCTCAAAGGAGACCCCACCACTGGAAGTGGAATAAGGGGGGCCTTCGGATGGCTACCTGTCTTACCACTGGCTTGACAGGTGACACAAGAGGTGCAAATCTCCTTAACCTTCTGGGACATATTGTGCCAATAGAAATGGCTGACTAATCTCTCCCAAGTCTTGGTTTGTCCCAAATGCCCAGCAAGGAGAATGTCATGGGCCAAGGTTAGAATGAACTCCCTAAACTCCTGAGGCACTACCACTCTCCTAGTGGCACGAGATTTTGGATCTCTTGCCTCAGTGTAAAGGAGCCCATCTTCCCAATAGACCCTGTGGGTTCCACTGACAGTTCCTTTTTCTTTCTCAGCTGCTTGCTGTCTTAGACCTTCAAGAGAGGGACAACTCTTTTGTCCCTTATACAGTTGTTCCCTTGAGGGTCCCCTGGGCCCAAGAGCTCAACCTGATAAGGCTCCAGCTCTATGGACTCAGTTCCCTCAGGGGATAGAACATCTTCATGGGAAGAGAGGTTCTGTTTCTGTTGCTGTGCAGAAGCTGGTTCCCAAGTCTTCTTTCCTTTTCTCTTGGAAGGTTGGGCCCTTGTCTTGACACACACCAGTTCAGGGATACATGGCTGCATGGGTCTTGAGCTCTACATCAGCCCATGCCGAGGACTCCAGATCATTCCCTAGCAGAAATTCTACTGGAACTGCAGAGGAGACTACCACCTGTTTCCGGCTAGTGACCCCTCCCCATTCTAAAGTTACCAGTGCCATGGGATGGACTTTGGTTTGATTGTCAGCATTAGTGACTGGATATGTTTGTCCAGCCAGGTACTGTCCTGGGGAAACCAGTTTTTCTGTCACCATTGTGTCACTGGCACCTGTATCCCTCAGGGCTTCTACTCTAGTCCCATTGATTAAGAGCTGTTGCCTGTATTTTTGCTTGTTAGGCGTCCAGGCAGCAAGTGTGGCTAAATTCACCCCATCATCAGAGACTAATGTAGTTTCAATGTGGACTCTGATTTGCTCTGGGCACACTGTTGATCCCACCTGGAGACTGGCTATTCCAGTACTAACTGGAGAAGTGTTTGTTGTGGGACTTTTCTTTGGACAGGCCTTGTCTCCAGTTTGGTGTCCATGCTGTCTACAGTTTTGAAACCAGGCCTTCTTGGGATCAAATTTTTTACCCTTATACCCATTTGTGGACTGTGAGGAGGCTCGGGCCCACCCTCCTGAGCAGGGTTTTGGGGCCCTGTAGAAGACTCTTTACTTTTGCCCTTGGATGTCTCACCACTCTTCCCCTGGGGAGGCTTTGTGACCCCTTTCTTTTGGTCAACCCCTGTGGAAGTCTTGGTCACCCTAGTCTTGACCCAGTGGTCTGCCCTCTTTCCCAATTCTTGGGGAGAAATTGGACCTAGGTCTACCAGATGTTGATGCAGTTTTTCATTGAAGCAATTACTTAACAAATGTTTTTACATAAACAAGTTATACAGCCCATCATAATCACTTACACCACTGCCAGTTATCCAACCATTTAGTCTTTTGACTGAGAAGTCAACAAAATCAACCCTGGTCTGGCTCAGGGATTTTAAGCCCCCCTGAACCTGTACTCCTCAGTTGAGAATCCAAAGCCCTCAATCAGGGTAGCCTTCATGAGGTCACAAGATTCTGCATGTTTACCAGAGAGTGTGAGGAGTCTATCCCTACACTTTCCAGTGAACATTTCCCACATGAGAGCACCCCAGTGAGATCTGCTTACTTTTCTGGTTGCTAAGCCCTCTCAAAAGCTGTGAACCACTTGGTGATGTCATCACCATCTTCATATTTAGTTACAATCCCTTTTGGGATTTTTAGGATGTCAGTATTCTCTATGACCCTATTTATGTTGCTTCCACCTTTGATGGGACTTAAACTTATCTCTTGTCTTTCCCTTTCTATGGCTAGGAGCTGCTTCTCCAAAGCCAATCTCTTGGCCATTCTGGCTAACAGGATGTTCTCTTCATCGAGGCTCTCCTCAATGCTCACAGGGGCACTGGTCTCCCCTGTGGAAGAACCAGGCTCTCTGACTATGATTTGTGGAGTCAGGGTTCTGGAAACCCTGTTCTCCCTAATTAGGACAGGAGGGGTGAGTTCTTCCTCCTGTACACTTGTTTCCCCATCTGAAGGGGCATCCTCGACATCAGAGGGGTGGTCCCTTGTGAACTCTGCCAAGAGCTCTTGGAGGTTTGCCTTGGTAGGGTTGGATCCAGTCTTTATCTTTTTTATTTTACAGAGCGACCTTAACTCTGACATCCCTAGGGGTGAGGTTTTGTTCCATCACCATCTCATCTGTCTGACTCATTATGACTCTAAAAGTTGGATTTACTTTTTAAGAATCTAAAAACTACTTCTAGAACTTAAATCCAAACGTTTACAAACTTTTAAACTGCAAAAGAAATGCTAACATTGACTTACACAAGGCCCTTGCAGGACTTTTAAAAATTTAGAAAAATTGGCAAAAATTCAAAAATCAATTTCTAATGACAATTTTTGGAATTTTAGTTGTGTGATCGGGTAGTGGCTGAGTAGTCCAGCAAATGCTAAGTCTTAGACCCCACCATTGATCCATCAATGTAGGAAGTTATCTCTGTATATAGTATCTCAAAGTGAGAGATAGTGTGCACAGAGTCCAAGGGTTCCCCTTAGAGGTTGATAGTGGCAAAATTAGAGAATACTAATGCTCTATTTTGTGGTAATGTGGTCGAGCAGTAGGCTTATCAGAGGGTAGTGTGAAGCATTTGTTGTACACACATAGGCAATAAATGAGGAACACATACTTAAAGACTTAACTCCAGGCCAATAGGTTTTATATAGAAAAAATATCTTTTATTAATTTATTTTAGAACCAAAAGATTGAAGATTTGAGGTAAGTACATAAAATGCAAGGTACTTCACACAGGTAAGTCTAGAACTTTGATTTAAAACAGTAGTACACACAGTTTTGGTTAAAATGGCAATAAGCTATTTTAAAAGTGGACACTGCAAAAATCAACAGTTCCTGGGGGAGGTTAGTTTGGTTAGGTTTCTCAGGTAAGTAAAGCACTTACACAGTCAGTCTCCTGGGCATAGGCAGCCCTCCGTTGGGGGTTAAAGGCAACCCCAAAGCCACCGGACCAGCAACACAGGGCCGGTCAGTTGCAGAGGTCAAAGGAGGGCCCAAAACACATAGGTGCCTATGAAGAACAGGGGTGCTCCGGTTCCAGTCTGCTGGCAGGTAAGTACCTGCATCCTCGGGGAGCAGACCAGGGGGGTTTTGTAGAGCACTGGGGTGGCGGGGGATACATAAGCCCACAAAACACACCCTCAGCGGAACAGGGGCGGCAGGGTGCAGTAGGCAATGTAGGCGTATGGTTTGCTATAGAAAGCAATGGAGGGACCCGGGGGTCACTTAGGCGATGCAAGCAGGGCACAGGGGGGTTCTCGGGCCAGCCACCAACTGGGCTAGGATGAGGGCCGCCTGCTGGTCACTCCTGTACTGGTAGGTGGTTCCTCTCGGTCCTGAGGGCTGCGGGTGCAGTGCTTGGTCAAAGCATCAGGTTCCTTTATTACCAGGCAGTCGCAGTGAGAGGGAGCCTCCGGATCCTCTCCGCAGGTGTTGATGTGGGGTTGCAGGGGGGTCAATTCAGGGTGTCCACGTCATTGGAGTCGCCTTGGAGTCCTCTCTGCGGTGTTTGTTGTCCTGGACTCAAGCCGGGGGTGTAAGATGCAGAGTGTGAAGACTCACACTTCTGGCGGGAAGTGAGAGTCTCTTAAAAGTTGTTTCAAAGTTGCAAGTTTGTTGCAGTTTCTTAACAGTGCAGCTGTTCTCAGGAGTTTCTTGGTCCTTCAGGTGCAGGGCAGTCCTCTGAGGTTGCTGGTCCCGCTGGATGCGTTGCTGTGCAGGTTCTTTGAGTCTGGAGACAGGCCGGTAGGGCTGGGGCCAAGTCAGTTGGTGTCTCTGTCGTCTCTGCGGGGCTTTCAGGTCAGCGGTCCTTCTTTCTTCAGGTTGCAGGAATCTCATTTCCTGGGTTCAGGGTCACCCCTAAATACTAAATTTAGGGGTGTGTTTAGGTCTGGGGGGCAGTAGCCAATGGCTACTGTCCTTGAGGGTGGCTACACCTACTTTGTACCTCCTCCCTGGTGGGAGGGGACACATCCCTATTCCTATTGGGGGAATCCTCCAAACTCAAGATGGAGGATTTCTAAAGGCAGGACTCACCTCAGCTCAGGGGACCTAAGGGGCTGTCCTGACTGGTAGGTGACTCCTCCCTGTTTTTCTCATTATCTCCTCCGGACTTGCAACCAAAAGTGGGGGCTGTGTCCGGAGGGGCGGGCATCTCACTAGCCTTTGAGGCTCACTGCCAGGTGTTAGAGTTCCTGCAGGAGGATGTGAGAGGCACCTCCACCCAGTGCAGCCTTTGTTCCTGGCCTCAGAGTGACAAAGGCATTCACTCCATGTGGCCAGAAACTCGTCTGGTTGTGGCAGGCTGGCAGAAACTGGTCAGCCTAGCACTAGGAGTCGGACTGGTATTCAGGGGGCATCTCTAAGATGCCCTGTGGGTGTATTTTACAATAAACTCCGCACTGGCATCACTGTGCTGAGACGTTTGATACCAAACTTCCCAGATTTCAGTGTAGCCATTATGGAACTGTGGAGTTCATATTTGACAGACTTCCAGACCATATACTCTTTATGGCTACCCAGCACTTCAAATGTCTAAGGTTTTGCTTAGACACTGTAGGAGCCTAGTGCTCATGCAACTATGCCCTCACCTGTGGTATAGTGCACCCTTCCTTAGGGCTGTAAGGCCTGCTAGAGGGATGACTTACCTATGCCACAGGCAGTGGGTTGTGGGCATGGCACTCTGAGGGGAGTGCCATGTCGACTTAGTCTTTTTCTCCCCACCAGCACACACAAGCTGTGAAGCAGTGTGCATGTTTTGAGTAAGGGGTCCCCAGGGTGGCATAATACATGCTGCAGCACTTAGAGACCTTCCCTGGCCACAGGGCCCTTGGTACCAGGGGTACAATTTACAAGGGACTTACCGGAGTGCCAGGGTTGTGCCAATTGTAGAGACAAAGGTACAGTTTAGGGAAAGAACACTGGTGCTGGGGCCTGGTTAGTAGGGTCACAGCACACTTTCAACCATAATTGGCATCAACAAAAGGCAAAAAGTTAGGGGGTAACCAATTGGCGGTCACCGCCAACAGACAGGCGGAGGACAATGTACCACCCACAGAATTACAACCTACAAATCCGCCACCTTTTCCGGGGCGGATTCACAGCGAACAAAAACACGGCGGAAACAGGACTTCGAAGGGAAAACACTCACCTCTACACACCCCACGAGGAACCAGGACGCCATGGAACCAGAGCTCGACATTTTTCCAGCCTTTATCTTCTTGCTCCTCTACCAGGTGCACAAACGCCAGTGGCGAAGACCATGGTGAGTACTGCACCTACGACACAGGGGAGGGAAGAGGGAAAAAACTGACACACACACGCAACACGCTCACCCCCACCCTCACCCATGACAACACACACACTAATACAGCATGCTACATTACAGTTACACCTCCAACCCCCTCAGAAGAATGCAAAGACAAAAGGAAATGAGGTGAACGATTGTAATATATTAAAATTCAGTATTCAAAAAATATACATACACTATTTACAAATATATACACCAATAATAGTAGTCCAAGGTATTCCGCCATTAAAGTCCGTGGACCACTGGGCCCAAAATGCATGGGCGAGGGCCACACAAGATACCCGAACAAGACGGAGAGAACACTGCAGGGGCATCAGATAGAAATAAAACAGGCACCTCAGGGGGAAGAGAAAGGGTCGGCACCTCAGCTGGTTGAGTGCACGACGCCAAATCCACGAGGGGGCCTCATGCCCACTGTTCATTCCTGGGGAGCGCAAAGCCACAATCTCTCAAGTATCTACAGTGGGTGGTTTGCCCACTGCTATATCCTGGGGAGTGCAAAGCCACAGTCTCTCAAGTCTCTACAGTGGGTGGTTTGCCCACTGCTTAATCCTGGGGAGTGCATAGCCACAGTCTCTCAAGTGGATAACAGTCTCCACTGGTTCTGGAGGGGGCCTTGTGCCCAGAGTGCTTCATCCTGCCAAGGACAGAGGTAGTGGATGTCTTTCCCCACTGGTTCTGGTGGGGGCTTTATGCCCAGAGTGCTTCATCCTGCCAAGGATAGAGGTAGTGGATGTAACTCTCCACTGGTTC
The DNA here is from genome assembly GCF_031143425.1 of Pleurodeles waltl. Taxonomy (NCBI): domain Eukaryota; kingdom Metazoa; phylum Chordata; class Amphibia; order Caudata; family Salamandridae; genus Pleurodeles; species Pleurodeles waltl. The sequence continues at coordinate 361,535,003 of NC_090440.1, forward strand.
TGGAGGGGCCCTTGTGCCCAGAGTGCTTCATCCTGCCAAGGACAGAGGTAGTGGATGTCTTTCTCCACTGGTTCTGGAGGGTGCCTTGTGCCCTGAGTGCTTCATCCTGCTTGTGGCGGCCTCAGTAGCATTAGAGCTATTGGCGCTCATGTGTCTTTGGCAGCGGTGCTTGTTGCAGCGGTGTCCTTGGCAGCGGTGCTTGTGGCGGCGGTGTCCTTGGCAGCGGTTCAGCTGCTGGCAGTCCTGTCTTTGGCAGTGGTTCAGCTGCTGGCGGTCCTGTCTTTGGCAGCGGTTCAGCTGCTGGCAGTCCTGTCTTGGGCAGCAGTTCAGCTGCTGGCGGTCCTGTCTTGGGCAGCGGGGCTGCTGCTGGCGGTCCTGTCTGGGGCAGTGGGGCTGCTGGCGGTAGGCTCCTTGGCAGCGGGGCTGCTGGCGGTCCTGTCTGGTGCAGCGGGGCTGCTGCTGGCGGTCGGCTCCTAGGCAGCGAGGCTGCTGGCGGTCCTGTCTTGGGCAGCGGGGCTGCTGCTGGCGGTCCTGTCTTGGGCAGTGGGGCTGTTGCTGGCGGTTCTGTCTTGGCCAGCAGGACTGCTGCTGGTGGTCAGCTCCTTGGCAGCGGGGCTGCTGCCGGTCCTGTCTGGGGCAGTGGGGCTGCTGCTGGCGGTCGGCTCCTTGGCAGCGGGGCTGGTGGTGGTCCTGTCTTGGGCAGCGGGGCTGCTGCTGGCGGTCCTGTCTGGGGCAGTGGGGCTGATGGCGGTCTTCCCAGACTTGCCGGTTTTCTTGTGCCCCTTCCCCACCTTGGAAGGTGTCGCAGCTGACTCCACACTCCCACCTGTACCCCTGGGAGCGGCTTTGGTGGCTTGGTGTCTTCCCCCTCTCCCGCCGGGCACTGGCCAACTTTTGATGGTTGACAGGTGGGGGACTGTCCATGCTGTGGCTCCTTGCCACACTGGCTGCCCTGCTGCCTGGTGCACTCCATAATCCGGTGACTACTGGCACCACTGGTCCCGCCGATGTTGTGGCTGAGGTGCTAGGTTGGGACCTGGAGAGTCGGGCCCTAGGAGACTGACGGGGTGGGGGAGGTGAGGGAAAGAGGTCAAGGGTGGCCAGGAAATGTTTCTTAGGAACACTGGGACGGGTAGATGGAGGGGGTTTGGGAGTGGAGGAAGAGGTAGTGGTTGAAGGAGGTGTACGTTTGCTGACTTTGGGTGAAGGTGCATGGGTTGGAGGCTGTTGTGAGGTGGATGGCTGTTGGGTGGGTGTGTGGCTGCGTTTGTGTACCTTGGGAGGTGGGCTCACAGACACACTGGGAGAGGACACAGGGGATGTGTGAATGGTAGTGGGGGTGGTGACTGCACATGAGCGGGGTGTGGTGGTGGGTGTGCTGGTGATGGAGGTAGTGGCTGAAGATGTAGTACATGCAGGTGTGAGTGGAGACGAGACTGGGAGGGATGAGGGAGATGAGGAGGAGGGGGACACAGTGGAGGCAGTGGATGTTGGTATGTCTTCATGTGTGTGATGCTTGCGTGAGTGCCTGTGGGATGTGTGGTGCTTATGTTTGCCAGGGCTTCCTTTGTGTGTTGAGGTGTGTGCATGCTGGTCTGATGGTGTGCTTGGGATAGGTTGAAGTACAGGGGTGTGGGTCTGGGTGGAGGAAGTTGGAGGGGGGAGGCTAGAGACAGGGACAATGGCTGCCATCACTGCTGAGGCCAGAGTCTGAAAAGCTCACTGAAGGGCTGCCTGACCAGAATGAATGCCCTCCAGGAATGCATTGGTTTGTTGCAACTGCCTCTCTACACCCTGGATGGCATTCAAAATGGTAGACTGCCCAACAGTGAAGGATCTGAGGAGGTCAATGGCATCCTCACTGAGGGCAGCAGGGGTGACAGGGGCAGGGCCTGAGGTGCTTGGGGCGAAGGTGATGCCCACCCTCCTGGGTGAACGGGCACGGGGCAAAGGCTGAGGGGCTGCTGGGAGGGCGGTGCTGGAAGGGGCGGTGGCGGCTGTACCTGTAGATGCGGGGGGCACAGATGGTCCCACCACCGCAAGGGAGCTCCCATCAGAGGACGAGTCCGTATCACTGGTGTCAGCTCCTGTCCCTGCAGTGGAGCTCCCCTCGCCCTCCGTTCCCCTGGTGAAATCGGAGTCCGTAGTCTCGCCCTCCAGGGCCATGTGGGATGCAGCTCCCTCCTGCTCTGGTGCCACTGCTCCTCCGCCTGATGATGATACAAGTACAGGGAGACCACCAAAAGGGGGGGAGGGGGCGGGGAGACAGAAGAAAGACATGTTGAGTGCATGCATTACCGCTACCGTTGGCGGACACGACAGACACAGAAGCCCCCTGCACTATGCCGTGCACTTGGGGTCCACTATTCAATCCCTGGGACATGGCCCACAAGGCTATGGCCAATATCTGCACACATGGATATCACAGGAGCATGACTAGGTGTAGTTGGCACTGTACCCAGGTGGGGTGGGGTGGGGTGCCAAAGGGTCTGCCTGAAAAAGGGGACTTAACTAGCACACTCGCCCTGGCCTAGGGGAACCCACAGCCCCCCTCCCCCACCCAGACACCTCCACTGCGCGCTGAATCAGCAGAATGAGAGTGTACTCACCCCCTTGTTGCTGCTGTGATGCCCGTAAGCGCCCATCCAACTCCAGAACTGCCACCGCCAGGATCCTGAACATCAGGGGGGTCATGGTGCGACGGGCACCCCTCCCACGTTGGGAGGCCATCCCCAGCTGGGCCTCCGCCGTCTTCTTGCTCCAGCGGCGAATGTCCTCCCATCTTTTCTGGCAGTGGGTGCTCCGGCTGTGGTAGACCCTGAGGGTCCGGACGTCCTTGGTGATGGCACGCCACACATCCTTCTTCTGGTGGGCGCTGACCTACAGGAATTGTACAGGGGGGAAAGAAAGTTATTACCAACTGCACCGTCACAGTCATTGGCCCGCATCCCTACCCTTGCCATGTGGCACATGCACTCACCGTCGTTTCATGCATGCCTCATTCTCCCCCCACCTATCTTTCATCCACCCCACTCCACACAGGCATTGCCCATACAGCATGCTCACAGTGTACTTACCTGTTTGTCTGGAGGACCGTAGAGTAACATGTAGTGGGGGAGGACCCCATCCACGAGTTTCTCCAACTCCTCCGTGGTGAAGGCAGGGGCCCTTTCCCCAGACCCACAAGCCATTGTCTCTTCCAGACTGAGGTCACAGCAGCACTTGCAGTGTAGGTCCTCTCCTGTCGAAGATCAGGTATCGAGTGATTGAACAGATAGAAAATGGCGGTCACGTCCGCGGCGGTGCATACTGTCACCGCTGGCGTACATCGTCATTGGCTCCTGGGACCCATAGGGTCCAATGTTAACCAATGCAGAATTGCGCCGCGGTCTTTGACCGCCTACCGCGACGGTGTACAACGCCAGCGCAGTTACCTCATATCCCATTGTCCCACTTTACAGGTCAGACAGCCGCCATTTCAGGGGCCCACATGGCTTTATTTTTAACTGCGTCACACATACCTAGGCCTTGGCTCAACACTCATACAGGCAAATTTCAGGTTAGGAATAGTTTTCTGAGTAAGCTGTGTTTACGTACCTCTGAGTTGGTTGACTCTGTGCTCGCTGTTGTCCTCCATAGGCACCGTCCGTTGGGACATGTGAGGAGATGGCGGCATCCTCCGGTGTACAGACCGCTGGTGGACCTGTCGACAATGGAGGAAAGACATGTAATCATCACCTACAGGCTTGATCGTGCCACAATCCTGGAACTGTGTGCCCAGTTGGAGCCAGACCTGATGTCAGCTTTCCGCCATCCCACAGGGATCCCCACCTCAAGTGCAGGTGCTGTCAGTACTCCATTTCCTTGCAAGTGGGTCATTTCAAACAACAGTGGCCATAGCATCAGGGATGTCCCAGCCTATGTTTTCCAACGTGTTGTCCAGAGTGTTGTCTTCCCTGCTGAAACACATGCGGAGCTACATCGTTTTCCCTCAGGTGGAGTATTTGCCAACAGTGAAAGGTGACTTCTATGCCCTGGGATATATCCCCAACATCATAGGTGCCATTGATGGGACATATGTGGCCTTGGTACCCCCCGCAGGAGTGAACAGGTGTACAGAACCCAGAAGAGTTACCATTCGATGAATGTGCAGATGGTGTGTTTGGCAGACCAGTACATCTCCCATGTTAATGCCAAATTCCCTGGCTCAGTGCATGACGCTTACATCCTGCGGAATAGCAGCATCCCTTATGTGATGGGGCAACTACAGAGGCACCGTGTGTGGCTACTACGTGAGCACCTGGAACCAAATCAGTGGGAATAACTGCCTGGGTCTGGGGATATCCCTAAGAGTTTGTGTGTGTCTAACAGTTGTCCCTCGCCATTTGCAGGTGACTCTGGTTACCCCAACCTGTCATGGGTACTGACCCCAGTGAGGAATCCCAGGACAAGGGCAGAGGAACGCTACAATGAGGCCCATGGGCGAACTAGGAGTATTATAGAGCGGACCTTCGGCCTCCTGAAGGCCAGGTTCCGGTGCCTCCATATGACAGGTGGTTCCCTATTCTACTCACCAAAGAAGGTGTGCCAGATCATCGTGGCCTGCTGTATGCTTCACAACTTGGCTTTGCAACGACAGGTGCCTTTTCTGCAGGAGGATGGTCCAGATGGAGGTGTTGTGGCAGCTGTGGAGCCTGTGGACAGTGAAGACGAGGAAGCAGAAGAAGAGGACATCAACAAAAGGAACTCTGTGATCCTGCAATACTTCCAGTGAGACACAGGTAAGAAGACAAACCTGCCTACTACATGTACTTGAACACTACTACCTCTCTACTGTCTGTCCTTTTCACCCAGTGTATGGTCACTGAGTTTTCACTTTCTCTTACGATTTCACAGATGTGGGTCCCACTGTGTGACATCTGCTTTGTTTCCTCATGGACTAGAGCTGTGTGACATAGGTATGTTGACATTACATTTGAAACAGCATTTTGTCACTGTAATTGCTAATACACTAATTCGAAATCACAGACAGACTCCAGATTGTTTTGTGCTTTAAGGGTGTTTATTTAAGGGCTCAATATTGGAGGGGGTTGTAATATGGTGAGGGGTGTTGGTGCAGGAATGTCCATGGCAGAGTCCAAGCTATTTGACTCACAGGTGCATTGTCCAAAGGGGCATAGGAAGAGGAGCTGGGGCAGTTGAAGGATGGACAGGGTGACAAAGTGGGACAAAAGGATGACAATCAGGGTGGTCTCATTTCTTGGCTGGGGTCTTGGCATCGTTCTCTGTCTTTGTCCTGGATCTCAGGGACCGTTTGCAGGGTGGTTCTCCATCTGCAGGGGGTGGGGTGCTGGTGTCGTGGTCCTGTGGCGGTGCCTCCTGTCCACTAGCACCGGCGGAGGTGGTGGGCGGTTCATCGTCCAGGCTAGTGTCACGGGCCCCTTGTTGTGCCACAGTGTCCCTACTGGTATTGAGGACTTCCTTCAGCACCCCTACGATGGTGCCCAGGATGGAATTGATGGATCTGAGTTCCTTCCTGAATCCCAAATACTGTTCCTCCTGCAGCCGCTGGGTCTCCTGAAACTTGAGTACAAGGAAAAGGAAAATGAGCTACAACCAATATTCAATACTATCCGAAGTAATATATAAAACAGAAAAACAATAAAATAAACTCAAAAATTATATTTATTACATATGTATGTACATGCAAAACAAGCAACGATATCTAAATTGTACAAATATACAAATATTGCACAGGGAAGTAAACAAATACCAATCCAAATAATCTATAAATACATACACATATAAAAACATTTATTGACAAAAACAAAGTGCCACACAAGGCAAGACAGTGAAAATAATAAAACCATAACAATTGACAAATATATACCTATACATTTCATAAATGCATTTAAATACAATTGAATATGTACAAATTCTCTTTTTGGAGCCGTAATAATGCTCACAGTGATATTATCCTATTATTCCAATCATAGTTATGTCTCAATCTTATTTAATAACTCAGAAGAACAGAAAATGTTGGCACCATGAATTCATAAAACATCCATCCAAACAGAAGTAGGCACCAAGCCTACGCGCGTTTCGGCGGTGACCTTCTAATTTATGAGGCCGCCTTCATCAAGGCAGTTCCTTTTCAGTGCTTAACAATATAGAATGCCGCAGATTTTATCAATTCTATTGTCCTTCCCTTTGATATACATCCAGGCGCAGATGTAAATGAGTTCCCAAGACACGATGAGAGAAGAACTCAACTTTCTAGTTCCAACGTTGATTCACAAAAGACTCCTTAGTCTGTTGTTGGCATCCCCTTCTTCCGCTCTGGCACACCCATTCACAATAAGTATACATCTTGTTTGGGATAGATGAAAGAGGTATTCAGAGACGTTTAGGAACTTTAAAGAATGAAAAGCTACATCTGCCTTTTGCTTTTCACCTTAGAATCCAAAATATTGAGTATCCAGAAGTCTGGAATTCTGCAGCCACAGGAATTACATTTGGTAATGTCAATGAAAAAAACTTGTGACACTGACTGGAGCCTGCAGAAAGCAGTGCACACCACACCGGAGGTCGTAATCTTTATGTCAACGGGGCACGACTCAGTACATCTCTATCCTGGCTGCAGTGTTGATAAAAATAAAAAAAACAAGCGAGATCGCGCTGTGAAAATATGGAAAAAGTAGTCCACAAAGCTCCTGAAACTTGGCCAGTACCGTTGCCATCGTCTCCTGGGAATGATGGTAGGCTCCCATGATGTTGGAGAGGGCCTCATGGAGAGTGGGTTCCCTGGGCCTGTCCTCCCCCTGTCGCACAGCAGACCTCCCAGTTCCCCTGTTTCCCTGGGCCTCTGTCCCTTGAACGGTGTGCCCACTGCCCCCAGGTCCCTGTTGTTGTTGGGGTGGTGGGTTAGCCTGGTTTCCCCGTAGTGGTGGACACACTGCTGATTGACGTGTCCTGGGGACAGAGGTATGGGACCGCTGGGTGGGTGCTGTGCTGGTGTTTGCAGAGGGGAGAAACTCTGTAGTGGCCTGTGACTGTGTGAGGGGAACCGACTGTCCCGAGGTCCCAGATGGGCCGGGCTGGTCGTCTAGATCCAGTTGGACAGAGCAGCTGTCATCACTGTAGGCCTCTTCTGTTGGTGGTGTGGACATGTCTGGACCCTCCTGTCTGGTGACGTTGGGTAGGGGTCCTTCAGGGGTGTAAAAGCATGATTATTGCATCTGTGTGTGCCATGGTGTGCAATGGGTGGGTGACCGTGTACCCCAGTGCTTGCATTCCTGTGTGGGACCTTGTGTGATGATGGTTTGGGGGGGTGTGGGTATGTGCAGTGGCCATGCATTGGTGATGGGTGTCCATGCTTTGTTGTTGCATGCAGGGCTTGGTGGTGGGATGGGTGGTTTGTGATATTGGGACATGTGTGAGGAGTAGGAGTGATGGGGGTGAGGGCGAGGGTGGGGGTATGTGATAGCATGCAGGTAGGGTGGGGGATGAAGTAGTGAAAGATTTGACTTACCAGAGTCCACTCCTCCAGCTACTCCTGCGAGGCCCTCAGGATGCAGAATAGCCAAGACTTGCTCCCCTCCCATGTTGTTAGTTGTGGGGGAGGAGGTGGGGGTCCACCGCCAGTCCTCTGAACCGCAAGGTGGTGTCTGGATACCACGGAACACACCTTCTCCCGTAGGTCGTTCCACCTCTTCCTGATGTCATCCCTATTGTGTTGTCCCACTGCGTTGACCCTGTCCACTATTCTTCGCCATAGCTCCATCTTCCTAGCTATGGAGGTGTGCTGCACCTGTGATCCGAATAGCTGTGGCTCTACCCGGATGATTTCCTCCACCATGACCCTGAGCTCCTCCTCAGAGAACCTGGGGTGTATTTGCAGTGCCATGGGGTGGTGTGGGTGATGTGTGGGGTGGTGTGTGTTGTGATGTGTGGGGTGATATTTAGTGGTGTGTTGTGTGAGGTGCATGGATGTTGAGTGAGTGATGGTGTTGAATGCCTGTGGATGCTTGTTTGTAGATTGTGGTGTCTCTCTCTAGCCTTCTTTCGGAATTGTTTGTCGTAGGGGGTTTGTGGGCAATGTGGGTGTGTGTTTTATATTGTATTGGGTGTGTGGGAGTGGTGTGTGTATGTGTATCAGGTGTGTGTATTTCGAATTGTCCAATGTGGATGTGTTTTGTAAATGTGTGTGTATTTTGAGTGCGGTGGTGTGTACCGCCAGTGGAATACCGTGGCTGAAAGACCGCCGCGTGGATTCATGGCTCATGATAGTGTGGGCGTATTTCTGTTGCTGTGATGGTGGAGGTTTTGTTATCGCCAGTTTTTCACTGACCTTTGGTGTGGCGGACTTGTGTGGGTGTCTCAATTTTGGTGGATTCCGAGCAGTGGGTCATAATGACCGTGGCGGAATTCCGCTGCCGCAGTGGTGTGTTGGCGGTCTTCTGCACGGCGGTAAGCGGCTTTTACCGCCAATGTTGTAATGACCCCCATAGTCTCTAGCACAGTGAGCTAAGAACTGCCATCAAAGAGCTGCATGCAAACTGCATAGTACAGGTTAGAAAGTTATGTTTTTTTCCACAGCCTTTGATTATCCTAATTTTGCTAAAAAGGGTTTGTTTGAGTAGAAATAAATTGTTATTAGTAAAGTCAACCCTAACCACAGTGTTACTTTCTGAATCCTGAGTCTATGCTTTCCCAGGTCAATCACTCTTACAAAAAACGCAGACCAATATGGAAGACAGGAATCCTACATCTTGTAGTGCCCTTTGTTTTATGTAACATTTTCTATACACTGATTTACACACGTATGACTCATTGTCTCTGATTATGTGTGTGATGTGAAGTGCTCCAACATCCTACACTGGTATGAGGGGCACTATACAACAAGTTAAATTCATGTAAAAGATGGGCTATGGAGGGATAAGCCCCACTGAAGAGCTCCAATAAAGATTGCCATATCCTGGCGCACTGTAAGGTCAACATTTACTATGCTTTAAAAACGAATACAATTGAGAATAGAATGAAATATCTTTTGTAGAAAGCACTGTTTTTTAAAAGTTTTATTTATTGGTATTTCAAATAATACATATCAATATTCACGTAGCTATAACGTTACACAGATATACCACTCACTTTACCGTACCATCCTTAAGTGGCTGGATTATGCATTATAATACCACTAACTCAAAGTAACCTTTATTACAATCCTATATTCAATCGTGGCAATCCGTAGTGAAGTGTCTAAGGTGCCTTGAATTCTCAATGGCATGTTTGTGAGGCAGAGAGTCAGTTTCCACTGATTGCATCTCTGTGAGCCTGTATAAAAGCCCTCCCTTAGAGCTTAAACCAAAAAAGAAAACAAAAGAGAAATAACTGAATAACCAAGTAACCAATCAACTTTCCCAGGCATTGTAGACACAACTGTATGATGTGTAGTTGCAATTGTCAGATCACAGTGCAGTGTGCATCCCTATGGGCCCCTCCACCCATCATTGTCCAGGCAGGACTCTATCAAGGGGTGGGTGGAGGGGGAGAGAACGAGGGAGCCCGCACAGGGGGGGTAGGGAGTCATCAGGGAGGGCGAGGCAGCATGTGCACATGTCCGCAAGAGGGAACCGAGGGTTAGTGCTCACCCTGCCCCTAGCCCATGTTGGGCAAAGACCCATTAGAGTTATCATCTGTGGACACACCTAGAGTTTCACAGGTGTCTGCCACCTCTGCCCACATGGGGGCCATCAGTCTGCGCCTTGGTCCTCTAATTTCGGCTCTCTCTGTAGCACCCTTTCCCCTGGCCCTCGTCCAGTGTGTGACGCCCGCTACCCATGTATCCAGCCTGGGCCCATATTTATTTTTCCAGGCCATCGCCACTCTACTGCGTTGTCGTAGTTTTGACTCTTGCTGCAGGCGAGACTGCTGGTTAAAGGATGACAGTACTTTTGCTTGTAGTCGACTATGCCTATCTTACAACAAGTCCAAACTGTTGTCCCAACCTTACCGACTCACTAGCAGCACCTCACCAGAAACACAATAGTAAAAGGTGATTTGTGGCAGCCTTTACGCATGGACTCAAGAATAAGACATCTCAGGGAGTGTTGTGGTTAAACGGAAATTACCCCTTTCTCACAGATATATCATGTCTCATACAAACACAGGTAATGACAAAGATGCAGTAACGTTTCAATAGTTTTTATTTAACATAACTGCAATTTGCGGTAAGTTGCATGGGCTGCAATGATTAGGATAATGAATAATGCAAGAAACAGAATTGTGAAGATGAGAGTCATTATTACAAAGACCCCCACTATCTTGCAATGCGTAAGAAAGACATACAAGATGTAATATGCCCTAATACCCTAATGTGAGAAGCCTAACTTCCTACCTAAAGGAGAGCTGGGTTTGTTAAACCTAATCTGCCAATGCCATGTCCATGAGAGGAGCCCCCAACCCTTGTTTCTTTGGAATGAGGTCTCTATCTCAGACTCCGCAGGGACACGAAGACAGGGTCAGCGTCAAGACGACGTGCAGCATCAATATCAGCGATGGTGGCGATTCCCTCTGGTCAGAATCCCTCTGATTGTCTGTCTAAAGTGCGATGTATTTATACAGATCTACAAGGACCCCTGAAGTAGGTGGGTTCCAAAACAATAGATAACAGATATGCTTGGGACGGCAATTAATATAAACAATTCCTCTAAAGTATACTGTAGAGAGGGAAAATCCCTAAGTGTGAACATCTACTGTTTGTTTGTCTTTGTTGCTTGATTTTGACGCCTTAGCGCAGTGACACTGATAATGCAAAGCATAACAAGTGGCCTAACTATAAACAAGGCAGCCATCTTATAAGACTTAAGTAATTAAATGGGCTAAGACAGAACAACCTAAGTAGGTTAAAAGTCACTAGGTGACGGGGGCATGAGTCTGCAAGCCAGAGGCTAAGCTAACTCCTGTTATCCCATTAAAATGAACTAGGATTGACTACAGCGTGCTAACACCAATGCCAGGTCAGGAACCTGTTCCCCACCTAAGGCCTATCAAAAAGACCCAGCAAGCATACAGCCGGCTCATTATCCAGTTGCCTGTCAAATACATTGTTGAGCCATGCAAGGACTCCCCCCAGCTAGTGTCTTAGGTTAGATATTCCCAAGTCATATGACAAAGGTCAGTGTCTATCAACTGGCATCGAGGGAATGCCTCCATCATCACTCCATATATCTGATTACTTCTATGTGGAGTGATGTAGGTCCTATGGACGTAGTTGTACTGTATATACTTCAGGTGTGTATTTCGTGAAACCTTGTGTGCGTATGCTAGAGTCCTAGCCCTTTCGGCATCTGACATACTTAATCCTATATTTGTTTCCCACTTGAGTCGCAGTCTTCCCAGTGACCGTTCAATCATTCCATTCAATGCCCTGTAAATGGGATTCCCCCTCCAACAACCAGCATAGTCTGGAGGACTGCAGCCGTGGGGGGCTCCTCACTACTGCCACCCCACAAATCCTTCAGTGCTCGTGTAATGGCCTTGTATGTTAAGAATTGGCCAGAAGGTAAACCTGTTTGCTCCTTTAAACCACTAAAAGGTACCAGCATCCCTCCTTGGTAACAGTTGCCCATGGTCTTCATCCCCACCTCTGCCCAGGATTTTAGTTGTCCAGGGGTAAAGGTGGAACAGGGTTCGCAACACTGTAATTTAATAAGAGGCAGGGCCGGGGCACAGGGGTTAGTCGTGCCTGTTCTCCTAAGGGATCTACGCCAAGCAGCCAAGGCTGTGGACACCAATATGTTTGGTCTGAGGGGTATCTGCCTCCCAAGAAGTGGGCGGACCAGGAATACCTCCCTCCTCAGGCAGTCTCTCCGTCCAGGGTGATCGCTGATAAGTCCAACCCATTTAGCCATCGTGCTAGCCACTGAAGTTGAGCCCCCAGGTGGTACAGCTCATAGTCGGGGGCTCTGAGTTCCCCCTCCGTGGGAGGCAGGAGGAGGGTCCCCAGTGCCACCCAATGATACCCCTCACCCCATACCAACTCTCGGAGTGCGTCCAGGGTTCGTTCGAAACCATGACACCGGAATGAGCAACAGCAGATTAGTAAAATAGTAAAGGAGTCTGGAGAGCATCACCATCTTGGAAAGTGTGACCATGGTCATGGTGGGGAGCCTTAAATGCCAGAAAGCCACAGCAGCCTTCAATGCACGGTATACTCCACCCAAATTGCCCTCTCTAAGGTCTCTCAAATCATGGTAGATCTGAATTCCCAGATATCGAAACGTTCAGGGTGCCCAGAGTACATCCACGCGGCAAGAAAGTGGACGTGACATACAAGTTACTTACCTTCGGTGAAAAAATATCTGGTAGAGACATATTCTAGTTGCAGATTCCTTACCTTTGAATTTCCCCAGGCGTCAGACTGGATCCGGAGATTTTTCTTCGAGCAGTACCTCTGTGCGCCATCAGGTGGCGTCGGTCGACTCCGTGGGCGTCGTTGGCAGCGTGCTCGGCGTGATGATATTGCAGTCATATATAGGCGCCTCCCCGGCACGCTGACGTCAGTTACTTTTCACAACTTTCCACACCAGTAGCGCGGAGCCATGAAGAACACAGAGTGGTGCGCCAAAACTAGGGCCCTTAAGGGGAAGTTCCTGTCCCTAGAAATCAGTTCGCAGTGCGGGAAGGATGGGCGGGTCAGTAAGGAATCTGCAACTAGAATGTCTCAACCAGATACTTCGTTACCAAAGATAAGTAACTTGTACATCTGATAGAGACTTCTAATTGCAGATTCTTTACCTTTGAATAGATACCCGAGCAATACCATCCCCAGTGGTGGGCTGTGAACCAAGATCACACCAAAAAGTCCTTCAGGACCGAACTGCAAAAGTAGTGTCTTCGGAATGTCTAGGCAGTAGTGTTTGGTAAAAGTGTGCAGAGATGCCCATGTTGCTGTCTGACAAATATCCAGGACTGGAACGCCCCATTCTAGCGCTGTGGTAGCAGCAGTAGCTCTGGTGGAGTGAGTTTGCAAACCTTCAGGGTGTTGCTTTTTAGCCAGAGCGTATCACATTTTGATGCATAAGAGTACCCATTGCAAAATGGTCCTCTTCTGCACCGCCTTCCCCTTCTTTGCACCCACATATCCCACGAAGAGTTGATTGTCTACCCGGAAGTCTTTGGTACGATCAAGATAGAACACCAATGCTCTTTTTGGGTCTAGACGGTGGAGTCTCTCCTCTTCATGAAGGGGGTGTGGGGGTGCATAAAAGGTAGGTAAGGTGATGGACTGTCCGACACGGAACGATGTCACTACCATAGGTAGAAAAGAAGCCCTTGTGCGAATCACCACTTTGTCAGGGTGTATGGCAAGAAAAGGTGGCTTAGATGACAGAGCCTGGAGTTCCCTAACTCTGAGGGCAGAAGTAATAGCAACTAAAAATACTTTATAGTTAAGAACCTTAGAGGACGGTTGTGAAGCGGTTCAAACAGGGTACACATAAGGTATGTTAAGATCAGCTTGAGATCCCATTGGGGCATGATGAATGAGATAGGAAGAAAGAGATGTGTGGGTCCTTTTAGAAACCTCCCAACTATGGGAGATTTAAATAAGGAAGGCTGATCTGGTAACCTCAAGAAACCAGAGGTAGAGCGATATCCCTTAAGAGTGCCCAAGGTGGAACCCTGCAGGGCAAGGGAAAGAATAAAGAGAAGAACTTGAGAAAGAATAGCAGATAAAGGATCGACAGAATTGTCGATGCACCATGCCACAAATTTCTTCCAACATCAGGCGTATACAGTTTTGGTTGAGGGACGCCTGGCTGCCACGATAGTGTCACAGACTTCAGGTGGCAAGTCAAAAGACGTCAACTGTCACCGCTCAATCTCCATGCATGAAGCCTCAGAGTTGACAGGTTCGGGTGGAGGACCCTCCCTTGCTGCTGCGGCAGAACATCCTCCAGAAGGGGCAGGCTGATCAGAGGAACTATGGGCATGATCAAAAGCTCGGGATACCAGACTCTTTGTGCCCAGTCCGGGGCCACCAGTATTACTTGGGCCCGGTTTTGCCTGATCTTCTTCAGAACTCTGGCCAGAAGTGGTATAGGCGGAAAGGCGTACATGAGGCCTGAATTCCACTCGCAACTAAAAGCGCCTTAGAATTCCCAATGTGCAAAACAGCGGACATTGAGCGTTCTTTACGGAGGCGAACAAGTCTTACCAAGGTTCTCCCCACTGCAGGAAGCGACCTTGCGCCACCTCCGGATGGAGACGCCATTCGTGGTCGACCATGCATCGTCGGCTGAATTAGTCTGCTCTGGCATTCAAGGAGCCTGCCAGGTGCTGAACCACCAGGGAAATGCGAAGGACCTCTTAAAGGGTCCACGACCCCACTCCGACTTGTTTGTTGCAATACCACATGGCGGTGGTATTGTCTGTGAACATCTGCACTCCTTTTACCTTGAGGGAGGGAAAAAATGCTTTCAATGCTAGTCGAATCGCTCAGAGTTCCAGATGATTGATATGGACCCCGGTTTCCGCCAGAGAACCGATGCCTCTGATCTCTGCCTCTCCCATGTGGCCACCCCATCCCAGGAGTGACGCATCTGTCACGACCGTAAGATATGGTTGGGGAAAGGAGAGGGATCTGCCCTTGACCCAATCCTGATTTGTTAACCACCACTGCAGGTCTTTTACTGTCCCTACCGAGATCTGGACCTTGGCGGAGAGATTCCCCTGATGCTGCGCCCACTGGAACTTCAGGTCCTACTGCAGAGCCCGCATATGCCATCTGACATTTTGAACTAGCAGGATGCAGGAGGCCAGGAGGCCCAGCAGCCTCAGAGTCATTCTCACCGAAATCCAGGACAGTGGCTGAAACATCGGTATCATAGCCCGAATATCCTTGACTCGCTTTTCAGGAGGATATGCCCGAAACTGCACTGAATCCAGAACAGCTCAGAGGAAAGGGAGCGTCTGAGAAGGAGTCAGGTGTGACCTGGGCACATTGATAATGAACCCAGCGAATGCAAAAGGTTTGCCGTAGTCTGGAGGTGGGAGACGACTGTCTGGGGCGAGTTCGCCTTCAACAGCCAATCGTCGAGGTAGGGGAAGACTGGGACCCCTAACCTGCAGAGATGACCTGCCACCACTACCATCACTTTCGTGAACACTCGCAGGGCACTGGTAAAGCCAAAGGGGAGCCCGATAAACTGAAAGTGGTTGTGACCTACCGCGAATTGTAGGTAACGTCTGTGGGCAGGCAAGACGGGGATGTGGAAGTATGCCTCTTGCAAGTCCAACGCTACCATGCAGTCTCCTTGATTTAGGGCAGATAGGACCTGAGCCAATGTCAACATTTTGAACTTCTCCTTCTTGAGGAACAGTTTGAGGGACTGGAGATCTAATAGAGGACGAAGACCCTTGTTTTTTTTCGGCACCAGAAAGTAGTGGGAATAGCAACCACAACCTACTTCTAGCAACGGAACCCTCTCTATAGCTCCTTTGGCCAAAAGGGCTTGGACTTTCTCGCAGAGAAGCGCCATTTGATCCTCCGATATCTGATTGTCTGAAGATGGTATGGCCGGAGATGTCTCAAATGGGAGGGAGTAGCCCCTTCGGACAATTTGGAGGACCCACCTGTCCAAGGTAATGGATTGCCATTGGGGTAGATGATGGAGTATCCTGCCACCCACTGGCTCCTGATGTACCTGCGGACTAGGAAGGCTTGGAGGCTGCAGAGGGGGTGGGGGTGGACTGGGTGACCCGGAGGGCGTGGGATCTCGCATCCGCACAGGAGCTTTACAGCACGGGTCAGTGGCCAGATGGGAAAGAACGAGGTTGGGTGCCCCTTCCCTAGCCACGAAAGGTGGACTGCTGGGGTCTAGGTGCAGGCACGAGGCCAAGGGACCGGGCTGTGGCTCAGGCGCCGAGTCCGCCTTGTCTCCGAAGAGACGTGTGCCATCAAAGTGCATGTCCATCAAGGGTTGCTGGACATCCCCTGAAAAGCCAGATGTTCTCAGCCACGCGTGGCGTCTCCATGCCACCATCGATGCAATCGATCTGCCTAGAGAGTAGTAGTAGTAAAGTCCACAACGAATCATGAACTTAGCTGAGTCCCTCCCATCTATTACGGCTTGGGACAGGACAGTCCGGGCCTCCTCCGGAACTGCAGGCAGCACTTGCGCGACCATATCCCAGAGAGTATTGGAATAGCGGCCCAAAAGGCATCTGGTGTTCACAGACCTCAGCGCTAGACTGTTGGAAGAAAACAACTTCTTCCCCAAATTATCCAGTCCTTTTGATTCCCTATCCGGGGGTGCGGCAAGGAATACGCCAGATGAAGAAGCCTGGATGGCAAGGCTCTCAGGCATGGGGTGTTGGGTGAGGAATTTCGGGTCTGACGGTGCAGGCCAATGGCGGCAGGCAATCGTCCTAGTCACAGGAGCCCCTGCGCTGTGTCTGGACCAAGTACCCAAAAGGACATCTCTCAGTGCTTCATTATAGGGTAGAAGGGGCTCGGAAGAGGAAGACCTCAGCTGAAGTACGTTGGTTAGAATGTTAGGCCTAACCGGCACAGAAGGTAGCTTGAGGTCCAGGACCTCAGCTGCCTTTCTCACCACCATAGAATAAGAAGCACCCTCCTGCGTAGCCACGCCAGGTGGAGAGAGCATAGCAGTGTCAGGGGAGGTGTCTAGACCTCACCCAAATCCTGCACCAAGTCCATTTGGGGGTCAAGCTGGTATTCTAAAGGATCCAGCATCCTCTCCATACTCTCCAAGTATCCATACCCACAAGAATAAGGGTCTGGATCAACCCTGGGCCCAGGTGAGCCCATAGAGAACACAATCAGCATCATTCCGGCTCTGGGTCGTCGGGTATGAGGATGGGATTGATGTTGATTGTGGGCCCAACCGACGTCGGGAGCGTCGGTGTCTGACCCAACGCCGGGGAAGGTCTCTGTGGCACGACTGGCGTCAAGACGGATCCGCAATTCATCCGGAGGGGCCCTCCAGAGCCGTGGCCCAAGCCGACGGCTTTGAAACCGAGGGAGCCCCAACCGACTCACCTGTGCCCAAAGGTGCCGTAGGTGGGTCGCATTGCCGAAAAATTCGCCGTATGGCCCGTAAAATTACTTACGTTGGGCAGG
Source organism: Pleurodeles waltl (assembly GCF_031143425.1). Classification (NCBI taxonomy): domain Eukaryota; kingdom Metazoa; phylum Chordata; class Amphibia; order Caudata; family Salamandridae; genus Pleurodeles; species Pleurodeles waltl. Next base: position 361,552,149 of record NC_090440.1, read on the forward strand.
GGTGGCTCCGGGTTCCGGGAAGTCAGATAGGCGCGGAGCTGACCCAGAGGAAGGCTCCATGGACGGAGGCCTAGAGCATCGATGCTCTTCCCTCTTCGTATCCTCCGATTGACGGGTGAAGTCGAAGAACGCTTGTCTTTCTTCAACTTCTTTTTGTGACCCAAATGTCCTGATGACTTGGAGGACAAGGAGTCATGGTGACTTCGTGGCCGGTCTCGAGACCTTAAATGACCGCGGAGTCGAGTGTCAGGCCGCCATGAGCTTTAGGGACCGCTCCCTCAAAGCTTTCAGGTTCATGGCCCGACACTCTGAGCACGACTTTGGGTCGGGATCGTGTTCCAGGCACCAGAGACATACGAGGTGCGGATCCATCACCGACATAGTTCGGTGGCAGAAGTTGCGGGGCTTGAATCCGGTCTTGCAGGACATCCCTCGACGCATCCACAAACTAGTCAAACATTTTGACACAAGTGTCGACATAGTCAAAAGATGACTGAAGTAGCTCTCTCCGGATCTGCGCATAGGCTGGTGTGGAAAGAAAAGAACTGACATCAGTGCGCCGGTGTGGCACCTATATACGACTGGGACGTCAGCACAGGGAGCACAATGCCAAAGACCCCCACTCGAAGAAAAATCTCCGGATCCAGTCTGACGCCTGGGGAGATTCAAAGGTAAGGAATCTGCACCTAAAGTCTATTAGATACCCCTTCAATCATCAGGAACGCACGCATCTTCCATCTGTTGAGCCGTAGGCCCAAGTGTCCACCGAAGTCCTGCAGCATCTGGAGTATCTGGGCAGCACAGCATTCCCATTTCATAGATAGATAAGGAGGTCGTCTGCATAAAGGGAGATGTGTGGGACCCCTTCACTAAGTACGCCATACTCCTGGCAAGTGGCCTTGAAATTCTCTGCTAGTCGTTCTATAGCTATGGCGAATAGTAAGGGTGAACGTGGGCAACCCTGTCTGGTCCCCCTGTAGGAATCATAGCTCCTAGAGATCGTGCGTCCGGTCTTGGCTCTTGCTATGGGATGGGTAAAACCGATCTCAGGATACTTGAATCCTGTCCAGTGAGGACCTGGCTTGGCAGTTCGGGCTGGACTGTTCCCATAGGGAGCAAGGTTAAGACTGATCTGCATGTGGCTGGGTCCGAACTGGGATGACGTAGCAAGCAAAATAACGATGGATTAAACCCAGATCTGTGACCGGGAGTGAGTGCTTGAAAAGTTTCAACACTCCGTCCATTTTATTTTGTAATGTTGCCTTGTAGAGTAAATTAACCCATCTCCCCATATAGGCCCCAGGCCCATTCGTAGCATCACAGCCTCAAGGTATTCCCACCGTAGTGTCAAAGGCCTTTTCTAGGTCCACCAGGTACAGGTCGCCATACAGTAGTGTGTAGAGCCACCGTAGATTGTGTGATGTATTAAGTGCAAGAATGAACCCATTCTGGTCGTCATGAAGGAGGGTCCACATATGTGGGAGCAATCTATTAGCAAGTTCTTTACTGAGCACCTTACAGTCGGTGTTAAGCATTGAGAGTGGGCGAAAGTAGCCGACTGTCGCCACTTCGTGTTTCCTCTTAGGGAGGGGTATCATCAAGGCTTCCCTGGTGGAAGGCAGCAATTCTCCCTTCTCATAGGCTTCCATGTACATCTCCACGGGTCTTGGTGACACGGCTACCACAAATCTTTGATATAAGTCTGGTGGGAGGCCATCCGCCCCTGGGGTTTTCCCCTCACGCCAGGGCTTTGATAGCCACCTGCACCTCCTAAGCATCCACCGGCCCACAAAGATGCTCACCATCTGGTGTAGTAAGTGTTCTCAGGTGCAGGTCCTTCAGATAATTGTGGAGTGAGCCCACATCTGCTGGTGGCGGTGAGCTATAAAGGGCCATGCAGTAAAATCTAAACTCATAATTAATGTGTGTCAGAGAGTACAGTGGAATCCTGTCCCTAGATGTCAGGTGTGTGCTTGGCGTCCCCCTGCCATCCAGCCCAATCAACCTTCCCTCTTCTTCTTGTATCTTGCTCGTGTATGCTTTATAATCATGGCACCGAAGGTGCTCTAGTACAACACTGTAGGCTTCTTGCATTTCTAAGAGCTGTCAGGGAGCCTTTGGTTCAACCCCCAGCTCCAATTCCTCCCTAAGCAGGGTTGTCTCTATGCTGAGAAGGTCAGTTTCCAGCTCCCTCCGAATCCCCACCGTTTCTCCCAGGCAATGGCCCCTGACTACCACTTTCAATGCCTCCCACTCCACCCTCCTGCTACAGGATGTCCCTGAATTCAGTGTAAGTTATTCCGTCAGCTTGACTGCTAGGGCATTCCGGAAGACCTTGTTGGCCATAGCTTTAGGATACAGTCGCCACATCAGGATCGGTGGGGATTTCTCCAATGTCTGCATCGTTAGTATTAGAGGGCTGTGGTCGGACAGTGTGTGGCCCAAGTTCTCCGAATGCACAAAAGCACTGCTGAGGCAAGCAGAGCAGATCATATAATCAATCCTAGTGTGCACTTGGTAGATGGGGGGGTATTGAGTCTGCACCACACCAATTGCACATATGGGCATCATCAATAACAATACAATTCCAACCTCAACTCCCCATCCCCAGGGCAGTTCAGCAACAGCCGACTGCCCAAACCTGTGAAGTCAATCTGTGGCAATCTATCATCTTCACCCTGCTGGAACAGTCCAAGGGGTGAGGTTGCTGCGGGACATCAGGAGACCATCGATTTTCTATGGTGTACAGACCAGCTCAGGCCCGTGTTTGAGTTGCTGTTCCCGATCTAAGATTTCTTTGCAGCGTTGAGAGGTGGCATCCACTGAAGAATGTCCTGTGCTGTTTGGGGTATCACAAGTGGGAGGTGTTCTAGCACACTGGTGACTGACTCAAGGTCGGATGTGTCCTCCGTCACACGAGCATCAGTGAGGTCATTTTTGTCATTATCAGATGTGAGTGACTCAGTCAAAGATGCCGCAGCCTGGATTGCCGCTTGCTTGCAGTTGTGTTGGCCTCATCCCCCTCTCGTTGCGAGGCTGGTCCTTGGAGCGGTGACTCTTTCTTGGGCATCTCAGCGTGGTGGGCTCATTCGTTCCTATGCCATCATTCCCGCTTTAGTACATTTCAAGCCAGGCCCATGCCTTTTCAGGGCTCAGACAGAAATGGATGCAGCCTTCCCACATTATCTTTAGTTTTGAGGGAAATAACAAGGCATAACAGAGTCCTTCTGTTCTTAAGGACCTCATCACCTCCATGTAGGATTCCTGTTTAGTCTGCACTGCTGCAGTGTAGTCAGACAACAGGTTGACTCTGCTATTCTCCACCTCAAAGGGGCCAGCCTCATGCACTCTCTGTAATAATAGGTCCAGGTCCTTGTAGTGCAGGAGCTTGGCTACTTCTGGTCGGGGGGGGGGTAGAAATGGGGTCTTCCTGGCGCAGAGGGTCTGGCCGGGACTGTGCGTTCTTTCCAATGTGAAGAATGTCATTAATTGTTGCTTGCCCATAAGTGATTTCATCCAGGGCTCCAGGTAGGCCACCATGACTGCGCCCTCGACCCCCTCCGGGAAACCTATAATATGCTCTAGCTGCTGTAATCTATCTGTGAGGTGGCAGAGTTGGGTCTGATGCGCATGGTGCGATGTTCCCAGATCGTTCAGCTCTTCCTCAGTGCCTTTCATCCTATCAGACAATTTACAGTGGTCAGTTCTCAGGAGACGTAGCTCGGCAGACACCTTCCTGATCTCTTGCCAGAGGGTGTTCTTAAAGAGTCCTCAACCGCCTCCACTATCTTTTGCAAGGTGTTGTGCATTTGGGGAGGTGGAGCTGGCAGTTGCGGCGTAGGTGCTCCGGCATGTTACCTGTTCTCTGGGCTAACCACCCACGATCCCTGAGGTTTAGGGTATTGTTTCCCCCATTAGAATCTCTCTCCTGGGCCTAATTGTTCGCAGTCAGTATGCTCGAGAACAAACCGGGTGGGGACCTCTTGCCACCAATGTTAGTCTCCCCCCCACCGCTGGGGACTCCTGATATCCCAACAGGCTACTCAGTCCCACCAAGACTCAGAGCCGCTGAGGCTCCGGGTCTCTGCCCATGTGTTCTCATGCTCGTCTCCAGCCGTCCGGTCTTCCTCACCTCCTCGCTCTCTCTCAGCCCGTAGTCAGTTGGGTAGCCCACTCTTGTCAGGCGGTCTTCCACGCTCTCGGTCCCAATGGTGCCATTCGTGCCAGCACTTGCCGAGCCAGCATTGCCTCACCTCTAACCTCCTGGTATCACCCAGGAGCGCTTCAGTGGGCTAGGGCTCCCCCAGTCTTCAACCCTCTTTTCAAAAGGGTGTCCACTGCCAGCATCTTCACCCTTGGTGTCGCCGTGGCTTCTCTGCCTGTATCTGGTAAGCGCGCTTGCCAGTGTCTTTTTTCACCTCCCGGATGGTGGCGCTGCACTCACCACTGCTGGAACCCCTTTCTTCAAGGCTGCTCCTCCTAGGCCTCACTAGACGTGCACTGCAGGGCCCACGCTACTCAACTCTCCTCACCGTTCGGCCACTCCTTGCCCCTCCACCAATGTCCCTCATAGGCCAGGCACTTTCCCATTCGTTTGGGGAGCCAGGCGTGAAGGCACTGACACCACAGTCACGACTCTCACATACTTCAGTCACTCGCAGCCTTTCAGAGCCTCCGTGTGACCGCCATCTTGGGCTGCACTGCTGCAGCTGCCTGCAGTTTACTCCTTCTCTGGTCGGCTCAAACCCCCTCCACCCGACAACACCCCCACCGTGTTGAGGCATCGGGAACGGCACTGGAAACTTCAGGATCTGTTAAGGGCCTGTCCAGAACTGCTCGTTTACGCTGCCAACATCTTAGGTAGCTAGCTACGCCCCCTTGTAGAAATCACTGTTTTTGCCATTTTTTCCAAAATGCACCCTATTAGGCTGGTCTGAGAATTTGCTGGGGATGCTTTGGGATCCCAGTTTGGCCCTGCCAGCACCAATCAAAATGTGAACAGCCTGAATGGAGCTCCAGAGAGCACCCACCAGAGCAGCCATGAAGAAGTTCCAGCACTTTCTTGAGCAGCTGACTCCAACCACACCGCCCAACATGACTGCAGATGTCGAGAGGAATTTTAGGCTCACACTTAAACTAGGACAAGGATGAGCATGCACTAGAGGGACCAGACAACCACTAGAAGTGCTGGCCCCTTTTACAGACTTATGACTCAAATGATAATCAAAGTACTGCATTAATAGACTGTGTGTCAACATAAGACTACAGGAATATACAGGTCCTAAACCTAATCACAATGGCACCACACCCTAAATGACAGCTGCTTGGACTATATGGGGGTAGGAACCAGGGTCAGTAGCAGGAAAGGCATCAGCCTACTCTGGAACCAGGACACCTAATTGCATCATGTGCATATTCCTATGTGTAGTGTTCAGTTGTAGTGTGCATTAAAGTTTTCTCCTTGAAACTCAAGCAATGGATTGGACGATCATTTATTGTACTGATGTTTGTTTGCTGAATGATGCCACCTCGTACTTGTGACTGCTCGCCATTGCTATCACTAAGAGTCAAGTACTGAAAGGGTTGTACATAGACCTGTTTGCAGCGCCATATTAAGACAGACCTTGGGACATAAAAAGCAAATAACATAAATCCTCATGATTGAGGACCAATAGCCACTGCTTGCACCAAGGTCTCCATGGGGTCTGACAGGCTCTAACTATGGTGCAACAGGAAAGAAATGTAAGACGATATCCAGAGGGAAATTAACAGATGAACGCTCATAGTGTAGGATGCAAGCAGATTACTGGCCTGACCCATAAATCAGGCAATTGAGCATGTACCCAGTTAGCTAACAGTCTTGGAATCTAAAAAAAAAAGATATCTGGAGTACCCCATGGTTCCTGACAAATATCAGTACCTGAAGATTTATCTGTGTGTTGCAGTAGAACTTAAGTTCCAAAGTCCTCTCTGTTGTTGTCCCCTCTGTTGTTGTTCAGTATGTCCACCTTGTCTCTTCCTAGATAGACACAGGTGGCGATGTTGTTGATGTTGCAACAGTGGTGGGGAAGTAATATTCTCCAGTACAGATCAGGTCCAAAAACCCACCACCAAAACTAAGGCAAAGAGTCCACCCACCAGCCCACTGGCAACAGCACAAGAGATTGAAGGGGGACAAGGTGAAGAAAAGCTGGTTCCAGGAACCCACGCTCAGAGGTCTCCATAAACAAATCGGGAGTCAAAGGTAACAGGGAGTACTTTTCAGCACCAAACCAGTACAGGGTTCAGAGTTCAATGAGGGTGGCGGTGACAAATTCTTTTCAGCACCACAGGTACAATTGGTCTATGGTTGACCATGGGAATGTGGGGTCAAATGATCTTGGCACAACTCCTCTCAGATTCCCTGCATGCAGTACGACCCAGCTACAGGTTTGAATCCTGCGCCATCTTATCAGTGACCATATGCAAATCATCACTCTGATCATTCCCAGGCCATGCAAAGGTCTTACAACATTCAAGGTCAGTGGGGGGGCAACTGCAGGCATTTACTACTGTGGTGGAGCACTTCGGTAGCTCCAACAATGTAGATGAGGTTAAGTCAGTATGTGCAAAATTAAATCTACTTCTTCCTGGCAGCTCTTCTGTCAGGTGACTAGGGCCCGTATTTATACTCCGTTTGCGCCGAATTAGCGTAGTTTTTTTCGACGCAAATTCGGCGCAAAACTAACGCCATATTTATACTTTGGCGTTAGACGCGTCTAGCGCCAAAGTATGGGCAAATAGCGTCATTTTTTTGCGTGAACGCCTTCCTTGCGTTAATGAGATGCAAGGAAGGCGTTCCCGTCTAAAAAAATGACGGCGACGCAAATGCGTCGTATTTATACTCCCGGGCAAAAATCACGCCCGGGAGGTGGTGGGTCAAAAAACCCCGCATTTGCGCCACTATTTAACGCCTGGGTCAGGGTAGGCGTTAAGGGGCCTGTGTGCTCAAAATGAGCCCACAGGTGCCCTCCCCTGCCCCCAGGGACCCCCCCTGCCACCCCTGCCCACCCCAGGAGGACACCCAAGGATGGAGGGACCCACCCCAGGGACATTCAGGTAAGTTCAGGTAAGTATAATTTTTTATATTTTTTAAATTTTTTGGGGTGGCATAGGGGGGCCTTATTTGTGCCCCCCTACATGCCACTATGCCCAATGACCATGCCCAGGGGACATAAGTCCCCTGGGCATGGCCATTGGGCAAGGGGGCATGACTCCTGTCTTTACTAAGACAGGAGTCATTTAAATGGCGTCTGGGCGTCGAAAATAATGGCGCAAATCGGGTTGAGGCGATTTTTTTGCCTCAACCTGACTTGCCCCATTTTAAGACGCCCTAACGCCATTTTCCCCCTACGCCGGCGCTGCCTGGTGTACGTGGTTTTTTTCCACGCACACCAGACAGCGCCGGTCTGCTAGCGCCGGCTAACGCCATTCCATAAATACGGCGCCCGCATGGCGCTTCAGAATGGCGTTAGACGCCGCTAAATTTTTTGACGCTAAACTGCGTTAGCGCAGTTTAGCGTCAAAAAGTATAAATATGGGCCTAGGTTTCTGCTCTAGGTGGACTTCCTTCTTGGATGTTTGTTGGATGGGTGTTGTCTGCAACCTTCTCTCAGCAAGTCAGGTAGACTCTTTTCCAAGGACGACTCACAGATCTTCTCCAGCAAGTAGTTGCATTCTTCTTCAGGTGATGTCCCATCACCTGTGTGAGGATGGCTGTTCAGAATCCGTCTTCCTGCTACCAGGAGCGACCTATTACAAGTCTTAATCTTAGCATTTTTTTTTGGACTTCCTGTTAAGTTCAATGCATGCCTTCGATTTCACGCACCTGGTCACAGTGCATGACAAACTGTGAAGAAAGACATTTTATCTAGACTGAGGTAAACTAGTGGGCCACACACAAGTCAAATACCATTGTATCTACACAGTAAATTGAGTCAGTAAATTAAAATTATACTCGTAAAATTCAATCCAGTAGTTTTGTGACTTTGCTTTGTTTATTGTTCCTTATTTATGTTGTGCAAAAAGTTGTATCCTACACGTTTTACATTGATCACATAGATTTCAAGTAGCGTATGCATTTTGAGCGTAACTCCACAGAAGATCTCCTGATTCAAGTACTGTGGGTACTTTTCATGAATGCCCCAGTCATTCGGAGGATTGAAGTAACGTGGATTTAATGGTTAATACGCCATTCTCTCTGAACGGACATCAATAGAGTGCGATATTACATAGCTCAAGCCGCCACATTGTAGTTATGGTTCAGCAACACTTTCCAATGAAAAGCCATTTTTTGATTTGCCCAATATTATATCCATTTAAATTTCAAGGGAGGGTCTTGCCTAGGGAAAACTGAGGAAGGGGTTAGGTAGGAGAGAAAACACAAATATTCTGTAGCTTTCCATCACTGGAGGGAGGCAAGTACTAGCAATTGTAGCAATATTTCATAGTACAATTATATGTGGTACATCTGGGACCTGTCTCCTCCTTTACATAAAGAGGTGGCAGCCACAGTTATCATAAGCATTCAATTTCCATCAAATAACTCTTAATACCATACATTATTAGTGTGACATACCATTCCTTATAGAAAAAAGGCATTGCTGATCTCCAGGAGGCATCTGGATATGTCCCGGAACCCTGAAATAACCAGCTCTGCAGACTCTGTCAGAGCACAAATAGGTGTCCATAGTGTTCAGAGGTTCATGCAATTGCAGGAGGAAAAGTGATATCAGAAATTCGTAGCATGTTGTGCAATGTTCTCTCATGAATCTCCCAGAGTGAAAATCTAGTAGCACTCTCTGCCACTGTAGACTCCCACCTCCCCCCACTATGGCCCACAAACGCTTGTCTGGAAACGTAGTATGAAAAGCTTTCTATAAGTGCATGTAATTGACAAGTCCCTACCAACATTCCAAAACACCATACTTTTGCCAAGCTATCACATACTGAAAAAGCCATATCCTTGAAACCTGGACTCCAGAACTGCTTCAACCTCATATCCCCATAAGCCATCCACTGATACTAGAAGAGGGGGAGTGATAGAGGCAGACTCTGGTTGTTTACCTTGAGGCACATGGACCACTGTATATAGTCTTCATTTAAGTGATAGGTCAAGCGCAAGAAACAAGCTCCCACCAAATGATTAACTGTGAAGAGATCCACAAATGGAGGGTAGGTAAAGGTAGGGTGTGATCTAGAAATACAGAGATGTGAAGTAGAGGCCTGTCATATAGGCCTGACAAACAACTGTTTATAATCTACTTTGGCCTCAACCAAAGGTGAAACAGCAGACTGGAACGTAACTTCTGTAATAAAGATGTGACAAAGGTAACTACAGTTGGAGACATCGTAGATGGGCATTAACCTAGACGATAACCATATGTATAATAATTTTTTTTTTTTTATTACTAAAAGGGGAGAAACCCAAGGCACTATGAAGTGAGCTATTATACTGTACTTCAGTTACTGTTCTAGCAATTAGTCCATCGGTTTGTGGATGATGACTCGTGGACTTGTGACTAACAGTCCCCCAAAGCTTGTAATAAAGTATTCCAGAATTTATCTATAAATTGGAACACCCTATTCATCTACCAAGTATTCTCAGTAGGTTGCTTAAAAAATGTAAGGCTAAGGGTTGTGGCAAGGAAGTCAAGATGGCAGATGCCTAACTGTTTCTCCCGTCTTCCCCATTATCCGGCATCATTCTTTGTAGGAAAGTACCATCTTGCCTGGCATGCTACCCCCATATTTCACTGTATGTATGTTGTTTTAGCCCTTGTGTCACTGGGATCCTGCCAGGCAGGACCCCAGTGCTCATAATATGTGCCCTGTATGTGTTCCCTGTGTGGTGCCTAACTGTATCACTGAGGCTTTGCTAACCAGAACCTCAGAGTTTATGCTATCTCTGTTTTCTAAATTTGTCACTGCAGGCTAGTGACTAAATTTACCAATTCTCATTTGCACACTGGTACACCCATATAATTCCCTTGTATATGGTACTGAGCTACCCAGGGTATTGGGGTTCCAGGAGATCCCTATGGCTGCAGCATTTCTTTTGCCACCCATAGGGAGCTCAGACAATTCTTACACAGGCCTGCCACTGCAGCCTGGGTGAAATAACGTCCACGTTATTTCACAGCCATTTTACACTGCACATAAGTAACTTATAAGTCACCTATATGTCTAACCTTCACCTGGTGACGGTTGGGTGCCATGTTACTTAGTGTGTGGGCACCCTGGCACTAGCCAAGGTGCCCCCACATCGTTCAGGGCAAATTCCCCGGACTTTGTGAGTGCGGGGACACCATTACACGCGTGCACTATACATAGGTCACTACCTATGTATAGCGTCACAATGGTAACTCCGAACATGGCCATGTAACATGTCTAAGATCATGGAATTGTCACCCCAATACCATCCAGGTATTGGGGGTGACAATTCCATGATCCCCCGGGTCTCTAGCACAGAACCCGGGTACTGCCAACTACCTTTCCGGGGTTTCCACTGCAGCTGCTGCCAACCCCTCAGACAGGATTCTGCCATCCTGGGGTCCAGGCAGCCCTGGCCCACCTAGGCAGAACAAAGGATTTCCTCTGAAAGAGGGTGTTACACCCTCTCCCTTTGGAAATAGGGGTGAAGGGCTGGGAAGGAGTAGCCTCTGGAAATGCTTTGATGGGCACAGATGGTGCCCATCTCTGCATAAGCCAGTCTACATGGGTTCAGGGATCCCCCAGCCCTGCTCTGGCACGAAACTGGACAAAGGAAAGGGGAGTGACCACTCCCCTGACCAGTACCTCCCAGGGGAGGTGCCCAGAGCTCCTCCAGTGTATCCCAGACCTCTGCCATCTTGGAAACAGAGGTGTCTGTGGCACACTGGACTGCTCTGAGTGGCCAGTGCCAGCAGGTGACGTCAGAGACCCCCTCTGATAGGCTCTTACCTTTCTTGGTAGCCAAACCTCCTTTCTTGGTAGCCAAACCTCCTTTTCTGGCTATTTAGGGTCTCTGCTTTGGGGAATTCTTCAGATAACGAATGCAAGAGCTCATCAGAGTTCCTCTGCATCTCCCTCTTCGACTTCTACCAAGGATCGACCGCTGACTGCTCCAGCACGCCTGCAAAACTGCAACAAAGTAGCAAGACGACTACCAGCAACATTGTAGCACCTCATCCTACCGGCTTTCTCGACGGTTTCCTCGTGGTGCATGGTCTGGGGGTTACCTGCCTTCATCCTGCACCAGAAGCCAAGAAGAAATCTCCCGTGGGTCGACGGAATCTTCCACCTGCTAATGCAGGCACCAAACGACTGCATCACTGGTCCTCTGGGTCCCCTCTCATCCTGACAAGCGTGGTCCCTGGAACACAGGAACTCTATCCAAGTGACTCCCACAGTCCAGTGATCCTTCAGTCCAAGTATGGTGGAGGTAAGTCCTTGCCTCCCCACGCTAGACTGCAAACCTGGGTACTGCGCGATTTGCAGCTGCTCCGGCTTCTGTGCACTGTTCCAGGATTTCCATTGTGCACAGTCTAGCCTGGGTCCCCAGCAGTCCGTCCTGCAGTGCTGCAGTGCTCAACCCACTGAGTTGGCCTCCAACATCGTGGGACCCCCTTTTGTAACTCTGCATGGACTCCGGTTCACAAATCTTCCAAGTGCCTGTTCAGGTACTTCTGCGGGTACTGCCTGCTTCAGTGAGGGCTCTCTGAGTTGCTAAGCACCCCCTCTGTCTCCTCCTCCAAGGGGCGACATCCTGGTCCTCAGCAGCACCCATTTCTGCGTGGGAACACTTCTGCAACCTTCATCGCAACGTGGGACGTCTTCCATCCACAGGAGAAGTTCCTAGTCCTCTTCGTTCTTGCAGAATTCCAAGCTTCTTCCATCCGGAGGCAGCTTCCTTGCACCTTCATCTGGGGTTTCCTGGGCTCCTGCCCCCCCCGGACACTGTTGCGACTATTGGACTTGGTCCCCTTGCTTTGCAGGTCTTCAGGTCCAGGAATCCATTTTCAGTGTACTGCTGGTGTTTGTTGTTCTTGCAGAATCCCCCTATCACAACTATTGTGCTCTTTTGGGGTAGTAGGTGTACTTTACTCCTACTTTTCAGGGTCTTGGGGTGGGGTAACTTGGACACCCTGGCTGTTTTCTTACAGTCCCAGTGACCCTCTACAAGCTCCCATAGGCCTGGGGTCCATTTGTGATTCGCATTCCACTTTCGGAGTATATGGTTTGTGTTGCCCCTAGACCTATGTTTGCCTATTGCAACCTATTGTAATTCTACACTGTTTGCATTTTTCTGACTCTTACTTATCTGTTTTGGGTTTGTGTACATATAACTTGTGTATATTACTTACCTTCTTACTGAGGGTACTCACTGAGATACTTGTGGCATATTGTCATAAAAATAAAGTACCTTTATTTTTAGTAACTCTGTGTATTTTGTTTTCTTATGATATTGTGCATATGATATAAGTGGTATAGTAGGAGCTTTGCATGTCTCCTAGTTCAGCCTAAGCTGCTTTGGCATAGTTACCTTCTATCAGACTAAGCTGCTAGAAACACCTCTATTCTACTAAGAAGGGATAACTGGACCTGTCACAAGATGTAAGTACCTTTGGTACCCACTACAGGCCAGGCCAGCTTCCTACATTCTTCAATTACAGAACAGAGCTGACTCAAGAAATGACAAACTGGTAACATCTGTTTGTGGTGGGGGAGGAAATCAGCTAATGAGCCACATCTGAACTTGTTGTTTGCAGACCTTCAGGGCCATAGGGCATGCTGTTGCTCGTTGCCCTAGTCACCCAAACAAAGAGCACTGCTCGAACGGATGGCAGTGATCTGCCCGTATATGGGAGAGGAAGATGCAAGAAGTGGAGGACAAGCCATCGGCCCGCAGTTGGCCTGGAGATTGTGTTAGTGGCCAAGGCGCAGGCACCAGCTGGACAGATGCTGTACCCAGAGTGATCAGTGATGTGCCCCTGGCCCCTGTGAGCAGAACGCTTGTTTAGAGGGCAAGAGTGGCGTACAGAGGTGCAGAGCCAAATGGAAGAGGTCCGCCCCTGGAAGCAGCGGGCATGCTCGGTAAGAGCATGAGGCAGTACCCAAACTGAGTGAAGCTGAAAGTTGGTGCCACCCGTCTCCAGAGCCTTCAGCCTGACTGGGGGAGGCCACAAACCAGAGGAGGCAGAGGGGCAATATGTGAAACACTTCCTCACCACACTGTTGTCAAGAGGGATCACAGTCCAGGACCATTTCACCTAACCCCCAAACCAAGGCTCATTAGAGCATGCCTCCTCAGTTACCATAATAGGATGCAATTCTTCAAACGGCCTTTGTTATTGGCACAGTACTAACAGAGTCAGAGTTCATGGCGTTTCCTTACTACACCAAAGCTGTGCATCAACAACATCACTGCTTCATGGAGGTAAAGGGGAAGATGAATGTCATGAACTTGATCTACTCCTTGATGTTCTCGACTAAACTAAGTTCTCCTTTGCAGCAAATCCTTCTTTGAGGTACCTGATGTTGCGTGGGACATGGTGAAGGAGAGAAAAGACCTTCGGATAAAGGTGAGCAATCTCACTCCCTGACAGACACAGATATGATTAAAACCATCCAGGGTGCAGTAGAGATCTGCCTCAGAGAAGGGCAAGCCATAAGAAAAAGAGACGGATGCAGAGACCATGGGCCTATCTCAAGCATCTGCTGAAGCAGAGCAAGGAGGAACTGAAATCGAGGACACAGCAGAGAAGTCCTAAACAATACTCAATGTGAACTACTGGGGTCCCTTTTGTGGCACCCACCCATTTATTGATCACTCGTAAATGATGCGAGAAGGTCAATTGTAATAATCTAGTCAGATGATTAGTGGGGAGGGCCAGCTTGCTCCCACCTGGTAGGAAACATGTTCTGTTGCTCCGGAGTGGGAGCACCTTAGACTTCCTTACCTGCACTCTCGCGGGAAGGAAAAGCAGTGTCCCTGGGGATGGGATCCCCAGGACAGCACAACGGGGCTAGCCCTGAGGGACTGTGTCCTATTTTTTTTATGGATCCTGAGGGCCTCAGGGAAGCTTGGGGAGAGGGGTTGCATGAGCTCCTCCTCAAGAAATACATTGCATAACACCACCCCAACCAGTGCCCTGGCTCACCTTGGAGTTTTTTCTTTGATCCTCCACAAATCTGCAGTAAGATTTAAAAACAAATGTTTTTGGCCCCAGGGAGCAACCTCTTGGACCACCCCACCAGACCTAAGGGGGCAGGGTATCATACCATGCCCCTTATGTATTATTTTTTTTTATACTTTTGTTTTAGGACAGGGGACTGAGTCCCAGAGTCTTAAAATGGCTGCCTTCACATCTTTGTTGATGTGGTGTCAGACAATCAGATATTATCTCTAGATCTGTTGGCTCCGCAGTACGAAATATGTATTTGTTTAACCTTACATTTTAAAAAAAACTACACAACAGAATTACACCAAATCACAAAAAACATGCGCTCTGGACAAAAACCTTGCTTTCTGCCAAATTCGGTGTAATTCCATTCAGCCATTTTGGTAACTTTAGAACTGTTTCTCCAGTTTGATACAGTGGCTCCACCTCTCAATTTGCAAGTTATGTAGAAAAGTTGGACATATGTTGTTCCAGATCTAAGTCCTTCATGACAAGGGAGGGGTATGCTCCAGAGAGTGCTCAAAAGACTGCTGTGCAACCACAGCTTGTAACTACCTGACATCCAGTCTCCCAGAAGTGAGGGGAGCTGATAAGCTGAAGTTCCTAGGAGAAAGAGCAATTGAATGATTGTCATAGGTCAAGTCATGGCTACAACTATGTGGTCCTTGTAGACCAGGCTGCAACTGCTACGGTCATCATAGGCTTGTATGAGATCTGACAATTCTGTTATAGTGTTAGGCTAGGACAGGACTGAAATATTGTGATCATCGTAAGCTCTGTGAATCAGGACTGCAGCCGCTCTGACCACCATTTGTCCTATTTGGTCTGGGACTATCCTTGACCCAAGTGGGGTCACACCACTGCATCCATCAGAGACTGCCAGGCCTTCAATGGTTGATCTAGGACTCAAACATGCGGACCCAGGACCACAAGGGAGTAAGATTTAACAAGAGCCTGATATAGATTTTGATGGATGGGTATTTACTCAGTTGGGGCATAGAGTAAAGTACTCCTTCATCCTCAGGCAGTACCCACCCACCTAATTTAGAGATGGCTGCTGGTCGAGTGGGCATATCTTGCATTTACAGGAACCACCATTACAGCGGATCCTATAAAAGTATTGAAAGTTTGATGGACTGCTCAGTTAACAAGATAGAGCCATGCAATACATTTTTATTTTTTTTGTATTTCCAAAAGGGAATTCCTAAGTGGGGTTTTCTTTTAATAAAAAATGATCCCCCTTGCCATAGGTGCTTCATTCATACTATAAACTGATTTTCCAAAAAAGAACATGCCTAGCAGATCAGGCCACCTAGGAAAGGATTAGTAGAGAAGGAGTGGAGGGAGTGTAATGCAATGGATTTAAATAACACCAAGTGGCACTAGCATGTAGAACGCATTTAGTACAGCTATGTGATTAAAAGTAAAAAAAAACAATCATCTGCGAAGATAGACACTGTGCTGTGCATAAATGTTAATGTGTCTATTGGTTGACACTTGAATGTTTAGCTTCAGCACCTCACTGAGGAACCTGTGAGTGCTCATCCACGCTACCGTAAGTGAAGCATTGAAAGGGTGCCCCCTAGGCCCAGTCTGCAGAGCCACAGGACAGACTCCAGGATGCAGGCGGCAAACAACGCCAAACTCCCACTTTTGAGGCATAGTAGTCTCTAATCTGCCTGATGGCCACCTGAACAGGGTCTGACAGTTCAAATACTGAGACAAACAGTCCTAATCATTATGCTTTAAAGTACAACAGGCCCACCCATGTGTGTAGATTTAGTCTCACCTGTAACCCCAGACACTTGGTATTTCATATCTTTCTTTATTCCAAATGGGAGCAGTACGTTTGGTTGCTTCCCAGTAGGGAGACGCAGAGGAATTTTAAATCTCAGGTACCAAATCCTTTAGTCAGAACCCGTCGGAGGTCCTAGGTGTAGACAGGGGCTATTGTGCGTCATCTGTAGGGGGTTTAGATCATTTATCGTTGATGTCCTGTTTCTCGTCTTATTGTGCTACTAAATATATGGAAGCCAGGTTTAATGGACATCTTCAGTTCACAGAAGAATGGACTGAAATAAGGGGGCAGGTTATGGTTTGACACACCAGAGTGCACCTTTGATACACTGCATCTCCTCAAAATAATGTTCCCAACACAGGGTGCTGAGTTAACTAAGAAAACCTAACTAGGCAAATGGCCCAAGAAGAGGGAACTAAATACTTTTCTCACATGTTTCTTTGTGCTTCAAGGATCCTACTTCAGTCGAAGTTACTAGCCGTCAGGACACTGCTCTTTTCTTAGTGGAAGCTAGAAGAGTCGTTTGCAGTCATAGGTCTGAAAATGAACTTTTGTATAAACCATTGAGAAGAAGCTTACCTAATTCCATACTTAGGAAAACAGGAAGACTTCCCGTTTCTCCATGTCTCTGCTGGAATAAAACTTGGTACCAAAGCAAGAGAAGCTAGCCATCTGACTTGACTCAGAGGTCCAGGGGAATCTGCTGTTGTGGCCGCACTTAGGGTTCACTCCTCCACCAATAGGTCCAACAGAAAGACCACCTATAGGAACTATTTATCAGATTTTACCTTGTACATCGTATATCAAAAGAGACTAACTTAGGCCCAAATGGTTGACTTTGTTGACAATCAGTAGGAAAGCTTGGAATTACTTTATTGCTGTACATGTCTGTTTATTGTTAAAGAAGTCTTGGTTGGAACCTTTAGATTCTGTAACCAATCACTTTATTTCTCCCCGAGTTGTTGCCACACTGCCTCACACTGTTAAAAGATTAAGGGTCTGATTTAGATCTCGGCAGAGGTGTCACTCCGTAGCAATGGTGATGGATATCTGCTGAAATCTAAATACCATTGTTTTCTATGGCATTTAGATTTCAGCAAACAGGATATCCTTCATCATTGCAACGGAGTAACTCCGTCGCCAAGATCTAAATCAGGCCCTTAGCATTTCTAGAATAATGTGAGCCCAGGGACAACATTTTGAATCTTCTGGGTTTCTTCTGTTAGTCCTTTTGTTCAGATTGATTCTTGCCCGCAACATGCATCAAATGTTTAAGCCCCCTCTACAGACAGCCTGCCAGAAGGCAGTGCCTTTACAAAGACATTTGCCTGAATGTAGCTGAAGTAAAATAATGCCATGTTGGAGGATAAAAATGCCACTAAGTCTATAAAGATGGAGGACAAAAAATGCCTTGAAATCTATAAAGTTAAAATTGTTCTGATTCACAGAAAAAGGAAAGAGTGGTGCCTCTTAAAATAATTAAAAAAACACCCACTCTTAATTTTCCTGCTCCTCAAATCACCATTTTCGCACACTGCTTCTGGCTGTCTACAACATTTTTAGTGTCTTGTGTAGCTTAACAGCTTAGTCTATTCTAGGAAGCTAGTTGAATGCTGGATGACATCCATGCTGGGCTCTGGCCATCATTTCAGACCTAGCTGTACTACATCCAGGTGCTGTATGCAGGACAAATCCCCAGATCTTACTTGTTCAGTAAGTGGCATATGTCAAAGATGATCATCACTTACTCCAACTCCAATTAGGCTGCACAGTCCAGGTATATAATTTTTCATATAACAAAGCTCCATCCAGATCTCATCGAGGGAATAGGGCAGAACAGTGGAAATTCTTATCCTGGATCAAGTCCCATAAGTTCAACCGTGAACCAGGCAGCCAACCAGTAATCTGATACATGTAGTGAACAATGAGCCAAAGCCATATGAGGTAAACCATGTTCCACTAATGGGAGTGGAAGTAGGTCTTGGTGATATGTGAATCTTGTGATGGTCATACATCAGTTATAGAAGGATCAATCATGAAAAAAAGTGATGGAAGTACGAGCTACACTTGAACAGCTTTTACATGAGTTCAAAAAAACAGTAAAAATGCAGCAATTACGGTGTTTTACAGTTTCCAATGAAAAGCAAAACAGCTCTTCAGTGCACATTTATTTATCAGTTTTAACTGAAAATTAAAACCCCTATTTATAAACCCAGTAGAACTTTGTGATCTTTTAATCTGTTTTTACTGAGAGAACCTCACTCCTGCAAGGCTGGGCTGCAGCATGTGCTTTCTCCTCTCTTGTTTGATCTTTATGAAATTCACTGCCTTTAAACATTTGGAAAATATATTCGTTATTTGTTTTGAGAGAAACAAAAGACTCGGTTTGGTCAACTGTTATAACACAGTCTTCTGTAGTTCAGCCAAGTCTTAGTACCAAAAGTCCCAACGGTTGCAATGCACTTTATACATTCTAACGAAAATAACACAGGAAGCAAATGAATCATTTAAGATGGGTGGCAGTAAAGAATATGCAAGGGCCAACAGTCCTTAACAGAACTAAAGAGCTGTGACATATTCTAAATCAAAAACAACTTGCCATTCCAATGCAATATACAAATAAGTCATGGCATCTAGCAACTCTTAGTTCTTCAGTAACTTAAAGTCTACTGAAATACTGAAAAGCATAAACCCCAAAAAGTAATTGAAGTATTGGTTTGTAAAAAATGAATATTACACAGCTAATAAATGGCAATTACAGAGTATTTAGTGTACACAAAAACGAGACACACCCACATGTCACAAAAATGTATGTTTATTCTGTTTGAAAAAGTAAGTGGTCTGGCTCACTACAAAGTATTGCAAAGTTATCCACACATAAAATCATCATTAGGCGTGTCACATAAGCTTCTTTTTTAGCTCTGCTTTGCCAGGCTTTGGCAATAATGAAATGCAAGCTGTTCTAGAGTCAGTAGCTTTAATAATCTAGTTGATTTAGCTAAGGGTGTACATAGTACTAAAATAGTACCATTTGCAGTATAGTCTTTAATACTTCATTCCTGCATACATTATAGTGGAACTAGATTATTTTATAGACCAAAATATGGGGAGTATGCATTTGCTATTCAGTTAAAGTGCCTCTGCAGTCTAAAGACTCAATTTAGAAACACTTTTCCTATAATTTCACATGGGTTGCTGGTAGCATATCTTTGCCATGTTGGAAAAGAAATTGACAGGTTCTCTACAACTGGTAGTGGGGACGGGGGAAAAAGACCTGGCCCAATGGAGTAAATTACAAAAATACTGTAACCTAAAAAATATGAAAATAATGGCAAGTCTCTTTCTATAACGTAGGTAATACTATCTGAAGAGCACAATCATTTTATTAAGTTCAAAACCACTTTACATAGCTAAAACACTGCTTTCGTTCAAATATTTTTTGCAAATGACTGCAAGATGGTAAAGATACAAAAAACTATTAAGCAAATTTGTTTTTACAACACTGTATAAATTAAGTAGAACTGTAAGTAACTAATTCTGTAGCACTGCATAAAAATGTACTTGTATTGGATTTTCTTACACAAGATTATGCTTCATATTACTAGTGAGACACAAGAATCTTCCTTAATTTTCATAAGGTTCAAGTATGTTGCATAAAAACGAATGCTTTGAACACATTCACTAATACAGATTATAAAAAATAATATTTTTTACAAAATCAAACAATTCCGAACTTACTGACTTATCAGTTAGGTTACAATTTACAAAATGTCACTGTACTGCACTGCCATATTTCAAGTAGTAAAATAATCAAGTATATTGCATTTAAAATTCTTAAGATTTTGTCAAACAACTGTAAAAAAACAAAATAAAAGACTATGTATAGAAGATGTGTTTCAGTTATATCGAAGAAACATACTTAGATACTGTAGAACAAGCATAAAAAAATTGACATTTAATGCACACCTACACGTGAACACCAGGCTATGCTCTTAAAATTTAAAATTGCAAACCTTATATAGAACTCTGATGGCTTCCAAAACAGAATGTTTGGGGTTTTTCAGTTTCAATTACTTAAAATACAGTGAATGTTTAGACTTGTTTCTCCTGATTATTATTAATTGGTAGACATGTCATTCCTCAAATCAGTTAGAGAATATGTTAACTTTCACAATTAATGTTTATGTAGAAAAATTAAACATTTAATTAAGATGTTAAACTAGCCAAGATGTGAGATTTATTTTAATAGCTTAAACTATGGTTCAAATTTACACCATTCTGTTATTAAATTACAGATAACACCGACGGCTCCTCTGGGAGGAGTCTTCACACAAATGTTAAAAATGACTAGGCCAACAATGTTTGGAGTGAATGATTCATATTTTGACTACCACAGCTTATGTATAGCAAAATAAAATTAACAGAGATTGTATAGTACAGAAATATTATAGTTCTTGGCAGCAAGAACGACAGAGTTTCTTTAAATAAAGGTCTTTCATTATTAATGTCCACACTGGAAAACTATTTGGACACTAACATTATGGCCAACAAAATTACCATACTAATGGGATTACTAAGAATTTGCACTGGGTAACACTATTTGTGCAACACTTGCATATTTGAATGCTTCCCTGAAAAGTGTTTCATATTTGGCTGATGATTTTATTGAATAAACTGAGCTAGCACTCAAGAAAATCAAAATCAACATGTATTTTACACAATATGAAACAAAACTAACCATTTGTGAACATTGGTTTATTTAGCACAGATTGCAAATACAGTTTTGTCCGCCCCAGTGCAAACTACAATGTGCATACTGTCAATACCCACTTTGGCACATAGCATAAGAGTTACAAAATATAATATGTTTTAACCTCGTATGTGCAAATGAGCATCACTCTGTAAACTGGAGTTGAAATTATTTTTGTGAGGAAAAAAAATAAATCAATGGAATTAATACTTTAACTCCTTTGTCATAGTGCCCATGTAAAAAGGACTTCAAACTAAGTTGTCCATTGATGACTCGTGCTTTTTGTAGTGTTGTCATCTCTAAAGTAGTGATTTCAGTCAAGCCGTAATGTCGATGAATACCTTTTTTCTTTTCTTTTTCTTGTAAAATTAAACTGGAGTGCATATAAGGCACCAAGTTCACAGAACTTGTAAAATTAGGCAGGAGAAAGTGGACAATTGGCACAGCTTTTCCTTTCTTCCTCTCTGTAACTTTGGAGTTGAATCGAACACCGATACATTCCATATTTGTTCAGTAATATGTGTCTGGCTTTGGACTGCACATCCTCCCATTTAGTCGAACTACCAGAAGCTACAAATTCAAGAGAGGTCATTAAGTTGTCAAATAAAATATATATAATACATAACAGTACATTTATTAGGACTAACACACAGTGATTCTGATTTAATAATTACTCAGCACAATGTTAATCACCAGCTCAAAGAAGAGCTTTCAAGGTGACTTGAGGTTTATACTTTCTGAATGCCTGACATACAGAACTTAGAGCTAGATGACTGGTAGGCGAACAAGTTGAATCAACAGGGTGAGAGACACTGTATAGTTTCATACAAGTCTTAAAGCCACAAAGCACCTATCACATTTTTCTCTACATTAAGCAGCTTCTTCAAGTCTTCAATAAAAGATTCAGATGATTTAAATTCTGAGATTCATAGCACTTCATCAATGTAATTATTTACCCATGATATTGCACAGTCAGTAATTAAACACCGTAACGCAGCAACTCACAAGGTGTGCATACAGTCAAGGATAACAGTTAAAGTAAATTCTGAATAGTTCTATGTTGCCAATCATTTATTGCATACAACTTCTGCATGAAATGGCAGAAAAATGTAAGCTACATTGGAATTAATAATGCTTCATAGAATAATGATAAACCACAAATGTGCAGACATGCTCAATGAGCTTTCCCCACACCTTTAAATGTTTCACTGCTTATCACCTGCTTTCAAAATCAACATTCAAACTCAATAAGAGAAATGTCGATAGGTGAAGGGTAGACTGGTGCACATGAGTGATAGTGTAGCAATAGGCAGTGTATGCATGCAATAGTTGAGGGGAAGTCCCAAAAATTAGGAATATAAATGGACCCTAACCTTATTCCTTTGCCCTTGTCCCTCTGCTATTCCACAGTTGCACGAGCTTCCAACAGCATCAACATGAGATACTGGAAAAGTAAAATTTGCTTTTCAGGTTTTTAGCAAAATGATCTTTGAGAATTTTCAGTCTGGAAAGCATCATGAATGGAGGAGTTCTCCAATAAATATTGCTTGCAGTAAGACAAACAGCATACACCACTAGGTCAACCTAAGACCAAAGGCTAAGATGCAGAACTAGCCACTACAATTGTCATGTTCTACCATTTATCTAAGGGTAGCCCAATGGGTAGTTATATTTTGACAACCCAAATATATCCCTGTCTTGCCAACTGCATGAACAAGACATGTAGCAATCTTGCAGAGACACCAACATACCTCGACAAACCTTGTGTATTTTTGGTGAGCCCAAATAACTGGAATGCAAATTCAGCATCCTCTACATCTAAACATGTCACGCACCCATCTTTGGTGGAATGATTGAGTTTAAATGAGCTGCAGGGTTCTGCGAATAAAGGAAACGGAGTGTCTGACTAGGGATTTTCCACCCTTCTAGGTTCAGATATGATGACCATGCAAGAAAATGAAGAAAGAAGAGCTTCTGCAACAACCATAGGCTCGTGGGGAGGAAGGTGGGCGCGTGTGAATCTACAGTACCACATGCCACGAACTGTATTTGCAGGGCAACATTTTCAGTTTCTGGGATGTGTAGCTGTAGATACACATGTTGTGCATAGACTGTTAAGCAATCCTCTTCTAAGTGTGGTGGCCAGCCAGAGGACACCGCAGAGGACTAAAAAAGAGTACGGAATACAGTTTGGTCAACGCTAGCTTGATGGTGTGCTATGACATCCACACTGGATTGCCTGTTGAAAGTGTGTGGAGTTGATCAAGTAGCTGCTGTGCAGAGGTCAGAGGTAAGATATTGGGATGTTACACAAGAAAGCCACAGAGACTCCTTCTTACAAGTGGAGTGGGGTCTGGGAGGTATAGGCAAAGACGGTTTGGATTTAGGGTAACTTGTCTGGATACATTTCACGAGCCAACATGTGAGATCCGCTTTGGAAAGAGCACCCCCTTTATGTGGCATGGCGAACAATGCAAAGAGTTGTTGTGTCTTGTGGAAAGGGCTCTTTTTACATCTAGTGTGTGAAGAGCTATCTCCACTACTGGCTCAGGATGTAGGAGAACACTAAGAGTTCTAGAGTCTGGTTAAGGTAGAAAAAAGGTGTCTACCTTGGGGAGAAATGTGGGGTTTGTCCTAAGGTCTACCTTATATACATGAATTTGGAAGAATGGTTTTCGAAGTGTCAGGAACTGAAATTCACTGACATGCTATAGGGAGCTGATGGACATTCGAAAGGCTACCTTCCAGGAAAGATACTGTGAGGAATCAATGGTGGATGAGTGAAGTGGTTCGAAAAGTGGATCCTTAAGTCTGGTGAGAACTGTACTGAGATTCCACATGGAGAAAGGTGGCATCCTTGGTGAAATTACACTTTTTAGTCCCTCCATGAATGCCTTAATGACTGGAATGCCAGAGTGAAGTGTGTTTCCCATTATGAAGGTAGGTGGCAACAGTGAACGAGTGAAGTCTTATGGAGGTATAAGCAATGCCTGCTTTGTGCAGGTGAAGCAGATAACAGGCAATATCTGGACTCTTCCTGTGACCAGGTTCATGTGTCTGGGAGTACAGTAGTGCACAAACCGCTTCCATTTAGCTTCATAGCATTCTCTTGTTGTAAGCCTGCGTGCTTCTTTGAATATTACCATGCATGTTGAGATAGGCTGAGGTAGCCAAATTCTAAAACCTCAGGAGCCAAATTGCAAGAATCAGCTGCTTGGTGTTTGGGTGCCGGTTGGTTGTGCAGCTTCTTGTAAGGTACCAGGAACATGTTGTGACGAGTCGTGATCCAGGGCTTTCTGGCCCAAGTGGGTGCCACTAGGATCAGCATGAGGGAAGTTTTCTGAAGCCTACAAACCACAAACTGAAGAAGTAGGAGAGGAGTAGGCGAATATCCCTGACAAATGTATCCATAGAGCACTGTCCAGGTGTGGATACCTGGAGGCTAAGCTTGAGGATTTCACGTTTTCAGTGGTGGCAAAGTGGTGTATGTCGGGGAACCGCCACAGACAAAAGTACGGAAGGGTGACTTGCTACTCATGAATTTGTTGGTGCGTCCTGCTGAGCAGGTCTGCAAGGTCGTTGGCCACTCCTGGCAGGTATTTTGCTAGTAGATGGACTTTGTGATGGATCGGCCACTGCCAAATCCCTTGAGCTTATGCAGACAACTGTAGGGAATGAGTTCCACCCTGCTTCTGTAGACAGCACATGGCAGTCACGTCTGTGCAAATAAAAACTACCTTGTGATGCCCATAAATGAGGAATTACTTAAGCACTAGCTGAACAACCAGTAGTTCCCGCTAGCTGATGTTGAGACCCTGCTGATGGGGTGCCCATGCACACCTTACAGTGAAGTCGTTGGGAGTGTGCTCCCCACTCGGTAAGGGAACCATTAGTGGTAATGTCACCTGTGGTACTGGGTCAAGAAAATTACTGCCTTGTAACAGATTGGTGGTAGTCCACTAATGTAGAGAGCAAATGAGCGCCGCCCCAGATCAACACTAGATTCTCCCAATGGCCCCCGTCCATCACCACTGTGCCTTTAAGCACTCTTGCAACTGACTATGTGTAACCTGTCAGGGGAAGCTATGGAGATGGAGGAAGCCATCACGAGAAGAATATGCATGATAGTCTTATTGTTAGTAGGTGAAGTGGCTGAAAAAGAGGGAGTAATGTTTGGAAAGCTTGAATGCATGCCGGACTGGAATTGGCTTTTCAAGTGAATGAGTTGAGAAGTGCTTCTAAAACGGGATGGATTTGACGGTGCTGGAGGTAGGATTTACCAATGTAGTGCAACCCACATTGTGCAGCAAGTTGATGATGCATGGAGTGTACACGAGACACAGCTTTTTGGGTTGAACTCTTGATTAGCTAGTCATCCAATTAAGGCAAGATGTGAATGCTGTTCCTTTGAAGGTGAGAGGGGACCACAGCTAGACACTCTGTAAACACCTCGGGCAGTGGTTACCCCGAAAGGCAGCACTTTTGACTAGTAATGCTGATAACTTACCACAAACCAGAGGTACCAGCGATGCAAAGGGTTGATGGGGATGTGGAAGTAGGCATACTTGAGGTTGAAGTCTGAAATGAAGTCGCCCTGCTGAGGTACAGGGATGAAATACTTGAGTGTTACCATGTGGAAGTGCTTTGACTGGATGTATTAGTTGAGAGGCCCAAGGCCAAGTATTGGTCTGAGGGACCTGTCCTTTTTGGGGGTGAGAAAGTACAGAGGGTACACTCCCTTGCTGTGGAGGTAAAGTGCCACTGGTTCTATGGCCCCTTTGTGAAAAATAGTGTCTCTACTTCAGCCTGTAAGAGGTGTGGATGTTCTTGGGAGAGGGTGCACCTGCGGAGAGGGATGTTTGGCGGGAGTGAGGTGAATTCTAGGCAGTAACCCTGATTGATGGCAGATAGACCTACTGATTGGAGGTGATCCAGCACCAACAGGCAAAAAACCTCTCCAGCTATCCCTCGACAGGTGTAGTGTGATCCTTTGAGGGGGTGTAATGGTCACTGTTTAGTGGTGGAGACGGACTTAGCTGTGGCACCTCTACCTCTGGAGTGATTGCCTTGTAACCTCTCCTAGTGAAACTCTGTGAGGGGGTGAGGTCAGTTGGTGGTGCTGCTTCTAGTGGGAGGTAGATGCCTCCGGGGAGGGTGCTCTGGAGCTTTCCTCTATAGCTGGACCTAGAAAAGGACCCCCTTGGAGAAGAAGTCTGAAGGGCCCCCATTGCTTATCTGCATCCTTTTTTAAAAAATATTTTCCAGCATCTCGTCAACCAGCAGCTTGAAGAGATGCTCCCCACCTAAAGGCAGGTTGAGGAGATGCTATTGTAGCTCTGGTTTGAAACCAGTGGCACACAGCCAGAAGTACTGTTGAATTAAGACACTAGAGTTAAAGTCCCTTGCCTGCTCCAGGGCACAGCAGATTGTGGTGTTCGATATGAGCGTCCCTTCCAAGATTAGGTCAAGCCCCCACTTTCTGTACTCATATTGGAAATGCTGGAGTTCTTCCATCTCATCCCAGTGAGCACGAGCGTAGCACGAGGGTAGGCAATTCTCCAGTGTTTGGTCGACTGGGGTGATGCATGTGGCTGCTGCATCAATTTTCCTACTCTCTTTATCCAGCACAGAGCCATCGCCTGTGCCCAATACATGAGTGCGTTTTCATGCAGTATATAACACTAAGGCACTCAGGTGTTAGTTAGCCCAGACGGTATGGTGGGTCAGAGGGTGAAGCCTTCTATTTTTTTTTTTTTTTTTTAAATCAACCCTGGGGGTTACCACTCTAGCCTTCACCGGGCCTTCAACAGTATCTGTTGCATTTCTTAGTGTGCCTTTAAGCATCAGGAGATACTGAACTGACCTTTAGGTAAATTAGAGTCTCCAATAGGAAGTCATCCTACTCTAGATCTTTGTGCAGCTCTAACTTGTGGAATGATGCAGCTCTGCTTATAACCTTGTGGTCTGAGGAGGTATCATCAGGTGGCAATGACTTTGCAGGGTAGAGGAGTGTGTCTGCGGGAGGGTTGATGGTACAATCGTCCCATAGGTAGTCTCCTGTATCGGGGACACAGGGCGCCTCATATGGATCAAGGGGCTACAATGGGCTACCTCTCCCATAATAGGAGTTTGGGGCTCCCTCTGGTGAGTGTGGCTGAGGAATCAATGGTGGAAGAGAAAGAGGTGGAGGAGGAGGACGAGAAGGAGCAGGGCGCCGAGGTAAGTGCCCCTCCCCTGATGTTTCCTGAACTTAGGTGGAGCAGGGGGTTCCTGTGCAAGACCCCTCTCGAAAGTGAGCTTATGTTTACAGGGCAGAAGTACAAGTTACTTACCTTCAGTAACAAAATATCTGGTAGAGACATATTCTAGTTGCAGATTCCTTACCTTAGAATTTCCTCCAGGCGTCAGACTGGATTCGGAGATTTTTCTTCGAGCAATACCCTTGCGCGTCGGTAGGTGGCGTCGGTCTACTCCGCAGAAAGTTCTCGTGACCTACCACGAATTGTAGGTAACGTCTGTGGGCAGGCAGGATGGGGATGTGGAAATACACTTCCTGCAAGTCCAACGCTACCATCCAGTCTCCTGGGTCCAAGGCAGACAGAACCTGAGCCAGGGTGAGCATTTGAACTTCTCCTTCTTGAGGAAGTAGTTCAGGTCCTGAACATCTATGATAGGACGCAAGCCTTTGTCCTTCTTTGGTATCAGAAAGTAGCGGGAATAACAACGATGACCTACTTCTGGTACAGGGAGCTTTTCTATAGCTCCCTTGGCCAAGAGAGCCGCGACTTCCTGGCGGAGAAGCACCAAATGATCCTCCGGGAAGGTGATGGAAGGATGGTTGCATGTGTGGTGGTGCAGATTCAAAAGGGAGGGAGTAGCCCTTCTGAATTATTAGCAAAACCCACCCGTCCGTGGTTATATGTTCCCAGAGGAGCAGGTGATGGAGGATTCTGCCACCAACTGGGCGGGAGTGAGGGGACTGACTAGGAAGGTTTGGAGGCTGCAGCAGGGGCAGAGGTGGACTGGACAGACCTCTGGTTCCCTGTCCCACGGCCACGCATAGGCTCCAAACCTTCCTAGTCCGAGTCCGAAGGTCCCTCAGCGAAGCCCCTTGGGCCCAAAGGCACATTATTGGGGTCGGCACGCCCAAAGATGAGGCGCATGGTCTCGTAAAACTCTTTAAGTTGGGCGGGGGTCGCTCCGGCTCCAGGAAACTCAGGGAAGCACGGAGTCAACCCAAACGTAGCCTCAGAGGACAGAGGCCTAGTGCGTGGACGCTCGTCCTGCTTCGCGTCGGCCTAGCGAGGGGGTGAAGTCTGAGAGCGATGGGACTTCTTTGACTTCTTCTTCTTCTTATCTTGACCCGAGGACTTCGAAGAAGACGAGTGGTGATTGCTCCGCAACCGATCTCGAGACCTTCCTCTCGAGCGAGACCGGGACCTACGCGGAGTCAAGTGCCGGGCTGCCATCAGCTTTAGGGACCGCTCCCTCAAAGCCTTCGGATGCATTGCCCGACACTCTGAGCACAACTTCGAGTCGTGGTCGCACTCGAGGCACCACAGGCAAACACGATGAGGATCCGTCACCGACATCATCCGATGGCAGTCAGAGACATCCTCGATGCACCAACTGTCGCACCAAAAAAGTTCGACAAAACGGTCGAATTCGGCCAAAAAATAGCCTAGGATAGCTCTCTCCGGATCAGCGCGTGGTGCGGAAAGAAAAGAACTGACGTCACTGCGTGAGGGTGGCATCTATGTACTACTCCTGATGTCATCACGCTGACCACAACGCCTAGGGAGTCGACCAACGCCACCTACCAACACGCAAGGGTATTGCTCGAAGAAAAATCTCCGGATCCAGTCTGACGCCTGAGGGAAATTCTAAGGTAAGGAATCTGCAACTAGAAGTCTCTATCAAATTGTCCTGTTCTTTTGGGGACAACACTGTAAAGATTTTCCCTGTCTGAGGATGAATGATGAGACGCAGTTGCTTGGCGCTGAGCTCCTCCTGGAGCAGAAACAGGATGGATTGCTCCTGGTCCTCCAACTCCACTGACAATGGTGCATTGGGTACCAAATGTTTCAATGTTGATGCAGACTTTTGAACATTGTGCACTAAATGGCTCTTCAGCTGAGTTGAAGCAGGATTCAATGGGGCTGAGGGCCAATGCTGGAGCGACTGTTTTGAAGTCAGTGGTTGGCTCGGTCTGTGCTCCGAGGCCATTGGTCAGAAAGACCATGGCTTTCTGACAGTGGCAGACAGGAAGTCTGGACATTGCTTGGCCTGTCGTATTGGCGTGCAGGTAGGGGAGTGGAGGTACTTGTTTTCTGCTGAGCTAGAAACATTTTTCCCACCTCTGAGTAAGAGTGTGAACTTGGTTCTAGGCTAAAGGAGAGAGCCTGTTGGCCCAAGGTCTCTGGCTCCCCCTCGATGTCCTGGTCCCCATGAGGATGAGGGGTGTAGTCTTTCTGACGATGCTCCATA
Organism: Pleurodeles waltl; assembly: GCF_031143425.1. Taxonomy (NCBI): domain Eukaryota; kingdom Metazoa; phylum Chordata; class Amphibia; order Caudata; family Salamandridae; genus Pleurodeles; species Pleurodeles waltl. Next base: position 361,581,385 of record NC_090440.1, read on the forward strand.
GTGCATCGAGTTAGGCGCCTATCTTGATAGTAACGGAGAGTCTTTCTGGATCTCAAGGATCAACAGGTGCTGCGTGACCAGGAAGATGTCCTGAGGTTCCAACCATGTACAGAGGAGTAGAGCAGAGTCCAGGATCCCACTGTAGTACCACATTGCAATGGTGTTGTATGTGAACATCTGAACCAGCCAATTCTTGAAGGATGGAAGGAAGGCTTTTAATGCCCAACGTAAACTTAAACAGGTTGATGAGCTGGAGGCCCAGCATCCTCAGAACCAGTCTCAGCGAATTCCAAGATAGAAGCTGGAACATTTTCATGACCTGAACATCCTGGACTCATTGCTCTGGAGGATAAGTGCAAAACTGCATTGTGTCCGGGCTAGCTCCAATGAACGGAAGCATCTGAGAGGAATTCAGGTGTAAATTTGGGTCGTTGATAGAGAACCCCAGAGAATTCAAGAGGTCCACTGTAGTCTGGAGGTATCTGACAGCTGTCTGGGGCAAGCCGTCTTCCACAGCCAGTCAAGGTACCCCTAACCTCTGCAGATGGGCTGTGACCACCCTCAAAAACACCCGAGGGGTGCTGGCAAGCCAAAAGAAAGTACAGCAAACTGGAAATGCTCCTGACCTACCCCGAACTGCAGATGTCTGTGGGCGGGTAGGACAGGGTTTTGGAAGCATGCATTCTGTAAGTTCAGCGCTACCACCCAGTCTCCAGGACCCAGGGCAGACAGAATCCGAGCCAGAGTGAATATTCTTAATTTGTCCTTTTGAGGAAGTAGTTGATCGGGGGTAGGTCTAGGATAGGACAGATGCTTCAATCGTCCTCCGGCACCAGAAAGTAGTGGGAAGAGCAACTGACATACTTCTGATGTTGGCACCTTCTCCACTGCTCCTTAGGCCAAAAATGCCTGTAATTACTATCACAATAGCAATAAAGGTGGTCTTTTGACAGCTGATCTGGGGACAGTGGCAAAGGGCAGCTCACTGGAATAAGATCAAGCTGGGACATACATCTGTCCAGTGTGCTATTAACCCTTGCCTTCTGGTAAATCTAGACGCACCATAGTGCAGTTGCTGCAGGACAATAAGATACTTGCAGACTGAGTAAGTAGTGATGGAATTAAAATATATCCTAAAACTTGAGTATGAAGGGTGCATTTCTCTTTGTTAGAGTACAGGCAAAGAGGGCAATGACACAAAGTTGAATCAAAACGTCTCTAAAACGCAGGTCATGTTGAGACATGGAATAAGAGTAGATCAAAATTTTGTCAGAGTATTCCACAACAAATATTCACATGATTTCTTTAAATAGGATTCACAAAAGCTTGAAATGCTGCAAGGGCATTTCATAACCCATAGAATATAACAGTGTACTCAAAATGACAATATGTAAACCTAAAAGTGGTCTTCCAATCCTCTCCATTAATTATTTTCATCAGATTGTATAGTGCATGGTGAAAGGTTATGAATCTCGAATTGCCAGAAGGTCAAGAGTAATAGAAAGCAGATAAGCATTTTTAACTGTTTTATCATTCAAGTCACGATATTCAATGCAGGGTCTAGGCTTTCCTGTCTCCTTACTAAGAAAAAACAAAGGAACCCAAGCATGGAAGTGGATGTTCATATGCATCCCTTTTGTAATTATTCTTAAATTCTTAATTATAGTCCTGTATAAGCATCTGTAAAGAAAAGCTTTGAAAATGGAACCAGATGTCAATTTGACCCATCACAAACCAAACAGAAATAGGCTGCTCTTTAATACTGGAGTATACTGTTGATAAGGCATCCATGCCAACGTAGCCAGAAACAATAGTCAAGCAGTAATCATGTAATGGGCGGCAGAAGGAAAATGGTTACAAGCAGACTCCCGATCAGCATGTTTTGGAGTCGAAAGTAGTCTCCCAAAATCAGTGCATCTGTAAACTGGGTAGTTCTGAAGGAAGTGGCCCTTGTCTCTGCAATACGGGCCCTACTCTTGTATGGAAGTGACTTTGTTCACTTAGAGACAAAGACAGACATCCCATGTGTCTGCACGGGCTCATGGGATGGTAATGGGAGGAGAGAAAGAAACAGACAGTTTAAGTAATTTCTTATTTTCTGTTTGTGTTTCACAACCTCATCTATAACAACGTCAATCAAGTATGTGATGTCATTGTACTGCCTTCTCAATGAGATTCGAGAGGGTAGGAGGTTCTGAAGCAACCTGAGTAACTGCCGTGCATAATGGGATACTGGTGGTCTCTAAAGTTCTTAAGGCCACAGTCTCTTTTTAGCCATATAATGACAGCCTATGGGCTATAATCTGTTCTCCTCTCCCTCATCCCTATCATGCAAAAGGGGTTTGTGAGGGAGTTTTGTTCGGTTGACACATTACTTTCAAATTATAATGCGCTGACCCTTTTCTTTGATTTATGGGGACAGTTCAGCAGGGTAGCCTATGTACATAGGCTGCATTATCTGTCTACTTATTAAGTGACTTTATAGGTCTTCCTGAAGAAAGGCAAAAAACGTCCACTTAAGAAGATATTTTGAAGAAGTGCTCCGGGGTCCCCACATCTGGGTGGGACTATTTAGTGCTTAGGACTATTCATGGAAATCCCGTACGAGAGAACTAATTTCCAGCAATAACATATTCACCTGATGGCTGGCTCGTAATTCATAGAAACACAACATAATTACATCTAGTCTGTGGGTAAATTAATTGGGTCTTCAGTACATTTACCAAACCCAAACATAAATCTCCAAATACTGAAATAAAGTTTCACTTTATGGATGAGAACCTTAAGAACCACACCGACCATACGGTGGCATGCTTCCTCATAGGGTCCCTCCTCACAACCCTCAGCCATTAGTTCGGGGTGTGGGCTACAACTCGGGGAGAAGCTCTTCAATTATTTACCGTATGTGAGCTATCACATGTGAAAAAGGGATTGCAGAGTGTCATGTAAAAATTTGAAATACCTCTTGGTGGAGTAAAAAATTCTTCTTTATTGATTCTCCCCAAGGAGACCTCTGCTCCTGCTCCCACATCCATCCGGAATCTTTGCTGAACCTAGAGTCCCTGGTGACATCCACCACCATCGGAGAATGAGCACGGTGGATGGAAATCTTCGTACTCTGGCCGTGTGGCTCTAGTGGCCCGCACTCCAGTGGGAGACCTGAGGGAGGCGCTGACAGAGGCCTACATTGTGAGCCCAGTCTGGTTGAGGTGCTGAGGGCCCTGAGAGCACTGAGTTGAGTCGGCCTCCCACAGTGAGTGGCGCTAATGGCTATTGGCCATGTACCTCTTTTTGTGAGGCAGCACCCGGGAGGTCCCGGTTTCTGCTATCTAGGCATCCCAAGACCCCCCACATAGGAGATGTGTTAGGAGAGAATGGTTTCCACATCCCCCCACCACCTGACAGCTGAAAACTTTGGTGTGGAGGGGGGCCTGTCCAGGAGAAGATGTGTGCGGGAAATGCATCAGTCTCCCTTCTTGGGGCTGCAGGTGGTAGCCAACCAGGCATTGTGGCCCAGAGCTCACAGTGCTGCCTAGAGACAAGCGGGGTAAAAAGGCTTGTCGGCCCTTAGCACCTTATTGGGTGGCTGCGCCAGGGTGGCCCCTGATGTCCCGGGGCTCTGCAGGTGTGATCTGCGTGGACATCTGCTGGGGTCAGAGACGCTCCTGAAGAGGAAGTGGGTGTTGGCCCTTTGGCTCAGATTGGGAGACCATAACAGGGAAGAGTTTTGGGCACTAGGCCCCCCAGGGACACAGACAGCATGGTAGGAGACTGTGCTGGAGGGACACACCTAGCTTCTCAGATTGGCTTAACATGAACCCAAACGCTCCATGCAGGTGTGGAAGGTGTTGGTATGTGGCCCCAGTCAGGAGATCACAACCTAGGGAGCTGCCAGAGGAGTGATACTCGACAGCACTGGTTGGTGGCCAACATTAGGCTGGGGTACCTTAGGGGGGAGGTTTTTTTTTTTTTTTTCTTTTTTACAACGGATTGTCCCTCCACTGGTACTCTGTGTGAGGGAAGTGCTTGCTGGGCACTGGCCTGAGGGCCTGCGGAGGCGTCACTGCCCTCTCTTCCTTCTGGGGAGTCGGCTAGACGCATTATGGAGAATGACAAGCAACACTGGGCCCACACTTACCTTCCCAGGGCCACATCGACAAGTATACAAGACCCAGTGGGGCAGTTGATGGGACCCCCCCATTGACGGCGATGCCAGCTTTTACTGATAACTCTGCTCCTATCCTCCAAGCAATCCAAGACTTAAGATCATCCCCGTAAGGAAAAATGGGAGAACCAAAATTGGAGTTCTCTATGCTGCAGCCGGACTTACACAAAACGACTGCAAGAGTAACTGATACTAAGAGGCACATTTCGACCATGGAGGATAGTCACCATACGTTACAAACCTCTCTTTCTGGTATCCAGAAAACTGAGCACCAACTAGAAGCCCGGGTGGATGATGCAGAAGGCAGATCACGATGCAACACCATTCGGGTAGTTGGGGTATAGACGGTTTGAAGGGGATGTCCCCCACCCAATTTGTGACCGCATGGCTGAAGACTTGGGTGCTGGGGGAGGAATTATCTTGTTTTGCAGTAGAGAGGGCACACAGATCTCTTGCGTGGAAGCTGCAGCCCAGGGTCCCCCACCCCGCTCCATAACTGCCTGCATCTTCAATTTGGCTGATTGTGACAAGATCCTTAGAGCATCTGACATGTGACTACACACACAAGGTTCAGCAAGGGAGGTGCACTTTCTTGGCAGTAGAACAGAAGCTCCGTGCACTCCAGATTCAATACATGCTGCTCTTTCCTGAATGTCTGAGGTGATCTACCAAAAGAAAACCCTCTTTGACAAGTTGGAAGCTGCTGGGACATGGTTGGAGGAGAGGCCCAATCCCCGGGGAACTGGGTCGTCCTCGCCTGCGGACCTGATGCTGTGGGGGTTTATACGGGGATGAGGCAGCAGCTGCGATCTCCGCGTGAGGTCCTTGGATCCACAACTACCACATTTTTTTTGTATAGAGCCAAACCTGGAAATAGTACTCTGTTCTAATGTGAATGGATGTGTAGCTGACCACGTGGACCCTCTTTTTCTTGTTCGGTCTTTTCTTCAGTTTTAGAGTGGCTTTTTTGGTACGACTTGGGAATGGGACAGAGAAACAATGTTAGGTTCCTCTTGGTGACTGTTCCTAGTTTAATTCCGTAACAGGTACTTCATGTTCACGAGGTATGGGGAGGGGCATAGGACGGGGTGGGTATTGATATGTTTCTTCTACACCTACAACAGACATTGCTTCACATGAGTAGGGTTGACAATGAGACCAGTTCACCTCACCCGCTCAACTTTGACATGGCCTTGATATACCCAATGAACAACCGGGCTGACACTGATGCTGAGAACCCTATTTGCCTCCTGAGATGGAATGTTAAGGGGTTCCTAAACCCTGTGAAGAGAGGCGTTTTGTGGAAGTGGGCCAAAAGATATTCAGCTGATATGCTTCTACTGCAACAGACCCAATTGGTAGGTACTAGGTGCCCTTTCCTAGCACATATGGGGTACAAGCAGGTGTTTCATGTGGGCTTTGTCTGAGGGAGGCAATTTTGATTCATCAACACTGACCTAACAGTACATCAGATATGGTATGACAACCAGGGTCTGTACATAGCAATATCCAGCCTAGTCCACAGACACCCCATTGCAATGGCTAGCATCTACACCCCTCCACCACTTACAGCAGAGTTTCTGCATACACTGGGGGCTCTGGTGGCACAACTTCTGATGGGATGCTGGGTTCTTGGGGGAGATTTTAATGGACTGACAGACCACTGACCGGACCGGACCTCCAGAGCAGGGGTAGCAGACCGGCTACTGCCCCCCTTCCCTGCACGATTTAATGAGGCCAAGGACCCACGGGAGCAGGGTTACACATTTTACTCGGGATGCACAGGGTCTTCTTCCATTTGGACTATTTTCTTATTCCGGCCTCAGAATCCTATAGGATGCGGGACACACACCAACATGCGTGTGGTCTCTCAGGTCACTCTCAGTTAGAATTATGGCTGAGAATTGGTCCTCGGCGTTCACAACCGGGCTGGCGCCTGAATGCCAAAAGGCTACAGGCTGTCAAAGCTGGTCTGATATCCACACCACTATACAGGGATACAAGGACAATGACACTAGCACAGTGAAGTCCCCGGAGACCTTCTGGGAGGCTCTGAAAGCCATCATTGGGGCAAAATCGCTGGTTAAGCCTCAGGAAGGCTCAGGCAGGAAGGTACTGCGGATGTTGCTTCTAAATGAAACCACAACAGCTTGGCTTGCCTCACAGAGCCACATCTATCAGTCTGGGGTGGTAAGACATTGGCTCTGCTCTAACACAGTACACTACATGCATATGGCATACATAACAGATGAAAGGTGAACCCGCATGCTGGAGAGACAGCAATAACCCAGTATTTTGCCACTTATTACACATAGCTGTATAGGGTTAGGGGTACTTTATGAATGTTCTGTCCATGTGCCCGCTGTCAGCCCCGGAGCGTGACTCATTGGATGAAGATATTACTTTCAAGGCAAACTGGGATTGGCCTGGTCTCAGCTTTATCCGGGTAAGACCCCAGGCTCAAATGGCCTCCCAGGGGAGTTCTTTAAAACCTATAGTGGGCTGCTCATTGCCTCTCTGGCATATGTTCCAGCAAGTCCAGGAGACTGTCACTCTTCCCCTCGACCTCAGGCTAGCTGAAATAGCGACACCTAAACCCGGACACCCACCAGACAACTGTTCATCCTACCGCCCCATTTCCCTTTTGAACATGGATGTAATGTGGGCAAAGACTCTTGCTAATAGGTTGTGCTCCGTGATTACCACCTTAGTCTGTGCAGACCAATCTGGCTTCATGTCAAAGACACACAACATAATATTCAACGGGTACATAATGGACTAACATTAGCGGATAGACTACCTGGGGCTCTCGCGTTCCTGATGGTCCATTTCCACAGGGCCTTTGACCCCATGAGATGGGATTACTTGTTTTGCCTGTTGTACAAACTCAACTTCGGGCCCAAATTCATCTCCTAGGAATGACTGCTATACCCCAACCTCCAGGCGAGGGTAAGAATAGGCATCTCAATGTCTCACTCATTCCTGCTGCATAGAATATGAGGCAGGGATGTTCTACATCTCCCTTGCTGTTCCCGTCCTGCTTCCCCTCTTGTTTTTTAAGAAGCTCAATTCTTTGTTAAGGACCTTTCAATGGTGGGGTGGCACCCCATGGATTGCTCTCTCCAAATGTTATATATTGACATACAACGGCAGCATTGTGACCCCTGGCATACTCTCATACTGATCTTTGGCAAAAGCAGCAACACATGGAATGACTCCCGGTGGCCATCAGATCTTGGACCTGCACCCACTCCCTCAGACCACACCAGAAACCTCGGAATCATCATGGACAACAAGTTCACCAAAGAATCACAGATCAACGCTGTCTCTTTCTCCTGCTTCCTTACTTTGTGCATGCCACGTAAGATATTCAAGTGGCTACCCTTACACACGAGACGCACTGTGACACAGGCCCTCATCACCAGCGGACTGGACTACAGCAACACCTTCTACATAGGAATCTCTGCACACCTCATACAGAGACTTCAGACCATACAGAACGCCGCCCACGACACACCCACATCATACCTACCTCAACCAGCTACTCTGGTTCCCCTTACAAAAGAGATACCAATTCAAGCTGCTGACCCAGGTACACAAGGCTGTACACAACCAAGGAACCGCATACATTAACGACTGGCTGAACTTCCACCACCTGTAAGGAAGACTGCGTTCTGCTCCCCTTTCACTTGCCCATACTACCTGCATCTACGGAAGCAGAAGTGAAGGATGCTTCTTCTGTCATTGCAGCAAAAACCTGAAACAGCCTCCCCACGCAACTCCACACCATCACCTCACTTCCAGAATTCTGGATGGCCCTCAAGACTTGGCTGTTTAAATAAGCCTCTGGGACCTGCAAGCGCCTGGATACCCTATCGGGTGATTACCTGTGCTTTATAAATTCTGATAGATATTACAGGGCATCCCATCTCAGTGCTATAAACGAGTGGTGGTTAACTGACCCAAAAGACCCTGCCTTCGCCACCGAACGCTGGGCAATGCAAGAATTCCGCTTTCCTCATCTCCTTTATTGGAGGTGAGGGGTCCCTCCGTAGCACCTCCAGGCAGCCACAAATGTGACTGGTTATGACCTTAGAGGGCTTCAAATCATTGAATGCCATAGGCATATCCAAATTAGGGGATGTACTGTAGGGGTCCACTACAAATCCTTTCTAGAGCTGCAGGAAGAGTATCATCTACATTGTTCACAATGTTTTAGATACCTACAAAGGGGACACGCTCTAACTCAATATATTAGGGGACACATGGAAATACCGGATCACACCACTCTAGAGGACAAACTACTTTTAGAGGAACTAAATCACTACAAAGTCCCACAAGTATAAAGATCACTAGTGATCAGTACACCTGATTCATTCTATAAGCTGAGAGAGTCCTTCGAACACTTTTCAGATGACAACTTGAGAGGCTTTCATTTCCCCTGCGAGGCAGTGATAGCATTGCAGTTCCTCCTTGTACAGTGGAAATTTCTATTTGGAGTTTACTACAGTCAGGAGCGACTATGGAAAATGGGGACGTGGACTCACCAACCTGCCTGTGGTGCTTGTCAGGAAAGGGAGACTTTCTACAAATGACTTGGTCATGCACCCACCTGCCACCATTTTGGGAGGGACTGCTGGGCTGCCTTGAGTGAATGCTGGGCTGGACCTTAAGTTGGTCATCCTCCGCATTACTGAGGAGACAGCCACAGATAGGCATCATATTGCCCTGCTGCGGTTGGGTAATAGCAAAAAAAAAAATATTGCTAGGGCTTGGTAATACAGTGACCACCCCATCCTTTCAACAGTGGAAGCAGGGGCTAGACCGTTGCAGGTGTATTGAAATTCCTATATATAAGGCTAGAGGGGCTAACCCGTTAAACAATATAAAATATGGGATACAAGTGGAAAATACTGAGACACTGTTCTGAAAATGACCTGAGAACTCTGATTTGGAGGAAGAACTCAGGACTTATAGAGGAAGTGGCTGATGTGGGGGTCATGGGGGTCTGGGAGGCAACTAAAGGGGGTATGGAGTCTTCTACTGACCAGAAACGGGGAGAGGTGATGTCTGCTTTTGTTTTGTTCTTATGTTTACCCTCATTACAGTGTAATGTATCAATGGGGATTCGATTAGTTATTTTTCTGGTGCTGCACGTGATCCTCTATGATAAGTCTGGTGTATCAATTGTTCAAACCTCAATGAAATATTGCACAAAAAACAATCATCTCTCCAAGGCGTATATGAAAAACCAAATGACTACAACATAAATGTGATACCTGGGTCAACATGCTTCTGCCAATATAATACCTACTTCTATGTATGTGGCATTCAACAGGACCAAACTCACATTATATCACTGTGGACAAAGTCTGTGATAAGAATTAAAAATCTTACAACCAGTTGGCTACAAAGATTGTGAAAATATTTGCCACTGACATCCTCAGACAGCATAAGCGCAGGGCCATATCGGTCACCTGTACTGCCCGAGGTGAGGAGCCTGTACCTCTTGCAAGTCCTGCTCCATCTGAAGCAGAGTACATTGGTCCAGAAATATAAGGCGACTGATTCAATCTGCCAACCTATATTATATCAATTCTAGACACCTGGAGACTGATGACTGAGCACCCAACAATCTCAGAAACTCACAGCACAGTATAGTTTAACAGATGTCTGATATTGGCGAAAGGGATTGTTAGGGAGTTTTCAGGACAAATGCCATGCATAATATGTCCTGCGCCGATGTGGATTAGTAGAGTTCTTTACATGCATGAATGAAAACCAGTAAAGGATGTGGGTGGGTCTGAGGTCAGCTCCAAACACAACCACCACTGAATCTCCCTGCCCTTCCTTCTGTGCAAGATAAAAGGGTGAAACTGAATCCCCTTATCAAAATACACAGCACAGGTTTGAGCTCTGACAAAAGTTAAGGAGGCAGGTTTATCACTTGTAGTCTCAGACTGGAAGGAAAACGAGGCCAAGGTTTCACCTTAAATCTCAAAGAAAATGAGACAGTCTAGTACAAGGGTCTCCAACCTTTTCTATGGAGAGAGTTACTTCTGGCAAATGAAAATCACTGTGAGCTACCAAAGGCTATGTAACTCACGTACTGAAACAACACCCCCCCCCACTATGTGCAGCTTAACTGACAGTAAGCCTACTGTTCCTAGATACAATGGTTTGAGCAAATGTCTATTGGTGACAGAGACTGTTGTATGTACTTGTGGCATAGGGTAAAACTATTGCTATATGTGGCACTGTTACATGTGTAACACCAACATGCAACAATAAATGTGAAAAATTTCAAGTGCATAAAAATGTTCTGCAAAAATGTTCAGAGTATGGAACATTTTTCTCCACCTTCAATTCCTCCCACTTAGAAAAATAGCTGTATTTTTCACAAATAAATATAGCACTATGTCAAGAAAATTAAACTGAAGATTTAACTTTGTTAATATGTATTCCATCAATCTTATTTACATTTTCTCCAATTTCCACGTGACACATTCACAAACACCCGGCATCTTGCTCCCAGTGGCCTGTAGACATGGTGCCATATTTATAAAAGAAAATTACATTTATTTTAATGGGAGGAATTTTAAGTGAAGAAATATGCTTCATACGACATTACGATGGAATTGGCTTAATTGGAAGTGGAGAAAGACATTAAGACAATGTTTCATAGAAAAGGTTTTCTTCTCTTTAAACTTCTCCCATTTAAATTATGAATATGGCACAGTGTCTACTGGCCACTGGCAGCAAAAGCCTGCTGCTTGCAAATGCAACACTATGAAATAGGAGAAAATTAAAGGACAAGTTACTTTATTTTCAGTAATGCCTTATCTGGTAGAGTTATATCTAGTTGAGGATTCCTTACCTTACCTTAACTTGGAACTTCCCCAGTTGTCAGTCTGGATCTGGAGTTGTTTCTCGAGTAGTAGCCCTTTGCGCTGTTAGGTGACATCAATCGGCTCAGTGTCTACTGTCCGTCGCATCAGGTATGACGTTGCGGGTTCTATATGTGTACCACCCAGGCGAGCGGATGTCAGTTACTTTTCAAACTTTCCACGCCAGAAGGGCAGGGCCATGAACAACACTGACCACTGGTGCATCAAAACTAAGCCTAGGGGCGAGCCTGCCTTCAACAGCCAATCGTCGAGATTGGGGAAGACTGAAACCCCTGATCTGCGCAGACGATCTGTGACCACCGCCATCACCTTGGTGTACACCCGAGGGGCGCTGGTAAGGACAAGGAGGAGTACTGTGAACTGAAAGTGCTGTTGGCATACCTTGAAGTGCAAGTAACTTCTGTGGGCAGGCAGGAAGGAAATGTGGAAGTAAGCAAACTTCAAGTTCAAAGCTACCATCCAGTCTCCTGGGCAAAGGTCAGATAGAACCTGAGGCAGAGTGAGCATTTTGAACTTTTCCTTTTTGAAGAAGAGATTGAGGGACTGAATGTCTAGGATATGGTGGTGGCCCTTGTCTTTTTGGACACCAGAAAATAGCGGGAATAACCACCACAACCTATTTCTAGCACTGGGTCCCACTTCAAGGCTCCCTTGGCCAAGAGCTGTAACCTCCTTGCGAAGAAGTGCCAAGTGATCCTCTGTCATCCGAGCGGAAGATGGTAGCATGGATGGAGGAGTTGTTTTGAACAGGAGTGAGTAGCCCTTTTGGACTAACTGCAAAACCCAACTGTCTGATGAGATGAATTGCCAGCGGAGGTGATGCAGACTGCCTCTGACTGATCCAATCATCAGACTAGGAAGGTTTGGAGGCAGCTGGGTCCCTGATACACGAGCGCAGTGGATCCCAAATCCCCAGCCACGCAGAGACTGGGCAGCATGCACAGCACAGTGGCTAGAGGGGGAACGGACATAGTAGGCCATCCCTTCCATAGCCACGAAAGGGGAGAAAAGCAGACTGAGGGGGCGAGAGGCAGCTCCGAGGCCCAAGGATCTGGCTGTAGCTTGAGAACTCTTGAAGCGCCCGAGCACTAAGTCCGTTTTTTTCTCCGAAAAGATGGGTGCCATGAAAAGGCATGTCCATAAGGTTAGATTTGAGATCCCCCGAAACGCCAGACGTCCTCAACCAGGCATGGCACCTCAGGGCCACCACTGATGCAACCGCTCTGTCCAGTGAGTTGGTCGTGTCCAGTCTGCATCGGACCATGAACTGTGCTGTGTCTCTCGCATAAGCAAAAGCTTGAGACAGTACTGTCCGGGTCTCTTACGAGACTAGTGGTAGCACTTGTGCAACCGTATCCCACAGCGTGTGGGAGTAACAGCCCAAACGGCATGCAGTGTTTACAGACCGCAAAGCCAGACTGGAGGAAGAAAACATCTTCTTCCCAAGTTGGTCCAGCCTCCTGGATTTCCTATCCGGGGGTGCGGAGGAGAACGTGCCCTGGGATGTAGAGGGTAACCAGGCTCTCAGGGGTGGAGTGTTGCGTCAGGAACGCTGGGTCAATTGGAGCAGGTTGAAAGCGGTGAGCAATAGTCCTGTGACAGGAGCCCCTGTGCTGGGTTTAGACCAGGTACCCAGCAGGACATCAGTAAGTGCTTCATTAAAGCGCAATATGGATTCAGAGTATGAAGCCCAGGCTGAAGTACCTCTGTCAGGAGGTTAGTCCTGCTGCCACCGAAGGTTGCTCGAGGCCCAGAACCTCGGCCGCTTCTTCATACCCCCATGGAAAAGGAAGCTCGCTCCTCCCTAGCCATGGTAGGGGAGAAAACATGCCAGTGTCTGGGGAAGTATCCAGACCATTGGCTTCAACCAGTACACCAGTCTATCGGATCTTGGAGCTGGTATTCTAGAGGGTCCAGCAACCCCTCCCATTCCTCACCATACCCCAAACCCATAAAAATAAGGGTCAGGATCTGACATAGGGGGCAAGGCCCCTGTTGAAGTCGGAATCAACACTGTGCAACACCGATCTTGCTCTGTATTGGATGAGGATGGGGGGGGGGGAATCGACGACACCTGGCAGCACAGGCAGCATCGGGAGCGTCAATATCAGAACAAGCATCGGGGAAGGTCGAGGTGCTACAACCGACACGGTTTGGATCCAGGAACAGATCCATGGGTGCCCCCTGGAGCCGAGGCTGAAGATGCTGGCGAGGAACCAGAGGGAGCCCCTTCTGACCCCGTGGGGCCCAAGGGTGCTCCAGCCGGGTCAGACTGCCCAAAAATGAGGTGCATGGCCTCATAAAACTGAGTTGGGCAGGGGTCGCTCCGGCTCCCAGAAACTTAGGGGAGGCAAGGAGCTGACCCAGATGCAGGTTCTGGGGACAGAGGCCTACAGCGACAACACTCCCTTTCCCTCGTATCCTCAGCAGATGGACTGAGTGAAGTTGAAGAATGTTTGTTCTTCAACTTCTTGTGCCCTGACTTACCCGATCGTCCCAAGGACTTGTAGTGGAACGACGATGAGGGTGGCTCTGTGACAACCCTAGGACCTTCCTCTAGACTGAACTCAGGACCTATGCGGAGCAGCACGCCAAGCCACAAGGAGCTTTAGGGACCGCTCCCTCATAGCTTTTGAATTCCTAGCTGCACGTGGAGCATGACTTTGTGTCATGGTCCCACTCCAGACACCAGGGGCACAGGAGGTGCTGATCTGTCAGACACTACCCAATGACAGGATTTGCAGGACTTGAACTCAGTCTTATGTGAAGACATCTTCAATGTACCAGATGTAGACACTCACAAATCTTCAACAAAAAGTCGAAAAAAACAGTCAAAAAGAGACTATGGGGTAGCTTTGCTTCATATCAGCGCTGGCGCGGAAAGAAACTGACTGTCAGTGCACTGGGGTGGTGCCTATATAGGACCTGCAACATCATATCCTGCACGGATGACGCAGACTATGGATGCGGAGCCGATCGATGCCACCTAACAAGCATGCAGGGGTACTGCTAGAGAAAAATCTCCGGATCCAGACTGACGCCTGGGGAAGTTCTAAGGTAAGGTAAGGAATCTGCAACTAGATGTCTCTATCAGACATGAAGAGTTAATCATTAAGGTAACTTTTCATTTGAATTTCCTCACATTTAAAAGTGTTCAGAAACATAATTTTGTTCTCATGCTCCAACAAAGACTTTTATTTAGGAGTACTTAAGTTCTTCACCTCTGTGCCCCAGCCTGGCCCATAATTCTGACTGAGCACTGCTTAATATCAGGCTCTGCTATCTGCAGCCCGATGATGTGAAGTAAACATAAACTTCCATTAACATTAAAAGAAAAATGTGACCCTATGCTTTTTCAAAAATAAACTCAAGGCTTTGAGCTACTCTGAGTGTGTATGGGGGGAGTTACTGATAGCTCGTGTTTGACTAGTTGGAGACACCTGGTCTAGTAGAATGTTAAAGTTGATCCCACTAAAAGCTGACAAAAGAGTCAACAATACCAGACCAGATGTCAACTCCTCACCCACATAACAGTGAAGCTCTTTCAGCACATTTCCACAAAAAGAGATTGAGTGCTATGTCTTGGGCGGAATGCAGCTTTCACCTCACCTAGTAATCTACATGGGTGTTAACTCATCCTGCTAGCTGTTTTGGTGTTATTTTTGATATAGTGCAGTTATGTGACTGGACAGACTTTTTTTTAAGCCTCCTGCATTCAACCCTGTTATTTTTACTTTAATCATTCTTTTTCCAAGGCTTGGGATCTGTTCCTTCACATAGGGAGGCATTGGTAATTTGATCAAGCATATCATCTCTCATGGTTCTTGCTGCACCCACAGCCAGGACACCATCAGACAGCAGGCCAAGCAGTGTTTTTTCTACCTATCCACCCAGAATCTTGAACAACATCCCTATATCCATTAGGACTGCTCCAATTCTACTCCAATTTTGGAAATAATTGAAGACTCACCTCTTTAAAGAACATTACATCACAATGCATTAACTGTCAATGACCCAGCAACCTATCTTGCACTTGTTGACTTTATGCTCGTCTTTGACACTGTACAGTGCTACAATGCCTCTTTGTTAGGTTTGCACTATTGAAATATCATATACATACATAATGAAGGCACTAACAATATCAACCAAAAAAGGGACATACAGGACCCAGACCTGAAGTTCATTCATCAGTGAGGAAATATTAACGCTAGAGAGGAATCCGGAGTGCTCTTCTCACAGGGAACCTCTGCTGATCAGTTTATTTAATACCATTTGAGGCACAGAACTGGAGATGGATTAAACTGTCCACCACAGTATAGGTATGCTTTAAAAATGCTTTTCTTGTGGTTGATTTAGTTTCATTTTCAGGAAAGATTGGACTCTTCTGTAATGTCGGGAAAAATGGTTTTCTTGCAACAGTCACTGTATCTTGATTAGTTATATTCAACAATTTAATTACATTATAAATAAATTGTCCCTTGAGTTTTTACATCACTGAAAACTCTTACTGTCTGTTGCTGCAAGTGCTTGAGGGCTGATGTATTTTGGTCTGTGGAATGACAGTTCAGAAGAATGACTAATCATCCGGCAATTTATCATGCCATCCTAGAGCAAGGCTATGGCAATATTAACAATAAATAGTAATAAGAAATAAGTGGCTTCTTTTATGACAACAGATTACAAAACTGTCTCTATATGAAAGGGTATTGTGCAGACAATTCATAAGGAAGATGAAGCTCTGTGCAAGGTGTCCTTTACCCCAAATATATGTACAACTTTGGAAGAGAGCTGAAGTTACAGTGTGTCCTCTGCTGCGGTGCGCTCATATTCTCAGCCGAGTAGAAACTTTGTCAGCTCCCAACACTGTTTTGTACAGACTGGCACATTAAAAACATTTTTTGTGCTCATTTCCTCTGGTCTGTATCTGTGTAGACCACTAAAAATATTTGTTTAAGTAACTCCTGTTTTCATGTATCTATCCATATTCCATATTTGTTTTTGTGCTCAATTCTTCTGGTCTGTATCTATGTGTAGCAACTCTTGTTTCCATGTATCTGTTCCTGTGATATCCCAAAGCCCTCTTACAACCTAATCTAAGGAACTTCCATTTTTGATGGATTATGAGAGAAGGGGGTGGAATCGGAGAAACATAACGCTGGAACCTATACTCAGATTAAATTAGTAACAAACTTGGGGAGGTGGGGCGGTCGTGGGCTGCAACACAAATGAGGTCTCATCAGTTAGCTCTGATCCTCTTTACTGTGTCCTGCCGGTGAGGAGAGGTGCTCCCCTCAGTCCGGACTGACTGGCACCAACAGCACAACACCTGGCGTACCAACAGGTACATTTCTGTGAGAACTTCAAGTGCACCAAACAAAATATAGACTGGACAATGGGTAGCCTCCACTGGATTTAGAAAACCTCCAATCTTCCCACGGAAATTAAACATTTGAATATTTTATAACTATTTAAGAATTAAATAAGGTGGCCTGCAGCAGATGGAGTGAGATGCAATTCTCTAAGCTCCAGGGGGGCCCCTACTCCTGGCATTATCCTGCTGACATCCTGCACTAGCGGGGGTTGCCGACCACAAACCCTAGCTCATATTAGCTGTGGACACCTCTCTGTGACTGGCACTCTGCTGAGAATGAATGACGGGCGACACAATCCATCTGAGGTGAAGGCTGCCCGACATGGCTCAAAGATGGCGGCTACCCGCAGCACAAAAATGCAGATTGCACCGTGAACTGTACCAACTGCTAGAACAAGGTGGACCCTAATGAGACTGTGCTGGCTGAGTGCCCCAGAGCCGTGACACAGCTACCAGAGAAGAGACTGTCGCCGCTGGGATCTGGACACCATAGACAGCCCTAGTCTGTATGGCCCTGCCTGCTCTTTCTGCTTGATGCTTTAAGTGCAAGGCAGAAAAACATGCCGCTGCACTGAAGGCTTACCCTGAGGAGGACTGGCAACCTTGTGGGGCCCCCTGGAATCCTCCCCTGCGTTCCCAGCCCCAACAGCTCTTCTGGTAGTGTTGGACTGTCAGGCCATGCTCTGTTTGGACCGGTTCTTACAACTGAGTACACCACGCAAGGAAACGATCTAACTGGAGAGGTGCCGGTGGTACTTTCAACCCACCACCATTATGGGCCATGACTGAGGGCTGATCCAGGTCTCTTTTGGGCCTGAACACATAATAGGAGGACCCCTGTGCATGACAGCAGCATTAGGTCCCCGAGATTGTGATTGGCATGCCTGTGAGTAACCTGGCACATCTGACTGTGGGCAACTGCAAAGGAACTGCAAGAAGTGGCTGTTTTTCCTGCCCCCCCCAGACTGTTGGCACCTGTTATCCAAGGGAGCCCTATAGCTCACTACCCACAGACACCCTACTCTGAGCCCACACTACCCTTGCCCAGATACCCCCACACTGCTAAAGGTGATCACTGGGTGAAGGTGGACTCCTATAGTCCCCAATGTTCATTGAAGTGCTCATGATGATATGCTGGCAGGCATGCCACGCATGCTTGCACATAGCAGCCTTCCTTGCGCTCTCATTGATTACCACCTGCAACCCCGAGGTAACTCCTGCTGTGACAGCAATGGACCCTTGAGGCCCAGAGGTGTGCTCACCCTACAACAGATGCAACAATGATGTGGCAAGTACTGAGCTTATCAGCCCCCCCCACCCTCTAGCTACTTTGCACACTTCCCTTTTCATGCCTCGCTCTACCTAGGGGAAAGATACTCAGAACCAGGGCCAGGGCATCCCTAGATGGTGCTTGCACTCTTGTTGACCTTGTGCTGGTCCCACGAGACGAATTGGATTCCATTCTCCTTGCCATTAAATATACAAGGACACCCCTGAATATAAGATTGATACAGCAGTGGTAGACCTGGGCTTGCTCCAAGTAGATCACCACAAATTGGGGGAATGTATTACCACAATTGAACTCACATTGCAAGAACTGTCATCTGTGACTAAAGCCCTCTCTACACAGATGCACGATGCCCAGGAGTAAAACCAGGCCCATGAATCTCGAGCCAAAGATGCTGAGGGACGTTGTCATAGGAACAATATACAGGTGGTGGGCATGCCAGAGAAGATGAAAGGTGAGGACATGGTAACGTTTGTTAAAACATGGATATGGGAGAAGGTAGTACCCTGTCTTTGCACTCGAACAAACTCAAGAGTGCCAGCCCACACGCCATCTCCTGGCACTCTGCCCCAGTCAATAGTGGCTTGTCTCCTCCACTTTAGAGATAGGGACCATATCCTATGTTGCGCCAAGAACACTGGGGAACTCATGATAGACAACAGCCAGGTACTGTCATTTCCCGACTTCACTACTGCTGTTCAAAAGAAGAGATCCTCATTTATGGAAGCTAGACGGAAAATTTAAGACCTTAATATTCAGTATGCCATGTTCTACCCTGCCAAGCTGCGAATCATCACTGACCAGGGCACAAAGTTTTTTCTGGAACCGGAAGAGGTGCAGAATTGGCTCAATTTGACCCCAGAGACACGGGGTCAACCCCACAGGCCCAGAAAAAGACCTCAGAATAGGCAGGAAAAAGCTGGTGTTTCTTCCTTCGTATAAATACATGCGGACTGTAGAAATGCAGTGGAAATGGCACTAAACTCACAATACCTAGCCCAGATCATCTCACACTTGAGGAGTGGACTTCATCTGGTGAACCTGATGTGGACTCTGATTCTGACGACACTCTGTACTTGCAGCAAAGCTGGCCCTGCCGGAAATAACACCACAGAGAAACATCTCAGTTCATACCTTCTCAGTTCATAATCTGGACCCATGGACTATCTTTCAATTTGAAAATCAATTATACCATCAGATACGAGGCACATCTATGCGGAGTACCTTTGTTCGTAGTCTGGCCTGCTTATACATATATCACTTTGAACTATGTTTCATACTCAATAATACCAACCCTTTTTTTGGCAGTATCAGGTTATGGCGTCATTACATTTATGATATCTTAATCATATGGCAAGGCCAGACTCAGGATATGGATCCCTTCCTACTATGGATCAATGGTCTTGATCCTTTTTTGTAATTCACTTTCACCGTCTTATCCACTAACATTGCTTTTCTGGATTTGATGATTACTATCAAACAGGGCAAACTAGAAACCTGAACTTATCAAAAATCGACAGACCATAATAGCTTATTATTATATGACAGTCACCATCCTAGAGCTTTACGTGATAATTTACCTTATGGACAATTTTTGCGACTGCCGCAATTGCAGTACCACATCAGCTTTTGATGAACAACCTAATGATTTGTCGACGAAGTTACAGGAAACACATTACCCCTATGAGATCACCAACAATGCCCGTAAACGGGCTCACAATAACAATAAAGAGGCATTATTGTCAATTGTACCCAAAGAGACTGATAATCGTCTCAAGTGCGTCTCCACATATACTCCACTCTCTAACACTTTGAAAAAGCTGATAAACAATCGATGGTTGATCCTCTGTAGTGGTGGTGTTTCAATACCTAAACCCTTGTTTGCTTTTAAAAGATCTGCTAATATCTAAGACCTGGTAGTCCATACCCGACCTTTGACAGTCCCACACGACTTACAACAAACAACATTGTGGCAACTTCCACCAGTAGTTGGCCACCACCCATGTGGCAATTGTAATGTGTGTGGACTCATTAAAAGGGTTAATGCTTTAGATTTGGACCCCACTGGTACCTGGCATCTTTTGAAACATACAAATTGCAATACTCGTAATTGCATTTACATGATCACCTGCCCCTGTGACTTACGGTATTGGAATGACGACGAGACCTGTTAAGGTTAGGATTAATGAACACCGCAGTAACATTAGAAGTAGACGTCTAACCACCAAATTGAGTGTCCACTATCTGGATATAAACCTCCTGATGATATGTATGGTGGGTTGTCCTTGACACTCCAAAAAGTTCTTCTAAATCTCTATTAAAAGTAGAACAACGCTGGGTCTTTAAATTGGGTACCCATATCCACGGACTGAATGATGACATACCATGGATGAGTTTTTTCACTACCCGGTAATCTCATTACTGATGAGACATTGTGTCCCTGTTTTTTAATTTTTTTCCCCTCATCGGACAAATTAACTATCTTCAGGGTTCACCTTCTCTATATTGTACTTGACTTTGACTGCTCACTGGCTTTTTGTTTTTTTGATTTAACCATTTTATTACCTTAGGGGTTTTCATGCTTCCTATTTTATTTTTCCATAACCACTAGACATGATGGCCCCCTTGCAGTCGATTTATTTTGTATTTCCTCTATTCGTATGGAGCATGATCTAACATCATACACTGAACTAGTGAGTCTAGGGATGTGCCCGTGTTATAGATTTATAGAGTTCTTAGTCCTTATACTGTTTTTGACATGTTGTCAGTAGCGCCTATCACACTAGAGGCTCTCCGTTGATTGGGCGCCTCCAATGGTGACCTTTCCATTTAACCGCAGAGCCGCGTTCGTGCTCTAGTCTTCGGGAACGCGGCCCCGGGGTAGGTCTCCGAATACAGTCCAGTGTATGGAACTGTGAGTACTACTACTTCGAAGGGGCGAGTCCTCCTCTGTGACTCAGTTGTTTCTTTCCCGTTTTTTTTATATTCAATTCACAAAACATGACTGTCTTGTAGCACAACAGAAACTTACGAGTCCCTCATTTTTGTTGGCATTTCCACCATTACCCGTTTATATTAAGAAGTGTTACAGCCTTAATGATAATTGAGTTCGGTCATGAGCAGAGTTCCTTGGTTTCATATTTTTTAACATTGTTTTTTTTATGTTTAAGTGGGAATCTAAAATGTGCCACCACTTTGTTACTCTGGATATATATATGCATCAACTTTATTTGTTTGCTTTTGACAATTGCAAGGCCAGCACATAATTTTAGATTGCTGTGTTTCTTGAAGATCACTTACTCATAACACCTGCAGAGTGGTTTCAATCTGTGTACAGACATCTGCACACATTCTCATTTTAAGGTCTCGCCCCACAATATTATGATGTTTTTTTTTTACCCTTCTTACTTGTTTAGATACAACGCCAGCCTAGTGGCACGCCTTGTCCCATGGAGCCACGTCCCTAATTTAGGATGGTAAGCAGTGTTTGCAACTTTTTATCTTTCCACCAACCACCTAGCATGGCAGGAAAGTTACACTGATTGCTACGTCATGTTACATATCCACAATTGATATTTCGATATGGTTATTTTTGCCACTGAATCTGTAAAATAATGTGATCTTTATGTTTTGTTTTTTTATCCACAGGCTCTTTTCTATCACATCCATAAGATGTGTAACGTTTTGAGTAAGTTAACTCATTTATTTATCTTGATCTGGTTTTTCTATACTTGGGATTGTTTGTACGTAGTTTATTTTTCAGTTCAGGAGAAGTTTTTGTTTGTTTGGTCCTGAAGAAGCTCCATATGATCCAGCAGGACTGTTGTGAGGCGCAAAACATGTTGACCTTCTTCCATGGTTGAAGCAAGTTTCTTCTACTATCACCTCAGTAGAGCATGGCAACATTATTTCCTTTTCACTCTACAATGCTTTTAACCTTGTCTGGGACCCTGCCACATTCAATAAAGTAGGGTTTTGAGGTTCCCAAGTCAATTTTAAGTCTTTTTCTCTTCTCTTCTGCTTTTTTTCTTTTGTCTTGCCAGTAGGTTTAAATTTATTCCTACGTGCTTTTCATCTTGCCACACACTATCAGTCAAGATCTCCAGCAAAGAGGCCCCTTGGGAGGGGGGAGGAGAAGAGAGGGGGGGGAGCGCGTCAGATATTGCAGCACCAGTCTGACGAGGAGCGAGCCCTATGATGAACCATGACCTCTAATAAGATGTGTGTGTGTTCTATCTTCTTTATATAGAAGTGCCTGGGGGTTTCTCTATATCCCCCCCCTTTGTTTGGAACAGTGTATCTTTGTTAAATATCTGATGCCTTATCCGCCTTGATATTTTTCCACGCTTTGTCTCTCCTTCTGACTCTCTTCATACGTCCTCTGACGTTGTGCTCTAATTATCTGGCTGGCTGATATATACCCATACACTGTAGGGGGGAGGTGAGACACCCTCCCATATCTTATACAGCTTCAGTCATCTATGACATAATGGAAGTATTATCATCACATTCACCTAGATCATATGTGGGGTGCCCCGCCAGGGATCTCAACCCCTGTCTGAGGTGCTATATCTCACTTCTACCATCCCACAAGTTAGTACATAGGTGAAACTTTGACCTGCACAATCACTTAGATAAGTGGTAGTTTCATAATTTGGATGGAGGGGATGTTACCTTACTGTCCTGGGAAAGGGATGTTGGGAAGTTTTAATTGTTTTTGAAGGTTGTTTTGTTATCTGCGGCTGCTCCCTCCCAGTCCCCACCTGCCAGGTTCTGACCCAGGGACAGCTCCTTGGGTTAACTGGACTTTCACTACTTCTTAATGGGGGATGTGAAGGGTGCGCACTCTGTAAGAGGTGACAAGGTTTAGGCGTTTACATTGTATACTCGGCGTGAGTAGTAATAATTTAGGTTAAACATGGGGTCCCGTCCCAATTTACCAATACTTTGGTGGATGTGGACGGGAGGTACTCAGTACCGACCGGCCTCATGGACAGCCGTGATATCTCCCTGTTCAATGTATATACCCCCAACTCAGACCAGGCTCTATTTCTGGATGAGCTGTCCAGAGTATTAACCTCACTATTACCACACTGGCTTTAGTTGGGGGAGACCAACACTGTTGCCAACCTTGACTTAGACCGCTTGCACCCCTCCACTTAGACTCCTCTGCAGTCTGGCTGGCCCAGCCATTTGCTGCCTGGCAGGACCACTGGGGCCATTGAGTGAGACTACTCCTACTCCTCTTACTCCACTATACACTCTCTGCAGGTAAGGCTCAACTCAACTTATTGCCGCTCTAAGATTTATCAAATACCTTATAATCACAGCATCTGATCACAATCCCCTGCTGATGACGTTCAAATGGGGGAGGGCATGCTCTTGTATTCCAGCAAGCTTGGAAGACCCGTGCTTCGGGACTTGATTTGAGCATGAATCCAGAGCTATTCTAGAGAGAACACTGGTACAGCCTCTTCCACTTTAGTGAAATGGGTGGCCTTCAAGGTTGTTCTCTGGGGGTGTTGTCTTTCTGAATCGGCAGGTATATGGAAATCACTACTTCAGACATGATCGTACACAAATAGCACTCTTCGGTGCCTTGAGTGTTGGCTTCAGAGCATCCTGAACTGCAGCGCAACCTGTTGGAGGCCTGTGAGAAGGTGGCAGAACAGGAAGAGTTTCTCTCCTGCTTCGATCACAAGGCCTGTATGGTACAAGAGCATACTAAGGGGGACAGATCAGGCCAACCCCTCCTGCCGTGGATCATCAATCCTGAAGCTGCTTACCCCTGATTGCACTCACCTCTACAAAAAGAGACATTAAGGACTCCTTTGCATATTTCAAGTCCCGGCTATTTGGGGCACAATGGCCTCCGCCAGCAGACAAAATAGAGGAGTGGCTCACCACTCTACTGCAGGATAGGTTAACCCGGGAAGATGTTGAGTCACAGAGGGGGGATATCATTAAGGAGAAGGAGATTCGAGCTGAGATCTGCTGCATGGCCCGTGGGAAGGTCCCAGAAACAGATGGCCTGCTACTGGAGTATTATGCCACCTACCCTGACCTTTGTGACCCCCTGCTTACTGCACTTATATAAAGCAGCACTTACTGTCGGAGTGCTCCCACCAACATTACGTGACGCCCTCATTGTTCCCCTAATTAAAACCTGGAAGCCTGCCACAGACATATCCGCCTACCGGCCCTCATCCATGCTTAAAGTGGATTACAACATTTTAAGCAGGATGTTAGCACAATGACTGCTCCCCTATATGACCAAAATGATCCACCCTGACCAATCTGGTTTCATACCTGCCCGCTGCGCAGCCCTTAATATTTGACGACTCTTGGCACTTCTTAGGGAGGGCGCGAGACCCCAGGCCGGGCAAGATGCACGTTTGTTAATATAGAGAAAGCCTTTGACAGCTTACACTGGAGCTTTCTCCATGCGGTTATGCTTCACTTAGAACTTGGCCCGCGATTTGTGGCGTGGACTTTTCTTTTATACTCCAAAACTGTAGCCAGGATACGCACTGGAGGCACTATTTCAGATTGAAGCCTTTGGTTTCCCCCCTTGTTGTTGAGCCACTAGTATGCAGGGCGCGTAGCTGCTTACCCTCTGAGGGGGTGGGGGTGGTTGGGGTGCAAGCCTGGGGAGTGACCTATTATATTTCCCTCTATGCAGAAGACCTGGTGATCTTCTTTCATGATCTGCATTCGGAAACAATAAAAACGGCTATCTCCTTTCGTTCTTTGGAGAGGCCTTCGGCCTTAAAGTAAACTGGTTTAAAACAAATATAATCCCAATGAGCAAGTATATGGAGAGACCCTCAGAGTTACAGGGCATGCGGTGGGAACCAATGGTAGTGCACTATATGGGAGTGCAGATATACAGATCTGACCCCTACCTATTGGAAGGAAACATTGCGGAGACGGTCACAGCTCTGTGTCACAGTGTGAAATTCTGGAAGACCCTTTCCCTTTCTGTTGAAGGCTGCATAGCGGTGGCTAACATGGTGGCACTTCCCTGTCTCCTGTACTTCTTTGCTGTCCCTCCCCTTGGTGATCCCAAGTGTGACGTTCCGCTAACTGGACTCCATCTTTGTTGATCTCATTTAGAACGAGGGTCATCGCCGTAGAGGCCTTTATTAAAATCCAATGCACAACAGCAGATGGCGGGATGAATGCACCCAACTTTTACCTATACTAGGGCAGCCCAATTAGTGATGCACGGGCTGGTTTCCGGGACGAGAGGCTCTGGGGCTGTTGTGCCTGCGTGAACCTCTTGGCTCACAGGAACTTTGGACCCTCCTACTTAACCTGAGGGGGGTCGCCCAGATGAGTTGTTATGACTTAACTTTTCTAAGCACATGCTGGATGCATGCTCTTGCTAAGACGCACACACAGTCACCATATTCCCAACTTTACAATAGTGGGCGTTGCTTACCCGAATGCAAGGGGGGAGGGGCATCAACTACTGCAATGGGAGGCAGTAGGAGTGGGTACAAAATGCATGTTGTATAGCGATGATGCGCTATGACCTCCTGAAAACCTATGTGCAGATTATGGTATTTCCACGGGGCAATTTCTACTATACGGTACCCTGTCAGCCACCATATGAATGATCTGGGACGGCTGCGACATGGAACCCAAGTCGCTTCCCAGTTGTCGCTTTTTCCATGACACGTCCATTACTAGTTGCCTGGTTTCGGCCTGTATGTAGCACGGAGAGACTATGCCTGTGACCCACTAACGGTATTACGGGATAAGTGGGAGGAAGACACAAGAACACCTATTTTGCAAGGTGAATGGACATTAATGTGGACAATGGGCCCAAACATTTTCCACAATGCTAGTTTTAAATTAATACATTTTTAAGTTCTCCACTGAGCATGCCTCACCCCCTGGAAACTTAGGGCCTGATTACAACTTTGGCGGAGGGGGTTAATCCGTCCCAAATGTGACGGATATCCCGTCCACTGTATTACGAGTTCCATGGGATATAATGGACTCCTAATACAGCGGGCGGGATATCCGTCACATTTGGGACGGATTAACCCCCTCCACCAAATTTGTAATCAGGCCCTTAGTGTCCATATCCCCCCCCCCCGACCTCTCCCTACTGTCCATGCTGCACGTTTCCTATGGGGAGCTTCTTCATATGTTGTGGGGCTGAACTCACTTTGCCCATTAGTATTCCACAATGATACGATTATTGGTCAAAACCACTGACCATGCCTTGACCCCTTCCCCCTGAATCTGTCTCTTGGGTATTTACCCCCACCAAGTGTAGATCTCCAACTGCTTTCTCGACCTGGCCTTGATGTTGGCCAAGCACAGAATTACTATGATGTGGTAAAGCACAGAGTGTCCTCAGATTGATGGTTGGCAAACTGATGCAATGAAATGGGCAATATAGGAAGGTATTGCTCTACTCCATGATGGCCCACCAGGGACAGCGTCCCCTGAAACATGAGGGCCTGGGACACGATTCTCGGAGACTTTAGAGGCGATACTAATGAAGATTCCGATGACTCCTCAGACAGAGTATCCCTCACTAGTTGATTACAATAGATCTAATTAAGCCTGATGCTAAGATACCCACAACTGTCAATGCTATCACCTCACCATTGCACATAAAAGTCCTGCTCCTATTACAATATACCATTCATAAGCTACCTAGGTCTAGATCTGGGAATTACCAAATGGGACGGTCGGAGAGAGGGGAAGAGGAGGGTTGGTTAGGGAGGGATGGGAATCTACCGAAGATGGGCAATGTACTGTTTCTTTGTTTGATGCCTTTCTTTGTATTTGCCTACTCTTATTGGCTCCTTTTGGCACAAACACCATACAGAGTTGTAATGAGATGAATACTGATTGCATATGTACATGCATGATTTAAATTGATATGAAAAATATGTATTTACCTTTCAAGAGGGTTGCCTTTCACGACTGGCATTTAAGACCTAATTCAATAGAAGGATGCACGCTTTGAGAAGCAATATTCTGTGCTCTATGCATTGACATTGGATGTACTGTTTTATTATACTTCAATACATTTTTTTAAATAAAATTGTGAATTAAATAAAATAAAATATTTAATCATTTTTGCACAAATCATTAGAATGGCTTAGGACAAGGTCCCCAGATTTTAATAATGACCCAATTGTGGGGAGGGAGGTCCCCAGATTTCAATAATAACTCAGTGAGGGCCCCAGATTCCAGTAAGGGGTGAGGTTTACATAAGTCAAAAGGTTAAGACCACTGGACTAATCAATGAAGGCCCATTGGGGCGATGCTGAGAGCAGAGTAGTTGAGGCCTACCAATTAACTTTAATTGGCCCCTGAAGAACAGTACCACTGCTATAATGGAAAGGTGGCAGACATTTAGTTTGACAGTGTTATTGGGAAATGTTTTCTTGAAGGAAATGTGAGCAATTTAAGTAGTGCCTTATTATGATATTGCAGACTCAGCAAATGTGCTGCACTATTATTTAATGCAGAAAAAAGTTGGGGTAGAGAAGGTGTTTAAAGACTACTGGAAAACAATGGAGGGGCAAGTGAGCGCATTCCGCAGAGGCTAAGGCTCACACATTTAAGACAATGGTCATGGCGGCCAAGTAGAGTTGATCTACACAAAAGCTGACACAAGAGGACCTGCAGAGCGGACTATGAGAATTATATGACAAGCTTTCGAATATGGTAACCACCCAAAAGGCAGAAGAGGCCTCCACTCTCACCGATATGAGCAAGGAGCTACAAGAGACAGGGGGACCAAGTAGCTACCAATGAGGATAACACTGTGGCAATGAGTCGGGAATTGAGGAAATCCAAAGGATTCAATCTAATATGGAGGATGAGATTAAGGCTCTATGGGTGAAATACATGGCTGTAGAAGACCCGTCACGAACGGGCAATGTACAAATTTGCAATGTCTGTAAAAACACGGTTACCTATTGCCAGAACTTGTTTAGTCATGTGCTGAAGGAACATCTGAGAGTTGATATTTCAATCATCCAAGTCCATCGGTTGCTCACCACAGAGATATAATCGCCACGCTGTGATCATCACAGCTCGAGGATACAATAATGAGACAAGCAAGAAAGTTCACTGACAACCTTTCAAGATCAAACAATAGATCTATTCAAAGATATTTAATAAAACACCCTGAATAAAAGATCACAGTGGAGCTGGATAGTAGACAGTTCCGTTTTAGATGGACATTCTTTTTCAACTGCTTTTCCAGATGGACTCCAAGATTCACACGATCCACTTGTTGGTGGAAGCTAAAAAGATCACAGGACCTGCAAAGGACAGTCCCCCCATGCCCTAACCAGACAGGAGGAACAGCGTCTGGGGAAACCCACTAAGAGAAGGGAAAAGATAAGAATATCAAAAAGATCACCGACAAGTGATGGTTTCGTGGTAATATGTAGCAGTTTGGAACTAAAGTTAAAGAAGATAAAGGGCCTGATTCTGACCCTGGCGGCCGGTGACCGCCAGGGTCACCGGCCACGGGAGCACCGCCGACAGACCGGCGGTGCTCCGAAGGGCATTCTGACCGCGGCGGTTCAGCCGCGGTCAGAAAGGGTAAACCGGCGGTCACCCGCCGGTTTACCGCTGCCCTTCTGAATCCTCCATGGCGGCGGATGGGGATTCAGACACCCCCTACCGCCATCCTGTTCATGGCGGGAAACCCGCCATGAACAGGATGGCGGTAGGGGGTGCCGCGGGGCCCCTGGGGGCCCCTGCAGTGCCCATGCCAATGGCATGGGCACTGCAGGGGCCCCTGTAAGAGGGCCCCGCAAAGTATTTCAGTGTCTGCTATGCAGACACTGAAATACGCGACGGGTGCCACTGCACCCGTCTTACCTTCCCACTACGCCGGCTCAATTCTGAGCCGGCGTCCTCGTGGGAAGGTTGATTTGCCCTGGGCTGGCGGGCGGCCTTTTGGCGGCCGCCCGCCAGCCCAGGCCAAATCTCAGAATCACCGCAGCGGTCTTTCGACCGCGGTGCGGTGTTCTGACGGGGTTACTTTGGCGGGCGGCCTCCGCCGCCCGCCAAAGTAAGAATGACCCCCAAAGTGACTAAGGTAGACTCTAAGACCTCATGCCTGCAGTGTGGACACTTCAGTTTTAGGACTCAAATAGGAGATCTGCAGCAATATTGCCAGAGCACAGTGATGCTACAAGAGTAATGCCTCAGTATTGGTATCTTTCATAGATTCACATTCTTGAATCAGATTAGCAAGCAGTAAGTGTAATATTTGTGTAAGGTGTAATAGCCGATGGTGGGCTTCAGGGCACAATATATCACTCATGTCTAATATAGTTGTATAACAATAATAACGTTTAACAACCAATGGAAAACCATTTCAATGCTTAGAGAAAGATAAATAATAGAGGCTCACCTTATTGAAAGAGATGGTATAGTTTAACCAACTGCTACATCAGTGCATCGAACCAATTCTAGGCAGTAGTGCTGCGTGAATGAGTGCACGCTTTTCCATGTTGCTGCCTGACATATTCTGTCCAACGTCACACCAGCAGAGAGAGCTGCAGATGTAGAGATTGTCCTAGCTGAGTGTGCTCTGTCCTTGTTCGACAAAGGTTGACCAGCTTTACAGTGACAGTACTGTATTGCATTTGAAATCCATCTGGCAACTGCTGCTTTAGTTAGAGTCCCCATACGCATTTGACTTTAGGATACCAATAACTGGGTAGTTTTCCTTTTTAGGTTGTAAATAGAATTTCAGGCACATATTAAGATGTATGGTATGCAAGGATCTTTCTGCTGGAGAACTCGGGTTCCCGAAAGAAAGTTCTTCGAACTATAGGTTCATTAATATCGAAGTCACTAGGTACCTTAGAAATGAAATTCTGGTTCGTTCTAAGTATGACGGCATCATCTGTGAAATTCAAGAAAGGCTCTTGTATTGTGAAGGCCTGGATTTCACTCACTCTTTTGGCGCTTGTAAGAGCTAAAAGCAAGGAGACTTCCCAGGTGAGGAATTTGAGATGTGCTTTATGAATGGGCTCAAACAGTGGTTTCATTAACTGCGCTAAGTCTGTTTAGATGCCGCTCAGGTGGTGGAGTCCTCACTGGGGGAAAAACTCCAAGGAGGCAGTTAAGAAATTGTTTAATGATTCTGCTGGAACATAATGAAGTAGAGCCATGAGAACGGATATATTTGGAGATTGCAGCCAGATGCACCTTTATTGGGGAACGAGTCAGACCTGACTAAGCTAGAGAAAGCAGATAAGGCAAAAGTTGTTCTGGTGATATCTGAAGAGGTTGTAACCTAGACTTCTGGCAACAGATGCAAAACCTTTTCCATTTTAATTTGTAGGTTTTGATGGTTAAATCTGCTCGCTCCTTAGATAGAATCTCTTGACAATACTGCAAGATGTTCAGGTGCTTGGATTCATTGCATTTAGGAGCCATGTAAACAAGTGGAGAGATGTTGGGTCCGGATGATGTACTTGGCTGTTGTTCATAGACATCAGGTAAGGCACTAACTTGAGGTGGATATGGTTGACCTCTGATAACAGCAGAAGTTCTGTAAACAAATGCTGCCTGGGCCACCTGGGAGCTATCAGTGTGATCAGACACCTCTCTGATTTGATCTTTCTGAGAACCTTCGGGGTTACAGGAATCGGGGGAAAAGCATAGTCAAAGATCTCAGCCCACTTTATGCATTCCCCCACGATCCTGGATAGGGATGCCAGCTTGCAAAGTACTGGCATTTCTTGTTCTGAGGTGTTGCAAACAAGTCAGTGTTGGTCCAGAGTGGTCTATCTGCCATTCGTGACCGGTTGATGTCATTCTGCTGAGACTGTAAGCCAAAGGGTTGCTGAACCCGGGAACATGCTCCGCTCTGAGAGTCATGCCATGCTTTGTTTTCCAATTCCAAATCCTCTCTGCTTCCAATGATAGGTGTAGCGATCTAGTACCCCACTGCTTGCTTATGAAAAGCATGCTTGTTGTGTTGTCTGTGAGCAAGAGGACAGACATGTTTTTTATTCTTGGAAGAAAGGCTCGAAGACTGAGGTATATTGCTTCAAGTTCCAGGTGGCTGATGTGAAGGGCTTTCTGACCTGCTGTCCATTTTCCTTGGTCTTGAAGTTTTTGCAAAAGTTCCTCCCCCTCCTTTCCGGGATGCATCTGTGGTGATAACGTAATCCGGAAGCTGGGGAAGTAATGGGAGACCTCTGGCTAGGCTGTCCGCCGCTGTCCACCAAGCTAATGCTGATATCATTCGAGGTGTAACCTTGATTAAATCGAACAATCGTTTTTCTTGTAGCCACTGCTCGACGAGCTCTTCCTGCAATGGTCTCATTTTCTGCTGAGCGAAAGGTAGAAGATCTATAGAAGGTGACATCATCCCCAATAGCGATTTGTAAATGCATACTGAAATGCACTTTCTTGCTTGTATTTTTAGTGCCAGATGTTGTAGTCTCTGTTGTCTGTCTTGTGACAGGTATGCTATGACATGTTCGGTATATAGAATTGCTCCAAGAAATAGGATTTGCGTTGCTGGAACAGTGGAGGATTTTTGGTGTCTGACCATCAGATCCAGGTGTTTGGAGAGTTCTAGTCAGGCTGAAGTAGTCTCCGTTGTCAGTGCTGCTGATGGTTCCTTGTTCAACCAGTCATCAAGATACGGGAATGTCTGGTGTCCTGAGCTTTTCAATGTGGCAGCTACCAGGTCTAGGCATTTTGTGAATATAAGTAGTGTCGATGTGAGGCCAAACGGAAGAACTTTGAATTGGTAGTGAGTGTTGGCTAAAGTGAATCTGATGAATTTGCAGTGTTTGGGGTGGATAGGGATATAAAAATACGCATCTTGCAGATCCAGGGTAGTCATATAATCGTTAAGGTTCAGGAGTTTGAGAACATCTGAAAAAGTGATCATACAGAAGATTATTGCTTTAGGAATTTGTTCAGTTTCCAAAATACTAATTTGGGCCTCCATTAACTGGATTTCTTCTTGATTAGGAAAAAATGGGACTATAAACCTTTCCCCTTCTGTGATGCAAGAACTCTTTCTATTGCTTTTTACTATAGCATGATGCATGCTTCTTGACGTGGTAAGTGAAGATGAGGTGGGTGCACAGTTGATGGCGGAGTTGTTGGTGGTTGCTGGATGAATTCTATAGTATGCCCATGGGTAATCAGGTCTAGAACCCACTTGTCGGATGTTATGCTTCGCCAATGGTGATGATGGTTGGAGATATTTGCACCCAAGTAGAATTTTGGAGAGGTGGGGAGCTGACACTCGATACCGGTCACTTTGATCCGTTGCAGTCCTTCCTGTGAGAGACCTGCTTTCTTTGAAACCCTTGCTTGTGATGAGCAGTTGGAGGTGGTTGTCTATATGTCGGTTGCTGGGAATAAGGTCTGTACTGCTGGTGAGGCTGTTGGAACCTTTGAGAACTACCTCTGTAGAAAGAGATGCCTCTTCCTCTAGCTCCCCTGATGGGAGTTTTCCTGAATTACAAGGTTCCCAATGACCAGGCCGTTTCCGTGTCTGGTTTTATTGTTTGTGGTCTAAAGGAGTTACTTTTCAGCCAAACTTGCCTTCGTAAGACCGTGGCCCCTGCTAGCTGTCGGAATCCAGTTGACGCTGTATCCAGAGCACAACCTATGATTTTGAGAGATATTCGCTCTCTTTCTTGCAATAATTTTCTTGCTTCTGGTCTTTTTCATCCGGAATGAGATCCCTAATATCCGACCATATTTGCCGATCGTAATGATCAAGAATAGCTAGAGCGTTAGCTGCTCTTACAGTAACTGCAGACATTGTGGTGAACCTTTCCCTATGTTGTCGAGTCATCTGCCTTCCTTATCCAGGGGTGTTGTTATGGGTGTTGCTGGATTCTTGGAGCAGCATTGTGCTGCTTGAGTGATTACTGAATCTGCTTTCGGGTCACACAGTAAACAGGCTGGTGCATCATCAGGAGCTTTATCTTGTCTAGTCTAGGAAGCACCGGGGCACTGTAGCTGGATTTTGCATGATTTTCACACCTTCTTGCCATATGGAATCAATTATGGGTATCGATCTTACTGATTTTCTTTGAGGCTCCCTAAAATTCAATAGAAAGCAGCCTGTTTGTTTCACTGGCATAGGGAGATGTAATCTGTCTGCAACTCTTTCCATTATCAAATGAAATCTGTCAATATCCTCTGGTGGAGTCTACTGGGTGGTAAGGTGGTGGCGATGGCATGGGTAAATAGGCATTCATCTCACTCATTGTGTGACCTAGTGTCCTGAATTTCACCTTCTTCCTGACCATCACTAGATGAAGACAGATCTTCTCTACCAGGGGCAACGATTTTAGGCACTGGCGCGATTCTTGGTGTACTAGGTAGGGGAAGATGTTCTGGAGTTGCGGTTGAAGAGTTGGTGTAGATACTTGATTTGGCACTGTCTGGCAGGGTACACATAAGGGTATCTGGTTTGATATTCCTTTAACATGTTTTATAAATCTTGCAGCAATGTTAAAGGAACTTGTACTACTTCTTGCGATTCTTGAAGTTGTTTGTGTGACCTATATCGCTGAGGCGTGGAAGATCTACAAGTTTAAGTAGGCTCCTGATAATAGGCACCATAATATTGGTCATCGGCTTCGTCCTCCTCTCCTAAATCTTGACATTTTACATTGAGTTGTGACGGATTATATGGTGTTCCGAACGGGTTGTCGTCTTCGTCAGAATCCTCTATGTTTAGAAGGTGACTAGGAGGATAAGGAGATACCTTGTTAGGAGAGGTATGCTCTGGTCTAATTGTCCTTTTTGTTTTTTTGATCACAGTCAACAGTGCCGTCGACGACTTTTAAAATTGTCAGTGGAGGCAATGTTGTAGCTGGGATCACGTAGAAGAGGACATCATTGGTGCTGTTGACGATGGGGTAGTCAACGGGGAAAGAGTCGACGGAGGAGTCATCATCGGTAATGCTTGAGACATTACTGGGGCCGTAGTGAAGGAGATCCTCGTCGACGGGATAGGCGCCAGTGCAAATGTCGATGGTGTTGTCATCGTCATTATCGTCGACGATGCTGTAGTAGATGTCATTGTGCTTGATCTCCTTGTCGTCAACGGAGTTCCCGTCAACATGAATTTCAACTGTGGCTTCGTAGTCGATGGTTCTGAGGCTGGTTTCGAAGAGGCAAGAGTTTTTCTAGATGGAGTAGAAAGATGGGATCTACTCTGACTAGTCTCATGTCATTGTTTTTTGTGCTTTTTAGATCTGCCCTTCGTAGTCTTGTGATGAGACTTTTGAGGATTTTTGATGAAAAAGTGAGGCAAATTTTACAGTCCTTCACTTTATGATGGGGATTAAGTCAGGATATACAATCCTCATTAGGATCATCAACATGAAGACTCTTTTTTCCGCAAGTAGAGCACAATCAAAAACAATTCTTTTTTAGGGGTATCAGTCTTCTTTGAAGTGAAGAAATAGGTCAAATACCTCAAGTATGACATGGGTAGTGCAAGAGCCCCCTGTGGGCCCCCAGCATACCCTTATCACCAGCCTTTCCATGGCAGGGTGACTGCCATGATAAGGCTGGTGGTAAGGTGAGCTGTAATCAGCCAGGCGGCGCCAAGTTCAGCGCCGTCCTGGCATAGTACAACTCAGACTGCCGTCACCACGTCGGGAACAATGTTCCTGGCGGAAACGGCGGTCGCAAGGGTTGTAATGTGGAGGTCAAACTGCCACAGTTGGGGTGGTCTGATGGTCACTGAGACACTGGCGGTCTCGTAGTGAGGTCCTAAGTGATTTGCCCAGAACAAATGCTGGGACTCGCACCTGGTTCCCTAGATACATAGTCGACTGCCCGGGATATTAAGCCACATCTATATTTTTTTCCAATTTGTGTGTGGAACTCATACACAAGTAGGATGATTGTATACAGTCACATCTATTTAGCACATTCTCTAATGAAATTACTTTGTGAAGTCAAATGAAATAGGGAAAAAAACAGCAGCAAAAGATACTGGAAGGTTCACCCAGTCTTGCTTAGGAATACTTGCAAGAGTTTGTTTTATATCTTTACTTAGGGACATAGTTGAGAATCTTTGCACCAGTGGTGCTGGAACAATTATCTGAGTAGGGGTGCTGACAACACTGTTATATCACTAATAATATAGGAATTGTGAAAGGATCCTAGCTTTACACGAAATGTATCCAATGTATTCAGCAGGATAGTGGTAAGGGTGCAATATGTAGCCGATAGTGCACTTTGAAAGACATTATTACAAACATAATACTAAAGCTTTGTGCAGTAGTACACCGTCATTAACAGGCGCAGCCCACAGTTTGAGAAACAATGGTTTCTTCAGAGAATCACTAGTCAATGAACTTTGCTTAGCAGAGGAGGAGCACAAGGGACAGGCCCACTGAATTCTCTAAGGAAGGTGACCACGCTGAAAGGGCAATTGCCTTCCTAGCCACAGAAAAATGCAAACAAGACATGCTATGCCTAAAGCAAAGATGTTACAAAAAATATAATAAAATGGATTTGCTCTTGGTTCAGAGGCCAAGGCTCTGGTCATTACTTAAAAGTATCCCCATGAGTCGAGGATAAGATGGTAATCCAATTGGTGGCGAAGATGGTAAGACAGAGGCATTCAAAACCTATTACTCTGCACTTTACCTGATCTTCCATATAAAGGCTGTGGAATTGGAAAATTTCATAAGGGCCACTATTCTCACTGTATTAACAAAGGCTAATCATGATGATCTTGAAGCCTGGTCATCTTCCTTAGAGATTTCAATGAGCCTGTCCCGAGAGCATTGATCACATCGGATGAGGTTGTAACGGCAATTGCAGATCTCCACTTTAATAAGCCCCTGCACATAATAGTCTGATTAATGGGTTTTATAAACACAGGCTTCGGGAAATCTGCTCATCATGGCAAGTCGGATTTTATCTGATGGCCAGTGTGAGGTGTTAGGAAGCAGTCATAGTAGGTATCTAGTTCAGATCTGCAGTGGACAAAGTTAAGTCATTCGTTTATGCCGGGCAGCACGCAGCTCCTGAAGCAGGTGATTGAAAGATAGCTTATCGAAACTCAAAATTAAATATTTAGGTTTATCTTTCACATTGAAAGCATGCTTCCTATATCAGGTGAGCTATTAAAGGCTGTACAATGCAATAATCACTTATCTTCAAAGATAGCAATATCTCTACATCTCTGGGGCAGGAAGAGGGGCAGACGTGGAGCATGAAATTCTACCTAGCTTATTATATATTTTCCAGGCTCATCCTACCAAGATCCTTGAAAAATATGTGAACACTCTTCAGTAGACCATGGACAGCCTTATATGGGCAGGTAAATAAGTGCAACTGTCAAGGAGGGTCTTGAGGGCGAATAGGAAATCAAAGAGACTTGGAATGCACAATGTAAAACGCTATTCTCATGCTTCTGATCATAGGAGATTTTATTCTGTTACCTAGCCTTCTATATTGTTGAATGCAAGCAAGGGTTCCAATAGGCATGATGAATGTTGAAAGATCTCATTGAAAATGTTGTACTCCATCGCTGCTGAACGCAAGGCCAATTCCAATAAATCAGCTGCTTTTCATAGCAGAGCCATAAACAAGGAAACATTCTCTGTATCAAGGTCAAATTAGACATTTGCATAATTTCAGATTAAAGGCAGCATCAGTAATATAGTGAGAAAGGAGGTCATCAACCTCTGAATCATCATCATCCTTTGTACAACCATAGTCTATCAGGAATTATGTGAGCTGCAGAGTCTGAGCTAAAAATCTCCTCCTTCCACACAAATCTGAGGTGAAGGGAGGTGCTCTTTAAAGCGAACATCGTTAAAGTTCTCCTTCACTTTTTCCCTCTCCACCCAGACAACTTGCTCCAATACTGACTACTTCAAGAGCATCGCCAAATGCGGTTCTGTGGATGACACCTGTACTTAAGGATGCTCTAACAGGAGAAGTGGCTTTTACTTTTTTTTTTGGCACCAGAGCCTATGAAGGTGTGGTGTCCGAGAAGAACCTACTTCCTTTTTAGGGGGTGTCCTAAAAGTTGAAGGAGCCATTGTGAACAGGGTCAGTATAGCATACTGCAAGGTCTCGACATGCAAGGAGTGAGCCGATGGACCATACACTCTGGTCTCTTCTTTTTCAATACTGGGACCTTACCCAAGGAAATGTTTGGTGTGAGGGAATGCCAGCGAGACACCAAACTGTTGTGTTAGCAGGACAGTTTCCTTGAGTTTTCTTCTTTCCCATGGTGTTTTTTGTAGACTTGTAATGACGGTCTGTTGCAGGCAGCATTGCATCATATACCTTTCAATCAACTTTAGACTCTTTCATTGGCTGCTTTTGTCGTCTGTTCTGAATGTGCGGTTTTCGATTTGTTGTTCTCCTTGTATTTTTGCCCCACCCTTGGAGCATAGTTCTCTCGCCAAAGCATCTTTGCACTGGATGTGTTGCTTCCTTCCAACAGTTAGTCTGATTAGACCATTTTTGTCTCATGTCATTATTATTACATTACTCTTTAAATTTTCTGGTTAGCAGCATGAGCAATTCTGGGGCTGAAGTACACAACGTGATAATCAGCAAAGAGTCACTCAGCCTCACAAGATTCAGCTGCCGGTTGGTCATTTTCATGCATTTGTTTCTTCAAGACAGGCCCTGGAGAGAGAGTACTTGGCACAGAGTATGAAGGGTGGCAGAAAGTGTGCTTAGTATTCTCACAACCCTCAGTTCAAGCCCCAGCTTTTTTACTAAATTTGTCTGCCATCTGAAGAAGACAATGATCTGTCTTCCTACTGTTTAGCTCCTAGAGAAGCTGCAAATACTTGGATCGGCTCTGCAAGGAAGCAAAATACCTGCATCAAATTCGGATCAACATCGCTGGGGAACAAATACCACAGCTCCACGTTTCAAGGGGTCACATGGCAGTGAAAGCCCTGCAATTTACCATCATACCTAAGTGTTGCAGTTCGGGTGGGGGGTGTTAGCCCTCCCACCGGCTTACTTTCAGTTAAAAATACGTAATCTTCCACTGCTGTGATGTGTATCATCCCCGATCATGCACTCCCATAGACTCTGCAGAGTAAGTGCCGCAGAGAAGCAAATCGGTTGCTTGTTTTATCTGCATTATGTGTTTCAGATTCAACTGTAAAAACTCACTAAGTTTTACAACCGCAATATGTAGGTCTTGCCTACCAAACGGAAAGCCTGCTGTGCACCACAGTGCACGGAGTAGGATGAAAAATGCAGAGGGATTTCTAAATGGGGCTTGGCATGTGTGATTATGGGTGTGGCTTAATATGTGTAAATTCTGTGCTTCAAATGGTGTGTCGCTTGACCATTATTTGGGTGCCCCTCTGTGAGTTTTCAGTTACTGCATATGGATGTATCAGACAACAGCAAACATATTTAAAACTAGTGAGACCTATTGACTTTGCAAATGTCTGTTAGGCTTTGGCTATAAAGTATTAAACATGATTTTGCTGTGAATAATTAGAGCTGGTCATTACAAATGCTACACGTGTATGTAACAAACATTCTGTGTGTTGGAAAAAAGGAGAGGATTG
The DNA here is from genome assembly GCF_031143425.1 of Pleurodeles waltl. Classification (NCBI taxonomy): domain Eukaryota; kingdom Metazoa; phylum Chordata; class Amphibia; order Caudata; family Salamandridae; genus Pleurodeles; species Pleurodeles waltl. The sequence goes on from NC_090440.1 coordinate 361,619,684, forward strand.
GATGAATGTTTAATCTGAATATTATTACGGCCTGCTGACAAGCACTGTAAAAAAAACTTGCACTGCCTTCAGCCTCAGGTCCAGAGCTTTTTAATCTTGCCTCATCATGAACACTGTCCCACAACCTGAACCCATTGGACACCTACAGATAACACAGTTCACATGGAAGCACTGGAAAAGCCAACAGTTCGGCTTTTTATAACTGAAACCTATTGGCTTTGCCAATAATTAATACATTCCAATAACGTTTACAATTTCCCTACGAATAGGCATATAACTAAAAATACAACAAAATGCACAATTAAATATGCAGCAATGTAAAGAGGTCACAAAAATGTTACATTCAAAGTCTTTACTTACTGAAAAAACGCAGTGTATATGCAGTAACAAATACATACTGTAACATATAATTGGCACTATTACTACTAAAATTCTTAAAACAAGTCTACTATATTCTCAAGTTATTCCTTTCTTTATTGCTAAGCAAGGCCAACTGACATTGCCAAAGTCTTTTTTTTAAAAACTTTTTTTTAATAAGATGTTTTACGAGATTGAAAATGCTTCAGACTCGAGTCAATGAAAAACAGACGTGAAGCCAGAAGTTGGCTCAGGAAATACTCCAGTGACCACAGGTGAAACAACCTGAGAGCACTCAACAGCTAATGCAAGCTAAAACCTTTTAAAGACCAGTATAAAGTCTGAAGGAATATTTTTTAAGTTGATGAATCTTTGGAAAGATGTATCCATCAAAACATGGTCCTGTACCTACCAAACTGATCACAAATTTCAAACCCGGCAAATGTACAGTTAAAAGGTATCAGATTGTCTAGGTCTGCTGAAGTACCTCTCTTGTAAGCAGTAGCCAAAAGGAAGCTATCCAACAGATCTGGCTGCCATGTTCAGGGGGCCGAATGATACGTGCTGCTTGCCTCTTGACTGTCTGAATCACCTTCCAATGGAATAATTCCACTGAAGTTTCAATTTCCTAATGTGCCTAATTCTCAATGACTGATAACTAAATAGGACCAGATGGAAAAAATAGTTTGAGCACTTGGCAATGCTCCTAAATCAGAAAAACTTTAATTTGGTTAAACAAACACAGCTATCAAAACACAGATTGCGAACTGGAATGGGATTAGCAAAAATGTAAATGAGATTACCAAATAATGAGTTTCGCCTCATATGTACAATACATTCGCAATTTGTGAATAGTTGCAAGAACTACAATTAGAGATTACCATCAAGTGGGAGCAGATGCAAACTTCAAAATGGCAGTCCTCTACGCTATGGTGAGAATGATGCAGATCATTTTAGCTGACTAGAGAGGGCAGGAGGAGAAGGTAGTGGATTTTTAGACAATTCCACTGTATTCGCACAAATCAGGGGCAGATTTTACCCATTCTTGTTCACGTCCTGTGTTGACTGCAGCTGGTGGGATCCAGAAGCTACCAGGCCATACCAGCTTCAGCAAGTTTAACATCCCCGAGTGTAGGGTTTTCAGTAATTTTCCTGGTGCCATGTTGTTAGGAATACATGCCCATATAATGTTTCTCACAACCCCAGTTGAGTTACAAGACACAAACGTACATTTCTACACAAGTCCCACAAGTTACTGACTGCCCAGATGATATGGAAAATGTAAACTGGGTAAGTGACATCTGTTCATGGCATGTAGTGCTGCAGATTTACATGCTATGCATAGGTCCCGCCATATAGTGTAGGACTCGGAGTGTTGCAAGTTGTTTTTCTGCGAAGAAGTCTTTTTTCGAGCCACAGGATCAATGACTCCTCCTTTCGGTGATCATGCACATGGGCATCGACTCCTTGGTTAGATTGTTTTCCCACAGAAGGGTGCAGGAAGGAGTGATCGAGTGAAAGAATGTAAATGTACAACTAAATGTAGTAAGTAAATAAGATGTCCATGTAAATATTAAAAAATTATCTAACAATGGAGTCAATGCCCATGCGCAATGGAACCGTGAGGAGGAGTCCCACGATCCTGTGACGCTGAAAAGACCTCTTCGAAGAAAAACAACTTGTAACGCTCCAAGCCCAACACAAGATGTCGGAGTGGATATGCATAGCATGTGTATCTGCGAACGCAAACAATACTGACGTTTTTTTCCGAGATTCTAACTAACTTTCCGACCCGAAACACGGAGCGAAAAGGAACACGTCCGAACCCGATGGCGGAAAAAAAACAATCTAAGATGGAGTCGACGCCCATGCGCAATGGAATCGAAATGGGAGGAGTCCCTTGGTCTCGTGACTCGAAAAGACTTCTTCGAAGAAAAACAACTTGTAACACTCCGAGCCCAACACCAGATGGCGGACTGTGCACAGCATGTGTATCTGCAGCTACACATGCCATCGAACATATATATATATATATATATATATATATATATATATATACACACACACATATATATGGAAAATGTCACTTACCCAGTGTACATCTGTTTGTGGCATGTTCCGCTGCAGATTCACATGCTATGCACAGGTCCTGCCATCTAGTGTTGGGCTCGGAGTGTTACAAGTTGTTTTTCTTCGAAGAAGTCTTTTCGAGTCACGGGATCGAGTGACTCCTCCTCTTCGGCTCCACTGCGCATGGGCATCGACTCCATCTTAAATAGTTTTCCCGCAGAGGGTAAGGTAGGAGTGATAGAGTGTAAAGAAAGTGATGTCCATGCAAATGGAATAGAGATATGTATACGTATGTACAAATTCAAGTGTAACTTAAACGGCTACAGGCTCCCGGGAGGGCGCATGTGAATCTGCAGCGGAACATGCCACGAACAGATGTACACTGGGTAAGTGACATTTTCCGTTCGATGACATGTGTAGCTGAAGATACACATGCTATGCATAGACTACAAAGCAGTTCTTCTCCCATAAGCAGTGGTCAGCCTGTAGGAGTTGAAGTTGTTTGAAATAGTGTTCTTAGTACAGCCTGTCCTACTGTGGCTTGGTGTGTTGCTAACACATCTACACAATAATGCTTGGTAAATGTATGGGGTGTTGACCAAGTGGCTGCTTTACAGATTTCTGTCATTGGTATATTCCCTAGAAATGCCATTGTTGCTCCTTTCTTCCTGGTGGAGTGTGCTTTTGGTGTTACTAATAGCTGTCTTTTAGTTTTTAGGTAACAGGTCTGGATGCACTTTACTATCCATCTGTCTAGTCCTTGTTTTGAGATAGGATTACCAGTATGGGGTTTTTGGAATGCGACAAATGACGGTTTAGTTTTTCTAAATGATTTTGTTCTGTCAATGTAATACATTAAAGCTCTTTTAATGTCTAATGTATAGAGCGCTCTTTCTGCTACTGAGTCTGGTTGTGGGAAGAAGACTGGAAGTTCCACTGTTTGATTTATATGAAACAGTGAGATGACTTTAGGTAGGAATTTTGGGTTTGTGCGTGTACTTGTATAAAGGGCTGTTCAATAGTGAATGCTTGTATTACACTAACTCTTCGTAACGAAGTGATTGCAACGAGGAATGCTACTTTACATGTTTGATATTGAATGTGACACAAGTGCATGGGTTCAAACGGTGGACCCATGAGCCGTGTGAGTACAATATTGAGATTCCATGATGCACTGGTGGTGTTCTTGAGGGTATGATATGTTTAGCCCTTCTATGAAGGCTTTGATGTCAGGGACTCTAAATAGAGACTTGGTTTGTATATTTTGTAAATAGGCTGAAATAGCTGTGGGATGTATTTTAACCCCTTCGCTGCCAGGCCTTTTCCCCGTCCTGTGCCAGGCCTTTTTTTGCCTATTTGGGGCAGTTTGCGCTTAGGCCCTCATAACTTTTCGTCCACATAAGCTAACCAAGCCAAATTTGCGTCCTTTTTTTTCCAACATCCTAGGGATTCTAGAGGTACCCAGACTTTGTGGGTTCCCCTGAAGGAGGCCAAGAAATTGGCCAAAATACAGGGAAAATTTCGTTTTTTTAAAAAAAAATGGAAAAAGTGGCTGCAGAAGAAGGCTTGTGGTTTTTCCCCTGAAAATGGCATCAACAAAGGGTTTGCGGTGCTAAACTCAGCGGCTTCCCAGCTTTCAGGAACAGGCAGACTTGAATCAGAAAACCCAATTTTTCAACACAATTTTGGCATTTTACTGGGACATACCCCATTTTTGCAATTTTATGTGCTTTCAGCCTCCTTCCAGTCAGTGACGGAAATGGGCATGAAACCAATGCTGGATCCCAGAAACCTAAACATTTCTGAAAAGTAGACAAAATTCTGAATTCAGCAAGGGGTCATTTGTGTGGATCCTACAAGGGTTTCCTACAGAAAATAACAACTGAAAAAGAAAAATATTAAAATTGAGGTGAAAAAAACATAAATGTTTCTCTACGTTTTACTCTGTAACTTTTCCCTGCAATGTCAGATTATCGAAAGCAATATACCGTTACGTCTGCTGGACACCTCTGGTTGCGGGGATATATAGGGCTTGTAGGTTCATCAAGAACCCAAGGAACCCAGAGCCAATAAATGAGCTGCACCCTGCAGTACGTTTTCATTCTATACCGGGTATACAGCAATTCATTTGCTGAAATATAAAGAGTAAAAAATTGCTATCAAGAAAACCTTTGTATTTCCAAAAAGGGCACAAGATAAGGTGTTGAGGAGCAGTGGTTATTTGCACATCTCTGAATTCCGGGGTGACCATACTAGCATGTGAATTACAGGGCATTTCTCAAATAGATGTCTTTTTTACACACTCTCCTATATTTGGAAGGAAAAAATGTAGAGAAAGACAAGGGGCAATAACACTTGTTTTGCTCATCTATGTTCCCCCAAGTCTCCCGATAAAAATGATACCTCACTTGTGTGGGTAGGCCTAGCGCCCGCAACAGGAAACGCCCCAAAGCGCAACGTGGACACATCCAATTTTTTGAAAGAAAACAGAGGTGTTTTTTGCGAAGTGCCTACCTGTAGATTTTGGCCTCTAGCTCAGCCGGCACCTAGGGAAACCTACCAAACCGGTGCATTTCTGAAAACTAGAGACCTAGGGGAATCCAAGGAGGGGTGACTTGCGGGGCTCGGACCAGGTTCTGTTACCCAGAATCCTTTGCAAACCTCAAAATTTGGCTAAAAAAACACATGTTCCTCACATTTCTGTGGCAGAAAGTTCTGGAATCTGAAAGGAGCCACATATTTCCTTCCAACCAGTGTTCCCCCAAGTCTCCCGATAAAAATGATACCTCACTTGTGTGGGTAGGCCTAGCGCCCGCGACAGGAAACGTCCCAAAGCGCAACGTGGACACTTCCAAATTTTTGGAAAAAAACAGAGGTGTTTTTTGCGAAGTGCCTACCTGTAGATTTTGGCCTCTAGCTCAGCCGGCACCTAGGGAAACCTACCAAACCTGTGCATTTCTGAAAACTAGAGACCTAGGGGAATCCAAGGAGGGGTGACTTGCGGGGCTCGGACCAGGTTCTGTTACCCAGAATCCTTTGCAAACCTCAAAATGTGGCTAAAAAAACACATGTTCCTCACATTTCTGTGGCAGAAAGTTCTGGAATCTGAGAGGAGCCACATATTTCCTTCCACCCAGCGTTCCCCCAAGTCTCCCGATAAAAATGATACCTCACTTGTGTGGGTAGGCCTAGCGCCCGCGACAGGAAACATCCCAAAGCGCAACGTGGACACATCCAAATTTTTGGAAGAAAACAGAGGGTTTTTTTGCGAAGTGCCTACCTGTAGATTTTGGCCTCTTGCTCAGCCGGCACCTAGGGAAACCTACCAAACCTGTGCATTTCTGAAAACTAGAGACCTAGGGGAATCCAAGGAGGGGTGACTTGCGGGGCTCGGACCAGGTTCTGTAACCCAGAATCCTTTGCAAACCTCAAAATTTGGCTAAAAAAACACATGTTCCTCACATTTCTGTGGCAGAAAGTTCTGGAATCTGAGAGGAGCCACAAATTTCCTTCCACCCAGCGTTCCCCCAAGTCTCCCGATAAAAATGATACCTCACTTGTGTGGGTAGGCCTAGCGCCCGCGACAGGAAACGCCCCAAAGCGCAACGTGGACACATCCAAATTTTTGGAAGAAAACAGAGGTTTTTTTTGCGAAGTGCCTACCTGTAGATTTTGGCCTCTAGCTCAGCCGGCACCTAGGGAAACCTACCAAACCTGTGCATTTCTGAAAACTAGAGACCTAGGGGAATCCAAGGAGGGTGACTTGTGGGGCTCGGACCAGGTTCTGTTACCCAGAATCCTTTGCAAACCTCAAAATTTGGCTAAAAAAACACATGTTCGTCACATTTCTGTGGCAGAAAGTTCTGGAATCTGAGAGGAGCCACAAATTTCCTTCCACCCAGCGTTCCCCCAAGTCTCCCGATAAAAATGATACCTCACTTGTGTGGGTAGGCCTAGCGCCCGCGACAGGAGACGCCCCAAAGCCCAACGTGGACACATCCAAATTTTTGAAAGAAAACAGTGCCTACCTGTGGATTTTGGCCTGTAGCTCAGCCGGCACCTAGGGAAACCTACCAACCCTGTGCATTTTTGACAACTAGAAACCTAGGGGAATCCAAGATGGGGTGACTTGTGGGGCTCGGACCAGGTTCTGTTACCCAGAATCCTTTGCAAACCTCAAAATTTGGCTAAAAAAAACACATGTTCCTCACATTTCTGTGGCAGAAAGTTCTGGAATCTGAGAGGAGCCACAAATTTCCTTCCACCCAGTGTTCCCCTAAGTCTCTCGATAAAAATGGTACCTCACTTCTGTGGATAGGCCTAGCGCCCAAGAAAAGGAAATGGCCCAAAACACAACGTGGACACAACATATTTTTTCACAGAAAACAGAGGTGTTTTTTGCAAAGTGCCTACCTGTGGAGTTTGGCCTCTAGCTCAGCCGGCCCCGGGAGGGGGGGGCAGAAATGCCCCAAAATAAATTTGACCCCCCCAAGCCCCCCCTGCCCGGGAACGACCCTTGCCTACGGGGTCGCTCCCCCTGCGTGACATTGGTGCCAAAAAACAAATCCCAGGTGCCTAGTGGTTTCTGCCCCCTTGGGGGCAGATTGACCTAAAATCGGCCAATCTGCCCCCAAGGGGGCCAGAAATGGCCTAAATACAATTTGTCCCCCAGGGGAGCGACCCTTGCCTGATGGGTCGCTCCCCATCTCTAAAATAACAAACAAACTAAAAAAAAAAACACACAAAAAAAATTGCCCTGGTGCCTAGAGGGTTCTGCCCCCCCCGGGGGCAGTTCGGCCTAATAATAGGCCGATCTGCCCCCAGGGGGGGCAGAAATGGCCTAAAATAAATTTGCCCCCTCAGCGCCCCCCCCCCCCCCGGGAGCGACCGTTGCCTACGGGGTCGCTCCCCCTGCGTGACATTGGCGCCAAAAAACTAATCCCAGGTGCCTAGTGGTTTCTGCCCCCTTAGGGGCAGATTGACCTAAAATCGGCCAATCTGCCCCAAAGGGGGGCAGAAATGGCCTAAATACAATTTGCCCCCCAGGGGAGCGACCCTTGCCTGATGGGTCGCTCCCCATCTCTAAAAAAAAATAAAAAACAAAAAACAAAAAAAAACACAAAAAAAAAATCCCCTGCCGCCTAGAGGTTTCTGCCTCTAGTAATAGGCCGATCTGCCCCCAGGGGGGGCAGAAATGGCCTAAAATAAATCCCCCCCCCCCCCCAGGGAGCGACCCTTGCGTAAGGGGTCGCTCCCCTTGCGTGAAATTCACGCAAAGAAAAAACTCCCTGGTGTCTAGTGGTTTCTACCCCCCTTGGGGGCAGATTGGCCTCATCAAAATAGGCCAATCTGCCCCCAAGGGGGGTAGAAATGGCCTAAATATAATTTTCCCCCAAGGGGAGCGACCCTTGCCTCCCCACCTAAAAAAAAATAACAAACGTTAAAAAAAAAATAATAAAAAAAATTATCCCTGGTGCCTAGAGGTTTCTGCCCAGGGGGGGCAGAAAAGGCCTTCCCGAAAATATGCCCCCCCTGGGAGCGACCCTTGCCCAAGGGGTCGCTCCCTTTTGTCAGTAACAGTAAAAAAAAATCCCTGGTGTCTAGTGGGGTTTCAAAAGCCGGATTGCAAGCAATCAGGCTTTTAAAACCCTCAGAGAGACTTCAAAGAGAAGGAAATACATTTCCTTCCCTTTGAAGCCCCTCCGGGCCTCCCCCACGTGATTGAAAGAGAAATGCTTAGCATTTCTCTTTCAATGGGGGAGGCCCCTGTGACTAATCAGCACGCGCTGACGTCACAGGGGGGGGGGGGGGGGGGGTGGACGCCACAGGGGGGGGGGGGGGGTCGGTGGTGGAAGGGGAAGGTCTTCCCCTTCCATCCCCGGTTGGGGGTGGGGGAGGGGGTTCACGGTGGGGGCGCGCTAGCGCTCCCCCAAGTTCCCCTGTGCCATGGACGAGATGATCTCGTCCAAGGCACAGAACCGGTTAATGGATGAAAAAGCTAAATTTGCTTTCTGTAGATGAAGTAAGTAGCCTACAATGTCTTGTATGGATGCGGAAAGAGGTGTTATGTGTTTGGATTGGCAGTAAAAGACAAACCTTTTCCATTTGTTTGCACAGCACTGCTTGGTAGTAGGTTTTCTTGCTCGTTTAATTACTTCCATACATTCTGGTGGAAGATGTAGATATCCAAACTCTAAGACTTCAGGAGCCAGATTGCTAGATTGAGTATTGCTGGATTTGGGTGCCTGATCAGTTGTTTTTTGTGTCAACAGATTCGGACTGTTTGGTAGCTTGATATGTGGTACTAGTGATAGGTCTAACAATGTCGTGTACCATGGTTGACGTGCCCACGTTGGCGCTATAATTATGAGTTTGAGTTTGTTTTGATGCAGTTTGTTGACCAGAAATGGAATGAGCGGGAGAGGGGGAAAAGCGTAAGCAAATATCCCTGACTAGTTGATCCATAGATCATTGCCCTTGGATGGAGGGTATGGGAACCTGGATGCGAAGTTTTGGCATTTTGCATTCTGGCTGGTGGTGAATAGATCTATGTCCGGTGTTCCCCATTGGCGAAAGTACTTGTGAAGAACATGGGGGTGAATTTCCCACTCGTGTGTTTGCTGATGATCCCGGCTGAGAACATCTGCTAATTGATTATGAATCCCTGGAATGTACTGTGCTACAGAGTGAATGTTGTTGTGAATTGCCCATATTTTTGTGCTAGAAGACAAAGTTGTGATGAGGGAGTTCCTCCCTGTTTGTTTAGGTAGTACATTGTAGTCATATTGTCTGTTTTGATGAGAATGTGTTTGTGAACGAGAAGAGGTTGAAAGGCTTTGAGTGCTAGGAATACAGCTAGCAATTCTAAGTGGTTTATATGAAGTTGTTTGTGTTTGTTGTCCCATTGTCCCTGAATGTTGTGATTGTTGAGGTGTGCTCCCCATCCAGTCATTGATGCATCTGTTGCAAGTGTGGCTTGAGGCACAGGGTCTTGAAATGGCCGCCCTTTGTTTAAATTTGTGGAATTCCAACACTGATGCGAGATGTGTGTTTGGCGGTCTATCAACACTAGATCCTTAAGTTGACCATGTGCCTGTGACCATTGTTTTGCAAGGCACTGTTGTAAGGGCTGCATGTTTAGTCTTGCATTGGGGACAATGGTGATGCATGATGCCATCATGCCCAATAGTTTCATGACAAATCTGACTGTGTACTGTTGGTTTGGCTGGATTCGTGGTAATATATTCTGGAATTATTGTACCCTTAGTGGACTTGGGCTTGCAAGTGCTGTTTGTGTATTTAATGTGGCTCCTAAATACTGTTGAACCTGCGCTGGTGGTTAGTGAGATTTATGGTAGTTTATTGAGAACCCTAGTGTGTGTAGGGTCTGTATTAAATAACATGTATGGTGTTGACACTGTGTTTGACTGTTGGATTTTATTAGCCAAACGTCGAGATATGGAAAGACATGGATATGTTGTCTTCTTATGTAGGCTGCGCTACAGCAAGGCATTTTGTAAATACTCTGGGAGCTGTTGTTATCCCAAAAGGTAACACCTTGAACTGGTAATGTTTTCCTTGTATTACAAACCTGAGATATTTTCTGTGCGCTGGATGGATGGGTATGTGAAAATACGCATCTTTGAGAGCCAGTGTTGCCATAAAATCTTGTTGTTGTAACAGTGGGACTACATCCTGTAGTGTTACCATGTGAAAGTGTTCTAATAGGATGTAAAGATTGAGAGTTCTGAGATCTAGTATTGGTCTCAAAGTTCCGTCTTTTTGGGAATGAGGAAATACAGGGAGTAAACCCCTGTTCCTTTCTGATGATGTGGTACAAGCTCTATGGCTTGCTTGAGTAATAATGATTGTACCTCTGCTTGCAACATTGAAATGTGTTGGGAGGAGAGTTTGTGTGGTTTTGGAGGTATATTTGGAGGAATTTGTGCGGATTCTATGCAGTAATCATGTTGGATAATGGATAAGACCTAACTGTCTGTTGTGATGGGTAACCAGTGTGTGTGGAACTTTTGCAGTCTTTCTCCCACAGGGGAAGTGTGGTGAGGGAAGATGTGGAGCAAGTCACTGCTTGGTGTGTGTGGTTTGCTTTGAGGGCTGATATTTTCCCCTAGTTCTGGGAAATTGTCCCCTGTAGGTTCCTCAAAACCCCCCTCTTTGGTACTGTGGCTGGTAAGACGGTTTGGATTGTGAGGTAGATGCCTCAGATGTTTGGGTTCTAAAACCTCCCCTATATTGAGGCTTTCGAAATGAGCCTCTGTATTGTGTTGAGTAAAGCGCTCCCATAGCTTTAGCAGTGTCGGCGTCCTTTTTCATTTTTTCAATGTCTGTATCAACCTGTGTGCCAAACATCTGTTGTTCATTAAATGGCATGTTAAGAACAGCTTGCTGGATTTCAGGTTTAAAGCCTGACGACCAAAGCCATGCATGTCGTCTAATGGTGACTGCTGTATTAATAGTTCTTGCGGCTGTGTCTGCGGAGTTTAACGTTGACCTGATTTGATTATTCGTAATGGCCTGCCCTTCCTCGACTATTTGCTGGGCTCTTTTCTGTTGATCCTTGGGGAGATGTTGGATGATGTCTTTCATCTCGTCCCAGAGGGCCCTATCGTATCTAGCCATTAGCACTTGGGAATTACTGTTTGCCATTGATTAGCCGCTTGTGATGCTACTCTTTTACCAGCAGCATAACATTTTTTGCTTTCTTTATCTGGTGGCGGTGCGTCACCAGACGACTGGGAGTTACCCCATTTCCTTGCTGCGCGGACCACTATGGAATCTGGGGGTAGCTGTTGGGTAATAAAGGCTGGGTCAGAAGGAGGTGGTTTATATTTCTTTTCTACCCTAGGAGTGATTGCTCTTGCCTTAACTGGTTCCTGAAAGATTTGATGTGCATGTTTTAGCATGCCAGGAAGCATGGGTAGACTCTGGTACGTGGTATGAGTTGAGGACAACGTATTAAATAGAAAATCATCCTCAAGAGGTTCTGTGTGCATGGCTACGTTATGATATGACGCTGCCCTAGCTAGAACCTGAGTGTATGAGGTGCTATCCTCTGGGGGTGATAGCTTGGACGGATAGCACTCTGGACTATTGTCAGAAATGGAATCAACATAAAGGTCACATGGGTCGACATCACCTTGGTGTGACTCTGCAGAGTGTACTGGGACTGTGCAGTGGGGGTAATAGGTGGAGAGACAGTTGAGGAGAATGAAGAGGAGACTGGTGAGGTGAGAACTGAGGAGGTGGAGATTTTTGTCTGGGTTTTGGCACTTTAGCCGGCGGCTGGTCAATGTTCAAATGTCCTTGAGAGGCCAGTTTCCTCTTTGTTTTTAGACGAGGTGCAGTGAGGATCTTGCCAGTGTCTTTATGAATTCGAATTCTGGCCTGTTTTTCATCAAATTCCTCCATTTGCGTAAGTTCCTCCGCAAATCTATGGCTTTCTTTCAATCATTTGGAAAGTCCATGCTCCTCTGTATATATGGGTCTTTTTGGCTCCGAAGCCGGTTTCCTCGGGATCAAAAGGCCTGGAGTAGACGTTGGCCTCGGCTCCGAGAGAGATTTTCGAGGCTTCGACTCGATGGATCGGTGCTTGACTATTTCGGAGCCAGTGCTTCGGCTCGAGTCCGAAGGCTTCGGTGGCGTGGCCTTTCTCTGTGCCAAAGTTGTTGCTTGGTCACCGGCAGTCTTTTTACGGGTGGAGCCATGGCCTTCCGGCAGTGGCGTCCCCGAGGCCTTGTGTTTGGGGCTTGGACGGGGTAGAGGCAGGCGTACTCACATGCTGGCCTGCTGTGATTGGTCTGTCGTTGTCAGACTCGTGCTCGGGGTCAGACCCCCGAACGGAGACTGCGGGGTGCATCATCTTCTCTTCTGCTTCGAGGCGTTCAATGCTTCTTGACGCCATTTCAAACCTTCGCGCTCTTCGGTCTTGTAGAGTCTTCTTCGGGCAGAAGGATCTGCAGGCCTCGCAAGTATCCTCTTGGTGGTCTGGAGATAGACACAGGTTACCGACTAGATGTTGGTCCGTATATGGGAAATTGGCGTGGCACCGAGGGCAGAATCGAAACGGAGTACGGTCCATGAGCCTTCGACGAGGCTTTGGTCGAGCCGACCAGGCCAGAGTTGGGCGCGGGTGCCCCGAAGGGCAAGTATAGAGAGCTGTATCCGCCGGTACCGAAGTGGCGATGACAGATGGTACGCGATCGAAAACATTTTATTAGCCAATCGTCTAGATATGGAAAGACATGTATATGTTGTCTTCTTAGGTAAGCTGCGACTACCGCTGGGCACTTCGTGAATCCCCTTGGAGCTGTTGTTATTCCAAAGGGCAACACTTTGAACTGATAGTGCTTTCCTTGAATGACAAACCTGAGATATTTTCTGTGTGTAGGATGGATGGGTATATGAAAATACGCATCTTTGAGGTCTAATGCTGTCATGAAATCGTGTTTTTGGAGTAGTGGGATAACATCCTGTAGAGTTACCATGTGAAAATGTTCTGTCAGGATCTAAAGGTTGAGGTTCCTGAGTTATAACATTGGACTGAGGGTGCAATCTTTTTTGGGAATTAGGATATATAGTGAGTAAACTCCTGTCCCTATTTGAGATTGTGGTACCAATTCTATCGCTTGTTTGAGTAGTAGAGATTGGACTTCTTCATGTAACAGACTGATGTGTTCTGTGGATAGTTTGTGTGACCTTGGTGGTATATTTGGAGGAGTGTGTAACAATTCTAGGCAATAGCCATTGCGGATAATTGATAGTACCCAATTGTCTGTGGTAATGTTTTGCCAATTCGTGTTGAACTGTTGTAGTCTTCCCTCCACAGGATAGGTGTGGAGTGGAAGGGAATGAGAAAAGTCACTGTTTAGGGTGCTGTGGAGGTTGCTTAGAGGTTTGAAATTTCCCTCTATTTCTGGGGTAATGTCTTCTATATGTGCCCCTAAAACCACCTCGTTGGTATTGTGGTTGGTAGGTTGGTTTTGCCTGTGATGTGGATGCCTCGGTTGTCTGTGATCTGAACCCACCTCGAAACTGAGGTTTCCGAAAGAATCCCCTGTATGGTGTTGAATATACTTTTGCCGTGTCTGAATCCTTTCTTAATTTTTCTATGGCTGTGCCAACTTCTGGCCCAAAAGAACGAGTTACTTACCTTCGGTAACGACTTTTCTGGTGGATACATTAGCTACCTGTGGATTCCTCACCTAATGAATACTCCCATGGCGCCAGCATTCGACGGAAATCTTCTTACTAGTCTCTGCACGTCGACGAGGACGTCACTCTAGCCCACGCGACGCCGTCTGACGTCATACAGGCAATAAGAGGTCCTCGACGACGTGCCGACATCAGTACCAATCATTTTTTACGTGCATGAGAACAACCAGGCAATGCAATGAAAAGAGCAAGACAACATCCCATTACATTGTAAAAATACACAACATTGCATGAATAACTATAAATCTTTTATATATATATATAACTCTCTCTTTCTAAAATATATATACACATCAAGTATATACACAAAGATATATACATATATATAAATATAATATATACAACATCTATTGCACCCTCAAAGACCAAGAGGGGCGTACTCAAGGATTACTTGGTAAGACCAGAAAGGCAACGGGGAGGCGGGTGGGACCGTGAGGAATCCACAGGTAGCTAATGTATCCACCAGAAAAGTCGTTACCGAAGGTAAGTAACTCGTTCTTCTGATGGATACAACTACCTGTGGATTCCTCACCTAATGAATAGAGTCCCAAAGCAGTACCACGCCCGGCGGTGGGTGCCTAAATGGTCAAACCAAGAAATCCTGCAGCACTGACCGTGCAAAATGGCCGTCCCTTCTAACCTCAGAATCCAAACAGTAATGTTTTGCAAAAGTGTGAAGGGACGACCAAGTTGCGGCCTTGCAGATGTCGACCACAGGAACACCTCTGGCCAAGGCCGAAGTGGCCGACTTAGCTCTGGTGGAATGAGCTCTAATGCCCTCAGGAGGATCCTTCTTTGCCAAAGAGTAACAGATTTTAATGCAAAGAACAACCCACCTGGATAGTGTTCTCTTGTGGACTGCCTTTCCTCTCCTCTTGCCCACGTATCCAATAAACAGCTGATCCTCCAGCCTGAAATCCTTTGTTCTATCAATAAAGAAGCTCAACGCCCTCTTTGGGTCCAGACGGTGCAGTCTTTCCTCCTCTTTGGAAGGATGAGGCGGAGGATAGAACGTGGACAAAGTAATTGCCTGAGCCAAATGGAAAGGTGAAACAACCTTCGGGAGGAAAGCAGCCTTGGTCCTCAACACCACCTTATCCCCATAAAAAGTTGTATAAGGGGGCTTTACTGATAATGCCTGCAACTCACTCACTCTCCTTGCTGATGTTATAGCTATCAGGAAGACTGTTTTTAAAACCAAATACCTTAAGGGGCAAGAATGCATAGGTTCAAAAGGGGACCCCATAAGGAAAGTCAGGACCAAGGACAAATCCCATTGCGGCATAACGAATGGTTTTGGAGGATATTTATTTAGAAGACCTTTCAAGAATCTGATAACGATAGGGGATTTAAATAAAGATGGTTGGTCTGGAAGACATATGAAGGCTGACAAGGCCGATAAATAACCCTTAATGGTAGCCACTGCACAACCTTTCTGCGCTAGAGACAGAGCAAAAGACAAAACGTCCGATAGATGAGCATGCAAAGGATCAATCTGCCTCTCTCCACACCACGCAACAAATTTAGACCATCTATTAGCGTAGATAGATTTAGTGGAGTGTCGCCTGGCCGCTAATATAACATCCACTACCTCAGGCGGGAGAGAGAAGGAACTCAGGTTGCCCCGTTCAATCTCCAGGCATGTAGGTGCAGACTCTGGAGGTTGGGGTGTAGAACCTGCCCCTGCGACTGCGAGAGGAGGTCTGCCCTGAAAGGGAGACGGAGCGGAGGGCACATTGAGAGTTGGAGAAGGTCGGAGTACCATACCCTCCTTGGCCAATCCGGAGCTATTAGGATGACTAGAGCCCGGTCCTGGCGAATCTTCCTCAATACTCGAGGAATCAAGGGTATGGGAGGAAACGCGTAAACCAACTGGCCGCACCAGGTTATTTGAAACGCGTCCCCCAACGCTCCCTGCATCGGATACTGGAGGCTGCAGAATAACGGACAATGCGCGTTCTCTCGAGTGGCAAACAGATCTACCCGAGGAAACCCCCACCTCTGGAAGATTAAACGGACTTGATCTGGATGGAGACGCCACTCGTGGTCTGCCGAGAAATGGCGACTGAGACTGTCCGCACGCACGTTCAAGACTCCGGCCAGATGGTTTGCTATCAAGCAAATCTGATGGTCCTTTGCCCAGGACCATAGTCGAAGAGCTTCTCTGCAGAGAAGGTACGACCCCACTCCTCCCTGCTTGTTTATGTACCACATCGTGGTAGTATTGTCCGTCAGGACCTGTACCGACTGACCACGAAGGGAAGGGAGGAAGGCCTTGAGAGCCAGACGTACAGCCCGTAACTCTAACAGATTGATGTGAAACATCTGTTCCTCTGGAGACCAAAGGCCTTTGATCTCCAGATCCCCCAGATGAGCTCCCCACCCTAGAGTGGAAGCATCCGTTATGACTGTGGCCACTGGTGGCGACTGCTGGAACGGCTTTCCTTGTGAAAGATTGTTGCTTGCAATCCACCACATCAAATCCACAGCAGCATCTCTGGAGATCTTGACAGTACTCTCTAGATCCCCTTTGTGTTGAGACCACTGCCTTCGGAGGCACCACTGAAGAGCCCTCATGTGCCAGCGAGCATGCGTGACCAACAGAATGCAGGAGGCAAACAGACCGAGCAGACGAAGGACCTTGAGGACTGGAACTACCGCTCCATTTCGAAACATTGGAACCAGATCCTGAATATCTTGAATCCGCTGAGGCGGAGGAAAGGCTCGGTTCAATGTTGTATCCAGTACTGCCCCTATGAACAGGAGGCGCTGAGAGGGCTCTAGGTGAGATTTGGGCTCGTTCACCGAAAAACCCAGGTCGAACAACAACTGGGTTGTTGACTGCAGATGATGCGACACAAGCTCCGGGGACTTGGCTTTGATCAACCAGTCGTCCAAGTAAGGGAATACTGCTATCCCCTTCCTTCTGAGTTCTGCTGCAACCACCGACATCACCTTCGTGAAGACTTGAGGTGCTGAAGTAAGACCAAACGGAAGGACCGCAAACTGATAGTGCTGCGATCCCACCACAAACCGGAGATACTTCCTGTGTGACTTGAGTATCGGGATATGAAAGTAAGCATCCTGCAAGTCGACAGACACAATCCAGTCTTCCTTGTTCAACGCCAAAAGCACCTGTGCTAGGGTCAGCATCTTGAACTTTTCCTGTTTGAGGAACCAATTCAAGATCCTGAGGTCCAGGATTGGTCTCAAACGACCATCCTTCTTGGGAATCAGGAAATACCTTGAGTAACATCCTCGACCCCTTTCCTGTTCTGGGACCAACTCCACCGCGCCCTTTGAAAGGAGGGCTTGTACCTCCTGTTCTAGCAACAGGAGGTGTTCTTCTGAACAATAAGAAGGGCGGGGCGGGATGAGGGGCGGGAACTCCCGAAAGGGAAGGGTGTAGCCTTTTCCCACAATACTGAGAACCCAAGTGTCCGTTGTAACAGTCTTCCATTTGGTGAGAAAATGCTGTAATCTTCCCCCTACAGGAGAGGAGTGAGTGGGAAATGGTGGAAGCCTAAGGCTGCTTCCCCTGCTGCACCCCGCCAGAGGATGAGGAAGAGGCAGAGTGCTGCTGAGAGGCTCCTCTGGTGCGGACCCTACCTCTCCCCCTAAAAGATCTATAGGAATGGGAAGAGGCAGGTTGCTGATATCTCCCCCGAAAGGAAGAGGAGGAAGAGCCACGCCCAAATCCACGAAACCTCCTGAAAAATCTGGAAGAGGCCGTGGAAGAAGGAGCTTGGAGCCCTAACGACTTAGCCGTGGCCCTGCTCTCCTTAAAACGTTCCAAGGCCGAATCAGCCTTGGCTCCAAACAGTTTGTCCCCATCAAACGGGAGATCCAACAATGTGGACTGTACATCCGCAGAAAAGCCCGAGTTACGGAGCCAGGCCTGTCTCCTTGCCACCACAGTTGTGCCCATTGCTCTGGCTACCGAGTCGGTGGTATCCAGTCCCGTCTGGATAATCTGAGTCGCAGCAGCCTGGGCATTTGAAACAAGATCCAAAAGACCCTGGGGAAGCTCTGTAAATGATGAGGAAATGTCATCCATCAGAGCATGAATATACCTCCCCAGGATACAGGTTGCGTTGGTGGCCTTCAACGCCAGACTGCAGGACGAAAAAATCTTCTTGGACTGTGCCTCTAGTTTCTTTGAATCTCTGTCCCCAGGCACCGTCGGGAAAGAACCAGGCGCAGACTTAGATGAACAGGAGGCCTGCACCACCAAGCTCTCCGGCGTAGGGTGCCTAGACAGAAAACCAGGGTCAGTCGGAGCCGCCCGATACCTCCTGGCCACGGCTCTGTGAACTGCTGGGGAAGATGCCGGCCTCTTCCACACCTCTAACACCGGATCCAGCAGAGCGTCATTAAATGGCAAAAGAGGCTCCGCCGCAGCTGAAGCCGGATGTAGCACCTCTGTTAGAAGGTTTTGTTTAGCCTCCACCACCGGCAAAGGCAGGTCCAAAAAAACTAGCTGCCTTCCGTACCACTGCATGAAAGGAAGCAGCCTCCTCAGTGTATTCTCCCGGGGACGAAAGATCCCACTCAGGGGAAGTGTCCAGCCCACTGGCCGACTCCAGACCACGCAGCCCATCACCCGAGTCCTCTAGCTCTCCTTCCTCCAGGGCTCGTTGGTACTCCTGCTCCTCTAATACACGGAGAGCACGTCTCCTCGAATGAAGCCGTTGTTCAATACGCGGAGTCGACAATGCCTCCGCCGAAGATCGGCGCCGATCTTCCGAAGCCACCGACGCTGCGTCCGGCGCCACAGGTAACTTCGGCGCCGACGAAAGAGCAGTTGAAGCAGATGGACCCACCGGAGTCACAGGCCGAAATCCCGACGTCGACGGGATGGAAATCCCCGGGGCCAATCCCTCTGAAGCCACCGGAGCGGCCACCGGCGCCGACACTGGCGCCGAGCCCACGTTCCCAAAAGGGAGAAAGGGCATAAAGGGTGCCGGCCGTAGAGGCGCAGGATCACCCAATGAAAAGGCCAAAGGCCCAGCCGGAGCACCCCCTGGAGCCATCTGTTGGAAGATGGCATACATCGCATTCAAGAATGCGGAACTATCGGCTCCAGGGGTGGGAAAAGCCGGATACTGGGGTGCCTGTCTCGGAGGCGACCCCGACGCCGGCCTCGACGTCTGCACTGGAGAAAACACCTGAGGCTCCAATACCTCAATCACCGACGCCTGTCCAGGTGAAGTTGGAGACGCCGGAGAGGGCAACGGCGTCGAAGGATGCGGCGTAACCGTGGGACTGATCTCCCATGTCCTTCGGCGCCGATCCGAAGACCTGGAACGAGTCTCCTTCGAATGACGCCGAGATTCTCTACGGCGTCGGGAGTCTCGATGACGCCGATGTCTTGGAGAAGAAGACTTCTTGTGATGCTTCTCCTTCGATTTCGCCATAAACAGCTTCGCCTCACGTTCCTTGAGGGCCTTTGGATTCATGTGCTGGCATGAATCACAAGTCGAGGCGTCGTGGTCGGAGCTCAAACACCAAAGGCAATCGGAATGAGGATCTGTCACCGACATCTTGCCTCCACACTCACGACAAGGCTTGAATCCAGACTTTCTCTGCGACATTATTACCACAGCGAAAGACTACGCAGCAAAAATACACTGTAACCACAAAAGTAACAGTTGCTCCCTCGAAGATAACCGTTTCGAATGCACGGAAAAAAGGGAACTGACGTCGGCACGTCGTCGAGGACCTCTTATTGCCTGTATGACGTCAGACGGCGTCGCGTGGGCTAGAGTGACGTCCTCGTCGACGTGCAGAGACTAGTAAGAAGATTTCCGTCGAATGCTGGCGCCATGGGAGTATTCATTAGGTGAGGAATCCACAGGTAGTTGTATCCATCAGAAAGATGCTTTTTATTGAATGGCATATTTAACACAGCCTGCTGTATTTCTGGTTTAAAACCAGAAGATCTGAGCCATGCATGCCTGCGTATTGTGACTGCAGTATTGACACTTCTAGCAGCGGTGTCTGCTGCATCTAGGGCAGATTGAATTTGATTGTTAGTAATGGCTTGCCCTTCTTGCACTACTTGTTGTGCTCTCTTTTGGTGTTCTTGGGGAGATGTTGGATTATGTCTTGCATCTCGTCCCAATGGGCTCTGTCATAGTGAGCTAACAGTGCTTGTGAGGTGGCTATCCTCCACTGATTTGCTGCCTGGGATGCAACTAGTTTCCCTGCAGCATCAAATTTCCTGCTCTCCTTATCAGGTGGGGGCGCATCTCCTGATGATTGACTGTTTGCTCTTTTTCTGGCAGCGCTTACGACCACTGAATCTGGAGGTACCTGATGAGTGATGTAAGGTGGAGGTTTATATTTTTTCTCAATCTTGGGTGTAATTATACGTGCTTTAACAGATATTTAGGTTCACTAAATATCTGATTTGCGCGTTTTAACATGCATGGGAAGGCATTGATATTTAAGAGTGTGTTGAGGATAGGGTGTTAAACAAGAAATCCTCTTCTAGGGGTTCTGTATGCATGGTGACCCCATGGTATGCTGCAGCCCTAGCTGTAACTTTATTGTAGACAGTGCTATCCTCAGGTGGGGAAGGTTTAGAGGGATAGCTGTCTGGGTCATTACTAGGAATGGGATCTGGATCATCAAGGTCCCATGGATCCACATTGTCCTGTTGTGAGTCAAAAGAGTGAGTGGGTGACTGCAATGGTGTAGGACTAGCAGGAGGAGAGGTATGTAGGTGTAGAGAGTGAGGAGGAGAATGAGGAGGAGAATGAGGAGGAGAAGATTGAGGAGGTGGTGGCTTCTTCTGCTTTGGAATTTTTGCTGGAGGCTGCATAGTGTTCAATACCTCCTGAAAAGCCAGCTTTCTTTTTGGATTTAGAGGAGGTGTTGTCTGAATTCTGCCTGTTTCCTTATGGGTGTGGATCCTGGACTACCTTTCATCCATAACCTCAAGTATTGGTTGTACTTGATACTCCTCTTCAGAGGTTTTGTGGCTTTCTTTAAGTCTTTTTGAAAGTCCATATTCCTCTGTGCATGCTGGCCTTTTCGGCTTCGAAGTAGGCTTTTTCGGGATCGAAAAAGATGATGCTGTAGATGCTCTCGGCTCCGAAAGTAATTTTCAAATTTTCGACTCCGAAAAATAATGTTTGCTGGAGTCGGACATGGAGCTCTTTGTTGCCTCCGATGTTTTGGGAGGAGTGGCCTTTTTTGGTGCCAAACTGGTAAGTTGGTCACTGGTAGTATTTTTTCGGGCCGAGCCATAGCCTTCCGGCAGTGGTGTACCCAAGGCCTTTTGTTTTTGCTTTTGTGAGGGTACAGGGACAGGCATACTCACATGTTGTCCTGCTGTGACCAGTATGTCTTCTTCTGATTTATGTTCGGATTCAGAATCTCAAACCAAGACTGCTGTTTGCATCATTTCTTCCTCCTCCACGTCAAGATGTTCGCGGCTTCTCAATGCCATTTCGAGTCTTTCTGCCTTCCTGTCTCGAAGAGTCTTTTTCGATCGGAAGGATCGACGGGCCTCACAATTTTCTTCCCGATGATCCGGGGAAAGGCAAAGATTGCAAACCAGATGCTGGTCTGTATACGGGTATTTCGCATGGCACCGAGGACAGAACCGGAATGGAGTCCGATCCATGAGGTTTCCACGCGGTCGGCCCGAATAGGCCAGAGTTGGGCGCACGTGCCCCGAAGGGCGAGTGAAGTTGTTTTCTCCAGAGGTACCGCCGTGTCGATGGAAGATATAAACCAGATCAATACAATACCGGCGAAAAGAGAGTTTTTTCAAAGTTTTCCGAATTGAAATCTCAGAGCGAAAGGAAACCCATCCGAACCAGATGGCGGAAAGAAAACAATCTAACAATGGAGTCGATGCCCATGCGCAATGGAACCGAAGAGGAGGAGTCACTCGATCTCGTGACTCGAAAACACTTCTTCGAAGAAAAACAACTTGTAACACTCTGAGCCCAACACTAGATGGCAGAATAATGCACAGCATGTGTATCTGCAGCTTCATATGCCATTGAACACACATATTATATATTACACATACATATGTACAAATAAATACTGCAACAACTACAGGCTTCCGGGGAGGAGGGGAGGAGCATGTGAATCTGCAGCACTACATGCCACGAACAGATGTATACTGGGTAAGTGGCATTTTCCGTTCGATAGCATGTGTACCTCCAGATACACATGCTATGCATAGATTAAAAAGCAGTCCTTCTCCCAAAACAGCGGTGGATAGCCTGTAGGAGTTGAAGTAGTTTGAAATAAAGTTTTAAGTACAGCTTGACCAACATTGGCCTGTTGCTTTGAAAATATATCCACACTGTACTGTTTTGTAAATATATGTGGAGTGGACCATGTGACAGCTTTACATACGTCTGCCATTGGTATGTTACCTAGAAAATCCATGGAAGCACCTTTTTTCCTAGTGGAATGTGCTTTTGGTGTTATTAAAAGTTGTCTTTTTGTTTTAATGTGACATGTTTGGTTGCATTTTACAATCCATCTAGCTAATCCTTGTTTAGAGATATATTTCCTTTATGTGGTTGCTGAAAAGCAATGAAAAGCTGTTTAGTTTTTCTAAACTCCTTTGTTCTATCAACATAGTAGAGCTCTTTTAAAGTCAAGAGTATGAAGAGCTCTTTCAGCAGTTGAGTCTGGCTGTGGGAAGAAGACAAGCAATTCCACTGTTTAGTTAATGTGAAAAGGAGAAACTACTTTTGGCAAAAATGTTGGATTTGTCCTAAGTACTACATTATGTTTGTGCACTTGGAAAAATTGTTCCTCCAGAGTGAATGCTTGTATTTCACTAACTCTTCTTAATGAAGTAATTGCTACTAAGAAAACAACTTTCCAAGTTAGAAATTGAATATCACATAAATGCATTGGCTCCAATGGTGGTTCCCTACATCTTGTGAGTACAATATTCAGATTCCAAACAGGAACTGGTGGGGTTCTTGGTGGAATAATACGCTTAAGTCCTTCCATAAAGGCTTTAATAACAGAGAACTATGTTGTATAGCTTGTAAGTATGCTGATATAACAGTAAGATACATTTTAATTGAGGAAAAAGCTAAATTTGCTTTTTGTAAATTAAGCAGGTAGCATACAATATCTTGTATTGATGCTTTAAGTGGATCTATATTTTTGGGCTGACAGTAGTAAACAAAACGTTTCAACTTGTTAACATAGCATTGCCTAGTGGTAGGTTTGCGTGCCCGTTTTAGAACTTCCATACATTCTAATGAAAGTTGTAAAAATCCAAATTGTATGACTTCAGGAGCCAAATCGCTAAACTGAGAACACTGGGATTGGGCTGTCTGATTTGACCTTTGTTCTGTGTTAACAAATCTGGTCTGTTTGGAAGTTTGTGATGAAGTACTACTGACAGATCTAGGAGTGTTGTGTACCAATGTTGCCGTGCCCACATGGGGGTTATGAGTACCATGGAAAGAGAGGTGTGACACAGTCTGTTGACCAGAAATGGAATGAACAGGAGAGGGGGAAAAGCATAGGCAAATATCCCTGACCAGTTGATCCATAGAGCTTTGCCCTTGGACAGAGGGTGTGGGTGTCTGGATGAGACGTTTTGGCATTTTGCGTTTTCGCTTGTTGCGAATAGGTCTATTTCTGGTGTTCCCCACATTTGGGAGTACTGTTGAAGTACCTGACAGTGAATCTCCCATTTATGTATCTATTGCTGTGTCCTGCTTAGTACGTCTGCTAGCTAAATGTGTATCCCTGGGATGTATTCCGCTAGCAAGTAAATGTGATTGTGAATTACCCATTTCCAAATTGTTTGGGATAGCAGGGATAGTTGTGATGAATGTGTTCCTCCTTGTTTCCTCAGATAATACAGTGTGTTCATATTGTCTGTTTTTATCAAAACTGCTTTGTGCTTGAGAAGGGGTTGAAAGGCTTTAAGGGCAAGAAACACAGCTAACAATTCTAAACGGTTTATGTGATAAGTTAACTGTATTGAATTCCATTCCCCTTGTGTGGTAAGGTTGTTGAGGTGCGCTCCCCAACCTATTACTGATGCGTCTGTTATTGTGGTCTGAGACACAGGGTCCTGAAATGACCGCCCTTTCATTAAATTGTTGTGATTCCACCAATGAAGAGATTTGTACGTTTGGTGGTCTAACAACTCTAGATCCTGCAATTGACCCTGTGCTTGAGACCATTGATGTGAGAGGCACTGTTGTAGTGTTCTCACGTTTAATCTTGCATGCAGTACTATTGCTATGCATGATGCCATCATTCTCAATAGTTTCATGATAAACTTTACAGTGTAACATTGACTGGGCTGTATCTGTGATATAAGAGTTTGAAAAGCTTGTATCCTTTGTGTATTTGGATAGGCTAAGGCTTTTTGGGTATTGAGAATAGCACCTAGGTAAGGTTCAATCTGTGCTGGTTGAAGATGAGATTTTTGGTAATTGATTGTGAACACCAATGTGTGTAGGGTTTCTATTGTGTATTGAGTGTGTTCCTGGCATTATTATATAATATTGCTTGATTTTATTAGCCAGTCGTCTAGATAAGGAAAGACATGTATGTGTTGTCTTCTTAAGTAAGCTGCTACTACCGACAGACATTTTGTGAAAACCCTTGGAGCTGTTGTTATGCCGAAGGGAAGAACTTTGAATTGGTAGTGGTTTCCTGCTATTACAAACCTTAGGTATTTTCTATGAGCTGGATGTATGGGGATATGAAAATAGGCATCTTTGAGATCTAATACAGTCATGCAATCTTGTTTTTTGCAGTAGTGGAATGACGTCCTGCAGAGATACCATGTGATAATGTTCCGACGGGATATAGAGATTTAGTGATCTGAGAGTGCCATCCTTTTTGCGTATGAGGAATGATAGTGAATATACTCCCTTTCCCTGTTGAGATTTTGGAACCAATTATATTGCTTCTTTTAGTAATAGCGATTCTACCTCTTGTAGAAACAGAACAATGTGTTCTGGGGACAGCCTGTGATAGCGAGGGGGGATGTTTGGAGGAGCAGAAATGAGTTCTATGCAGTAACCATTGCTGATAATTGAAAGTACCCACTGGTCTGTGGTGATATTTTGCCTTGGGAGTGGAATTGCTGCAGTCTGCCCCCCACAGGAGATGTGTGGGGTTGTGGTATACTGAGGAAGTCACTGTTTAAGGGAGTGGTGACACTCTTTGAGGCTTGAAATTTGCCTATGGCTCTCAAGTGTTGACCTCTGTAAGAGCCTCTAAATGCTCCTCTTTGGTATTGCTGCTGACCTTGTTTAGCCTGCAAGCCTCTGTAGACAAACCTCCTCTAAATTGCTGTTTACGAAAGGAACCTCTATAAGGTGTAGTGTCTAGAGCTCCCATAGCTTTTGCAGAGTCCTTCCTGAGCTTCTCAATAGTTGTGTCAACCTCAGGTCCAAATAGATGTTTTTTATCAAAGGGCATATTGAGCACAGCCTGTTGGATCACTGGTTTGAACCCAGAAGATCTTAACCATGCATGCCTATGGATGGTTATGCTACTGTTTATGCGTCTAGCTGCTGTATCGGCTACGTCAAGAGCATATCTTATTTGGTTATTGCTAATTACCTGACCTTCAACAATTTGTTGAGCTGTTTTTTGATGTTCTTTTGGCAGGTATTGTAAAAATTCCTGCATTTTGTCCCAGTGTGCTCTGTCATATCTCACTAGCAGGGCTTGTGAATTGGCAATGCGCCATTGGTTAGCTGCTTGTGTAGCTACCCTCTTACTAGCAGCATAAAACTTTCTGCTTTCTTTGTCAGAGGGAGGGGTATCCCCTGAAGATTGGCTATTGGCCCTTTTCCTAGCAGAGCTGACTACAACAAAGTCTGGTGGTACCTGTTGTGTGATATAAACCAGGTCTGTTGGTGCTGGCTTGTATTTTTTATCTATACTGGGAGTCAAAATTCTCACCTTAACAGGTTCTTTAAATATGTCGTCTGCATGTCTAAGCAAACCAGGCAACATCAGTAAGCACTGGTATTGTGAGTGGGTGGAGGACAATGAGTTGAAAAGAAAATCCTCCTCCAAAGGCTCAGTGTGCATTTAAACCCCATGGTATGCAGTTGCTCTTGAAATGACAGGTGTATAAGCGTGCTATTTTCTGGTGGCGAAGGTTTGGATGGATAGAGGTCTGGGCCATTCAGTGGTATGGGATCTGGATCATACTAGTCCCCGGGGTCAACTGTATCTCCATGCGAATATGTATGGGAATGTGTTGGTGAAGGCAATGGTGGTGGGGTAGTGGGTGGTGGATAGAAAGAAAGTTGTGGCAAATGTGGAGGAGAAATATGTAAAGGTAATGGTTTCTCCTTCCTGTTAAATATCTTTGCTGGTGGTGGAGTAATGTCAAGAGTTTCTTGAAATGCCAGCTTTCTCTTGGTTTGTGGAGGAGGTGAAGCAATGATCTCCCCAGTCTCCTTTTGGATATGTATCCTTTGCTTTGTGTCCATGATTTCAAGGATTGGCTGAATATCTCAGTCTTCAGAAAGATATTCTGATGTTCTAGCTGTTTTAGAGGATTGATTATCAATTGTCTTTGAGCTGTGTTTTAATCGGCTCGAAAATCCTTGTTCCTCTGTATAAAAAGATTTTTTGGCTCCGAAGTGGATAACTTTTTTGGTCCCGAAGACACAGCATGAGGTTTCGGCTTCGACGCCGGACGTCGAATTTTCAACTCCTAAGAGTGTGGACATCGGCTCAACTCGGATGGGGAGCTTTTAATAGATTGGTGTGGCCTTTTTTGTCACCGAACCTGAAGGTCAGTCGCCGACGATTTTCTTTTGGGTGGAACCCTGGCTCTCTGGCAGTGGTGCACCCAAGGCCTTAATAGGTCTCTTGGAAGTGAGCGTAGGGACAGGTGTACTCACATGCTGAGCCGCAGTGATCAGTTGGCATTCTTCATCTAAGTCTGCTCTGGAGTCAGTGTCCTGGATCGAAACAGCCGTCTGGGCCTGCTCTTCTTCTAAGGTGTCGGTGGACTCTGTATGCTTCAACGCCATTTCGAGTCTCCTAGCTCTCCGGTCACGCAGTGCCTTTTTCGACCGGAACGACCGACAAGCTTCAAAGTCTTCTTCTCGATGTTCGGGAGAGAGACAGAGATTACATACCATGTGCTGATCTATGTAGGGGAATTTTGCGTGGCAGGCCTGAAAAGGTCCAAGTAGGGCGCGAGCACCCAAATGGGTGTTTTCTGGTTTCTGACGGTCCTATCGGCTCGATTGTAGATGGAAACGCGATCGAAACAATACCGATGGTAGGATTAAGTTATTATAAAGTTTCCAATTCAAAAGTCTCAGAGCTAGAGGAAACACGTGCGAACCCGACAGCATAAAGAGAACAATCTAACAAAGGAGTCAATGCCCTTGCGCACTATCACCGAAAGGAGGAGTCATTCGATCTCGTGACTCGAGAAAAAGACTTCTTCGAAGAAAAACAACTTGTAACACTCCAAGCCTAAGACTAGATGGTGGGACCTATGCATCGCATGTGTATGTGCAGCTACACATGCCATCGAACACATGTATTAACCTGTGCTCCATCATGGAGAAAGTGTCTATTCAGAAGACTTAGCATTTGTTCACTATAAAGGTAGTCTGTAATGTGGAGTGTCTAATAACAGTGATTGTGACACTCTATCCTAAAGTACAAAGGTCTCATAAATGTTCCAACATTGTGGCATGAACAACTTCTTAGCAAGATAACTTGGAGATTTGTGCCTATTAGGCACTTTGGCAAATCAAGGACCTTTCCAAATAAAGCTGAATGCATTTACCATATTCTCTCCATTTATAACAGCTTCATGAGTATTGTAGGTGACTGTAATTATGCTATTCGTTAATGGCTCCCAACACAATACCACCATCCAGAGACACTGAGGCAGTGGAGAAAAACACTGCAGTCAACCAAACACGATCTGTGGTGGAACATACTTTTTACCCAAGGGCTGATCGCCTACAGTTACATGGGTAGGTGTCTTTCACCCAAGGGCTGATCGCCTACAGTTACAGGGGTAGGTGGCTTTAACTTTATAGCTAGTCCAATGAAAGGCCTGCGCAGAAATTGGGGCTGTCAATATGTATATCTTCATAAAACCATAGACACTGGACAGTTTTTGTGAAAGATCCCCATGGGATTCTATGTGGTAGAATATAAAGCTGCTAATATATTCAACAAATCGAACGTGATCTCCCATGCTCAAGAACTGCAGAATAACTTCAACAACAGAAATAGAAATATAAGACTATAAAATAAGGAAAATATGCTTGTCAAGTTAAGAAATGCAAATAAAACTGGCATTTCTGTTTAATAAACTATCGAGAGCATTAAATAAATCATGTAACATTGTTTATCAGCATTCCCAGGTCTTAATTTTTGTTGGCGACATCCACAGATTATACTTCCATAGAATGCACCTTAAAATATCCCCCCAAATCAAAAGATAAAATAATGCAAACATTTAAATACAGAAAACAATACATAACTTACTTAATTGCATGTGTACAATGGCTGAGGCTTTTCCTGTTGTAAGCGACCAAATATTAACTTCGTCTACAGAGTACACATCTTCTATTTTCATTAACTCTATTTTGATGTGGTCCACATTTAAGTGCCTAGGAACACCTACAAAGTTGGAAGAAAAATAAAACTATACATTAATTTTACTTCATTCGAATGGCCACGCTTAGGTGGGTAGTCAAACATGAAGTTGAACTCTGGCACAGTTTCTATTTTTCATGACTGAACTTCACTGCTGTATCAACTTCCTACAGGGCTTTTTTCAAATTAAATAGTTAGAAAATCTCTTTACATTTAAAAAGATCTTCCACTGTCCTTTAGGCTGGTCTTTGTATTAAAAGGTAGGATTTTCCAGCTATGAGAGAAAGTGTTACTATTGGCTTGTACAGAAGTAAACAGCATTCACACTCTTTCAGATTATTTAAGGGTTCTATTATTTATTACAGGTCTTGTTCAAGACTGCAGTGGAGTGATGTAAATACAAGGAAGGTAAATGATCACTACAATATACACAGATTTATGTCATATTTAAGAGAACTCAGTATGCAGCAGAATGTACGATTTACAGGGAGGAAAGCTTACTGTACAAAAGTTAAGGAGAAGAACAGACAGACATAGGTGCATAGTGCAGATGCAAGGAGGCAAAAGGGCAGGAAAAACAAGTTGGGCCAAGACAACTAAAACCCACAAACAAGAAAGTATAATGACCAAAAACAAATTTATGTGTTGTCATTCATCCAAATGGTGTCTATCTCCTCACATATTTATGGACCAATCTATGACTTGTGCCTTCCACACTACTCTTCTGTTTGCAAATGGAACTTTCTTTTTCACCACTACCAGTATCAGAACCGAAGCCTCCAGCTTTTTACCATCGTGTAATACTTCTATGCACCTTCTAGCAACTCTCTCCACATTCAATTACTTCCTGAATGAGGAAAAACACAAAAGAACCTCATGTTACAGCCTCGATGCATCCAGGAACCAATGCACTATCTACGGTGTGTGATGCATCATTCAGACAACGTTCCGCAAACCAGGACTTAAGGTTCTCTATTCAGCGGGCGTAACTGGGTCCCTGTAGCCAGTACGCGCTCCATCGTGGTTGGCATGAACTTGTGACTTAGCCCTGGGCTAGTGCAATTAGATATCCATACTCAGTTCTTTAGGTCTTTTTGGACTATTTTCTCTAAAAACCTTAAAAATCAATATATTCGGGTCTACTAATTTGATTTTAGTTTTTTTGGTCTTATTCTATTTATTACATTAGGGTCTATTTCTCTAACCTGATGTTGGGATCTGTTTGTGTGGTGTTTTCACTGCCTTACTGTTTAAAGTGTTACACCAATACTTTACACATAGCATTTAAGTTTAGTCTGACTGCCCTGTGCCAAGCTACCAGATGGTAGAGCACAGGTTAATTTAGGCTTTACATGTGCCTTACTCTGACTAAGATTGGGGTTGCTGTTTGACTAGGGCTCATACCCAGTCCACCAGTAACCCAAGTTCTAACAAATATTTAGCTACTTTACATTATCCTAGGTCCCCTCACTATATGCCATCTATGAGAATACTTCCTAAAAAGCCCATGGTACCCCTCTCTTCAAAGTAGAGCTAACTCCTGTATTAGCAAGGAAGATTATTTTGGCTTTTAGGTAGAAGCTTTGGATGCATTTGACAACCCACCTAGCTATGTCGGCTTTATGAGATTTAGCAAAAGCAAAAGATTTGTTGAGTTTTAAAAAAAAGGCTTGGTCCTTTCAATGTAGTACATTAGAGCTCTTAGCATCTAATGTTTGAGAGGCGCTTTCGGCTACAGAGTCCAGTTGAAGAAAAAAAGACTGGTGAGCTTGATTGTTCGGCTGAGATAGAAAGGGAAAGGACAAACCTGTCTGCATGAACTTGGGTTCTTGTAAAGTGAGATCCTGGAGATCACTGATGTATCTTAGTGATGTAACGGCTGGTACGAGGGTCAACTTTCAAGGTAGGAAATGCTAAGGGAAAGACTGCAGTGGCTCAAAAGGAGGACCTATGAGCCTTGTAAGAACTAGGGGCCAGATGTAGCAAACGTTTTGCGACTCGCAAACGGCAAAATTTGCCGTTTGCGAGTCGCAAAACGCGTATCCCAATGCAGAAATGCATTTTGCGAGTCGTTACCGACTCGCAAAATGCATTTCAGACTTGCAAATAGGAAGGGGTGTTCCCTTCCTATTTGCGAGTCGCATTGGGATGCAATACCATTTGCGACCGCATATGCGGTCGCAAATGGCTTCGCAGTTACCATCCACTTCAAGTGGATGGTAACCCAATCGCAAATTGGAAGGGGTCCCCATGGGACCCCTTCCAGTTTGTGACTGGAGCCCAAAATATTTTTTCAGGGCAGGGAGTGGTCCAAGGGACCACTCCCTGCCCTGAAAAAAAACCGAAACTAAAGGTTTCGTTTTTTTTTTTAAGTGCAGCTCGTTTTCCCTTAGGGAAAACGGGCTACACTTAAAAAAAAAAAAACTGCTTTATTTAAAAGCAGGTCGCTAACATGGAGGTCTGCTGACGTCAGCAGGCCTCCATGTTAGCGAGTGCCTATACTCGCAATGGGGCCGCAATTTGCGACCCACCTCATGAATATTCATGAGGTGGGTCATTGCGACCCCATTGCGAGTTGCAGTCGGTGTCTGAGACACCGTACTGCATAGCAATTTGCGACTTGCAAATTGCGAGTCGCAGGGACTCGCAATTTGCAAGTCGCAAATTGCTTTTTTCCTACATCTGGCCCTAGGTTATGATACCAGGGAGCACCAGGTGGAACTCTAGGTGGAATACACCTCTTAAGGTCTCCTGTAAGAAATGGGATTATTAATTGGAACAGGTGACTACTCACTTGGTTGAATAACTACAACCCTTTCCCGGGTGAACTTTGTTGTGAGGAGCTCTAGAACCAGAGTTGGTCACCCCTGTTTTAACTTCATTTTACAGCTCATATTTTACTCATTTTAGTAAGGCTGCTTTTTAGCACTGATTTTTACATATTTTATCAGCTTGCTTTTATTCTAGGAAAACGAGGACCAAAGCTGCATGTTTAGTTAGCCCTTTGCACAACATGTAATCATTACTTTCTGTCCAAGGCTACAGAACTCTGTACAAGATATGCTAGTTTGTGTTGCCCGTTCAGGAGACAGCTTCTAAATCCTGACAAATGGAGTGTAGAAGAAGTATAGAGAAAGAGATGATCATGCAAATGTAATTACATATGTACAAATATATACAAATGTATTGTAAATGGTATGGCCACAGGCGTGCAGGGAGGAGGGAGGGTGCATGTGAATCTACAGCACTACATGCCAAGAACAGATGCTTACTGCGTAAGTAACATGTTCCGCTCAATGGCATATGTGGCTGTAGATACACATGCTCTGGATAGATTGTAAAGCAGTCCCTCCATAAACACGGTGGCTAGCCTGTGGGAGTTGCAGGTGACTGAAAAAGTGTTCGTAGCACAGCTTGACCTACATTGGATTGCCATCGTGCTAGTACATCCGCACCGTAATGTTTTGTGAATGTATGTGGTGTAGACCATGTAGCTGCCTTCCAAATGTGCTATAGGGATGTTACCAAGGAAAGTCATAGTGGCCCCTTTCTTCCTAGTAGAATCTGCTCTATGAGTAACCGGTAACTGTCTCTTTGCTTTAGCATAGCAAGTCTGTATACACTTAACTATCCATCTAGCTATGCCATTTTTGGATATTAGACTGCCCTTGTGAGCTAGTGAAAAGGCTACAAAGAGCAGGTTAGTTTTCCTAAGCTCTTTGGTTCTGTCAATGTCAAACATGAGTGCTCTTTTAACATCTAGAGTATGGAGAGCTCTTTCTGCAACAGACATGGGCTGTGGAAAGAAGACCGGAAGCTCAATGGATTGGTTTATTTGGATTTGTGAAACCACTTTAGGAAGGAACTTCATGTTTGTGCGAAGGACCACCTTGTCTCTATGATTTTGGATGAAAAATTATTTCAAGGTTAGGGCCTGGAGCTCACTGACACGCCTGAGTGATGTGATGTGAACTAAGAAAGCTACTTCCCAAGTAAGCTTTTGAAGAGGACATGAATGAAGTGGCTCAAAAGGAGGAACCATTAGCCTGGTAAGAACAATATTGAGGTTCCAAGATAGTGTTGGGTGCACCCTGGGCGTAATGACCCTTTTAAGGCCTTCCATGAAAGCTTCAATCACTCGGATTCTGAAGAAAGAACTATGTTGTCTGTTCTGTAGATATGCAGCAAGTTGTAGGTGATTGGAAGTGTAAGCTAAATTAGCTTTTTTGTAAATGGAGAAAATAAATAAATGTATTGAACAGTAGCTTTGATGGAGTCAATGCAATCGGGTTTGCAGTAGCAAACAAAACGTTTCCATTTTGCAGCATAACATGCTCTAGCTGTGGGTCTACAAGCTTCCCTGAGAATGTCCATGCATTCCTCAGGCAATCCTAAATAACCAAACTATGATTTCAGGAGCCAAATCGCAAGGTTGACTGACCTGGGTTCTGAATGTCTGATATGCCCTTGATTTTGGGTGAGAAGGTCGGGCCTGTTGGGAAGCTTCTCATGGGAAACTACTGATAGGTCCAGGAGTGCGGTGAACCGTGGCTCACAAGCCCAAGTGAAAGTTACAAGGATTATGGTGAGATATGTCTGCCTGATCCTCAGAGCCAGAAATGTAATGATAGGGAGAGGTGGACAAGTGTAAGCAAATATCCCTGACCAGTTCATCCATAGAGCGTTGCCCTTAGATAGCGGATGTGGATACCTGGTGTTGAAACTTGGGCTTTTTTTATTTTTCTGTGGTTGCGAAAAGGTCTATTTGAGGAGTTCCCCACTTTACAAAGTATGTTTGAAGGACTTGTGGGTGGAGTTCACATTCGTGGACTTGCTGCTGCAGCCTGCTGGGCAGGTCTGAAAAGTCGTTGTCCACCCCTAGGACATACTCTGCCACTGGGGTGAATGTGGTGGAGAGCCCACTTCCATATTGTCTGAGATAGTTGTGACAATTGGGACAACTGCATCTCCCGGTTCTGTAGATAATACATGGCTGTCCTGCTGTCTGTGCGGACTAAGACAACTGTGAGACGTAATGAAAAAATGCTTACAAGGGCTAGAAGCTCGAGGTAGTTGATATGTAGTGAGAGGTGACTGAGATCCCAGAGGCCCTGTACTGTGAGGTCTTGAAGGTCAGCGTCCCAACCCGTGAGTGATGCATATGTGGTCAGAATTACCTGAGGCACAGGGTCCAGAAAAGGACGTCCCATTCAAAATGTTGGTGGTGTTCCACCGTTCCAGACAGATGTGAATATGGCAGTGTAAAAAAACTCGCTATTCCAGGTGACCCTGTGACTGAGGCCACTGAGGAAACCGACATCGCTGTAGGGGATGCATGTGGAGTCTGGCTTGGGGAACAATGGCAATGCAGGAGGCCATCATCCCTAACAGACGCATACTAGTCCAGACTGTGTATGCGTGATTCTCCTGAAATTGGGGGAGTAGAGGCTGAAAACTCTTAACACGGGCAGATTGGGGTATGTCAGTCCCAACTTTGCACTGAGAATAGCTCCTAGCTAGGGCTATATATGAAGGGGTTGGAGGTGGGATTTGGAAAAACTGATTGTGAAGCCCAGAGTGTGAAGGAGATCCACTGAGTCTGGTATTTGCACTGTGGTAATGTGCAGACTTTGATGAGCCAGTGGTCTAGGTAAGGGAGCACGTGGATTTTCTGTCTTCTGAGGTGTGCAGCAACTAGGGTTAAACACTTTATGAAGACTTTGGGTGTGGTAGTGACCCAGAAAGGTAGGACTTTGAACTGGTAATTTCTGCCTGCAATAACGAATCCTAGATATTTTTAGTGTGCTCGTTAACTGGAGGTGGCTCACAAAACTCCGGATGACACCCCATACATCTACAGGGAGAAACATGTACAGGAGGAACCTGAACTGCAGGAGTAGGCCTTCTCTATCCAGGACTCAGAGATGCAGTCAGACATCGAAAGCCACAAGGTAACATCTGCATAAACTGTGAGTACTGTAGCCCCTCCTATCCACCCCAAGACTGTGAAGAACGAGTTACTTACCTTCGGTAACGACTTTTCTGGTGGATACATTAGCTACCTGTGGATTCCTCACCTGATGAATACTCCCATGGCGCCAGCATTTGACGGAAATCTTCTTACTAGTCTCTGCACGTCGACGAGGACGTCACTCTAGCCCACGCGACGCCGTCTGACGTCATACAGGCAATAAGAAGTCCTCGCCGACGTGCCGATGACAGTACCAACATTTTTTACGTGCATGAGAATAATAATAATAACCCAATGCAATGAAAGAGCAAAGCAACATCTCTTAATATTGTAAATCACACAACATTGCAATAAAATAGCTGTAGATTTAATATAACCTTTTTTTTTTTTTTTTTTTTTTAAACAAATAAATATATTTATACATACGAATCATGTATATACCCAATATATATATAGATTTATATATAAATATACACATATATACAAATATCATACATGCAAAATGTATTGCAACTTTGAAGACCAAAAGGAGCACACTCAAGGATTGCTTGGAGAGACCAAAAAGGCAACGGGGAGGCGGGTGGGACCGTGAGGAATCCACAGGTAGCTAATGTATCCACCAGAAAAGTCGTTACCGAAGGTAAGTAACTCGTTCTTCTGATGGATACAACTACCTGTGGATTCCTCACCTGATGAATAGAGTCCCAAAGCAGTACCACGCCCGGCGGTGGGTGCCTAAATGGTCAAACCAAGAAATCCTGCAGCACTGACCGTGCAAAATGACCGTCCCTTCTGACCTCAGAGTCCAAACAGTAATGTTTCACAAAAGTGTGAAGGGACGACCAAGTTGCGGCCTTGCAGATGTCAACCACAGGAACACCCCTGGCCAAGGCCGAAGAGGCCGACTTAGCTCTGGTGGAGTGAGCTCTAATGCCCTCAGGCGGATCCTTCTTTGCCAAAGAGTAACAGATTTTAATGCAAAGAACAACCCACCTGGAGAGTGTTCTCTTGTGGACTGCCTTTCCTCTCCTCTTGCCCACGTATCCGACAAACAGCTGATCCTCCAGCCTGATACCCTTCATTCTGTCGATATAGAAGCTCAACGCCCTTTTTGGGTCCAGGCGATGTAGTCTTTCTTCCTCCTTTGAAGGATGAGGCGGAGGATAAAACTTGGACAAAGTGATTGTCTGAGCCAAATGGAAGGGTGAAACAACCTTCGGAAGGAAAGCAGCCTTGGTCCTCAACACCACCTTATCCCCATAAAACGTTATATAAGGGGGTTTAACCGATAAGGCCTGCAACTCACTCACTCTCCTTGCAGATGTTATAGCTACCAGGAATACTGTTTTAATAACCAAATACCTTAAGGGGCAAGAATGCATAGGCTCAAAAGGGGACCCCATAAGGAAAGTCAGGACCAAGGACAAATCCCATTGAGGCATAACGAATGGTTTTGGAGGATATTGATTCAGAAGACCTTTCAAGAATCTGAGAACAATAGGGGATTTAAATAACGATGGTTGGTCTGGAAGACAAATGAAGGCTGACAAGGCCGACAAATAACCCTTAATGGTAGCTACTGCACAACCTTTCTGCGCTAGAGACAGTGCAAAAGACAAAACATGTGACAGATGAGCATGTAAGGGATCAATCTGTCTCTCTCCACACCACATAACAAATTTAGACCACCTATTAGCGTAGATAGATTTAGTGGAGTGTCGCCTGGCCGCTAAGATAACATCCACTACATCAGGCGGGAGAGAGAAGGAACTCAGGTTGCCCCGTTCAATCTCCAAGCATGTAGGTGCAGACTCTGGAGGTTGGGGTGTAAAACCTGCCCCTGCGACTGCGAGAGGAGGTCTGCCCTGAGAGGGAGACGGAGCGGAGGGCACAGTGAGAGTTGGAGAAGGTCAGAGTACCATACCCTCCTTGGCCAATCCGGAGCTATTAAGATGACTTGGGCCCGGTCTTGGCGAATTTTCCTCAACACTCGAGGAATCAAGGGTATGGGGGGAAACGCGTAAAGCAACTGGTCGCACCAGGTTATCTGAAACGCGTCCCCCAACGCTCCCTGCATCGGATACTGGAGGCTGCAGAATAACGGGCAATGCGCGTTCTCCCGAGTGGCAAACAGATCTATCCGAGGAAACCCCCACATCTGGAAGATTAAACAGACTTGATCTGGATGGAGACGCCACTCGTGGTCTGCCGAGAATTGGCGACTGAGACTGTCCGCACGTACATTCAAGACCCCGGCCAGATGATTTGCCACCAAGCAAATCTGATGGTCCTTTGCCCAGGACCATAGCCGAAGAGCTTCTCTGCAGAGGAGGTACGACCCTACTCCTCCCTGTTTGTTTATGTACCACATCGTGGTAGTATTGTCCGTCAGGACCTGTACCGACTGACCACGAAGGGATGGGAGGAAGGCCTTGAGAGCCAAACGTACAGCCCGTAACTCCAACAGATTGATATGAAACACCTGTTCCTCTGGAGACCAAAGCCCTTTCATCTCCAGATCCCCCAGATGAGCTCCCCATCCTAGGGTGGAGGCATCCGTTATTACCGTGGCCACTGGTGGCGACTGCGCGAACGGCTTCCCCTGTGAAAGATTGTTGCCCGCAATCCACCACTTCAATTCCACAGCAGCATCTCTGGAGATCTTGACAGTACCTTCTAAATCTCCCTTGTGTTGAGACCACTGCCTTCGGAGGCACCACTGAAGAGCCCTCATGTGCCAGCGAGCATGCGTGACCAACAGAATGCAGGAGGCGAACAGACCGAGCAGACGAAGGACCTTGAGGACTGGAACTACCGCTCCATTTCGAAACATTGGAACCAATTCCTGAATATCTTGAATCCGCTGAGGCGGAGGAAAGGCTCGACTCAATGTTGTATCCAGTACTGCCCCTATGAACAGGAGGCGCTGAGAGGGCTCCAGGTGAGATTTGGGCACGTTCACCGAAAAGCCCAGGTCGAACAACAACTGGGTTGTTGACTGCAGATGATGCGACACAAGCTCCGGGGACTTGGCTTTGATCAACCAGTCGTCCAAGTAAGGGAATACTGCTATCCCCTTCCTTCTGAGCTCCGCCGCAACCACTGACATCACCTTTGTGAAGACTCGAGGTGCTGAAGTAAGACCAAACGGGAGGACCGCAAACTGATAGTGCTGCGACCCTACCACAAACCGGAGATACTTCCTGTGCGACTTGAGTATCGGGATATGAAAGTAAGCATCCTGCAAGTCGACAGACACCATCCAATCTTCCTTGTTCAACGCCAAAAGCACCTGTGCTAGGGTCAGCATCTTGAACTTTTCCTGTTTGAGGAACCAATTCAAGATCCTCAGATCCAGGATTGGTCTCAACTGACCATCCTTTTTGGGAATCAGGAAGTATCTTGAGTAACAACCTCGACCCTTTTCCTGCTCTGGGACCAACTCTACCGCGCCCTTTGAAAGGAGGACTTGAACCTCCTGTTCTAGCAACAGGAGGTGTTCTTCTGAACAATAAGATGGGCGGGGCGGGATGAGGGGCGGGAACTCCCGAAAGGGAAGGGCGTAGCCTTTTCCCACAATGCCGAGAACCCAAGTGTCCGTTGTGATAGACTTCCACTTGTGGAGAAAACGCTGTAATCTTCCCCCTACAGGAGAGGAGTGAGTGGGAAACGGTGGAAGCCTAAGGCTGCTTCCCCTGCTGCACCCCTCCAGAGGACGAGGAAGAGGCAGAGTGCTGTTGAGAGGCTCCTCTGGTACGGACCCCACCCCTCCCCCTCCCTCTAAATGACCTATAGGGGAGGGAAGAGGCGGGTTGCTGGAACCTCCCCCGAAAGGAAGAGGAATAAGAGCCACGCCCAAATCCCCGAAACCTCCTGAAAATTCTAGAAGAGGCAGAGGAAGAAGGAGCTTGCAGTCCTAACGATTTGGCTGTGGCTCTGCTCTCCTTAAATCGTTCCAAGGCTGAATCTGCCTTGGCTCCAAACAGTCTGTCCCCATCAAACGGGAGGTCCAGCAGGGTCGACTGCACATCCGCAGAGAACCCTGAGTTTCGGAGCCAGGCCTGTCTTCTTGCCACCACAGCCGTGCCCATCGCCCTGGCCACCGAGTCGGTCGTGTCCAGCCCAGACTGGATAATCTGGGTCGCGGCAGCCTGGGCGTCCGAGACCACATCCAAAAGACCCTGGGGAAGCTCCGTGAATGAAGACGAAATATCATCCATCAGCGCATGGATGTACCTCCCCAGAATGCACGTGGCGTTGGTGGCCTTCAACGCCAAACTGCATGACGAAAATATTTTCTTGGACTGCGCATCCAGTTTCTTGGAGTCTCTGTCTCCAGGCACCGTCGGGAAGGAACCAGGCGCTGACTTTGAGGAACAGGAGGCTTGCACCACCAAGCTCTCCGGCGTAGGGTGTCTAGAGAGAAAGCCAGGGTCAGATGGTGCAGCTCGATACCTCCTGGCCACAGCCCTATGAACGGCCGAGGAAGACACCGGCTTCTTCCACACCTCCAACACCGGATCCAGCAAAGCCTCATTAAATGGCAAGAGAGGCTCAGCTGCAGCAGAGGCCGGATGCAATACCTCTGTCAGCAAATTCTGCTTTGCCTCTGCCACCGGCAAAGGCAGGTCCAAAAAGCTCGCTGCCTTCCTCACCACAGCATGAAAGGAAGCAGCCTCCTCCGTATATTCCCCTGGAGATGAAAGGTCCCACTCAGGGGAAGTGTCCAGCCCACTGGCTGTATCCAGACCATGCAGTCCGTCTCCAGAGTCCTCAATCTCTCCCTCCTCTAGAACTCGCTGGTACTCTTGCTCTTCTAAAAGACGGAGAGCACGCCTCCTCGAATGAAGTCTCTCCTCGATACGCGGAGTCGACATGGCCTCCGCCGACGTCGAAGAACGGCGCCGATCTCCAGAAGCATCTGACGCCGCGTCCGGCGCCACAGGCAGCTTCGGCGCCGAGGCAGGAGCCGGAGGACGAGGTCTTGGAGCCGATGGACCAACCGGAGTCACAAGGCAAAATCCTGACTTCGACAGAGGGGCAACCTCCGGGGCCGAAACATCCGAAGCCACCGGAGCGGCCACCGACGCCGGCACCGGCGCCGAGCCCACATTCCCAAAAGGGAGAAAGGGCATAAAGGGTGCCGGCCGAAGAGGCGCAGGATCACCCAACGAAAAGGCCAAGGGCCCCGAAGGACCAGCCGGAGCAGCTCCTGGAGCCATCTGCTGAAAGATGGTATACATCGCATTAAGAAACGCGGTACTATCGGCTCCAGGAGTGGGAAAAGCCGGATACTGGGGTGCCTGGATCGAGGGCGACCCCGACGCCGGCCTCGACGTCTGCGACGCCGGAGAAAACACAAGAGGCTGCACCACCTCAATCACTGACGCCTGACCAGGTGAAGTCGGTGACGCCGGAGAGGGCAACGGCGTCGATGGATGCGGCGTGACCGTGGGGCTGACCTCCCAAGTCCTCCGACGCCGAGCCGAAGGAGACCTCGAATGAGAATCCTTGCTGGAGTGACGTCGTGAGTCTCTACGGCGCCGGGAGTCTCGATGACGCCGGTGAGACCTTGGCGAAGAAGACTTCTTATGATGTTTCTCCTTCTTCTTTGACTTTGCCATGAATAACTTGGCCTCGCGCTCTTTGAGGGCCTTCGGATTCATGTGTTGACATGAATCGCAAGTCGAGACGTCGTGGTCGGAGCTCAAACACCATAGACAGTCGGAGTGAGGATCTGTAACTGACATCTTGCCCCCACACTCTCGACAGGGCTTGAAACCCGACTTCCTCTGAGACATTGTTACCGCAGAGAAGACTACGCAGCAGACAATACACTGTAACCACGAAGGTAACAGTAACTCCCTCGAAGATAACCGTTTCGAATGCACGGAAAAAAGGGAACTGTCATCGGCACGTCGGCGAGGACTTCTTATTGCCTGTATGACGTCAGACGGCGTCGCGTGGGCTAGAGTGACGTCCTCGTCGACGTGCAGAGACTAGTAAGAAGATTTCCGTCAAATGCTGGCGCCATGGGAGTATTCATCAGGTGAGGAATCCACAGGTAGTTGTATCCATCAGAAAACTCCATTTAGAGGTCGCCGGACCTCCCTGCTACCATGCTATGGCCGGATCCAAAAATCTGTTTCAGCTGCTCCACCCTATGGCTCGGCTTCGAAAACAGTCAAGACAAAGACATCGTCTTCAGCTTCGAACTCAGACATCTTGATTTGAGAAATCTCTTCCATCTCAGTCCGAAGCGTTTTCTTCGACCAAAAAGACCTGCAGGCGTCACAGTTAGGTTCTTGGTGATAGGGGGAGAGGCACAGGCTACACACCAGATGTAGGTCGGTGTGGGAAAATTTACTGTGGCACTGAGGACAGAAACGAAACAGCTTTCGTTCCATCAGCTCAGCATAATGATCGGTGCCACATGGTGAGGTAGCCTTGAGACGTGCGAAGACACCCCGTAAGGCGCACAGTCCGTGCCCGAACCAACGATTGGAGACTGACGCTTAGATAGGAATGTGAGACTGAGATACAATATTGTCAAAAAAGAGAAGACGGAAAGAAAGATTTCGAACTGGATGGAGTCGAAAGACGTAGCGAAGACACACACGTCCAAAACCGACGGAGGAGAGAAAACAATCTAACAAAGGAGTCGATTCCCATGGTGTAGGAGGCTGGCCTGGTGTGTGGTGGGTACCTACGGTACTTACGCCTTATACCAGGTCCCTATTTGTGTAGTGTAGGCAGTGTCTAGACGCCAGGCTCTCTAGAGGTAGGTGTGGATAAGCAATCAAGGTTTATCTAGGAGACATGCAAAGCCACTGTAGTCACACAGCACTTATACACATGAAAGAATACACTCAGTGTTACAAAAATAAAGGTACTTTATTGTGGTAACAGGGCACCAAAGATACTATAGAGGCAAAACTCCCTTAGGAGGTAAGTAATACACAACATATATACACTAGTTGTCAGAAATAGGCATAAGAATAGTTAGAAAACCGTGTAAAACACCAGATAATAGTGGCCCTAGGAGGGGACCAAAACCATATACTAAAGAAACGGAATTCAAGAGTGTAACCCCCACCTAGGTGAGTGGACTGTGTAAAGGGACGCTGGAGGTACCAGGAAAGCACAAAGGTAAGTACCACAACACCCCTCAGCGACCAGGACAGCAGGAGTAAATCACTAGAATTTCCCCAAAACACCCACTTAGAAGCAAAGAAGAGAACTGCAAAACCCAGAGGTGACTGCAAAAAAACAACAGTGGATTCCTGAAGAGGAAGACCTGTGGAAAGAGGGGACCAAGTCCAGAAGACACAGCAGAGTCCAGTGGGGGCAGAAGCCCCTACCCACCAAGCTGAGGATGCAGAAGTTGGTTGACCATGATGGAGAAGAGTCAGCACTGCAGCCCTGAAGGTGGAGTCGAGTTCCTGGAGGATGCAGGTGATGTCCCACGCCGGAAGGAAGATTGCAGTCGGATTTGCGTGTTTGGATTCCACCAACAAGCCTTGGCACAGGCAAAACTCATGGTCGTAAGAAAGTGGTGCTGAGGGGGACCAGCAAGGCCCAGAAGGACTCAATCCAGGAGTGTGAGTTAGAGGGAGCCCTCAGGTCACAGAGAGCCCACAGAAGCACAGGCAGCACTCACAGGAGTCCCAAGAGACAGGGACACAGAAGCTGCAAATGGAGTCTATGCAGCACTAGGAAAGTAGTCCCACACTGCAGAAGAGTCACTCAGGGAGCTGTACGTCACAGGATGGAGTGCTGGGGGCTGGAGCTACACGAAGCCTGAAGACCCCTTAGGAGAACTGCCAACAAGCCTTGGCAGCTGCAAAAGACGCAGTGCACGGGGGTACTGTCCTGAGTGGGAAGGCAAGGGCTTACCTCCACTCAAGTTGGACAGCTGGTAGAGAGGACAGATGGGACCACTTCCAACCACCACCCATGATGCAGCATCCATGCAGCTCAGCAGGAGAGGGGATCCACGCAGCCAGTTGTTGTTGCTGTTGGTGCCTGCAGATAAGGGGAGTGACTCCCTCACTCCAAGGGAGATTCCTTCTTCTTTCCTGTGCAGATTGAAGACGGGCTGTCCTCGGAGAATGCACAACCAGGGAAATGTTGCAGAAGCTGGAAGAACTGTGGAAACAACGTTGCAGG
Organism: Pleurodeles waltl; assembly: GCF_031143425.1. Taxonomy (NCBI): domain Eukaryota; kingdom Metazoa; phylum Chordata; class Amphibia; order Caudata; family Salamandridae; genus Pleurodeles; species Pleurodeles waltl. The sequence continues at coordinate 361,662,099 of NC_090440.1, forward strand.
CAAAGTCTTTGTTGCATATTGTCGGGTCGTGGAGAGTTCAGATGCAGTTTCTTTGGTTAGAAGTCAAAGTAAGGGATGCAGAGGAATCCTGCTGGAATCTTGCAAGCCGAATCTGAGGAACCACCCAAAACAGAGACCCTAAATAGCCCTGAAAGGGCTGGGTGACCACCTATCAGGAGGGGGCTCTAACGTCACCTGCCTGACCTGGCCACTCAGATGTTCCCAGAGTTCCCTGCCAACATTGGACTCAAGTTGGCAAAACCCAGGGACCCTCTGGAGGAGCTCTGGTCATCAACCCTGGGGCGGTTATGGACAGGGGAGTGGTCACTCCCCTTTCCATTGTCCGGTTTTGTGCCAAAGCAGGGAATGGAGGTCCCTGAACCGGTGTAGACTTGTTTATGCACAGAGGGCACCAAATGTACCCATCAAAGCATAACAGTGGCTTTGGGAGGCTACCCTTCCCAAGTCCAGTAACTCCTATTCCCAAAGGGAGAGGATGTAACACCCCTCTCCTAAAGGAAATCCTTTGTTCTGCCTTCCTGCATTTGAGCTGCTCAAGCAACAGAAAGGCAGAAACCTGTCTGAGGTGGCAGCCACTGGTGCTGCCTGGTTAACCTCAGAAGGCTGTAGGAGCAATGCTGTGGGTCCTCTAAGAAGCCCCTAGGGTGCATGGAATTATACAACCAATACTTGGAAAAGTATTGGGATATGATTCCAAAATGTTTGATTCCAAATATGCCTAGGTTCGGAGTTACCATTATGTAGCTGGACATAGGTGACCTATGTCCAGTACACGTGTAAAATGGCGTCCTCACACTCACAAAGTCCAGTAAAATGGGTCTGGAGTTTGTACGGGTAACTCTGCTAGTGCAGGGGTGCCCTCAAATACAGGTACATGCACCCTGCCCTCTGGGCTGAGAGGGCCTACTATAGGGGTGACTTGTAGTGACCTGGTGCAGTAACCTAGAGTGAAAATGGGTGCATGCACCCGGTTCACGCTAACTGCAATGGCAGGCCTGCAGAACCCTTTGCATAGGCTCCCTATGGGTGGCAGAATAACTGCTGCAGCCATAGGGATCCCCTGGAACCCAATGCCCTGGGTACCCAAGTACCATAAACCAGAAGCTTACATGGGAGCACCAGTATGTCAATTGTGGGATGAATAGAGTTTTGGGAAAGAGAGCATAATCACTGGGGTCCTGGTTAGCAGGATCCCAGTGAACACAGTCAAACACACTGACATCAGACAGAAAAAGGGAGTAACCATGCCAAGAAAGAGGGTACTTTCCTACACATGGGCACTATCACAGAGAGGAGGAACCAATTGATCCTGTGACTCGAAATTATTCTTTAAAAAAAAAAATAAAAAAAAATAAAAAAAAGTTGCACCACCCAACACTAGATGGCAGAAGTATGCAGAGCATGTGTATCTGCAGCCACACATGCCTTATCAAGCACTCATTTTGCATCTTCTGTTTCTTGTCTTGGCATGCATGAGTAATAATACGAAAGGGGTAAGATCTGTTCCCACTGCTTCCCTGGGGAGTCAGAGTGTCAAGTTCAGGTTGCCATAATCATCTTCCACCCAAGTAGGTTTTGGGGCTCGGGTGAGGCCAGGAGTTAGGCCGACAGTTACTAATGGTGTGGATGGACTCAGTCTCCCACACTCTGTTGATCTGTCATCCTAAACATGCAGTCCTATTACTATAGTAGGAACCGCATAACCCTTAAAAGCACAAATTATCCTGACCTCAAAGCCTTGTTAGCTATGGCACCAAGAAAACAGGCTTAATTTGGGCAAAGTGTAAAGTATTTATGCAGCAGGAAAATAGTAATATAGCCGAAATGTAACACACTAAAAACCGAATTAGAAATTAAAAGAAGAACAATTTAAGAAACAAAAAAGACAGAAACGAAATAAGGGGAACCAGAGTATAGAATATTTTAAGTAGGAATTGGGCCAAGAACCATAAAGTGCCAATGATAATCAATAGTTGGGGTTGACCAGGGCATCTGTGCAATTGGACACTGACCACGATGGAGCGCAGGTTGGATACACCAAGCAGATTCGTCCTGGTCAAGGATTTTACTGTCAAAGTTTAGTGCCTTAAGACCCAATCCACAACTGGAGTACAGCTCCCCAGGACCTCAGATGAGGCACTTAAGAGACCCACAGGATGGCACGCAGGGGCCAACAGTATGGTTCAGTCCAGGTCCAATTGCCAATGGTGAGCTGGGCAGTTGCAGGAAAAGGTCTCTTGTAGCTTATTGTATCCCCGTAGATTGAACAAGAGGTCAGTCGTATGACCCCCCCCCCCCCCAAAAGTACACTTCTTTGCCAAGGGTACAAGAGCGAGCAGGCCCAGTTCTTCAGGGCTCTACCCAGGTATCAGGTTCATTCCTCTTCTGACCTTAAGATCCAGGAGTGTTGTGAAGCGCATGGAGATGCTACACACATGGCTGGCATGCGCTAGTGGGCAGAAATGACTAGTGGGAATGTTATAACCAAAGGAGTAAATGTTCCCAGGTCAAACCTATCTACTTTCTATCCACACTAAATATGGGCTCTGAGGACTGTGTGGGGAATATACTCTGATAATTCTAGTGTCATTCCCACATCTAATACTGAATTTCAGTTTGATGCAGCCACGGTTCCCCTGCAGTGAGGTCCGCTTAGACCCACGTTGATTTCCTATTTTAGTTTTGTTTTATATTTTACATTTTATCTCCACTGCTTTTAGCAGGGCTTTCTGGTAGTGACAGTTTACACTTCACTAACATGATATTATTCTAGGAATAGATTGTACGAGTTGCTTGTTTTAGTTCGCCTGTATTCTACATAAAATCAGTACATTTTGTTCAAGTCTAGGAACACAGTACACAATATCCTAGTGCTTGTGTTGCCCATTCAGGAGACAGCTTCTAACATCCAGACATATGGTGCATAAGAGCTTCTAATACAGTGTGGCTTGTATTATAAAAATGGTGCACTGACCAGGAAGGGGCAGAGGGGCACTCCAGCCTCGACCATCCTGGGCGAAGGCTGTGTTCGACATGCAGCTCTGCTGGTGCTAATCTCCCAGCTTCCCGAAAGGATTGCCATCCACACTACAGGCCGAGTCATAAAGCTGTTCAACAGATATGGGGCTTAGGCCAATCCCTTAGACTGGGTAAATGCAGAAGGTCTACCGGCAATGCTATCAGTACAGTTTTAGGGTTATACAGAAAAATCTTGAAATCATTTATCATGGTTGATTTATTCATCCTCTTTACCATGTTTGTAATGCTGATTATTTTGCTGTGTTTTATCTTCCTAATTATCATAGCTCATTCCCTCTACGCAGAACTACGACTGTATCAATAAAGGTATTGAAAACTTATCTTGTATTGCGCATGTTTGTGCCTGGGCAAGCATGAGTAATACAACGAAAGGGTGAGATCTGTTTCAATGACTTCCTTGGGAGTCAGAGTGTCAAGTTCAGGTTGCCACAATCACCTCCCCCCAGTAGGGTTAGGGGTGTAGGTGAGGTGAGAAAACACTTTCTTCCCCAAGTGGTCCAGCCGCTTGGATTTCCTATCCAGGGGAGCTGAATGAACGCGCCATGGGAAGTGGAGGCCTGGATCACCAAGCCCTCTGAGGTAGGGTGTTGCCAGAGGAAGCTAGGGTCACCAGGTGCCAGGTGATGGCGACAGCCAATTGTCCTGTTTACAGGTGCCCCAGTGCTGGTTTGGACTACGTCCCCAGCAGGACATCGGTGAGGGCCTCATTAAATGGCAACATCGGTTCCGATGATGTAGCCTCCCAGTTGAAGCACCTTAGTCAAGATGTTAGTCATGATCTGTACTGGGGAAGTTTAAGGTCCAGGACCTCAGCTGCTCTGTGTACAACCACTACATATGATGCACCCTCCTCCATAGCCACTGTAGGTGAGAGCATGCCAGTATCTGGAGAGGTGTCCAGTCGACTGGCCTCTCCTAGCTCCTCATACCAGTTGAGGTTCTAGTTTGGACGCTAGAGGGTCCCGAGACCCCTCCCTTTCTTCACCAGTGCCTGGCTGTACGTAAAAATGCTTAGACAATGATATGGCTCCTGTGGGTGCCAGAATCAGCGGCATGCGAAGCCATTTCAGCTCATCGGTATTAAGGATGGATCTCATGCCACTGGTGGATACCGGGAGTCTCGACGTCACAAGCGGCGCCGGAGGAGGTTGTCTGTGTGAACCCAGTGCCGTTCCGGATCTGAAACTGGATCCAATCGGAGCTGAGGCTGAAGCCACCTGTGTGGAACCTGATGTGGCCTCTGTGACCCCACAGGGCCTGAAGGCGATCCACTGGGGCCAGCCCACTCTAATATGAGACGCATGGCATCGTAAAACTCTAAGTTGAGCAGGGGTCGGTCCGGCTTCCGGAAAAGGAGGAAGGCGCATAGTCGGCCCTGGTAACAGTTCTGCAGAACCATGCCTGCAACGTCGATGTTCCTGACTTGCCTTGTCGGTTGACAGGCAAGGTGCAGTCGAAGCCCGCTTGGACGACTTCTTTTTGTACCTCTTCCCAGAGTGCTTGGAGGACCTCATGTGGGACGAAGAAGGCTTGGGGCTCCTGGAGCGGTCCCGCAACTGCCTCCTCGACTAAGACAGTGACTTTTGAGGAGTTGTGCCTGCCGACTGACTGCCAGGCCACCATTAGCTTCAGGGACCGCTCTCTCAAAAGCTTTCGGTCTGGCAGTCTGAACACCACTTCGAGTTGTAGTCTCTTTCAAGGCACCACAGATATACCTTGTGGGGGTCCATCACTGACATGGCATGGTGCCAGGCACCACACGACTTGAACCCTGTCTTCCTCAAAGTCAGCCTGCACACCCGAAAAAAGTATCAACAAAAAGGTTGAAAAAGTCCTATCAAAAAAGACAGAGGGTAGCTCTGTTCCAGATCTGCGCTTTAACCGGTTCGGAAGGAGAAGAACAGACCTATGCGTGCCTTTATAGGCGACCTTGATGTCACAGAAGACTCCAACAACGCCACGCGGATCTGAAAAACGCCACCATAGAGCGCACAAGTGTATTGCTCTGCAAAAATTCCAGATTCAAAGCTGGTGCGAGTAAAGTTTAAAGGTAAGGAATCTGCAGCTAGAAGTCTCTATCAGATAGAACAGTTTATTTTGACAGGCTGAATTGCACTGTTTACACTGCAGCAGTCAGACTACAAAAGTAGTAGGCCTGAAGCCATGGTTGCACTGCCTCAGCACTTTTCAGTTTTAAAGGAGTGGCGAACAGCACTATCTGTCAAAACCTCAATGCTGGAAGTACAGTAGTAGGACTTTGGGATTCAGTTCACACTGGTGGACTAGTTGATGCATCCGGCTGAGCAGGTCAGCAAAATAACTGTCCACTCCGGGCAAGTACTCCACTAGGAACTATATAGAACAGTGACTCACCCCATGCCAAATTGTATGTGCGGGTGCTGAAAGATGTGGTGAATGATACTGAGGATCATCACAGAAAGGGCTGAACTAGTAAGGGATGGAGATGTGACTTAGTGGTGTTTTTTTTGTAAATCCTAAGCTGTGAAGCAGGGAGATGGTAGCTTGAGTGTGCACTAGGCACTGTTGCTTGTCTGCATTCTTAATTAACCAATCACCTAGACAGGTGAAGACATGAGTACCTCCTATTCTGAGGTGAGTGGGCATAGCCACTACACATTTTGTGAACACTCTTGGGTTTGTGGTAACCCGAAAGGCTACACTTTGAATTGGTAGTGCTATCCACTTACCACAAAACAAAGACAGTGAAAGGTGAATTGGTGGATCATCGTCCTTTATGTCCAGTGCCATTCAGTCGTCCTTTATGTCCAGTGCCATCACAAAATCGCCCTGCTCCAGTAGAGAAATAACATTCTGTAGGGTGGTCATATGAAAATGCTCTGAGTGAATGTTTGCCCTGGGCTTGAAGGGAAGCGGCTTTGTGCTCTTGAGCAGATACACTTGAAGCATCTCTTCTAGAATGCAGAGGAGTACCAAGCTTAAAATGTGTACACATAGCAAGAGTTTTGGTGCAGTCGAAAGAGGCTTCAGGCAATGTCTGTGCTGGACGATACCTAGAACATAAGAATCTGAGGTGATTTCTTCCCAGAGTGGAAGTAACCTCTGCAACCTCCTGAAACAGCTGTTGTGTGATCGGAGAGGAGGTGGGGCAACTCAATGTTTGGAGGTGAGGCTGCCTTGGTGAGAGCACCTCTACCCATGCCCTTGTTGGGGTTGTTGCCCCAGTAGGAGCTTCATGTATGGCACATATCTCCTTGGTAAGACTGCTGTTGTTTTCGGTCTAACTGTAGTTGTTCAGGGGAGGTGGCTTGGATTCCCACTTTGTACTACTGTGTGCAAATGCCCTGGCTGATGATGTTTCCCATGGAATTAGAAACGTCAGTATCTTTTAAAGTTTTTACTGGCATCTCATCTACTTGTGGTGTGAAGAGATGGTCTCTTTGAAAGAGTAGATTGAGGCATTGCTGAACCTTTGGCTTGAAGTCTGAGGTGCATAGTCAGGAGTGTCATCTTAATATAGTGGAGGGGTTTACCCCTCTACCGGCCACATAGGCTGGGTCGAGAAGGCACGTGGTAGTTAGCACTTGAGGTGGTTTTACCCTCCACTACAATTTCCTCACTCCCGCTTTCTTAATTCATCAAGGAAGTGCTGTAGGTGGCGATCCATTTACTCCCACTGAGAGCTATTGTGGTGGGAAGAGAACCATCAACATGGCAACAGGTCAGTGAATGACTGCCTCCACCGCTACTCTCTAGAATCAATTATTTTGCTCTTTTCATCAGGCAGAGGAGTGTCGCCTGTAGCTTCAGCATCACCCCATTTACAGGCAGTATGTACTACCAGCAAGTCGGTAAGAACATGTCCCCTGATGTAGGCAGGGTCTGAGGGAGAAAGTTTTAACTTTTTCTCCAATCTAGGTGCAACCACCCAGGCTTTAAAAGGGTCTCTGAAAGTGTCAGGAGCCAACTTATGCATGCATTTTAACATGTGCAGGGACAGCATAAACTACATAGCACCTTCATTTTCCTCTTATTCTGGCTCGGATGTGCTAGAGTCAATAACTTCTTGGATAGCCTGAAGCTGAGTGGCACCTGAAGACTCAATGTCTTTCACTTGTATGGCAACAAGCAGATCCGATCTGCGAGGATGCCATGTGTGTTGCACATCGACTGCCTCTGCACCTGCTGTGACTCCAGCGTCTGTATTTATGGGGGGGAAACAGCCTTAACAACGTGGCTCAAACCACGCTATGCCTTTAAAGTGAGGCCCGAACCACAAATATGTCTTTACAACACATTCCTTAACCACGCAAGTCATTACAACTAATTGCCTTAGGGAAAGTGTTATCGGACTGATGTTGGACTTTATGTCCAACACTTTCCCTACTGTGGCACAGACTGGAGTTGGAATAGTAAATTATACTATTCCCCAAGGCAAGTTGTTGTAATGACTTGCGTGGTAAAGAAATGCGTTATAGGGACACATTCGTGGTTTGGGCCATGTTCTTAAGGCAGGCACGTAAATGCCTGCGTTGTTCCGACACACCACCATCTATGGGATCAAGGAGTTTTGTTGCACCAAAAGGCCAAGCAGAAGGTGCACTTGTGCCCTTATAGTTCAGGGAAAGAGAGGTTACAGACCCCCATGAAAGTCAATGCAGGGTTACATGCCGTGCCATTGAAGGAATTTCCTGTAGGCCGTCTGTTAGAAATGGGGTATTTGGTTGGCAGTCAGGTTACCCCCTGTCCAAGCAAGGACCCTCACTCTAGTCAGGGTAAAAGAGAATCACCCTCAGCTAACCCCTGCTTACCCTCCTGATAGTTTGACATGAGCAGTAGGCTTAACTTCTGAGTGCTAGGTGTAAAGTATTTGTACCAACACACAGAGTAACTTAATGAAAACACGACAAAATGACAACACAGGTTTAGAAAAATAGAGAATATTTATCTAAACAAAACAAGATCAAAACAAAAAAAATCTACAATACAAAAGTCAAGATATCAATTAAAAAGCAAAAGGAGTCTTCATGTAGTTTTAAAACACACACTAACACTGTTAGCGTGAAAATGTACCTTGGGTGCGTCAAAAATAACCCCGCACTGGCGAGTGTGAATCAAAAAGGGCTTGCGATGCGTCGATTTCACTCACGAGCGAGACCTTGCGTCGTTTCTCCTTTTGTCAGATTAGCACTCTCAGGTCCGGGCAGGCCTTGCGTTGTTTTTACACGCCCAGCGGTACCTGTGTCGGAAATCCAGCTGCACGATGATCCAAAAACCACGCAGCGCGGGTTGCGATCTCACCAGCCTCCCTCAACGATGCTGCACACCGTATCTCCAGCTGTGTGTGTCGATTCTTCGGTTGCGTTGCAGGCGAGCGTCAATTTCAGCCGCGAAGACGGCGGCGTGTAAATTTTTCAGCCGCAGATACGGGTCGCGTCGGTCTTTTCCCCTCACGGCGTTCTGTGCATGGATTTCTTCCTCTTAGGCTGCCAGCTTCTCCTTTCAGGGTCCCAGGAACTGGATGGGCACCACTTGACAGAGTAGGAGTCTCTCCAGAGACTCCAGGTGCTGGCAGAGCGAAGTCACTGCTGTCCCTGAGACTTCAAACAACAGGAGGCAAGCTCTAAATCAAGCCCTTGGAGATCTTCTCAAGATGGGAGGTACACAAAGTCCAGTCTTTGTCCTCTTACTCTGGCAGAAGCAGCAACTGCAGGATAGCTCCAGAAACCACAGTCACAGGCAGGTCAACTCTTCTTCCTCAGCTCTGCAGCTCTTCTCCAGGCAGAGGTTCATCTTCGTTTCCAGAAGTGTTCTAAAGTCTGTGGTTTTGGGTGCCCTTCTTATAACCATTTTCTCCTTTGAAGTAGGCCTACTCCAAAGCAAAGTCTCTCTTGATTGTGAAATCCTGCCATGCCCAGGCCAGGCCCCAGACACTCACCAGCGGGTTGGAGACTGCATTGTGTGAAGGAAGGCACAGCCCTTTTCAGGTGTGAGTGACCACTCCTCTCCTCCCTCCCACCACAGATGGCTCATAAGGAAATGCAGACTACACCCCAGCTCCCTTTGTGTCACTGTCTAGTGTGAGGTGCAACCAGCCCAACTGTCAACCTGACCCAGACATGGAATCCACAAACAGGTCACAGAAATGGTATAAGCAAGAAAATGCCCACTTTCTAAAAGTGGCATTTTCAAACACACAATCTTAAAATCAACTTTACTAAAAGATGTATTTTTAAATTGTGAGCTCAGAGACCCCAAACTCCATATGTCCATCCACTCCCAAAGGGAATCTACACTTTAATCAGATTTAAAGGTAGCCCCTATGTTAACCTGTGAGAGGGACAGGCCTTGCAACAGTGAAAAACAGATTTAGCAATATTTCACTGTCAGGACATATAAAACACATTACTATATGTCTTACCTTAACCATACATTGCACCCTGCCCTTGGGGCTACCTAGGGCCTACCTTAGGGGTGTCTGACATGTAAGAAAAGGGAACGTTTATGCCTGGCAAGTGGGTACACTTGCCAAATCGAATTTACAGTTAAACCTGCACACACAGACACTGCAGTGGCAGGTCTGAGACATGATTACAGAGCTACTTATGTGGGTGGCACATCCAGTGCGGCAGGCCCACTAGTAGCATTTGATTTACAGGCCCTGGGCACCTCTAGTGCACTGTACTAGGGACTTATTAACAAATCAATTATGCCAATCAAGGATAAGCCAATTACATACACATTTTGTAAGGGCGCACTTGCACTATAGCACTGGTTAGCAGTGGTAAAGTGCCTAGAGTAACAAAAACAGCAAAATCAGAGTCCAGCACACATACAGAGGCAAAAAGTTAGGGGAGACCACGCCAAGGATGAAAAGTCTAACACTGTCCTTTTCACGACCTTGTACACCTCTTCATTCTCCAGAGTTGACAAGGAAGACAGCGTGAAGCTCCAAAGGGTCATTGTAGGTAGCTGGGTTCTGGTTGCAGTACCCTCACTTTTTGCCTGGTGTTTAGACACACCTTCAACTTAAGTGCACTGGGTTCCTGCTAACCAGGTCCCCAGTGCCAGTGTTCCTTCCCTAAAAGAAGTCACCTGGTCACTTGATCCCGAAGTGACCAGGCCCTTCACCCCCTTTAAGTCCCTAGCAAATGGTACCCCTGGGATCTAGGGCATGTGTACTGAAGAGGGCCCCTCAGAACTGTAGCACAACTTGTGCCACTCTGAGGGACCCAGTACCAACCTCATGCAGACTGCCATTGCAGGCTGCGTGACAAGGTGCTCCCAAAATTGAAAACACGAGATGACGCACACTTGTGTGCCATGTCCCCTAAAACACTGCTTGTAATATCAGTAAGTCACCCCTATAGCAGACCTTTCACCCTAAGGCAGGGTGCATTATATTACAAGTGGGGCCATACGTGCATTAGTAAATATGCCCCTACTATGTCTTTGTCAATTCTTAAACATAGTAATTTTAAATACATGTGCTGGACACTGGTCACTACGAGTTCTCCAGCTACATGATGGCTTCTCTGAACCTAGGGATGTTTGGTATCAAACATCTTGTATTAATGAACCCTCACTAATTCCAGTGGATTTATTAATCCATGCACCCAGAGGGCACTTTAGAGGTGCTCCCTGAAAAACCTACCAACTTCTAGTGAGCTCACTGACTGGTTCTGGCCAGCAGGCCACCAACACACAGGAACCTGACCTTCCAGGGGGAAAGCCTCCGCTCTCAAGAGGTCAGAAACAAAAGCATGTCTGCGATGGGTTGTTACCCACCCCTAACAACAGGATGACCTGCATTCAATGGCAACAGCTTCAAAGAATCTCACCTCCTTTGATATGCAGAATTGGCCTTCCTTAGAGGAAGATGCCAACCCCCCTGTCTCAGGGCGTGTCTGGTACCTGGACAGGTGGGAAAATTAACTATGCAGGAGGAGTGTCACACTTCCATACTGGGAACACCCCTAGGGTGGCCAGCTTGAAGTGGACATCACTTTAGAAATTCCACCATCTTTCATGTGGTGGAATTTAAGAACTCTGGTTAGGGTGATGCCCACTCCCCCAGGAAGTGGGCATATATGGGGATGTAGTGACCCCAAGGGTAAATAGCCCATCTGCTACTACCCTTCACTCCTTTTGACTCCAATAAATTGAATATTTAGGGAACCCCCTGATACGAGATCCTCAAATCTTCTCTGGACACAAAAGGAGAAGCAAACAAGACACCTGCTGAACCAGAGAACCAAGGAGCACGACTAACTAGGCACCAACCCCGCCGGCCTGTCTGCTGCACCAAACCCTGGAGGAGCAACTGACCTGTCCTGCTGCTCCATCCTCTAAGAAACTGGGAGAGCTGCCAGTGGTTCGTAAATCGGCAAGAAGACCTCCCTTGGAGTGGAACAGATGCTCCCCTGCACCCGCAGGCACCCAAGAAAGAGCTGAGAGGACCAGGACCGTCAAAACCCTGACATCACTACTGCACCCGAGCCGCCGAGCCACTGTTGAAGTGGGCCAACGGTGTCAGCGTGGTCCGCAGGCCCTTAAACAGAGAAGCCCACCCTGCCCTCACCCACTGTGGACTTCACCATGGTGTCTGCCGATTGTTTCTGTAGAAGCCCTCTTAAACCGGGGGTGCCCATGGGGGCAAAACCTGATGCCCTACGACACCTCCATCCCGGACTGAGAAGAGGATAACCAAGGGTGTCCCCACATCCTCATGAGACCGGAACTCACTTGTTAGCTTGGTCAGAGTCTATGCCCAATCCACGCCTGCTGAGTGTTTCTGCAACACTGCCCCCCCACCTCCTTCCCTGTAACTGCGAGGAACTCCAGTGCTGGACCAGACACCAGAAGACACTCCTGCCCTGACCCTACAGCCTGAGGAGGAGTGGATCAATGGTGTCACCATGTGCCCAAGGATCTCAAGGGTCAAGCCCCCCTGTGGGTTCCCCTGGACTGTCCTTACAGTTCATTCCTGCGTAAACTTTGTAACCAGGCTTATCCCCATAGACCTGAATTGAACACTCAATGCTGTAACACACTTCTGAACCCGGATGCAACAGAGCTCCTCGAAGTGAACTTTTGGTGTGGCCTAGGACCTTGCCCCCGTACTCCCCTCAAGTTCAGAAGAACAGTCCTGCTGTAAGCTGTTGCCAAGTGCCCATATGCAATGTGTGCTTCCCCCGTAGAATAACACTGGACAACCAAGGATGAAAAGCACATTTGCATGCCAATTGCTCAATGCCTCCCAAAGTGAACTGTTTGTCACTGCTTAACCTTAAGAAAACTTTGCTTTGCTTTGGACCTTGCCCCCATACTTACCTGAACTCCAGAAGAACAGTCCTGTGGGCCATTGCTAAGTGCCCACATGCATTACATGTTTTTCCACATAGGATAACATTGGGCACTTGATGCTGAAAAGCACCTCTGATCCTGGACGCCCCAGTGCCTCCTGAAGCGACTTGTTGGTGCTGCTTTGGACCTCGCCCTGTACTTACCTTAACGCCAGAAGATTGGTCCTGTAAGTCGTTGCTAAGTACTAGTATGCAGTAAATGTTTTTCCCAAATAGGATAACATTACCGCTGCAAAAATTGTACTGTCAACTTTTGAAATCTATAAAAATGAATAACTCAAAAAGTACTCACCTGATTCTGGTGATCATAAAAGTATGTGTTATTTTAATAAGTTGGTGTCAGATTTCTTGTGTGTGTGTGTGTCATTTACTGCAGGAGTGTGCGCTTTATATGCTTAGCACTACCGTCTACTATGCCTAACTGCTCAACCACACTAACCAAAGAGAGCATCTGGGATGTAATTTGTGCCTCTGTGATACCTTTGGGGATTGTTTGGACTCTTTGCACCGTGTACCTCATTTTGGTCCACTACATAAAGAGCCAGCTTCCGACAAGCATGCGTGCCCCAAGAGTCGAGGACCTGGTCTTTTCTGACAGTCTCCGAAGCATGTCAAAGTAGAGAGAAAAAAAACAATTGTAAGCATCTACAAAGTCTCTATCGACAATGGGAATGGAAGATTTGATACTGTAGGTTCGAAACTGTGCACATGGAACATGCTGCGTCTCAGAGCTCCGAACCAGTTAAAACGCAGATCCGAACCCAATAATGAAGAAAAAGAATCAAACAATGGAGTTGGTGCTCATGCGCATTGCTAATTAAGGGAGTTGTCTTGGGGTATATAGTCATTCGAAAAATACTTCTTCAAACAAAAACTTGCAATGTCAGAGCTCAACACTAGATTGCAGGAGTACGCAGAGCCTGTGTTATATAGAGACATATCTGCTACAAACATTATTTTACTTGAATGTTTTCTTTCTTTCATAAGTTTGCCTCCCACTTTAATGCTATGCAACAATAAAATTGTTACTGTTGGACTTAAGATCAATGCAACCTCCAGGGATGTCCTTACACTATCTATGATTTCCACTGCTTCAAGAAGAACTGGATATCTTGAAACATGTAAATGTTTCTGTATTTTTTTCTAACCTCACTCTAATGACTGATCCTATTAATTGGTTAGCAAAACTGTCAATTTCATAAGCTGCAGCCTGTAGTCTAAATGTTTTCATATGTGAATCTATAGATTCTCTAGATTGTTGTGTTCTTTAAACAAAGTTAAACCACGTTGTTTTTTTTGTTTTTTTAAAATACTTTTTATTGCTTCTTCAGATTAGTCAAATACCTGTCCTTCAATAGAAACTACCACAGATGGGTACATATGAAAAACTCCTGAATACACCGTAAATGCCCTAAAAGACTAATTCTATGGAACAAGTGCTTCTTCAAGACAATGCAAAAATGGCAGAAAGCATTCACTCCCTAACAGCCGAACAGGGCACTGATAGTATTGTAAAATTTATAAAGTTCACAATCTTGAAGATCTGTTGTAAACTTTACTGAATAAGTATTTGACTGACAGTAAGCAAACTAATTAGAACACACAATGACATGATTTACTTGGAGGAATAAAAATGCAGAACTGCCCAACTAGGTGCAGAAAATTTCAATTAAAAAGTGCTAATATGCAGAATAGACAGAAATGCTGTAGGAAGATGGCTCTCTAGAATGCACTAAAATGAAGTACACTGCCCAGCGAGTCCAGTGGATCCCCAAAGGTTTGCAGAAATAGATAGGTCTAGTTCCCTTTTTGTGGTAGTGTGGACAAGCAGCTAAGCTCATCAAGGAGCTGTGTTAAGCATTTGTTGTACTCACAGAAGCACTAAATTAGACACACACTCCAAGAATAAATCAGAGACCAATTAAAAAAAATAACAGTTGCTTTTATATATGCCTTGAACCAAACAACTTTGTTATAAGGTAAGCAATTTTAAAATTAAAAATACTGAGAGGCATGGCCAACCAACATGGCCGACCAGGTGTGATCTCCGGAGGGTCCGTTCGAGCCGATCGCAGAGACAGCGTCCAAGGTGTCAAGAAGCGAGCCAGACACCTGATGTGCACTTAGGAAGGTAAAAGGAACACAAGGTGCCGCAACAACAGACGCAAACTTAGAAGAATCTACCAAAATCAAGCCCTCCAGTGCTGGATCAACATGGCGGCGGGGGCGAAACGCTGAGCCAGGCCCCTCCGTGTTTGGAACAGCACGAAGCACAGATCAAGGTACGACACCAGAGGGAAGTTGCTGAGACCCTCGGGATGCCGAGATCCCCCGATACGGGAGCAGGGCGCCTAGAGATAGTCCCGGCAAAGCTATCGACTGGGGTGGACAGAAGAAGAACCAAAATCTGAAGTGATCACGGTATGGAGATGAAGAGAGGCGGCCAGTACTATGCCAGGGTAGCACTGGGGAGAAGTGAGGTGAGAAATACGACCCACCTGAACAGCAACGTGACCCAAGGCTTAGCAGTAACCCGGGAGAGAGGATAGAGACCTGCAGCCCCGATTGCCTGACCCTAAAACAGCGCCCACCCAAAGATGCTCAGGGTGAAGCAAAAAATGAATGGAGCGGCTGGCTGAAACACAACATAACCCCCATGCCAGATAGGTGCCAAAGACCAAATGACAGTGCAGAGAGGCAAAGAGCACGACTAGAATGGGCACCCTACCAACACTGAGGACTGACAAGCGACTATACAGCATGGCGCCCCTGGCCAACTAAACGTGACACAAAGAAGCAAATCGGGGCAACAGCCAAAGGTGGCAGTAGGGGGGTTGCTGATCGGGGAGCAGCATTTATGTCACAAAGGAAGCCGCAATCCAACAGGGTCTCTAACTACTTTGGGCCTGCCGTGCACAGGTTGGATGGATAGAAGCAAGCAGAAAACAGGGCGCTGACAAAGGAAGACCTCCTGACATCGCTCCACGACTTCAAATCGGAACTAGTCAAAGAACTGACAGCAGATTTCAAATCCATGCTGGAATCATTCAAACTGTACATTAACCATCTGACCTCTCTTCAATCAGACGTGGATTCAGTGGGGAGCCGCGCCCTGGACCTTGAGACGAAGGTCTAAGAGATGGAACAACAAATAGCTCCTATAGAAAGCAATCTCACCCAACTGAAGACACAACTACATCTAACTCTCCTTAAATGCGAAGATTTAGAAAACCACTCAAGCAGAGACAACATCCGATTGAAGGGGCTGGAAGAAGGAAGCGAAGGCCAAGATCTCAAAGCATTTGTGGTAGGCCTCTTCTCTACCATCCTAGGCGACAAACACCCAAAGGTCCAACTGGAGCGAGTGCACAGGGTAGGGATCTGCACCGCGAATGTAGTGATGAGACCCAGAGTGATCTTGGCAAAGGGGAGCTCTTTTAAGGTGAAGGAGCTGATTCTCCAGCAGGCGAGAAAGCGAGACACCATCTCCTTTCAAGGTGCAGAATAGGTATTGTATCAGGATGTGGCACCACAGATGTTAGCTCACAGACAGCAATTTTCAACCAATCACAGAAGCTTTGAGGGCCAGAAATATCATGTACAGATGGACATACCCCTTCGGTATTGCCTTTGATCTCGGTAACAAACCACACCACCCTTTGGACATTGAGGATGCTTCAGCCCTCCTGGACCTGCAGGAGAAGAGTACTACAGAGACTGAAGGTCACTTGGAGGGACCACAAAGGAGGGGGGAGACAGCCACCTCCACAGAAAGGGGAAAAGGAACCACAGGAACAAAGACCTACACCCAGTGTGACAAGCGGGAACTGACGATATGAGACATTTGGAATCCGCAGACCTACTCAGACATGAAGTTGGAGACCAAAGGAACGTTTTTGACAGAGGCCTGGGGGACTCCCCAGACTTCAGCCACTGTTAGGCTTCACAAGCCACAAGAAGATAACAAGTAAAAAGATGACACTTATAAGGTTTCAATAGACAGTCTCTGCGAGGGACAAGGGTGGCTGAGCATTCACTCCCCACCACCACAACCTTACGATGGGTAGACATGAAGCAACAACATGTCTACTCATTAACAGTTACAAAGTTGTTTTTATGTTTTTTTATTGTTCAGAGCTGGCATGAGCGGGTATAGATGGGATTATGGCATACGGGGTGAGGAAGGGAAGAAGTGGGCCATCAGGTTACTCACTACGAGGGTCAATGCAAAACATAGCATAAACTCTTAGAAAAAAGGGATACTTGAATTCCTACCATGGAACATAAAGGGTTTGAACTTCCCCAACAAAAGGTCACAACTCTGGAAATATTTCAGGGGATCATCATTTCGATATAACAGCCCTACAGGAAACCCATCTCAAAAGGGGGGGAAGAATACCGGTTGCTTCACAAACACTATACACATGTGTACACAGACTCAGCACCCACTTAACAGTGTGGGGTGGCACTAATGTTCTATAATTACACTCACTTTCAGTTGCAGAGTACGAAACAGGACAAAGAGGGCAGATATTTAGTAACCAAAGGTAGTATCAGAGGGAAAGTATGTACAGTAGCCACTGTTTATGCAACCAAAAGTGGACAAACTCAATTCCCTCTAACCTTCCTGTCTATGTTGGAGGGCTACGCAGAAGGAGATATCCTCCTGCTGGGGGATTTCAACCTGATATGGGACAGCTTCCAGGACACAACACACCCCCATAGAACCCAAACAAGCATCTTTGCAAAATCCGTCAAGGTGGCCCTAAATAGGCTAGGTCTTTTCAATGAGTGGTGAACACTTCACCCCACTGTAGAAGACTACACATTTTTCTTTCACATACATCGATCATATTCGAGAATCAATCATATATTCCTTAGCCAACCCCAACGACAATCCCTCAGATCAGAAACGATAAGCCCAATCATCATCTCGGACCATGCCCCGCTGGGGAATTGGAGTTGTTTGGCCCACAACACGTTCCGGATTCAATAGATGGATAGATGGTATTTCCCTAACATCTTAACCCGAGACCAAATATTTCGAGACGAAATACGGAAAGCCATCAGGGACTACATTCAGCACAATATTCTCACCATCACCACTTGGGATGCCTTCAAAGCAGGCATACAGGGTAAATGCATCTTGTTAGCTATGTCCCTACACCAACTAATGGCTAACTTTCCCCCACTTGGCTTTCACAGAAGAAGGTGACCTAATTAAAAGGTAAATTGCAATCCATATACACAGAGCAGAAATCTCACTGCTTAACCTTAAGAAAACTTCCTATGACTAGGGGAACAAAATAGGCCCGGTTCTAGCACGACAATTACGCAACAAACAGGCAAGAGACCATATAGCCTGAATACGGGACGAGACCAGTGAGTATTATGCAGAGGAGGAAAAAGCCCAAGTCTTTTGGGACTTTTACACCCGACTATACACGTTGGATCACCCGAAGGCCCCGCATAAAACAATTACCTACAACACGTGACCCTTCCACTGATATCCCAAGAAACCAATGACATCCTAATAGCTCACTTTGCACGGGAGGAGGTACAAACAGCCATTGACTCCTTCCCTCTAAACAAATCACCCGGCCCAGATGGGTTTAACTTCCAAATTTAAAAAACATTTGGAGCAGAACTGACACCACATCTCATGGAAGTGTGCAACCAGGTCGGGACGGGACACGTCATGTCCCCCACTATTGGCAAAGCTCTAATCACAATTATTCCCAAGACTGGAAAGGATCTTCAGGCATGTGCATCTTACCGGCCAACTGCCCTCCTAAATCGCGACGTGAAACTGTTCTCTAAAATTCTACCTAAACGAGTAGAGGATGTGATGCCCGACCTGATACACCCCTACCAGTCTGGATATATTAAAGGTTGTCAAACGCACAATAACCTACGCCGCGTAGTCCACCTGATAGAAGAGGCAACCAAGAAAAAGACACCTGCTATGCTATTGGTGCTGGATGCTGAAAAGGGGTTTGACCGAGTAGAGTGGTCTTTCTTGGTGGCTACCTTAGGGTGATTCAGATTTCGTGACCAATTCATAGCTATGATAATGAGCAACTATACTTGCCCCGCTCGCTACTTATGTTGAATGGGGTGGCCTAAGCAATTTTTAACCTGACAAGCGGAACGAGGCAGGGTTCCACCTCACCCCTGTTGTTGTTCGCTCTTAGTGTGGAGCCCCTGGCAGCGAGAATCCAGAGATTCAGGGTATTCAGTTCGGCCATGAGCAACACAAGATCTCACTGTTTGCAGATGACATCCTTCTCTTTGTTACTGATCCCTGAACGACCCTGCATGCAATCCAAAATGAACTTGCGGTATATGAACGAGTAGTGGGTTTCAAGGTCAACAAGGGGAAATCCTATATGCTTAATTTAACGATAACACCTACCATGATGGGAGAGCTAGCCGCTGAAACACCCTTCCTATGGGCTAAGAAAGAATAGGCATCAAAATTACCCCAAAAGTCACCGATTTATACAAAGCAACCCCTCCCCCACCCCAATTCTCATAAGCCTACGAAAGGACTTTAAAAAATGGTCCCCCCTCTTCCTCTCTTGGTTGGGGCATATTAACGTCATCAAGATGACAGTGCTTCCCCGGGTATTATATCTATTCCAGGGCCTACCCATCGATGTCCCCAAAGGCTTCTTTATGGAAGGCCGTACAATGATTACGGGGTTCATATTGAAGGGAGGTTGGGCCAGACTATCGAATAAATTGCTCACACGACCGAAAGCAACAGGAGACTTGGCTCTCCCAGACCTTCAACTCTACTATAAAGGAACCCAGGTTCGCAACTTCACCCAGTGGTCCCTGCGGGCATCAGACAAACTATGGCTCCATGTGGACCGGGCTGTGGTGGGAGGGACCATATGGGATATACTCTGGAAACCTAGTAACGACCGCCCGAGGAATGCCTATAGAATCACGGCCACCAAACTCAAAGTTTGGGACAGTGACGAAGACCTACGTAGTGACGACCTTCCCCTCCCCATACACTCCCATTCACTATAACACGGCCTTCCCCCCAGCCATGATGCCAGGAACATTTGACAAGTGGCGGGAGTGAGGGTGTTAACATTCTAACATTTGAGAACTGCTCCAGAAACTTTCAGTTGCTTCCATCAGAACACTTCCATTACATGCAATTAAAGCACTGGGTAACTCATATGCGTTTGGTGGCCACTAGGGAACTGCTTCGATCAAACAATGTGTACGACTGGTGGGGGTGGCGAGGGGAGGTATCTCCAATCTGTGTAAAGTGCTGATGTCTGCACACCACATACACACTCCCCGTCCTCCACCTCAATATTACGTTTTGGGATCAGGTCCTGGAATCAACACTGGAAGAGAAGCAATGGAATGTTCTCTTTTGAGACAGCTCTAAATACAACACCATAAATTACTCCAGAACTGGTACCTTTACCCTACAAAACTCAACAAAAAACATTCCCCTCACATCTGATAGATGCTGGAGAGGCTGTGACCTCTTGGGGGGACTTTCGGCATAAATGGTTGGACTGCCCAAATATCCGACCATACTGGGAAGAAATCTTGTCACAAATCAAAGAAATGTTGGTCTACCCTATTCCCCACACCCCAATACACATCATACTAGGCATGAGGGACCCAGTCCTGAAACACCAAACAATGGGAGACCGCTCCATTATGTGGTGGGCTCTCTGTGTTGCCAAGATGACTTTGGCTTCATATTAGAAGAATGCAAAATGAACAAGTGATGGACGGAATGCTGAACAATGTCAAACATTCACCCCCTGTACAGAGATCTGGGCCTAAATCCATTGTTTTTTTTTCTGCCCATGCTATTCCAGTTTGGACCCAGCCATATGCAAATCAGTCTTGACTGTGTTCCCCATGGGAACAGTCCAGCCCGAACTGCCAAGCCAGGTCTTCCCTGGACTGGAAACAAGCATCCTGGGACCGGTTTCGCAGTTTCAGAGAGGACCTTGCTTGGCAGTTTGGGCTGGACTGTTCCCATGAGGAACAGGGTCAAGGC
Organism: Pleurodeles waltl; assembly: GCF_031143425.1. Classification (NCBI taxonomy): domain Eukaryota; kingdom Metazoa; phylum Chordata; class Amphibia; order Caudata; family Salamandridae; genus Pleurodeles; species Pleurodeles waltl. The sequence continues at coordinate 361,682,547 of NC_090440.1, forward strand.
TGATTTGCATATGGCTGGGTCCAAACTGGGGTGGCATGGTAAGCAAAAGAGCGATGGATTAAACCCAGATCTGTGACTGGGGGTGAGTGTTTGCATTGTTCAGCACTCCGTCCATCATCCTTTTGTGTTGTCAAAGTTGCCCTAAGTGGGAAGGGTATGCCCAGACGGGGTCCCTTGCTCACTGTGCCACTGGATTCAAGCTAGCCTAGCTGATGAAGGGTGACACCCTGAAACCGGTCCCAGGATGCCTGTTTCCAGTCCAGGGAGGACCTGGCTTGGCAGTTCGGGCTGGACTGTTCCCATGAGGAACAGGGTCAAGACTGATTTGCATATGGCTGGTTCCAAACTGGGGTGGCATGGTGAGCAAAAGAATGATGGATTAAACCCAGATCTGTGACTGGGGGTGAGTGAGTGCATTGTTCAGCACTCCATCCATCATCCTTTTGTGTTGCTAAAGTTGCCCTAAGTGGGAAGGGTATGCCCAGACGTGGGTCCCTTGCTCACTGTGCCACTGGATTCAAGCTAGTCTGGCTGATGAAGGGTGAAACCCTGAAACCGATCCCAGGATGCTTGTTTCCGGTCCAGGGAGGACCTGGCTTGGCAGTTCAGGCTGGACTGTTCCCATGAGGAACAGGGTCAAGGCTGATTTGCATATGGCTGGGTCCAAACTGGGGTGGCATGGTGAGCAAAAGAACGATGGATTAAACCCAGATCTGTGACTGGGGGTGAGTGTTTGCATTGTTCAGCACTCCGTCCATCATCCTTTTGTGTTGTCAAAGTTGCCCTAAGTGGGAAGGGTATGCCCAGACGTGGGTCCCTTGCTCACTGTGCCACTGGATTCAAGCTAGTCTGGCTGATGAAGGGTGAAACCCTGAAACCGGTCCCAGGATGCTTGTTTCCAATCCAGGGAGGACCTGGCTTGGCAGTTCGGGCTGGACTGTTCCCATGAGGAACAGCGTCAAGACTGATTTGCATATGGCTGGGTCCAAACAGGGGTGGCATGGTGAGCAAAAGACGATGGATTAAACCCAGATCTGCGACTGGGGGTGAGTGTTTGCATTGTTCAGCACACTGTCCATCATCCTTTTGTGTTCATATTAGAAGAAGCCGGATACCCCACCCATAGCACTGTGGCATGCTAGATTGTGGCAGTTCCTCTCCATGAGTAGTTGGCGGAAAAACTGACAGACTCAAAAAGGGGATTTGAGTATATCTGGGATCCCCTGGTGCAGTTCCTATCAAGGGGTCTTTCACGGGTATCCTGCCGCCCGAGTCTTGGAGCACTGCACCTATTGCATGTATAATGCGGCTCCACCTCTGGGAGGAGGAGTGCCTTCTGACTGTAGGCCCCTCCGAAGTGAAGCTATAAGTCCCTTTTATCTCTACATCCATTGTCCCACTTGCAACGCTAGCCTAGTTTGGTTATATTTTGTTGATGTTTTGTTCACATGAATCAATAATATGGCACTCAAGTCATTATGATACAATATGGGCTGGAGGGGAGACGTTCACCTACTAACTTTGCCTTTTCTTCCCTATAGGTAATTTACTTTTGATGACGATACAAATTGTTGCTTACGACTCGAAATGATAAACCATGAAGCTCTCAAATGATCATTTTATTTGTACCACTAAGAAAGTTTAGCAAAAAAAATAAAAATAAAAATACTTTGCTGTTTCAAAAATTGACAGTGTGATTTTCAGGGTCTTCAATGTTAGCCTATGGAATGAAAACAAGAATGCAGTTTCTCAGCTAAGTACACAACTTACAATCCCAGTATTCAGGCTAGCACTGGGCATGGTTCAGGTTGGTACTAAGTGTGCACCGACAGCGGCACGGGGCGGCTGGGTGCCCAAGGGCAAAGTCGGTGTTTTGGGCGAGGGGGGGGGGGGGGGGCGGTAAGGTATCTGGGGACTGAAGACGCGCTGGTCCCATTTAATTACATGTGAAGTCAGAGGCTGGTGTCTGGGGTTGTGGTAAGTGAAGGTCAAGGGGGATGGAGTGAAGGGCCACAACACAGCATCAAACTTACTCCTGCAGCAACACAGGGGCGGCCAGGTGCAGTGTGCCAATACAGTGTCAGGCACCCAACGCTATCCAATGGAGTCACGGGGTATCCACTGCAGCACTGCTTACAGTTGAGTAGATCGGGGTCAGAGGTGGATCTCCTGGGGTTGAAGCAAGGACAAAGTGGGTCACAAGGCATCACCAAACTTACACCCTCAGCGGCATGGGGGAGGCAGGGTGCAGTGTGCCAGCACAGCGTTGGGCTCCCAATGTTAGTCAATGTAGGAGATCACTTTAAGAACCGGGCTGCAGGCTCTGGCCACGGCGCTGGAAGAGGTCAACCCACAGCTGCCCAGGTAGGTTAAGATGCCAGTGATCGCAAGGGACACCCAAGGTCTAGCTTCCCAAGGCCCAGGGGGTCTGGGTGCAGGAGTGTCTTTTGATGTCGGAAACAGATTACCGGGTAGGTCGTACTCAGGGGGAGCCCTCAGATTTAGGCTGCTGATGTTGGTGAACCTTCACTGGACGGTGGCCCACTTGGATCGGTCCGTGGGCATCAGGTGCAGAGGTGGTTCCAGGCAGCGGTTTCATGATTTTGCAGTTCCTCAGGCAGACTTCTTTCTTCTTTGGAGATGTTTATTTTGGACAGGTTTTGCTGTCCACAGGAGTACTTGTTCTTTATTGAAGGCAGGCAGTCCTCCCAAGGCTTTGGAGGTTTGCTGGGCTGCAGGACAGTCGTCTTCTGGACGCAGGTTCATTGAAGGCTGCAGACAAGCCGGTAGTGCTGGGGCCAAGTCAGTTGGTGTCGTCAGTCTTCTCTGCTGGGCGACTTCTGTTATGTTCAGCTCTTCTTAGGTCAACAGAAAATGTCAACATCAGGACAGTGAGCGCTCTACGGGCGACAAAAATGCAAAAACCCAGCCTTCATGCAAGAGCATAATTCATGCATTGTGTTTATATGCAGTATGCTAACCTTTTGCATTGCAGACTTTAACCTTGAAAAACACTATTAATGATGTTTGCAATAACTGTTCATTTGTAAGGTATTGCTGCAGACTGACTGAGTGTGTTAGGGTGTGGTCCCTTTCTAGGACCTTCTAGAAGCTTTCTCTGCAGCATGACTGGGTGTGGTTTGTGGGCTGGGCTTGACTCTATATAAGGGAGTCAGCCCAGCTCCACATGCTCACTATTCAGAGGTCCTGGTGCAGAGCAGCAGCAATTTCCTGAGCTCCTGTTCCAGAGGCCTACCTTGCCGTTCCAGGGCTGCCCCGCATTATCTTGGTGATCCTTGAGCAGGGTGGTAAGACGGAGGTCGGGCTGGGCCCCCGACCCCATTCTAAAAAGTCTCTTGAATTTTTGGGACTACTCGTGAAACTTCCAGAGTACCCAAATCATTGCTCTGATGTAAATCTTGGTGTTCAGATCGGAAAAGGCTTGTGCGATAATTTCATGGCATTTGCATATTCTTGTTGGAATCGGCGGTGAGCGTGATTCATTTACTGCATGTAAATCTTGGTGTTCAGATCGGCAAAGGCTTGTGCGATCATTTCATGGCATTTGCATATTTTTGTTGGAATCGGCGGTGAGCGCGATTCATTTACCGCATGTAAATCTTGGTGTTCAGATCGGCAAAGACTTGCGCAATCATTTCATGGCATTTGCATATTCTTGTTGGAATCGGCGGTGAGTACGATTCATTTACTGCATGTAAATCTTGGTGTTCAGATCGGCAAAGGCTTGCACGATCATTTCATAGCATTTGCATATTCTTGTTAGAATCAACAGTGTACGCGATTCATTTCCCGCATGTAAAACTTGGTGTTCAGATCGGCAACAGTGTGCGCGATCATTTCATGGCAAGTAAAAACTTTAATGTGTAATGTTTGTTGAAGTACACACATTTATCCTGAGCCTATGGATTTCCTGTGAAGATGATAAATTCAAAATGTGACGGTCTTTGTGCATATCAAGTCCCTAGTACAATTCCAATTGTTTTCCAGGGAATGTTTCAGATTGTTTTGTCCTCATGTTTAAAATGCAGCGTTTGTTCTAAAACAAGTATTCTAGAAGGTTCTTGTATTTCTAGACATTATGTGACATTTTATGAAAAGCTCATATGAAACATTGCATTAATCATTCTTGATTTGTTCCAGGTACCCAGAGTTCTTGAGGTCTAGTTAAACTCACTTCTTAGATTATCCATGGTTACAGTAAGACAATGATTAGAACCATAGTTTAGTGAAAGTCAATGTGATTATGTTCTGATATTGTGTTGGTTAACCTTTTGCTTCCTACAGGTCTCCTTCCCAGCTGTTCCCTACCTAATCCCCTTTTCCCCACTTGGACTCTCTTAGGCTCTGTGATATTTCTATCAGAGTTTTGGAGCTGTCTTGTGCTGGACATGTTGGGAACGCGTGCAGACCCCGAGGATCTGGTCTCCCTGACAGAAAACTTATTCTAGGGTTCAGGGGGGCCACCTAAATACTGAATTTAGGGGCATTACAGGGAGTGCCAGGTGGTAGCCAATGGACTACTCACCTTTAGGGTGACTACACCCTTCGTATGACCACTTCCTGTGGGAAGTGGCATAGCCCTAACCCTATTGGCCTAATTCCTTCCATGAAAGATGGAGGAATTTAAAAAGTAATGTCCACTTCACCTTGTCCAACCTAAGTGTGGGACTGGAATGAAGTGGGAACTCCTAATTTTCCTGCCAGTCCTGCTGCCAAAAGTGGGGCCACAAATGGGGGTCGGCCTCCCCCACCATTTGGAGAGACCTGGGACGCATTTCAAAAGTGGTAAGGCCTTTGAAGCTCCCTACCCTGGAATGTCCATCCTGCTTGGGGCAAGAGCAGGCCTTTGTTCTGAACCCTCAAGGGCATTGGCGCTCACCTTAAGGGGACAGAATTCTGTTTAAAGTGGCTGCAGTAGTTCTGACCACTCAGTGCAGAGCCTAGGAGTTGGTAGGTTTCAAGGGGGTACCTCTTAGGTGCCCCCTGAGTGCATGTATTAATAAATAAGTCCAATTCAGTGAGGGTTTATTAATATGAGATGTTTGATACCAACCATCTCTAATGTCAGTGAAGCTATCATGTACCTTGGGAACTCGTAATGATCAGCACATGTACTTAAAATGGCTGAACTGTTCACTTGCTATGCCTGAGAATCTACAAAGACATAGCAGGGGCATATCTGCTCCTTCAGGTAGGCCCTCACGTGTAATATAAAGCACCCTGCCTTTACGGCTGGAAGGCCTGCCAGATGGGTGATTTACATATATTGCATGCAGTGTGCAGGGGACAGGGCACATAGGCTATGTACCATGTCATGTTTTCATTTTTGGCCTGCACCAAGGCATGCAGCCTGCGAGGGCGGTACTGTGGGTACTTAGTTGAGAGGGTCCCTGAAGGTGGCACAATCTGAGCAATAGCCCTCAGGGGCCTTCCTTTTGTACCCCGTGCCCTACGTACCAGGTTTACAATTCACTATGGCCTTACAGTGACAACTAAAGGTTTGCCAATTAGGAAAAATGGCTGTGCAGTTTTAGGGAAAGAGATCTGGCACTGGGGACCGGTTTAGCAGAGACCCAGTGCACTTTCAGTCGGAATTACACCAAATATGACATGCAGTAGGTGTGAACTTTTTAACTGTTTTCAGCAGTGCAAACAACCTTTGTGACACAGACTCACAACGCGGACTAAGACGTGTGGTCTTACACACTGTGCTGGTAACCCTCATTGTCTTAAGCATGTCAGGCTTTCCCGGAATCCGACTTCAGCACCATTAGATGAAACAAGTTGCAGCAGCACTGTACCAATGCTCCTCCACTTGAATGAACTGGGTGGCAGAAGAAGCACAAACATCTAAGCTTAACAACAGTAGGATGAAGAGCAACTAAGTCAAACCTTGCTGTATGTCACACCAGGATCATCATCATTTAAAAGGAAGAGAGATCCATGTGATCAAAGCTAGTTTTGTTCACTTTTATATTGTCCCACAATATAAAGATTCCACCTCCACCTACCTCCTCAACCACCGCCAACAGACTGGACCAGATGAGACTCCGATAATGTAAAGATTGTTCTAATCGGAGCAACTCTGAACTTCAACGTGCTTATATAGAGCTCTGTGCAGACACATACAAGACATTCACGAGACACACAAAGCTGACATTAGGACACACCACTAAATCTTATATACTTGCCATGATCTCAGATGGAGAGGGTGCCCAAAGAATGTCAAAAGTTTCCAATCCAAGATGTAGCTGAACTGTTCTTGTGAGGTCAGTTCTTGTTAGCATCCTGTATATGTAGACATGTCCCAAGTGCTGGATGAGTCTTAATACATTTGTTGAGTTCACCGTTCGTTGCTTCCATTTTTCCTCTGAATTTTGCTACTAGTTTTCTATGATACTTCATCCTACTGTTAGGAGTGGTTTAGTGTTTTGGTGTTGATCTTCAATTCAATAATTAAGGACTACAAGATTGCCAAAATGGTGTTTTCCTAAACTGTGACTCTTTTACGGAGACACTGGACACCTTTCATGTATATTATTCCGTGCAGGGTGAAAGTGTAACCACTGGGAGAAATCAATGGATCTGGCAATCAGGAAGATGACTAAGCAGACATCTGCAGCACCCAAACCTTATCAGCACCTCAGAGTTGCTGAAATAACTATCTGGCAAAAACCAGTAGTGCAGTCATAACACCTCATGCGCTCTCCCGTTCTCGGAGGATGATCTTTACCTCTAGCCCTCAGGTAGAAGATCTAAGTAGGGGACAATGTCGACCCACATCTGCATGGTTTAGCTTCCTACAACAGCTAGAGCCACTTTAGAAAAACTGAGTCATCCATCAAAGCTGTCCATCTTACTCATATCCCTGCCAGGAGGGGCCATGCAAAGGGATGACGGTTTGCAGGAGTGACGTTGTGCAGCTTACATTATTCAAGAACAGGCACACTGACGACCAGTCAGACAAGCCAGAAGTATTGTCCAGTACTCTGTATTTTATTGCCTATAGAAGGCACCATGACTCATTTGAAGGCAGACGCTTGCATGAGCTGCATCAACTCAATTCCTTCCTGCCATGTAAAATCCACAATAGCGTTTTCCTTGTCTGATGTTCTGAATCCTTCCTGAAGCCACAGAGGAGGAAACAGACTGCCTCTGTACCCAAGGTCGGTAGTTGAATTCTTTTGAGACTCACAGGACAAATGAAATCAAGTAATATCATCACATGAGAAGTCTACATGAGGCAGAGTCTCTTCTGCAGCCGTAGGTGTGATGCAGTTATCCCACTCCCCTGAAAGTCCTTGAGGATGTTTCAAAGTCCTCCATGCTCTTGCTTGTCTTCATCAATATAGTAAGTGGGCACCTGAGTGCTGGGTATGACACCTGGATAATCCCAGTCAGAGAATGTAGACCTCCAATTGATGGTTGAGACAAATGTTGATGTGTTGGAACCATTCTAGTTTGCCTAAGAAGAGCTTGTGATTGCTATGTCAGAGGCCTCAAACGTGCAACAGAAAACGGGAACCAAATATAATATTTTGACATCATCTGATTTAGTTCATCATATTCACTGGGATCTTCAGCATGGATACATTAAAATGGGCATGACTACATAATCAGCGTGACTCCTCTTTTCCTCGAATCCATAATAACTGTTAGCTTGTTCTGCATGATCTCTACCATGAACTTAGTGCTAGTCTTCTTCCGGATACTTCATGTGAAGTTCAGTTGCACTGGCAGCAGGCCCGAATGTACCCGCATCCTGAGATTCCCTTTTGATGTCAAACCATCTTTTGGGCAATCAAGGAGATACTTAACTGGAACACTTCGTTTTGGAAGGTGTAGAATGTCCAATGGTTGACTTTTAAAACAGCTTTATAAACTATCCAGGTGGGGTAGTTTACAGCAGCGTTGCCAACCATGTTGTTGTAAAAGGTCCTTATCAACAGACATCGCAATAAGAGAGGAAGATGAAGGTAGATGAAGTTGGCAAATTGTGAATCAATGACAAAAGTTGCTGACAGCAGGCGAGATGACAATGGCTTTGCTAAAGACTGATCAGCAGTGATGTCAGGCTGAGTTATCAATGAGGAGGTGCTGAAGTTCGCCTTATCAAACTGTTTACTTCTCTCCGGGTGCCTTGCAGTATTTGTTTCACTCACCTGATAATGGGTGCCCCATCACTCTCTTCTGCAGCCACTGGAGAAAGAGACCCTCCTGATCATTAATTGTTTATATGGAAAACACATGGCAGATTTTGAAGTCTTTAGCTTTATGTCTCAGATACAGACAGTAAATACAGTGTAAATGAATCACAACATATAACCTTGTTTTGCCAGTGGAGACAAGACCTGAATAAGCCTTTCTTGGATTCAGTCATAACGCATGAACATCTGACTAACCACCAAACCAATATATTAGATTACGTCATCATTATGGGATATAAAACAGTAGCTCAAAAGAAAGTTAGATTTTCAATTTTCAGAGGACATCAGTCTGGGCCTTAGGCAGGAAGTCAAAGTAACTCAAACATCCCTGCCCTAATCAGCATTCTGTACTGCCAGACACTACATATGATAAATCGCTTGACAGCCTATTAGCACTAGATTTATATTCTTTCGCTATGGACTTTTCTGCGATTCTCTTCTCCTCTTGCCAGAACTCAGGTGCTTCTTGAATTTCTATTCCAGTTAGCACTGACTAGCCTGCCAAGGACTGACGAGGTAATTGCTCATGCCTGCAGGGTCTCAGTCAAAATAGGTTTCGCATTTTGTCCATAATATCCAATCTGCTGTTTCCAACATGTTGGCATAGAAAAGCCTATTCTGAAGGCCTCTGGTTAACTGCTGAAACCACAAAGGAAAACATCAAGCACATAAAGGAAATCTCACTCGATAGTAGGAGCTGTATTTTTTGCATATCACCTTGACAGAGGCCTGCATCACAAACACTTAGGCCCTCATTCTGATTTCGGCAGCAAATACCACCGACCGCCATGTAAACGGCGCCGGCGGAAACCATTCCACCGTATTCTGAGTCAAAACTAACAACTCACCAAAAAACCACTAACTACCATAAACCACAAAGCCGAACGTAGGCAGAAAGCCTGAGCCCAGCAAACCGACACTGCCACAACTAGAAACGACTGCCCACCAAATTCTGAGTCACAAATCAGCACTGCGGTCATACAATGGACGTCCAGCATTGACGGTACGGACTGCCACAGACAATGATAGCACCCACCAACAACAGCACACATAGGAAAATACAAAACCCTCACACCTGAGACACATACACACATGCCACACACACCACTATATAAAGCATGCACATCCCACCGTCCTTTGCAACACAAAATTGACACCAGCCAACTACCAGACACACACTACGCCCACAGACCAGAAATCTATCACACACTAGTGCACACCACACACACACATCACACAAGTCTCACATAGACACAAACACGCTACACACAACTACCAAACACCCACAATCTGCACCCACACCTACACACACACACACACACACAAAGCACAACCTCCACTAACTCCCATTCGCCACACCACTCACATGGCTCCACCTAAGTATCCCCGCTTCACTGACAGGGAGCTGCGGACCATGGTGGAGAAATACTCAGGGTCGAGCCACAGCTGTTTGGAGCACAGGTACAGCAGACATCCATTGCATGGAAAGTGGATTTATGGCAGAGGATTGTCAATAAGGTCAACGAAGTGGGAACCTATCGACGCACAAGGGACGACATAAGGAAGAGGTGAAACGACCTGCCGGGGAAGGTACGTTCCATGGCATCACGACATCAACTGGCATTGCAGAAGACTGGCTGTGGTCCCACCTCCTCTACCCGAATACAACAACTAGGATGAGAAGGTCTTGGCCATACTACACCCGGATGGCCTCACTGGAGTATGCACAATGACCATCCCTGCCATGTAATGTAAGCAACACTACACTGCCCACAATGCACCCACAATCCCTCAACAAACACTGCATGACACAACCCCAAGGAACCCTGCATGCAGATAGTTGGAGATGGAAGCTGACCAAACAGGTGGCACGTGCTGGAAGAGATATGGCAATGACAGGATGGGGGGCAGAAGAACGGTGATAAACATGCTAATGGCAATTAATAATACATAAACACATATACCATGTCTATGATACAAAGGGAGAGTACAGTCAATGCCATATCTCCACTAGCACTACCACAACACTATCAGCCACTAGCCACAATGCCCATATATTGAAGGAGTCACTAAACAATATTTTCAGTACCACACAGGTACCACTGCACATGGCAACCGGCTGGGTGTGCCAAGAAGTGTGCCAAGAAGTACCAGTCCACCAGCAGAAGAAGCCCCACCCAGGACACCACTGACACCCCCAGCACTCAGCCCCCACCATCAGCTGTGGCCCGACAACCCCAAACCAGTGTCTCCAGGCAACTGACTGTCTGCCCACCTGTACAGAGTCAACACCCACCTACAGACTGGACGATGAAGGTCCCAGTGCTAGAGGGACTGGGTGACCTGTGCTGGGGACACAGGCGCAGGGGGCAAGGGCCAGTGGGAGGGTATCAATTGCCCAGGGGGTGGTCTAAAGAGGGACTCAGCTGCCCATAAAGCCATCGCAGAGGTCCTGGGGCATACCACCACTCCCAGGACAGGATGGGCCAGATCCTGGCCACGTTGCAGGAGAACCAGAGGTGGCAGGTGGCACACCACCAGGAGGCCATGGAGCAATAGAAACAACTGAATGCCAGCATGGCCTCCATTGCAGGGGTGCTGCTGGGGATGCCTAACATCATGCCTGAGTCCTCCACCCACCAAAAGGCCCCTTCCACTAGCCAGGATACAGCCCAGCCCTCAACATCAGCAGCAGCCAGTGGAATGGAGGCCCTGCCAGAGGACTCACAAACCACCAGCACCCTTTCCCCTGTAGCCCAGGAACCCCCTCGCAAACATGGTCAGAGACCCAGACATACCAGTGACAATGTAGCCAAGACCAAGCCCAGCACCAGGAAATGACTCTGCCATGAACTGTCTCCTTTGTGTGCCACTGAGTCACCTTGTTGACTATCCACTGCCATATCTCCATTTCCCCATGGACCTGCCGCTGTGCTACCAGTAGGTGTGGACATTAAAATGAGTATAACGTTCACCATCTGCCCACTCCAATGCACTGTCCATCCCTTATGTTGCACTGTTACTTCACACCAGCAGATGTTCTAAAACTATTCATGCAAATGTATACTAGCTGTCATTTACAAATATGTACATATGCAGGGGAATGTTGCAGTAATCCAATGACCAGATAGGACCATGGTAAGTTCTCATCACAGCTATGGCCAGGAGAGTCCACAAACATCACCTTTTCCACCATTTTGTGTCCATAGCAAAGGGGCAGGCACCACTGCAACATCTGTTAGAAATAGACAAGTAACACACATCAATTACATTATCCTCATACAACATTACACACATTTATAGTACGAACTAAACACACAGCCCATTGCAACATTTGATGTTGGCAGATCTGTTGTGACACTATTGTTCCATAATCACTTCTCAAACCAGTTACACTACACTTCGTGCAACATATCCAGGTACAAAGGACAGTAGGGAATGAAGAATATAAACAACCACAATACTGCTTAGCCACTGTAGTTACTGATGATAACTGTCACCCTTTGCTCGACAACATGTACTGATTCCATGCCAACAATATACATGATACCTCAACACTAAAGCCTTGTCAGTTATACAAGTTACATACTGTATGAACATCTATAGTAGCTGTGTAATACAACAGTAAGCCATCTGACTGTCATTCAGGAGATGGGCAACACTGGGTCCACCACCAATACTGACACACATACACCTGCCCTCACAACACAGTGTAGGCACAATGTCCACCAGCAACATGAATCCTGCCCAGTGTAGTCAGATCCACAGTGCAACGTTTACCTGAAACTCATTGGACGTAGAGCTGAATGAGCTGATTCCTAGAGTTCACATCTTTCCCCTCTCCTTCTCCATCACTGTCCTCAATCCTCTCAGGTCCCATACAGCAGCCCACTATGATCTGACCAACCTTATTTGGAGAGTAGTACAGGGATCCTCCGGACATATGCAGGTATCTGAATCTGGCCTTGAGGAGGCCAAAGGTCCTCTCAATAACTCTCCTTGTATGACCACGGGCATCACTGTACCATGTTCAGCCCCTAACCTGGGATTTCTCAAATGTGTCAGCAGACACTGCATGTTAGGGTAGCCAGAGTCATCTGGGAAGAAGGCAAAAGGAGAGCACATGATACACAGTTGTACAATGCCAAACCAGAATATGTCAGGTACCACAGCTCATCACTCCCATGCACACTCACCTACTAGCCAGACTCTAACTTCCTGTAGTTGTGCCATGAGTTGTGTGACACTGCTGTTCCTCAAAATGTAGGCGTCATGGACTGATCCAGGGAATCTTGCTGCCACCTGTGAAAAGTATTGATCTGCAAGAAACACCACCTGCACATTTATGGAATGGAAGTTCTTACGATTCCGACACGCTTGCTTTGTGACCATGGGGGGGGTTTAAGGGGAATATGTGTGCCGTCAATCACACCTATCATATGGGGGATGTTGGCCATTGCATAAAAATAGGACTTCACTGTAGGAATATCTGCCCTTTGTGGGAATTGTATGTAGGCCTGGAGGTGTTGCAACAAGGCAGTCAGGACATTTGCTAAGGTTCAGCTGAAAATTGTTAGTGACACACTGGATGCCAAGCCCACAGCCGCCTGAAAGGACCCAGTTGCCAAAAAATTAAAGACACTCAGTACCTGTACTGTGGGAGGGATAGCATAGGGGTTTTTATTGCCAGGTAGTAGATCACACTCCAATAGGGAACACAGCTCACGGATTGTGTCATGGGACACCCAATAGCTGATGATTATGTGGTGCTCTTCCATGGTAGCCAGGTCGTCAGGGGTCTGTACACTGGTGTTGCCTTCCCTCTCCACATGGGTCGATGCCTATGGAGGTAAAGAGAAAGAGTTTCAGAGTACAACTGATAGTATACACCCATCACATACATCAATACACAACTCTGAACACATATGTCTGTACAATGATGAGGGCAGCCAGTGACCACACATCTGACATGTGTAGCCATTGTTGTGCCAGGGACACAGACACCTGTAGGCATTGGTGCTAACAACATTATGGCAATGGCATGTATCATTCGAAATGTTGGCAGTCATGGGGAATACTATCGGGGAAACACCACAGTCCCCATACTGTTAATCCAAATGGGTAACCCCTTAAGATGGTGGCCGTCTATCCTACATGTGAAGGACAGTTTGAATTGACATCATTCTGCTGGCGTTACACATCATGGCGGTTGGTGGCCCGAACCGCTGTGCAACTCGTCATTGGTTAACAGTGGTGTCTATGGGCCACAAGGGCCACAAGGGCCAATCATAATCTCCGCCGGCGAAGACGGTGCACACCGCCGTGGTCTTCACTGCCATCTTAGCCCTTGCCACTTGACGCCTGCACCTCGAGACTGCCATTACTCCACTGCATGTGCTGCAGTCTCCGGCCTCTGGTACATAAAATGGCATCTGCTACGGGGAACCGGCCTCTGCATTCACCTCTGAGGAGTTGGAGAAGCTTGTGGACGGGGTCCAACCCCTGTATGTCAAGATGTATGGGCTACCAGAGGAGCAGGTGAGTGGCATTATAGTGAACTAGGGGGGAGTGCCAATGCAGCGAAAGCATGGGAGTGTGACTGTTGGTGGACCCAAGGGATAGGTGGAGTGTGAGAGGCCGTATGGGTGTAGGGGCATACATGTGAATCATTGTAAGAGCTTCAGCTACAAGTCGGATGCTATGCCTGGTGTTGACGCAGAAGTTAAAGCTAAATTAATTTGCTTCTATGTGTCTCCCATGAACGTAAGTGCCCACCAGAAGAATGGCATGTGGCGAGCCATCGCCAAGGAAGTGCGGACCCTTGGGGTCTACAGCTGGTGGAGCACCCATGCAGAAAGCGGAGGAAGGACCTGAGACGCTGGGACCGGAAGACCACAGAGGCCCAGCTGGGGACGGCCATCCAACGAGGAAGGGGTGCCTGTCGGACCCTGAACCCCCCTTATGGTTCGCATTCTGGCGGTGGCCAGTCCGGAGTTGGATGGGCGCTTGAAGGCAGCACAGAAGCCACCACTGTTCTGGTTGCTCTTTGTGCAGTGTAGCTGGGTGCAATAGGGTGGTGGCAGTTAGTCTCAGGGTCGTAGACAGTGGGACAGCTGCATGCCCACACATAAGTCATTGGGCTTGAGCAGTTATGTGGGCATGGCTGGGAAGGTGGCGATGTCATGGGTCCTATGGTTAAGGTAGTGGAACTGATGTGCCACCTCTTCCAACTGTCTCGTTGTGGTGGGACTGGCCCACTCCCAGACTGACAGTGTGTGGCTGGATAGGGATGCAGTGACTGGATGGTGATGTGGTTGCCCAGTATAGCGTCAGTATGTCAGTGTAGTGTGGGAGCTGGACTTACCATAGGTGCTTACCTTAATGGAATAGTTCTTAATAAGGATTGGTTTTGAGATGTGAATGACTGCATTTCTTCCTACATTATTTCTGCACAGTTTTTGACTGCTGGCATCCCTTTCTTTTTTCCATCCCCCGCTGTCTTCTTGTCTCCTTGTGTACATTAGCATCATCAGGCCGAGAAGGGGCACCAGCCAGTGGGGATGCTGCAGCCCACGGGACCCAGGAGGCACAGACCACCAACGCTGAGGGGGCTAGTGGGTTGGAGGGTGAGGGGAGCACCACAGGGGAGGCGACTACCATTGCTGGCAGTGAGTGACAGCTCCTCCGATGGCAGCTCCCTGGTGGTGGCGGACCCTCTGGGACCAGCCATTCTTTGTCATCTTCTGCCACCCGGTACCAGCACTGCCCTCCCAGTAGCACCCCACCGAGTTGCCCATGCCCGCTCACCCAGGAGGGTGGGCGTCTCCTTCACCACAGGCACCCCTGCCCCAGTCAGCCCTGCTGCCCTCACTGAGGAGGCTATTGACCTCCTGAAAACCATCTCTGTAGGGCAGACAACCATTGTGAATGCCATCCAGGGGCTGGCATCCCAGATGCAGCAATGTAATGCCTACCTGGAAGGCATTCACTGCGCCATGTCTGGCCTACAGAGATCTTTTCAGACTCTAGACTCGTCTTTGACGGCAGCCAGTGTCCCTGGTCTTTCAGTCCCACCTCCCATCACCTCTGCCCCTTCCAGCACCATTCTCCCCTCACCCATCACAAGCCCACATAGACAAGCATGCAGACAGAACAACACACAAGACACATGAGGAGAAAAACAGGCACCACACTTCCCAACACAAGCATGCACACACTCCACATACAACTGCAGACACAACAACATCCCCTTGCCCCACTGTGTCCCCACCCCTCCTCCGTGTCACCTCACCACGCACACCCACATGCACTGCATCCTCATTCACTGCTCTGGCCCCCATTGGCACAGTCAGCACCACAGCAGTTACCCATACATGCACCCCAGACACCATACCCGCACTCACCACAGCAACCCTCACAGACACTTGCAGCACACTCACCACGCCAACAGACACCACCACAACATCCATCTGCACTAGCGGCCTGCCTTCTCCCACCCTTTCTACCCCACTCCCAAAACACAAAAATGCTCATACTCATCCACTCAACATACATCCACCAAACACATGCAGACTCTGTATGCACTTACACCCACTCACACGACCCCTACACCACCTACAACCACTCCCTCAACCTCCACTCCCAAACCTGTTTCCAAAGCCCCTTCAACTGCACATAAAAAGCTTTCCCTTTCCCGTGTTGACCTCTTCAAACCCACTGTCCCACCCATTCTTGTCCAGAAACGTTCCCGTGCCCTCCCTACATCCAGTCCTTCCCATTCAGGCTCCTCCCCAGTCCTCTCTTCCCGATCCCCTGACCCTTCCCCAGTGGTGAAGAAAGGATGAAGTAGGTCTGATCCCAGTACTACCCCCCGGTCCAAGCCCACTCCCACGCCTTCCAAGGGCAAGTCCAAACACCCACCCCTTCCGACTCAGAAGCCCAAGTCTCACCCTTCAAAACCTAAGTCCCCGCCCCCACCACACCCTCCCCGTGGCCCCTGAGGTGCCTATCTGCCCCATTGATACCCCAGCCATGTGGAGGTCATGGTGGGAGTCAAGTACGTGCCTTGTTGGCACATTCAGACTATTTATTTTGGACTGGCCCATGCCCTTTTTGTACATAGTTGTTTCAAAATGTATTTATTTTTAATTACATATATGGCCAACAGGCATGTTGGTGCTATCACATTTTGTTTTCATGTGTTTTAATGTGTGAGGGTTGTGTACACAAGTATCCTTTCATGACTTACTCTGCATGTGTCAGGTAGGTGACTTTGTGTACGGAAGGTATACCTTGTTTGGCGTGTGTGTGTGTGTGTGTATGGGTTGTAAGTGAGCGTGGTAGTGGGCGATGCATGTGGCATGTGGATGAGTAATTGTCCCCTTCCCTCCCTTGTGTGCTAGGTGGGTGTACTCACCGTTGCCATCTTCGTTGGCGGTCACGGTCCTGGAGATGTATTGCAAGGAATAGCACTGGGAAGATCTTGAGTTCACGGTCCATGTCGTCTTCAGCCTCGTCTGTGTCCCTACAGTGAGTGTTTCCTTTTATTAGGCTCCTTTCTTCCAGGCTTTGTGCGGCAAGGGTTCCGCCCCAGAAATCGTGGTGGTGTGGAAGATTAGAATACATACGGTGGGCGGGAGGGGCCTTTCCGTCAGCCTGTAGATGCTCTCCAACATCGTCGGCGGTCAGTACATACTAGCAGTACAGGCAGTTAAATGGCTGCTATGCTGTCAGTACACCGCCGCACTCAGAATATGGTGGTACGCACCACCACCTGGGCAGTGCAACACCGCCAGACTTAGAATGACCCGCTTAATTCACCTGATTCAAAAGACCAAGAACAGATTGTATAGATCAGATCTAGTAGGAAGTAACCTGTGTCATAACAGCTTCAAACAAAAAAAACTAATAAAAGGTCTAAATGGTTGATGGGGATTCTGAATCCATGGCTGTTTTGAAAGTGAGGAGAGGATGGAATTATTGAGAGGGAAAATCTAAATAGATTCTGTAATCACACATTTTTCCAGCCTCCTTAATCCAAGTGATGCAATGTGACATATCTACACATCATCAAAAGCAACCTCATAATGATCTCCACCATCCAATGCAGCTTCCCATCATTGGAATATGGATTCACAAAACACCTCCCATTGAGTTGTCAGTGTATTTTTGCTTTTAAATATTTGGTGATAGTTTGCATTAGACAGCCATTGCTACAAGCTCCAGCATAGGTACTGACAAAATGTTCTATAGATTGTAACTACAAGAGGTGCTCAGCACTGAGGAAGGCAATACCCTAGATTTTATTACATACTTCCTTGCCAGCAGGGCTATCTGGCCTACTGGGACCGTTACATGGTAGAAAAACAGGTAGCAAACAAAACAGGACCATACCTGAACAGTATGGAGATCAAACCTGAGATACGCAAAATGAGATTGGGACCTTTTTTCAAAGAGACCCCCCCACGGGACAAGCTTCAATTCTGGAAGGTTTAGGCTATGATAAGTGCTTAAGAATATTACACACTTATAAAAAGCCTCTGAAATAAAAAAAAAGGCTTCAAACAACACAGAACCACACTGTGGTTCTCTATCCCTCCTTTAATCTGCAACACCTTAAGCCGCAGTGTTCAACTCTGTAGCAAAATTTTGAGTTATCTAACAAGCAAAGGCCTATGTTTTTAATAGTTACATGATTCTCTCAGATATGTAATTACATCCCAATTGTGTTGAATAAATACACTGAATATTAACAGTATTCATAAGTACAGTATTTGTAAAGGTTCCAACCGGAATGAAGAGAGTAATTGTGTTCTCTTGAAGATACAATTATTCCCCCAAAAAACAATATACTTCCAAAATGTAGTCTCTCGTGGGGATATGCCATCACATTCAGAAGGTTCATGAAAGATCCAGGCAGAATCAGAGGACAAGTGAAAAGAACCACTGAAAACGTGTTTAACTAGTGCTGCTAACTAATCTGCAATTAGCTCCTAAATAAGATGTATGTCAATCAACAAATAGTTAGGAGTTCGAATTAAGAACATTTTTTACCAGGACCAAGCAAGTCTTCTACTTTTCACCAGCATGGTGCCAGCACCACCCCTGCCTTAGGCATCACCAAAGGTTCAGAGTTTCTTTGTTGTTTTCTGCCATGTAAGGTTACATCACAACATACGTGTAACCAGGCAACTGCTGGGTGTGTGCTGTAAAGGTTAAAGGGCAGGGGCAGAACATATCATAATCACGACCAACTTGTGTTTTTCTTTAGTTTTTTATTAAAAGTGTTCCTTTTATCCCCCAAAAAAGATGGCTTCTGATTTCAAAATCCAAAAATGCCAGGAAGAGACAAATTGTTCCAAGACAGGCTTAAAGCAAGCAGAATGTACAGAGCCTACTGGACTAAAGCTGCAAGTTTACAGAAAGATGTATACAGATAATAACACTTATAGACAATATTATGATTCAGTCAAGTAAATTCCAGCAATAGCTACAAATCTCTGAAAGGTAATAGATGATCCCTTAGCTCCTGTTTGATATCACATTTGTTGTAGGTTCTTGATATGCATGACATGATCTACCCACTAATAGCTGCTTTTACCTCTTTGCTGTTTTTATTAAAAACATACAACTTTTCCAACCAGGAACTTAAGAACCATAAAAATAGTCTGATTGAAATGTATTGTAAACTTTAGAAACATGCAGTCTAGGCTGGAAAACAAAATAGAAATTAACAGTTCCCAAATGAGATCAAACTGCATCAAAATCTTGAGACTAAAATAGAAGACTGTTCTCAGCAACATTTAGCATTTGTTGAAAATCAAGCAAGGATCCTTGAGGGGAGCCAAGGATAACCAAACTGCCTTTCGGTTTTGAAAGCAACTATCAAGAACATTTTCCAGGTACTAAAAAAAAACAAAAACATGACAAATGGCCAAGGATTAAAGCAGTGTGTGTCGTCAGGAAGCAAGAATCATGTTAGTTCCCACTGGTGAGCAGGATCTCAGACTAAAAAATGTAATTGTAAATAGAAAAAGCTATGGATTACCAAAATGCTGCATTTTGATTGCCTCTTAGACCTTCAATATCTACCCAGAATATTCATAGCTAGACGTGGAAGCAAACCTCCTACAGCATCAAAGTACATATCACCCCTAGGAGCTACCTGTTAATGTCAGAGTCCTTTATTAGAACTAGAATGTCATCTAGCTTAGAGAACAAGTCTGCACTGGGAGACGTGCTCTTGGCTTAGTAACTTTAGAATCATTCAATTTCTTGGACAAAAGGATAAATACTATGTGAAAATGCTTCTCAGCTACTACAAATCGCTGAAGTAATCAAGTCGCCAAAAACATTCCTTCCCATTTGTCCGTTTAAAACCGTAGTCTCATTGTTCTACATAATTTACAGCGTTACTTAATATAAAATATATTAAAAATACATTTGAGTGTAGCCCTTTAGAAGATACTTAGATTATTGTTTTATAGACTATGAATATGTATTTTAGAGGTGTTATTTCCAAAGTATTGCGTTCTACCCAAATGGAAATGGCAAAAAGAAAAATTACATGTGCAAACCATACCTCTTTTGAAAGGTCTCCCTACCCAGAAGACCATGATGCATGTTTTTATTTTAAATATGATATCAGTCTGGTAGTAGCTCCCTGCACCTCTAAAAATACTGTTCCAATGCATTTAAAAATAGTTTTTTTTTTTTTTTTTTTACTATTTAAGATTTATTAATCAACAGAGGTTGAATAACCCAAGGAAACAGGCGTGGGAATGGGATGCTGAACTTTGGGAGGGATTTTCATCAAGTTATAATTATTTAATCATACACTATGCCACAAATGAACTACAAATCAATTTTTCATCTCTGTCTAGCTTGTTTCATTTCTGCATTAACACCCCAGCGGTCATATTTCAGTCTGCTCCATTGTAAAGTCTTCAAATGTAACAGCTCATTTTCCAGCAAAATGGTACTCAGGAATACCTCAGGTTTGTCTTGAAAGTAGAATATCATTCATAAGAAACTAGCAATGAGACCAGAGAAGAACCTTGTAGAACCAACTGACTGATTGCTGCTCTTGTTGAAGGTATGTTTCACTCAAAATGCTAAACTTTTTTTCTGACATGAATGAGGAAGATAGTTTAATATTTATACAGAGTATGTCCTCATTTCAGCTTTCTAGAGCACCAAACATAATTTCTGTGGCAAAAGATAACCTCATTTTGTTTATTTACTGCAACCACCTCCATAGGCAATAATGTCAGTTTTACAGGTCCTAGCCCAGCAATATGGCATCCAGGTGTGTCACATTTATCATGAATATAGTTCTAGTTGTTCACTGGTTGCTCTTTAATGAAGCTACTGCAGAACTTTGGAAAACCCACTGATGGACTGTTGTCGGAGGTATGTTTTATGCAGCATGGCAGACTTTTTTCATCACACGGCTGAGGAAGATTCTTGACGAATTATTGAAAATATGCCTTAATTCAAGCTACTGGAGCACTTACCATAATTTTAATTGGGAAATCAAGAGCGAAAACAGTTTTCTCTCCAGCACGATTCAATAAATTATAGCAATAGACTTGAGTTTACCACTGGAGAAATCCCCTTTTGACTCACCATATCTTCTCAAATTATGCAATTACTTTATAAGAATTGTATTGTGGCTAAAATCTGTCATCTCCCTTTCCATATTTCTTTTGGTGGCCTTTGAAACCATGTATTATTCATAATGTATTTCAAAGGGATAGAACAGGTTAACAAAAAGGAAGAAAAAAAACACTGGTATGCTCCTTGTAACCTTCTACCTAATAATCCCATGAAAAACAAACTAATGAAACAATGTTGCTAATTTCCACTCACATTTTAAGGGCCTGATCAACAACGGCATTATTATCCAAGGTAAAGTGCAATGTAGCTCCTCCTCAAGAAGCAGACATAATTTGTGGTCCGCCAGTTGACGTCTGCGGAGCTCATCAGTCCTGGCATTTAGGGAGCCCATCAAATGAACGGTTGTCAAGAGACCCAGAAATGTTGTGCCACTCCAGGGGAACAGCGCTTCGAGGCATCTTGCTGGGCACCACACACCACCTTACAGTGCCACATAGTGGTGCATTATCCATTGGGACCTGAACCTGCTTTCCCTCGACAGACCTGAGGAAGTCCTTCAGAGCCACTCAAATGGCACCAAGATCCATAACAATGATGTGGTGCCTCTGCTCCACCAGAGACTAAAGGTCCCTGATCTATACCAGTGCCAGATGATGCCTCAGGCCAGAGATGATGCATTCATCAATACTTGCAGGGGTGGGGTGTGAGGTTTGAAGGAGAATAGCATGCCACTGATCAGGTCGGTTTCTAAAATTGACGGTTCAAGGCAGTCTGTCCCAAAACACAGATTCTGTGTATGAGGCAACCCGTGTTGCACCTACTGCAGATCCCTCATTTGTCAATGGACATGAGGGAACAGCAAATGCATAAAACAAAGAAGGCTTAGAACCCCTGACACGGGAACCAGTGTATGAGTCTGAAACATCAGAATTTTCACAAGAATGTCCTGGGCTTGTTGCTGGAGAGACAAGTTCTTGAGACCCACTATATCCAGAATGGCCCCATAAAGGGAATCAGTTGTGCAGGTTGCAAGTGGTCTTTTGGCTTGTTAATGGGGAGCCCCAGGGATGACAACAGGGTGACTTTTCTCTCCAGGCGGTCCGTCACTCACTGCAACAAGTCTCCCTTCAACAAACATTCAATGAAGTATGGGAATACATGTATCACCAACATGCAAAGACGTGCTGCAATAACAGCTATCACTTTCATGAACACACTGAGGGGAGGGGGACGGAGCCTGAGGTGAAATCGAATAAGATCATTGTAAACTGAAAGTGTTCCATGAACCAATAAAGTGTGCATACTTAAAGTCCAAGGACATCACCTAAAGCTGGGAAAATCTTGGTTAAAGGCAAGATCTTGAATTGTCCTTCCAAAGCAGAGTGTTGTGAAATTAAAAGTCTGGTATTGGCTTGAGTCGGCTATCTTTCTGGGGCCCAAAAATTACTGGGTGTAACAAAGGAGAATTCAAACATGTTGAAACCACCAACCAATAAGGAATCACCATTACATCAGAAATGCCTGGTTCCCAGGGGATGGTTTAATATCATGGCCGCAAAGTGACTTACCAGGAGAGCCAAGCACAGCTTATACGAGGGCACCTTAAATGTTTTGGTCGAAAGTTCAATTAATGGGCATCTAAGGCACTGATGTAGCAGGCCCAAGCTGCAAGACGTCCCTCTTTACTTTAGTTTCCACCATAGTTTGCGTTAGGGCCAAAACGTATGCTGCTCTGTGGACTTAGTGGGGCATCAACCTCGGTCTCTGGGAATGTATACAGGCGACTGACACTCTGTAAAGCCAAAAAATAGGTCAGCATCAGTGTAATGAGGGAAGAATAAGTTATCCACAGCCTCCTTGCCATTTTCATCATGCAGGATATTTTGAAGGCCTTGGATGTTGTCTAAATACGATCCAAACAAGGTTTCCAATAGTACTGGCATCCGCGGAGAGGCACTGCTCAACCTTCTGAAAATGAGAGCTGTGCCTTGCTTATTTCATAGGGAAACTTCCACTTCGGAGTAGGTGCAGCTGGATTCAAGGCTGATGACAGAGTGGACAGGCAGGATAGGCAAGACTTCAAAATGCAAGTGGAAGCAGGGTGTGGCACCGGCAGGGCAGAAGTCTAATCGAGTCAGTCTGTGCCAGGACAGGACCCGCCAGCTGGAGTGCAACTAGGGGTCCGTGCTGTTCCCTGGGGCCAGAATGCACTTCAGAGGAAGTCGGCATCATCCAGAAAAGATGCAGAGCATGATCTTTCTGATGAACTCTACTTAATTTGGGGTCAATGAAAGTCCATGGAACTCAGGGCATGCCAGGGCGAGCCTTAGAAAGGTAGGGTCTGGGGGTCACTTCTATTGCACATGGTCTGGAAAAAGTAATAAAAACACAGAAGATTGTGGGCAGAGCTCCATATCTGTTTCAAAGGGTGCAGGATGGGGTGGGCGGTAGGGGGGCATGAAATTATATCAGTGTGTAGGGGTGGGCACATCTATACAGTTCCATGCTGTCTCTTCCAAAGCCAACACTTAATGGCATGTGGGAGCAATGGCTAAAAAGTTCCATATCCACCTGGCACTAGAAGAAATTAAAAAGGAGAGGAACCTGTGATCAGAAGTATCCATCAGAAGAATGTACCGAAAGCATTGATCTCCAATGGCAAATCAAATATAGTGCTGCTGCTTTCTTGATGGCAAATCGAAAGTAAGCATTTTGGAGGTCTACATATTAAAACCAACCCTTTTGGCCCACGACTTCTGAAAAGGAAGCCAGAATTACTGCACAGAATGTGTCCATCAAAATAAACTGAATTAGATTGTTCATATTCAGGATAGGTCTGATGTTTTTCTGGGGCACATTGAATTGCTTTGAGTAGTTTTGATAACTACTCAGTGCAGCGCAGCACACTAGCCTCCGAAAACCTTGAAGATACGCTGGAAAGGATTTCTCAAATTTCACAATGGGAAGAAGGGAGAGTAGAGATAGGTTAAGGAAGGCAATAACTTATGAGTTGTTAAAAATCCACTGGTTGTTGTGATGAAACAATAGTTCTTTTGAATAAAGAAAACATTTCTTTGTTCCCTGACTGAGCAAAAGACCGAAAGAAAGTTCTTTGACAGGAAATATATATATGTTTTCCCCACCTGGGCCAGGGCAGCAGACCAAGAATGGACAGTTACTTTGATTCTGGCTATGTCGGTGTTTAATTTAAAGCAGAAGCCCGCTCCTCTTTCAGCATCTATTTTGCCTTGAAAACATTTACAGAACCTGTATTTTCACCGCTGCTCGTAAGGCTCACACATACAGGACATTGGTAGGAAGATCAATATGGAACTAAACATGCTTACTCAAATAGCAGAAGCCAAAAATATATGTAAACAGTTTTCACAGCAGGTAATAACCCTAACCCAGCACCACCACCCCCCCTTCAACCACCGCAAGAGACATAAGGATTAAAGCATGACCATAGCCTTAATTAACAACTTGTACAAACTACATGCAAAAAGAGATAGGGTGATAAACTATTCTGTAGTTAGAAACAATAAGCGGTAAAGATTGGGGCAAGACTGACAAAAAAGCTGCTTTCATCACAAAATAATGTATAAAAACCTACAAAATTATATATGAATGTCAGACTCCTAGCGAATTCCTCAAGACATCTGATATACAGAGTCTGACAATTTGCAAATAATTTCTCTACATACAAAGGATAACTATCAAAATAAATTCCTGTCTAGCAGTAAATAAAACAAAGCAAAAAATAACACCATATATGTCCTAGAGCTTACCTTCAAGAATTATAAGTACTGTGTCCCATATAATTCGAACAGTGGTAAACACCACAAGTAGTGAGAATATATATGTACAAACTGGATCAGCAATTTTATATTCCGGCTGCAAAGAAAATATAAGGATTATGCTCTATTTGTTCTAATAAAAATAATTTACATTTGATTTAACATGGAATGCAACGTTGCAGTGCTTTTCTGCGGCATCACATAGAGCTTACTTCATTGATGGACATGAAGCATCCACATTGCTCACAATACTGACCTGTGTATATTTGGTCTTTAGCTCCCCTGCTCTCTGGGCTCATTGAATACCCAGAGCTATAGGTATACCACTAATAATTATCTTATGCAGCAAAAGTTAAACATTTTGAAAGTCGGGCATAAATGCACCACAAACTTCATCTGTCTATTCTTCCACCAACTCAAACACCCTATTTGCTGTCCATCTGGAGAGAAGTATGGAGAGAGAGAGAGGAGAGTGAATGAAGGGCTCATCTTTAACTACTAAAGGGTATGCAGACATCAAAAACCTTGTTGTCAATGGTACATGCGACTTTGGGGTGCCACCCAGCAGATGCTTTGCAGAAGTAGAAACTACTCTCTCTAACACCGGAAGCACTGAGCAAGTCAATGAACCTGCCACATCGTAGGACGCCTACCATGGGGGTAAAACTGATGAATTTTCTGCAGAAGCACCACCATATGTGAGTGACTGAGTGATTCCCTCACTGGTTGGAGGCTGTCAGCCTAACCATTTGGCTAGTAATCAGCACCTCACCAAAATCCAGGAAGTAAATGTGATTCGTGGCAGCTTAGAAAACATAACACCCTGACTCCTCAGGGAAGTTGCAGTTGGCAGATCCTGCCCCTTTGTCTCATTTGCAAGTCTCACACACGCAAAAGCAAAGCAATGCAGGACAGTTTTCAATGTATTTATTGAAAAGACTCCATTCTATGATAAAAGACATGAGCTGCAATTATTAGGAGGATGAAACAGATTGCAGTTATAAGCGTGACCATTAGTAAAAAAACAACAGTCCCAACATCCTAGAATAAACATTTCTCTAGGAATTCCTACCTACACTCCTAGAACCTGCATGAGACTGTAGCAGGGATAGCCCTTTCTACCATACTAGTCCATGTAAGGAGCCCCCACCCTAGAACAGGTGTCTGCGGGCCATCTTCTCGGTTAGCTGTAGAAACAGGGACGGGATCAGCAAAGCTGTGATGAAGTGGCACACAGAATAGGATCGCTCTTCTGGCTGGAATGACCTCTCTAACCTCCTTTTGCCAGTGTGATTATTTTTTACAACACAACATGTTGTGTTCGGAGAACAGGTCTAAAGTGATAATGTGTCTAGGGGTCGAAGGCTAGCTCCACACTTGTGGCGGCAATACTAAATAAACTATCATATACATACAGCCTTGAGCAGAGGCACTGGGTGAAATGTCATGCAAAGGAATTAACAACAATACTTTCTCAGAAAAGCAGTTTACTAAAAAAATAAAACATCCCCGCTAAAAGCAAATCATGCTAAAATTAAATAAAAAGACTAAATAAAATAACTGGGTAAAATGGCATAGGCAGCAGGCCTAAGCTAAAAGTAATGTGCCCAAGCAAGGCACTAACATGAACCCACAACACCACAAAATCCATATATATGGGGGAAGAATTCAGAAGGACGGCTAAAAATCTAACCTCTGAACTCTGGACACATAAAAGCAAACATGAATCTGCGTTACTGGAGAGCAAGCTCAATATTGGCACCATAAGGACAAAGGAGAGTGGCAATATCTGAAACAAAATTACACAAAAATCTCTTCAGGCCTGGGCATGGGATTATCTTGGTTTTCCTGCAGATTCAGTTTTTAAACCTTACATTCTGTGGGTTTCGTATTCGGTCTATAACAGTTTATGCTCAGACTACAGATACCAGACTGGAGGCTTTTTGTTCTTTTCTTGCTGTTCGTGATAGTATGTTTATTTATTTAGAAAAAAACTACTACTGCTGTACAATTTAAATGGGAAATTAACTAGGCTCTTATTACTAACTCTAATTAGTGCCATGCTGAATTATTCAGATTTCTTTCCCTAATGTCACAAAAACATATCAGAATGAGCAGGGAGTGAATAGTAATGATTCAACTAAATTAATATATCAGTTATGAACAGCGAGTGAACAGTAATGATTCAAGTAAATTAATATACGAGTTAACATGCTGTATTTCTGGGCACAATTCGAGGAACAATTCGACAAGGGTGGGGAGGTCTTTTTTTAAGATAACCTAAATTACCATTCTCATTATTGATATGGGCATCACAAAAGTACAAATTTCAATGTCTTTCTTCTCTTAAAAATTGTATTTTGCCTAACTTCCCACTATTCGTAAGTGTTGAGTATTAATCACTTGCAACACCAGGTGCTAATGCCTATCTACCAATCAGCCAAGAATGGGGTTTGTTAGCAATAAACACAAAATGTAGTTCAAGGTGGCCATCTTTGTATGCGCTTTGTGATTAACACCACCCATTCCCAAATGGTCAACATGCGTGCACACAACAATCAGCCAAGAAAATCAATTTTATCTACTGTGTGAACTGGTTAAATGGAGATGTGGTTTGGAGCGTGAGAGGGAAAATGTTAAGAAGAAGCAAGTCAATATGTGAAAGATAGATACAAGCATTACTTCAAATGTGATTGTGCGTTTACAGTAAACCATTTCAAGTATGTGACCATCTTTCTGAAACTCAAAACTACCCAAATTACCGGTATTCATCGGATGGCTTCTTGTTAATTAGATTTACTTTATCAATTGGTGTAGCCCCAGTGGCAGCTTGCATGTCTTAAATATGGTGAGGCAACATGGTGCCAAACTCACCTTATCTGTGCCTCCCCCTGCGTCCACTGAGCAGGAATGGAAGGACTTCCTTCATGCTCAGTGGAACAGGATTCCAAACAAACCTGGAGCTTCTGTCATGCTGTTTTCACCATGGGAGCAGCTCCAGGATTGGTGGAAGCAGGCTAAACCAGCTCTCACTGTGAGGTTAGGATTCAGTGCCAGCAATCCCCCTGCAGTTTGACAGCCCTGGGATTGCTAGGTCTACATTGCGCATGTCGGGCTGGCCATAGTTAGACAGCCGCCCAACCCGACATGCCCACTGTAAGGGGCAGCAGTCATGCAGCCCGACCTTCTGCCCTCACACTTGTGCTGTAAACAGTGCAAGCGCCAAATAAAATGGCATTATGTCATTTTATTTGTTTGCCTGCTGCGCTTGCAGCAGGCGGGACGATCCTCCTCTACTTCTTAGGAGGAACTGTCCCTGTGTAGCCCTTCTCACTGGTGCAGATGTGTAAGAGTACCATGTTATATCTAAACTGGACATGTGACCAAGCAGTTATTATAGAATTATAACTATACACTCATTCAATACACCTCTGTTGTACTTCCTGTGCTGGCAGATTAAAAGCACAGGGTCTTTCTTTCTATCATGCTTGCAAGTGCTGCACAGTGAATTAACTCTATACGTAAATTGGAAAAACTTGCAGTCCAAATGCTAAAAACACTCTGGCACTTGAGAATGCATGGAAATTTGTCCACTTACTCATTTCCTTTGTTGTTTATAACATCATTTTTATACTTGCTCTTAAGAGATAACTTTAGATAAGTAGGACATAATGCAAAGGAGTGTCTTGTGGTATCTCTGAGTGAATTCTGTCCCCCACTAACTCTTTTTTTGTGGCAGCTTCAGCTGTCAGTCAGAAATAACCTGTCACCAATACTTAACATGTACTTAGTGTGGGAATTATAGACCCAGCACGTTGCTCCTGAATTGGTGTCTTGCTCATGACTGGAAGGCTTTGCTGTCTTTCTCAGGTCTCTGCTCTTGACTGAATGGCATTCCTCCACATTACTGAATATGTCTCACCCAGGAGCATTTTGGCTTCAGGGTTTTGACATGAAGATTTGTGTCCTTTCGTTGCTTACATTGTGCATTAACACGTGCAAGGAAGTATTTTTTTCCACTTCAGTCACCTGCTCCACCATTTTTTTCACCCCTCTCGTTTAACACCCACCACCTGACCCAACACCCACTTGCCTACCGCCCCCCTTGCAATGGTCATCCAGCCACAAGTATTGGTTGGCAACCATTTCAGAATGTTTTTTAAACCTTTCTAATGTGCCTTTGTTTGTGCACATAGGTTTTAAGTGTTAACAAATCCCATTCTAAGATGGCTGTTATAGTTGCATGTGCATGCAAGCAGCCATCTTGGAATTCGTTTTATTAGCATTAAACCCAAAACGCATTTCAAGATGGCCATCTTGGAATGCATTTTGTTAACACCCAAGTCAAATGGCATGCACACACATTAGTAATTTTGTAATATGCTTTCTTAAAACCAAACTTTACAAATAGGCTGTTTGTTTTTAAGATTGCTCCCTTTGTTGTGTTATCCTCACAAGTGTGGGCATCAGCTAATGGCCTACATCTTCACTGCTTCCCAACTGCATTTGTCAGCAACTGGCCAACACTGGGAGGGCTACAAAGGCAGACCGAAGGATTCCTTTTTTTTTTTTTTAACTAATAGGCAACACAGAATCACTTCCACGTCTCTCACCACCCCTCCCACCAATCTGTGAAGCCCCAGCATGCCACAGAGTTTCCACTGCACTGCAGCAGGAGGAAGGAGAAGGTGAGTCCTTTATCATGCTCGGATGGGGGATAAAAATGTAGAAACTGCCTCCCCAAGTTGTAGGGAGCCCTTGTTTGAATGGGGAAAAGTCTCTTTCCAAAGGCCTTCATGAAAATGTTTCCTGGTTGCGCCACGATCCACAATCAGGAAACCACGATGCCACCAGGGTTGCTTGGGAGGGACTTGACCCTTGTGTTAATGGGCCGAGCAAGCCAGGGGACAAATACAAAAATATATATAGGTGTTTTTAGCTTGGGGAGCACAATCTCATTAAACATTTTTTTTTAATTAAACTAAAACTGACCTATTGGGGGACGCCCTCATTGCATACGGCTAACCCCCTGTGGGCCCCAAAAATGTTTTGGGAAGTTTGTAGCTCCCTAGCAGAACTGCACATTAAAAAAAGAAGAAAAAAAAGAAAAAGTAGGTGTGTGGCCCTTTGGGGACCACACTTTTTCTTAAATGCCCCCCCCCCCAAGAAAAAAAACACAGTTCTAAACATATATACACACTCACTGCATATGCTACAAACGTCTACCATCTGCATATGATGCAGCAGATGGAAGATTTATGTGGAATATGCAGTACATACCTGAAAGCACAAAGGGATTAATGTAGCGATGTGTTGCCATGCAGTGGAAGGGCCTGAACGAAGGCTGTCTGGTCACCTTTCAGTTGCTCATTTCTGCATTTGATTGTTAATTCCAGTGACCCTGGTGATAGCAATGTGAGATTTCACAAGGAGCATGTCTGCCCATGAAGCTGCAGGGCCTGCTGTGTGAATGAGTGCTTTGTGAGATCAAAGGCAGATTTGTAGTTTGGGGAAATTACTTTTATACTGGCAATGGCCCGCATATCCCACAACAATAAAGATTTGCATAAGTCATGACAAATGTATGCTATGATATTGGGAATATGAAAATGTGAAGTAATGCAGTTTCTTTTTTTAGTGTCTTTGTAGAACCAGAATCACCAATAAAGAAGTATGTTTTTGTTTTACTGTTCCACACATCTCACAGATATACACCCATCAAATGATTTAGGACAATACTTCTGCCTATTACGTAGGACAGTGTTTTAGAAGTAAGGAATTTGCCAGTCAGCAGAGATGGTGTCTCAGTTGGGGACTGCTGCGCTGGCCCTAACTCTGGTTATAGAGGACAGCTCTGAGTCACGATCAGTGACAGACAGCAGATACTGATAACGCATCCAAGGGAGAGAAAAATGGAGCAGAATCTGGAAGTATTTTTTCAGCATGCGGAGCTCCATCCAACAAATCAAATTCCAGAGATCTGAAAGATGACGCTGGCGGTCGTGTTGTCCCTTCGCATGCACAATCTGTGCAGTGGAGCCACCATAGCAGGTTAAACCAACCCAGAAAGGAGGCACATGTGGCGGCAAGCACAGACTGAGTGCTCTCTTGACAGCCCCCAAATTTAGTTCGGCCCAAATTCCATCATTCATAGGCAGCGTTGGATGTAAAGTCGATATGGCAATTTTTTTGCCAACTGATTTCATCCATCTGTTTTTGGGTGTGGAACAATTTCTGAAGGAGCATGGAGGGACTCTAGGGCCTAGGGCATGCCAGTGGACTCCCACTTCACCTGAGGTGCTAAAGAGATTTTTGAGTCGTACGCTGTAATGATATGTGAGTTTTGACCACTGACTCCAGGTTGCACTTAGTCCAGCAGTACACTGTCACATTAGTGACCACCAACTTCATTTTGCCTATGAAACAAGTTACTTACCTGTAACTGTAGTTCTCCAGTATTGGAAACTTTCATAGATTCACATGCTTCAATCATTCCACATCGTCGAGATGGGAGTCCCCTGTGTAATACAAAAGCCACACTCAATTGCATATAAAGCTCAGAGGCACTAGGCCTCTGAATTTAGTAACATCTTATAGTCGTTTTATAAAATAAGGACCAAACTTAAAAGACAACCAATCAGCTCCCACCACCCTCTAGAACCCTCCTGCGAGGAGCTGATGTCCCTCAGATTTTCCAAGCACAAGTGCAATAATGGATCTAGGACTGAGGAAAAATGAAGGTGAGCTCCTCGGGGGAGGAAGGGTGGGTCACATGTGAATCTATGAAAGTTTCCAATACAGGAGAACTACAGTTACAGGTAAGTAACTTGTTTCTTACTCCAGTATTGGAACTTTCATAGATTCACATGCTTGAATCAGAATAGTAAGCAGTGGATAACACATTTTCGTCCTATAGATAACAGCATAGTACTCTGAAATGCGAACTGGCATGATAATATGTACATACACTTCTTTCTATGACCTACAGCATTATTATGAAGAAAATGTGATAACAGAAAACAGGCGGATGGAGGGAAATAATGAATTAGCTCACCTTCATTGAAACAGGTTTCGAAGGACCGCTTGACCAACGGCTGCATCCCGAAGTGACTCCGTGTCCAAGAAGTAATGCTGCGTGAAGGTGTGAGTTGTCCTCCATGTCGCAGCACGACAGATGTCTTTAATTGATACACTAGCAAACAGCGCACAGGACCAGATATAGCTCTGGTAGAATGCGCCCTTACACTTGTGTGCAATGGTCTTCCTGCTTTCTGATGGCAGAATATGATTGCGTCTTTAATCCATCGGGATATAGTCTGTTTCGTTACAGAGTGACCTTTTCTAGCGGCACAGAACGCTACAAATAACTGAGTGGACTGTATGAATGACTTTGTTCTGTTGAGATAGAATTTTATGCACCTTTTGAGGTCGAGTGAATGGAGTTCTTTCCACAGTAGTTTGCGGGTTCAGGAAAAAGTTTTGAGCACCACTGGCTCGTTGATATGGAATTCCGAAGGCACTTTAGGAATTAATTTGGGATTGGTGCGCAGGATGACTATATTGTTTGGACTGCAAAAAAGGTTCTTGTATAGCGAAAGCTTGAATTTCACTAACTCTGCGAGCCGAAGTAAGGGCAAAAAGGACAGCCAGCTTCCAAGTGAGGTACTTGATATCCGTCCTGTGGATAGGCTCAAAAGGCTCCTTCATAAGCTGGCCATGGATGACGTTAAGTTGCAATGGAGGAGGAGGAGGCTTTACTGGAGGAAAATATCTGAAGAGACCTTTCAGGAATTGCTTTACTAATCTGAGAGAACATAAGGACAGTTTGCCTGGTACTCTTCTGTATCTGGTAAATGGACTCTAATTGAGGAATGGGCCAGACCGGAACGTGCCAGCTGTAAGAAATATAGCAACAAAGCCTCCGGTGCTGAGGAAAGAGGGTGCATATTTTGGGTTTCACACCATACACAAAATAGTTTCCATTTTAGGAGGTTAGATTTGTTGGTGCTAGCTGCACGTGCGTTAGCACTTCTCTGCACTCAGTCGGTAGATCTAGGTGGCCGAATTCATTGTATTCAGGAGCCATGCGTATAAACTGAGAGACTTGGGATCCGGGTGCCTCGCTTACCCCCGGTTGATGGTAAGCAGCTCTGGAATTGGTCTGAGTCTGATAGGTGGACAGGCAGACAGGAGAAGAAACTCAGTGTACCACGGTTGACGCGGCCACACCAGAGCTATTAGGATCAGCTGACAGGGTTCCGACTTCATCTTCCTGATCACCCTTGAGAGGAGAGGAATCGGAGGAAAAGCGTACGCATAGATCCCGGACCATGCGATCGAAAATGCATCCCCCCATGATCCCTGTTGGTGATGCCAGCTTGCATGATGTCGGCATTTGGCGTTCTGGGAGGATGCAAATAGGTCCAGATTTGAATTTCCCCACTGGTCGAAGATTCAATATAGTGTTCTCTGGTCTGATTCCACTCGTGGGAGGATGTCGCCAACCTGCTCAACGAATACGTGATGATATTCAGTAGGCCTGGGACATACTCCGCAGGTATGTGGATTGAGTGGTGAATGCACCATTTCCAGATGGTTTGCTCTTTTTTGAGATTATGTGAGAACATGTTCCTCCCTGCTTGTTTAAGTACTGCATTGTGGTGGTATTGTCTGTCCTGACCAGCACTGCTGGCCCTCGTATCCTTGGAAGGAAGGTCTGAAAGGCATAATAGACCACTCTCAGCTCGAGAAGATTTATGTGGAACAGACGGGGAGAGGGTGGCCACTTGCCGCTCACCCGAAGGTCCTGCAAGCATGCGCCCCATCCTGTGAGTGATGCATCCGTAGTTACAATCATTAGAGGAACTCGTGCCAAGAAGCTGAGTCCTTTTGAAATGTTCTCAGGATTTGTCCACCAATCCAGAGAATGAACCATGCGCAGTGTTACGAGGAGGGTATCCTCAAAGGATCCTCATGCTTGCATCCATTGCCTGTCCAGCTCCTCCTGAATTGGGTGCATTTGCAGATGGCAGAATGGAATGAGGCTTATACATGACGATATCAAGCCCAGTAAGGACGTGTACCGCCGAACTGAAAGACACTTTTTTCTTTGGAAGCGCCTTGCCAGTTGTATTACCCTTGTTTGTCTGTCCAGCGCTGAATAGGCTTTGGCCCGTTGAGTGTCTAAGATAGCCCCTAGGAAGGCTAATCGAGTGGATGGCTATAGGAACGATTTTTCGTTGTTGAGCATAAGGCCTAATTCCTTTAAAAGGCGCAGTCGCCTTGACTGAGTTTTCTGCTGACTGGACATCTGGAGCTTTTACTAACCAGTCGGCGAGGTGGGGAAAAACCTGGTGTTTGTTTCTCCTTAGGTAGGCCGCCACTGGCGCTAGACATTTGGTGAAGATTCGTGGTGCTGAACATAGGCCAAAGGGAAAGACCTTGAACTGGAAGTGTTTGCTGTTGACCGCAGGTCCTCAGGTCCTTTCTGTGAAGCGGCTGAATGGAAATTTGAAAGTACGCGTCCTGAAGGTCTAGAGAGGCCATGTAATCAGCTCTGTTCAGAAGCCGGAGGACATCTTATGGGGTGACCATCTGAAATGTTTGTTTCTTGAGGTACTTGTTTAGCTCCCGTAAGTCCAGAATTGGCCTCCATAGGCTAGACTTTTTTCAGATGAGAAAGAAGCAGGAGTAGAAACTCTTTCCCCCTCTGGGAATGAGGAACAGACTCTGTAGCCCCTTTCTTCAGCATGGCTATTACCCCCAAGCGGAGTAGACAAGGGTGTTTTTGTCGAATCTGAGATGGAGGCATTGAAGGGGGAATCTGGGTGAATTCCAACAGGTGTCCGAAGCGGACGATATCCAGCACGCACTTGTCTTTGGTTATTTGTTGCCAACGTTCGATATGATGTGTTAGAATTCCGTGATAAATTGTAGGAGGAGAGTGTATTGGACGTGGCGTTAGACAGTCATTGTCTACGTGCAAATTCTTTAGGTTGTCGCCCCGACTTGCTCTTGTGGTAGGGCCTGGTATAGGCTGTGGGAAGCAGTTGCCTCGGCTGGTATTGTGTCCTAGAAGGCTGGAACGTGTAGGAATAGGATGGGTACCTATATTGCTGGTATCCCCCACGAAAGGAAGGTTGATCTCTGACCCTAGCACCTCAAAAGGGCACTTTCCTGTATTGAAGAGTGCCTAAGGATTTCGCCGTCTCCGTATCAGACTTGATGGCTTGAAGGGCGTCGTCGACGTGCTTGCCAAATAGTGCTTCAACGTCATATGGAAGATCCAGAATTTTGTCTGTACTTCGGGACGAAAGCTGGTGGCTTTGAGCCAACCCTGACACCTCAACAAAGCTGAACCCGAGAGTAATATGAAGCCCATTGCTGCTATTTCCAGTGCACAAAGGATGATCTCTGCTGAAGATCACTGGTCGTCTACAAGTACTTTCCTAGCTTTTGTTTTGGAAGCGTCTGAAAGCTCCTCCAATGATTGGGATATGCCTGACCAGAGCTGTCGATCATATCTGCCAAGTAGAGCAAAGGAATTGCCGCCCTTATTACAATACCAGACATGGAGGAGAAATGCTTGCCGATGTTATCTAAGCGTCTCCCTCTTTATCTGGCGGTGATGTCAATGGCGTAGAGGAGTTCCTGGAGCGACGTTGGGTGGTTTGCGATATCACGGAAACCGGCTTCGGGTGTCCTGAGAGGCAAGCCGAACCATCCTCCGTGGGTTTATATTTCTTATCCAGTCTCAGCAGAACTGCAGGGACCGTTGCCAGATTCTGCATAACTTTCAGGCCCTGACTCCAAACATGGTCTATTATGGGTATAGCTCTGACTATCATCCTGTGGGGCTCTTTAAAATCATAGAGGAAGCAATCCTGCTGAGTTGCTGGCATTGGAAGATCGAACCGCGTGGCGGCATGCTCAAGCAGGTATTGAAGCCACCTATATATCTTCAGGTGGGGACTCTACCATGGGTGCTGTAGGAGAAGCAGGTGCCGGTGTGATGTAATCATACCACTCATCATTGTCAGGCTGTATGTCACCTTCCTCTGCATCCTCATCAGAGGATACCTGATGCCTTGGAGTGGAAAGAACAGAATACTGTGATCTTCCCTGAGGTGTATGATTCGGCTGCTGCAAGTGAGGAGTTGTTGGCTGAGGCGGAAGTATCGGCTGTTGTACCGATGAAGGCTTAGCTGGAAAACGTTCCTGATAGTCCGCCAACATTGCTTGAAGGTCAGAAACATACCCAGGGGGAAGACCTACTAGCCCCGGCTGCTCATAATAGCCTTGCATATAGTATGAAGCATAATCATCTGAGTATTCTTGGGACTTAACCCTGAACTGGAAAGGGCTGCTGGCTGCCCTAAAAATACCCTCTTCATCTGAATCTTTGTCATTTAAGACATGTGAGGGTAGAAGGCTGGAAATCTTGCAAGGGGACGCGACTGAGGGCGTTAGGTGAAACATCAACGGTAGAGACATCGTCGACTGTTAGAGTGTCGCCGGCGATGGTTGTTGGTCTGTCGACGAAGCAGTCATCAGTGGAAGCAGCGTCGACGAGGCAGTCGACAGTGGAAACAGCATTGACAAGGCGGGCGGCGGCAGGGTCGTCGATGAGAGCATCAATGGTATCAACGCCGACAGTGAAGATATAGGACATGCCGTCGATGAGGATGGGCATACAGTCGCTGAAGAGCCAGATTTCGCCATAGACACAGACAGTGTGGCGGCGGTGGAAGTAGTCGTCAGGACTTGAGCCATTGACAGCGCCGTCAACAACGATGATCCTGTCGACGGCGCAGAAGTTGGTTTTTTGAAGGTATGCTTTACCTTGAATGGTGGTGTCGACAGCTCAGAAACAGGCTTCTTTTTTTACTTTAAGTTTGAAGCTTTAGTCTTCATCCATGAAAGGCTACCAATTTTTGAGGATACCTCAGCAGATTTTTTAAAAGCTTTTCTAGGTCTTTCCTCTGAAGAAATTTCAGATTGTCATTTGACAGGTGTTTTCTTCACAGAAATAGAAGAAGAGGCACTGTCTTCATCAGAAACAGGATTGTCTCTGGATTACAATTTTTGCAGCCAGATGAGAAGACAACCCTCTCTGTCCTTAAGAGTCTTAGTAGAAAAGGTTCTACATACCTTACAGTCTCTAGGTTTATGGTTAGGATAGAGACAATATATACAGTCCTAATGCTGATCATCAACATGCAGCCTTTTCTTCATGCAGGTAGCACAGGCTCTAAAAAGCCCTTTTTTAGGTGTGACATGGTAGCCAGGTTGAACCACCTTGAATGATTTCTGAAGAGAAAAATATCCAAATCTACTCAAAGGATTTCTGAGAGAAAAAAGAGACTCCTTAGCCCAACGAACGGTGGAAAATCTGAGGGAAATCAGGTCCTGACAGGAGGATTCTAGAGGGTGGTGAGAGCTGATTGGTTGTCTCTTAAGTTTGGTCCTTTTTTTTTATAAAATGACTAAGATGTTACTAAATTAAGAGGCCTAGTGCCTCTGAGCTTTATATGCATTTGAGCATGGCTTCTGTATTACACGGGGACTCCTATCTCGAAGACGGGGAATGATTCAAGCATGTGAATGTATGAAAGTTCCAATACTGGAGTAATGACTTTACTTGAGCATTAGCCACTGCCATGTTAAAAGCTGCAAGTAGTTTTCCACATTGTACAATGTGCATGTTTTATTTTTTGTGTTCTTTTTTGTCAAGGGCTTAGGCTGATAAAAATGTGCTAAGACGGCAGGGAACGGTCTTGTTTTGAATTGGCACCTTGGGATTGTGGCCTAGTCCTGACATGTTATTCTCAAAGCTGGCCTAAAGCAATCAGCATTTTTTGAATAAATAAGCTTCTGCAGTGAGAGGGAGGTTCTAAAATTTTCCTCTGTTTGTTCAAAGTATATGAGGCAGAGACCAGATGGACGGGGGACAACCAGTGTTTGCAGAACTCCGGCATTTCCAAGACGCTGAAGTGTGTCATCCTTCCCGTGAGGATAATTGATCTCTCTCTCTCTCCCCTCGATCGATTTTGTGGTCTGGCAATCTGATGCTGAATAGGAGGGAGATTAAGCAGTTTTGCCCTTGCCTCATAGTGATGCATATTTTTTAATTCATTATTTGCTTTGCATTATAAACTAGATACATACATTTGCTGTGTATATTGCAGTGGAGAATCATTTGTACATGTTTTCATTTCATTGCTGTGACCATTTTTAAACGTGTGCTTTCAGCATGCTAATCTCCTTTTAGGAACCTTGCATAGTAAAATAATAAATGTCTTCTTTGGACTAAGAAGTGCATTCCAGAGATTTTTGTCAGTGCATGAGTGTTTCAGCTTGGTCATTAGTGAAGCAAAACATAAGCTCAAAATGGGGTAGTGCACAAACAAAGCTGCACAGTCCTACTGGTCTACCCGCACAGTTTCAGTAACTCATCTTTGCACTGCACAGGAGCAGAGACTGGTTTCTGCTGTTGCAGCATAAGCTTCATTTCAATGACAATTTTGCTGCATTACAACAGTACCATCCATGCCGTGACAGGGTGTTCAAAGTTTGGCCTATTGTGGAAATTTTGTCTGGAAAGAATAAAGCGATTAATGAGTACTTGATGCTGAACAGAGGGCGGGCATTGCGAGCAAAGGAGCAAGCTATGGCATCAAGTTGTACTTGCCGTGTGAGCTCTACTGGCTATGTATATAGTTTGGGAGTGTATACAGGAAAGGACTTCACTCTAAACTATGTAGGTTGCCCTCCCATGTTAGGAGCCACAAGAAAGACTGTATGGCTTGTCCAGCCACTCCTTCAGAAAGGTTATATATGTATGTGGACAACTTCTATACAGAAGTAGAACTGTTCAGTGAGCTGAATAAAGCTGACACTGTGGTATACAGTACAGTTTGTTGTTGCCACAGGAGCTTGTTTGTAAGAAACTCTAAAAAAAGCACCAAAGTATTGTGTTGTGTTCCAATGAACTGCTTGCAATCAAGTTCTGATAGTCATGATGTGTATGTGCCTACTTCAATTCATGTTAAGAGCACTTCCCCGGCCACAGTTTGGGGTCAGATGGCCGATGTTCGCAAGCCAACCTCTATACCCGATTACAAAAAGTACATTGGCTCAGTGGATAGGAATGACCAGGATCATCAGACATACAATGAGTAGTAAAACTCGCACTTGATTTAAGAAGCCATTTACCCACCTGATCCAGATGGCAACATACAATGCGTGTGTTGTTCATCGTCAGACCAACATAGGAAGACTCACATCTTTCCTTGACTTCCAGCTGAGCGTCACTGAAAGTCTTACAGCTACTGAAGCAGCAGCCTTCACTGGTGGTGGCATGACACAATGCAAAGGTGTGCTTTTTCTAAGTAATCTATTTACTTCTACGGGACCCTGTAAGGAACAGAGCAGCCTGTTTTGCATTCTTGACTTGTATAGGTGTACTCTTGTATGTGTAGGTGCGACTACTTCGTACACACAGTACAAAGGTGTACTTCTCCAGAATAATTTGATTACCCCACTGGAACTGCCAGGCTAACCGAGTTGCCGGATATACATTGTAGACTCGGTCTTCAAGTATTCTTGCACATATTACTTACAGGATGCCTTATTAGAGATCCCAACGTTCCACAGTTTCTAGGAAACTCTGGTCAGACGACTTTTGTTCTGATGAGACCAGAACACTAATTACAGGTCAAAACTGTGACATCTCCACCCTAAGTTGCTTTCAAAACACATTATGATTCGTCAAGAAATACCATTTGTGAACAGACAGGATCTCCACTTATGTTTGTTTGATTTGATATAAAACCCTAAGCAACTTTGGGATCTGCTAAATGCCTTGTTCTCTATTTATATTACCTAGTGTTGGTCGCCATTTTTTTTTTACTTGCCTATATCTTTGACGCTGGTTGATGAATCTTCAGGAAATTTGCTTAAAAAATTCAACACTCACTTCAGCTGTGGTCTGGAAACTTTTGGGGTGATCCGTCAAGCAGGGGCAGAGAAAATGGGGGTTGGTCCCAAAACATATTTTTACCCATATTAAATACCATTGGGGTTTTTAAACAGGAATACAGCCAAAACTGCTGCAAAGAATTACACCAAAGTTGGCAGAAAGGTGGCTCTTGGTAGAGATAGCGGCCTTTTTGTTATTTGGTGTAAATCTGTTCAGTAGTTTTTGAGATTTCACAGAAAATTCAAATATATATATATATTGGGACGCAAAGGTTTAGTGAATGCTCTCAATCTCGTGCTGAGATTCTATTGGCTGCGGACACTTCAATAAGTGTTGGCAGCCATCTTGGGATTCTGCTTCAGCCAAGTCCCGGAAAAAGATTTAAAAAAATAAGAAAAGGGTCCAGGGTAGGGACCCCCACCAGGGCAAAAAAGCAGTTTTAAAATAAAATAAAATAAAATTAAAATAAAAAACACATTTGCAGAGAGTTGCGACAGATCCACACTTGTTTTGGAAAAAGCCTCTAGAGGGCCAGGTCCCAGGGGCATTATTTAAAAGAAAGGAGCGTGTGCATGCCCCCCCCCCAGGTTCTTTGAGCCCCAGGGACCACCACCTCCTTGGGGCAAAATAATTAATTTTCAACAGGGGTTGCCCGTACAGACTCCCCCGCAGCCCAGGGGACCACCAGCTCCCAAATATGAAATGTATGCTGGGGGGCTGCACATCTCCTCCATCCCCTGCAGCCCCAGTAACCACCACATCCCCCAGGGCTGCAACAATGTGATGAAGGCGGTCCATTGTGGACCCCCAGCCCCGGGGACCACCATCTCCCCGGGCAATTGATTGCAATTAAGGGGGCTGCAAGGGCCCTCTGCAGGGCCGGGAACCACCAACTCACCGGAGTTAAATTGAAGATTGTAGTGGGGCCTCGCGCCACTCCTCCTAGATCACCACCCCCCAGGTTCGGCTCTTGCTATGTCCCAGGGTGCCCATCCCCAGGACATAGTTTGTTGCTCCAACTTTGCTGGAGCTTTCATAGATCCCGTCAAGTCAGAGCAAACACACTGCTTCCAGTGGGCGAGAGTTGTCAAAGTGCTCACACCTGCTGGAAGCAGAGGTTTAATTTATTTCCCTGTCCGCAGAGATGGAGGCAGGGAAAGAGATGAAATGAATGCTTTTGCAGATAGGGAACTGCATGTTAAGCAGCTGTGTGCAAAAGCAATGCTGGCTGCTGCAGGAGGCGAGGAGCCAGCTGCGACCCCAGGGACATTCAGGCTCCCCCGCGGTCCCCAATAGTGGTGACTGGGTGCCCTGGGGGAGCACTCAGGTAACGTGGCCGGAGCCCAGGGGATGGGGTCACTGGGGCAGAGATCGGTCCCACAAAAATCTGAAATCCTTGGTGGAGGTGAATGCATCGCCGATCTACTGGGGCGCAATCTACATTCTTGTGTAAGGTCTAAATGACCAAACTCTAAGACTTCAGGAGCCAGATTGCTAGATTGAGCGATGCTGGATTCGGGTGTCTGATCTGCTGTTTGTGTTGAGTTAACATATCTGGTGTGTTTGGTAGTTTGATATGAGGTACTACTGACAGGACTAGTAATGTTGTATACCATGGTTGGCGAGCCCTGGTTGGTGCTATTAGTATTAGTCTGAGTTTGTTTTGACTCAATTTGTTTACTAGATAAGGAAGGAGTGCGAGAGGGGGAAAAGCGTAGGCAAATATCCCTGACCAACTCATCCATTGCGCATTGCCCTTGGACTGAGGGTGTGGATACCTGGACGCAAAGTTTTGGCATTTTGCGTTTTCCTTTGTTGCGAATAGGTCTATTTCTGGTGTTCCACAGCGTAGAAAGTAAGTTTGTAGTATCTGGGGATGAATTTCCCATTTGTGTGTCTGTTGGTGAGCTGGACTGAGATTGTCGGCCAACTGGTTCTGAATCCCTGGGATGTATTGTGCTACTAGGCGAATGTGATTGTGAATCGCCCAATGCCAAATCCTCTGTGCTAAGAGACACAGTTGTGACGAGTGTGCCCCTCCTTGTTTGTTTAAGTAATACATTGTTGTCATGTTGTCTGTTTTGACAAGAATGTGTTTGTGGACTATTAGCGGTTGAAATGCTATCAATGCTAGAAACACTGCTAACAGCTCTAAATGATTTATATGCAGTTGCCTTTGTTGAACGTCCCATTGTCCCTGTATACTGTGCTGGTTGAGGTGTGCTCCCCACCCTATCATGGAAGCATCTGTTGTGATCACGTATTGAGGCACTGGGTCTTGGAATGGCCGCCCCTGGTTTAAATTTATAGGATTCCATAATTGAAGCAAGAAGTGTGTTTGGCGGTCTATCAACACTAGATCTTGAAGTTGACCCTGTGCTTGTGTCCATTGTGTTGCTAGACACTGTTGTAAGGCTCGCATGTGTAGTCTCGCGTTTGGGACAATGGCTATTCATGAAGACATCATGCCTAGGAGTTTCATTACAAACCTTACTTGATAGTGTTGGTTTGGGTACATGTTTAGTATTAAATTTTGGAAGGATTGTACCCTTTGTGGACTTGGAGTGGCAATCCCCTTTTGTGTGTTGATTGTTGCTCCTAAGTATTGTTGTATTTGACACGGTTGTAGATGTGATTTTTGGTAGTTTATAGAGAACCCTAGTTTGTGAAGGGTTTCTATGACGTATTTTGTGTGTAGAAGACATTGTTGCTGAGTGCTAGTTTTTATTAACCAATCGTCTAAGTAAGGGAATATGTGCATGTGCTGTCTCCTGATGTCAGCGGCTACTACTGCAAGGCATTTTGTGAATACCTTTGGGGCTGTTATGCCGAATGGTAAGACCTTGAATTGGTAATGCACGCCTTGGATTACAAACCTTAAGTATTTCCTGTGTGAAGGATGTATGGGTATGTGAAAATAAGCATCCTTGAGATCTAATGTTGACATGTAGTCCTGTTGTTTGAGCAAGGGAATCACGTCTTGAAGTGTCACCATGTGAAAATGATCTGATTTGATGTAAAGGTTCAGTGTTCTGAGGTCTAATATGGGTCTCAGTGTTTTGTCTTTTTTTGGAATTAGGAAATACAGGGAGTAAACACCTGTTCCTTTTTGATGGTTGGGTACTAGTTCAATTGCTTCTTTTTGTAACAATGCTTGGACTTCTAGTTGTAACAGGTCTAAGTGTTGTTTGGTCATATTGTGTGCTCTTGGAGGCACATCTGGTGGCAAATGTAGGAATTCTATGCAATAACCATGTTGGATAATGGCTAGGACCCACGCGTCCGTAGTTATGTGTTCCCAGTTGTGGTAATAATCTGTAAGTCTCCCCCCCACTGGTGTTGTGTGGTGGGGGTTTGTGACATTGAAGTCACTGTTTGGTTTGTGGGGTTTTTGGACTCTGCAATTTCCCTCTTGTTTTAGGGAACTGTCCACCTCTATATTGTCCTCGAAAACCTCCCCTCTGATACTGGCCCTGATATGTGGGTCTCTGTGGTTTGGGCCCGAAACCCCCCTCTAAAGTGTGGCTTCCTAAAAGTGCCTCTGCTCTGTGGGGAGTAGAGCGCGCCCATGGCTTTGGCCGTGTCCGTGTCTTTTTTCAGTTTTTCTATCGCTGTATCCACCTCCGGCCCAAACAATTGTTGTTCGTTGAAAGGCATGTTCAGCACAGCCTGCTGGATTTCTGGCTTAAATCCGGAGGTTCATTACCATGCGTGTCTTCGAATGGTTACTGCCGTGTTCACTGTCCTCGTCGTCGTGTCTGCTGAGTCCATAGCCGACCTTATTTGGTTGTTAGCTTGGCCCTCCTCAACAACCTGTTGGGCACGTTTGTGGAACTCTTTGGGAAGGTGCTGAATGAGATGTTGCATTTCATCCCAATGTGCCCTGTCGTATCGTGCCAACAGAGCTTGCAAATTGGCAATTCGCCATTGATTGGCTGCCTGATCTGCCACCCTTTTGCCTGCTGCATCGAATTTCCGACTTTTTGTCGGGCGGTGGTGCGTCTCCAGAAGTTTATGAGTTCGCCCTTTTCCGGGCTGCTCCTACTACCACCGAATCAGGAGTTAACTGTTGTGTGATATACACAGGGTCGCTAGGGGGAGGTTTATATTTCTTCTCCACCCTAGGCGTGATGGCTCTGCCTTTGACCGGTTCCTGAAACACTTGTTTGGCGTGTTTTAGCATGCCTGGCAGCATTGGCAAGCTTTGGTATTGGCTGTGCGTAGATGAGAGGGTGTTGAAAAAAAAATCGTCCTCTATGGTCTCTGCATGCAATGCTACATTATGAAATGTAGATGCCCTTGAAACCACCTGCATGTATGCGGTGCTGTCCTCAGGTGGTGACGGCCTTGCCGGGTAGCAATCAGGACTATTGTCAGAGACAAACAAGTTACTTACCATCGGTAACGCTTTTTCTGGTGGATACACTAACTACCTGTGGATTCCTCACCTTATGAATTCGATCCTTGCGCCAGCATCCGACGGAAAGTCTTCTTCCTAGCTGTCTATGTCGACGAGGACGTCATAATGGCACGGCTCCACGTGACTCTGTCTGACGTCAACGTGCCAATAAGAGGTCCTCGTCGGCGTACTGACGTCAGTTTCACCTCATCTTTTTTTGTGCTCTTAAAGCAAACAGGAGTAAACCGACCATGAAAAATGATAATTAATATAGAAAGATATACGCACACAAAAACCTTGTCCATTTAAACCATCCATTCTTACTGAGAGCTTAAATACACAAATATACACAGAGAAATATCACTATATACATATATATACACGCATACATATACATATAAATATATAAATATAAGAAGAAATATTAAACCAAAGACTGCAAGATAACTGTGTAATCAGGCAGGCAACGGGGAGGCGGGAGGGACCGTGAGGAATCCACAGGTAGTTAGTGTATCCACCAGAAAAAGCGTTACCGAAGGTAAGTAACTTGTTCTTCTGATGGATACAACTACCTGTGGATTCCTCACCTT
The DNA here is from genome assembly GCF_031143425.1 of Pleurodeles waltl. Taxonomy (NCBI): domain Eukaryota; kingdom Metazoa; phylum Chordata; class Amphibia; order Caudata; family Salamandridae; genus Pleurodeles; species Pleurodeles waltl. The sequence continues at coordinate 361,727,159 of NC_090440.1, forward strand.
ATGAATAGAGTCCCAAGCAGTACCGCACTCGGTGGTGGGTGCCCGCCTGATTACACTAAGAAATCTTGCAATACCGAGCGAGCAAAATGACCGTCCCTCCTCATCTCAGAGTCTAAACAGTAATGTTTCACAAAAGTATGGAGGGGTGCCCAAGTTGCCGCTTTACATATATCTATTAATGGAACTCCCCTCGCCAGAGCAGAGGATGCAGATTTAGCTCTAGTAGAGTGGGCCCTGATACCTCCAGGAGGGACCTTTTTTGCCAAAGAGTAACAGATCTTGATACACAAGATGACCCACCTGGAGAGTGTCCTTTTCTGAACCGCTCTGCCCTTTTGTTGACCAGCATATCCAACAAACAGTTGCTCATCTAAACGAAAGTCCTTAGTCCTTTCGAGGTAAAAACTCAGGGCCCTCTTAGGGTCCAACCTATGGAGTCTCTCTTCTTCTTTAGACGGGTGGGGAGGAGGGTAAAACACAGTAAGAGTGATATTTTGCCCTATATGAAAAGGGGTGACAACTTTCGGTAGAAAAGCAGCCCTGGTTTTTAGAACCACTATATCAGGGAAAAACATGGTGAAAGGAGCCTTTACGGAAAGTACCTGAAGCTCTCCAATCCTCCTGGCAGAAGTAATTGCAATTAAGAAAACAGTCTTGAAGGCTAAATATCTCAATGGACATGAATGCAAGGGCTCAAAAGGCGAACCCATTAAGAATGTTAAAACAAGATTTAAGTCCCACTGAAGCATGTGAAAAGGAGTAGGAGGAAAGCTATTCACCAAACCCTTAAGGAACTTATGTACAATCGGAGACTTGAACAAAGATGGCTGGTCCTGAAGGCAAAGAAACGCTGACAGAGCTGCCAAATAACCCTTAACTGTAGCTATAGCACAGCCTTTCTTCGCCAAACTAAGAACAAACAAAAGTACATCTGAAAGATGGGCCTTTAAAGGATCTTTTTGGTTCTCTCCACACCACAGCACAAATTTTGCCCACCTTCTGGCATAAATAGATTTAGTGGAGTGTCGCCTGGACGATAGTATAACATCCGCTACATCCGGTGGGAGAGAAAAGGAACTCAGGTTGCCCTGTTCAATCTCCAGGCATGAAGGTGCAGGCTCTGGAGGTGGGGGTGTAAAACCTGCCCCTGCGATTGAGAGAGGAGATCTGCCCTGAGCGGGAGACGGAGCGAAGGGCACTGAGAGAGTTGAAGTAGGTCTGTATACCATACCCTTCTCGGCCAGTCCGGTGCCACCAATATGACTTGGGCCCGGTCTTGACGAACCTTCCTCAAAACCCGAGGAAATGCGTAAAGCAACTGGCCGCTCCAGGACATCTGAAACGCGTCCCCCAACGCCCCTTGCATCGGATACTGGAGGCTGCCGAATAATGGGCAATGCGCGTTCTCCCGAGTGGCAAATAAATCCACCTGAGGAGTACCCCACATCTCGAAGCTGTAGAGAACTAGATCCGGATGGAGACGCCACTCGTGATCTAATGAGAAGTGACGACTGAGAACGTCCACACGTACATTCAACACTCCAGCCAAATGATTTGCCATCAAGCAAATCTGATGGTCCTGAGCCCAAGACCAGAGTCGGAGGGCTTCTTGGCAAAGAAGATACGACCCCACTCCTCCCTGCATGTTTATATACCACATCGTGGTAGTGTTGTTCGTCAGGATCTGAACTGACCGACCGCGAAGGGAAGGGAGGAAGGCCTTGAGCGCCAAACGTACCGCCCGCAACTCCAACAGATTGATATGCAACATCTGTTCCGCTGGAGACCAATGACCCTTGATCTCCAGGTCCCCCAGATGAGCTCCTCACCCTAGATTGGAAGCATCCGAAATCACTGAGGCCACTGGAGGAGGCAGTGAAAACGGTTTTCCTTGGGAAAGGTTGCCGTCCTCTGCCCACCAAAGAAGATCCGCTACAGCGTCCCTACAGATCTTTATTGAATCCCTGAGATCCCCCTTGTGCTGGAACCACTGTCTGCGGAGGCACCACTGAAGAGCCCTCATATGCCAGCGAGCATGAGTGACCAACAGAATGCAAGAAGCAAACAGACCTAGCAGGCGTAAGACCTTGAGGACTGGAACTGCCGCTCCACTTTGAAACAAAGGAATCAGCGCCTGAATGTCCCGTACCCGCTGAGGCGGGGGGTAGGCCCGAAACTTTGTCGGGTCCAGTACTGCCCCTATGAACAGGAGGCGTTGAGAGGGCTCCAGGTGAGATTTGGGTACGTTCACCGAAAAACCCAGATCGAACAACAACTGTGTTGTCATTCGCAGATGAGACAACACAATCTCTGGAGACTTGGCTTTGATCAACCAATCGTCCAGGTAGGAAAAAAACGCTACCTCCCTCTTTCTGAGATGTGCTGCAACTACTGCCATCACCTTTGTGAAGACCCGGGGTGCTGAAGTAAGTCCAAACGGAAGGACCCCAAACTGGTAATGTTGCGATCCGACCACAAAACGGAGATACTTCCTGTGCGACTTGATTATGGGAACATGAAAGTACGCGTCCTGCAACTCGATAGACACCATCCAGTCTCCTTCGTTCAACGCCAATAGCACCTGTGTTAGGGTCAGCATTTTGAATTTTTCCTGCTTGAGGAACAAATTCAAAATCCTCAAGTCCAGGATCGGCCGCAACCGACCGTCCACTTTGGGAATCAGGAAATATCTTGAATAACACCCCTGACCCCTTTCCTGCAACAGCACCAACTCTATAGCGCCCTTTGCCAACATGGTGACAACCTCCTGTTGCAACAGAAGATGGTCTTCTGAACAAAAGGAGGGACGGGGGGGAAAGGGAGGAGGAAACTCCTGAAAGGGGAGAGCATAGCCCTTTTCCACAATTCCTAGCACCCACAAGTCTGTTGTAATTGACCTCCATTTCTGTAGAAAAAGACTCAATCTTCCCCCTACAGGAGAAGTATGACTGATAAAGTGGGGAAAACTAGGGCTGCTTCTGCTGTTGTCCACCAGAGGAGGATGAAGAAGAAGAGAGCTGCTGGGCTGGACCTCTAGCCCTACCCCTACCCCACCCTCTGAAGGCACGATAGGGCAGATTGGCAGGTTGCTGGGCATAAGATTGAGACCTCCGAAAGGCAGAGCCTCTAACAAATCCTCGAAACCTATGAAAAGGTCTGTACTATGTAGTAGAAGGGGCCTGCAAACCCAGGGACTTAGCTGTAGCCCGACAGTCCTTAAACCGTTCAAGGGCAGAGTCTGTCCCCAAACAGCTTTTCCCCATCAAACGGAAGGTCCATTAAAGTGGATTGTACATCTGATGAGAAACCCGAAGACCTTAACCAGGCATGCCTTCTCATAGCCACCGATGTTCCCATGGCCCTGGCAATGGAATCCGTGGTATCCAGGCCAGATTGTATAATCTGCTGCTCAGCAGCTTGTGCATCCAAGAAAAGGGACCCCAAAAGATTTTTGCATTTCCTGTGGCAGATCTTTTGCCATCTCCTTTGCAGAGTCCATTAGGGCATGGATATATCTGCCTAGCACACAGGTGGAATTGGTAGCTTTTAGGGCCATGCTGCAAGAGGGGAAAATTTTCTTCGAGGACTGCTCCATCGTCTTGGATTCTCTGTCCGTCGGAACACCTGGGAATGTACCGGGGGCAGACTTTGCAGAACATGATGCCTGAACCACCAAGCTCTACGGAGTCAGGTGACGAGACAGAAAAACTGGATCTCCTGGGGCACTTCTATGCCTCCTTGCCACTGCCCTGTTCACAGCAGGAGAAGTCACTGGCTTTTTCCATAGGTCTAAAATAGGCTCCGTCAAAGCCTCATTAAAAGGCAGCAAAGGGTCAGCACTGGAGGAAGATGGATGAAGAACCTCTGTGAGCAGGTTAGTCTTTACTTCTGCCGTGGACAAAGGCAAATCCAGGTAATCAGCTGCCTTCCTCACCACAGCATGGAAGGAGGTGGCCTCCTCAGTAAACTCCCCCGGAGAAGCAATGTCCCACTCCGGGGAAGTATCCAAACCACTTGCAGTGGCAAGCCCCTGGAAGTCATTAGAAGGCTCTATCTCACCTTCCTCAAGCCTTCTGTATTCCTCTTCCTCCAGAAGCCTCAACGCCTTCCTTCAAGACCTAAGATGAGTTTCCAGAGCCGGCATCAACAAGGACTCCATCGACGCAGACAATCTCAGACCCCGAACTGGTTCAGAAAGACTCCCAGATTCAACCGGCATCGGAGCCGGCGCGAAGTCGGCAGATGACCTCATCGAAGCCGAATGAACGGAAGGAGATGGAGCCGGTCTGGATGAGGCCATCAATGACGCCTGATGGCGCGGAGAAGGAGTCGGATGAGAAGCCGACGGATCCACGGTCCCAGGCGAAGGACTCCTGCCAGGGGAAACCCCGGCACCAGACCACCAGACTCTGTAGGGCAGAAGGGCATGAATGGAGCAGCCCTGTACGACGCTGGCGAGCCCAAATTGAATGCCAATGGCCCCGTGGGACCCGCCGGTGCACCAGCAGGGGCCATGGATTGAAAAACAGCATACATCGCATTCAAAAATGCGGCCAGATCCATCCCCGGAGTCGGGAAAGCCGGGTACTGCTGTGCAGATGTCTGGTGAACATCAGGATCCCTCGGCGCCGGTGAAAAGTGAGGACTACCTTGAGTGACCTCATAGACTGAAGGCGTGACAGTAGGACTCATCTTCCACGTCTTCTGGCGCCGTGATGAACGAGACCTCGAATGACTCCTCGATCTGCTCCGCTCCGAACGGCGCCGAGAGTCATGACGGCGACGCTTCTTATGTTTTTTGGGAGAAGCATGGGAGGAAACTTTCATGTGTTCCTTCTTCTTTGCCTTGGCTAAGAAGAGTTTCGCCTCGCGTTCTTTTAGAGCTTTCGGATTCATGCTCTGGCACGAAGAACAACCTTCCACATCATGTTCGGAGCTTAAACACCAAATACACTCCGAATGGGGGTCGGTCACTGACATCCGACCCCCGCATTCCCTACACGGCTTAAAACCGGACTTCTTCGGAGGCGACATTGTAATTTCGAGAAATCGTTACAGTTACCAACGGGCCAGGAAGAAAAACCGTTGGCGTCGAAGCACGGAAAAAGGAAAAACTGACGTCAGTACGCCAACGAGGACCTCTTATTGGCACGTTGACGTCAGACGGAGTCACGTGGAGCCGTTCCATTATGACGTCCTCGTCAATGTAGACAGCTAGGAAGAAGACTTTCCGTCGGATGCTGGCGCAAGGATCGAATTCATAAGGTGAGGAATCCACAGGTAGTTGTATCCATCAGAACGGTGCATCATACAAATCCCATGCATCCGGGTCATCTTGGCTCATCCCTGTGTGTGTTGGTGACTGAATCATTGGGGGTGTTGCTACCGGGGACAAATGTGGCGATTGTGTTGGCGATTGCTGTGGCGAGAAACGTGGTGGTGTCTTTTCTTTAGCCACTTTCGCCTTTGGCTGCATTTCCGTCTCCTGGAATGCGAGCTTGCGCTTCATCTTTATTGGAGGAAGAGTTCTGATTCTCCCCGTGTCCTTTTGTATATGCAGCCTCCTCTGGGTATGATCTGGCTCTCCCATGCCCAGTTCTTGTTCAAACCGGTGACCTTGTAATTGTTTTGAAAGGTCTTGTCCCTCTGTATAGGAGCCTTGTTTCGGCTCCGAGGCCACATGTTTCGGCACCAAAATCTTTTCGATAGTCTTTTTTGGCTCTGAGGAAACCTTTTTGACTTTCGGGGGGGGCCGAACTCTCGGTGCCGAGTCTGTTCGAAGCCGGTAGCTGGGAGGCCTTTTTCGGTGCCGATGTTTGGCCACCGTGTTTTCAGGTTAAGCCATGGCCTGTTGGCGGTAGCATCCCCTTGGCCTTCATTATCTTTGTGTGAGTTTTTACCGGGGCTGGTTTACTCACGGTTTATTGCGTCTTCGGGCTGGTCGGTCTCGGACTCGTCCGAGTCCGAATCTCGAATGGAGAACCTCTCCTCTTCTTCGACGTCGGTGTGTCCGTCCGGTGTCAACGCCATCTGGAGTTTTCTTGCTCTTCGATCCCTCAGTGTTTTCGTGGATCGAAAAGCCCGACAGGCCTCGCAAGTATCCTCTTTGTGTTCGGGGGACAAACACAGATTACAGACCAAATGTTGCTCTGTATAAGGATACTTAGGGTGGCAGTTGGGGCAGAAGCAGAAGGGGTCCAGTCCATGAGGTTTAAAGATGGACGCGGTTGGGCCGACCAGGCCCCGCCGAGGAGTGGAAGCCTCGAAGGGCCGCCAGAGCTCTTCTTTCTTCGGTGTCGATGTGCTATCACTAACCCGATACCGAGCGCAAACAATACCGTCTAATTATCCGATGGATAACTATCTTTTCCGAACCGAAATACGGAGCGAAGAGGAACACGTCCGAACCCGACGGCGGAAAGAAAACAATCTAAGATGGAGTCTTGGTCTCGTGACTCGAAAAGACTTCTTCGAAGAAAAACAAACAACTTGTAACACTCTGAGCCCAACACTAGATGGCAGTATAATGCACAGCATGTGTATCTGCAGCTACACATGCCATTGAACATATATATATAAGCAATCTAATGAGTCATTAAACAATGGAAAAGACTTTATAAAAAAAAAAATTCCCAGGGTATTCTGTCATTCAGTCCTCATTCAACTGTGTTGAAAAAATGAATCCAAAATACTTCTCTTTTCTTCCTATACTTCTCAAAGTTCACATCTGCTGTGGAAATCTTTTCTAAGATAATCCATTGAAGGTCATCCTCATGATGGAGTTTATCTAGGCAATGTTCAACTAAGGGAGCTTGAAGACGTTTGTTTCATATTGCTGACTTGTGCTCACTAAATCTAGTTCTAAATTGGCGGCCTGTTTCTCCTATGTATTCAAAGTGACAAGGACATATTATACAATAAATGACATTGGCATTTTGACAATTAGTCATAATTTTAAGATGTATGGTTTTCATAGCATTGTGATTTGCCCCTCACTCATAGTAAGTTGGAGAAAAAAAAAGAGTTCAAAACCAGTACTTTTACCAATTACAACACAGGACTAAATATACCCTCTTCAGTTCTTCTGCCAAGTTAACCAGTGATGCCAGATACACTGCTTTGTGCATGACGCATGATACTATAAACGGACCTTTTGCGGAAGCCAATAGAGCTCTCTCAATCAGTGTGATGGGTTTACACCTGCACTAACCAAGCATACACAGGACTGAAGTATGCAGTATTACTGTTCTGGGCCCAAATTAGGATTTAGGAAGTCTAGCAATCAGTGTAGTTGTTAGTGACATTATGACTTGCCAACTGTGTAATGCTCGTCTGCATACCACCTGTCTCAATAAATTAACCCTGGAATGGACCCTCCAAGATTAAGCTCACTGGTCTGGTCGAGGGGTGATGACATCTCATTTAACGGCTTTCCACCTTATTAATGAGTTTGATTCATCCCAAGAGAATTTTCATTTCACTTTGCTTTTTTGATTGGTTCAGTTAGTCTTCTACTACTTATGCTTTTTCCTGTGCAATTGGAGGTTTAACAACACATGGGAGTGCATGTCCTACACTCTGTTTAACTCTCTCCCTTGCTTTCCATTTCTTCCCAGTCTTCCACCATCCAATCAGTTGTCCATTGTTCCGCCTCTCAATGCTGCCTTTGTATTGTTCTCTGGTACACAGTATAGTCTCATTACCCAATCCCACCAGTCATTTTTGGTTCCTCTACCTCTGCATTGCAGTCCAATGCCAAGCACTGCTCTTGCTCACTCCCCATCTCCCCGCCTGTCTCTTCCTAGCCTCTGCCTACCCCCATTGGATTTGCCAGTGCTTCTAGAACTACACTGGCAAAGCCAACAGTTGTGGTTGGCCAGCCATCTTAGAATGCCATTTTCTATCCTCCCAGGAAGGCTGTTATATTGAGAGTAGATGCAACATGGCAGCCATTTTAGCAGTATGGCAAGTAACGTTTCAAGATGAATAATACACTACTGGCTTTAGCAGTAAATGCACAAAAACTTTACAAGCATCTATATGGCCATCTTGGAATTATATTGGCTTCACACAGCTCGTTCCTCATGCCATCGCTTCTCAAATGGCAGAGAAACCTATGCCAGAACTTGACTGGGTCAGTACTTTGTATTTCCTAGATTTTCTCAAAGTTATTTAACAGCAATATCCTACAGCCACTAAGGACCATAGTGAAGGAGCAATGGAGAAAACAAATACACTCTAGGTAAGTTACGTGATAGCATTTTTAAAGACTTTAAGGGCCTGATGTAGAGTTTGGGTTACTTTATCACAGACTTGGCGGATATCCTGTCTGCCGTATTACAATCCCATTATATCTTATGGGAATATCAATATGAGGGATGGAATATCTCTCACATTTGTGTCGGAGTAAGTCGTCCGCCAAACTCTAAATCAGGCCCTTAGTTATGTTCCAGTCCACAGTTGATGACAGAATGTGCAGAGTCAAAGAAGGCTTCCACTTCAGTGATCTTTGCTTGACTACGGAGTAGCAGGTAGAATCCTGGCAAGTCCCCCCTCGGTCTTGCATCCTTCTAAAAGTTGCTAAAAAATGATCCGAGTTTGGTAACAAACTTCTGCTATCTGTCAATAGCACCAACAGACTTCCTTGGTGATCAACATAACAATGACTGTCATGTTATTGTGCACTGTCTCAAATGAATTTAGTGCTGAGACAATCACGGGTGGCTTTCTTAACCCTCTCCTTTCATTGCTTCTTATTCAATGGCATTCCTTCCCATTCTTGTCTTTTGCCCCTCGCCAGGAGCACTGCTTCTTTATCATCCATATGATTGGATGACTTCTATGCTCCTGCTGCTCATATTCATGGATCATTTTCTTTGTTTTTCTTTTAGCACTTCGTTAGAGTGAATGTACTTTCCTTCTCTCTCCTTCATGTACTGCTTCAGCCCTCAAATATCACCCCAGCCACTTTGTGCTTACCTCGTTGCACCCTCCAGTCTCTAGTTTACCATTTGCTTCCCCTCTAGTTTTTTTTTTTGCTTTTTTATTTTTTTAAAAGCTCACCCAGCCACCCACAGGAATTAACTTCTCCTCCCACAAGTGTCTTAGTTGGTCCCTGAGCCCTCGCAGTCTTTGCATTGCTTTTAATGGGCCAGGGAGCATTTGTTTTCAGGTCACTCCTTTTACTTATGGGCTTTGGCATTTTGTTTTACTTTAATGCTCCACGATTGGCCCTTACCATTTTAGAACAATGAATTAAAAGTTGAAGAAATAAAAACAACAGCTGCCTTATCGTGCCAAATATGAAATTGTGTAACTGCAAAGTGACAACTTTTTGTTTTTGCTAATGCTGTCGCACATCAGCAAATAAGCTTTTCTTAGTTTATGCCAACAGAGAAGATCATCAGGGGAAAGAAACACTGGCCAGGCCAAAAGTGTCTTTAGTGCAACCCAAAGGCATCATCAATGTAAGTTACACTCTTCCTGAAGGCACTGGATCATATAAATGACAAACTGACAGACATGAAGGATATTTTCTCATACTATAGGTTATTTTCTTTTTAAACAGAACTTGTGACAGATGATACTTGTAAAAAGTATTCATGTCATGCACTTAAGGAATCCAGAAGAGAACTCTGGCATTTGTTACAGCGTGTTTGCTTTCAGATCTCAAAGTACCTGCTAAATGAAAAACAATAACGTGAGATTCTAAAAAAAACGTTTGTACTTTTTGGGAAGAGGAAAATATGTGAAATAGATTTGACACTGTGTTTTTGGAGCATGGAGCTGATAGATCATACTCTACCACAAATGAGATTCTGCCACTTTTCTTTCCACTCTTGTGTTTTATAGAAGTACTTTCCAGGATAAGTACACAGATTTGCCACGTTGTTGCTGCACGATATAGAAAGACGAGCCAGGCATTTGGATTAGCCTATCAAACTTCTGAAGCTCTTTACAACTGTCTCCATTTCTGCAGAAGCATCTAGAAGCTACTAGCACCTAAATGTTCAACTCCAGCTGAAAGAAGCACCCCATCAGGTGCTACATACATATGTGCACTTTGTAAATAATTAATAGATACTCCTGAAACAGAAGACTATTAATCCAAATCCAGCAACCATTCACAATTATTCTGCACTGCCATACTGTAGATGCTCTACAAATCACAATATCAGAACATTTTAGAGTTACGTTTCAATATTTAAACTACAGGTTACTTTATTTGTATACAACCTCATGTACGTTTCAATATTTATTTAAACTACAGGTTACGTTATTTGTATACAACCTCATTTTAACCATCACAATCTAATAAAATGAACGCCTTACCTTGAATCTAATGATGTAAGCTGCTATGAGGACACCCACGCTTTGAACAAGGTCCCCTAACGCATGTACAAAAGCAGCTCTCACTGCGAGGCTAGTATGTCCATGACCTTGAACCACATTTGAATGAGAAGAACTGCCTGGAGAGTGGGAATGAGCATGACCAGTTTGATTCAACAGGAATCCCATTCTGTAAAGAAAAACAAACATACCTAATAAATGGTGTCCAAGAAACAGTAAATATAAAAGTCAGCTTTATGTTAACTTCAGTAGAACACCTGAAGCACTCATTACCAACTACTGACAATAACTGAAAACTACAACGTAGCCCTACATTTAATTGAAGTGGTTCAGCATAACAGGGGGATTCTCTACAATTACATCTCCAAAGCAGATGAGCCCTACAACAATTTCCTGCGACCAGCCCAGTGGAACCCTAAATGGTCATTGAGAGTAGGGCGTTATAACCCAAGACAACACCGATTATGAAGTAAGATCACACTTGGCCAAGGAGCTGTTCAGCTAGTGTACAGCATGAGAAATAGTTAACAGAGGCCCTAAAGGTCACGCTTGTTGCTTTGGGTGACTGAGCTTCTATTCTTTGAACAGCTTCACAGAGCTGATAATATATTTTCAAGAAATATGCACAGCTACCCTAGTGGCCTCTGCATCTCCACAAGTAATAAAGCAGAGATAGGCTCTCAAAGAAGTTCTTTCTAAATTAGATTTACACGATCCGTTCACATTCAGCATTGAAACCTCTTAAGCTGGAGTCTTGGAAAGAATGTAAAGAAGATACTTTCCTTACACATCAAGATACTCTTGAAAAAAAGATATGGAAAGTGTTGTATCTGCTTGCCATGATTGAAAAACACCATGGTTCAAATGAGCTAAGAGCTTAAAGGCCATCCAATTCACCATAAAGCTAATCACAACCAGAAATACAGCTTACAATAACAGTAAACAAATCTATGAACAAGCCATCCATCCAAATGGTCTGTCCAATAAGCCTCAAAGTGGAGCGGAGGATCATTTGGAATAAGTAAAAGATGGTGTTTGAAGAAGCCACAAAAAAAAAAAAAAGAATCACTTCGAATATTACTGTGCACATCAAAAAAGCACGAAGCAGGTCGTGTGAAGATCTACTTGTAATTTCGATTCTGCATGATGCCCGATAAAAACCATAACTCCATTAATGAGCCACCCAAAAAGTCAACTTCTTTTGTGAAGCCTAGAGCAGTGGTTCCCAAGCTTTTGACTTCTGTGTACCCCCACTTTATAATTATTGAAACCCAGGGACATCCACTGAATCATAATTTGAATCCAAGAAACCACCCTTCCCCACTCCCGTTATTGCCCGTTTTCTTATCCGGCTCTTTTGACTCTGCCACTGCGTCCCCTGTGTCCCCACCCTCATTGGTCTCTCCCCTCCCGCCTCCCAGCTGCTTCTCCCTCCCACCTCCCCTTCTTAATGGCGGCTGCTGCGCGGGTGCGCCAGAGACAAGCCCGTCTGCGCCTGGACGGCGCCTTGCGCCCGTCCCCCTGGTCCACGTTTCTCCGATCCCCCCGAAGCACCACTACTCCTCCACAGAACTCCATGCCCTCAACCCAGGCCAGCACCCCGCCTGCGCCCAGGCCAACCCCAAACACACACATGGACCATTCACATGCCACTCATGCCATTTTTCCTGCACTCACACTAACACCAGCAACACCAACAAGCACCGCAATAACACCAAACCACGTAACCATCTTAACTGCATCCTCCTTAACACCCGCTCCGTCCACAAGCACGCCATTGAGCTTTGGGACCTGCTCACAACATACTCTCCTGGCATCGCCTTCCTCACTGAAACATGGATGAACCCCTCATCAGAACCTGACATCACCACAGCCATCCCAGAAGGTTACAAAATCACCTGCAGAGACCGCATAAACAAGCCAGGAGGAGGTATCGCCATAATACACAAAAACACCATCAAACTTTCCACCAACACCAACGAAACCTTAGACAACGCAGAACACCTACACTTTCAAGTACACATCAATGCCAACACCACCCTTAGAGGAACCCTCATCTACAGACCACCAGGACCCCGCCCCATTCTATGACTCCGTCGCAGATACCATCAGCTCCCACGCCCTCACCTCCACAGACTACATATCTCTTTGGTGACCTCAACTTTCACCTGGAAAGCACCCACGACTGCAACTCCACAGCCCTGCTGGACAACCTCACGAACCTCGACCTCAAGCAACTGGTCACCTCACCCACTCACTCAGCGGGACACACGCTAGACGCCATCTTCACCTCCAGCAGCCACACCACCTTCACTCACACCAACGAACTCCACTGGACTGACCACCACTGCGTCCACTTCTTCATGAAACGCCCCACACACCACCAACAACACACTACACCGTACCGCAAGTGGAACAAGATCTCCAAAGAACACCTGATCGCCAACCTCACACAAGCTCCACCTCCCATCACTAACGACCCCAACACCGCCGCCCACAACCTAACACAATGGCTAGCAACCAGCGCAGAGTCCCTCGCCCCTTTGAAAACAAACAACAACACCTGCACCATCAAGACCGCCCCCTAGTTCACCAAAGAACGCCAGGCTTCCAAACGAGAATGCTGAATTGAGAAAGCCTGGCGCCAAGAACCCACAAATCAGCAACTTCTCCGCCCTCAAAACAGCCATGCGCAAACACCACCAACTCATCCAGATCACCAAACGGTCCTTCGACGAAGAACGCATAGACAACAACACACACAACAGCAAGGAACTCTTTTCCATCATCAAAGAACTCACCATACCCAAATCCAGCACCATCGACCCCACATACTCCCAAAACCTCTGCAACTCCCTCTCCAACTACTTTCACCGCAAAATCGCAGACATATAAAACAGCTTCACAGCATCAGCACCCACCATCACCACCACCGACACAAACAATACCACAACACCCTCCTGCACCAACCAACTACACAGGTGGACCCCCACCAATGACGAAGAAATTGGCTAAAGCATGAACTCCATCCACTCAGGCTCCCCAACAGACCTTTGACCTCACCACATTTTCAATAAGGCCAGCCAAATCATCGCTCCCCGGCTCCGCGCCGTCATCAACAGCTCTTTCGACACCGCAACCTTCCCAGACGTTTGGAAGCAAGCCAAAGTCAACGCTCTTCTCAAAAAACCCAAAGCAGACCCGGAAGACCTCACAAACTACCGTCCCATTTCTCTTCTCCCCTTCCCTTCAAAGGTCGCTGAGAAGATAGTTAACGCTCAACTGTATCGCTTCGTAGAAGAAAACAACATACTCAACGTCTCCCAGTCTGGACTCCGCAAGAACCACAGCACTGAGACCGCCCTCATCACCTGCACAGACGACATCAGGACCAGAGTAGACAAGGGCGAGACCGTCGCCCTCATCCTCCTAGACCTCTCTGCAGCTTTCAACACTGTATGCCACCAAACCCTCCGCGCACGCCTTTTTGACGCCAGAATTCGCCACAAGGCCCTGGACTGGCTCACCTCCTTCCTCGCCGAAAGAACCCAAAGAGTTCGCCTCCCTCCTTTCCGGTCTACAGCCACCAAGATCATCAGTGGGGTCCCCCAAGGATCCTCCCTCAGCCCCAGCCTCTTCAACATCTACATGGCTCCTCTCGCCAGCATCCTCCGCCTCCACGGCATCACCATCATCTCATACGCAGACGACACCCAGCTCATCATCTCCCTCACCAGGAACACAGCCACCACCAAGATTAACCTACACGCTAGACTCCTCGACATCGTCAAATGGATGACAGCAAACCACCTCAAATTAAACTCAAACAAAACAGAGATCATCATCTTCGGCCCCAACAAGACAGCATGGAACGACTCTTGGTGGCCCACCACCCTCGGACCACCCCCAACACCCACCACCCATGCACGCAACCTTGGCATCGTTCTAGACTCATCTCTCTCCATGACCCAGCAAATCAAACACCATATCATCCTCCTACTTCAACACCCTTTGCATGCTACGCAAGACTTTCACATGGATTCCTTTAGAAACAAGAACAGTCACACACACCCTCATCAGCAGCAGACTGGACTACAGCAACGCCCTCTACGCAGGGACCACAGCCAGGCTTCAAAGAAAACACGAGCGAATTCAGAATGCAGCCGCATGTCTCATCTGCAACCTCCCTCGCCACAAACACATATCCACCCACCTCAGATCCCTACACTGGCTGCCCAGCAACAAAAGGATAATTTTCCAAGTCCTTGTCCATGCTCACAAAGCCCTCCACGACACTGGACCGGCCTACTCCAACGAACAAGTAAACTTCCACATACCAACTCGACAGCTCCGCTACACTGACCTCGCTACAGTCCCCCGCATCCAATGCACCACCTTGGCGGCAGATCCTTCTCCCACCTCGCTACCAAGACCTGGAACTCCCTCCCAACCAACCTACGCAAGACCCAGGAACTCCTAACCTTCAGAAAGCACCTTAAAACACGGCTTTTTGAGCAGTAACCGACAACCCCCAACCCCCACAGCACCTTGAGACCCTAACGGGTGTGTAGTGCGCTTAAGAAATTATTTGATTTGTTTTGATCTAGATCTACCAGGATTACTAAAATCTATGTTGGACTCGGATTTTGACCACAGTGATGTTCATTCCTGCACAGATGTCCAAACTGCTAGTTTTGAAAATCTCTTATTCTCTTCTCAGTCTGTACTTTTATGAAAATCAATACATACTTGGTCACTGATGACCCTTGGCAATGCAAACTGCAGTGCAATCTGGAACTACTGACGTGTTAGGCGTTCCCAAGCTTTTACTCATTGGCTATATATTAGCCTCTCTGGCATAGGGAGAAGTCAATTTGACATTCCTCCACAGGAAACACAAGAAAGCAATATATCTTAAAGTCAAAGTAGCTTTGTAGCCTCAAACATTCATTCTCATTGTCAGTGTCATTAGCTCCCTTTTTAAACATCAAAGAAATACCTTTCTGGGGCTTTGTAATATATTTTTGATTGAAAAAGCCTTTGGGGTCTGAAGGGTTGATTTTGTTTCGCCATTTCTGACATTTGACCACACTGGCCATTTTAACCATCTTAATATTGCTTCTTGAAACGTCCTTGATTCTCTCTCCACTCTTTTCTGGTACTGACACAGATGGCAAACATTGAGGCTTAAAAATTTCCCAGCCTATGCGATCTGTCAATGTTTCTCGAAAAAAAAACAAAGCTCAGCTCAATTCGTCACTAAAGGCACAACAGAAGAGGTAAAGGATTGTTGCGACTCATTAAATTAGAGAAAAATTATAGGGTGTTTTGGAGGAAGATATTCTACTTATTTGCCTAAAAACTGCTACCCTTGCTTCTCTCAAGGTGGCTTCAATAGAAGCTAACCCCTCCTACAGTACTACCAGCACCTTTACTATCAGGCAAGCTAATGGAAATGTTTCTTATCCTCGCTCCCTTGCAACCAAAAGTTAGCAAAGTCTCACTAGCTCAATCATAAGAACTTTCATCCTTTCCAACTGCTCCCCGAATGCCTCATGCCTTGTACATATGTACAACCATTAATACAGTGGTATATTTCACCTCAAAATATAGGCACTAACAGAAAAGAAACCACACAAGCTCTAGAAGACCACCACAACTCGGGGGTACGCATTTTAAAAGCCTCATTATGGCCAGGGTGGTATTATATCATTGGTGAGCTAGCATCAGGAAGCGGAGTTTGACACAGAAGCAGAAGATAGTTTAATTTTCAGGACTCTGTCCTGGAACTCACAGGACATAATGGGGACAGAAAGCCAGCTCAAGCCACAGAGAAGTAAAACAGAGGTGCACCATAACCGATTCCACTGTAACATCATCCTGTTAGTCACCACTCTCACTCTGAGCAGACAAATCTCAGCACAATAACAGACACCTGAATAAATGAAGGGGTTAACAGAACATGGTTCACAAAAAGTCTCATGTTACAGCAAACACTTTCACATTTAACATCCGGAGAGAAACATCCTCAGAACAGAAGGTATTGCACATGTAAAGGACAATGGAGGCAAAAAAGATCAATTGGACATCACCAGGTGTTAAGAAGAGGCTACAACTACACTGCACTTACTGTACTGAACTTGAAGTGCACTGTAAACAGTACTGAGGAAAAGAATACTGCAGTAGATATCCTTTTACTGATCATCTTAATAAAGCTTTCTTTCTACAGGAAAGGGATGACATATTGCAAGGGCTTCTTGAAAGATATTCTCTTCACATCTATGCTGAATGGATGCTGGTCACATAAGGACTTAAAATTCTATTCAAGCCATGGGCCTTCAAAATCAGGAAAGCACGTCCAGTCTAAATATGAGTGAACAAAGAACAACTTTAGAATCAATATCACTTTAAATGAATTGAAGTTGTCTGAAAAAGCGATTTGCTGTTCAGTGGGCAATAAAATTAAGGGACACCTGATTTGATTCACTATTGCTAAATTTAAAGGAAAACAAAAAAGTATTAGACAACAATGTTTTATCTATTGTAATCAATCACTGATATTTCAGTGTTTGATGGTTGGTCATAAGTGCAACACATCAGATTTTCTTTCAGTGAGATTCCACTGGTATGTAGCCCAGGATAACTGACAAAAAAACTCAAGTCAATAAATAGAGAAGAACACTGAAAGTGTAATAAGCTTCCACCATTCACCATGGTAGGGACTTCAACTACTTGGGAAAGGGGATTTTGTCTTTCAAAACCCTGAGATGTGTCATCAATATTCACCCGGGGATTCCAGGAGAGTGGGGTAGTGAGAGGGGAACCATTCAGAAAGTCACAGAAGGCACAAAACCTAAAAGCTTTTTCAGTGGCCAGTTTTGGCCGTATTTGTGGCACAAAATAAATCTCTCCTATAACGGATATACCTTTCCTAGGTTTTAAACTCTTCCGAACTCTACATAACACCCAATTTTGCTATTTTTAAATGTCAGACTCTAATGGTGAGAACGTTATGTTGTGAAACTGTTAAGAATCAGTTTTGAAAGCTCCATCAATCGGGTATTAGAAAATGCAGATTTCATGAAGTCAGAAATGTACCACAACTAAAGCTATGCTTTTTGGATACAAAAAGAACCATTAAAGTGGCTTCAACTTGAACTACAGAAAAATTCAACACAAATAAACATTGCATAGGAACCTTGTTGCATTATTAATGTAAAGCATAGACATCCTACCCCCAAAATAGCTGCAGTAATATTATTTTATTACTTCCTACATCCCACAGTTCACTTTTCACTTTGCAACTATTAAACAAGGAGTAAACCACATTCCACTCACAAATTTAGCGTCCCGTTTATTTCAACATTCCTTAGCTACCACTGCCACTTGTCCCTGGCACTACCATCCTATACCCATTATCCTGTCTCATTTCTAACACCCTCTAACCCAACTCTCCCAGCGTACTTTTCCTTCTGGTTCCACTGCTAACATCTCCATTACTAGACATTTACCAAAACGACCCTTTCCACACGAAAGCGATGCATTCACTGACCTTTGTCATCCTGATGCCATGCCATTAAACACAGGATGCTGAAAAGCACAGAAGCGAACGACTGAGATTTACACATTTCAACTACTGTGTTTGCTTTTTATACTGAAAGCAAAATTAATCTACTGAGTTTAACGGTTTACTATTTATTTTTGATGTTTCTATGTTGTAGTTGAGAATATTAATTCAGCATACATATCTGGTTATTGGGATACTCATACATCACAGGATTTGAACCACGGTTGTCAAGCTACTGTCAGATACGGTCTGGTGGAATAATCGTAATGCGGATGAAAGCAGAAGTATTGCTGTATTCTAAGACCTTGGTGCTGACAGCTCTGAAGCTTTCTCTCAGCCCACTGTATGCGAGATTTTCAACAGATTTGAGCATTGCCTTTTAAGACTTTTGCTTAGACAGGAACAAGAGAAGTACGAGGCAGAGTTGAAGAAAAAAGTGAAACCCATGGTACATTCGTTTCTTCCTGAAATGGGTGTCAATTTCTCTGGTTCCATGGCAGTAAATCTAACTACCTTAGCCTTTATACTTTTGATGTCTGTTGGCTACGGCCTAAAAAAAAAAATAATAATAATAATAATCTATAAAAAAATTAAATGCTGGAGTTTTCTTTCTGCGAGTCTATGGCTATAACCCTATAAATTAAAATGAGGAATGTGAAAAGCTCCAATCAACTAAATAAGACCAATCTAATTTTGGCAGATACCAAATAATCCCAAAATAGGGGGGTAATGGTTTACTGTTTATATTGAGGGATGTGCAGGATATGGAAATCAAGCTTGCCTCAATCTGTCATAAACGGAAAGAAGCGCAGTGAGGTTACCAACTCTCAAATCGAAGGTGCTGGTAGCAGATATATTCTTGCTTAGGATGCCCATTCATTTGTTCTAATTTCTGGGGAAGCTTCAAAAGGAGCTGGAATAAAATTCTCCACTTCAAAGACAAATCTGCAAGGGTGAATTGTGGGTGAGGATTCAGGACGGTTTAACTCCTTAATAACCTGAACTAAAAGATCACAGGTGTCTAAATTATACAGCAGACATTTCATCACAGACCTCAATTTATTGACCTACAGGAGACACAAGTTTTAAAATATTTATATATGATCCAGTATTCAGAAAGCCAGATACTAGGCTCTGCAGTCACCCACCAGCATACTTTGAGAAAGTTATCAAGACACTGATTGAAAGAAGCATAGAAGCAAGCCCCACAGCAGAAATGCAACAAGATGATTCTAAAATGCTCTTTATGCCGAAGGGTCACAATTAAATTCACAATGAACCCTGTGATATGGCAACAGGCTAAATGTTGTAGCCAATGACCTCAGTATGAAACACTTCAGAGACAAGAGCCTTTACGTCAAGAGGGTGACAGTGTGCTATCCTGAGCGGATTAGGTGAGGATTAAACATCTTCTGCCCAGTCCTACATAATGTTGTTTCCCCATTTCCTATACCATATAAAGCAATATTTATGTAATGTGCACGGTGCGTTGCTGCTCAAATAAGCACAAAATGCACTGTATTTCAAAGGTCCTCGCAAATACATAATAAGAACTTACATTAGGTTTACTGCAACACCCACAGCTGCGGTTATAAGCATTATATCTCCATTAATTTCATAGTCCATGTGAATAGTTCGTTGAACAGCTTCATACAGCAGGAATGCAGTCAGAATGTAGATCAATAAAACGCTAATAATAGCTGATAAAACCTCTGTTAGACAAGAAAGAAAAACAGACAACACAGTTGTGAGATATATGGCTCACGTTCGTTTTTGAAAAATGACCAAACTCTAATACTCTTAGGCATGCAAATGGACCAGTAACTAATTTGAAACGTATGATTTTCACCAAATGATTTTTAAAATATTCTTCCAGATTCAAGTCAACGCCATGGAGCAGAAAAAAAAGTGAATACACAACTCTTCGACCTGTTAAAAAGAAAAATGAGTGTTTTGGCATTATGGAAAAAATATTCACTCATTATTACAACCGTGCTAATTAAACCTTCACTTCAGGCCTATAAAGGTCTCCCTTGTTATCATTTGTATTGGTTGATTAGGCTCCTGCCTGACTGCAGAATCTGGAATGTTATTATTGAAGTTCTGAAAGGAGTCCAAGACCGGCAGGAGACGTGAGTGAAAGGAATTTCTTACCCTCTGGAATAAACCTGGAATTTAAATCTTGTTTGGAGCGTTTACGCTAGTCTCTGTCACTTGGCACCTCTACTATGGAGTGCCTCTCTAGATCCAGCATCCTACCTGAACTTGGACGTTGTGATTGCTGTATGGCGGCCATCTCATCATTGGAGTTCCAGGGCTTTTGTCACTGGGAGCTCCGCTTGTGGCGCTGCTACATCCGCAAAAGTGTGAACATACTGCACTCCTTCATTCGAGATCCTCCATCACTGGGAGCACCGCTCGTGATCGTGACATTATCTGGTAAACTACTTTAATATTGCAATTTTGTGTCCACAGTGCAGAACGTTTCACCTCCCCCATTTTTCCTGACCCCACGAGAGGAACCGCTGCTTCTGCGGCCTAAATGGGAAAAGGTCTTTAATCAATTATTTAAAGGTCTGTGGATTAAATGTGTCACCTGAGAAAAAGGTTGTCATGTTACTTTTCACTGTCTCTGTGCAGAGGGGAAATACCTTTTTGAGAACCTGCCAGAATTGGAGACGCAAGAAGATGGTGATGGGAATCATGCTGGGAATAAGTCTGAGAGAGCTATTACGAAGTTAAACAATCACTATTTACCTAGTCTCCATTATTCTGGAGATACTTCACTTTGGCAGAAGGAAACAAGGGTCAGACAAATCTGTGGAGGATTTTGATACTGCGTTAAGAAAGTTACCTGTTGAGAAAAGGATAAGAGATCAATTTATGTTGCATTGTAATTCTGACAGAATTAGAGAAGGGTTGTGGTCAGAAACTGACCCCACATTAAGTGAAGCTGTAGGAAGATGGCTCTGTATATACTATATCAAAATGAGTCTTAGTGTGCACAGAGTGAAGGGGTTCCCCAGAGGCTTAACAGAGGCTAAAGTAGATAATGCTAATGCTCTCTTTTGTAGTAGTGTGGTTGAGCTCTTAAGCTTATCAAAGGGTAGTGCAAAGTATTTGTTGCACACACACAGACAGTAGAAGAAGCACACACTCGATGATTTAACTCCAGACCAATGGTTTTATATAGCAAAAATATATTTTCTTAAGATATTTCTAGAACCACAAGATTCACGTTGCAGGTAAGTACTTCAATAGATTTGTATTTCACACCTATATCAATAGTACTTTGTTAGAAATTGATAAGTTATACAGTTTTTGAATTATTGGCAATTATCTGTTTTAAAAGTTTTCAAGTTAACCCCAAACGCCCACCACCAGCAACACAGGCTGGCCGGGTGCAGAGGTCAAAGTTGAGGCAAGTTCCTGCAGGGGGAGGTGTGAAGCACTAGCCAGAATACGTTTTTCACTGGAAATTTTCATACTAAAAAGGTATGTTTTAGATGCCGCAGTCCTAACCATTTTGCAAATTCAAAAGTATGTCCTGCCTTCAAAGTTATCTGCAAAGAAAAGCTTGCAAAGAGGACACTTTGCCAAATGCTGGCGGTTCAAAGATGTTAAAGGGAAAGTGTATGAGACAGACTTGGATTCTGATCAGGTGGTGGTGAAAATTGTTAGTTGTGTAATGGGAGCAGTGTGCAATTATCCTTCTGATGATGAGCCACTAGGATTCACATCACCATGATGATGGATTAAGGTGCCAAAAAAAGTTTCAAGACAAAGTCAAACTGGAAGATCCTCATGTTATACCTTATATTTATGAGGGCCAATCCAATGATCTTAAAGGATATTTTAATGCCAAAATAGACTTCCAGGAAAACGTCATACTGTCAAAGGTGATACAACACTGTGCTGGCCCCATCACAAAATGCTGAGAATTCATTTGGATCCCAATGTCCCACCATAAGTTCAAGTTAGAAAAATGAAAACTGAAGAAACTAATAATAGTGACTTCAATTTTCATAAGGAATTTCCAGAAGTCTTGGTTGATAAGGTTGGAAGCATAAAGGGCTATTTTCACCGTATACAACTTAAAAAGGACACTGTACAAATAACATGTAGGGTAAGGAATATAACAATACACTTACAGGAAGTTATCAAACAGGAACTAAACCATCTGTGTTTGGAGGGCGGGCATAATTGAGGCTGTAGATGTCTCAGGATGGGTTTCTCCTACTGTGGTGATGACCAAGAGTTCAGGAGAGATCGGACTCTGTATCGATCTGAGGCAATAGAATAAACAGGTGGTGGAAGATAAATTTCCCCTTCCAAACATTATAGAAATGGGTGACCATACTTGATGGAGGTTTTTCTCCACCTTGTACCTTACATCTGCGTATCACCAGACCCGTTTGAGTAAAAATTCCAAGACTTACACTGCATTTATAACTCCTTTCGGTGTCTTTACATTTAACAGGATATCCTTTAGGGTTATGCTCTGCAGCATCAGTCTTCCAAAGGTTTATGAATTATTTCTTAGGGAAGATACCAGGAGTCAAATTGTTTCAGGATAATGATCATATTTTAAGTGACAGTCTGGCTTCACATGCAGACAAAATTAGAGAGGTTTTGCAGATTTTCAGGGACAAAGGCATCACACTGAAAATTAGTAAGTGTAGGTTTTGTTTACCAGAGAGAACTTACTTTGGTCATCTCATTTCGGCTAAAGGAGTAAAACCTAAGGAGGAACTAGTCAAAACTATGTCAGAACTGTCTTCACCCAAAAAAAGATGCACATACTTTCTTACGGATGGCAGATTTTTTACAGTAGATTTGTAGACAATTTTGCCAAACTCATGTGTGCCTTTAGTGGGTTGTTAGAAAAGGAAGAACAGTTTAAATGGACTAAAGAATGTCAGTGAGAATTTATTGATGTGAAATATTCTTTGAACAGAGCTCTGCATTTAGAGAGTTTTATACCTTGGCAGTCTTGTTATGTGCTTACTGATGACAGCAGTAAGGGCTTAGGTGCTGTACTCAAACAATCACAGGGATCTGACATACTCACTATTGCTTTCGCATCAAGAACATTAAAGGGGGCAGAAGTCAATTATATGACAATTGAAAAAAAAAAAAAAAAGGCTGTGACAGTGTTTTTAAGAATAAACAAAATTCAAACAGCTTTTGTGGTCAACAGAGGTTGTATTTAAAAGGGATCACAAACCACTGGAGAAAGTGTCTGGCAAAAAGGGTCTTGTTTACATTTACTCCTGCATTACTAAATGGCATTACAAGATGTCAAATTCAAACTAGAATATACACCAGTGGACGAAAACAAGACAGCAGACTGCTTACCTAGGTTGGTAGCAGATACTCCTCAGGAAGATCTGGATGATCAAGGTTGGTGGAAAGATGTTGACTGTAAGGTATGCAAGATAACCAATGGTTGTATTTCAGAGACTGAGTGGGTGGAAGAGGTCCAAAAAGATGAGTTATTAAGAAAAGTGCTGAAGATTTTACTGGATAGCATGTCATGGCTGAAAGAAGAATGGGATGATTTGAGAAAGTCAATAATGAATTATCTATAAACAAGAACCTTGTACTAAGGGGTAACAGATTAGTACTTTCCAAAGCGTTGAGGAGTCAACTTGTTGGAATTGGCACATGAAGACCATCAAGGTATTTACAAAACTAAAGAATGCTTGAGAAACATGTATTGGTGGCCAGAGATGGACTGACAAGCAGAGAGATTGGTGAGAGACTGCTGTGAGTGTAGGGTTTGTGATAAGAGTTAAAAAGTCAGGACTGCTCCATTGGTTTGCAGGAAACTTAACAAAGAGGTGTGGAAAGAAATCTCTCTAGACATGCTGGGCCCCATAGACAACAAAGGTGGAGGAAATAGATTATGTACTGACTTTAATGGATTTGGTGTCTAGATGGCCTGTGGTGAAAGTAGTACATGACATTTCTACTCGTTCAGTCTGTAAATTTCTTGATGAGATGTTTTATGAAGAAGGGTATCCAAGTTACATCCTCACTGATAATGGTGTCCAGTTTTCATCATCAGAAATGGGATCATTCCTAAAGGACATGAACACCACATAAAAAATGCTTTTTGTACCACCCGTTGACGAAGGGCATGATTCAGATAGTTAACTGCACAGTGAAAGAGTCAATTCAAAGTCAAGGTCTCAGGGTAAGGATTGGGTCAAAGCACTTTTGAACGGAGTGATGGAGTACAGGCATACTTCCCATTCTACCTTTGGGCTCAGTCCTTTTAAGATGCTTTGTAAACTGAAGCCTAATACTGGAATGTGCATGTGTCCTCCATGGGTTAGACCATATGGTGATTTGAATGTCCCCTTTGAACAAAAAGTTGAAGTAAGTAGATTAAGAAAACTGACTGAGTGCATGTGCGCAAAGATGTAAAAATAGAAGTTGGGGTGTGGTAAAAGGGAAATTATGCCCCAAATCTCGGAACTGATTACATTTTGGAAATCCCCGGTGAGTTATCAAAGTCTTCCAAGGTGCTGCTATAATGGAGGATAGTAGAACATGGAATTTTAATAGGGTTGTCAGTGACTAAGTAATTCTCAATTTATTTATTTTGTTGGGGGGGGGGGTGATAGTGCTACACTGTATTTCTGATGTACTGTATTATCTTGTCTGTCTCCCTTTCAGTTCTCCCTTGTTATCATTTGTATTGGTTTCTTAGGCTCCTCCCTGGCTATAGAACCTGGAGTGTTATTGTTGAAGGTCTGCAAGGAGTCGAAGGCAGGTGGGAAAGCTAAGTGGATGGAGTTTCTTATCCTCTGGAATAAACCTGGCATTTGAATCTTCTTGTCTCCTCGACTTCATTGGATTTCCTCAATTTCTCAGATGACTTTACTGGAACAATTGAAACATTTAGCATGTAAAAACTAAGCTTACAATGCCAAAGACTCTGGCTCCACCAACACCTGACCCTTTCCTTCTCTTCTAGCCATCTCTGGTCAACTCAGAATTCTTTTATTTTCCCATGTACAGCAACAACAGATCGAAATGGGATGAAAAACTAGTTTACTAACTTTATTTACGCAAATTACTTTCAAAATTACTCCATCAGAACAATCAACACACATACAACTGCTTACAGCCCAGGAGTACCAGAGAAAAGCAAACTGTTTAGAAAATATGTAGATAAAACTCATCCTTTGAGAGTGGGGGTAGGTATGTCATTTAAGGTCTGTTAAAAATTATTGGTGAAAAGTTTAACTGTTTACTAATATGACATTTCTCCTCAACAAATGCAATCTAGAGGACAGTAGGAAATGTAGAAGTTAAATCAGACTAATATCCAATAACCAAACATATCCTGACTCCAGTATATCAGCTAAAATGTAAAACATCACCCACTTTCCTTGAGTACCATGAGGAACCTAGAGTGAAATCCAATCGCTTGCGTAAATTAAAGCATATGTTCTGTGACATTTACCTCAATACACTCCTCAACTTCAATAATCATAATCTGTGGATTAGTGGTATAGAAGGACGGTATAGGCAGAAGACAGTTAAGTTAAAACCTGCAATAAAATCTGGAATTACAGTAGATGCAGAAGTAGCACACCCACCTTACTGAAGCACAAATTAGAATTAAGGATGTGCTTCAAATGGGCGCGTTGGCCAGGCAAGATGGCTGAATAGACATTTCTTAGTAAGCTCCATGACCAATTCATAAATCCTGTTAAAATGATCAAATTTTTCTGGCCATCCTTTCTCCCCTCATATTCCTCTGTTTCCCCGACAGGGAGGGGGAAGTGCTGAGTGCCCTAGAAACAGATCAACGGCCACTGTGAGCCGAGCCAGAGATCCTGAGACCAAGTAGGCGCAGACCGAGATGGCGCCTGGAGAGGAAGATGGCTGCGACTGAGGCCTAGACGCGTGCTGTGGCACGGGTGCTGTGATAAGCTGTGTTGCTAAGTGGAGGCATCCTTTGGCCCAATTGAGATCCCCAAGGGGCCTGACAAATGGTGGAGTCGACAGCGACGGATGTCGCCTCCAGCCCACTGAAGACCACCTGAGCCGCCGATGGCAGGGAGTTCAAGAGGGGGCAGCCTTGCCATAGGGCCTGGCCTCTGTGGCTGGGGGCCTGAAGCGCAGGGTGTGGCAAGGGGCTGCGACTGTACAGGACCACACACAGAGAAGTCAGTAAGTGGGGAGCAGAGCAACTTTACAGTGGGGACCCAGCTCGGGCTTGGTGCTTGGGTTCCAGACGGGTGCCTCCACGTGGGATCTCTTGTAGGCCTTGACATTAGGCTTTAAGCCGCCGGAAAGTAGTAATTATCTTAAGCAGAACCACACTGTCCCTGGCGGTAACAGACTAGCTGTCTAACCCTGTGCCAGCGACTCTACCCTGGACCCACGGGGCTAAGCGGCGCTGCATATGCCTGGAATTAGGTCATCTGTGCCTCCGGTGGCCCCTAGAGATTTGTGAGCCCTGACTCATTCAGGTAACTCTTGCCAACATAAAATCCTGGACTGCATGTGAGAATGGCCCTATTCCCAACAAGTATATGGCCCTGGGGGAACTGCCTGCCTGGGTGAATGGGAGCCGCATGAGCCTGTTTAAATATATGGATTCCTCTCACGTCTGCTTCTGTGGGGGCCCCCAGTGTGTGGTGCACAGGGAGAGCTCTTGCTGGCGATCACTGTCTGCAGGCCTGTGGCCGGAGGACTGAGGTGAGACATCTGGTGCCACTTACTCCAAGGTGTCCACCTAACCGGCGAAACAACATCTGCCACTGTTAGGAACGGACATGACTAGGGGTAGGGGGATCCATCCACTAGAACTGATATAATCTCTCTCTGCAGTCTTACTGACACAAAGAGAGTATCGTACTCCCTTCTTCCTCCCATCCGACTAGGATATCCTGCTATTCTGGACTGGAGGGCTGCGCCCATGCCCATTTGTGGTGCTGACTTCAGTGCATGGACTCCCAGAATCACGCTGGGCTCCCTGATGGTGCCACCAGGCCAATTTAACACTCAACGCCCTAGCCGCCATGGTGAAAAGCAAAGGCTCTAAGTTGTCGCAAGCAAATAAAATAGTCAATTATACCCACTCGTTGCTTCATCCTGAGCCGAAGAGTGAAGGAGATCATAGCGTCAGAGTGCCTGTCGCAGGAAAGTAGGCCCCACCCCTTCCCTGGCAGACCTAAGGGCAGCAATCTAAGGATCCAAAGCTGAAGTGGTCAATAAAATCGAGGCAGTAGCAGTGGATTTTCCCTTGCTATGTGCTGATTTATGTAAAGTGTTGGACCGAATGGCTAAAGTGCAACAGAATGTAGAAGAACTCCAACGAGGTCAGCAACCTACGTACTACGGTCTCAGATCTACAAAGACATAACGTTTAAGATGAACATAACGAAGACTCCGAAGGACGATCCAGAAGGAACAAATTCTGCTTGGTGGGGTTCACAGAGAAGGCGGAAGGACCTTCTGCTGAATTGCTCCTGGAAGAATGGATCACAAAGATCCTTAAATTGAAAAGTCTCTCAAAGATTTTCAAGATCCAAAGAGTCCACAGGCCACTGGCACCATCACCTAAACCAGGTGCTCCTCCACGGGCTCTCATTGCCCGCCTGTTCAACTTTCATAACTGCGAGGCCATCATACAGAGTAGCTGAGCTCAGGAACCTCCATCATACCAGTGAAAACCCATCTCCATATTCCCTGACTACAGTCAATGAGTGCAAGAACAAAGAAAAACCTTTATAGCTGTCAAAAAACCAAATGCAGGACTTTAATTTGAAATACAGCCTCCTATTTCCAGTGAAACTTTGGGTTCAATATGGAGGGTCAGCTCTGTTTTTTTTTCCTCAACCCAGCTGAGGGTAATGACTGGTTGGACACACTCCCTCAGAACTTCCGTCTGGCTATGACTCGACAGACCCCCTCATCAACGGAGGCAATCTACCTGTCCCAGTCTGCAGGGAGGGTGGAAGAGAAGTGCAGACGACACTCGACAACTGGGGAAGATCATAGTGTGCCCAGACAGAACAGTTCAATCTGCAGATGTAATCCCAGACACAAGGGAGTCCTCCCAGCATCGCTGTAACGCATCAGGCATGACTAGTGACAGTAATGCAATGGACTGACCACATAAGTTTCCCCGACGAACAGGGAGTACCCTGTCAACTTGAAACTAAGCCCCTTCAGTAAAACACGCTGGATCCCTAGGACTAGAACATCTCATACTGTATCCAGCCATAGGAAACATTTTTCTGGGGATAGAAACTTGCACAGAACACAATCGAAGGGGAGCGTCTGGATGGTTTATATTAATGCAAATAGGTCTATCCTGCTATCCGATTCTGCTAAAGGGATGCTTTAGGTGAGAGCTGTGTGAGATTGTAAAGGAGCTTGAGTGTGATTGACCTCGCACCCCTTTCTTGTATCCATATCTCTAGCATAGGAATCCATACTTTCATATTGTAATATTTATGATTTGACCTTGTTGTGTTTCTATTTTTGGGAAATGGGGAAGCCGTTGCCATCCCTCCCAACTGAAGGTACACTGGGTGGGTTGATGTAGCACTATTTCCCATAAAGAAAGGGGAGTTGTGTGTTTAATTGGGGTTACACAATTTGCTGATTTGGGAATTTATGTTTTTGCTCTTATGTATCATGGGCACAATCAATGCCACAGAAACACCTTTCCGAAGGCATGATAGACACATGGCAGTTGCATGTCTGAAGGAAAAAGGGGGAGTATTACAATTTATAAATGACGGACTACACTGCTAAAGTAATAATGTGGAACGTTCACAGTACTGTCTAACTAGAAAGGCAAAGAAGGGTGCATGCCTACTCTAAATTTTATAAGGTAACCATTGCATTTCTACAAGAAACCCACATCTGGGATAATAGCATTCCTTTAATCTGTAAGTGCTGGAGAGTACAGCGTTATGCCATGTCCTACTCTGGCTATGCCCAAGGGGTATTAATTTGGGTGGTCCCAGGAGTACCCTTCATGTATCAACATCACATCCTGGATTCAGAGGGCTGCTACGTAATCCAACACGGCATCTTGAGTGGATGAGAGGTCTGTTTTATTAATGTATATGTACCTAACAATGACTGCCCAAGCCAAGGGGCTGACTTAGACCCAATGACAGCGGGGTGCGGGATTTAAGGATTGGTTGCATCCCAGGAGAAGGGGCCGGAGAAGACAGAGAGGGGATGGAAACATGCCTTGGGGACTAATGCGAGCGACAAGGGGGGAAGCAGTTCCATGTTTCATCAGACTTGGAGGGAAGTCGGAACATGGTCACCCGGAAGAGAGACAGAAGGGAGGACTCTGTTACGGGCATGGGGATGGCTGGCTCTGGTGCCGACATTGGGATGGAATATGGATCTCCTCATCCGTTGGTGGCGGTCATCAATCACCTAGAAACTGAAGAAACGGCCAACAGAGCTGAGGGTGGTGACAAGACTGTGGAGGCAGCATTGTGATAAGGGGTCGAAGGAGTGTGGACTGGTTCCTTCTTCCCCCCTGATCCCCCTCCAGTCCTCTCCCCGCATTGAGGAGGACCAGGAGTGTTCTCCATACATAAAGTGACCTTTTCTGTTTTGAGGGTTGATCCAAGGAGCCTTGTTCTCCTCTGCAGCTACCCTTCATTTTGTTTTGAAGTACTGAATTGAAGGGATAAGGAGGGAAGGGGGGGCTACAGACCTCTCGACTCCTGCAGATTCAATGTATGGGGTTCTGTTCTCACAGGAGCCCATGGGAGGTGGGGAGGGGGGTGGGGTGGATGTCTGTTTTGATGGGGTTTGTTCTTTGCTGTTTTTGCTCAGTGTGCATAAGCCACAGACATGTGCCTATTAGGTCTCTCGTAGTGAACTACTGGACTCTGGGTGTGCCAATCATGTGTTCAGGTGTCCCAGGCTGGAGGTCCCCTCCACACTTACTACACCTTTTCTTTGATCAAAATGACCTCTACAGGCGATTTGGGCCTTCCCGGGTGGACCCACAGGCCCCCTCTGTCCTGTCCTGGAATGTGAATGAACTTGGAGATAAGGTTAAGCGTGGTTTGGTGTCTCAATATATAAAGAGGCTACACCCGGATGTTGTTCTTTTGCAGGAGACGCATCTTAAGGGCACAAAGTGTAAACTCTTGGGTAGAGGGCCTATGTTACGCTGGCACACGAGGGCTTTACTTCCTGTTCTAGGGGAGTGTCGATTTTGATCCGTAAGTCCCCTCCCTTCCGCCTCACAAGACAGTGGACATACTCAGCAGTTAGAAACGTGGGGGTACAGAGGTTTTGGGGCAGACAGGAAGTATGGTTTTTGAGCGCTTTTACCATACCCAGACTCCAGGCTCCTTTGCTGGTGAAACTAGCGGAGATTTTACTGGAGGGGGATTCCCTGCTCCATGAGTGCCCCCCAACTCCGTTGTATCACTTCACGGTAGCCCTGGGATTGTCAAACCTGTGGCGGCATGCCCATCCCACTGACAGGAAATACTCTTACTTTTCCGGGGCCCATAAGGTCTTTTCTAGACTGGATTATATTTTCACCGCAGCGGGAGAGGTGGAGACTATCCACCTAGCGGATTATCTGGCCAGGGGATAGTCTGCTTACTCTCCTCTGTTGGTGTGGATTGAGAGTAGAGGAGGGGGAACCCAGAGATGGAGGTTGGAGGTCTGGGACCTAAAGGTTCGAGAGGTGGCCCCTGGGCTCCAAGTAGAAACTGAGTTATATTTTCAAGAAAACTTGGGGTTGGTTGAATCTCATGAAGTGCTACTGGAGGCGTATAAAACAGTGATCCAGGATAGTGCCCAGAACTTAGTGGCACGAAAGAGAAGGAAGGTGTCGGAAACCTTGGAAAAGTATGCGCAACAGCTTCTGGAGCTTGAGGATGCTTTCGAACAAAAACCCACCCCTTCCGCCCTCCGCCAACTGGAGCTAGTCACACCTGGGTATAGGGAAGCGGCGGAAAGGGCGATTAGAACCCAGCTGCGCACCGCCCAACACAGGCTATATGAAACAGGAGATAAAGCAGGGAAACTCTTGGCTTGGCTGGGAAGGAAAGAAATGGAAGTGAGGTGGGTAGATGAGATTGTGACCCCAGAGGGAGTTAGGGTGTCCTCAAATTTTTTTTATTGCTGAGGGCTTTGCCGGTTACTATTGTGATTTATACTAAGCACGCTCACTACAGGATACACACAGGATTAGGGGATACTTACAGGTAACAGTCGTCCCAGTATTGGATGCGGAAGCTCAGGCAGTTTTAGAAGGAGTTATTACCTTGGAAGATATTAAAACAGCCATAACGAAGCTGCGCTCCGGGAAAGTACCGGGCCCTAACAGGTTCCCAGCGAGCTCTTTAAAAGTTTTGAGGATCTCTTAGCTCCCCATCTCCTTAATATGTTCCTGGAGGTGAGCAGCCAAAGAGCCCTTCCTCTGGACTTGAGGCAGGCCGAGATAGTCATAGTTCACAAAGAAGGAAGGCCTAAAGTGTCCTGTGAATCATATAGACCGATTTCCCTCCTTTATGTAGAGGTTAAAGTTTTAGCCACAGTCTTAGTGACATGCCTCCCCAGCGTTATCACTCCGCTAGTCCATAGGGATCAATCCAGCTTCATGCCAGGACGTTCCACAAGATATAATTTGAGGGGCACACATAATTGGATACATACCATCTTGCCACGCCCGGCTCCACACATTTTTGGCCTTGGATGGTGAAAAAGCATTCAATGCAGTGCATTGGCCCTTTCTGGAAAGTACCTTGGAGAGATCTGGATTTGGACCAGATATCAGGAGTGGGTGAGGCTGCTCTACTGTAACCCTGTGGCGGCGGTTAGGGTGAATGAGACCCTTTCATCGGCGTTTCCTCATTGCAAGGAGCACAAGGCAGGGATGTTCCATCCCCCTTGTTGTTTGCCCTCACAACAGAATCAATGGCGTGCATGATCCGTGTCCATCCAGAGTTGCCTGGGTTCAGGATGAGAAAGGAAGAGATTGAAGAGGAACGTATTTCCTTATATGCTGATTGTAGGAAAGTACCATCTTGCCTGGCATGTTACCCCCATATTTCACTGTATGTATGTTGTTTTAGTCCTTGTGTCACTGGGACCCTGCCAGGCAGGGCCCCAGTGCTCATAGTATGTGCCCTGTATGTGTTCCCTGTGTGGTGCCTAACTGTATCACTGAGGCTCTGCTTACCAGAACCTCAGTGTTAATGCTCTCTAAATTTGTCACTGCAGGCTAGTGACTAAATTTACCAATTCTCATTGGCACACTGGTACACCCATATAATTCCCTTGTATATGGTACTTAGGTACCCAGGGTATTGGGGTTCCAGGAGAGCCCTATGGGCTGCAGCATTTCTTTTGCCACCCATAGGGCGCTCAGACAATTCTTACACAGGCCTGCCACTGCAGCCTGCATGAAATAACGTCCACGTTATTTCACAGCCATTTTACACTGCACATAAGTAACTTATAAGTCACCTATATGTCTAACCTTCACCTGGTGAAGGTTGGGTGCCAAGTTACTTAGTGTGTGGGCACCCTGGCACTAGCCAAGGTGCCCCCACATCGTTCAGGGCAAATTCCCCGGACTTTGTGAGTGCGGGGACACCATTACACACGTGCACTATACATAGGTCACTACCTACGTATAGTGTCACAATGGTAACTCCGAACATGGCCATGTAACATGTCTAAGATCATGGAATTGGCAATTCTATGATCCCCTGGGTCTCTAGCACAGAACCCGGGTACTGCCAAACTGCCTTTCCGGGGTTTCCACTGCAGCTGCTGCCTACCCCTCAGACAGGTTTCTGCCCTCCTGGGGTCCAGGCAGCCCTGGCCCAGGAAGGCAGAACAAAGGATTTCTCTGAGAGAGGGTGTTGCACCCTCTCCCTTTGGAAATAGGTGTGAAGGGCTGGGGAGGAGTAGCCTCACCCAGCCTCTGAAAATGCTTTGATGGGCACAGATGTTGTCCATCTCTGCATAAGCCAGTCTACACCGGTTCAGGGATCCCCCAGCCTTGCTCTGGCGCGAAACTGGACAAAGGAAAGGGGAGTGACCACTCCCCTGACCAGTACCTCTCAGGGGAGGTGCCCAGAGCTCCTCCAGTGTGTCCCAGACCTCTGCCATCTTGGAAACAGAGGTGTTGGGGGCACACTGGACTGCTCTGAGTGGCCAGTGCCAGCAGATGACGTCAGAGACCCCCTCTGATAGGCTCTTACCTTTCTTAGTAGCCAATCCTCCTTTCTTGGTAGCCAAACCTCCTTTTCTGGCTATTTAGGGTCTCTGCTTTGGGGAATTCTTCAGATAATGAATGCAAGAGCTCACCAGAGTTCCTCTGCATCGCCCTCTTTGACTTCTACTAAGGATCGACCGCTGACTGCTCCAGGACGCCTGCAAAACCGCAACAAAGTAGCAAGACGACTACCAGCAACATTGTAGCGCCTCATCCTGCCGGCTTTCTCAACTGTTTCCTGGTAGTGCATGCTCTGGGGGTCGCCTGCCTTCACCCTGCACCAGAAGCCAAGAAGAAATCTCCTGTGGGTCGACGGAATCTTACCTCTGCTAACGCAGACACCAAAAGACTGCATCACCGGTCCTCTGGGTCCCCTCTCATCCTCATGAGCGTGGTCCCTGGAACACAGAAACTCTATCCAAGTGACTCCCACAGTCCAGTGATCCTTCAGTCCAAGTTTGGTGGAGGTAAGTCCTTGCCTCCCCACGCTAGACTGCAAACCTGTGTACTGCGTGATTTGCAGCTGCTCTGGCTTCTGTGCACTCTTCCAGGATTTCCTTTGTGCACAGCCTAGCCTGGGTCCCCAGCACTCTGTCCTGCAGTGCTCAACCCGATGAGTTTGCCTCCGACATCGTGGGACCCTCTTTTGTAACTCTGCGTGGACTCCGGTTCACAAATCTTTCAAGTGCCTGTTCAGGTACTTCTGCGGGTGCTGCCTGCTTCTGTGAGGGCTCTCTGAGTTGCTGAGCGCCCCCTCTGTCTCCTCCTCCAAGGGGCGACATCCTGGTCCTTCCTGGTCCTCAGCAGCACCCAAAAACCTCTACTGCGACCCTTGCAGCTAGCAAGACTTGTTTGTGGTATTTCTGCGTGGGAACACTTCTGCAACCTTCATCGCGACGTGGGACAACTTCCATCCAAAGGAGAAGTTCCTAGTCCTCTTCGTTCTTGCAGAATTCCAAGCTTCTTCCATCCGGAGGCAGCTTCCTTGCACCTCCATCCGGGGTTTCCTGGGCTCCTGCCCCCACCCCCCGGACACTGTCGCAACTATTGGATTTGGTCCCTTTGCTTTGCAGGTCCTCAGGTCCAGGAATCCATTTTCAGTGCACTGCTGGTGTTTGTTGTTCTTGCAGAATCCCCCTATCACGACTATTGTGCTCTTTTGGGGTAGTAGGTGTACTTTACTCCAACTTTTCAGAGTCTTGGGGTGGGGTATCGGACACCCTGACTGTTTTCTTACAATCCCAGCGACCCTCTACAAGTTCCCATAGGTCTGGGGTCCATTTGTGATCTGCATTCCACTTTTGGAGTATATGGTTTGTGTTGCCCCTAGACCTATGTCTGCCTATTGCAACCTATTGTAATTCTACACTGTTTGCATTACTTTTCTGACTCTTACTTACCTATTTGTGGTTTGTGTACATATAACTTGTTTATATTACTTACCTTCTTACTGAGGGTACTCACTGAGATACTTGTGGCATATTGTCATAAAAATAAAGTACCTTTATTTTTTAGTAACTCTGTGTATTGTGTTTTCTTATGATATTGAGCATATGATATAAGTGGTATAGTAGGAGCTTTGCATGTCTCCTAGTTCAGCCTAAGCTGCTTTGCCATAGCTACCTTCTATCAGCCTAAGCTGCTAGAAACACCTCTATTCTACTAATAAGGGATAACTGGACCTGGCACAAGGTGTAAGTACCTTTGGTACCCACTACAAGCCAGGCCAGCCTCCTACACTGATGACATACTTTTATATGTGGCGAGAGCCCTAGAATCTCTTTTGAGACTTTGAGGTATTTGCAGAGTATGGGAGCTATTCTGGTTACCAGATTAACTGGGATAAATCTGTAATGTATGCCCCGCAGGAGGATACGGTTCTCCAATCCCTCCCAAGTCATTTCTAATAGTCGAGTGAGGGATTCAAATATCTTGGTATATTC
Source organism: Pleurodeles waltl (assembly GCF_031143425.1). NCBI lineage: Eukaryota > Metazoa > Chordata > Amphibia > Caudata > Salamandridae > Pleurodeles > Pleurodeles waltl. Next base: position 361,762,272 of record NC_090440.1, read on the forward strand.
ATGCCTCAATGGAATCTCCAAAATTGGAGATGTGTTACAATGAGGAGATCTCATGCCTTTCGAGTCACTTCAAGCCGAACATGAGCTTAACAAGACGCAGTTCTTCAAATATGCGCAATTAAGACATGCATGGAGGGCGGAGGGCCTCCTGAGGGAGGGAATATCGGAATATGCTCCACTGGAAGGCAGACTGTGGATGGAGAACTTCGATATTAAAGCTGTGTCCATGGTGTATAGGACCCTTAACAACAATGAGCCTGATGCGCTTTGCAGATTACTCAGTTGTTGGGAGGCCGATATAGGGGAACTGAAAGACATAGATTGTGAGGAAACAATGATGTTCCCACAAGGAGTAGTTGGGAAATTGCAGGGGGTGGGGGGGGCTGTCGGAGCAGATCCTGCTTGACCCCAAATTTATTATTTTGGGAATCCCCAATGACGCTGACTTGCCCCAGGCTAGGCTCATATTCTGTAGCCTCGGGCTGGTGGTGGCTAAAAGGGATATTACACGTGTTTGAGGATCAGAGCTGTGCCCAATGGTGGACAAGTGGAGAAGAGGGATGGATGAATTCATGATGGCAGAAAAGGTAACATATGAAAAAAGAGGCTGCCCTTGAAAGTTTGGAAGGGTTTGGGGGCCTGGATGGCATTCCACTTGTTAAATGTGTAGACATTTGTGGACTATGGATCCACTGGATTGTGCTGCGGACCACAAGCTGCTGACTATTGCGGGACAGAGGGACTGGGATGCCTGTGATGTGTGGAAGAGACAAATTACTGCTATGCTTGAATATATGCTTATGTGTCTGTGGGCGGTTTGGGGCAGGGGGGTTGGGGAGATTTTTTTTGTTTCTCATTAATACTGGTGCTGCTGTGAGATATTGTTGTACACACTTTCTTTGGCTACGGTATGCAACTGCTGAAAATCAAATAAAAAGATTTTTAAAAAACAGAACGCTTGCCCAGATTTCTACACCACTGTAGCACAAGCCGCCTCCCTATATCAAGCAGTCTGAAGAGAGACTGCAATTGTGTCCTAGATGGTGACCTAGACCATATCATATCTCCACCAGACAGAACACCAGGAGCACTGGGGGTCATTATATCAAATGTGCCAGAGTGACTTCTGGCGTGTAAAACACCCCAACACTAAACAATTTTCTTGTAACACCCTTGCCACAGGCACCCACAGCAGACTGGATTATTGCTTGGTTTTTGATACCTTAGCGCCTATAGTCTCAGAATTTCTAGATATCGATCAGATCATTCACCTGTTCTGATGGTGCTCAGAAAACAAACTTGTAGACCAAAGATACCACTCTGGCGATTCCGCCCGGAAGCACTTACGGACCCTCCCTTGGCAACCACAGTCATGGACACACTAACACACAACTTTCAGGAGAATTGGGGTACCTTGAACAGTAGAGCAACAGCTTGGGAGGCGATGAAACCATCCTCCATGGCGTCTGCCTCAAGACTACTCACGGAGTCCAACAGCAGCTTGAAGGAGACAGGGTGAAACATGAACAGGCCCTAGGCGATACTAAGAAATCGCTACCCTCACAACCAGAAGGCTTGAAGGACTGGCGAGAAACCTGCGAGGCCCTATTAGATGACTGGTGCAGGCTCGAAAAACACACCTTTACGGCAAATTGCCAAAGACTTCACGCAGGGGGAGATAAGACAGGAGCAATGCTGGCCAGCCTGGTTAGACAGAGGAATTCCCAAACTCCAATCCTGACTCTACATGATCGCGCCAGGCACCCTGTTTGCACACAAAGAGCCATTAACAAGGTCTTCCATTCTCATTTAAGTACCATTTACGCCAACAGAGGGCAGACTCCACGCACAATAACTGATTATCAATTGTAAACTCCACTCCTCAGCCCCACTCTATATGACAGCAAAAACCTAGACAAACCCATTACACAAAAAGAACTTCTCGCTGTTGTCCGGACACTGAAGACTGCCAGAACGCCAGGGAACAATGGTCTTCCTGCATATTTCTATCATAAATATACAGATATCCTAGCAAATAAGCTATTCGCGGTCTTTGAGGAAGCCCTCCCCAAGGGCAACCTCCCTCCCACGCTTCGGGAAGCCCCAACAATAGTCCATAAACTGGGTAAGGACCCTACCGTAATCTCAACATACAGGCCCATTTCCCTCTTAAATATAGATGTTAAAATACTTAGTAGTATCTTGGCAAAACGACTTTGTCCGCACCTCTCCTTCCTCGTGCATACAGCCCAATTGGGATTGATCCCTAGGGGAAGTATATTACATAACCAGAGATGTAGTTCCCATATATATCACGCTTCACAACATCAAGATGACAAGCTTGACTTGGCCCTCCTGGATATTGAGCAAGCGTTTGACTCTTTAAACTTGACATACTTATAGCATGTCCTGAGAATATTGGGATGGGACCTAAATTTAGTCAGTGGCCCCAACTGTTATATACAGATCCTTGCGCCTGTGTGCAGTCATGGACTTGTTTTGTCTGAGTAGAGGTACCAGGCAGAGCTGCCCACTCTCACTGCTCCTATTCGCGTTAGCGATGGAACTTCTGGCAGTGTGTCAAACAAGAAGTACCTGGGGGTTCACAATAGGGAAGACCACTCATATTGTCTCCCTTTATGCAGATGATACCAGATTGCATCTTCGGCACTCAACCTCTTCAGTACCAATACTTATGCAGGTGATGGAGGGGTTTGGAGGGATTTCTGGGCTGTGGGCTAATCCCTCTAAGACCCGATTATACACTATGGGCTCCTTGTTGGGAACCTCCCTCGAAGATCTTCCCTCAGCAGGGATGCCCTGGGAATAGCGAGGTGTCCGATATTTGAGTAACTGCCTAGCACCTACTGAGGAGGAATTTCTGGATTTGAATATCGGAGAGGTAATTCTGGAACTCTAAGCCTCAGTACGTTTAGAGACATACCTCTCTTGCTTATGGTAAGGCTAGCTATTGCAAAAATGATATTACTCCTTAGATGCTTGTATGCCCTTCAAGGCACATTTTTCTTGATCCCTCATCGATATTTTAAGATAACTGATGGCCTACTGATAGACTTACTATGGACTGATAAGCACAGAAGGTTGAGCCTCTCCACGCTGAAGAGACCTTGGTCTCATTGTGGTATCGAGGTCCCTAACTTGGAACTCTACACATGGCAGCACATACCTTGGCTAGCTGAGGAGAACTCCTGGGAAAAAATGCTACTGGAAGGCTCCCACGTGGGGACACTTTCAGCATTGTGGATGACAGGCTCTCGAGTCCCCCCTGATACGCCATGTGACGAGGGTCTGGGAAGATGCAGTGAAAATGGTACTTCAAAGGCTCCAAATGCTCCATACCCACTACTCTGAATACTACAACTCTTCATGTCAATCCAAGGTTGGAAAGATGGGGCATCTCTGCTCAGGAGGATGCATCATATCATATGCAGAAGCGGTACAATCTTTTGCCCTGGGTCCGGGTCAATTCTTACCAATCAAAAACTCTTGGCTATGGCGTAAAAGATATGGCCTATATTTCCTGATGCCCCGCTTAGCTCGGTCACTCTCACCACACTACTGGAGAGGGCCGGGGGTCACTGATAAGTGTCACATTTATATAGAGTGCTTCATAATTACCTACTGAAGCGTTCTCTCACAACTCAAACTAAATGGGAAGGGTTACAACTAGATCCACTGACAAGAAAAGACTGGGAACGCATACATGAAGAGATCCATTATTCCAGCTCTAATGCTAGATTTAAACTTACACAATATAACTTAATTCCTCAAACCTACCTTTCCCCCACCACATTACATATAATATACCCCACACATTCTAATATGTGTCCCCGGTGCCAAAGCCTGATGGCAGACTTCATACACATGACCTGTAGCTGTATGACCCTCTCTTCATACTGACGACAAAATACTCAATAATCTTAAAAAAGACTAGTGGTACTGGGCCTCATCTCTTCCTCCTGTGGTAAGAAACTTAGTAGGAAAGTTTGTTATCCTGGGCCTTACACTGGTAGATTACACAATAGCTATAAAATGGCAGTGATACAAACACCCCGCCCGTCCCCCTCCCCCTCTGGGAATAATGAGTGGCTAATGGATGTCACTGAATGGGCCACGTCAGAAAAAAAAAAAAAAAAAAAATCAGAATGAAACATGTCTGCACTGATGATAAATTAGAAGATGATCTTCAAGCTTGAACAGCTATGCTGGCAGATCCTAGGGAACCACCCCCCAGATGAGACTGTTGTACAATTAACTAATAACAAACATGCCGAGGATGGTGTCCTTGAAAATGTGCTGTACAGATGGGGGTTGAAAGTGGACGAAAGTTTATCCAAGCCTCCTGTGCCCATTGCTGTATAATTACTGTAGAACTCTGGGATCAACAGTACAGTAAACTTAAAGAACCTTTCTGTGATCCAGACAATTTTTTATATGGGTGGGGGACGATTAGTAAATGAATGAATGAATATTTTTAAGAGAAAATGAAGGGCCATTACCACATGCTCTCTGTGTGAGCCTCAGTCTTAGCATCATAGAGCTTGAAACACTTATTGTCTGACACTATCACTACACTTTGTTAACCCCAATATCACAGTAGGATTAAGAGAATTATGTCCAAACTCACCAACACAATTAAAACACCTACATTGTTATACTGATTTATACAGTGCATGCCTGGCCAAATAAGGGCTTACCAGCTCTATCTGCTACTACTATGACCACTTCCAACACAAACCCAGCTTAGGCTGCAAACAGCAAAGTCCTCAACTGAAAAGAGATGATTAGATATTTTCCGCTAACAGGTAGGCAGAATATTCCATAACACCAGAGCTATTGCTCAAAAAGAAAACCCACCCTCCCTGCCAGTCTACAAGCAGGAGATCACCACCAAATTTTAGTTAGCTGATCTTAATGCCCTGATCAGTTTGTAGGGTTGAAGCAAATTCTTCAGGCTAGTCATGCTCTGCTTAATCCAAATCTGGTGGGATATACACACAGGGCTTTGAACTGGATATGCTTTTCTATAGAGATAAGTCTTTCAGCCTCATTCTGGACAATCTGCAGTCTACTTTTTACCTGCCTGGTGCTATCTAAATACAGGAGGTTGCAGTAGTCAAGGTGCAAGATTATTAAAGACTGAATAATCATCTTCTGCACCACGGGACAAAAGAGGAAAATATTTTTTTTTCAGGCTTCTAACGGTGCCAAGCAGAAGACAAAGCTTTGACTTGCGGCTCTCATAGGTGATTTCCATGTATAGTCATAAGCGCTGAATAAATTAGCAAGCCCATCCCCCTGAGAGCGGTGGAGTAGACAGAACAATATTGATATTTTTTCATAAAAAGAGATTTCTCAGAGAAGCCTGTCCTACTTGAGCATCGGTCTTAGCATCAGAATCAGGATAGTAGTGCTTAGTAAAGGTGTGGCCAGACCCCAATGTAGCAGCTTTGCAAATATCTGCTAAAGGAATGTTTCTCATCAATGCAGTCGTGGCTGTCTTGTCCCTGGTAGAATGTGCTTTCGGTCTACATTCAAGGGACTTATTAGCTGGCTGGTAACAGAGCAAAATGCACGAAAGAATCCACCTGGACGGAGATTGCTTGGAGGTGTGGCCAGGCCTGTTCGAACTGGACCATAGTTAATGGACAGCTGTTGTGACTTGCGAAAAGATTTAGTTTTGTCTAGGTAAAAAATGTAAAACCCTCTTCATATCTAGAGAGTGTAGTGTTCTCTCTGCAGGAGTAGATGGGTTTTGAAAGAAAGTTGGTACAGAGATAGTCTGGTTTATATGAAAGTCAGAGATAACTTTGGGTAGAAATTTTGGATGTATTCTCATTACAACCTTGGAGGAATGGAAAACAGTGTATGGTTCCTGAGCGCAAAGGGCCTGGATCTCATTAACCCTGCGAGCTGAAGTAATTGCAACACGGATGGCAGTTTTCCAAGTGAGGTGTTGGAAAGATGTCCTGTGTAAGGGCTCAAAAGGATGCTGCATTAAACGTGAAAGAACTATATTAAGGCCCCATGACAGAGGTGGACGCCTAGTAGGAGGAGACATCTTTAACCCCTCTAGGAAGTCTTTAATGACTGGAATTTTCAAGAAAGAGGTTTGTGAAGGGCTTTTCCTGTATGCAGTAAGAGCTGCCAGGTGTACTTTGATGGATGAGAATTGCAAGTCAGATTTTGCTGGCTACAATTGATATGGAAGAATAACATCTTCTCTGCATGTTGTTGGATATATGTTCTTGTCCAAACACAAAAAACACAGAATCTTTTCCATTTTAAGGCATATGCTGATCTGGTAGAAGGTCGCTTTGCCTCTTTTAGAACATCTATGCAGTCTTGAGGAAGGTTAAGGTGACCATACTGCACTAGCTCAGGAGCCATGCTGCCAAATTCAACTACAAGAGGTTGGGATGTCTCATCTGACCTCCGAATCTCATAAGAAGGTCTGGCCTGCATAGCAGCCTGAGATGTGGACAGAGATACCGGTGAAGAAGGTCTGGGAACCACCACTGTCGTGGCCATTCTGGAGCGTTGAATATCACCCAGGTTTTGGAGTTGGACAGTTTGATCAGGACTGCCGGGATCAGAATAAGTGGCGGAAAAGCGTAAAGAAATTTTCCTGACCAGTCTATCCATAGGAGATTCCCCAATGTCCCTGAATGGTAATATCTGGAGGCGAAGTTTAGGAATTTCTTTTTTTTCTACTGTTGCAAATAGATCTACAGAAGGGGTGCCCCACATGGAGAAGATGTAGTGTACAACATTGTCGTTTTCACCCATTCGTGGTTTTCATCTATCGCTCTGCTGAGAGCATCTGCCTAAACATTCACTACGCCAGGGGGGTGAGTTGCTGTTATTGTTAAGTTCCTGGCCAGAAGCAAGTTCCAGAATGTTTGTGCCTCCAGAGATAGAGTTCTGGATCTGGTGCCCCCCTGCTTGTTTAAGTAGTACATGTTTGCCGTATTGTCTGTTTGAAGAAGCAGAGTATTTGTGGTGAATGCTGGAAAGAAGGGTTTGAGTGCCAGATGGACTGCACGTAGCTCTAGATTTATGTGATACGATCTCTCCTTCCGAAACCAAGAGCCTTTAATCTGTAGATGATCCATATGGGCACCTAATCTGAGTAACGATGCGTCCGTGACTATCGTCTGTGTGGGAACCTTTTGGTGGAAAGGCATCCCTTTCAGAAGATTGTTCGGGGAACACCACCACTTGAGGGATCACAATGCATGTGGAGAGAAAGTAATTCTGTCCTCCCATTTGTCCGTCAGCTGATTCCATTGATTTTCCAGAGGTAGATGCAAGACGGCATTGATCCTAGGAGAGACAAGACCATTGAATGAGGCACTCTCTCTCTCTCTCTCTAGAGAGAGAGAGATAGAGCTTGACATTTTCGAAGGATCGAGGAATGTTGCTCCTCCAAAGGAAACACCTTTGCTTGAATGGTGTAGATGGTGGCGCCTAAGTAGGGCAATCTTTGGACAGATGATGGCGTTGACTTGGCAAGGTTGACCTGAAGGCCTAATTGTTGAAGTTGGTAAGACCAATTGAAATGCAGTTGGGCATCTTGAGATGTGGATGCCTTTATGAGCCAATCGTCTAGATATGGATAGACAAATGTTTTCTTAGATGGGCTGCCACCACCGCCATGCACTTGGAGAACGTTCTGGGTACTGACTTGAGGCCGAAACGGAGCAATGCAAATTGGTAATGGTCTTGTCCCACAAGAAATCTTAGGACCTTCTGATGCTTCCTGGAAATGGGAATGTGGAAGTAAGCACTGTGAAGGTCTATGGAACAGAGCCAATCTCCCTGATGAAGTGGAGGGTATATCTGAACTTCTGCTTTCAAATCCATTTGTTGGCTATTCTTAGATCGAGAATGGGTCTGAATTTGTGCTTGTCTTTCTTTGGCACTAGGAAATACCTTGAGTAAATCCCTTTTCCACGTTGATCTGCGGTAACTGGTTCTATTGCCTTCTTTTGCAATAGGTTTTGATCTCTGCCCTGAGAGCATAGAGATGGGATCTGGAGGGCTTCGGTGGAATAGAAGGCAGAGGATTGGCGAACCTGAGACAATAGCCATTTTGCACAATATTCAAAACCCAGGCGTCTGATTTTATGCGTTGCTACTCTTCCAGATAATGTGAAATACTTCCCCCTACCAGAGTGGGTAACGGAAGAGGGGAAAGTAAGGGTTCAGGGTTTAGACGCAGATGTTTGACGTCCTCCTTGAGACGTTTGTGGAGTGGATCGACCTTGCATCTGTTTGCGTTGAGTTTAATACGGTCTCTGGTGTTGTTGCTGCAGAGATCTAGGTGGCACCCATTGCTGAGTTTGAACTCTCTGTGAGAAAAACCTGCGGTGGTAGGGACGGAATGACTTCTGCTGTTCTCTAGGTTTTTCAATGCCTAGAGCCTTAAGTGTCTAGTTCGGATTTCATTCTAGACATCTCATCATCAGCATGAGACCCAGAGTAGAACCTGTAAATGAAAGGTTCTGTATTCTTTGCTGTGCTTCTAGTTTGAGAGAAGTAAGACATACCATGAATTCCTTCTCAAGGATATTCAATGACAATATCCATGCGCACCTAAAACAGAAGAATCCACTGCTGCGCTTATAATGTGGTTAGAAACCATAGCACCTTTGTGAATGATTTCAAGGAAATCTTTCTTATCTTTCTTATCTTTGGGAAGATGATCAGCGAATTGGAGGACAGAGTCCCAAAGAGCGTGATCATATCTGCACAAAAGGGCCATGGCACTAGTTGTCTTCATGGAAATGGCCGATGTTGAACAAACTTTGCGGCCTGCCGCATCTAGCTTTCTGCTCGCTTTGTCTGGTGGGGAGGAAGATAAAGGAGAAGTCGAATGTAATTTCTTGGCAGTGACAATAACCACCGAATCTAGTGTTGGGTCTGCCCTTAGAAATAAATGATCCTGTTCTGGAGAACGATATTTCTCGAGTCCAGAAGGCGAGGTTTTGGCTATGGCTGGTGTCAAGAATAAGTCCATCGCCAGTTCTAGAAGACCTGGGACCAGCGGAAGCAAAGGTCTTGGTTTAAGGTTTCAAAGATAACTGATGTTGTCGGCGTAGGTACTGCCATAGGGATGTTAAGTTTAGTAGCATCTTGGACAAGGACTTACTGAAAGGTGTTTATGTCATCAATCATAGAGATTTGTGGTGTCTCTGGTAGACGATGAGGAATGCCGAAGATGGGAGCGAGATGTTGATCTATTGTTAGGTCATGACGGTGGTGGTGTCTAGATCTAGAGGAGCATCTAGAAGATTGATGATGCAAATGTCTTGAGGATCCTACATGAGTTGTAGGAACCGGTACAGAAGGCAGTATCTGAGGAGGTGCCACAAGAGGAGCTGGTGGACACGGAGAAAGCAGTGAAGGCATTGTCGTATGTGGATGAATAGCCGGTTGAGGAGAAGTTGGTAATATCATGAGAGAGGCAGAGGATTCAGATGTGGATAAAATCCTCCTCCTCTTCCTTGGTGACCACCTTGACATCGACAAACTCCTGGACGTCAATGTACAATGTTGACGTGTTCCTCCTGACGTCGATCCCTCAGGACGTCGGGTGTCCCTTGACGTCAATCGTCTCTATGATGTCGGGTGTCCCTAGATGTCTATCCTCCATGCCGTGTCAACGACGACCTCGACAGAGGCACTTCGACGTCGGATGTCTATTTCATCTCGACGGCGTGTAAACTTTTAACGTCGAAGAGTGAGGAGACATTGAGCGGTGTTGTTTCCTCGCCAACGAGCTTGTTCTCGACGGCGAACATTGTCAGCACTGTTGCTTGCCTCGACCGGGACCTGCGTTGTTTCTGACCAGAGCTGCGCTTCTGAGATGTGCCTGTAATGGTCAACGAAGTGAGAACCCTGGTGGAAGACTGACCTTCCCCTCGCTCTAAGGTCCTACCGGAAGGCTGCTTTCTTCGTCTGCTGTCCTCTTTGGCCTGGAGGTGAATTTTCTCTCTGTCACGCAGGGTGTGCCTGGATAAGTTTTTACATATATCAAAGGCATCAGGTACATGTGAAGCTGGAAGGCAGATAATACAGACCTCGTGTGGTTCTGTTTTGCCCTTCTTTCTGCCACTGCGAAGCCCCTTGTCAAAACGTGAAGGCATTTTTGAACGAAAAATGCCTTAAGTTTCTGTCAGAATTTTACAAAAAATGACAGAAAGTACTCAAGCAAGATTAAAAAAAAAAGTCAAGTAAAATGTAATCAAAATGATTTGATCAGAATTGTTTGTGAAAAAACTATAAATAGTTGGAGCGCAATGCTTCAGGGTCCTGTCAGCAGGAGCTGAAAAAAAGAACTGCCTCTTGCTAAGCATGATGGGATATGGGAGGTCCATCTGCTCTTAAAGGCACAGCTTTATTTTGAGTCTGTATAATGGCAGTCTATGGGCTACACTGCCCTGCATTATTTCATCCTTATGTAACATTGCAAAAAGGTTTGTGAAAGATTTTTTTCTGCGAAATCTTTAAAATATTCATGCATTTGAATACGTATCTACCTTACAGTACCCTTTTTCAACAAAGGATGAAGAATTTTGGCCTCCGTAGCCTCTCCTTTAGGCTGCATAATGACATTCGTAAGTAACTTTGCAGGCCTTCCTGAAGAAAGGCGAAAATAATCACTTAAGAAAACATTTTCAGAAAAGTGCTCTGGGGTCCCCGCATGCGGGCAGAAGTATTCAGCGCTTATGACTAAACATGGAAATCCCCTACGAGAGAATCATCTTACCAGATGCCCAGATTTTTTTTACAGCAGATTTTGCCTTGGGTGGAAACCCTAGCACGTTGATCCATAAGTGATCACTCCATTTATGTAGCTATGTCCCTAACAGCAGACTCTCTGTTTTATTTGCATTTAACTGCAAGCAGTTAGTTGCATCCATTCACCAGCTGCTGTCAAAAGTTTTTAAAATTGACTGATCCAGCTTCAGACCCTGAAGATGATATAATAAGCTGAGTATCGTCTACATAGGAGACTAATGACAACATAAAAGATTTCATTATGTCGAATAGTGGTCTAAAAAAATATAAAAAAAGAGTAGGACTTAGTGCTGAGACGTGGGGAACCCCAAGCTCCAAAGTACTCTTGTTAAAGGCGAAAGATGGAGATATAACCTGGAAATACTGATCTTTTAGAGAAGATGCCAAAGAGGACCATGTATTGCGCCTGATCTCAAACAGTCAGTTCAAGAGCACCTCATGTGACACCATGTCAAATGCAGCGCTTAGATCTAACAGAATAAGCGCTGCAGATCCGCAATCATCATTGATTTGCCGAAGGACCTTTGCCACTTGTACAAAGGCAGATTAAGTGCTATGAGCAGATCGGAACTACTTTTTTTTTTTTTTTTAAACAGAAGCGGGATCTATGAGGCAGGCACAACTGCAGTGGACAGAGAAAGGTTGGCTAAGCTTACAAAGACAGGAATAAGAATCTCTTCAGCTTTATGCATGAGATCTGGTTTAATAGGATCATCAGAGGAGCCCAACTTTTCTTTACGCACAAGAGCTTTAAATGACATATCACCCAGCTGTTCAAACGCCACCACTTTCCCACACTGCGACAAGTTACCAAACTTTAAGGTCGGGCATACAAAAATAAAACTGGGGTTCTCACATAGGGAATGTGTACAAATATCATTATCTTTAAAAAAATATCCGCAAGCTTATTACCCATTTTGTCTTATGGTTCACTTAAACTAGAGTTGGCCGTGAGCAGGCTATGGATTACAGCAAAAAAAATCTCCTTAGAGGGATTGCCACTTCTCTCAATCTTAACCGAATATAAATCAACACAGACCTTCCGAACAATTTTAAGATACCCTTTGATGGTCCCTGTAGGAAACTGGCCCCTGGTTGCAGTACCCCCACCCCACTTTTTGCCTGACATTTGATGCTAACTTGACTGAGTGTGTGCTGTTATCCTGCTAACCAGGGCCCAGCACCTGTGTTCTTTCCCTAAAACTGTACCATTGTTTCTACAATTGGCACACCTCTGGTTCACAGTTAAGTCCCTTGTAAAAGGTACCAATGGCCCTGTGGCCAGACAGGGTCCCTAAGGACTGCAGCATGAATTGTGCCACTCTATGGGACCCCTCCCCAAGCACATGCACACTGCCATTGCAGAATGTGTGTGTTGGTGGGAAGAAAAATACAAAGTCGACATGGCATGCCTCTCTGGGTGCTATGCCCACAAACCACTGTCTGTGGCACTGGTAAGTATCCCCTCTAGCAGGCCTTACAGCTCTAAGGCAGGGTGCACTGTACCACAGGTGAGAGCATAGCTGCATGAGCAATATGCCCCTATAGTGTCTAATTCCATTCTCAGCTATTTTAGGTGTCGCCATATTGAGAACATGGGCTGGGAGTCTGTCATTACGAACTCCACAGATCCATGATGGTTTCACTGAAGACTGGGAAGTCTGGTATTAAACTTCTCAGCTCATTAAACCCACACTGAAACCAGAGTTGGATTTATTGAAAAAATGCACACACAGGACATCTTAGAGATGCTCCCTGTATTTCACCCAACCCTCTAGTGTGGGGCTGATTGGTCTGTGCCAGCCTGCCAGTAACAGACAAGTTTGTGACCCCATGGGGAGAGACCCTTTATGCTCTCTAGGGTCAGGAACAAAGTCTGCTCTGGGTGGAGGTGCTTCACACCTCCCCCCTGCAGGAACTGCAGCACTTGGTGGTGAGCCTTTGTTACACTGCTCCAGGCCACTCCAGCTAGTAGAGATGTCCACCCTCCCAGACCAGGCTCCAATTTTGGCGCAGGTCCGGAAATTAGTAAACACCACGTCCAGCTGGGACCAACCCTAAGGTGCCCAGATCAGAGGCAAACCCCTCCTGGCAGAATCCTCCATCTTGTTTTGGAGGGTGTTAGCCAGTAGGGTTAGGATTGTGCATCCCTCCCTGAAGGGAGTGGACACAAGAAGGGGGTAGTCACCCTCAGGGATAGTAGTCACTGACTACTGCCCTCGGACCCCTGCAATGCCCCTAAAACTAGTATTTAGGGGCACCTCTGAACCTTGTTAGTTGGCGAACTAACAAGAAGAAGAAAGACTGAATAGCTGCACCAGCAGAGAAGACTCCAGATGACAACTGACTTAGCCCCAGCCCTACTGGCCTGTCCCCAGTTTCAAGAATCCTGCTACAAGAAGACAACTCGTCCTGTAAGACCAGCGACCTCTGCCTACCTAACGACCAAGATCTCCTGAGGACAGAAGCCCTGTCTACAAAGAAACCTCCAAAAGAACCCCAGAACGGTCACGGATCAGTGATTCCTGCCCTCTCTGCATCAAATGGCCATGGTCTGTGTCCAGGTGGCCCATCGGTCCAGAGAAGGTCCCCAGGCGATCCCAAGCTTGAGTCCACCTTGGGTTGACCCCTTCTGACCAACAAAACAACGCCTGCAGCCTAAATCCAGAGGACCCCGCCTGACTGCAACCAGCTCCTGTCAAGATTTCCCAATGCCTACAGGTACCCCTGCACCCGCAGCCCCCTGGCCTTGGGGAACCCAACTGACGGTCTAGCAGCATCCAGTGGGCTCTCTATTTACCTGACCAGTAGTTGGTTTTCTTCAGTTGACTCCCTGGATGACACCTGAAACATACTTGTGACCCCCGGGGTTCCCTAATTGGGTGTTCAACGTTGTGCTTGCACCATGCACCCTGCCAGACACTCACCAGGGGGTTGGAGACTGCATTGTGTGAGAACAGGCACAGCCCTTTCAGGTGTAAGTGACCACTCCTCCCCTCCCTCCTAGCACAGATGGCTCATCAGGATATGCAGGCTACACCCCAGCTCCCTTCGTGTCACTGTCTAGTGTGAGGTGCAACCAGCCAAATTGTCAAACTGACCAAGACACGGAATCCGCAAACAGGCAGAGTCACAGAAATGGTATAGGCAAGAAAATGTCCGCTTTCTAAAAGTGACATTTTCAAACAATCAACTTTACTAAAAGATGTATTTTTAAATTGTGAGCTCAGAGACCCCAAACTCCACATGTCAATCCGCTCCCAAAGGGAATCTACTCTTTAATCGGATTTAAAGGTAGCCCCCATGTTAACCTATGAGAAGGACAGGCCTTGCAACAGTGAAAAACAAATGTAGCAATATTTCACTGTCAGGACATATAAACCATATTACTATATGTCCTACCTTAACCATACACTGCACCCTGCCCTTGGGGATAACTAGGGCCTACCTTAGTGGTGTCTGACATGTAAGAAAAGGGAAGGTTTAGGCCTGGCAAGTGGGTACACTTGACAAGTCGAATTTACAGTTAAAACTGCACACACAGACACTGCAGTGGCAGGTCTGAGCCATGATTACAGAGCTACTTATGTGGGTGGCACAACCAGTGCTGCAGGCCCACTAGTAGCATTTGATTTACAGGCACTGGCACCTCTAGTGCACCTTACTAGGGACTTACTAGCAAATCAAATATGCCAATCATGGATAAACCAATCAACCCTACAATTTACACAAAGAGCATATGCACTTTAGCACTGGTTATCAGTGGTAAAGTGCTCAGAGTTCAAAAGCCAACAGCAACAGGTCAGAAAAAATAGGAGGCAGGAGGCAAAAAGAAGGGGGATGACCCTGCTATAAGCAAAAAAAGTCCAACACTTATTTTTCTGCTTACTCACATGTACAGGGATCAAAACATTCAAGGCAGATTCTAGCCAGCAGTTCAGTTTTGTTAGAGCTGTTTCAATGTTGCAGACTAGTCTGGATGGACCCACTCCTGACAATGGCCCAACATGCTAATAGAACAGAGGGAACTTCCTTCGCATTCCTGAGGATGCTCAGGAAGATACTAGCAATTCTGCCCTTTACAGCTAAGAGATTAGTTAGCCAGGCCATGATAGGCACCTGGCTTGATTTCGGGAATGCCTTATTTACAGGATCTCCCCAATATGTGATAAACAGACTACAGGGGGTCAAGAATGCTGCAGCACAAGCACTTTTGAACATTCCTAAACATCAGTCTGTACGTAAGGGAATATCTTTGCTACATTGGCTTCCTGTCGCCAAAATAATTCCATTTGAAACCATATGTTATATGTACAGAGCCCTACATAATCTCGGTCCTGAGATGACCAGACCATTAGCCACCTTCTATATTCCAGGCAGACAACTGAGATCCTCCTCTGCTATTCTGGCTAAGGTTCCGAGAGCAAGAAAGGCAAAATGGGGAGAAAGAACCTTGTCCTTTCAAGGAGCAAAATTATGGAATAGTCTGCCGATTAATATTCGAGCATGCTCACAGGAAGTGACATTCCGTAAAATTTTGAAAACATGGCTATTTAGAGTTTGAAGTATCTGATGTTATGTTTCTTGCGATCAAGTTGTCAGCATAAA
Organism: Pleurodeles waltl; assembly: GCF_031143425.1. NCBI lineage: Eukaryota > Metazoa > Chordata > Amphibia > Caudata > Salamandridae > Pleurodeles > Pleurodeles waltl. Next base: position 361,777,707 of record NC_090440.1, read on the forward strand.
GCGATACGAGGCCTTCGGGCAGATAATGCGCTATATAAAATCTTATAACATAACATAACATAACTAGCTGTGGAATATTTTCCTTAACTAATTAAAAAATTGATAACAACTAGTTTATGCCATTGCCTTCCCTTTATGTGTTTTAACTTCTTCCACCTCCAAAACACCTAGAGCTGTCAAGTCAAGCCGTTTGGGATCACATAGTGCTATGACCATACAATCGGAAACTGAGTAGCCACCTTAAGGTTAGATAAATTCTAAAGGATAAGATCCAGCAGACACCCTGCCTCATGTGTGGGCCCCACCACCGATGAGGATAGTTGAAGACTCCAGATCACTTGTTAAACTTGATACTTAGCCATATCTGTCTTGCTCGAAATATGTTAAGATTGCCAATGATACTGAAATCTGCCAATTTCAAAACAAATGGAGAGATATACTTCACCATAGTTTCCCTAAAGTCTCTCTCAGGTCCAAGGGATAAAAAAAAAAAAAAAGGTGAAATTCTTATTCATCTGACAGGGCATTTACAATAAAATAATCCAGCTGACAGTTAAAAAGTTCCTTATAAATTATAGCTAACCTCCCTCCCCCCCCCCCCAACCACCACCACTGGTGTTTTTGTCACACCTTATGATGTTATAACCATGTAGGAGCACTCCTCAGCATGAGCAGACTAATTCTGCCATGTTTCAGTGAGAAAGAACACGTTTGGTAAGTAATCAGTCGTAATATCCAGCATTTCTGCATATTGGTGAACCAGTGAGTGAGAGTTAATGCTGAACATAATAAAATTAATTTGTTTAAATGGTCTAACTCAGTCTGTCCAGCAGACTGAGAAACCGCAATGCTTACATACCAAAAAAAAACAAAAAAAACCTCTGTCCCAAAGTCAGATGATATTTGCACATAAGCACTTACTAGGCATTGCAGTGCATAGGATCTGCAAACCGAGTACAGTAACAAAGATTCTGGCACCTGACACCGTTCAAGAGCATACAGGCTTGCCTTTGATGAGCTGGCTGAGTGTCCGCACATCAGCTGCTTTTTTTAATAGGGTGTCCTTGTTACCAACATGAATCAGCACACACTAATACAACGCTGTACCACTGAGTGGCCCAACCAAAACTGGCAAGTAAGAGTGTCTTCCTCCATAAAAACAAGTGTGAATTAAGACCGCATCTCAGAGCCGTCAAAAGCAACTGTCCCCTCCTTCCCCCCAAAAAACTAATTCAACTCAGCAAAGCAACTAAAAAAAAGATTTAAAAGATTTTTTTTAAAACATATGTAGAAACACCTTAAGCACTCTATTTAGATTTGAGAAAATCACTAATAGCACCTACAACAACACAATTACAGCAGGACATCTGCATCACATCATCATGGTTGCCATAGTACAATTAGTTTAAACTACTGGAACAACAGTAAAACTACAATATGACACTAAAGCAATTTGAGCATGCCAAGTACCATCAGACTGCACAGGCATCTCAGCAGACAAAGCTGACACAAGAGCTTTCTATTTCTCTGCAGTCAAGGGCTTTCTTTACCCAGCAGCCTGCTCTACTCCCTCCTGCCACATGATATTTGTAGCTAATTATGATATATTACTATGGAACTGATGCATGTGGGCAAGCTCTTGTGATCCTTAGTGGTTCATAAGCAGTTTGGCATTCTCCTCTGTTAACGGTGACTGGCGCATTTTCAGTCAGACAGAATATCAAGTACAGGGCAGACTAATGTTCTTGGATGGCCCAGACAGCAGCTCGTGATGGTCAGAGAACAATCAGCACAAGAAGGTCTATCACCACGTGGGATAAACTTCCAAGACTTGGAGCCAATGACCCAAGTTGGCATTGGCACCTCAGACTGCTGGGAGTACGCGCACCCAGTGAAATTTCTTTTTTTTTTTTTCTTTTTTTTTTTCCAAAAAAGAGTAATCAAGCCCCAGGACTCCCAACAAAACCAACTTGAGAGATGGACATGCAAGGTTAAACTTTGCTCTTATTGAAGGTGGCTCTGTCCTTCAGTAGAACTTGGAGCACTTGTACTTTTAGTGGCTACCAAGCAAGGATAGAAGAGCTAGGCCTATTTCAATGATTGGAGTCATATGCAGGGGCACTGGTGGAGGGCAGAACAAGATCAGAGACCGTTCCTTTACAGATCGTTCTAAAGCTCAATAAATAATGTACTTATTATACATGCGAACACTGTGAACAAACTGCTTGAGCGATGCAACTTGTGTGTTGCTTTAAACATGTCTGAGTCGAATAGCAGTACATTTTGATCGTTCCAAAACTTCTGGGAGACTAAAGGTCACTAAAAAGACATAACTGTTCTTTTCAGCTCGTGATAAACTGTCACTGAAATTGTCACACGTTACAACATTAATATATTACACAAGCATACCACAAACAGGGAAATATCACACACAAGCAATATGAAAACTTGGCAGCTAAGGAGGTGTACAGTCTGTGCAAAATTACCTATGAGAGAAGCACCCAAACCAAAGGGTAACAATGAGTGTCAGCAAGGGGAAATGAAACAATGGCATCAGAGTTAAACAAGCTAAATTCTGGAGAAAAAAAAACCTGTGTACGAACATGCCACTGTTGGCATGGATACCCCCTAACTTTTTGCATTTTGTTGATGCTAGTTATGACTAAAAGTGTGCTGGGACCCTGCTAACCAGGCCCCAGCACCAGTGTTCTTTCCCTAAAACTGTACCTCTGCCTCCACAACTGGCACAGCCCTGGCACACAGTTAAGTCCCTTGTAAATGGTACCCCTGGTACCATAGGCCCTGTGGCCAGGGAAGGTCTTTAAAGGCTGCAGCATGTATTACGCCACCCTAGGGACCCCTCACTCAGCACATGCACACTGCCTCACAGCTTGTGTGTGCTGGTGAGGAGAAAATGACTAAGTCGACATGGCACTCACCTCAGGGTGCCATGCCCACAACCCACTGCCTGTGGCATAGGTAAGTCACCCCTCTAGCAGGCCTTACAGCCCTAAGGCAGAGTGCACTATAACACAGGTGAGGGCATAGCTGCATGAGCACTACGCCCCTACAGTGTCTAAGCCAATTCTTAGACATTGTAGGTGCCGGGTAGCCATAAAGAGTATATGGTCTGGGAGTTTGTCAAACATGAGCTCCAGTTCCACAATGGATACACTGAATACTGGGAAGTTTGGTATCAAACTTCTCAGCACAATAAATCCACACTTATGCCAGTCAGAATTGACAACTCTCAGCACCCTAAACCCTGCAGACAACAAACCTAATAACCGGGGGTGCACTCAAACCTACACCACTATAGCTCTCTTGCACAATAAGATTGACATCACTCTTCCCATTTTCCCCCAAACCGGCCGCTCTACCCTGCACTCCTATCCTAATCCCATCCCCCTTCCTAATAAATTCCATAACCACTGTCCCTCCACACAAACCCCACCTCCACACTTCTCCCAAAAAACCAACGAGGAGACCCTCAGAGCGGCTCACACTCCCAACCCCCCCCCCCCACTCACTTCCCACAAATAATCTAAGGTCCTTAAACCTAAGAGACCCCCAAGATCCCCCCCACAAGTCGTGTTGTTAATCACAAAGACCCCAACAACAGATCTAACCGCTCTACTGCAGTTTACTCAAATCTACCTCCCACTACTATTGAAAACCATCCAACCCAACCTCATCAGACCCCGCACAATGTGAAGCACAACACCCACACTCTTCCCCCCCCCCAAATTACACACCGATATTCAAAATAAATGAGCGACTTCCCAACCTGGAAACCCAACTAGAAACAGTGATACAGGGCATCAACATGATCGCGAGAAGCCTAAATACACTTCTGAACCCCTCATTGAATCACTCCAACACACCACGCCTTGGCAGAGCCAGACCCCAACCATTTAGCTGGCCCTCCATGCCCAGCAACGTCAATGCCCAAAGACCGAAAAGAACGAGTGCTCCACTAACACACAGCGAAAAAGTGGAGCTCGCCCAATCGTACAACCTGATCCCATCCATACTGAACCCCTCATCCAAAATCCAGGTTATCACGGGTATAGGTCGAAACCACGCACCTCCGACTTCAACCAGGCCTCCAGCACACCTCATCAATGTCCCCCTGACCCCAATGACTCAGGACCCTAAGAATAGATGTCAAACCAATTGCATGCTCATTAACTGCAGAACCGCAGTCAAACATGCTACGGAGCTAGCAGATGCATCCTGAACCCTACAACAATGACATTGCCTTCATCCAGAAATTTGGCTGAATGAATACTCACAACTGATCATGGACACTCTAGTACCGCTGGGGTTCTCAATAACCAACAAAGATAGGAAAGACCAGCACAGCGGAGGTTTTGCCATCATTCACAAGAACAACATAGACACTTTCAACTACAACTCATTTGAACATCTCAACGCTTCCATAAGAAGGAAAGACAACCCCAATATGACTTGCCACCTACTCTACCACCGTCCTGGCAACACCCTCTTTTTTGGGGAACATCTGGCTGATCTAATAACACACTGCTCACTCTCATGCACCAATTTCATCATCCTAGGAGACCTCAACCTCCAATGGAACGACGAAAGCAATACTCTAATCCAATCCCTAAATGATCTCCTACACAGCAAAGACCTCTCCCAGCTCTGCAAGGGTCGAACCCACAATAAAGGCGCTACACTGGATGCTATAATAGCTCAGAAAGAAACACTCATGATCGTTGACATCCTCCCTGTCAACTGGTCAGATCATCACATTATTCCATTCCATCTCAATAAAACACCCCAACACCCAAACCACATGCAAAAGTCTCTCCAATGGAAAAGAAACATAAGTCAAATACCAGCAGCAACCCTAGAAGAAAGAATCAACTCCCTTCTACCGCCCCCATCTGATAACCTCCCAACAACCGAGCTCACCAACCAGTACAACTCAACAGTATCCTCCATACTAGACCAATTAGCCCCTATGAAACTGAAAAGAGTGAGAAACACACCCTCAAGAGCCTGGTTTAATAAAGATCTTAACACCGAAAGAAGACAACTGAGAGCAGCTGAAAGACTTTTGAGATCAGACCCATCTACAGCACATATCTCGAAGAACTCAGAAGAGAACGCAGAAACTACAAAAAACATAACGAATGAAAAAAATAAAAATTCTTCCGCAATGCACTAGATAGAGCCAAAAAAACGACCAAAGGAGGTTTTCAAAATCATCAAACAACAAACTTCCAAACCACCCGCTAACAACCAAAGAATGTTGTGACAACTTTGCTAACTTCTTCAATGACAAAATTACTAAAATTTAGCTCTCTCTAGAAACTAACATTCTGCCAGCTACGGAGATTATATCTCCCAGAAAAGAAAACAATAAACACCGCTCACTCTCCAGAAACTCCCCAGCTACCATCCTTCCAAAAATAAATGATGGGTATCATCCTACCCAAAAACATACAATAAATCCCCAAAGCTGGAAGACCTTCAACCCACTCTTGGAGGCAGATATCTCTAAACTACCGGCCACATCCAAACCATCCTCTCACCTGGCAGACACTCTCCCAGCCTCCCTGGCAAAAAAACTCAACCAAACTCTTACCCCCATCTGGACCAACCTCATCAACAGCTCCCTGCAAACCAGCGTGATACCAGACTGCCTCAAGCTGGGTCAAGTCACGCCAATGCTAAAGCAACAGGTAGCAGACCCAAATGACCTCAACAACTTCAGGCAAGTCTCCAATCTACCCTTCCTTGCCAAATCTCTAGAGAGATGTGTTCCCTCTCAGCTAATCCAACACAGACAACAACAATCTTCTTAACCCTCTTCAGTCTGGATTTAGGAAAGGATGCAGCACAGAAACAGCTATTCTAAACATAGTAGATGACCTTTGCAATTCCCTTGACTCAGACCGATGCTGCCTGCTGATTCTCCTAGACGATCGGCGACCTTCGACAAGGTTGACCACAAGCTGCTACTGGACTCCCTCCAAAAAAAGAATTGGTGTGGAAGTAGCGGTCCTACGCTGGTTCTCATCCTTTCTACGGAACCACTCTCAACAAGTAAAAATTATTAACAGGACCTCTGTCACAACTACAATCGCCAGAGGGGTTCCCCAAGGATCTTTCCTCTGACCCACACTCTTAATCATCTACATGGACCCCCTTACCGCCATTTTCAACCGAGCTAACATCCCCTTCCACCTATCCGCTGACAACACTAACTCTACATGGAAATATCCTCAATAGAGGATGTATACCGACTAAATGCCATCCTTAAAGAAGTTCAACTTTGGCTATCCTACAACCACCTAAAACTCAACCAAGATAAGACTGAAATATACTTCTCATATAAAAAACGAACAAGCTCCCCCAGAAGCAAGAATGGCTAAAATCCATAGACGCTCTCAAATGCAATCTTACCCCAACAAACTGTGTCAAGTTGCTAGGAATCACTGTGGACACCAACTTGACTATGCAGGACCACATAAAGAATAACACGAAAAATGCCTTCCACAGCCTGAAACTATTAGACAAAATCAAACCGTTCATACCACCAGATGTCCTAAAAAATGCCACGCAAGCACTGGGCTTTCCAGACTAGATTACCGGATCTCCATCCTCACCGGCATGGCTAAAACCCAGCTTGCTCCCATGAGATCCACTCTCCATGCAGTGGCCAGAATGGTGACAGGAATAAAAAAAAAATATGACCACATCTCCCCTGTCCTGAAAAGACTAAAATGGCTCCTAATCGAAGCCCGCTGCAACTTTGGAACTGCTTGTCTAACGCACAAAGCCCTACACACTGGGAAACCACCAGAATACCTCGCCGATAAACTCACTAAAGCAGGACAGACTAGAACACTAAGAAGCTCAAACACCTTTTTCCTCATCCCGCCCAAAACTCATTAAGAAAAAACCTGGGCATGCTCCTTTACAAGCAATGCCCCCAAAATCTGGAACTCTATCCCAGTTCACATAAGATGAAACCCCTCCCTCCAGATCTTCAAGAAGCAACTAAAGGAATTCCTCATCAACCAACCAACATCTCAGCAAAGAGCCACTGCTCACTCTAATTCACATCCTCCCCCCACCACTGTCTTCACCCCATCTTACATGCCTATGTGAAACCATACCTGTATAAAATGAATATGTTTTTGATTACTTGTACTGTTGTAAAGCGATCTGATACCCTCGGTTTTTGCCAGTGCTATATAAAACTCTCTAAATAAATAAATTTAGAACGATTCACCAAAAGTATGAGCTCTGACACAAATCCATGTTCCCTCTGGGTTTGGAGAAACCAGACATGTTGAGGATTTTCAGTGGGTTGCAGCAGGAAGCGGCCCACTAGACATCAGGAAATGTTTCTGATTGGGAAGAGCTTTGAAGGGAGAGGTGACTGCAGTATTTATACATGGAGTTGCCTGTCACCCAGGGATTCCTACTCAAACAAGATTTCTGAAAATTAGAGTCCACAGGGATTCACATGATGAGGAATGTGTGAATTACAGCATGTTTTATCAGCTAGAACACCCTGCAAATGTCACAATATAGGGGAGGGGAGAAATCACAGTTTGTTTACTTTACTATGACTGAAAATGCAAGAACTTAGGGCAAATGCCAAAAATTCCTACCAGTCAATACTTCCACACTTATACCAATAAAAACAGCATCATGGATGCATGAGTGTGCCTACTGCATGGGACAAGCGTAGCCCAAAAACTGCACCACACTGACACTACATAGGACCACTTGCACTGCCTTTATCAGCAGAAGTGTGGAATGGATGGGTGGTGGGGTTTTTGCTGTTCCCTCACAAGTCCCAGGATATTCAGCCATTTTTAAAATCAAAGTTTGATATTTGCAGGACATTCTATTTGTGAAAAAACAGTGGCTTCCACCACCATCATTACACCAGGTTTCTAGATGTCAGAAATACCTAGATTGGTAGGTTTCCGTGGCTGCTGAGTAACCCTAAGCCCAAACACCCCAGCTAACTACATCCCTAAACATTCCAAGCTTCTTTCTAGCTCTTTCCACAGAGGCATGTTGGGTTTTTCCTGTCCTGGGCAACAAGTCCACTCACACTCATGGGGTACAGTTTTAATCAGGAGGCGCAAAGGAAGACAGGATGGTACAACAATTGCTATTATCTAATAAGTTTCTCTACTCCTTTTTGTCTTTCAATGTTTTTGTAAAATATATTTTATAGATTTTACAAACAGACATGAGTGTGTGTTAAGACATGCCAGAACACCACTTCACAATCCTTTCCCCCCCTGCCTCCACACAGCCAGCCATGAGCAACTCATCGGAACTACGCAAATTGCCTCAGCACAAGGTCTATGACTTGATCCACCTCAGCTATGACAGCATCAAGTTAGAGTCTCATCGCCAGATACAACATCCAAATTATCAGTGAGGCCATGGTAGGACCTGCATTTTCCCTAGTTTTTCTCAAAATTCCTTGGTGCAGCCCCTGCTCTCAAACACTGCCCTCTACGCCTCCATGCAACGATTCATACCATCCCTCCACATGTCTCTTGTGTGAACACTGCTCCCCCACTAAGGCTGAACAGATCCCCCTTGGCAACAACAAAGTCCACCATCCAAAACTGCAATTGTCTCCTGGCTATGTCCACATCATTAGGTATGCCTAGCACAATTAATTGAAGAGTGAATAACAGTACCCACCACTTCTTCCAATTCTTCTATGACAGAATCCTAATATTGTGCCATCCTGTAACAGCCCCAGAGTGTGTGGAGGAAGGTCCTCTCTTCTGTATCACAACGAAGGTACAATGGGCTCTTCAGCTTTCCCATTTTATGTAGGCTGGTCCTGTGGTAAAATTAAGCTGGTACTTTTGCACCCTTCTGCCTTGTGTGGACTTAGTTTCCTTTGGGAAGTTGTTTTATAACTTGGTAAACACAGCTCAACTGTAGGCTCTGTGTATCGTCAATTTCTTAACTGCTTAAGAACCCATGCAAGTGCTTGGCAAGATAGAGAATGAGTGGCCATCTACATGTTTGGGGTAGTCTACGGAGTTTAGTTTTCTTTCTGCTCTTCAAGTAGGGATTGTGGGTGCTGTCCTTGGGAACAGAAGTCAATGTAAACCCTTTGGCTAGTCAATCCTTTTCCACATTTGATAAGTGCACTATTCAGTGTGCCTCACAGTCAACACAATACAGGTTAGTTAACAAAAGCACTTTAACCAATAGGACGACCATTCCAGCAGTGCCAGGATGCCAATCCTTATTGTTAAGACGAATACCTTGTCATGAAATTTCCAAGAAAAGTTCTCACTCCTATTTACATCTCTCAAATTTTGATGTCTGTTACTTCGATTACAACATTGATAATGCAGCTTTTACATCATGGGTGTTACAAAAAAAAAAAAAAAAGGAATCTGTGTTAAAATCCCTTTTGAAGAAATCCTTGTCTTCATCCTCCCATACGCTATTAAGACTGCCAAAAATATTGTATGGCCTTAAGCATTCCAAAAATTCTAGCAGTACATTAGTTATTAGTTAGCCAGATGGAGGATTAGGCCAGGCCTACAGACTGAGAAAATTGCCCAGCTGTCACATTCCGAAACCTCAAATACATTTCATACTTTTAATCATTTCTCCCTGATATAGAAAATTGTGGAGGTGGGTATGTGTATACCAGATGGACTATGGTGGACACATTTTCTTTCTTATAAAACACAATCATTAAAGCTCTGTAATTTCAGGCTAAGGTATTTCCTATTTCTTTACTATTCTTTTTAATATCTACCTTCGGCCCAAGTATTCATATCTTTGGTTTCAACAAAGGAAAATACTTTTCGTACCACACTCGATTGAGATTTAGAAACCTGCTGAGAAGATTCGAAAGAAAGCAGGTCAATTACTATTTCTCTGCAGTGTACCACTGCATTAACAATAATTTCCTCAAGCTACACTCCAATAAGACAGAGTTTTCATGCTTTGGCAAAATTCTTTTTGGTGTTCCAACTTACCACAATCCTCCATCAGCAATGCCCCCTCAACCTCTAAAAAAGTAAAGAGCCTGTGATTTTTGGTTGACAAACACCTTAGCTTTATTCCACAGATCAATACTGAAGAGTCATCTTAATGACCGCAGATTACAATCCTCAAAAAGGTCCTTCCTTTCAGCGTGGTAAGCAAACAGCCCTTGTTCTTAATGTTCTAATCACGCCCATTCATTACACCAAAGCCTCCTAGCTGGGACTTCCTTCACATTACAGCAACTGCAACACCTATATGCAGATGTTCACATGTATTAGAAAATGCAACAGGGTCTCACAGGCCCGTTGTAACCTCCACTAGACAGTAGTATGAGGCCAGATCTAATTTAAGTTTGTTTGGCACATAAATCCTTATAATGTTCAGGCTAACCCTCACCTGTGAACTATCTATGTAGGCATATTATATACACAACGATTTGCAGTAGAAAAAAAACAGCCTTTCATGTCTTATCCAATCGCTCACTCCCATTAGAAGACAGAACACCTTGACTTTACATAGTGTTCATTGGGGGGGGATTTCAGTTTAGCTGGGTTCCATTTGCTAGTATGCAGCCATGCAGACAGTATTCATGTAACACAAGTAGGGGGGCTGCCTCTTTTGACAAGCTCTGTGCAGCCCTCAGGACCTTTCCAGTACCCTGCCACCCACAAGACCATGCTAGTTGGCACCTAGGCTCTGCCTCACAACAGGACTCCTATACAACCAGAAGGGTGTGCTCTGGACAATTCAAAGCTGCTCCAGAATGTGGGTTGTGTCTCAATGTATCTATCAAAACAGATCTTGGTAGATTAAAGTAGTTACATAAAAAAGTTTCTTGTGGCACTGTAGCATCTCATCTTAAAAGCATTCAGTTGTGTACTGTATCCCCAGTAAACCTTAACAGCGATTTTCAGACCACAAATATATGATTGTGTTGCTTCAGGTTAAGGCTTTTCATGGGAACTTTGTCTTTAATTTGTCTGCTATTTCTTGATCGGTCTGTTGGGGTGTCATTTTATAATGCACTAGTTTTCTTGAAAGGATCAAATACAAGACTAGTCCCACAGAGTACTTTATATGAAATACTGGTATCATATGCCTGGTGGCTCAATTATGTGCATGTAGTGTTTCTCCAACTAGAATAGGGGGACCAAATAACAGGAAACTTTGAAAAGTTTAGCAAAGCAAACATAGGGTTCTATTTGCACGCTCCTCTACAGCAAGGGGCCCTTGTTTCCCGATTACTCCTAGGCTGATGAGACACCACAGTGTAGCCGGGCCGGCAATGACTCCTGCTGGCTGGTGCATGGTGCCTGGGGGGCCAGGGTAGGGGTGTAATCGGGCAAGACCTGCAGGGCCCTGCGCTGTAGCTTGGTGCCAACAATTTGCCTAGCTGGGCGTGTCCCCCAGGCAGGCCACCCATGCAGCTTTGAGTGGCCACATTTTTACCTGCCCAAAGCCCATCTACTGAACACCTGTGCCTCCTCTCCCTGAACTGTTAGCTGGAGGCGCAGCTGCAGGCACTGAAGCGATAATGCAAAGTGGGGGCTTGACTCTAAGGGTCTCTGGGACACAGCCAGCCGATGTGCCCTCACCTCGGACCTGGAGTGCTCCCTGGAGATCGGGGTGTTAAACGTTTGCCTGGGGTGCACCCTTTGAGACCCCCCTGTTGCACCGGGAGGCTTGTGGCTATTTGTGAGGGGTCGAGAGGCCTGGGGACTGCAGCTATGACTGCTATACTGGGATACTTGTATTTCCGGATCCTTGGTGCAAGGATTGACATTCCTACCAACTTCATGGCTACGGGGGCCCACCTTCACCAGACATCCATGTTTGACTACCTCACTTTGCTGACAGATGGGTGGGCCCCCGTGAACTTCATCCACACCATGGGCCCAGATCAAGTTAGCTAAAGCCTTTTTGGAGCTCCCTTGAGGCACCTCAACATCTCCGAGAATGTCAGACTCCTGAGGGAGAAGGCAGGTTCTACTGTGGGCCTGTGGCCAGAGTTCTAGTGCTGCACAGGGTTTCTGTACATTCAAGTATGGCAAAAGATAAGCCCTCATAGCTGGTAGGGGCTAACAAGATGGATAACTATGCTAATCCCATGTCCCTGGGGGAAGAGGGAATTGGTGGTTTACAGTCACACCAGCCAGCCGCGATCAGCCACGGAGCAGGGTGCCCCAACTATGGCAGACATCATGGTGGCAATTACAAGCTCGAAGGAAGTCATGCTGGAGGAAACTGATACACTGGATACTGAGATGGGCCTACTCCATGCAGATTTCTGGAACTTGTTGGAAAGGGCGGCTGAAGCCAAGGTACAAGTTGCGGTACAACAACAATAAGTGGGGACACCACTAATAAAGTCCCCAGTGGATCACAGAACGCACCAACAAAGCTGTCCCCATCAAACTAAACAAGCACAATGGAGCTGCCAGAAGCTGGTTCACCACAGAATTGAAAACCACTAAGCACAACTGTCAGCAACTACAAAAAAGTGGCACACCAGCAAAGAGTCAGGAAATCACTCCATTTTCAAGACAGCACTCAACCATTACCACCACCTCCTGAGATTAAAGAAGAATGCCCTAACAGGCCGTTTAGAATCTTACTCAAACCGCAGCAAGGAACTCTTCGCCATCGTGAAGGAGTTCTCCAATCCTGATGCTAATGGAAATTTTATCACTCCCTCACAAGAACTGTGTGACACCCTTGCGGATTCGCTCCACTACAAGGTCTCAGCAATCTAGGAAAACTTTGTGACAGATGGTTGGGGTTCAGACATCACCAGTATGCCCACACACGTACTCAAACCCAGAACACTTGCTTACCCACTGGGACCCCCTCATGAGTGCAGGTTACATCATGAATTCGGAGCACTCTGTAGCACCCACAGATCCCTGCCCCCTTCCCCGTCTTCAACATCAGGAGCTAGATGAATGGCGGAGAAATCAAGAAAGTCTTGAACACCTCCATCACATCAACCTCCTTCCCCAAGGACTGGAAGCACGCTGAAGGCCTCTCCTGAAGAAACCATCTGCTGACTCAGCAGAACCAAATAATTACCGCCCCTTCTCCCTGCTCCTCTTTCCAGTGAAGGTCCTCCAAAGGTATTTAACCAGTAACTCACCAAACACCTGGAACACTGCAACCTCCTGGACCTCGCGCAATCTGGATTCAAAGTCAACCACAGCACCGAGAGAGCCCTGATCACAGCCACCAAAGACATCAGAGCCCTCCTGGACCGCAGTGAATTGGCTGCCCCCATCCTTCTGGACTGGTCAGCTGCTTTTGACACCATTTCCCACAACATCTTGATAAACAGACTCCCTCAAATCAGAATATAGAGAGACGCACTCAAATGCATTGCTTCATACCTCACAGGAAGGACCCAGAGAATCCGCCTCCCACTGTTCACCCCTGAACCCAAGAAGATCCTCTGCGGCATCCCCACAAGGATCATCCCTCAGACACATCCTCTTCAACACGTACATGACCCCTGCCAACATGGTCAGATCGGACAGACTCAACATCATCTCAGAGGACACACCAAGCTCATCCTCTCACTGACAGAGACACCTTCCGCAGATGCATGATAAATATCGCCAAGTGGATGAAAAACTACTATCTCGAGGTCAACACCAAAAAGACTGAAGTCCTCGTCTTTGGGAACAACACCTAGCCATGAAACGAAACATGGTGGCCTGTGGAACTCAGTCCTCCCTGTCAGATCACACCCACAACCTCAGCATCATCTTGGACAGCAAGATATCCATGGAGGAACAGGTAAACGCAGTCTCATCTGCCTGCTTCCATGCTCTGCAATATCTTCAGGAGGCTCCCAGTCAACACCAGAAGGACTGTTATGTAGGCCCTCATCCCCAGCAGGCTGTATTACGTGAAAACACTCTGAGCAGGAATCATTGCACACCCTCACCTACAGAGAAGATGAAACTCAGTGGCCTGACTCGTCCTAGACCTCCCCAGCAAAACCCACATAACACCTCACCTCAATAAGCTACAATGCTCCCAACCTAAAGGCATGCCAGTTAAAGATGCTGACACATGCACACAAAGCCCTCCATAACGAAGGACCAGCATACATTAACAAAGGCATGACCTTCCACCAACCAAGCAGACACCTTCAATCTGCCTCCGTGTTCCTCGCAGACACCCTCCCAGATCTGTTGAAGCAACAGCAGAGGACATCCCTTCTCACACCTGGCGGCCAAAGCTTTGAGCGATGCTCCCCTGCATCTCAGAACCACCTCATCACTCCAACAATTAAGGAAAGGACTTAAGATATGACTGTTCGAATAAAAGGTCCACAACAAATCAGCTAGTAACTCCAGAGCCTTGAGACCCTCGGAGGTGACTGGCTGCACTCTACAAATCCCTTGACTGATTGCAGAAAACAGTGGCAGTGCTCTGGACTCACTTCACCTGCATGGAGGAAAGGACTGAAGATGTGGAAGGGCACTCCATGAGAAACAACCTTACATTTGTGGGCTTCCGGGACCGGGAATAGAGATAGTCCACTGAGCCATTCTCAAACCGCAGAAACTTTCAAAATTCTTCACAAGAGAACGGGCCCACCATACGTTGGCCCCAGAGACTAAGCCGGGAGTGCCTCCTGTGCCATTATTGCCAGACTCTTCAATTACACAGACCGCAACGCAATACTGCAACATATATGGGTCCATGGAGTTCTGTGGCATGAGAGGCGAAACATTATGATCTTCCTGGACTATACCAGCAAGGTGCAAGACCTTTGAATGAAAATCATGCTCACAAAATGAAGTTTACAGGACCTTAATCCTGGTATGACTTGCTGTTCGCTGTAATGCTCAGGATGCAACATAATGGAAAGGTGTAGGAAACTGTTTCTCTATATGGTGCACTAGACAAAAATATTCAGTGCAGAAAGTCCAGTGGATTCCCAATTGGTTTGCAGAGGTAAAAACAGAGAAGACTAATGCTATATTCTGTGGTAGGGTGGGCGAGCAGTTACGCTTATCAGAAAGTAGTGGTAAGCATTTGTTGTACTCACAGGGGCAATAAATGAGACACATACTCAAAAAATAAATCAGAGACCAATTTAGAAAAATAACCCTTCTTTTTATTGGGGGGGTGGGGGGTGGCACGACAGTGCAATTTGCAAGTTCTTCAATGTTAGCCTACGGGAGGAAAACACAGTCAGCAAACAAGCACTTATTGATGACTCATGGAACCAATCTCGTAGACTTAAGGCAAATACTGAGCAAGGGTCAGGACCACACCAACAGGTCACTTTGGGCTGCACTGAGAATGCCAGGTGTAGAGATGCAGTACACATTGGGTGCTCAATGTATTTAAATGGGGATTGGTCTCCGTGAATTTAGGCTGCAGACTGGGGGCCAGTCGGGGACTACCAACAGGTAAGTTACAAATGTGGGATGCTTGGGGACGTAGGTGCACCTTTGGTCCTCTTCTCCAAGGCCCAGGGGCAACGGAGGCAGGGGTGTCCTTTGGTGTCGAGTTTCCTTGTCCTGAGGCACTTGCGGATGGGGGTCCTGTGGTCTGAGGCTGCAGGTGTTGTTGTGGAGTCCAGGAGGGGTGAAACCACACTAGGCTCAAGCTCAGGGGACCCAGGGGACATAGTTGACACCACGGGTCCACTTCAACTTGGGCTGGCAAAGACTAGTGCAGTGGCTGCTTTAAGTGTCGGGTTCTCTCACTGTAGTTGCTGCAGGAGTTGGGGGGCTGCATGCAGAGGCTGCAGACTACTTCCAGGAAAACAGGAGGGGTGAAACCATGATGAACTCGGACTCTGGACAGCTAGGGGACCTTGCTGGCACTGGAGGTCCACTTCTGTCAGTGACAGCGGGTGCAGTGAGGACTTCAGGTGTCAAGTCTTTGTGGCTCCAGAGGCTGCAGAGTCTTTTCTTTGGAGTTGGTTGGAGAGCAGATCCGCTGCTCACAGGAGATTTGGGTCTTTTTCGAAGACAGGCAGTCCTCCCAGGTTTCTGGAGGTTCAGCTGCAGGACAAGGCATCTTTTGGTGCAGAGTCCATTCAGGAGTGCAGACAGGCCGGTGGCATTGTACCAGGTCAATTGCTCCTTTTTCTGCTGGTTTGTCTCTTCTTTGTTCTTTTCTTCTTAGGTTGCCAGGTTCGGAGTTGTAGGGTTCAGGGGTACCACCTAAATACTCAATTATGGGGTGTTACAAGGAGTGTGAGGTGGGCTGACCACCTTTAGGGTGACTACACCATTTTTATGACCACTTCTGCTGGGAGGTAGGCATAACCTGAACCCTAGTGGCCTAATTCCTTCCAAACAAAGCTGGAGGAATTTAAAAAGTGGTGTCCACTTCAGCTCGTCCACGTTAGGGGTGGGACTAGCATGAAGTGGACACACCTCCTAATCTGCCCACCTGTTCAGCTACCAAAAGGGAGGTCAGAATTGGGGGGGGGGGCAGTTGGTCATCTCTGCCATCTGCAGAGCCCTGGGTCGCATTACAAAGGCAGCTAGGCCTTTGAAGCTTGCCGCCCTGGAATATCCATCCTGCCTTGGTGAGTTGCTAACATCCCCGCCCAATGCCCACTTTTGTCTCTGGCCCTCGAGAGCATCTTTGGGGCCCACAAACATGTCTAAGATGGCTGAACTCATCAGGACCAGTCAGTCAACACACTAGTAGCTGGTAGTTTGGTAGTTTCCAGGGGGCACCTCTAAGGTGCCCTCTGAGTGCAAGTTTTGCTAAATCCAACATTGGCATCAGTGTGGGTTCACCAATATGAGAGGTTTGATACCAAACATCCCTATCTTCAGTGAAGCCATCATTTAGCTGGAGAATTCGTAGTGACCACTGTCTAGTACATGTATTTAAAGTGGCTTCCCTGGTCACTTACTATGTCTGAGAATCAACTAAGACATAGCAGGGGCATTTCTGCTCATGTATATATGCCCTCACATGTAATATAATGCACCCTGTCTTAGGGCTGTAAGGCCTGCTAGAGGAGTGACTTACCTATACTATATGCAGTGTTAGGGGACATGGCACAAAGGCTGTGTGTCATGTCGTGTTTTCAATTTTGGGAACACCTGATCATGCAACCTGCAATGACAGTCTATATAAAGTTGCTGCTGGGTCCCTCAGAGTGGCACAAGATATGCTGCAGCTCTGAGGGGCCCTCTTCAGTTTCCATGCCCTAGGTACCAGGGTAGCATTTTCTAGGAACTTACAGGGGGCTGAAAGGTCTGGTCAATTGGGGGAGAATCAAGTGACCAGGTGTCTTGTTTTAGAGAAGGGACACTGGCACGGGCGACCTGGTTAGCAGGGACCCAGTGCACTTCAGTCAAAGCTGCATCTAAAAACCAAGCAAAAGTGGGTGGGGTGGGGGGGCAGTACTGCAACCAGAACCCAGCTCCCTACAAAAGGTTTCCTTTCTTTGACATCCCAGAGGAAGAAAATGACTGGCTTGATACACTTGGGGGAGGGAAACAGTAGGCGCCCTCGAGCTACAAACTGGATACTAGTGCCTACTAGCTGAAGCATCACATTATCACATCCAAACTCTGCCTCAGAGTCACGTCCTGAAGCCAGGCAAGCAGGAAGGATTGTGGTCTGTCCGGATGGAACTTTAGAGGTCTCCAACTGCATACTAGATATCCATGAGTCCTTTCAATATCACCAGGGAGGCCAATACTGTCTTAATGACAGCACAGACTTGGGGCTATGAGAGCTTTGGAGTGACAATGCTGCCCTGGTGCCAGGAATGGTGCCCCTGACTGAGCAACTACCCCTGATACCAGGGATTCTGCTGGGATCTGCATTACATGCTGGACCGACATGGCTGAGGACTCCTTGAGTCTTCAGTTTGGAGGCTGCCTGCAGCCGTCCAGATAGTAATGTATCCTCTTGGTTTCTGTTACTGTACATGATGTTACACTGCAGGGGAGAGACATTTTTCTACAAACTTTGTTCTTTTATGGGGCTTCATTTACCTTTGTGATGTTATGAACTGGCAGTGAAGGTGGCCTGCAGATACCATAACAACCGGAGGGAAGTGACCAGTGACTATGGTCCCGCTGGGGCAGCTTAGGCGTCTATGGTCTTGTAGCACAGGCGCAATGCTGGGATCTCAGTGAGATGCAGTTAGAGATGTTGAGGCCCTGGCCTCTGCAGATTGGGTGGGACAGTGAGCTCTGAGTGTTGGCCCGGACGTTATGGGCTCAAGTTGTTTGAACGCACTGCCTTTGGGTGGGAGGGGGTAAGTTCTTGGTTTTCTGTTTGGTTACACGGAGGTAGGAAGATCTGCACTATTCTGCATGGATATGCTACTGGATGTCTGATTAGAGTGTATGAAGAGTATGTGGAAGCAGACTGGGATTGGAGAGAGGGGAGGGAGGACTATACCACTCACTACACATGACGGATCAGACATTAACATTTCTAACTTAAAATGTGAGGGGCCTCGGGCAGCCTGCTAAGAGGAGGAGGGTGTACACATACTTGAAAATATATGGGATCTCAGTGGCAGTCCTCCAGGAAACACACACTTGGGCAAATTGTATAGGACAGCTATATGCAACCTCCTATTCTAGTTATGCTAGAAGAGCGTTTATCTGGGTGGCACATGGGACCCCTTTTTTCAGCCACAGGAGTGGCAGTCGACCCGGAGTACAGATACGTTATAGTATCCGTTATGCTGGATGCCAGGATGCCCACTCCACCTCTATACCCCTAAACACCACCTCCAAGTGTAGATACAAAGCCAGTAATGACTAGGAGACGACACAGGGAAGACTTGGTCTCCGTGATGTCTGGAAAGAGTGGAATCCACCGAACCGTACCTACTCCTGTTATACCCCAGTGACTGAGACATATAGGTGTCTTGATTACTGCTTGATGTCTGGCAACTTGGCCCAAGAGGTTGTTGCTGTCTTCTATACAGCACGTGATATATATGGTCATTTCCCTCTATGTTCTCAACAAAACCAGCAGGAGGGCCCCGCAGGTCCCTCTTTGGCGGCTGAGGGTGGAGGCCTTAGCAGATATCCTTTTTTGCTCAAACTGCTTTTGAGGTATTATATCATTAATTTGAGGGGAACTGGGAGAGCTCCTGTACTCAAGCCATGGAGTGTGAAGCTTTGAAGTTGGTTCTGCAAGGGGAATGCATGAAGACAATGTACAGCATAAAAATGCAGCTCATACGCAGAGGACACCTGTGGTAGTGGTGCGAGATTCACAGGGTGGGGAGCAGTAAGATCCCAACAGAGCATTACAATTTTTGTTAGGAGGTCTTCACTGAGCATTACAGAGTCTATGCAATACCAGATATTGACGCACAAGTGGCGAGGACGAGTATTTGGCAGGTCTTCAGATGGCATGTCTGTCTGAGGGGACCAGGCACAACTAGACGCGCACGCACTGAGGAAGAAATCCTGGCAGTGATTCATGCAATTAAAACTTAAAGATCTGGTTTGGGAGAACGAGGGGGGCAGAACCCTGCCTGCTGGGTTCTATCAGAGGAGTGCAGACGCTTTTGCAGATCATTTGCTGGTGGTGTATCAGGACACGTTTATGAGGGGACAGCTGACTGATTCTATGAAAGAGGTGCTTGTACTCATGATAACTAAACCTGATAAGGATGCTAAGAGATCTCCTCTTACCACCCCCTCTCCATGCTAAATGTTGACATTAAAATACTTAGCAAGCTCCTGGCGAACAGGTTGCCAGGCCACCTGCCATCCCTGGTCCAGGAAGACCAGTGCAGTTTTATCCCTGGCAGAAACACTCTAAGGAGGCTGTCCATGGTCATGAATACGCCAGAACTGAGAGACGATTCATACATTCTGGCACTGCTTGACATTGAGCAGGCATTCGATTCCCTGTCCTGGAAATTCTTGGGGAAGGTGCTGAGAAAGGTGGGAGATATTTATCAAATGGGTGCAACTACTTTATAAGGACCCCATGGCGAGCATCTGTATTGGCAGGATGGTGATGCACATTTTCCCCTTATTCTGGGGACTAGCAGGGCTGCTCGTTGTCACCACTTATTCGCAATAGAGCCACTAGCGTCTAGAATGCACTCAGTGTTGCATGGCTCGGAAGGGACGACTAGGGAGACAATACATGTGATCTTTCTGTAGGCAGATGACGCATTGTAATATTTGAGACAGCCAGTTTATTCAGTCCCTATGCTGCTTGCAAACCCTGCGGAATTTGGAGAGGTCTCGGGATTACATGTAAATCAAAACATCCAAGAAAAACACTCATTGTTGACTTGCACTGGGAGGCTGGTAGGAAGAGGGTCAGTCTGGCAACTCTCAAGAGTCCCTGGTGGCGGGGTGGTTTGGAACTACCCAAATTGGAGCTATACTATCTTGCTGCGCAGCTCCAACATGCAGTACATTGGTTGGATGAAGGGGGAAACTGGGAGAAGCGCTTACTCCGCAGCACTTGTGGTGAGAAGCCCCCTAGCAGAACTTCTGATGTTGGGGCCATGGCTCCTAACTCGGCCCCCTACATGGTGAGACAAGTGGGTAGGGGGTGGTCCCTCAGGTGTTGCGATTTGTCCCTTACGCACCCAACATGCCTATATGGTCTCTGCGGCCTTTCATTCAAATAGCGCACACAATGCTGATGGATCTATGGCAGGCGGCCAGTTGTAACACAAAAGGACCTGGACCCGAATTACAGATTCATCACATTGCAGGACGCAGGCGAAACCTTTAATCTGGGCCAAGGGCAATTCCTATAGGTGGCTTAAATGGCAGATATAGCTCGCAAGATAAGGCCCTCGTTCTTTGAAGTCCCTAAAGAGTCTCTAACATTACTTTACTGGATATGGCAGGGGACCGTAAATTGAGCTCCTTTACCTATAGGGCACTTTACCTATAGAGCAATGGGTGGTCTGGGGTGTAATGGATATATAATTGTTTGATTTTATCTTTCTGTACTGTAAACCAATAGTCCAATAAAAATTATACCAAAAAAAAAAAAAAACAATACTTACACACACAACTTTAAAAACCATAGAGAGGGTGCCATTATACCAAAATGGTCATCACCTATTTTAACCCAGCGCTTCGAAATTCAAAGTTACATTTTCCTTTAAAGAGCTAACAAATTGCTTGGTATTTCCAAAGTGTGTTGTAAAGTGTACCATGCTTGTTGTTCGTCAGGGACCCGATTGATAATCTAACCCCCTCATTGAAGAGGTGATACTTTTTTTTCTTTCTTTTTTTTTGCGGCTTGTCCATCAATTCGAACAAGTCTGAATTGTCCCCCCTCACGGATGCCACTAGGCCCTGTCACGTTGCATATCCCTTGATCTGGAGGGATTGACGAGATATCTTGGCATATATCTGCATAAGTGCGGCACTGAGGTCGTTCGTCTGAACTATGGCCCAGCAGTTGACAGGCTTGTTACACAGGTGGAGCGTTGGATCACATTACCTTTGTCCCTTGCTGGCAGGGTTGTCATGATAAAGATGGTGGTTCTTCCTCGCTTCCTATACTTGTTTCTGAATATTCCCACTGCTCTGCCTTTTTAATATGCTGAGAGGTATCCTCATACAGCTGGTCTGGGCAGGTAGGCATCTCCAAATACGCTTGTCGACATTGACACTACCGTTTGAGCAAGGGGCTTCGGGGTGCCGGACTACTATCTTTATTACTTGATTGCTAAGTCTCATTTTGCCTACTACTGACACCATCCTGAGAGTAGAATTCAATCTCTCAAACCAGTACGGACACAGTCCCCCTCCAGTCCGCTTACCGCGCTGCTTCCCAAGGGTCTGCCCAGAACCCCTTTGGAAATGCAGACACTCCCAACAACGTGCTGGGCATGGATGAAACTGCTTTGTTATCTAGCTTGGATACTCTCTACTCACCACACATTCCCTTATCCAACAAACCATGGCTCCTGCTTGCATGTGAACAGCTGACACTACATACCCTTGCTTCCTTCCACTTGCGCACTGTTGGCGATTTGTTTAGACTGTGACCAAGGGACATCATACCTCCGCACTTGATAGGTTCATTCTGCATGGTGCATTACGCAGAGTGTTGCCTGCTTACCTAACTGAACCAAGAGAATTTCCACTCCTATCCATTTCCATTACGGTGCCTGACGACGCTCAGTTCATATCTCTTCTATACTGTACGTCTTTGCAACTTAGAACTATTGGGCCTGAAGAGTCGCCTGAGAGAGGGATCTCAGTCACGCCCTATCGGACAAATTATGGTATTACTGATGCACCCAGGTCAGACTAATATCAAACAGCTACCAACACAAACTTTTGCATTTTAAATTTAAACACTATGCATACACCACTCTGCCCGCTCTCTACCATCTGGACACTACACGATCCCACCAATGTCTCAAATGTAAGGCCGACCATGCCAACTTCTTTCATTTTGTCTGAGAACCCGGTTATCTCTGCATACTGGAGCAAGTTCTACTCTACTCCGTCCTGCTGTTCCACTCCAAGCTCTACTGGGTTATGTGATGGCACTGTCAAAACCCATACGGGGCTATGTGGCGCTGCTGCTTGCTAAACAGCGGATCGTCCTTTACTGGGGCAGCACGGCTCGCCCGACTGAGACTGCCTCGATTGGAGACCTTATCCATTGTGAAACTAACAAAGCTTTATGCTTTCCTTCAGCCACCAACCTCTCGCCCAAAGGACATTTTTCACCATTATGTTCAAGCTTTGTCGCCTCCACCCTCTGACACTGGCGATGGGCGGTTCCCTCACTGCACCAACACTTCTCCTTGGGCCATTAATGGTCAGTGAAGGCATTTTGTCATATTCCTTATACTGTACCATACCTTAGAATCACTGAACCAGTGTTCATCTGCTGCACTGTATTTGATTCCTTGGTTGTGCTTCTGTCTATATCAACTGACTATCACTGACATGTTGCTAATTGTGCTTTAGTTATTACAAAACCTTAAAGTAAAAAAATAAAAATAAAAAGAGCAAACCTGAGAATAATGTACGCTCAAAATACAGTTTAACACATAAAAGAATGTTGCAATAAACATAACTTTACAAAATATAGGCTGTGTAAATTGTCAAAATGAGCTTTAGCATACCTAAGCGATGAAATCCAAAGGTGAATCTTTTGTTCGGAGATTTTGTGGATAACCACAAAGCAAGCAAAGTCAAAATAATTCCACTGAGGTCTGTCAGCATATGAAGTGCATCAGTGATAATTGCTAAACTATTAGCAGCGTAGCCACCTAAAATGAAAGTTTTAAAAGATGTGATTTTGATGTCAAAAAAGTAGGCCATGCATTTCAACAATTCCGAATACAAAGAAAACAAAGGCCACAACTACACTTGTACGATTACATTTTTAGACCAGGGCTTAACCATACAAGTCTAGCACTGTTGTAAAAGTGAGAAAATGTTATTGCTCAGTTGGATGAGTACTATTTTTTACCAGCAGCAAGTTAATTTTGTATACAAGATATTTAATTCCATTGTTTTAAAACATGGAAAAAGAGATAGCACTGCCTTGCCGTGTTGGAAGTGTATATCTTAAACAGGCAGCAAAGTCAAGGACATAGGCAGTATTTGTTAGGAAGGTTTTCATCAAAAGGTATCCCAAAGATCAAAGGTCTGACCTTGACTCAACGTCTCTCCGGAGGTTTTTCTTTTGAGGCTGTATTGACTTTTGAGGCTGAACAATGGCTGTATTGAGGTTGGGTCGTATAACCTTTTTGTTGAAAACCAGACTAGGGTAAACTGTTATGCAACAGAATAATCTTAAAGACAAAAAACAAAAAGAGGCAAAACCCAGGAGGGTCTGGATAGTACCCATAAAAAAGTTATCATGGTATTTTCTCAAATTAAACATCCATGATAAAAACCGTAACTAAGTCAACTTCAGCAATGTAAACAGGTTTCCCACAATGTTATTGTTTAAAGTGAAACCTTGCAAGGTAGTGTTATTCCCCGTTTAAGCAAAAAAAAAAACATGGAGAAAAAAAAAAAATCCTACTCACTCTCACTGAACAAATGTAATAATACTTACTAAATTATCAGTTGGTCTGCTTGCCTTACCTGAGACATTTTCTGAATGAAACCACGAAATCACAGAGGTCCCAATACTAAATTAAACTCAGCTTCGATGTTATTTCTCCTCTCACTCGTCAATATAATAGGGTTTAATTTTATTGTTTTTCATACCGTCAACAAACTGCAATTACTATGAACTTCAGGCTGTCTACCCTTTAACAGGACGATTGTGGAAGAAAACTGTTGGTTATGAATTGTAATACTGTTTCTTGAAATCATACAAATTTATCACAAAAAGCAATACTGTTAAAGGAAGGAGATTTGCCAAGTATAAGTATCCGTTTCTGAAACTAAAGTTTATAGAAACATCATGCACACGACTTCTCGTATTGCGGAGTGTTTTTTGTTCTTTTTTACCGCACTCAAAGACCCCCAATGAGCCCCAGTGCAGATCAGCTCTACCTGACCAGGCCCGTCACCCTCATTACCACTGCACACAGTGTTTCCAGGGTACTAAAAGGGAGAAGGAACCAACATTCACAATTTACAGGCGTGTTTGTGTGATCTCCGGTGAGCAACAGATTATCGTGATAAGGGATAAAGTACTGATGCTTCAAAAACAGACAATGACTAGGGAACCGTGTTCCTCTCCATTACAAAGCAAGATTAGTCCCAATCACTGTGCTAAGAAGTTACTTGAATATTGCCAGTTCACACTTATCGTCACCACCAGCGGAGCGGGAAACCAACAACCCAGTTTTCATTATTCAAAAGAGTTGTGATGTCACATTTACATTTTGCTTTATGAAATCGTGATCTCTGTAACCCTCTTACCCCCTGAATATTGCTCTACCTGTCACTATTACACCAAGCAACCTAGGGCTCATTAACAAGAAGACGGCTGTCCTTACACTGCATAAGGCCAGTTCCTTTTAATATAAATTCCAGTGGCAATAGGAGTACAAGCACTCCCAGACGCCTACGATGGAATGACCCTCGCGCTCAAAAGTGCACTCTAGCGCAACGGTAAAACGGCGCTATGACAGGAGCAGTTTCTCTCCACTGGACAAAGCTCATCGCACCGGTAACCCCACGTTTGATTAGTCTGGAATTTAACAATGGAAAGGAGCACAGTAGCGAAAAAGTAGCGCAGTGAAAATGTGACTTTGCTACACAATTATGTACACTTTAGATAACAGCGCGTCAGTGGTTTTCATTTAATTATTAAAGAAATATGCAAGGCAGCTTAATATAATTTTCCATACATGCCAACAAACCAGCTTAAGGCGTGAAACTCCCAACTGGCGAAGTCAAAAGTGGCTTGATTTTACCTGTCACCCGCCCCTTCCTCCCTACCAGCCCATCAATGGGGGTGCACGGCAGCCTGTCCCGCAGACTGTCAGTGCCGGCGGAAGCGCACCTTACCCACTAGCTCCCCCAGCATGAACACCAAGTACAGCGCAGCCGCCAGCACCAGTCTATTGCGGACCCGCAGCTGCTTGGACAGTTCCCGGTGTTCGGTGCAACGCTCGCAGAGGGAGGGCTGAGCGCTGGCGTTAGGTAGGTCCGGGTCCAGAAGGGAGTCATCATCAGAAGAGAGAGTGCCTCGCTGCCCGGTCGCTGCTGCCACGACCACTCGGAGCTCGCTAAACCGAGGCAGGTCCTCCTCGTCGCCGCCGCCAGGATCTTCGCTGAAGTCGTACGCGTTGTTGCTGTCGCTGAGGTAGAGCGGCGAGTCCCTCTGTCTCAGCAGACACTTGAAGGAGTCCCACCAGTCACGGGTAGAGCGCCGAGCCATCTTCCGCCGAAACCAGCGGCACGCGGGGCTTTAGGGTTAGTGGGCGGTGCATCAGCCGAACCGTGGACCCAGTCACGCGGCGCCTCAGGTGAGACATGAAAGAGGCTCGCTCCCCTCGATTTACAGTGACAGCACAACAACATCGCAGAGTACGGCGCAGATCTCAGCTCTCGCGGTATTTCGGGCACTGCGAGAATTCTTCCGTGGAACGTTATGAATGACAAGCGACTTTTGGAACGAACTCTTGGTCCTAAAGTCCAAGAACAAGGAAGGCGCAGCCAAAGCTACATTGTTTATAATTCACATATAACTTTCCCGTGAAATATGTGTGGCCATGCATTCAAAGGGAAATTAGAATGATACAATAAATACATGCAGGTTGATGGATTTCTTCCGTGCATTTCACAGTAAAGCCCTAGTTACATAGAGAAATTGTTTAACCCCTTAGCTGCCAGGCCTTTTCCCCTCCTGTGCCGAGCCTTTTTTTGGCTATTTAGGGCAGTTCGCGCTTAGGCCCTCATAACTTTTTGTTCACATAAGCTACCCACGCCAAATTTGCGTCCTTTCCCCCCAACACCCTAGGGATTCTAGAGGTACCCAGACTTTGTGGGTTCCCCTAAAGAAGACCAAGAAATTGGCCAAAATACAGTGAAAAATGTGTTCTTTTAAAAAAAATGGGAAAAAAGGGCAAGGGTTTGCGGTGGCAAGATCACCATCTTCCCAGCTTTCAGGAACAGGCAGACTTGAATTGGAAAACCCAATTTTGACATTTTACTGGGACGTACCCCATTTGTACTATTTTTTGTGCTTTCAGCCTCCTTCCAGTTAGTGACTAAAATGGGTGAGAAACCAATGCTGGATCCCAGAAAGCTAAACATTTATGAAAAGTAGACAAAATTCTGAATTCAGCAAGGGGTCATTTGTGTAGGTCCTACAAGTTTTTCCTACAGAAAATAACAGCTGAAATAAAAAAATATTGAAATTGAGGTGAAAAAAAACAGCCATTTTTCTCCACGTTTTACTCTGTAACTTTTTCTTGCGATGTCAGATTTTTTAAAGCAATATACCGTTATGTCAGCTGGACTCTTCTGGTTGCAGGGATATATAGGGCTTGTAGGTTCATCAAGAACTCTAGGTACCAAGAGCCAATAAATGAGCTGCACCTTGCAATGGGTTTTTATTCTATACCGGGAATACAGCAATTCATTTGCTGAAATATAAAAAGTGAAAAATAGGTATCAAGAAAACCTTTGTATTTCCAAAATGGCCACAAGATAAGGTGTTGAGAAGCAGTGGTTATTTGCACATCTCTGAATTCCGGGGTGCCCATACTAGCATGTGATTTACAGGGCATTTCTCAAATAGACGTCTTTTTTACACACTGCCTTACATTTGGAAGGAAAAAATGTAGAGAAAGACAAGGGGCAATAACACCTGTTTTGCTATTCTGTGTTCCCCCAAGTCTCCCGATAAAAATGATACCTCACTTGTGTGGGCAGGCCTAGCGCCCACGAAAGGAAACTGCTCAAAACACAACGTGGACACATCACATTTTTTCACAGAAAATAGAGGTGTTTTTTTGCAAAGTGCCTACCTGTGGATTTTGGCCTCTAGCTCAGTCGGCACCTGGGGAAACCTAGCAAACCAGCGCATTTTTGAAAACTAGACACCTAGGGGAATCCAAGATGGGGTGACTTGTGGGGCTCTGACCAGGTTCTGTTACCCAGAATCCTTTGCAAACCTCAAAATGTGACCAAAAAAACACTTTTTCCTCTCATTTCAGTGACATAGAGTTCTGGAGTCTGAGAGGAGCCACAAATTTCCTTCCACCCAGCGTTCCCCTAAGTCTCCCGATAAAAATGGTATCTCACTTGTGTGGGTAGGCCTAGCGCCCCTGAAAGGAAATGCCCCAAAACACTATCTGGAAACATCAAAATTACCATATACAAAACTACCTGTTTTTGCAGGGGGGCATCTGCGTTTTTGGTCCTGGGCTCAGCAGCCTTCTAGGGAAACCTACCAAACCCAGACATTTCTGAAAACTAGACACCCGAGGGAGTCCAGTGAGGTGTGACTTGCGTGGATCCCCCAATGTTTTCTTACCCAGAATCCTCAGCAAACCTCAAATTTAGCTAAAAAATCAAATTTTTCCCACATTTCTGTGTGGGATCACCGCAATGGGACACATTTCATACCACCAATGTTCCCCTCAGTCTCCCGGTAAAAATGATACCTCATTTGTGTAGGTGGTCCAAAAGGGCAGTTTGCAAAAAAAACATTTTTAGGCTGACAAGTGCAGCAGAATTTTTATCGGTATAGATGAGACAATGCTGGGTGGTAGGAATTTTGTGGATTCCTGCAGATTCTGGAAGGTTCCATCACAAAAACGTGGGAAAAATGTGTGATTTCCAGCAAAGTTGGAGGTTTGCAGGGGATTGTGGGTACAAAAATGGTGCGGGTGCATGTGAAACACACCACCCTGGAATCACCCAGATGTTTAGTTTTCAGATGTGTCTAGGTCTTGTGGATTTTTCTACATGGCAGCATCCCAAAGTCCATAAAGTGCAGCCCTCACCATTCCAAGTGGGCCGATTTTGAGAGTAAGCCAAGTTCTCATGGCCCAGATGTAAAACTAAACCCCAAAATAATCAAATGTCTTCTTGCTTGCTGTGGGATAAGATGTTTTAGAGTGCGGGGGAGAGCTAAAAGACTGTTACCCCCTTCAGTTGAGGTGGGGGAGTAACCAAGCCCATACTGGTTGGTAGCCACCACCCCAATATTTTTAGTTTTTTAAAAATTCCCTGGCATCTAGTAGACTTTCTGCCCCCATGGGGGCAGATTGGCCTATCAAAAATTGGCCGATCTGCCCCCAAGGGGGGTAGAAATGGTCTAAAAATAATTTGCCCCCCAGGGGAGCGACCCTTGACTAATGGGTCACTCCTCATCTCTAAAAAAAAAAAAACATACAAAAAAAAAACTACATTTATTTTTTTGCCCTGGCGTCTAGAGGTTTCTGCCCCCCCCCCCGGGGGGCAGATCGGCCTTATAACAATAGGCCGATCTGCTCCCAGGGGGGGCAGAAATGGCCTAAAATAAATTCCCCCCCCGTGGAGCGACCCTTGTTGCCTACGAGGTCGCTCCCCTTGCATGACATTGGCGCAAAAAAAAATGATCCCCGGTGCCTAGTGTTTTCTGCCCCCCCTTGGGAGCTGATTGACCTAAAATCGTCCGATCTGCCCCCAAAGGGGGCAGAAATTGCCTAAATACAATTTGCCCCTCCAGGGGAGCGACCCTTGCCTAAGAGGTCGCTCACCATCTGTAAAACAACAACAACAACAAAAAATGCCCAGTGCCTAGTGGTTTCTGCCCCCCCTTGGGGCAAAAATGGCCTAAAATAAATTTGCCCCCCAGGGGAATAACCCTTGCCTAAGGTGTCACTCCCCTTGCGTGAAATTCACGAAGAAAAAAAAAACCTCCCTGGTGTCTAGTGGTTTCTGTCCCCCTTGGGGGCAGATCGGCCTAATTAAAATAGGCTGATCTGCCCCCAAGGGGGGGCAGAAATGGCCTAAATATAATTTGCCCCCTAGGGGAGCGACCCTTGCCTAAGGGGTTCCTCTCCACCAAAAAAAATCCCTGGTGCTTGGAGGTTTCTGGCCCCAAGGGGGGCAGAAAAGGCCTTAGAAAATAATGCCCCCCCCCGGAGCGACCCTTTCCCAAGGGCTCGCTCCCTCATGCCAATTTTCTAAAAAAAAGTACATCCCTGGTGTCTAGTGGGCGTTTTAGCAGCCGCGCTGACGTCACGGGTTAGGGGGTGGAAGGCGAAGGGCTTCCCCTTCCATCTCTGCCTTGGGGGGTGGGGGCGAACCCCACAGAGGGAGCCCTAGCCTCCCTCTGGGCTCTGTGCCCAGGACGTAATGGTTACATCCTGGGCACACGAGCACTGTGCCTCAGGACGTAACCGTTACGTCCTGGGCACAGAAGGGGTTATAAAAAATGTCCGAATGGGACATATCTCTGTTCCATTGCCAAAAGCGTCTGTACTCTATCAATAAATGGGAAGGCCGATTATTCCCATTATTACACATTTATTTACACACAAGCAGTTCTTACTAAAAGGCAATATATTAACCTAACAATGGAATAGTGCAGAGTAGTGAAGATGTCAGTGGTTAATTTGAAAAACAATAAGTGCCAGGGCCCTCGTCAGGGGGAAACCACATCTTGCGCCATCCCTGTTGCAGTACCACACAAGTACTAACCATCATACAAGTGTGACAATTCATTCTATTCAAGACCCCCAAAACTATGAGAACGGTGTGGGTGGCATCTATTAGCGATTATTAATTTAATATGCATTATAAACAACTGTTGTTGTGCTTACTAATCATGTTTGGCAGACAGCACCACCATGTGGCAGACTCACAAGCACTGGTGGTAAGAATTAAGTGCTGGTGCCGAGCAGCGGAAATCACAGGCTCAAATTAAGCACTGGAAGAAGTAGCGTAGTGAAAATGTGGCTTTATTGCACAATTATATACACCTTATGTAAGAGTGCGTATCAGTGATTTTCAATTAATTAAGGAAATATGCAAGGCTGCTTAGTATAATTTTTTATATATTCCATACATGCCACAATACCTGATTCAGGCGGGAACTCCCGATTGTTGAAGCCAAAAAGGACTTCATTTTACCTGTCTCCCGCCTGAAAGTGCCTCTGATTCAATGAATGTCAATGCGGAAAACGTATTCTCCTAATTATTTTCAAAATCTCTCACTCCCCCTTGTAAAATGTTGGCATGTATGATATTCAAATATCTATGGAGATCATACGTGGCAAAATATTTTTGAAGAGGTAAGTGTAAAAAAAAATGCCCGGGAGAATGTATTTCCCCCATCAACGTCTGTTGGAGAAGAGGAATTTTCAGGCGGGAGACAGAAAAAATGAAACCATTTTTGGTCTCAAAAACCAGGAGCGTCCCGCCTGAATCAGTTCTATTAGCATGTACGGAAGATGGCCAGTCTGATCAGTAAATGCCGTTTCACTTCAACAGTCAAAATCCGACAAGGCAATCATTCAAATAAAATAAACAACTGCAGTAGCCACAATTCTTAACGTCAGTGCCGGCTTTAGCGCTAGTGGTGCCCAGTGCAACAATCATTTTTGTCTCCCTCCCCCCCACCCCAATGACCTACGCCTTCTCCTCTGATTCTCTCACTACCACCAGGTAGAAGTGTCCCTCATCTCTTCATTGAGCCTCTTTTGCATATATTTCAATTTTTTTAAGTCACTGGTAAAGGCTGGCTTTAGTAATGAGAATGTATATCTACCCAAACGAACCCTTTATAGCAACATTAGGAATTGATAATGAAGAAAAAATGCAGTTTGGATGCAGCTCTTTGATGACAGTTTGTAACAGTCACTATTATACATTAGGGTTGTATCTTATGAACTGCAGTAACAAAAGGATCTCTGTGACAAAAGTAGTAATCCAACTCAGCTATCCACATAAAATACAGACTTGTGATCTGCACCGTATGCGTTCTTTGCAGCAGGCATATTAACCCTCTGCACTACTTTATGGCGTACCAAAACTGCCACTAGACAAAACGCACAAGACAATAATCACAAGAATTATCTTGACATTTTTAGTGCTGCCTGAAAGCTGGACAGGAGGAACTCTGCAGGAGGTGTTTTTAAATTGAAATTATTGCTTAAGACAGAGTCCCCCTGAGGTCAGCGCCCCTCTACCCAGGTCAGTGCTCATTGCAGCCACACGTACTGCCTAAAGCCAGCCTTGCATAACGTCAAAGAAACTGGTTGCTTGGTCAGTAGGACTGGGGGGAGTGTGAGTACCAGGTTTTCCAACAACCATGCTGCCATATCATGTTAAATATTTCAACACAAGCAGTGCAGAAGGGGAGTTTAAGAGATGGTGGAAAGGAAGTGGGATGCAGAGTGTAAGAGGCAGGGCCGGCTATAGGACTGGTGGCGCCTTGTGCGACAGTTAATTTTGGCACCCCACCCCATGATCTCCTCCTCGGTTTTGTTCACTACCACCCGACAAATGTGCCCCTCATCTCTCCATCTTTCCCCTTTCACATACATTCATGAGTTTGAAAGCACTTGTAAAGGCTGGCTTTACTAATCCACTCAGCTATCCACATAAAATACAGGGGCATATTTAAGAGCCTCTAGCGCCATTCTAATGCCACATTAGTGTCATTTTGTTTACGTTCATGTGGCGTTAGAAGGCCAAAAACGCCATGCCATATGCACAAAGTGGTAAAATGCACGCATTGCGCCACTTTGTAACCCTCTGCGCTACATTATGCCTGCACCAGTCATAATGTATGCAAAGGTGGCAAACAAATTGGGCAAAGAAATGCAACGGATTTTTTTGCATCATTTTGTTCCGGCACTTTTAACGCCTGCTCAGAGCAGGCATTAAAAGAAGGCTTCCATTGGTTACAGTGGGTCTCTGGGTGCTTTGCAGGATTAGCCTCAACATTTCTGATGCTAATCCTGCAAAGCGCGGGACTATCATAAAAAATTCTGACGCTAGTCCCCTAACTACTGCCATGGCGCGGTATTTGAAATATGAAGCACACATAGTGGTGTTAGTGGGGCACTATGGGGCGCAAGAAAAGTGCACAGCACGTTGTGCAGCGCCACTTTTTTTCAAATATGCCCCATAGGGCATATTTAAGAGCCCCTAGTGCCATTCTAATGCCATATTAGAGTAATTTTTAAAATGTTAATGTTACATTAGAAGGCCAAAAACGCTGCGCTATATTTACAAAATGGCGCAATGCATGGATTGCACCACTTTGTAACCCTTTGCGCTACATTGTGCTTGCGCCAGGCATAATGTATGCAAGGGGGTCATCCCCCGTTAGGGGGCCAAAATCCGTCAGATTTCTTTGCGTAATTTTTTGCCAGCACTTTTAACGCCTGCTCAGAGCAGAAGGCTTCTATTGGTTGCAATGGGCCTCTGGGTGCTTTGCAGGATTAGCATAAAAATTATTGACGCTGATCCTGCAAAGCGCCGGACTAGCGTAAAAAATGATGACGCTAGTCCCCTAACTACCGACATGGTGCGGCGTATTTTAAATATGATGCACAGATGGTGGCGTTGGGGGGCACTAAGGGGTGCAAGAAAAGTAGCACCACTTTTCTTAAATATGCCCCATAGTTCTGTTTTTTGCAGCAGGGATATTAACCCTCAATGCTACTTTATGTTGAGTCAAAGCTGCCGCAAAACTCCCATCTCTCTAGCTGGAACATTAATCACAAGAGGTATCTAATCATTTTAATTGTTTCCTGAAGACTGGTTGCACAAGGGAATTTTCAGCAGGTGCTTTTAAATCGCAAGTATCAGAAGCTATTGCAAAACACAGTGCTCCTCCCCCCCCCCAAGGTCAGCACCCGGCCCTGGTAAGGGGTACTGAAATAAACAGTACTTTGTAAAATAACCACCATGTTTTTAAGAGCTTCAAAAAAGAAACGAGAGAGAGAGAGACAGAGTGTCTGTGTGTGTGTGTAAAAAGCCCAGGTGAAATCCGTCAGACCTCTCACCATACCCGACAGAAAAACACCTGTACTCAACTAGTTACTAGAGAATAGATTTATTAGAGAGGTGTAACACCCCTTCCTGAATCCACGCCCATGGGTTACATACAGTTAATCATCATTATCCTTAGTCCTACTTGTCCTCGTCAATCATTGCTTCTACATCCCATTCATTACTTGTTTATGTTGTAGTTGTAAAGAAGACAATTCCAACAGTTTTCAGGATGGTTTATTGGTGTGCAAGTAGGTTAACACTACAGGCACTTCACCTGGACAGCAACTGCCAGAGTTAAAAAAATTGCCACTGAAAATCTAAAGGTTCCACAAGACACATCCGAAACATTGCATGACAGCCTATGTAATGAAAATTAAAAGATCTGGTAAAATACAGAACACACCCTCTTCTGTTGCAAACAATAGTTATACCACCAAAACCAGCTAGGTACAATGTGCAAGTGGGGCGCCAACCTTATCAAATGCAACCAAGGTATTGCTGGAGGCCATGCACTTCCAGAGAAGGCACATGTACCGGGTGAGCCCTTAACCAGGGTGTTTTTTTCTGCAGTTTTACAGACGCAGGGGGAAAGGACTCCTGTATAGAGTGGATTCCTGCTCCAGGTTCGCAGGTGGGGCACGATCATGCAGCAGGAATCCACACCACAGGGCCATCAGGGATTTTCCTTCAGTATTGTTGGGAGAGCGACTCTTTAGGCAAGGGTCCCTCCCCGATGGCATATTATATCTGTGTCTTGGCCACCCCAGGGGGCTGATTTGGCCATTTTCTAAGCCAAGCATCCCCCTGGCAGGGTGTGGGGGTTGAAACTCACTAGAAGCCAGGGAATAATTGTTATTATTTGTGGGGATTACGGGAAGCGATCACTTGGGCAAGGGTCACCCCACTTGAGGGGCATTTTTTTGTGAATTCCGCCCTCTCCCGCTCACCGCCCCCCACAAGAGGGCAGATGGGCTGTTTTTAGGCCAATCTGCCAGCTGGAGGGGACGGAAGCCCACTAGACACCAGGGATTTTATTTTTGTATATCAGGGAGTGGCCCCTTGGGCAAGGGTCGCTCCCTGTTATTGGGGAAATGTTGTGGCCGTTTTCTACCCCCTCAGGGGGCAGCTTGGCCATATTGGTAAGCCACTAGTCACCAGGGATTTCATTTATTTATATGTCGGGGAGTGGCCACTTTGGCAAGGGTCGCTCCCTTTTTTGGTGCATGTATTTTTGCCATTTCTGCCCCCCTTTGGGGCAGATCAACCATATTTTTAGGTTGAAAACCACTAGACACCAGGGAAAGTATCTGTGTGTGTGCGAACTGGAGTTTGGCTGATGGTTTGCATGTAGTTGGTGTGTGTGGGCTACCGCTTGGTTGGTGATGTGTGTGGACTGGTGCCTGCCTGGCAGCGAGTGTAGACTGGCGTTTGGATGGCGGTGTGTGTGGACTGGCACTTGGCTGGCGGTGTGTGTGGAGTGGCGCTTGATTGGCAGTGTGGGTGGACTGCTGCTTGGCTGGCATTGTGCAAGGACTAGCACTTGGCAGGTAGTGTGCGTGGCCTGGCGGTGTGCGTGGGATGACGCTTGGCTGGTGGCATGAATGGGCTTGTGGTGTGTGTGGACTGGCACTTGGCTTGCAGTGTGCGTGGACTGGCACTTGGCTGGTGTTAGAAATGGGGTCTCAAGTTGGCAGTCAGTTTGTACTCTGTACAAATGGGGACCCTCACTCTAGTCAGAGTAAGGGAGATACACAGCTCAGATAACCCCTTCTCACCCTCTTGATAGCTTAGCACAAGCGGTCAGGCTTATCTTGTAGGCAATGTGTAAAATATTTGTACACACATACAGTTGAAACACCACAAAAGTACTCAGCATCAGTTTAGAAAAATAGCTAGTATTTATCTGAGTAAACCAAGACCAAAACGACAAAAAGCCAACATCCACAAATAAGTTATCACTTTTTAAAGGTTTTAAAAAAGAAAAATCAATGCTTGTATCCTTATAACACACAGTACCTTGGATGCATCAAAACAAAGATGATGCAGGCCGCAAAGGAGGTGATGCATCAGAAAAGCAAGCGATCCGTCAATTATTTCCCCAATGGGTGGACAATGCGTGGATTCTTTTCTCATTGGGTTTGCGATACGTCAATTATTTTCTGACCGGAAGTTCGATGCGTGGATTCTTTTCCCATCAGGCTGGCGATGTGTTGATTCCTTACTGCGGTGCAGCATCAATGAAGAAAATGACACCCAGGGATGATGCATGGAAAATCCAGACGCACAGCAACAACAGATCTGCACTGAAGGAGGCTATGTGTCCATTTGGCAGTCTTGAGACAGGTGCTGCATTGATTTTTCAGTCATGGTGCAAGCGCTGTGTCTATTTTTCTGCCACAACGGCCTTGGTGTAAGGAGTTTACTTCAGGTCACCAGCTTCCACTTTCAAGGGCCCAAGGACTGGAATTGGCACCACTTGGCAAGTCAGGACTCTCAGGAGAAGAGTCCAGGCACGGGCAGATTAAGTCTTTGATGTCCCTGAGACTTCACAACAGGAGACACACTCAGTTCAAGCCCTTGGAGACAGAACCTTAGGAAGCAGGATGTAGAAAGCAAAGTCCAGTCCTTTCACTCCCAGGACAGAAGTAGCAGGCCAGCACAGCAAAGCAACAGACAGAGTGGACGTTCCTCTTACAGCATCCAGCTCTTCTTCCTGGGAGAATGTCCTCAGTCCAGAAGTGTTCTGAAATTGTGGGGTCAGCACTCCAATACTTATACTCATTTCTGCCTTTGAAGTAGGCAAACTTCAAAGGAAAGTCTGTCCTGGCCCCAGAAACACTCTAGGGGGTTGGAGACTGCTTGGTGGCAAGACAGACACAGCCCTATTCATGTGTGTCAGCTCCTCCCTCCATTCTAGCCCAGAAAGATAAATCAGGAGATGCGGAACGCACCTCAGCTCCCTTTGTGTGATGGTCTAGAGTGAACTCACAAACAGCGCAACTGTCATCCTGACCCAGACCTGTATTCCACAGCCGACAGAGGCAAAGAATGGTTAAGCAAGAAAATGCTCACTGTCTAAAAGTGGCAAAACAAATTTTACCAAAAGATGTATTTTTACATTGTGAGTTCAGAGACCCCAAACTCCACATCTCTATCTGCTCCCAATGGGAAACTACAGTTAAAAGGTATTTCAAGGCAATCTCCATGTTAATCTTATGGGAGAGACAGGTTTTGCAATGGTGAACACCGACGTTAGCAGTATTTCATTATCAGGACATGTAAAACACACCAATACATATCCTACCTTTTAAATACACTGTACCCTACTCATTGGGCTGCATTGAGCCTACCTTAGAAGTGACTTACATATAGTAAAATGGAAGGTTTGGGCCTGGCAAGTGGGTGCACTTGCCAGTTTCGAAGTGGCAGTTTCAAACTGTCCACACAGACACTGCAGTGGCAGGTCTGAAACATGTACATAGGGCTACTCATGTGGGTGTCACAATCAGTGCTGCAGGCCCAGTAGTAGCATTTGATTTACAGGCCTTAGGCACTCTGGTGCACTTTACTAGGGACTTACTAGTAAATCAAATATGCCAATCATGAATAAACCAATCACCTATACAATGTAGCCAGAGAGCACTTGCACTTTAGCACTCGTCAGCAGTGGTAAAGTGCCCAGCGTCCTAAAGCCAACAAAAACAGGTCAGAAAAGGGCCATTTCCAACAGATGGCGATATGCGTGAAGTGGAGCTTGAGTGGCGGTAAGCGTGGACTGTTGTTTGGCTGACAATGTGTGTGGCTGGCATTTGAATGGTGATGGGCGGACATCATAGTGTTTTATAATGTTAACTGTTTTATTTCTTGTCATCATCTGTGATTGTAATGTTTTACTTCTTTTTATTCTAGTGCAAAGCTTTTGTTTTCCTTTGCTATGACTCCTACTTGCGGTTTCAGCACTAGTTGATCTGCAGTTTGTGTAGTTGCATGGTTTGGTAAGAAAACATTTTTTGTACTCTACTAAAAATGAGTATCATTGCCCTGCATGCGGAGGACACTGATGTGCTGATGGTGCAGCAAGAGTCATCTGGATTGCAGTCTAGGGCTGAAAGGCTTCCCATCAAAAGTGCTGACCTCTGGGTTGCCCCAAACATGGTGCAGCTAGCATTGCCTTCCTTTACTGGTGTTGCAGGGTGTAGAGTGAATACTGAAAACTTTCTGCCTATAAATTTCTTTCAGTTGTTTATGGACAATTACTTTTTGATGAGATCTTTGACCAGACTTATTTGTATGCTGAACAGTATTTGAGGGACAAAAGTACCAGACTTTCGTTCCACTCTAGAGCTAATCGGTGGACTCCTACAAATCAGGATGAGTGGAAGAAGTTTTGGGGTTTAACTTTTTTGATGGGCTTGCCAAGGAAGCCATCACTGTCTTCATATTGGTCTACTAGTCCCTTGAGGGCAAAGTCTATATTTCATGCAACCATAAGTCGTGGTCGGTATTTGCTCCTGCTTCGGAGGCTGCATTTTGTTGGTGATGCCCCAGCATTGCCACAACATCATCCTGATTGTGACCATCTTTTTAAGATTGCGCCCGTCCTTGATCACTTTGTAGATTGATTTTCAGAGATCTATATTCCCGGGAAAGACACAGCTGTGGACGAGTCTTTGGTCCTGTTCAAGGACTGTTTGGTTTTTAGGCAGTACATTCCTAGCAAGAGAGCACGTTATGGAATTAGGATGTATATGCTGTCTGAGAATAGGACTGGATATGTCTGTAATTTCAGGGTGTACACTGGTAGGGATTCCAATATTGACGTCTCTGAGTGTCTGTCCATTTCCACAGTTAGGGAGAAAATTGTGTGGGAACTTGGTAGAGGACCTTTTAACAAAGGTCACCATGTATACGTATATAATGTCTACACTGGTGTGCAGTTGTTCAGGGAAGTGGTCAAAGTGAACATTTGCTTATGGCATAATCTGATCTAACCGTAAAGGTTACCCAAAAGAGCTTGTTTGTAAAATATGTGAGAGGGGACAGTGCAGTGCTTTGCATAGTGATGAACATCTAGCTATGATATTTTCAGACAGGAGAGATGTCTATATGCTCACTACAATCAATGATGAAAGTACTTCACCTGTGACTGTTTGGGGTCAAGTTGCTGAAGTGCCCACATCTGTGTGCAGTTTAGACTACAGTAAGCACATGGGTTGTGTAGAGAGAGTAGATCAAAGGTTGAAACCATACACTGTTGTTCATAAGGCTTACATTTGGTATAATAAGTTGGCTATCAATTTATTCCATTTAGCAACCTTTAATGCTTTTGTTGGATTTAAGTGTTGTTCTCCAGAGTCAAAGATGACATATGTTCAGTTTCAGCAGTCTGTAATAGACAACCTTGTTGTAGTGGAACACGCAAGTGTTCCTAGAGTTGGAGTGGTGGAGGATGTGCCTAGATTGAAAGATTGCCACTTTCCTGATCACATTCCTCCCACGTACAAAAAAGGCTTTCCCAGTAGGAGATGTAGAGTCTGCGTGCAAAGAGGTGTGTGGAAGGAGAGTTATATGTACTGCCCTGACTGCCCTTCTAAACCTGCACTGTATGTGTCCACATGTTTTAAATTGTGGCACACACAACTGAGTTTTTGGGAGCAACCATGAGCATAAAAGTAAACTGACTGGTTTGTATCGTTTTATATTTTTTGTTCAGATTTCACAATTGAAATTAGTTTGATGTATTTAGTTAGAGCTATTGTGTTTGTAGCTCTAGTGCTGTAATTACTTCAAATTGGTTTGTGTTTTCTGTTTTGAAAAAAAAAAATGTGATGCAGTGTGTGGACTGGCGCTTGGCTGGCAGTGTGCGTGAACTGGCACTTGGCTGGTGGTGTGCATGGACTGGCGCTTGGCTGGCGGCGAGCGTGGACTGGCACATAGCTGGTGGTGTGCATGGATTGGTGCTTTGCTGTGCGTGAACTGGCACTTGGCTGGCAGTGTGCATGGACTGGCGTTTGGTTGTCGGTTTGTGTGAACTGGCACTTGGCTGGCAGTGTGCGTGACTGGTGCTTGACTGGCAGTGTGTGTGAGCTGGCATTTGGCTGGTGGTGTCTGAGCAGTGGCTTACTGCAGGTCACCGCACACACTGCTAGCCAAACGTGAGTCCATACACTGTCAGCTGGCAGCCGGTGTGATTGTTATGTCAGGTATGTGGGCATATGAAAGTCATGGGCCCTTGAATGGTGCTGTTTGTTGATGTGAATGTTGTAATATTCTGGGCCCGTGGCTGGCAGGGTGAAAGGTTTTGTGTATGTCACATATTAAAGGTGTGTGAATAGCCTGTAAAGAGGTTGGTGCTTTGTCGCAGCTTTGCAGCTCACAACCTCTGAGTCATTGGTACAGTTTTTTAACATTCAATTATTAACAGTCTCTTGTTAATAAAATGTTACGTTCTGAACCTCCATTCACCCTCGTGCCAAATCAAACCATGTGTGTGTACTTGAGGAATAGATTGTTGTGAAGCAAATTTTTTATCTTGTCTGTCTTTTCTCTGCCAGGGTGTACATTGTCTCTACAGTGTCTATTGATGTGAGAGTTGTAATGTGTGGGCCGGCAGCTGACGGTATGAATGATCTTGTATGTCAAGTATGAAAGGTGAGTGAATGGCTGTGAAGAGGTTGGTGCTTTGTTGTGCCTTTACAGCTCACAAGCTGTGAGTAACTGGTTCAGTTTTTTGACCTTTCAATTATTAACAGTGCATTTCATTTTTGTGAAATCTCTAGTCAATAAAATAGGCATTTTGAACCTTTCACTCACCCTCATGCCAAATCCAACCAGTATGTTTGTGTACTTGAGAAATAAATGATTTGCAGGAATATTTGTCTTTTCTGTATTTTGTTGCCAAGGTTTACATTGTTTCTAGAGAAAATCTACCAACTCTAGAAATGTTCGTAAACTAGACACCCAGGAGGGTGGTGTGCCTTTTGTGGATCCCAACAAGTTTTCTTACCCACAATGCCATGCAAACTTCTAAATGTGACAAAAATCACACATTTTACTTGCATTTCCGTGACATATTCTTCCAGAAGCAGAAATAAAGCACAAATGTCCTACCACCCAGCATTCCCCTTGGTCTTCCAATAAAAATGCTACCTCACTTGTGTGGGTGGCCAACTGCCCGTGACAGGTAAAGGCCGAAAACTCACTGTGGACACATCAAAATTATCTATCACAAGACGACCTGTTTTTGCAAAGGGGCACCTGCGTTTTTGGTCCTGGCCTTGATGGCCATCTGGGGAAACCTATCAAACCCAGTAATATTTGCAAACTAGACACCCTGGGGAGTCCAAGGAGATGTGGCTTGCGTGGATCCCCTAACGTCTTCTTACCATTTCTTTGTGGGCTCACCACAACAACACAAATTTCCTACCACTCAGCGTATCCCTTGGTCTCTCAATAAAAATGATACCTCGCTTGTGTGGGTGCCCAAAACAGAGTCTGCCTAAACGTATAAAAAAAGAAACTGCCCTTTTGGCCCCGCTTTGGTTCCCCCTGAATCTTTACACG
Source organism: Pleurodeles waltl (assembly GCF_031143425.1). NCBI lineage: Eukaryota > Metazoa > Chordata > Amphibia > Caudata > Salamandridae > Pleurodeles > Pleurodeles waltl. The sequence continues at coordinate 361,818,677 of NC_090440.1, forward strand.
TTTTTGGCCCTTCCCTGTCACAGGCACTTAGCCCACCCACACAAGTGAGATGTCATTTATGTTTTTATCCTGGATTCCCGTAGGTGTCAGTTTTTCAAAAATGTACAGATTTGCTAGGTTTTCCTAGGTGCTGGCAGAGCGAGGACCCAAAAACCACAACTGGGCACATTAAAAAAAAAGGGTTGGTTTTCAGTGGAAAAATTTGATATGTCAATGTTGCGTTTTGGGCTGTTTCCTGTAGCGGGCACTAGACATACCCACACAAGTGAAGTACCATTTTTATGGGGAGTCTTGGGGGAATACTGGGTGAAAGGAACTTTGTGGCTCTTCTCAGATTCCAGAACTTCCCATCACAGAAATTTGAGGAAAATGTGTTTTTAAGACACATTCTGAAGTTTGCAAGGGATTCTGGGTGACAGAACCTGGTGAGAGCCACACAAGTCACCCCATACTGGATTCCCCTAGGTGTCTAGTTTTCACAAATGTATATGTCTGCTAGGTTTCCCTAGGTGCCGGCTGAGCTAGGGCACAAAATCCACAGCTAGGCACACTGCAAAAAAAGGGTTAGTTTTCAGTGGAAAAATGTGATGTGTCTATGTTGTGTTTTGGACTGTTTCCTGTCGCGGGCACAATGCTTCCCGCACAAATGAGGTACCATTTTTATAGGGAGACTTGAGGAAGCACAGAATAGTAGAACAAGGGTTATTACCAACTGTCTTTCTCTGCATTTGCACCTTCCAAATGTAAGATAGTGTATAAGAAAGAAGTCATTTTGAGAAATGCTCTCTAATTCACATGGTAGTATGGGTACCCACAGATTCAGAGATGTGCAAATAACTACTGCTTCTAAACTCCATTTTGGAAATACATAGGTTTACTTGATACTTATTTTCACTCTTTATAATTTACCAAATTAATTGCTGTATACCCGATACACAATGAAAAATCATTGCAAGGTGCAGCTCAGTTATTGGCTCTAGGAACCTACAAACCCTATATATCCCCGCAACCAAAAGGGTCCAGCGGACGTAACAGTATACTGCCATAGTTAGAAAAAGTTACAGATGAAAATGTAGACATAAATGGCTATTTTTTCAATTCAAATTTAATATTTTTTATTTCAACTGTTACTTTCTATAGGAAAACCTTGGAGGATCTACACAAATGATGCCTTGCTGAATTCATAATTTTTCCTACTTTTCAGAAATGTATAGCTTTTAGGGTTCCACCATTGGTTTAATACCCATTTCTACTACTAACTGGAAGAAGGTCGAAAGCACAAATAATAGGAAAAATTGAATACATCCCAGTAAAATGCCAAAACTGTTTTGAAAACTGTGGTTTTCTGATTCAAGTCTGCCTGTTCCTGAAAGCTGGGAAGATGGTGATTTTAGCACCGCAAACCCTTCATTGGTGCCATTTGCAGGGAAAAAACAGACTCTTTATTCTTAAGCACTTTTACCCCATTTTTTCCAAAAAAAAACAAAATGTAGCTGTCTTTTGGCTAATTTCCCGGTCGCTTCAGGGAAATCCACAAACCCTGGGTACCTATACAATATCCAGGATGTTGGAAAAAAAAGGACACAAATGTGGCGTGAATACCGTATTTGGACAACTTGTGATGGGGGCCTCAGTGCAAACTACCTGAAATAGCCAATAAAAGGCTTAGTACTGGAGGGAAAGGCATAGCAGCGAAGGGTTTAAAGTGGTTTTACTTAACATCAAAATCTATTAAATACTTGGGAGGATGATGACTCATTTTTGGATATTGACTTGTTGTGTAGCCATTTTAGTTATAGCTCCATACACGTTATTTTAACACACTATCATGCTGTGCACTTTAACCAAGATATATTTTATTCAGCTTCATCTTATTATTGTTACAATAAACATTTTTATGGTCTTGTTTTATTTCCGTCTATCTAACTGTTTTTGCCTAGGCCAGCACTCTGTTCTCAAACAAGACATTCTTGTTCGAGTCCACTGATGTGAAGGGAGCAAAAAAGGGGCCAGAATATACCCTTGGTGCACCCCTCTTCCTACCTTGAATTTGTCTGTGTTGGCTGACTGGCTGGAGTATCTAATTGCAGCCAAAGTTTGGGCGTGGAGATCCTACAGAAAATAAACAATGTCAGTCCACCTCCATCCCTAAAAGAATAACTCACAGTCTGTCTCTATTAACCCTGTCGAAGGCTGATGTGCGGTCCATGATGTCAGGTGAAGGGAATTAGATCGGGCTGCAGTGTACTTGCTGCCGACTAAATACAGGTTTAAGCACTGATCGGAGGTGGACATCCGTTTTCTAAAGCCATATTGCAGTTCTGAAACAATACTATTTTCTTCTGCCAAGCCTAATAACCTAGCCAGCGGTACCCGCCCCAGGAGCTTTACGATAGTGTCAATAAGGGAAATAGATCTGTAGCACTGAGAATTATCCTTGTATCCCTTTTTAAAAATGGGGACTATAACTGAGCTGGACCAAGATGGAGGGGGACCCTCCATGACTGCCGTATTTAAAATGTGGTTCCGGGATGGACCCCAAACTGCAATTTTTCTGAGGTACAGGGCCTTATTCCTAGTGATACCTAAAATTCCCTGGGTGATCTCATCTGAAGTTAATATCAATTTAACATCCCCTGGGTAAGTAACTCAGGTACCACTGACTCCATCTGAGGGGCATGATTATAAATCCCTGCTAAATAGGAGACTCACGAGTTACCAGCAATTACGTAACACAGCACCATTAGGTTGGGCAAAGCATGGCTAGTTGTTAATATGCCAAAAGTTTGAACTGTTCTTCCAAGTCGTTGATAATATAAAGTCATTCCACACCTGTGCCCTCAAAGCATCTTTACGTCTTTTTAGCTCATTCTTATGATTCATTCAGGCAGAAAGAACAAGCTCTCTATTTCTCAGGGAGACTTTTAATGCACTCTTCAGGGCTCAGAGGGCCTATGAGCATCCTGAGTCAAACCACCTTGGGACAGAGGGAGAAAGGTTGGTGCCTGGGTGGCATAAGCGCGGCACTGTCTTGTTAGCTGTCTTCCTGTATCCTGTTACAATCGCTGAGTCACCAGCGGTCAAATCTAGACAAATAGCAAAGTCCTGGGTGCAGCTGTGAAAAGTGGGAAGAACTGCTAAAGCTGTAGAGTTAACCAACAAATCCATAGCAAAAGGTAGGTTGTTGTTATACAGGATGTTATTCAACTCAGTGCCTTCTTTTGTATGCTCCATATGTAGACCATCTCAAATCTGACCGGGAGGATTCATACTTTTAACAGCCAAAGGGGACTCGCATGTGTATTAAAATCCCCAGCAATGATTACATTGGGTGGACCGGTCCCTCTCTCAGATAAGGAATCCGTATAATACCCCAGCCATTTAATATTTGTAGTTTTCTGAGAACCAGAGCACAAATTATAAAAATTCAATAAATAAAAAACCGGGGAAGTATAGGAGAACCAGAAGAAGATTCTGTGATACTGCCAACAAGACATACAGCACTATGCACCCTTTGGCCCTCCCAGAGCACGACTATACTGCTGGAGCAAACAAAGCTTTGTAACCCTCCAGAAAGAAACATTTTGAAGCCTCTCAGGTTTCTTGCACACATCTCACATTAAACTTGCTGATGTAGGAGTGCAATTCAGGTCACTGAATTTGGAGGCAATACCAGCTATGTTCCAGCTCATTAGGACCAAATCCTCGGACTTATATGTGTCTGGGTGTATTGCAAAACCACAAAATAAAATGATGGATGGAGTGTTGAAACTTTTCCAACACTTACCCCTGCCATGCCACCCCAGTTTGGACCCAGTCAGATGCAAATCAGTCTTGACCCTGCTTCCCATGGGAACAGTTCAGCCCGAACTGCCCCCCCCATGGGAACAGTGTAGTCTGAATTGCCAAGCCACATTCTCCCTGGACCAGAAACAAGCATCGTGGGACTAGTTTCAGGGTATCACCCCTCATCAGCCAGGCTAGCTTGAATCAAGTGGCACAGTGCCAATCTTTTTCATATATTACCAATTCCATGTTGCTTTATTTCATGTTGTGAAGTTCTCTTCCGATCAATACAATCACAGTTCCTCACAATTTCAGTCACTGTTTCAGCCAACACGTGTTTCGTCAAGAGAGAATAGTCGCTGAGACTTTGTCAGGGCTGACTATTATGCATATCCTCGGTATTACCGATCGTATTTCATTAGAGACCGTATATATAATCATGAATTTCTTACTACTGGAACTCAGATATCTCAATGATGATTCAGGAATGTACACGCTCATATGGAGACAACGAGATAATAACGTGCACATTGAGATATCTGACATAATAGTCAGCCCTGAAAGAGTCTCAGCGACTATTCTCTATTGTCTAGTTTCCTGATCTCAGTGCGCTCCTACCTGTGCTGGGCTTCTATCTTGTTCTCCATCCTAGTTTCCAGCACTCTTGTGTATATGGTAAAGTCCTCATCCTGAATTCCCTTGTCCCTGCAGATGGCAAGCACTCCCTTTCAGCTAGCCTAATCCTGTTCTCAGCAGGTCCCTGGCAGGAGCACTCCCTTCCTTGACCATAGAGGTCTTGGAAAGAGAGCAGGTGGGGTGGAATGGTTTCACATTTATACACCAAAATCAGACATGTCAAGTGACATTTCGAGGCTGCTATCCAGACACTGCCTTTATAAAGAGTGGTGTTTCCCACAGCATGGTAGTCTTCATCCTGGAGCATCCACAAGAGGCACAAAGAGGTGTGAGGTTTTTGCTCCTGGCGGTTGTCAGCCAACCTGAAGGAGTAATTGGGGAAAGACAAGAAAGACAAAACAGCAGAATTCACCTAAAGGTTTCGTCTACCTGCACAGCTGAGTCCACAGTCCCATCCCTCACTCCTTTCATCCACCAAATGACAGTGTTGGGGGAAAATAATCATCCGCCCCTTGCTAGCAAAAAAAGGTCTAATCCAATTTCTAAAGGATCCCTGCCCTCACTTCCCTCAACTCAGTGTCTATGCTTCCTCTCTCCATCTTCAGGAATGTCAGGATTACACTTCGTCTGCCTCCATCTTGTGCAAGGGCCAGGCCTGGGCTATCCAAATGGACCCCATAGGTCTCAATGACTCTCACTTACTGACAAACACCATGCATATACTGTGCAGGCTACATACATCAACTTGAAAGGAACTAGGAAAGCTCATAAAAAATGAACTTTACATGAGAGGGACAATATTCCTCTGCTCAGTGACATAAATAAAAAGGTCTGGTCACAACTATGGATTCAGAAAACATGGTACATCGCCACCACCACTCTATGTGCTAAAGCTATGACAGGAACATTAGCCCTCTGCCGGTCAATGAAGGCACTCATCGTATGCCCCTGGTATCCAGTCATAGGTTCATAACTGCAGACACGCCAAATTAGACTGCCACTAGGGTCACAATCAAATGTCAGGATACCAGTGTTGACACTATCTGTTATCCTATAAGATATGAATAAAGTGCCCATGCAGGATCGGGAGAAGTTAACTTCATGCATGTATGAGGCAATATGTCCCTAGCGGCACTTAAACACAAAATCAATAAAGTAGCATTTAAAGGAAATAAATCCACAGGAGTCACTAGAAAATGAAAATCATAAAGGTTTGTTTAAATAATTCTGATGAATGACAGAAGGCAAAAATGATAGTCTATTACATTTCAGAAGGAATTAGCATATCGAATGCAGCAGTAAATGACATATAGTAAAGGCCAAGATGTTCTTCAAAGTCCAAAGCATAAGAATGACTAACAAGAGTTCTGCCTCTAAAGTTGGGGAGCCAGAAGACTGTCTCACCTCCAGAAATGCATCATTTTATAGCTTATTTTACATTGGAAGTCAATGGAAATCTCACAATCTGCACAGGGTGAGCAAATGTAGCAATGAGCTGAAAAATTACGATACAGAATAATACAACATCACACAATGCCACACCAATCTAGCTCTAGCACCTAAGTTAAATATTAGTGTGCCCTATTCTAACTTAATGCAAAAAATAACAGATGATAGACGGAATGCATAGCAAATGAAACAGTCACCCTCCAGTCACAGATCTGGGTTTAATCCATCAGTTTTTCTGCTTGCCATGCCATTCCAGTTTGGACCCAGCCAAATGAAAATCAGTCTTGACCCTAATGGGAACAGTCCAGCCCAAACTGCCAAGCCAGGTCCTCCCTGAACCAGAAACAAGCATCCTGGGGCCAGTTTCAGGGTTTCACCCTTCATCAGCGTGGCTAGCTTGAATCTGGAGCCATAGCAAGCATGGGACCCACATCTGGGCATACCCTTACCACTAGGGGCAACAAATGCAAAAACAACAAATGATGGATGGAATGAATGCAAATCAAACATTCACCCCCAGTCACAGGCCATCAGTTTTTTTTGCTTGCCATGCCATTCCAGTTTGGACCCAGCCATATGCAAATCAGTCTTGACCCTGTTCCCCATGGGAAACAGTCCAGCCCGAACTGCCAGGCCAGGTCCTTCCTGAACCAGAAACAAGCATCCTGGGACCGGTTTCAGGGTATCACCCTTCATCAGCCAGGCTAGCTTGAATCTGGTGGCATAGCAAGCACTGGACCCACGTCTGGGCAAACCCTTCCCACTTGGGGCGACAAATGCAAAACCAAAACATCTGGCTTTGTACTCCACCATGAAATCTAGATTACAAGATAGACCATCTCAGCAATTTGTGATTCTCCCCCTTCATTACCATTAACCACTAGAGAGGTTTGTGATTTCTTAATACCATTAACTTAGCATCAAACAGATACAGCTGGAATCTTTTAAAAGCCCACACTATGACAAAGCATTCCTTCGCAATGGCCACCCAATTCTGTTTTCTGGAAAGTGACCTATGACTAATAAAGGTCACTAGATGCTCTCTATCCATGTTATCGAGTTGAACCAACATTGTTCAAATTGCCTTATCAGAGACATCTGTCTGTACAATGAATGGTAGACTATAGCCGGAGATGACAATTCTTTAGGGCAGTGGTTCCCAACCTGTGGGCCGGGGACCCCTGGGGGTCCGCAAAGCCTCCTCAGGGGGTCCGCGACTGCTTAGAAAATGTAATAATATTAGGTTCCAACTATCAGTGATGACTTAGTGGGGGTCCCCGGATTCCAATAATGAGTCAGTGGGGGTCCCCGGGCTCCAGTATTGATAAGATGGGGGTCCACAGAAGTCAAAAGGTTGGGAACCACTGCTTTAGGGGTTTTGTAGCATTTGCATATACATGAGGAGATAGCAGATATACACATAGGATCTTGACTTTTCCTAAACTGGTGTAAGCAAGGGATCTCTAACAGTCTTGTTTTCTATTGTACCATATTGTATGCACTCTTCATTTGAACATTGCATCGTCTGCACTAAAAATATTTGCTTTTTATATATTTGATACTACAAAGTATACATTGTCCCTAGACAACATGTTTCTTTATATGTCATTAAGTAGCTGTCCTGTACTCTTTTTTTGATCAATTTATTTGACTTTCCTGCATTGCTTTGAAAGTAAGAATGAAGCTGAACATGAATGAGTCCAACAGGACTATTGGAATATAGTAGTATCACTCTGGTTCTCATGGGCATACAGGGTTGCCTTGTTACTGTTTATATATGTAGCCTGGGGCCTTCAGTACAAGTGCATTGCAGAGTGCTCTTTTCAGGTCCTCAAAAGCATTTTTGACACTCCTCAGTCCATATCACCATCTCCGGCTACTTCTTCAATGTCAAGCTGTAAATGGGGAACTCCAGGACAATAGTAAGCCACAAGGTTCCTTTTATATCAACGATTCCTAAAAAAAGGCTCTTGCTTGTGTCTGGGTGGTGGGCATGTCCCATTTCAACACAGACAGAATATTGCCATCAAACAGACAGATCCTTTCCATACCCGCCTCATTCCCACATTAGATTCAGTGGACTGCCACATCTGAAACTTGGTTGCCTTGATGGCATCTTTCCCCCCCCTGTTTAAAGAGCAACACCTATTCTAGGGGCCTCAGGCTGTCTTGCCATGAATAGTTAAATCATTCAGTACCATCCAGGTAAATCACACAAAACTCTTTGTGCCCTGATAGAATGTGGTTCACCAGGCATTGGAAAGTGGCAGGAGAATTCATCAACCCAAAGGGCATTTACTGTCAACTGAAATAATCCTACTAGTGTGGAAGATACAGTCTTCGTCTTGGCAGTAGGTACTATAAGAAGTTACAAGAGGCTACAGATCAAATCAAAGGTGCTTGAGTATTTTGCAGCACCTTGCTGGCCCACAAGGTCAACAGCTCTAGGCACCAGATTTGCATCATTCTTAGTGACTTTATTGAAGGCCCTATAGTCCACACAGAAGCAGAGGTCTGTGGAACCTTGATTGGGACTAACAGCAAAGAGCTGGCCCCAGGGTTACAGGATCACTCAAACACCCTCAAATCTAGCATCTTGGCCACTTCTGCCTTAGTGCATTACTAGACTTGCTCAGATAACTGCTAAGTCTTACTTTTCACTGGAAGAATATCTCCTGTGTCTATGTCATTAATAGTGATAGGTGCCAATCTTTGAGTTTTCAGGAAAAGATGGGAAATTGTCCCAGTGAATTGTCTCCCTACAATCTTTTTAATACTCCACTGTCAACTTAGGAGCAAGTTTACACCATCCACAGATCCTTCATTACACTATGCAGCAGGCCAGCAAGAGACTCACTGTCTTCCTCAATCTCCTCTGCAGTAGCCATTATGCTCACAGTGTAATCTCTTCAGATGTAACGTTTAAGCGTGTTCACATGGAAGACCATCCTCGGATTCCTTGTGGCATCTCTGTCCAACAGCAGGGCCCTACCCCACTTACCCTCCAAAGCTTTGGAAAAATGGGCTTCAGCACCAACATCTCTAGAACCTCCTGGTACTCAATCAGTGTTTATGTCTAATCATACCACTCCTAATCAGCGTTTAGGTTACCTGAAGAAACTGCACCATCAACTTCTTAGGGTCAGTCCCATAATTCAATACATACTTCAGAGCTGACTTTGATTTTTCGTCCTACTCTTATCTTATAAAGGTGAGTGGTCCAAGCACTGGGTGTAATCTCTTCGGATGTAACGTTTAAGCATGTTCACAAGGAAGACCATCCTGAGATCCCTTGTTGCATCTGTATTCACCAGACAGTTCACCTCCGAAACCTTCTGCTCTAGCTTGTATATCCTACCCCACTTATCCTCCAAACCTATGGGACAAATGGGCTTGAGCACCAACTCCTGTCAGTGTTTCTTTCTAATCATACCACTCTTGAGCAGGTCTTTGCTTACCTAAAGGTAATACACCATCAAATTCCTGAGGCCAATTCCATAGTTTACCACAACATTCAGAGATTACTTAGACTTTTCTTCCTACTCTTATCGCATCAAGGTGAGTTGCCAAGCACTGGGTGCCCAATCAGACTTTCATACGGTCTGAAATCTACCCCTTACTGTGAAATGTTCCTGTAAGTGAATAAGAAACGCGACAGGTAAAGTTCTGATTTCCTTCTAAGGAACTCAGATAGAGTTCCCACCATTCTAAGGGTTTTATTGAATCTTTCTATTAACCCATTGGTATGTGGGTAGTATCCTATAAAGAAGTGGTAGTTCCCACCAGCTTTCTCCCACATCTCTTTTATGCATGAGGAGAAAAAGTTGGTTACCTGGTCAAAAATCACAATAATTGGAAATCCAACCCTGGAAAAGATCCCTAGGAGAGGCCAGGGACCACCTTTGCAGTGGTGCTCCTCAGAGGTAGCACCTCTGGATACTTGGAGCATGATCCACCACAACAAAAGTGTACTTATTGCCTGATGCTGAGTGGGGTGGGGAGGTGTCAAATAGACCAACAATGTCAATTCCACCCCGTCAAATAGAATACCTAATTCTTTAAAATGCATTAATGGTGTGTCGTAGTTTGGAATCTTGCTCTGGGCAAGACTGCTGGTTAAAAGATGACAGTACTTTTGTTTGTAGGCGACTACGCCTTTCCTACAACAAGTCGCAACTGTTGTCCCAACCTTACCGGCTCACTAGCAGCACCTCACCAGAAACACAATAGTAAAAGGTGATTTGTGGCAGCCTTTACGCATGGACTCAAGAATAAGACATCACAGAGAGTGTTGTGGTTAAACAGAGATTACCCCTTTCTCACGGATATATCATATCTCATACAAACACAGGTAATGACAAAGATGCAGTGGAGTTTCAATAGTTTTTATTTAACATAACTGCAATTTGCTATAAGTTGCATGGGCTGCAATGATTAGGATAATGAATAATGCAAGAAACAGAATTGTGAAGACGAGAGTCATGATTAAAAGACCCCCACTATCTTGCAATGCATAGAAAAGACATCCGAGATGTAATATGCCCTAATACCCTAATGTGAGAGGCCTAACCTCCTACCTAAAGGAGAGCTGGGTTTACTAAACCTAATCTGCCAATGTTATGTTCATGAGAGGAGTCCCCAACCCTCATTACTTTGGAATGAGGTTTCTATCTCAGACTCCGCAGGGACACGAAGACTGGGTCAGTGTCAAGACGACGTGCAGCATCGATATCAGCGATGGTGGCGAAACCCTCTGGTCGGCATCCCTATGATTATCTGTCTAAAGTGCGATGTATTTATACAGATCTACAAGGACCCCTGATGTAGGTGTGTTCCCAAACAATAGATAACAGACATACTTGGGACGGCAATTAATATAAACAATCCCTTGAAAGTATAGAGAGGGAAAATCCCTAAGTGTGAACACCTACTGTTTGTTTGTCTTTGTTGCTTGATCTTTACGCCTTAGCGCGGTGACACTGATAATGTAACTCATAACAAGTGGCCTAACTATAAACAAGGCAGCCATCTTACAAGAATTAAATAATTAAATGGACTAAGACAGAGCAAGCTAAGTAGGTTAAAAGTCACTAGGTGACGGGGGCACGAGTCTGCAAGCCAGAGGCTAAGCTAACTCCTGTTATCCCATTAAAAACGAACTAGGATTCACTACAGGTGCCTTGGTCATGCCTTCAGAGTTCCCAGTCATCCAATAAGTGTGAGATGTTCTGCTGAACGTTCAGTGCCCCTGCAAATACCCATATAGTAGAACAGAGGGTCAAACCTGTCCTGGGTCTTTCTAATGCCCAAATGTCCTACCAAGGGCACATTGTGAGCCAGTGACATGACAACACAAAGTAGCTGAAATACCTATGAACTAACTGAACAATTAGCCTCTTACAAGCACCTGCCTCAGGATTTAAAGGCTCTCTCTAAAGTAGTCCATCCTCCCAGCAAAGCATAATATCGTCTGACGACTTCCTTGCTTACTAATTCCTTCCAAAGTCCCGCAAGCACTGAGCACCCAAGATGTGCCTGGCAGAATTCCTCCCCAACACTTGGTCCTCTTTGTTTGTCTCTTCTTCCTCTCACTTTGGAAAAGGCATGATGAATGCCACCTCCCCGGAGCAATGTGTTTACTAGTGCATTCTCAGATTCCACTTGCTACCTTTTCCTGATCTGGGCACATCTGGAATGATCCCATACTCACCCTGACAGGAAATCAGCCTTTACAATGATGGCTTAAACATGCTGCAACCTGTACCACACACGGTAAGAATATATAAGGTAAACATATATATACGTATATCTGTCTGTCTGTGTGTATATATATATATATATATATATATATATATATATATATATATACATATATGTATATTTACTGAAAAAATCAAAGGCTATAGAGACGTTATAGTTAGGTTGATGTTTTACCCATAGAAAACCATACAAATTCAGCCGTTATAGTTATACTTATAGTTATACTTATAATAAGAAACTATAACTTGCGGCCTAAAGTTACTTTCCGGCACAAGTTATAATTTCTTTAGATAAGTATAACTATAATTATAACTAAAACTGCTGAATTTCTATGGTTTTGTATAGGTAAAACGTCATCCTAACTATATCGTCCCTGTAACCTTTGTTTTTTTTCATTGAATTCCTACTTTTTTTAACACACACATTAATGTTTGTGTCAGGTTGTGGCAAACCATTCAGGGCTTTGCTTTTCCCCAGGATCCCAGGAGGATACACAGAGGATCCTTGAATCTTACTGAGAAGGTGCAAGTGGCTGGGACCTGGCTGGAATGGAGAGCATGGTGGCTGGGGGCAGACTGCAGAGAAAGAGAAATACTAGTAGGCCACCTGCAAGGAAAGAGGAGCCGCGGACCAGGGACGCGACAAACCGAGGGCCAGTGGCAGTGACTGAAGAGGAGCGAAACACCCCCGGGCTGTGTAGAAAGCCCAAGAAAGCAGGCCATACAGCTGGGCTGAAATGCCTGACCTGAGGTACATCTTCATGGAGCACTTGCTGTTTCCCCCCAGTGAGGACTGTCTGGTTCCACCTAATCGGGATAGAGATGCTAAAGAGCCATATTTCTGGGCCCGCTGATTAGTGGTAAACAGCGTGGCAGAAGGAAGCGTGGAGGCCTGAGCGTACCACAAGACAGTTATCCTGCCCAGGAGCGCATACCCCCAAAGGTGGGTGAGGGTTCCTAAGTACTACAAAACCAAAGCAGAAGAGATGCGCTGTGACCCTTCCTTCCACCCCCCGGGGAGAGGTGCCCCTCACTCATCAAGACATAAAAATAATGGAATTGCTGTAACACCCACAGAGCGCCTATGATAACCTAGCCATTGACATGAGAGCTGGGATGGGGTATAACAGACAGCCATATCTGGGAGCCTGCCACTTCCTAGGCAAATGGGCTGAAGTAGCCTGGAGCCCTACCATGGGAAAGGACAAGCAGTACAAACAAGTTCAGGGCAACACAATGATGCAATATGCCAGGCTGCGACAAACTGTCCAGAGAACTACCAGACAAAGTCAGGAGGCGAATTAACATTCCCTGGATACCCAAGACGAGCACTCTCGGACAACTATATTAAAGGACTTTCAAAGCTAGAGGGTAGCATTGGAGGAACAGATCGCTGGTGTGACTGTGGAGCTGAACCTAATCCTAATCCAAAATGGCAGATAAAGTGGGAGTCGCGGAAACAAACATTGTGACACTGCAGGCAGAAGTCAGTCTCCAAAAAGCAGGTGACACAGGTGACCAAGGTCACGGCAATGCTTGAGGAATAAGCTGACAATGCTGAAGCGAGGTCACAGAGAAACAACTTGCACCTTCTAGGGTTGCCGAAACGTGCAGAGGGACAATCAAAGAAACAGTTCCTGGAAAGCTGGATATGTGAGGTACTGACACCAGATGGGCTGTCGTCCTTTCTCATAATTGAACGTGCAAAAGGGGGTCTGCTGCCAATGCCCACTCAGGGAGCCCCTCGTAGGGCACTCATAGCCCAGGTGCTGAACTATAACAATAGAGATGTGATACTGAGGGTGGCCAATGAAGCCCCGTTGCTGCAGTTCGTGGGCTGCAACATTGCCATATGCCCTGATTGCATTCACAAAATACAGGAATGCCAGAAGGCATTACTGGAAGTAAATATTCGCCTTAGAATGATGGGCCTCCAATATATGCTCCTAAACCCAGTGAAACTGAAAGTCATACATGCTGGAAAGTCCCACTTCTTTGAGCAACCGGAGTAGGTGTGGACAAGGTTGGACATGGTGGGAGTCTCTGGGAGGGGATCGCTGACTGAACAGGAGCCATTCTGTACCACCGGGAGGAGAGGAGCCAGCCCCAGGACTTGACCTGGAGGGAAGAAGACCCTGCAAGCAGTTTCTGGCTGGGGCCGGGTGGTGATCTGTGAGGATGGAATTATGGCGACAGAGAATCCTAACAAACACTGTGACGATGAGGGTCATGAGGAGGGCTTACATAGTGAGGGAGATGCACCAGACGAGGCACTGAACACGGCAGACGAAGTACGATATACTGCTATATGAGTAAGGCCGCACACTGAGACATTTGCCTGCTCCTGCGGATACCCCAATAGAGGAGAATGGTGCTCCTGGCAGGACCTCTTTTTAGGGGGTAAAAAGACACAACTATCTGTGTGCCTTAAGCGAAGATGCGAGGGAGGAGAGATAGAATGCAAATGGTGAATGAGATGGGATTGAGACCCTGAAGGAAATCTGGATGTGAGTGTGACAAAGATACAGTCATAGCCAATGCAACATGGTCTAAAGCAGGACGTTGCTTGAAAATGACTAGACATGAAATGACAGGAGTATGGAATGGACGGGGAGACGTGAATGTGAGCAACTACTTAGATCCCCTTTATATTGTATTAGCAGTACAGAAAGGGCTGGGGACCAGAGCTTTTTAGTTGGAGTGAGAATGGGTGTGAGGGCAGGGGTCGAACACAGTGGGACAACGATGTTGTACGATCCTGCTTATCAAAACTATTGGACATGTGCGTGGTATTTTGTTATCATTACTGGTCTTGGGTGGGGCAAGGTGGGAACACTGAGAGTTGATAATGGTTTGTTACAAAGGGGTTGTTGCCATCATAATATGAAGACGCATACACAGGAAAGACAACAGATTACGCAACACAATGACCGTTACAGCTAGGTATAAACTCCTCTCTGGTGATGTCAGAGGGCTCGGCACATATAACAAAAGGTATAGGGTATTGTCGCTTCTTAAATGTCATGGGGTTGGCATAGCTTGTCTGCAAGAGACACATTTATTGGAAACTGAAGCCAAGAAGCTAGAAAGAAAATGGAAGAGACGGCTATTCTACTATATCTACTTGCCAGTCTCCAGGGGGGTCCTGGAGTGGAAGCAGACGTGGAAGGATGCTATATACTCATGCAGGGTAGACTAGACGGGGAGGATATTGAATTGGCACACTCATATGGTCCAAACACTGACAACGAGCCCTTTTACATTAGAATGCGAAACGCGATGTCACTAGTGGCTGTGACTGACACTTTGTGGGTGGGGGACATCAATTGTATAGAGAATGGTGCTCTGGACCGACACCCTCCCAAAACAGGGCACAAAACCTAGGATGACAGCTAGACTAGTGGAGGTCATGGCACAATTGGGGTTCAGTGATATATGGAGAGAAATGCACCCAGTGCAACGGAAATACACATACGATTCAACCACTCATGGTACTTTGAGCAAGCTAGACCGTATATTAGTGATGCAACACATGGTCACCAGAGTACAGGAGATAACACACCTTACACAATATCAATTTGACCACGTTCCCGTAGCATGCCTATTCGAATGGAGGGGGAGCCGTAGGTCGCCCTACGCATAGCGATTCCCATCCGAAATACTACAGGACTAGGTGGGCAGGAAGACAGTAACAGATACCCTAATAGAATATTTTGAAATCAACTGGAAAACAACACAGAGCTGGGAGACAGAATGGGAGTGATGAAAGTGGTGGGAAGGGAAAGATGTGTGGGTCTCTCATGTGGGGTGAGATGCACCCTACAGACAGAATGCCTGCATCAGGAAGAGGCCCTGGCAGAAATTCACACTGTCATGGGATGATGAAGATAGACAGGGAGTGGAAATGGACATGTTACGACAGGTGACAGCAGTTAGTGATCAACTTGAGCAGTACACACTGAAATCGTGTAGACAGCGACTACACTTCGGTACAAATCTTGGCCTGGATCTTACAATATGAGATGCTGTGCCCTCCTATTCCCCATCGTAAAAAGACCGGAGGGTGAGACGCATTCACCCAGAATGATGTTCTGGAAGTATTTAGAGATCATATGGAGTTGGTATGCACTG
Organism: Pleurodeles waltl; assembly: GCF_031143425.1. Taxonomy (NCBI): domain Eukaryota; kingdom Metazoa; phylum Chordata; class Amphibia; order Caudata; family Salamandridae; genus Pleurodeles; species Pleurodeles waltl. The sequence continues at coordinate 361,834,438 of NC_090440.1, forward strand.
GCCCCACTGACCCGGCAGGAAGCGTATTGAGAATTATCTTACCAGGCTGCGGATCCCATGTGTGGCAGGGGTTGCATAGCAGAAATTAGGAGTTCATAAAGGAATTGACGTCTCTACTGTCTGGAAAAATGCCAGGGAATGATGGCTTTACCACTTAATTCTATCAAGCCTTTGAAACAGAAATAGTGCACCGACCTCTTGCAGTATACATGGAGGCACTGGACAAGAAAATACTCCCAAAGTCAATGCGTGAGGATAGCATTGTAATGGCTCTGAAACCCAGCACTGTGGTGTCTGATGCGTCATCATACCGACTGTTCATGATGATTAACATTGGCATGAAAGTCCTTTGTAAAGTACTTGCAACAAGACTGGGATCCGTGATCTCCAGGCTGGTTCTTCCGGACAAGTGCAGATTTATCCCATGTCGGAATACTACTATGAATGATTCTCAGGCGACCTATGCATGTCCTGCATGAAGTGGAGGATAGACAGGAGGAACTCAACCTTGGTCTCCATTTATAATCATGTTGCAAGGCCTTTGATACAGTGAATTGGCAGTACCTGATGGCAATCCTTGAGCAATGGGGTTTGGCTAGCGGTTCAGAGCCTGGGTGCAGTTAGTCTATACAGAACCAATGGCCAGGGTTAGACTGAGATGGCTAAGTTCTGCACCTTTGATGGTAAATAAGGCCACCCGGCAGGGATGCCCACAGTCAACCCTGCCCTTTCCATTAGTGTTGGAACCCTAGGTCATACAAATTAGACAGGACATGGCAATGTGGGGAATTTGAGAGGGGGAGCGAAACCATTTAATCTCACTGTATGCAGATGACACGCTCTACTATCCTACAGGCTGCGTATGAACCCAAAAAGTCCCTGATATTTCCTTTAGGCAGGCTTGCAACACAGGAACCCACAGTGTTGCCGGTCTTGCCATTCCAATGGTAAACAGATCAATTCTGTTATCTGTGGATAATGGTGGCGCACATGAACAAAAAAAGGAAACAATATAATTTAGAGCAGATAATGGAGGGCCTCACTAAGTTGATGTAGTTTGGACCACATTATTGATGTCCCTCATGGGACGGGCAGCAGTGGCAAAAATGGTGTTCCTGTTGTGCTGCTTATATAACTTGCTACACTCTATGAACACGCGTGGTCCGTGTTCAGATGGCTGCACTCCTTACTGACGATGCTAGTATGGGCAGCCGGTAGAAGCAGAGTAGCCTGTGCGATCCTACATTTGCCCACGGAGGAGGGGGGGCTTGGCATTGCCAAATATGGAAATGTATTATCTCACATCATAACTGGAGCATGCTGCTCACTGGTTGTCTGATGAGAACAACTGGGAGAAAGATTTGCTTGCAGACGGGTCATGCGCCACCGCATTGACGCAGCTACTGCATAGTGGTGGGAGAGCTAATAAGCCCATGCCATATGTCGTAAAGCATACAGCTTCCTCGTGGGAGCGAGCGGTGAAGGCAGTGCTGGGACGGGCCCCTTTTAATTTCTGGGACTTCCCAGCATTCCGTACATTAGCTGACAGAGTAGATGTGGGTGCTTGGTGGGTGAGGGATGCAAGACACTAGGGGCCAGATGTACGTAGCTTTTTTTTGTTGCAAAGGGCCCAATTCTGTGAATCGGCCGTTTGCGTCAATAAAAAAGCATTTTGGTATGTACAAACCCTATTTTGCGATTCGGTAATCTATTTACTGAATCACAAAATAGGTTTTCGACTCCCAGTTAGGAAGGGGCGTTCCCTTCCTAATTGCGAGTCGCAGTGTGATGTATGATTGTTTTGTGACTGTGAATGCGGTCACAAAACATTCGGAAACGGGAAGGGGTCCCCATGGATCACTGCCTGTTCTGAAAAAATGCATCCCGGTTTCCTTTTAAAAGTAGTCACAGACATGGTGGTCTGCTGTCCCCAGCAGGGCACCATCCCTGTGAGTGCAGCCATTCCCAATGGGGTCGCAAATTGTGACCTACCTCACGAATATTAATGAGGTAGGTCATTTGTGACCCCACTGGGAATCAACAAACAGTGTGAAGTACACTGTTGTACATATGCTTTTGCGACTCGCAATTTGCGACTCGCAAATGAGTCGCAAATTGCGAGTCGCAAAACTCGGGGTCGTACATCTGGTCCTAAGTGACCTTTATCCCAAAGAGATGTTCATCTCATTTGAAGCAGCCCAAGAGGTTTTTAATGTTAGATAGGGACACTTTCTTGTGTATGCCACTATAGAAGATATGATAAGGGACAAATGGCCTACATATCTGGAAGGTCGACTTCCTCTGCTTTGTTTAGAACAGTGCTGGAGTACGGGGGAAGCAGACACCTGGTCTGGTCTGGTCTGGCAATGATTGCTGATAAACCCAAGATCATATATCCGGCCAAGGCAGCCTGGGAGGAAGATCTGGGTACACCAGGTAAGGATGTGCACTGGGAAAAATTCTGTGCACTGGTCAAATTGGGAACGAGTAACGCTTGTTTCAAATTGGTGCACTTCAATTACATTCACCGTATCTATGTCACTTCGGTACTCTTTCAAAGAATAGATCCTGCCGGATCAGACAGATGGCACTGTTGTCTGGGTCTGATTGCAACCTTCCTACACTTAGCCTGGTACTGTTCACCAGTTCAGACATTCTGGATCGTAGAGGTACAGAAATTGCAGTACGTAGAGGGGTTGACTAGAGCTCAATCCAGCACCTTGTTTATTGGGAGTGGTAAAAAAACAAAAGGGCAGAAAAATGGAATGGAAATTCAAGAAGGTTAAAACAGGAATAGAGAAAAGGAGCAGAGGAGGAAAGAAATGCAATGGAAGAGGAGCGAGACTGCGACTACCAGGGGCACCAGCTTCTGAAAGTCGCTAGGTACAACACAGGGTGACCAGATGTCCAAGATTCCCTTGGTCAGTCCGGGTTTTTCATGGACTGACCTGACAGTGTTAATAAAAACTGAAAAATGTCTTGCTTTTAGAGAAAGGGAAGGTAAGCGTGCGGTAGGAAAGTGCCCTCTTTCTTGGCATGGCTACCCCCATTTCTTTGCCTGTTGTCAATGAGTTTGACTTTTTCCACCGGGTTCCTGCTAACCAGGACCCCAGTGATTATGCTCTCTCCCTTCTAACTTAGTAACTGTACCTTTTTCTTCCCACAATTGGCATACTGGTCCCCCCATGTAAGTCCCTAGTACATGGTACCTAGGTACCTAGGGCATTGGGATTCCAGGTGATCCCTATGGGCTGCAGCAGTTATTCTGCCACCCATAGGGAGCCCACGCAAAGGGTTCTGCAGACCTGCCATTACAGTCTGCGTTAAACGGGTGCATGCACCCGTTTTCACTACAGGTCACTGCACCAGGTCACTATAAGTCACCCCTATGGTAGGCCCTCTCAGCCCAGAGGGCAGGGTGCGGGTACCTGTGTGCGAGGGCACCCCTGCACTAGCAGAGGGGCCCCCACAAACTCCAGATCCATTTTGCTGGACTTTGTGAGTGCGGGAATGCCATTTTATGTGTGTACTGGGCATAGGTCACTACCTATGTCCAGCTACATAATGGTAACTCCGAACCTGGGCATGTTTGGTATCAAACATGCCAGAATCATACCCCAATACTGTTGCAAGTATTGGAAGTATGATTCCATACACTCTGGGGCTCCTTAGAGGACCACCAGCATTGCTACCTCCAGTCTTAAAGGGGTTTCCAGGCATCCCCAGCTGCTGCCACCCCTCAGACAGGTTTCTACCCTCCTGCTGCTTGATCTGACCAAGCCCAGGAAGGCAGAACAAAGGATTTCCTTTGGGAGAGGGAGGTAACACCCTCTTCCTTTGGAAATAACTGTGAGTAGCTTGAGAGAGGTAGCCTCCCCAATCCACTGGTATAATTTGAAGGGCACATTTGGTGCCCTCCGTGCATAACCCAGTCCACACCGGTTCAGGGACCCTCAGTCCTTGATCTGGCACGAAACTGGATAATGGAGAGGGGAGTGACCACTCCCTGGTCCATCATCACACCAGGGTTGGTGCTCATAGCTCCTCCAGAGGATCCCTGGGTTCTGCCATCTTGTTTTCATGGTTGGCAGGGATCTCTGGGAGCATCTGATTGGCCAGTCCAGGCAGGTGATGCCAGAGCCCCCTCCTGATACGTGCTTACCTTACTAGGTGACTAATCCCCCTTTCAGGGCTACTTAGGGTCTCTCTCTTGGGTGGGTCCTCAGATTCGGATGGCAAGACTCCAGCAGGATTCCTCTGCAACCTCCACTTTGACCCTCCAGGAACCAAAAACACTAATCAACGAAGAAGACTCTTCTGCAACTTTGTTTCCACGGCTCCTGCCATCTTTGCAACATTTCCCCGACCGTGCATCCTCAGAAGACAGCAACTCTTTATTTATTTATTTATTTATTTACACGATTAATTAAAATCTTTGCAAAATAGTCAACTAATTACATAATTATTACAGCTAGACATTTTAAAGCTGCCCTATGTTACAGGCCTAACAATATATGGGGGGATAGCAATATTTGATAAAACTAAACACAATTAAGATTCAATATCCACTATAAAGTTCTTGAATTTATGCTAAAACAATAATAAAAGTGACTAAACAGTTATTGAAAAGCGCAAACTTTTCAATGTGCCTGGTTCTGCATTTTTCAAGGGCATAAACTAAATCTTTATGATGTACTAACAGTCACAAGCCTCGAGTTTAGGCATTTGGTCTGCACAGACAGAAATTTAACAAGTCTACAATTTATCTGCGGGTCACTTGAACCAAACATTTTCATTACTGCTGGCCGACAAGAGCGTATCCCATTTGTACTAAAAGCTGGTCTCAGCAGTTGGCAACATGCTTCTCTCAGGGCTGGGCAGATACAAATCAGATGGACCATGTCCTCCCTGGCACCATTGCATAGCCTGCATGACGTCTCTCTCCCATTCTTCCACAGTGGTTGATCTGCTCTTGATGGAGGGATCCTGGCCGTATGGCGAGCCGGTGGCGTTTGACATATACTGAAAATGTTGAGATCAGATATTGCGATGGTGCCAGGGTAGTGTAAGTATGCATGAGAAGCTAGGCATGTGAGCATCGTGCAAATTTGCGTATATCATCTAGCAAAGATTGCAGACCTATTTCCTTTTTTAACACATGGCACAGAAGGGAATGTGACATATTAGAGTCCCATAGGTGTGTAATTTGTGTCTCTTGCAGCGAGTACTGCAAGTACCTGTTGTATACTGAATACTGAATACTTGAATCATTGCTTACTGAATTCCATGAAGCCACGACTTAAGGGCTAGTGTTGTTTCCTCTTATTTTGTACCAGGTCATCATCATATGTATTTTCCTGTCCAGCTGTTGTTGTTTAAGGCCACATTGAAGCCTAATTTGCGCAGGGGAAGCAGTATGGGGAAGATTGAAAACTTGTTTGTAGATTTGTATTTGTTGCTGGTCCAGGAGCGAAGCGTCATTCCCATATAGTGCTGCGCTTCCATTTATAGTGGCTGGAAGGAATTTGGCTGACATGACAGACAGTAAAGGTTTGTGCAAAGGCCCTTTTAACCTTTTGGCTAGGGCACAAAAAGCGAATGTCAGCACTTTGCTGCTTTTGCGGCGCAATGTTGGCCTTGTTGTCCTTAGTAAAACCCAAATATTTATTGCAGCGAGTCTCTTCAAGGCTAATGCCGCCCAACTTAATTTTGAGTTACAGAGGTATCCTAGAGACATGCTTTTTGTCCTTGTAGTATTGATTTCGAATTAGTTTGACTTTGCAAAATCGCCCAGGGTGCTAACTAGCCGTGGTTCAATAAAACAATGTCATCAGCATATGAGAGGTGTGATATGAGCAGGCTCCCCATCCTTGGAGAGTGTGAGTTGGTCACGTCTAGCTTTGGGGAGAGGTCAGCCATAAAAAGGTTAAAAAGGTGCGGGCCAGAACGCATCCTTGTTTTTAGCCTATATTTGTTTGAATCCTCCTTGAAACTTTCGGACCATCTGCTACCTTGATCTGCACTCAGGTTTTATCATTTAGCATTTCAATGCTGCCGAGAATCCATTCCTGCAGGTCCCAGCTTTGCAATTTGCACCAAAGAATTGCTCTGTCCACCCGATCAAAGGCGATTTTAATGTCCACAAAGCATAGATGTAGCTTTTTCTTTAGGCTTTTTACTTTATCGGCAATGTCACTTAGTGCTAGAATATTGATCATTGTGCCGTAACCCTTCCGAAAGCCAGTTTGGTCCAGTGGGACGAGGTTGTTTGAATTGGACCAGTGGAGCAGATCATCCATGATCAGCGACGCAAAGTATTTGGCCTTACTGTCAATTAAAGCAATCAGTCTGTAGTTAACCAGATTTGTTCCGTCACCCCCTTTAAATATCGGATTGATAATAGATCGTCTCAAACTGTCAGGGATGGTTATGTTGCGCTCTACTTCAGTGTAAAGGCTGCCAGCGAAGTTGACCAGTACTCCTGTTCGGCCTTAAAAATTGCCTGTGGAAGGCCATTGGAGCTGGGGGCACCATCCCTACGCCCCCACCTAATTACTTGGGAGACTGCCTTAGCCCTGTATCCAATGTCGAACTGACAGAGGTCCTTAGGGCTTGCAGGCTCCTTCAGGTGTGAATTTGCCTCAGGTGAGTCTTGTTTGAAAAAGATGTTGGCCAGGTAATCCTCCCATTTATTATTTATTTATACTCTTGACTGCTGGTCAATGCCATTGACCGTTGCCCAAAAGGCCCTGGAATTTGCCATTTTTGAGCCATAGAGCAATTTAAGCCAGAAGTTGTCCTCAATCTTAATGCGCTCACACCATACCTGACTTTTATAGTTTTTTCGAAGGGCCTTTATTTGGACACATGTAGATTCTGTGAAAGGACCTTTTTTATAACTCTGAGTTCGTGCCTCAGTTCCTTTCCTTTCTTAATTTTAAAGTTGTCTCTAGTAGACTTGAGGACACCATCCTATTTTGTGTTGGTGATTGGCGCATACCAGAGCTGAGCGAAGATAACGAAATAAGCAAGGTGGCCCACACTTCCACTGCAGGCGAGCCTTGGAGTGTTGCAGATTGATACAGAGTTTTCATTTTTTCACACAGCTGCGGTAATGAAGACTCTCACCAAATCAGACGTTTTAAGTTGGTAGATGCAATACTTCCTAGTTCAGCGACGACAGGTATGAAATGTGGGGCATTCAAGCCCAGTTTTCTATGTTGATATGAGTGATCGCTGTGGAGAGTAATTTTTTATTTTACATTTCCTCACGCATGATAGCAGGGGAAGAGACACAGCTGTATAGTCTGTTATGGGTGCAGCAAATGTGCTATAGTGGGTGTAGCCTGCACAAGAAGAAGAAGAAGGAATCTCCCTTGGAGTGCACAAGAAGAAGAAGGAATCACACTTGGAGTGAAGGAGTCACTCCCCTGCATCTGCAGGCACCTGCTGCAATGACGAACAGCAGCATGGATCTCCTCTCATCCTGAGCTGCGTGGATCCTGCATCACAGGTTGTGGTCCTGAGTAGTCCTTTTGGTCCTCTCTGCCAGCTGTCCAACTTTGGTGGAGGCAAGCCCTTGCCTTCCCATGCAGGACAGTACCCCCGTGCACCACGTCTCTTGCAGCTGCCAAGGATTGTTTGCATCTCCTCTAAGTGATCTTCAGGCGAAGTGTAGCTCCAGCCCTCAGCACTCCTGCCTGCGACGCTCAACCATCTGCATGGTTCTCCTGCAGCATGGAATCCCTTTTTGCAGTGCTGTGTGGGCTCCTTCTGTGTCCAGGTCCTATGGGTGCCGCCTCTGCTCCTGTGGACTCTTTGTGATGCTGAGGGTCCCTTGTGACTCCCCACCTTGTTGGTCCCCGGCAGCACCACTTTTTCACTAAACGCAAGTTTGCCTTTGCCAAGGCTTGTTGGTGGAATTCCAGCACCGACACCCGTCTGCAGTCTTCACTACAATGTGGGACATCTTCTGCATCCATCAGGAACTCTTCTCCGGCTCCAGGGCTGCCGTGCTGACCTGTTCTTCCTCACCGTCGACCAACACCTGCAAGTACAGCTGGGTGGGTAGTAGCTCCTACTCCTCCTGGACTCCACTGTGACTTTTGGACTTGGTTCCCTCTCTCCACAGGTCCTGTTCTTGAGGAATCCACTGCTGGTCCCTTGCAGTCTTGTTTGGATGTCTTCTTTTCCTCCTCTTGGGTAGTTTGGGGAAATTCCAGTGATTTACTCCTGCTTTTCTGGTCGCTGGGGGGGTACTGTGTTACTTACCTCTGTGGTTTTCTAGTACTCCCAGCTCCCCTCTACACATTCCACTTACCTAGGTGGGAGTCCTGTGGTCGCATTCAATTTTTTTAGTATATGGTTTGGGCTGCCCCTAGGGTCACTATTGGTTATTGCTATTTGCACTGTTCTCTAATCTTTTCTATGTCTATTTCTGATTACTAGTGTATATAATTAGTGTATTACTTACCTCCTATTGGAGGGTTGCCCTTCTAGTATTTCGTAGTATTGTGTTCCACAAATAAAGTACCTTTATTTTTGTTCAACTGAGTGTTTTCTGTCATGTGTGTAAGTGTTGTGTGACTACAGTGGTATTGCATGAGCTTTGCATATCTCCTAGACAAGTCTTGGCTGCTCATCCACAGCTACTTCTAGAGAGCCTGGGTTCTACACACTGCCTACACTTCACTAAGAGGGGATACCTGTACCTGGTATAAGGTGCAAGTATCTTAGGTACCCACCACACCCCAGGCCAGCTTCCTACACATGCATATCACATTTCAAACAGAGTCCAGGGTGGTTTTCCTTCTGGCCCTCTCCTGTTAAATCCCCATTTGGACATAAAGTGAATCGTTTTATGTTTTTTAAAGACTCCTCTGCTGTACTGTAGTTTTTACAGAAGCAGCATGGCAGGATGTAAACAGGGGCTAAATAGCAACGATAAGACCCTCAGTTGGCGCCCAAGCTCGTGAGCTTTGCCATTAGCTTTATCACAAGTGGGAGAGGAGAGGGGGGATTTACTGAAAACCCTGCCCTGTTTTCGTTTAAATTGTGAAAAGCTGGCACGCCTTTAATGCTAAGTCACGTTTCAAAAAGAGGTCCTGTATAATTTATTCTCCATCTCATATGGTAGGAAAGGCAAATATATTTTTATGGATCATTGTGCATCTCTCCACGTTCAGCCCTACCAAGTACCATGCATCAGGGGTGAGACTAATGCATTTTAGTGTGGTAGTCCGCATCACTGACCTAAAATGCATTAGTCACGCATTTACAACTCCTCCGATGAATGTGTGAGGACGTGCTACAGAATGATTAAGAACAAAAGTCAAGTTAGTTAGCCACACTCGGCTCTCATTACTGTTGTATGGCAAGTCTTACTGTTATACACTGTCTGGAGCTGGAAGAAAAAAAATACAAGTCATCGTCATGCAGATATGAGCTCACAAATTTAATCTCAAAGGAAGGTGCCGCCGGATCCATGTGGTCTTGGTCAAGCAAACATATGACTTCTTATATTTTCCAAGCAACTGATGGCTCAGGGGGCCGGTCAAGCCTGGATTCAACCTTTTTTCCTCAGAAAAAAGCCTATGGTGGTTAATGTGGGGCTCTGTGTACAGGGCGCAGCATGGTAGGGTCTCCCTGCCCATGCCATGATACTGCCACCTCCAATCACATGGCTATGCATTCTGGAGGTCCCACCTTCTGTCTTCTGGATGGCACGGGTGGGCTGAGCTGTGAGCACCCGACACTCAAAAGGCAGGTCATTCAGTTCCTTGCACCCAGTACAGACTAAACGAGTGTAGCTTGGCTGTGCCACTAAATCTCTGGGAAAAAGAACGTGAAGGCGTGGTCATTTCCTGATGGTCACAAGATGGTGGCCACATTTTGTGTAACAATTAATAAGATTCATTTAATTCTCTTACTGCAAAACATGTGAGTGGAGTGCATCTTTGTTTATGGTATATAATCAACATTTTATGATTCTCTTTTCAAGACTAAAGCTGCAATAGCATTATTTTGCATATTCATCTTATATGATCTTATATATAGGGGGTCATTCCAACTTTGGCGGGCGGCGGAGGCCGCCCGCCAAAGTTCCCCGTCGAAAGACCGCGGGGGTCATTTCGACTTTCCCGCTGGGCCGGCGGGCGACCGCCAAAAGGGCGCCCGCCGGCCCAGCGGGAAAGACCCTGCAACAAGGAAGCCGGCTCCGAATGGAGCCGGGGGAGTTGCAGGGGTGCGACGGGTGCAGTGGCACCCGTCGCGATTTTCACTGTCTGCAAAGCAGACAGTGAAAATCTACATGGGGCCCTGTTAGGGGGCCCCTGCACTGCCCATGGGCAGTGCAGGGGCCCCCAGGGGCCCCACGACACCCGTTCCTGGCAGCCTGGTTCTGGCAGTGTAAACCGCCAGAACCAGGCTGGCGGGAAGGGGATCGGAATCCCCATGGTGGCGCTGCAAGCAGCGCCGCCATGGAGGATTCCCTGGGCCAGGGGAAAACCGGCGGGAAATCGCCGGTTCCCCTTTTCTGACCGCGGCTTTACCGCCGCGGTCAGAATGGCCCTGAAAGCACCGCCAGCCTGTTGGCGGTGCTTCCGTGGTCCCCGGCCCTGGCGGTCATGGACCGCCAGGGTCGGAATGACCCCCATAGTGTTTAGATTTTATATAGCTAGCTTGAAAATATATTAGTGTTATATTTACTTGGCTGGAGTGAAGGCCTATACATACAATTTTATTTCTTCCTTTAACATTCTGTCGTAGTTGGACTCTTGCTCTTGGCAAGACTGCTGGTTTAAGGATGACAGTACTTATGTTTGTAGGCAACTACGCCAATCCCACAACAAAACGCAACTGTCGTCCCAATCCTTTCGGCTCACAAGCAGCACCTCACCAAAAATCCAAAACAGTCAAAGGTGATTTGTGGCAGCCTTTATGCATGGACTCAAGAGTGTGACTTCTCAGGGAGCGTTGTGGTTAAACGGAGATTACTCCTTTCTCACATTAACAACATGTCTCAATCACACACAAGCAATGAAGAATAAGCAGTAAAGTTTCAATAGGTTTTATTTTAGTAAAACTGCAATGCAATCTGCGATAAGTTGCATGGGCTGCAATGTTTAGGATAATGAACAGTGCAAGAAATAAAATGGTAAAGACAAGAGTCATTAATACAAAGACCCCCACCATCTTGCAATATCATGAAATAACATGAAGTGTATGATACGTCCTAATACCCTAGCATGTAGGCCTAACCTCTAACCTAGAAGAGAGCTAGGGATGTTAAACCTCAATCTGCCAATGCCATGTCCATGATAAGAGCCCCAAACCCTCATTACCTTGGAATGAGGTCTCTAGCTCAGACTCCGTAGGGACACGAAGACTGGATCAGTGTCAAGACGACGTGCAGCATCAATAGCAGTGATGGTATCTGGTCGGAATCCCTCTAACTATCTGATAAAGTGAGGAGTATTTACACAGACCTACTTGGACCCCTGACATAGGTTTGTCCCCAAACAACAGATAACAAGGCGTGCTTGGGACGGTAATTAATATAAACAATTCCCTCGGAAGTATGAAGATGTAAAGTACCTAAAGTGGACACCTACAGTTTGTTTGTATTTGTCACCTGATCTTGACACCTTAGCGCAGTGACACTGATAATGCAAACTAAAACATGGGCCTAAGTCATAACAAGGCAGCCATCTTAAAATAATTAATTAAATAAATGCACTAAAACAGAGCAAGCTAAGTAGGGTAAAAGTCACTGGGTGACGGGGCACGAGTCTGCATGCCATAGGCTAAGCTAACTCCTATATCCCATTAAAAAAAACTAGGATTCACTACAATTCTTTGTGGAATTGTTTTTTTAAATGTTCCTTTTGAGATGCAGGAGTTAGGAGCAGGGATGGAGTCAACAAGAAGCTCATTGTGCGTGAAAGATAAGAAAGCATGGGATGAACTATGCAAGGACAAAGAGAGGAGTGCTCTGGAAGATTGGCAGTCGTAACTCTTTTGAATTTGCTGAGACCGAAGAATATCAAGATGGGATGCGTCTCGGGGTTGGAAATTGTAACTTCCAATTAATTTTAATTAGGGTTTCATTCGAGAAGCTTTCACTGTGATGTCATTGTTCCGTGAAATTGTGACTTAAGGAAGGTTTAGTTAGTGAAGAGTAAGACCCTTTCCTACCTTTAGAGCTGAGCGGACCCTTCTGCGGTATAGACCTCATATTCTACATGGCTTCCTGCCATCACACCGCTCTTAACAGAATATTCTACTGAATTTCTGTTTGCAGTTCTTTCTAAAATATTTTTAGTATTAGGATGGTTAGAGTTTAGTACAAATGATTTGGCAGGAGAGTTTGGTTCCTGTAACCAAGAATCATATGCTTTTCCTGAGTTTTTGTATTGTTGCAATAGAAGTTTTAGTTTTGTATATGCTATCTAGGTTTAACATTTTGCAACACTTTAATTCTCCTTTAGTGATACTATATGTTTATACTATGGTATTGAGACTCATTTATTTATGTAACGTTGACTTTTAGGCCCTCATTATGAACACGCCGGTAAACACCGTCGACCGCCGTGGCGACGTCGAACAGAAGAAATCTCATCCAATTGTCCCACAGAGTTACTGGAAGTAGAGTTGTATCAGTTGGGTCCTGGAATTTACATCTTCACCCTCCCCACCATCACCATCACTCTCATCCTCTCTCTGAGGAAGCTGGTCTGGATATACAGCACCCTCCTCCTCCAAGAGGGGGACAGAATTTCTCACAGCCATGTTGTGCAGCATGCAGCAGGCTACCACTATTCTTCACACCTTTTGAGGTCCATAGGCCAGGGAACCGCCAGAGATATGTGGGCAACGAAATCTAGCCTTCAGGAGATCTATTGTGCGCTCTATCACCCTCGCAGTACGTCCATGGGCCTCATTGTAATTCTTCTCTGCATCTGTTCCAGGATTCCTTACTGGTGTCAGGAGCCAACGCAAGTTGGGATAGCCAGAATCACCTAGAAAATTGTGCAAAACAGGACTGTCATTGACAACCCTCAGAAGGAGACAGCCTGGCTGCCTGCTATGTGGCAATAAGTGTCAGAAACACCTACCTATGATCCATCCTCTGTTCACTTGTAGTTGTTCCATCTTGTGTGGCACACTACTGTTCCTCAGCACAAATGAATCATGGACTGATCCAGGGAACATGGCATTCACATGTGAGTTGTACTGGTCTGCAGTACACACCAATTGAATGTTCATGGAAAGAAAGTTCTTCCTGTTTCTGTACACCTGTTCACTGACTCCTGGGGGGATGATAGCTATATGGGTGCCATCGAGGGGGCCTATCATATGGGGTATGTTGGCAAAGGCATAGAAGTCCTACTTGATGGTAGGGAGGTCAACACTTTGGGGAAACCTCACATAGGAATGCACGTGTTGTACAAATGCATTCAGGAATCTGGACAGTATAATGCTAAATATTGGCTGTGAAAAACCTGCACCCATGCCCACTGTCACTTGAAATAAGCCTGTGGCCAGGAAATGGAGTGCAGAGAGCACCTGCACTTCAGTAGGAATGGCATGCTGATTATGATTAGCCGCTCTCAGTGCTGGATTCAGTAATGCACAAAGTTCATCAATAGTAGCAAGAGTGAGTCTGTAATTGATAATGATGTGATGCTCCACCACGTCCGCAAATCAACAAATGGTCTGTACACCGATGGAGCCCTCCCTTGCCACAAGGGTCTGTACCTAGGAGGAGTTTAAAACACGTGTGAGGAACACACATACATCTACACACTTTGTTTCTCATTCAGCACTGCTGGCATGATTGTCGATGACACAAATGCTTAGTGTGTGTGACATTACAGCAACATGACCACATTGTAATATCAGGACTGGTCCAGTTAGGTAATGTATATTGTTTCATGCCTATGGGTGTTTAGGGGACAATAGGGACTGCATTGTGCTGATGAGGGTTTTATAACTGCGTAGTTAAGGCCAAAATGTCTGCCCCCTGTAATCCAGAAGTGTTGTGGTGGAAGTGACCTCATACCGCTAGTGGTTGACGTAATACCGTAAGGTGGTGTTTACCGCCGTGCGCAAATTTATTGGTTAACATGGTTGTCAATAGGCATTGGTAGCGTATCATGATCGCCACCGGCGGTGATGGTGCACACCGCCACAGTGTGTACGCGAACTCTTCACCCCAACTTCACTTGACTCCCTTATCTCGTGCATACAGATACTCCACTGAGTGTACTGCTGTGTCCTGCCTCTGGTCATGGAAATGGCACGTGTTGCAGGGGAAAGGGCCCCGGCCTTCACCAACGAGGAATTGGAGAAGCTTGTGGACTGGGTCCTGCCCCTGTACGCCAAGCTCTATGGTCGGCCAGAGGTACAGGAGTAGGAGGACTGGGGTGCATGGATGTGTGTAATGATGGTTGTTGGCTGCATACATGTGTGCACTTGTGACACTGTGTGGTCCAGGGTTCCTGACACGCTACGTGTGTGTGTGTCCTGTTAGGCTGTTTTAAATGTCCGTCCCACAGTGGACGTATAGCCAGCTGTATATGATTGGCCATTATCTGACCATTATCTGACCTCAGTGTTACTTTTCTGTGTGTCCCTTATAGGTAAGCGCCCACCAGAAGAGAAGACTTTGGCATGCCATCGCCAAGGAGGTGTGGACCCTGGGGGTCTACAACCGGCAGAGCACCCACTGCAGGAAGAGGTGGGAGGACCTGCGGCACTTGGCGAGGAAGATCTGTGAGGCCCAGCTGGGGAAGTCCTCCCAACGAGGAAGGGGTACCAGTCGGGCACTGACCCCCCCCCTTATGCAACGCATCCTGGCAGTGGCGTACTCGGACCTGGATGGGCGCTTGAAGGCTGCACAACAGTCACAAGAGGGTGAGTACATATACCATTTTTTGGCTCCTTGATGGATGTGTGTGTGTGTGTGCATTCGTATTTATGCTGCCTAGTGTCAGGGACTCTGACTGATGTCCATCTACATAATGGCCCCTGTGGGGAGTAGGGGTGTTTGGGTCAGGTCTGCAGTACGTTAGGTCCTTAAGTTAGCTGGGGAATGGCTGTAGAGCAGGGTTGTGGCCACTTGTCAGGGGCATAGCCATGTGTATAGCGGTAAATGCCTGGTGTAATATTTTCTGGGTGGGTGTATGTGTGAACCACTAATGTACCTCCATTCAGCTATTTACAAGTGTCTCTCCTGTTTTGTCTTCCCATCCCTGTTCTCTTGTGTTGTGTGTGTACATCAGCATTATCTGGCTTGAGAGTTGAGGCACCGGCGAGTGGGGAGGCAGCGGCCCACGGATCCTCAGAGGCAGAGTCGTCCAACGCCAAGGGGACAAGTAGGTGCGAGGGCGAGGGGAGTACTACGTGGGAGGCAACTACCACTGGAGGTAGTGACTCTGATACCTCCTCTGATTGGAGCTCCCTGGCGGTGGCGGACCCTAGTGGGCCGACCCCTACTGTGTCATTTTCCGCCACCCCTATACTATCACCGCCCTCCCATATGGTCCCCACAGGGTTGCCCGTGCCCGCTCACCCAGAAGGGTGGGTGTCTCCTTTGCCCCAGGCACCTTTTCCCCTGCCCCAGTCAGCCCTGCTGCCCTCAAGGAGGAGGCTATTGACCTCCTGAGAACCATCTCTATAGGGCAGACAACCATCGTCAATGCCATCCAGGGGCTAGCATCAGAGGTGCAGCAGACCAATGCTTATCTGAATGGCATTCACGGTGCCATGTCTGGCCTACAGTAATCTTTTCAGGCTCTGGCCTCCACTTTGGCGGCAGCCAGTGTCCCTGGTCATTCCGTTCCACCCTCCAACCACTTCTACCCCATCCAGCACCCCACTCCCTTTACCTGTTCAAAGCACACATTCTGACATGCAGGCACACACCTCAACACACAAGAAGCACACTTCAAAATACAAGCACCACACCTCCCACCACAAACATACACACAGCCAACATGCACATGCACACACACCAACATCCACTTCCTCCAGTGTGTCCACCTCTTCCGCCTCCCTGTCTGTTCCCTGTACCTGCATGCCCACAGGCACTGCGCCCTCATTCAATGTTGATGACCCTATTCCTGCAGTCACCACAATAGCACACATCCATTCATGCACCCCAGACACCACACCTACACTCACCACAACGACTTTAGTTGACACATGCAGCACACTCACCAGACTTGCAGACACCCAGACAACATCCATTTACACTGGCAGCCAGTCTTGTCCCACTGTGTCCACCCCCCCTCCTCCCAAGGCACTCAAACGCACCAAAACATCCACCCATCACACATCCACAACACCTCAGCATACTGTCCAGTCACCTGAACCCACGTCATGCACACCTACACCTGTCACGTCCACTACCACTACCTCTACTTCCACTCCCACGCCTTCCTCCAGGTCCAGCCCAATTGCACCTAAGAAACTTTTCCTATACCTTGTTGACCTATTTGAACCCACTGGCCCACCCAGTCTCGTCCCTAAATGTGCTCACCTCCTTGCCCTGTCCACTCCTCCCACGTCACAGCCAGCCCCTGTCCGCCCTTCCCATTCCTGTGCTACCTCCCCTGTGAGGAAGAGATCCTGTGCTGGCCCAGAAACATCTGCCGCACCCCAGGCCAAGTCCGCTCCACCAGCTGCTGTGACAAAACCTAAGCCCCCTCCACCTTCCAAACGGAAATCTAAGCCATCCCCTTCCAGTCATAAATACCCACCACCCCCCTGCCTCTGTTTCCTGAGGTGCCTGGATGCCCCAATGTTGCCCCTATGAGGTGGAGTATTGTTGCACTTGTGGGAGTCAAGTTGGGGCCATTGTAGCCCATTGGACTTCTTTTACTATGGACTGGCCATTGGCCTTCTATGCACTTCTGTCCGTCAGTGAGCAGAATAAAAGTTAATGTGTGGACTGTGTTGTTTGAGGCACACTCTGGATCCATGGTCTCTCGTTTCATTGTTTGGGGGTCTTGGGCACATGTATGTACTTTGGGCAGGTTGAATTTGCCTTGTGTCGGGTAAGTACCTCTTGCTGTGGGGTGGCTTGTGCTGCTGTGAAGGGTTGTGGGAGCGTTGCAGGGTGGGTATGTAACTGTGCCCTTTCTTCCCTTGTTTAGTAGGTTGCGTAGGCTCCCGGTGAGTGTTTCATTATATTTGGTTAGTTTCTGCCTGGCTTTGCCATACAATGCCAATAGCCTTGGCTGATCTGGCTGGTACTGCAACCACACCCTGAGCTGTGCACTAGTTACATAGCTGCTTCTGGCAGCTGATCCAGTCCAATCCTGTATAAAGCTGACTTTCAAGGAGAAGTTTGCCTCATTAGTAAACCGGATGCCTAAAACAACCTACTATGTTCAGCACAAATTACAGCTGGTGGTAGAGAGTGGTTGCTGAAGTTTTTTTCCATGGAGCCAAGCCCATGAATCAGCCATGAACATTGTTCCTAAATAGTGTTATGCCGCAGATCCCTGTAGCTAATTTGGAAGCTGCCAAATGTATTATTTTTAATGAAGGGGTTGACGTGTGCTGTAACTGCGATGCCGCAACAGCAATATACCTGCATTCCAAACTGGCAGCCAGGGCACAGCGGAAGAGCTGCTTCCAGTAACCACAGTGAGCGCAGCAGAGGGCAGGTTGACCCGACAGTCTGAAGCATCTGTGATCTGCCTGATACAGGGTCTAATACCACGTTGTTGGTGCTAACACTTCTCAATGAACTTTCATGATGGCCGTTACAGTCTGCAATGGCCTTATCTCTGCGGCACCTTGTGAAAGCTGCTCTCTCTGCAGCCATGGCCCCTAGCCGATCTCACCATGTGTGTGCTCACAGCGTGGAGGGCTCAGTAGGAAGGGAGCCACGTGTGTGCAGTCTGGTTTCTGGCGACCACAGGCCAGGTTGGGTCAGCTGTAAATTTTCAGTCGCTCTGCTAACAAGGACTTCCTTCTGGCACGTGAGTGACTGAGAGCAGCATGCATAAATGTACTCCAGTATAACAGAAGCCTTCATCACACGTCATGTTCATTCTGCCGAGTTCATCAGTGGTTTTTGGCAGTCAATGACAATTGGCGCTTCCCTGTCTGACTGCAGTAGCTGGTGCCCTTGTGCTCATGAAAGCATGCATCATATTCAAATCAGTATTCTCATTTGGGGCCAGATGTTCAAAACAGTGAATTTTGCTGTTTGCAACGTGCAAAAAGCACATCGAGATGCCCAATCCCCATTTTACGATTCGGTAACCTGGTTACTGATTCGCAAAACGGGACTGCGAGTCGCAATTAGGAAGGGGTGTTCCCCTTCCTAATTGAGAGTCGCAGCGCGATGCTGTATTGTTTTGTGACCGCGAACGCGGTCGCAAAACAATCGCAGTTAGCAACCATTTCAAATGGGTGCTAGCCATTCGCAAAAACGAAGGGGTCCCCATGGGACCCCTTCCCCTTTGTGAATGGCATTGAAAACATTTTTTCAGGGGGGTGGAGCCAAGCGCTGTGGAAGATGGCGGCTCTTCCTTAGAGCCGAGCAGAATGGAGACGGGGAATCGAGCCAAAAGTTACTTCTCTGACATCAAAACCTTCAGAAAAGGGGAAAATACTTCATTGGAAACCTAACGGATACTTCTAAAACTATAACTTGCGATCCACTTGCCCTGCAACTCCTTTAGAAATGATATAGAGGAGAGTGAGACGAATGCCGTGGAATTTGACGACGCTCCCTTAAAAAACTGGATGGAACGGAGACGGGGAATCGAGCCAAAAGTTACTTCCATGACAGTAAAGTCTTCAAAAAAACAGAAAATACTTAATCGAAAACCTAATGGATGTTACTGGTCTTAAAGTCCATAACCCATTTGCTCTGCATCTCCTTTAGAAGCTATATAAATGGACTAACGTAGTCGAATTTGGCGACTCTCCTTTGAAAGCAGAATGAAATGAAGAATTAAGGCCAAAAGTTACTCCAACAACAGCAAAATCCTAAAAAAAAACTAGAAATTACTTAATCGGAAACCTAACGGGTGTTACTGGACCTGGAATCCGCAATCCTTTCGAACCGTATTAGAAGCGAGTAGAGCAAAACGCTGTGGAATCTGACGACGCTCCCTTAAAACTGGATAGAACAGAGAGGGGGAATCGAGACAAAAGTTACTTCCATGACAGCAAAGTCCTCGAAAAGCTAGACAATACTTAATCGGAAACTTAATGGATGTTATTTGTCTTGGAACCCGCAATACACTCGCTCTGCATCTCCTTTAGAAGCGTTGTAAATGAACCGACGCCACGGAGTTTGCCAAAAGCCAGGGAATTTGAAGACGCTCCCTTAAAATTTAATGGAACGGAGAGGGGGAATCGAACCACATGCTACTTCCATGACAGTAAAGCCTTCAAAAAGCTAGAAAATACTTAATCGGAAATCTAATGGATGTTTCTGGATCTATAATCCGCACTCGCTCTGCATCTCCTTTAGAAACAGTGTAAGTGAATCAACGTCGCGGAATTCGACGACTCTCCCTAAAAAGCTGAATGAAACGGAGTTGAAGAATCGAGCCAAAAGTTACTTCTCCGACAACATAGCCTTCATAAAACTAGAAAAAACTTAATCGGAAACCTAACGGATGCTGGTGGACTTATAATCCATGTTCCAATTGCTCTACAATTCCTGGAGAAATGACATAAAGTAACAACGGAGCTAAAAACCGTGTGGTTTTATGATTCTCTCTCTTAGACAAATAGAACGAAACTGGCTAACTGAATCAAAAGCTAACTTTTCGACAAAAAAAAAAAAAAAAACATCTACCGGGCAATAATGGATAAATAATCAACGATTCATTTGCTTTGTAACTATTTAAAAATAATGTAGATGAGAACAGAGCCAAATGCAGTGGAATTTGACTACTTTCCCCTAAAATCGAATGGAACAAAGATAGGAAACCAAACAAAAAATCTCCTATGTCAGATCCTAAAGTTATAAGACAACTGTCATACAGTTCAGCCTTGCAATCTATACCAGTTATCACTGAAACCAAACACATAATGGCTGACCCTACTGAACCACCTCCAACTGCTATGGATACTATCTTAAAAGAACTATTAACCATAAAATTTTCCATTACTTCTTTGGAAAATACAGTGTCTACTAATACTACGGAGGTTCAAGGCTTGAGAAACAAAGTGGTCAAGTTCCAATCTCGTATGCAATCAATGGACAATCTATTGACAGATATTGAAATCCAGATAGATAAGACACCTGATAATAGTCAAGAAATTTAGTATCTTCAGCAAAAAATGACCGATTTAGAGGACTGGAGTAGAAGGAATAATCTTAGAATTATAGGTCTTCCAGAGCAAATAGAGAAAGACAATATCCTAGACTTTTTGACTAATTTTCTCCCAACTCTGACGAATGTTACTTTTACAGTACCGTTAGAATTTCAGAGAGCTCATCGTATTTGCACACGTGGAATAATCCAATCCACAAGACCTAGACATATTTTAGCTTGCTGTTTACACCATCAACAAGCCCGTCAGATTATCATGGTTGCCAAAAAACATGGTCCATATGAATATGAAACATCTCAGATAATAATCACAGCAGATTATTCAGCACCTACAAATCTCAAAAGGAAACAATTCTTAAATCTACGCAACAGATTAAAGAAAAGAGATATAAAATATGGTCTTTTGGATCCTGCTATTATGATTGTGACTTTTCAAGGGAAAACCAAAGAATATTTAGAACCACACAACTTGGAATCCTTTTTGAATGACTTAGATGACAAAGATTCCGAGATGGAGCATAAGGCTTCTTCACCCTCAACAACTAAAGAATTCTCATCTCCTACCACTCCAGAGGACATAGATCAAGGAGAATGGGAGACTGTTCAACGACAATGGACACAAGGTGGTAAATGTAAAGCATGGAAAAAATATCAACCGAGAGATAAATCTAGATCTCCTTTAAAAACTTGAATAGAGTGGAAAATATGATTATTCTATCTATTCTATATTCAATTTATTTCTCATTACAAGATCATATTTATTTATGATGTAGGATATTTCATATTGTATATTTGAAATGGCTTTATTTTCTCCCTTCTCTATTCTCCTCTTCATGACTCTTTGGCTTATATCCCCAGATAAAGGTTTAGGTGTTAAGTGTACAAAATTGTCTTATCACGTGTGTTGGACAATTTATTTGATATTTGACAATTTTAACAAATAATACTTTCCTTTCACTAAATTAATATAAAAGTTATACTGATTTTAAAACTCATCTACAATATAATTACTTATTGACACATTTGAAACTTTATAACTTATATTATATTTCTTCTCTCTATATGTCTCTTCTTTATTATTCATTTTCTTATTCATCTATTTATATTCCTTCTCTTTCTCCCTCTTTATTATTAGAAATTGGATTGATATTATTTTGTTAATTCTCACATGCCCATTAACAAGTTAAAACCTTTAAATGTTATTTCTTTGAATGTTAATGGTTTGACACATTTTATCAAGAGAAAGAAGATAGTTAATTTTCTTGGACAACAAAAAACAGATATAGCTTTATTACAAGAAACACATCTTAATGAATCAGAAAGTGAAAAATTTAAAAGAGACTGGGTTGGTCAAGTTATACATGCTAGCATAACGCAAAATAATTCTAATAACGATGACACACTTATTCGGAAACGTGGAATAGCTATTCTTTTTCACAAAAATGTACCATATAAAATTATTCAAACATGGTTAGATGATGAAGGCAGGTATGCATTTGTTAAAATTTGTATTAGAAATTTTTTTCTGATTATAGGCACGATATATGCACCCAATGATTCCAAAACGATATTCATTTCAAAGATTAGTAGATTATTATCTTCCTTTGGGGCCACAAAAGTATTGATTGGGGGAGATTGGAATGTTACTATGGACCCATTTATTGATAAGTCTGGCAAACCAGACACTCATCATTCAAATGATAGATATATCTTAAAAGATCTTATTGATGATTTTGCATTACAAGAACCATGGAGTCTTTTATACCCAAATGATAGAGATTATACCTTTACATCCTGTGCACACTCAATTCGTTCTAGAATAGATTATTTTTTAACCTCACCCGCAATGATACACTCAATAACAGCTGCAGGAATTGTTCCTTGTAGCCTCTCAGATCATGACTTAATAAATTTACATATTAATACTGGATTAATGCAATCCCCCAAAGCTAATTGGAGCTTTAATACTTCTATGTATAAGACACCTCAAGCTAAATTGAATCTTTGCCAACATGTTGACCAATTCCTAGTAGAGAATAGAGATTCAGTTACAGATGCTAGTATATTGTGGGGAGCAGGCAAAGCAGTCCTTAGAGGAATGATTATGAGAGATTCATATCTCCGAAAAAAAAAAAAAATTGAATAATGAGAGGAATTTACTAGAAAAAGAGGTTATATCACTCTCAAAAGATTATAACAAATCTGAATCATCCGAGATTCTAAAAAATCTGTTATCAGTTAAATTCAGATTTAATAATCTATATACCTCTCAAGATGAAAAATGTTTATTCCTAATTTGACAACGTCACTATGAAAGAGGGGAGAAAGCGGGACGTCTTTTAGCCTATCAATTACACCAACAGGAATCATCCAGAGGGATACCTATTAATAAAAATTATTCAAAGGACTTATTTACCTTACCAACAGACATTATTACACAATTCCAAACTTATTATGAAACACTTTATACATCATTGAACTGCGAAGATACAAAGGAGGAAGATGATTTTTTCACTAATCTAAAGATTCCAAGACTAACTCGAGAACAAAAATTAAGACTATAAGGACCCATATCAACAGAAGAGATAGCAAAAGCTATTGATTGTTTAGCTACAAACAAAGCCCCTGGAGAAGACGGCTTTCCCATCGAATTTTATAAAATCACAAAAGCCCAAATTATTCCATTATTACAATCCTTCTTTAATGAAGCTTTAAAAAAGGGTCACTTCCCCCCAGAATTTCTACGATCACGTATTACAGTAATTCTCAAACCGGATAAAGACCCACTGGAATGTTCCAGTTATAGACCTATTTCTTTAATAAACTCTGATATAAAAATGTTGGCTAAAATACTTGCGATAAGATTAAATTCAGTCATCACAGCACTTATTCATCCCTCCCAAGTAGGTTTTGTTCCATCTCGATCCTCCTCAAATCATCTTCGAACAATTCTACATTTATTATGGCAACAACGCAATAAAATTGAAGAAAATATTGTATTTTCCTTAGATGCTGAAAAGGCTTTTGACAGAGTAAAATGGGGATATTTATTTCGAACTATAAATAGATTGGTTATTGGTTCTGACTTTATTACATTAACTAAGGGAATGTATCATCTTCCTACAGCCGCGATCACATGTAATGGTTTTACATCTCCTTATTTTAAAATTTCACGAGGTACCCGACAAGGATGTCCACTATCCCCTTTGTTATTTCTTATTGCATTAGAACCCTTAGCCATAGCAATTAGACAAAATACTAACATACAAGGTATTGCTACTTCAACAGGCGAGTTTAAAGCTTTTTACTATGCAGACGCTATTTTACTTACATTATCTAACCCGAACTGCTCAGTCAAAAACCTGATTAATTTATTAAATCAATTCTCGACATTTTCTGGTTATAAGATTAATTGGTCTAAATGTGAAGCTTTGCTAATGAACAATAATACTACTCCATCCGTCTTAAACGATTTCTCTTTTAAATGGAAATCATCACGTTTGAAATATCTTTGGATTCTACTTGATACAGGGTTAAAGAATATTATGATGGAAAATTTGAACCCCATAGTAGATAAGCTTAAAAGAGATTTCATTAGATGGTCTCAATTGAATCTATCACTATGGGGAAGAATACAGATTATTACAATGAATACAATTCCAAAATTTAATTACGTCTTCGGTATGTTATCACTTCCTATTACTTCTAAATTTTCAAAAATACAACATCATTGATAACTCGCTTTATTTGGGGAGGAAAAAACCCTCGTATAAGTGGTTCAAAATTGCATTAATCTTCTTTAAAAGGAGGCCTTAGACTTCCACACTTAGAAAACTATTGGATAGCACAACAACTATCACACACAACTTATATGATATCCATGAACGAAAATACGCCCATATGGGTGAAAGTGGAACAATTCTTACTGAAAACCACTACCCCCATGGCTATCTATTACACTAAGGGCCAGATATAGCAAAATACCAAATTGCGACTTGCAATTTGCGAGTCCCTGCGACTCGCAAATTGCAACTCGCAATTTGGTATGCAGAAAGGTGTCTCAGACACCTTCTGCGAGTCGCTATGGGGTCGCAAAGACCCACCTCATTAATATTAATGAGGTGGGTCGCAATTTGCGCCCCCATAGCGACTCAGGGCACTCACGGGGATGGAGGCCTTCTGGGAACAGCAGACCTCCATGTCCGTGACTGCTTTTCAATAAAGCAGTTTTTTTTCCCCAAGTGTAGCCCGTTTTCCTTAAAGGAAAACGAGCTGCACTTAGAAAAAAAAACTGAAACCTTTTGTTTCGGATTTTTTCAGGGCAGGTAGTGGTCCCTTGGACCACTGCCTGCTCTGAAAAAATAATTTTGGGTCCAGTCACAAAGGGGAAGGGGTCCCATAGGGACCCCTTCCCGTTTGCGAGTGGGTTACCATCCACTTCAAGTGGATGGTAACTGCGACTCCATTTGCGACAGCATACGCGGTCGCAAATGGAATTGCATACCACTGCGACTCGCAAATAGGAAGGGAACACCCCTTCCTATTTGCGACTTGGAATTGCATTTTGCGAGTCAGTTCCGACTCGCAAAATGCATTTCTACATAGCAAACACACATTTGCGACTCGCAAGCGGCGATTTTCGCCGTTTGTGAGTCGCAAAGTGTTTGCTACATCTGGCCCCTGGTGTCCAAAATTCTCACAACTCTCCAATCCAATCATGTACTCCTCCCAAGTGGCTTGGCAAAAAGCACATAAAATTATGAACTGTAATAGTCATATACATTTAAATGCTCCAATATGGAATAACTCAGCAATTATGTACAAAGGTAAAGAACTTAATTGGTTTGTCTGGAAAAGTCATAAAATTAATAATCTAACAGACATATACACACGGAATAATTCTTTGAAACCATTCTCACAACTACAAGATACGTATAAACTACCGCAATCACAATTTAATAATTATGTAGTATTAATGTCAATTCTTAATCCTATAACAAACCTGAATACACATTCTATGATACACTCATCCATTGCCCGTTATATCTACATGTGGAAAAACTTCAAAGGTATGGTATCTGGCTTATATTCAATATTAATTGATAAATATTTTTCAGATGATACATCTAAAATTATAAAACTATGGTGGTCTACAAGACTTAATATTACTTACTCAGACAAAGAATGGTCTAAAGTACTGGAAAATTACAATCAGGGCCTTCGTGATACAAGGCTGAAATTTAACTATTTTAAAATTCTACATCGATGGCACTGGTCACCTTCTAAATTATGCGCTGCCAAACTCAGTAATAACTCTGATTGCTGGAGATGCTAACAATCCAACTGCGATATCGTACATATCTTATGGGAATGTACTGAAATACAACAATTTTGGTTACAAATATTACAATATCTGAGGAAAAATGTCCCTAATACTACATCTCAGTCATCTCGCTTAATCTTACTACATGACACTCATGGCCTAGGAAAGCTCTCCTCACAGATGTTTACATGGTTGTCTACAGCGAACTGTGTAGCAAAAATTACCATACTACGTTTTTGGAAATCAAATGCTCCAAACTTGGTTAAAAGACATGTTTGAGAGTGCACAATTTGAAAGAATGATATATAAAC
This sequence comes from Pleurodeles waltl, assembly GCF_031143425.1. Classification (NCBI taxonomy): domain Eukaryota; kingdom Metazoa; phylum Chordata; class Amphibia; order Caudata; family Salamandridae; genus Pleurodeles; species Pleurodeles waltl. The sequence continues at coordinate 361,860,384 of NC_090440.1, forward strand.
TAAATGATAACCTACAACAGTTCGAACACATATGGGATACTTTTTTAAATAATTGAATTCCTCTGCATCCTTTTCACTTTATACAAAGATCAATGGGAAAAATAGTTTTTCTTTAATATACTTTCTTCAAGCCCGATACTTGTTTACAATCGTTTAACCAATTATCGATCCCTGTTTATCTTATTGTTTTGATGTGTTATAGGATTGTATAATGCAATGACGATTTGCCTAAATATTTTGAAATAATAAATTTCTTGTCCATTGATACTTTTATTAGTTTCATATAGAACATATCTAATATAGAATTGTTATGGAAGGTACTTACCTGTTTTTCTCTCTTTGTTTTAGTTTTTTTTATAAAAAGTACACTGGATTTTCTTTTTTTTCTCTCTTTTCTTTTATTTCCTCATTTATTCTTTTCAATATACTTATTGTATAATTTTATATTGTTAAAGAACAGATTGTATTTATTTTTTGTATCTATAAAAATGTAATAAAGAATTGAAACACAAAAAAAAAGAAAACATTTTTTCAGAGCAGGCAGTGGTCCATTTTTTAGTTTTGTAATGCATCTCGTTTTCCTTTAAGGAAAACGGTCTGCATGCCAACAACAAAAAACTGCTTTATTTAAAAGCAGTCACAGACATGGTGGTCTACTGTCTCCAGCAGGCCACCATCCCTGTGAGTGCTGCAAGTCTCAAGGGGGTCGCAAATTGCGACCCACCTCGTTAATATTAATGAGGTGGGCCTTTGCGACCCCCTTGCAAGTCGCAGATGGTGTCAGGGACACCATCCTACATTCTGAATTGCGACTCGCAAATTGCGAGTCTCTCTGACTCGCAATTTGCGAGTCGTAAATTCAGAAACTACTTACATCTGGCCCTAGAAGTACAAATAAAAAAATGCATTTGTAAAACAGCTGGGTGTGGATCTGCACAGGTAAACAAGCATTTGCCATGCAACTGGTGTCTGGTTTGCTCAAGTTAGAGCTATTACCGTTGTGAACTAGAGGAAGCGTGGCAATGCATTTGTGCAGCGATGGCTGCCGCAAATCTCAAGGGGAGAGCGGGCGAAATTTACCCCAATGTTTTTTTTGTAAAACTCAGCGCCATTGCACTGTGTAAATCCCAGCAAGATTGCGCTGTGTAGGAAAGAAAAAGAAAAAAGTAGTCCAGAAACCATACAGAAAGCATGAGCCACATATGTTTTCAGTAGCTGGCCGGTGCTCTTGATAGTGTGTCCAGTCTTTATAAATTACTTATACTCGGACACGCCGGAGGTCGGTGAGCCTTTTGACCGAGTTGGGTTCTCCTCATCCAAGAATAGTCGGATCACTCAAATCAATAATCAATAATCATTATAATCAATACCCAATACTCAATCTATAATCAAACAACAAATTTATTTAACAGGAAATCAGTAATTTGACACACCATGACCTTTCAGTCATGGAATAACAACACCTGTTTATTAAAGGTTAATGAGTTTATTTCCCTATATTAACAAAGCTAACACAATATAAGTAAGTCTCAAAATCAAATGATATATACGTATACGAACATTACTAGCTGTCCATAACGACGGAAGAAACGCAATCTATGCAAAATCTGGATTATAATGCACTTGGTTATAGCAATGCAAATCACTAATACAAGCAACTGAATTTGACTAATTGCATACATTGGTCAGCATAACAAGATTTCAATTTAGCATGGTGCATCAGATGAATACCTCGACTAGCCTCTAATTAGCATTGGCATGTGGGGCTTCATGCAAAACGAATTTAGTCAACACAAATTTAGAAAACTTCTAGCTTGGGCTCTGTCAAAATAAGCAGTTGGTACCTAAGAAGGAAAACACAATGCATAATACAATTATCCTTTCATAATTACCAAATACAATCAGCATTCAAGGAAAAGTCTTCGTCCTTCAGGTACCGGTTCGATCAGCATGGGGCAGATTTCAAAGGGGCAAAGTTAAGGCAAATTTCCTTGCGGCAGCAAGGAAAATGGGACAAAAGTTATTGCATGGACAAAACGGGGCAAAATTAAAGTTAAAGTCTCTAGGGTGAGAATTCTTAAAGTCTCTTTCTCTGCGACAGAGAAAAGGCATCAAAGTGTCATTTAAAATGGCGCCTTGAATCTGGCTTCAAAATGGCATCAAAGAAAATGGCTGACTTCTCTTTGTTCGGTGGGTTTAAGTAAGAAACGTTCCAAATTCTTCAGGGTCTTCCATTGGAGGGTTCATAGGGTGGCTTCCTTTTGACCAATGAATAGTGTCTTTCTCTTAGTACTCATTTATGCATAAGGTGTCCTTGGAGCCCTGGAACACAAGTAGCAACAAAGTTTGCCAATTATTTCTGTATCAGTATCTTTATTGTCTGCACCCTCAGAAACTGACCTTGCTTCAAAGGGGATGAAACTAGCCTAGCACGAAACCTTGAGATAAGTGTATTAGTCATTTCTACTGGAAAAATACAACCTTAAAGTTAAAATACATTTTTGTTAATACAAGTGAAAACCACGCAGTTAAATTTGAGACCAGGCAACTAGGCCAAAGCCTCTGCTAAATTTAAGCTAAGCATATAACAGCTACAACAAGAAAATCATAGAACACATTTGCAATTATGACGGATTACTACATTTGTCAATTCTTCATGATTAATTAAGCTCGTTTATAATAATGGCGAACTACCTCGTGGGCACATTTTCCCACATACATTATTTTTCTTTACTAAAATCACACTACCTTATACGATTTTGTTACATGATACATGAATATTTGTTAGTTTTTCTTTTTCTGCTTCATCAGTCCCTCCTCTGATGACTAATTATGTCATCACATCAAATCTTCCACCACAAATTTTATTTCATTAAAATTCTGTTTTAGTAATTTGGCACTTCAGTCAATTCCCTCTTCCTTTTTGTTCCCTTTGATTTTTCCCTGTATATTTCTACTATTTTATTTTGTTCTTTCTCTTCTCTTCTCCTTTTGCTTCTTGATTTCAATATTTTAATAGCTTTCCATATTCCCCAAATGCCTAATAAGCAAATTAATATTATTAATATTCCTTTTACTATTTTCAGTAATAGTCCATTCCAAATGTTGCTGAGCCAATTTCCCACAGAAGCAAATCCCTTTCCAACCTTTTCCCATACTCCTGGTTCCTTCAATTCTTTCAAATCTGCACTCTTGTTAGTTAAATTTGTAAGCATTTTCCTAATTTGCCCACTGTTGTCTGGAATATAAGAACAACAGTGACGTGCACTAAGCATTTTGCAAACGCCGCCATTCTTTCCTAAAAGAATGTCTAAAGCAAGCCGGTTTTGAAGAGTCATAGCTCTTTCTGCAGCAAGTTCAGCATCAATCAGGATCATGGCTCCTGAGAATTTTGTCAGCATGTTATCCACAATAGTAGACAACTTTCTTATCTTAATTGAATTCAATATAACTCCTACAGAAGGAATCATTGCTCCAAATATATCTCCTACCACACCAGAAGCTGTCTCCCTTTTCTGAACTCGATGTAATTCAGACAGCTTTGGAAATTTCTTTAAGTCATCCAGTTGATAAATCTTTGGAAATACTATTCCCAAATAACATATCCCATACCATCCTTTAGGAAGATGATAATAGGCGTTAAGTCCACAAATATAATATACCCCTGGAATAGCTGGGTCTTGTCCATTTAGCATGAACGTCCATTTACTCTGGAATAAAAACACATGTTTACATTCACTCGTTCCTACAAAGATATTGTCATAATATGATTTAGGTCTATATACACAAAGTTTCCCTATATGTAATGCATCTAAAGCTAGTTTCCCTTGTGTTTTTATTGCGGCAAAAGCATAGTTATCTACAGATGTTTTTTGTGTAATTCTTTTTCTAATTTCTCCTTTACCATTTTCCTTCTATCTTCAGTGTGATCTAAAAAGCTTTATTCTACGGGTGAAAGCAAACATGTAAGGTTGTCTCTATGAGCGTAGACTGTAACAAAAGGCAATATTGGTTCAAAGAAACCTCTAAATAATTTTATATAATAATCTCTTGCTGTTTTACTCAAATATTCAATTATGGGGACAAATGAAAATACGACATCCTGATTGGAATAGAAGTATTGAATATACTCCTGGTTATAGAATCTGGTTAGTAACAAACTACATGAAATTCCATACGTAAGAGGCATGCTATGATATGTCACTCCTTCTATTACTGAGGTAGGTATTTGTGTGCACACATAACAATCTTTCGCATCCATTGTCTCAACATACTTATTCAGCAAGCGATAGAAGGCGTTAGATGAAAGCTCTTTCTTGTCGTGTAAATATTTCTCGTCCTGTTCGAGTTTCTGCAAAGGAGTTAATTCAGTAGTAATTGTAGAAGTAGAAGCATCATTCACGTCTCTCTCACTCTCTCCATGCATTCCAAAAACTATTGCTATAATTATTAGTACACATGCAGTTATTAGACCTATACACATGTATTTACAACACTTCATTTTATGTCCCTTTGTAGTACTGCCTGGCATGATCTATATAGAATCAGAAAGTTGAAGACACTTTATCAAATCAGATTTGCAGATATATATATAAAGCTGAACGAGTTCAATGTTGACACGGTTTTCTTTAGCAGCTTAGTCTCAAAATTTGTTTCAAAGTCAATCAAGTTCTCAATGTCTTACCCGGTTAAAAAAGTCAATCAGGTTGTCACTGTCTTATTCTGTAATGTTCATGAATTTCACTTTTCAGGTACCAAAGTGTCGTTCTGCTTCTTCGTTTTCAAGACTGAGAGATAGAAATTCATCTGACCAATCGTTAGTGGCTGTGTATGCCCACTCTGGACCAGAATATCTTCTGCTCTGTATTCTTTTCCTTTTCAATTTTGCATCTCCTTTCGATTCTCTTTTGCTTATGTCTTGTTCTTTGGCTGTGTTTTTTTCTTCATTCGGTGTTGTTATTACGATAGACACTTCTTTTCTTTTCTCCTTCAGCTTTGGCCCTTCATTCTCTTTTAATGATTCTTTAGTCTTTGACTTCACTGGCGATATGCTCTGTCTCCGTTTCGCGCTATTTTCACCTGATGGACCTGCAACCGGTTCTGGAAGAATTGTAACAATTTCACTCTGCTCTGTCTTGTCTTCTTCACCTAGGAGGTCAATCAGGGTTTCTCCTTCTTTTCCTGTATTGTATGCTTCTCGGAAAGCCCTCCTCTTATTAGGCTCTCCTGCTTCTTCACCTGAGATAGGGTCTTTGTCACCTCCATGAGCTTAGTCACTTCCTGAGGCTTCTTCTCTGTTGTCCTCTGCGTCTTCCTCAGAAAATATTTCTTCTGTCTCGATTTCTGCTTGTTCGCTTTCAGGTTCTCTTTGTTCTGTCTCAGTGCCTGGTACTTTTCTGTCAGTTGCTGGTAATTTCAGTGCTTCAATTTCCTCTTCTGTGGGACACGTTACCCTTTTCGTGTGACTGGCGTGAATCCAGTTGGGAACTCCTGCACACTTCACAGCGGTGGTAGTTGTCAGAATCACTTGGAAAGGTCCTTTGCAACGGGGTTCCAGACACGACTTCCTCACGTGCTTCTTTATCACAACCCAGTCACCTGCTTTCAGGGCGTGTCCTGGACCTTGGATCGGTGGCAAGGTGGTTGCCTCCACCTGGTGAGAAAAAGAGCGTACCACATCAGCCAGACCTTTGCAGTATTCCAACACCATATCATTGGTAATATTTACAAGTGCATTTGCAGGAACTGCTGGAAGTCTCATGGCTCTGCCCATGAGGATTTCATGCGGTGATAGTCCAGTTTTTCTATCAGGCGTGTTTCTCATTGACATTAACACCAAGGGCAATGCGTCAAGCAATTTCAAGTTTGTGGATGCGCATATTTTCGGCATCCTTGATTTCAATGTGCCATTCATTTTCTCCACTAGTCCTGATGCTTCAGGGCGGTAACAATGCAATTTTTGTTCAATGTTCAGTGCTGCACACAATAATTTGATTACTTCGTTATTGAAGTGACTTCCCCTATCTGATTCTAAAGAGATCGGGAATCCGAAATGTGGTATTAGTTCTCTCAAGAGTAGTTTTGCAACTATGAGACTGTCATTTCTGCGTGTAGGGTATGCTTCAATCCAGTGACTAAAAATACACACAATCACCAACACATATTTCAAGCCTCCATGCATAGGCATCTCAATGAAATCCATTTGCATCCTGCTGAATGGCCCACCTGCTCTTCCAATGTGGCTCAAATTTACTACTGTTCCCTTCCCTGCGTTCATTTGTTGGCAAATGACGCAACGATGGCAAACTGCTTCAGCAACTTGACGGAATTTGGGATTAAACCAATCAATTTTGAATAGTCTGATCATGGCATCCCTTCCAAGATGGGCTTGTCAATGATACAACCTGGCTAATTGCGTCAAAAGACTGTCTGGCAGAACCAATCTCCCTTCACTTGAAACCCATAAATCATGTGGTTTCTTCACGCATTGTAATTTGCTCCATGAGAGTTTCTCATCCTTACTGACATTATTTTGTAGGAATTTCAATTCTTCGATTGTATCTACAACCTTTAGAGCAAAGGCTTCACTTGGTTAAAGTTCTGGCTCATTTATTAAGTTGCATTCGTCTCTGAGCAATATACAGTTCAATGCGCGAAACCTTGCGACTTGATCTGCAGATCCGTTTCCCAAAGAAACTAAGTCTTGTGATTTCGAGTGTGCACTGCATTTTATCACTGCTACTTCTCCTGGCAACTGGATGGCATGTATTAATTCCCTTATTCTTTCACCATTTTTCACTGGTGATCCTGAAGATGTCATGAAGCCTCTCTGTGACCACAATTGTCCAAAATCATGCACTATTCCAAACCTGTACTGACTGTCAGTGTAAATGGTGACTTTCATTAACACGGAAAGCTGGCAAGCTCTAGTAAGGGCTACTAGTTCTGCCACTTGTGCAGAGTAAACTCCCTGAAGCCAAGATGCTTCCAGAACACCGGTTATTGTACATACAGCATATCCTGCTTTCAATATTCCCAGTGCATCTCTTAAACATGAACCATCAACAAAAATAATTTTATCATTTTCTTCCAATCAGGTGTCTTTGATATCAGGTCTTGGTTTTGTACAAAATTCAGTCACCTGAAGACAGTCGTGCTCGATGTCTTCGGCGTTCTCAATTTTAACATTTTCAATGGGAAACAAGGTTGCTGGATTCAACGTAGTGCACTTTTTCAGCTGCACATTGGGTGATCCCAAAATTATTGTCTCGTACCTTGTAAGCCTAGCACCGGTCATGTGCTGTGTTCGGGAACGTGTCAAAAGTATTTCGACTGAGTGATGGACCATAACTGTTAAAGGATGTCCCATCACTATTCCTTCACTCTGATTTAGGCTTATACCAACTGCTGCCACAGCACGCAAGCATCCTGGTAAGGCTGCTGCGACTGGATCCAAAGTAGCTGAAAAATATGCTACTGGTCTGTTTACGCCACCATGGGCTTGGGTCAAGACAGACAAGGAACATGCATCACGTTCATGACAAAACAATGTGAACGGTTTCGTGTAATCAGGCATACCTAAAGCTGGAGCTCTGCACATGCATTCCTTTAATTCAATAGAAGCATCCATTACATCTCTTTTAAACACTATTTCATCCAGCGCATCTTTCTGGGTCAGTTTAAGTAAAGGTTTGGCTAGAGTTGAGAAATTGGGAATCCATTGGCGACAGTAGCTTACCATTCCCAAAAACTTTCTCACCTCTTTTCTCGTCTTAGGTGGACTCATTTGAAGTACACTTGTTATCCTTTCTTTTATGATTCTTTTCGACCCTTTCTCTATTTGGTGACCCAAATATTTCGCTTTCTTCTGGCAAAATTTTAATTTTGAAGGAGACACTTTGTGTCCATTCCTTCCCAAATGGTTCAATAGGGCAATAGTGTCAACCGTGCAGTCATTTTCTGTCTTGGATGCGATCAGCAAATCGTCAATATACTGTACCAAGGTTGATTCAAATGGTAATTCCAATGATTCCAAATCTTTCTTTAGAATCTGATTGAAAATTGGTGGTGACTCCTAAAACACTTGAGGAATTCGACACCAACTGTAGACTCTGTCCAAGAATTTGAAGCAAAAGAGAAATTGGCTGTCCTCATGAAGAGGCACAGAAAAGAATGCTTGTGACAAATCGATGACTGAGAACCACTCTGCATCACAGGGAATTTGAAACATTATCACAGCTGGATTTGCTACTACGGGACAACATTTGACTATTATGTCATTTATTTTTCTCAAATCTTGAACAATTCGGACCTTTCCACTCGGTTTTATTAGTCCCATGATTGGTGAATTACATGGACTACTTAGTACTTCTTTCAGTACTCCCTGTTTCACAAACTCATCAATGAGTTGGGCGACTTTCATGAGAGTGTCTTGTGACATATGGTATTGTGGAGTCTGAGGAAAATTTACATTGGGTTTTACAGTCACTTTCACTGGTTCCGCTCCTTTGACCAATCCTACTTCTTTCCCTGTCATATCCCACACTTCCTTTTCAACTGTTTCCTGTAATTCAGCAGGAATATCTGCTTCAGTGAGCATTGGATAAAAAGTAATCAGGGGATACTCTTCATCGACAGTTTCCACTTCGTCCCCTCCTAAACTGTCCTCTTCTTCCTCACTGTTTGTCTGAATTTTAATTCCATCATTTGAGCACATAATCGAGCATCCCAATTTGCACAATAAATCTCTCCCTAATAGGGATATCGGACTCGAGTCACACACCACAAATTTATGTGACCCTTGAAAGTTACCAATTCTGACTTGCACTGGATCTGTGATTGGGTTTGTCAGATACCTATTTGCTACTCCCACTACTTGAACTGTTCTCCCTGAAAGTGGCAAATTTGGTACTTCGATACTTCTAACTGTAGAGCGTGTAGCTCCTGTGTCAATCAGAAATGAAACGCTGTGACCCATAACTCTTCCTTCCACATACAGTCCCTTTTGATCAACTTCCAAAGATGCTGCAAGCATACAATTTCCCTCCTCATCTGAACTTTCACTCTCCCATACATCGTTTATTCCATTCTCACTATGTAACGGGAATTGGTGTACTGTGTCATTTTGATTAATTCCTTGACCCGTGACCTGTTGAGGAAGCATTACTTGTTGCTGATTCATTGGTGCTAAGGGTATTTGCATTTGCTGATTAGGTACCATAGGAAACTGCTGTTGCATTGGCTGCAACTGTGCCATTTGTACACGGGGCATTTGCTCCTGCTGTTGTTGTATAGGTTGTAGACCCTGTATCTGATTTACATTATTTTGGAAATTTGGATTTGGGCCTCTCGATTTCGGTCCTCTCATATTCTGAAATGTATTGACATCATTGTTTTGCTGACCTACACCTTCCTGCACCAACATTGGGCACTCCCATTTCCAATGCCCGATGATTCCGCACGTGTGACATGGCATCACCTTCTTCATTGCATGTATACCATTTGGAATCACAACAGTATTTAAACCAGGACCATTATTTACAAAACCTCCTCGGCCTCTGCCTCTCATCTGTGGCTGAAACAGCATTTCCCTGCTGTTGCGGCAATTGTTGTTGGAAACCTTGCAAACCTTGCAAACCTGTCTGAGCTGCTCTAATCTGCATCACCGTCACTTTTTCTTTCAACCTTTTCTGTTTGGTCTCAATCTCATCACTGCAGTATTTTGCATAGCTCAACACCTCATTGATTGATTTTGACTGCCAACAAATCAAATGCATTTTAATCATCTGGCTGATTTCGGGTCTCAATCCCTCCACAAATCTGAACACAAAATGGAGCATGTCCTTTGCCTCAATCGTTTCCGTGCCACTGTAATTTTTAAATGCTTTTAACAATCTCTCATAGTATGCATGAATCGACTCTTTAACTTCTTGTGCTGTTCTGTCAATTCTCTGCCAATCCATGTTTTTTTATGCAACTTTTGTTTTTAAATGCTCAATCACCTTGTGGTATAAACTCATTACCGTAGGCGATGGTGCACCTGTGTCCCTATCTCTTTCTGGTTCACTTGTTGCCCAACCTACAGCCCTTTTATAATCTTCCCACAAGTCTGCCAGAACTACAATTTCGAATAAAGTATTCAGGTCTTCCCAAAGACATTTTGCGAGTTTCACAAATCTATCTGTTTGTTGATACCATTCGATCGGTTTCTCTCTTAATTTAGGGAAGTCATCCGTAAAGGATTGAATATCACACCTGTGCCATGGTACATGGACAAGCTTTCCCCCTGCTGTTTCTCTAATTGGTAGCATTGTTATAAGATCATTATTATGTTGTGCTTTCTCTTTCCGATCTGGGGTACTTTCTTTCTTCTTATCCTTTTTCTTAACCCACCTGCTCTCCCACTTGTCTAGACATCTCCAAACCTACGCGCTTTGCAGTATCTCTTTAAGGTGTGTTTTCATTCCTGCAGACCTCATGTGTTCAAAATCTTTTGTCTCAAAGTCTAACCTGTAACTTTTGCTCAAGTGTTTGGTTTTACCTATGTCTACTTTGTATCTATCTGCAATTTCTTGTAACCTCCTATGTATGCTGCTTACTTCTCTCGTGATTCTAGGCACATGTATCTCAGCTCTTCCTCTGTGTATGATTCTAACCTGTTCAGGCCCATCGTTCCCTCTACTAGTTCATCTGCTTCCATGCCCAATCTTATTTTATTCAAATATTCTTCTCCCTTCCCGCTGGGTGTACTCTGTGGGGAGTTCAGGCTGTTCAACCATTGTGTCAACTGTTGCGCGTTCAGTCCCATCAATGCAGCACTTACGTATACTGCTACTGACGGTTTCTGTAACATTTCTGTTTTTGAAGTCAGCTGTACTATTAGTGGTGGACCTGACCTTACCACAGTTGACGGAGCACAAGCTGGAATTGGACTAAATTCCAACAAAGACCCAGATCTATTTGGTGGTGTTCCTACCGGAGTAGTTTCTTGAGTATTTTCTATGCATCTCCTTCCTGTCTCATTTTGTGTCGTTACCCCTTGGTCACATACATTCGGCTTTGCCTGTTTATACAATGGCACTGGCGGACCTACAGTGATAGGCAAAGATATTGCATCCGGATTCTGTCTGTTCCCCGAATTCTGTGGCATATTAATTCCCATATTATGGTTCATCGGTTCATTGTTGGCATGTCTAACTGGTTTTCTGCTATTTGAATATATTTCGGCACTTCTTGCATCTGCTTTTGAGGCACCAAAATGTGTGTTGATTCGGCATGAATCAATGTCGGTCTTTGGTAATTCTGTCCTCCCTGCGCCATTAAATTAGAAGTCATTCCAAAATTATGCTCATCATAATAGCGCCTCTGAACCTGTGGCTGATAATCATTGACAGGTTTCAATTTAGGCACGTCATGTATATTCTCTGAACTTGTGGTATTTCTGGCGTAAAAGGCATATCGGGACTACTTTGCCTCTGTAATTGTGACGGATCGGACCAGACCGATCCGCACAGCAATATGTCTTGTGCTGTCTCTGCCCCGGACAACACGGAAGTAACCCGGGGAGAACCTCCTTCCATTGGCTCCCTGCCAAAGCAGCGCTGAAATGAGGCCGTAAAAGGGGTGGTTTCACCCATTCAAAGAGAGAGAGGCGGGTTCCGGTGGAGAAGATTGAGAGAGCCGACGGGAGAATCGGAGGACGAGCAGAGGAGGACGAGGAAGATCTGGAAGACGCCAGGACTCTCCATCCAACGCCCGGACCGAAGCCGGAATCAAGATCCTTGCGGACCCGATACCGAGACGAGGACCGCTGGCCCCGGGGAGCCCACGAGTGAGTCTGCCACGCTTCAGGAGCGTGGCCAAGCCAGGTACGGGAGTTCGGGACAGGGAGGAGGGAGGGGAACGGGAAAAGGGGAAAATCACAGGCACAGCACTAAGAGCATGGGGAGAAGGGGGGGGTGTGTAAGGAATCGGAAAGATAAAGATGAGAACGATGTAAGACAGTAATCCAGAGGAGCTTAACCTAAAGAGCAAGAAGAGAGAAGGAAAAGAACAGGAACAGACCAAAGAGGAAGAAAGGAAAAAAAAAACATTAGCGAGACATATACGCCAAGCGTATAATAGGCAAAAGACAAGGGAAAAAGAACAAATATATAAATAATACGAGTGAGGAAAGGAAAGAAAATAAAAGGAAAAAAGAAAAACCCGCCAGCACTAGGAAAGAGGGATAAGAAAGGGAAAAACTGAGGGACCAAAGAAAACCCAACCGGCTGAAAGCAAAAAAAGAGAGTGGAGGAAGATAAGGATAGCAGGAAATACCACGCAGTAAGATAGTGGAGTGGAGAGGAGAAGTAGAGAGGGAAAAAAAGGAGGGGTGAAAAAACCAAACACTTACCACATCTATTCTTCTTCTGTCCCCACACGCTTCCCGCGAGGCCTCTGGAAGAAAGAAAGAAGAAGACGAGATTAGCGACTAGAAGAAAGAAGACACTCACCCATACCTATCTACAAGACATCCGCCCACAAAACCATTGATACTGTATAAAGAGCAATAAAGGCAATATATCTAACACCCACAACAGGCAGGCAGTCTGGTGTTTTCGATCAGCCAACCTCGTACAAAGTGGTGTCAGAAGTGGGATATTCGACCACCTCACAAGCAGAATGGAGGAAAACCCACCATGGTGGACGTCATAGCCCAGCTGGCGGAAGGACAACGCCATCTTCAGTTAATGTGGGAGCAGCAGTTGAAGGACGCTAAAGAGGAGCGTGAGGCTTTACAAACCACCCTTAAAAGTCAGGCCACAATCATGGCGAACAACCAACTCGTACATGAGACTGCACTGAGTAAGCTAACGGAAACCATTGCTCACACAAAGGTACACCCCAATGTACCGAGCAGTGTGCTACAAAAGTATCAGGACCAAGACGATCCGGACTCCTTTTTCCTTAATTTCGAGAGGGTAGCTAGCTCTGCCAGTTGGCCAGAAGAAAAATGGGGTCAGTACATTGCCCCACTCTTAACAGGACAGTTACAAGCAACGTACCAAGCCATAAATCCTAACGGTACTCTTCCTTATAAAGATATCAAAAAGACCATACTAGAAATGGTTGGACTGGACAGTGAGAGTTATCGGTCACGGTTCCGGCACATGAAGTGGCTCTTACCGGAAAACCCGCATACTCTTTATTATAGGGTCCAACACGCTGCTGGGCGATGTTTACTACCCACGGAAAAGACTTGCGAGGAGATGTTTGACATCATAGTATTGGAACAATTTTTAATGTGCCTTCATCCACCCGGAATTGGGTTCGTCAACACCCCGGGCTCAGCAATGAAACGGCCATCGAATTAGCTTGCGCTTTCCATAGGAGCCCAGAATTTAAGGCCAACCCCAGCAGAAACCCGGTTCCCTCCCCTGTGCGCCCTAGTATAGGGAAAGGAGTCACCCCACGACCTCAAGGGTCACATGATCTTGAACGGGTATGTGTACCCCATCCGCTCCAAACCTCACTTCCTTCAACCGGACCTCAGTGTTATTATTGTTCGGAATGGGGTCACATTGCACGATATTGCCCACAAAAACAAAAGGATCTGGAAGAACCCATGGAAATAGGGGTTACAAAAGGAAGGGTATTCTGGGTAGGAGAAACAAAACCTACATATACCCTCCCTATCCTCCTCAATGGAAAAGAGAGGATAGCCTTGGTAGACTCAGGTTGCAGTCAGAGCGTTATACGGTAAGACCTGGTGGAGCCCTGGCAAGAGATACCCCAAACCCATGTATTAAATCGCCTGTGTCCATGGGGACCAAGCCTATTATCCAGTGGCTCTTATTAAGTTTCAGTGGAGGGGCGAAGAGGAACCCCTCAAGGTGGGGGTGTTACCACACCTTGAAGAAGACATTATCATTGGGACGGATTATACGGCCTTTCCTCGGTTGTTGACTAAAGCAGGAGAGGAACATATGATGAAAAAATGGTGTGAAGAAGTACCGTACGACATTGAGATAGCCGAAAACCAGCCACCCAAACAGCATTTAAGTAAAAGCCAGACATGAATCCAGAGACAGCAATATTGGGGAAAGGACTATGAAAGCAACAAGACTACAACAGGAGCCATGGGAAAGGTATACACCGTAGCAGGAGACTTTAGACAGAGCCAAAGGGATGATCCCTCCTTAAACAATGCCTGGGAGAGGGCACTGAGTAACGAGGAGCCTGGGGTGGGACCGACATTCCACATCCATAACCACCTATTATATACACTTCCCCAGTCTAGTAATGACAGACAGAGACAATTATTAGTCCCTGGTAACTACCGACAACAGGTGTTGCAGTTAGCCCATGGGGACCAAGGGGAAGGGCATCTTGGAAGGGAAAAAACCGAGGAGGCAATACTCCGGAGATTCTACTGGCCCGGGGTCTACGGAGATATACGTAGATATTGCCTGAATTGACAGAAATGCCAACTATATAATCCAGTCACTCAACCTCCTGCCCCGTTACAACCCCGCCCAATTATAGAAACCCCATTTACCCAGGTGGGCATGGACCTTATCGGTCCCCTCATCCCATCCAGTAGGGGGAGACAGTACATCTTAGTACTGGTGGATTATGCCACTCGGTATCCCGAGGCTATTCCCCTCCCCAGCATGAACACCAAAGTAGTAGCCCAAGCAATGATTGAGTTATTTTCGCGGGTCGGCTTCCCCAAAGAGATCTTAACTGATCAGGGCACCCCATTTATGTCCCGACTTATGGGGGAAGTCAGTAAAACCTTGGGAATAAAACAGATCCGAACCTCAGTGTATCACCCCCAAACTGACGGTCTCATTGAATGCTACAAACGGACCATTAAATCATTACTTAGGAAGAGCATAGCCGAAGACGGAAGGGATTGGGAAAAAAAACTACCCCTTGTGCTCTACGCAATAAGTACACATACGCAAACATCCCTAGGTCATAGTCCCTTCGAACTGTTATTTGGTCGACCACCCCGCACTCTACTCGAAATGTTAGTCGAACAGTGGGAAGAGACAGATGAGGAAGCGAAAGACCTCCTGACTTACACCAAAGAGTTGAGAGAGAATTTACAATCGGTCTGGGAAAAGGCCCACACTAGTCTCCGGGAAAACAGAAGAAAGGATACAACACTAGAAGTGTGCTGCGTACTCTTAACGTAGGGGATAAAGCACTGGTCCTTCTTCCCAGTAGTGAGAATAAATTGTTAGCCCGGTGGCAAGGACCATACAAAGTATTAGAGCAGATCAACCCCACAACATATAAATTGGCTCTTCCACATAGACACAATAGAGAACAGATCTAACACATAAATCTATTAAAAAAATGGCATGAATCTGAAAACATAAAAAGGGTCCAACATAGAGAAGACATACCATATCCTTCCTTATACCTCTCCCAAAACCCGGAGGAAATCCGACCCCAAATAAATGCATCCCTCTCCGAGTCATATAAAAGTTCCCTCTCTCAGACGATACAGACCTATACAGATGTTTTTTCCCAACAGCCCGGCCATACCCCATTAGCAGAACATAGCATCCGTACCAAAAACTAAGCAATAGCAAGACAAAGACCCTATAGAGTCCCTGAGGCCAAGAAAACCCTGTTTGAGCAAGGAGTCCAAAGTATGTTACAGACAGGGATTATAGAGCCATCTAGCAGCCCTGGTGTTCTCCTGTGGTATTTGCACCCAAACCGGATGGGACCACTCGGTTTTGTGTAGATTACCGGAGGGTCAATGAACTCACGTTTTTCGACGCATATCCCATGCCCTGTATAGATGAGTTGTTGGAAAAATTGGGCCAGGCCAGGTACATGTCCACTCTGGACCTAACGAAGGGGTATTGGCAGATCCCTTTGAAAACAGGAGACAGAGAAAAAACAGCATTTGCAGCTCCCTCCGGATTGTATCAGTGTACTGTCTTTACCTTTTGGGTTACACCGGGTACCCGCCACATTTCAGAGATTAATGGACAAGGTCTTGCGTCCCCACCAAGCATATGCGGCGGCATATTTAGATGACATTGTCATATTTAGCAAAACATGGTCCGACCACCTCAAACACCTAACGGCGGTCCTACAGGCATTAAGAGAAGCCCGGTTAACTGCTAACCCAGAGAAATGTAGACTGGGATTTACCACCATTAGATATTTAGGCTACGTCCTAGGTCAAGGGCAGGTCCGTCCACAAATAGAGAAGGTGGAAGCCATTCAACAGATCCCGGTACCAACATCAAAAAAAGAAATACGTGCCTTCCTCAGACTGGTAGGGTATTATAGAAGGTTTATACCCCAATTCTCGAGCCACTAACCAATATGTTGAAAAATGATACTCCCAAGACCTTTTCCTCCTTACCAGAGGCCGTCCTGCACAGTTTCATCAGTCTCAGGAATGCCCTGACTACTGACCCGGTGTTGTGTTGTCCCGATTTCAGTAGCCCCTTCTTTTTACAGACCGATGCATCAGAAGTAGGACTGGGGGCTGTGTTATCCCAACCACAACCGGACGGTTCTATCCACCCCATTTTGTACATCAGTAGAAAATTACTTCCAAGGGAACGACACTATCCCACCATTGAAAAGGAATGTCTGGCCATTAAGTGGGCCATTGAGTCCTTACGTTATTATCTCAGTGGACGTACCTTCACCCTCTTGACGGATCATGCACCCCTCACCTGGCTCGCCCGCATTAAGGATACCAACTCTCGGGTGCTAAGATGGTTTCTCTCTTTACAACCCTTCTCCTTCCAGGTGATCCATTCTCCGGGCCGTCTCATGGTGAATGCTGATTTTCTCTCCCGACATCCTGCTCCTGAGCGTCACCAACAGACGCTCTCTAGTGGGAGTGTCTGTGTGTCTGTGACGGATCGGACCAGACCGATCCGCACACCAATATGTCTTGTGCTGTCTCTGCCCCGGACAACATGGAAGTAACCCGGGGAGAACCTCCTTCCATTGGCTCCCTGCCGAAGCCGCGCGGACATGAGGCTGTAAAAGGGGTGGTTTCACCCATTCAAAGAGAGAGAGGCGGGTTCCGGTGGAGAAGATTGAGAGAGCCGATGGGAGAATCGGAGGACGAGCAGGGGAGGACGAGGGACTAGGAAGATCTGGAAGACGCCAGGACTCTCCATCCAACGGCCAGACCGAAGCCGGAATCAAGATCCTTGCGGACCCGATACCGAGACGAGGACCGCTGGCCCCGGGGAGCCCACGAGTGAGCCCGCCACGCTTCAGGAGAAGCGTGGCCAAGCCAGGTACGGGAGTTCGGGACAGGGAGGAGGGAGGGGGGACGGGAAAAGGGGAAAATCACGGGCACCGCACTAAGAGCACGGGGAGAAGGGGGGGTGTAAGGAATCGGAAAGATAAAGATGAGAACGATGTAAGACAGTAATCCAGAGGAGCTTAACCTAAAGAGCAAGAAGAGAGAAAGAAAAGAACAGGAACAGACCAAAGAGGAAGAAAGGAAAAAAAAAACATTAGCGAGACGTATATGCCAAGCGTATAATAGACAAGGCAAAAAAGAACAAATATATAAATAATACGAGTGAGGAAAAGAAAGAAAAGAAAAGGAAAAAAGAAAAACCCACCAGCATTAGGAAAGAGGGATAAGAAAGGGAAAAACTGAGGGA
The DNA here is from genome assembly GCF_031143425.1 of Pleurodeles waltl. Classification (NCBI taxonomy): domain Eukaryota; kingdom Metazoa; phylum Chordata; class Amphibia; order Caudata; family Salamandridae; genus Pleurodeles; species Pleurodeles waltl. Next base: position 361,878,035 of record NC_090440.1, read on the forward strand.
CCAAAGAAAACCCAACCGGCTGAAAGAAAAATAGAGCGGAGGAAGATAAGGATAGCAGAAAAAAACACGCAGTAAGATAGTGGAGAGGAGAAGTAGAGAGGGGAAAAAAAGGAGGGGTGAAAAAACCAAACACTTACCACATCTATTCTTCTTCTGTCCCCACACGCTTCCCGCGAGGCCTCTGGAAGAAAGAAAGAAGAAGACGAGATTAGCGACTAGAAGAAAGAAGACACTCACCCATACCTATCTACAAGACATCCGCCCACAAAACCATTGATACTGTATAAAGAGCCATTAAGGCAATATATCTAACACCCATAACAGGCAGTCTGGTGTTTTCGATCGGCCAACCTCGTACAGTAATGTTCTCAAATTCGGTGCTACAGTACCCTGTATTGGTTCTGGAGGGGCAGTACTAGTGGTTGGGCCATTTTCGCTTTCCACATACGGTGGCGGGCGGTCATTTAGCAATTGCAGAATTAACTCCTCATTGTCTGATTCGTCTGACCTTTTCGAATTTCTATTGTTTTCTCTATCTCCGGACTGACTCCTGTTTGTTTTATAGGTAGCTTTCCTTCCTTCCGTCTCTGGTTCGTCAGTGATTGCTGGAAACAATTTAATTCCCTGCAATATGTCTGACCTCCAAACCTTTTGAGTACTATCCCAGCTAGCATCCGCTAGTGTCTTTTCTACTTTTCTCACTCTCGTCTCAAATTTCTTTTGTAGCTGCCCCCTAGCCATTTGCTCCCAAATTGCTAATGCTTCAAACTGTGCTGGTCTTGGAGGTACTTTCATGTCGTATAGCGCAAACCTTAGATTCTCCAAAACTCTTAGATTAAATGACCTGTGGAAGCTACACTTCCATGCTTTTCTGTTAATTTGCACCATTGCTTTAACCAAAGACATGGTGCAAATCCCTTTTCTTCAATCACGATGTAAGCTGGTGTACCCTCAGGTGGTGTTTCTTTTCCTACATTTGCTTTAATATATACATCTCCCCTCAAGGCACTCTTAAGTGCTTTGAAAAATGTCATCTTTCCGTCTTTTATTTTTCTAAAAATATGTAATCAATTAGTGATTTTAATTCCCGGAATACTCTTCGCTTGCATTTCCCCACCAATTGCGCTTCACGGGCTGCGTCCAATCCGTGTGCGACCCTTCTCACCAACCCACCTATCCCAGCGCTGCTCCTAGTGACGTCACACTCACACACTGCGGCTGACAAAGTCTTGCGGCTTGTCCTCCTTCATTCGACTTCACCCAAAACTAATTTCTGCAATATCACGAGCACTAACCAAAAGAAGAAAACAAATCTGTCGGTTTACTACAGGAAGGGTAATACAATTGCTTCAGAAACCTTATGGATTTTTCACTAGCCTCGGCAGTTATTCCATCTTTCTCGGTTTCCCACTTTCGCAAGCAAAATTTGACCCGCAAACTTTACTCTCAACTGATCAATGAACTACTCAAGCGCGCCTTAGAATTCGTCAAATCTCAAAGTCGAAAATCTTCTTTTATTCCTCAACATTCGTACTGACTTGTTGACCACGCCCGATCAACCTACTAAACTGAACAAATTACAACATCAACCAAGTGTCTCATACACTTTTCAACATACTCCGGAGTCTCTTGACCTCGCAGGGCCCGTCTCAACATCAACGTGGACAATTTTTCTGCACAAAGCGCTACACACATGTGAAGTTCGATGACTTCCCTACTCTCACACTTTGGAGTATCACTCCTCTAGTATTTTGATTGGAGTTCGTAACCCCTTAAAATCCTCGCAACCTTCACAATTCATCTGCGGCATAAGCTGTGCAAGCGCAAAACCCTAACTTCACTCATACTGTCACTAGAAACGCCGAAAACATTCTCACACCTCCGTTTCCTCCATTCGCAAGCTCCGAGATTCCGGGAAAGTCATTGGAGATTTAGGGCATCATCATCTCTCCAACTTGTTTTATCAAAGAAAATTCTAACTTGAATCCGCCTATTGTTCGGATGGGGTCCCAAAGGGCGAAACTATCAATCTCTGCTACCATCTACTGATAGCGCGTCCAGTCTTTATAAATTACTTATACTCGGACAAGCCGGAGGTCAGTGAGCCTTTTGACCGAGTTGGGTTCTCCTCATCCAAGAATAGTCGGATCACTCAAATCAATAATCATTATAATCAATACCCAATACTCAATCTATAATCAAACAACAAATTTATTTAACAGGAAATCAGTAATTTGACACACCATGACCTTTCAGTCATGAATAACCACACCTGTTTATTAAAGGTTAATGAGTTTATTTCCCTATATTAACAAAGCTAACACAATATAAGTAAGTCTCAAAATCAAATGATATAGGTATACGAACATTACTAGCTGTCCATAACGACGGAAGAAACGCAATCTACGCAAAGTCTGGATTATAATGCACTTGGTTATAGCAATGCAAATCACTAATACAAGCAACTGAATTTGACTAATTGCATACATCAGTCAGCATAACAAGATTTCAATTTAGCATGGTGCATCAGATGAATACCTTGACTAGCCTCTAATTAGCATTGGCATGTGGGGCTTCATGCAAAACGAATTTAGTCAACACAAATTTAGAAAACTTCTAGCTAGGGCTCTGTCAAAATAAGCAGTTGGTACCTAAGAAGGAAAACACAATGCATAATACAATTATCCTTTCATAATTACCAAATACAATCAGCATTCAAGGAAAAGTCTTCGTCCTTCAGGTACCGGTTCGATCAGCATGGGGCAGATTTCAAAGGGGCAAAGTGAAGGCAAATTTTCTTGCGGCAGCAAGGAAAATGGGGCAAAAGTTATTGCATGGACAAAACGGGGCAAAATTAAAGTTAAAGTCTCTAGGGTGAGAATTCTTAAAGTATCTTTCTCTGCGACAGAGAAAAGGCATCTAAGTGTCATTTAAAATGGCGTCTTGAATCTGGCTTCAAAATGGCATCAAAGAAAATGGCTGACTTCTCTTTGTCCGGTGGGTTTAAGTAAGAAACGTTCCAAATTCTTCAGGGTCTTCCATTGGAGGGTTCATAGGGTGGCTTCCTTTTGACAAATGAATAGTGTCTTTCTCTTAGTACTCATTTATGCATAAGGTGTCCTTGGAGCCTTGGAACACAAGTAGCAACAAAGTTTGCCAATTATTTCTGTATCAGTGTCTTTATTGTCTGCACCCGCAGAAACTGACCTTGCTTCAAAGGGGATGAAACTAGCCTAGCACGAAACCTTGAGATAAGTGTATTAGTCATTTCTACTGGAAAAATACAACCTTAAAGTTAAAATACGTTTTTGTTAATACAAGTGAAAACCACGCAGTTAAATTTGAGACCAGGCAACTAGGCCAAAGCCTCTGCTAAATTTAAGCTAAGCACATAACAGTTTCAACAAGAAAATCATAGAACACATTTGCAATTGTGACGGATTACTACATTTGTCAATTCTTCATGATTAATTAAGCTCGTTTATAATAATGGTGAACTACCTCGTGGGCACATTTTCCCCCAGACATTATTTTTCTTTACTAAAATCACACTACGTTATACGATTTTGTTACATGGTACATGAATATTTGTTAGTTTTTCTTTTTCTGCTTCATCACTCTCGAGGAGTTCTAAACACCAGAAGAGGCATGGCATATCCAAGCCTTTCATTAATGAAATCAAGTGACTTTTAGAAGGCATGCCCATGAACCAACAAAAGTGGTGCGCGTGGCATTGGCGTGGTTAAAAGTCCACAGAGAGATTACAGCAGGGGCGAAAGCGCTTGCGCGCTTGACCCTAAAAACAATATATTATCACAGAAGGCATGTAAATATGAAATAACTTATCTCTGGCAGCAAGCAGCAAAGAAAGAGGAGGGACTGCGGTTGCAAAGACATTTATACTGAGAGCAGGCCTAGGATTGGGCATGATATGGACTACAAGTGATGTTGGGAAAAGTAGTTTTCTGTGACTTTAATGTTTATTGGCTGCTGTTATTTTTTTCAGTAAAGAAAGAGAAAGCATAATAGGAAGCCTCCAGTCCTGACATAGAATCCCACCTACTGAATTAAGGTTCTGGTTGCAGTAAAATATATAACTATCAAAGCGTGGAAGTTCGTTGCTTCCTTTTCACTATTTTCAGCCATCAAATGAGTGAAGACTTTAAATGACAAGGAACATTTATTCAAAATTGTATCCGCGATCTTACGAATTCAGGTACCGCTTTACAAAAACACGGGCTGCTAAAATACAAAAACAATAGCGGAAGCTTTCGGAGCAAGAAATGAGCAGCCAATTGGACACTTACGCTCAATCACCAATGGGGAGCTTCGACACATCACAGAATCGGGAAGTAAGTTTCACTTCTGTAAAGGAGAGACTTTCGCTATTCATGGAGCCAGAATTACAAAATGATGCTTTCAAATTAAACGAAGCTGCTCCAAATCACGTGAATAATTCTGAAGGTAAGCCTGTTAGTTCCCAGCACAAAACGTAAATTCGGTTTCACTTGTGGCTTCGCTTACGTTAGTTACCCGGATCAAACACTACATCTCCCTTATATTTTTATGACAGCCCCGACACCCGATAGCTGCTGAAATAAATATATGTTCCGGTTTTCGACGCTTTATTTAATTACAGTGGTGTGTGTGGTTACGCTTCTACCGGTCCTTTCACCGCACTGTGTTTTTAAGTTCAGTACTTTGAAGACCTGTCTGCTGTGCTGCCTTGCCTCTATCACACAGCACAGCAGGTTTTCATGTGGGGGGCAATCTCCTACCTCAGAGACCATCAAAATGGCCTTTTGATTCATCGTGGCATGGGAAAGGAGTATTAATCGGACTGGTTTTATTCAACACAGGTTTGCACAATTACATATCAAGTTAGAAAAGAGGCTAGAGTTCTAGTACGGAATGTATATAATTGCCATTAGTGTTTATGAACATCTCTTTACTGTCGTCTGTTTCCTCTTTTTGATAATCAAATTGAAGCTTATCAGGTCCCGTTTTTTTCATTTGATTTCTTTTATGTCCCAGTACTACACGTGCAGTCTATGTTTACTAGTATAAATGCGGGCCTATGATCTCCAGCATACAAAGGAAACCATACTGAGTAAATTGTTTTTGTGTGACATGAGTCAGCTTAAGATTTCGGCTGTCTTATTTTTTGGCTATCTGAAATGTATAAAGTGCACACCCTCTGAAATACTGCTCTTTTTGTGTATACGATGTACTGTTTGTTAGTCCGTCAACAAACATGGTTGGTGTTTTGATACTAGGGGCCAGATGAACTAAAGGGTTTTGCGGGTGTAAGCCTGTTTATGTGGAAATTCGCAGATTTGTTACTACAAAATGCCTATTTGTTAGATACCAAAACCTATTTTACGAGATGGAAAATGGGGTTCTTGATCCATACCGAGTCGCAATTTGTAAATAGCCTGAAAGCGGCGTTCCTTTCAAATTGTAATTTCGTAACCTATGTTTCAGTACTTTTCTACCTCCATTCTGATCACAGACAATTAACGATTTACAACTCCTCCAAGTAGGTGATAACTGATTTGCAAAGACCTTTCTGAATCGGGTTGGCAGCCTCGGGGGAAGTAGGCAATGGGCCACCTCCTACTGCTCCTGAAATCAAATTAATTTAAGTAGTGATGGTTCCTTTAATGAACTCCAGCCACGCTAAAAAAAAAAAAAAGCTTTACTTTTCGTAATACAGACAGGGATGGTGCTTTTGTGCCTCTTGAAGGTCATCTGTGTATGCAGGCAATTACGTGGGGTGGGAGTGTCGGGATGGGCAGGTCATTCCGTGAAACCCCCCAGAACGATGATTGTGTGAACTGACCTAATAGTACATGTACATCTCTGATTCGCAAAGTCAGATTTCAAGAGACTCGTAGTGTTCAATTTGTTGGCTTCAGCCCGCCCATAGGCATTCCCGTTTTTTTTTTCTTCCCCTTTTATGATTTTCAACATTAAGGCATCAGGCAAACGATAAATCAGTTCACAATTTAATACACACGACTAGTGCATTCTTAACTGACATTGTGATCAATGTGGACATAAGACAGTGACATACGTAGGTTATGCCAATAATTCCCGCTAGGGGTGCTGAAGCTTGTCCGTTGTCCCCCACCCCCTATACCAGGCCCTCTGTAATAATGATTCCCTGTGTCACCCAGTTATGGGGTGTTTTTTCTGTCACATCTGGAGCCCTCAGTAGCGCCATGTTATGAGAGAGTGATGACAGGATCTGGGACTGTTTCTGGTGTAAGTGATTGTTCTCCCTCAGCCTCCCCGGTCTCCTTGCCAATCAAGTAGGTTTGGTATGGGCCTGAGACTGTGGAGGGGCCAGCTCATTGTACGCGTCAGTCTGGGTGTTACAATAGGTCATGTCCTCGAGCCAGTCTTTCAGAGTTGACAATGGCCATGTTCCCACCTCATTGCCACCCTGCTCTTGGCTAGTAAGAGTCACATGGCCACTAGGCTAATGTTGTACCCGGGGAGGGCCAGAAAATGCGTGGCAGTCAATTCGAGGCCTGCTATATTCTCTAATTCTTGGAATATTGTCATCCAGTATCTGTGTATGCCAGCACAGGTACATGCCATATAGAGGAAACCAGCGTCCCTCTCCCCACATCTCTGGCTGACAGCCATGGCGCGCAGTCCATATTTCAGGAGCCTATCCGGTGTGTAATAAATTTGGTTGAGGTATTTGAAGTGGATTAGTGGGTGTCTCCTGGGAGATGGAACAAACCATGAAGCAGCAGTATTGCAGTTGAGCGTCTGTTATTGCAATGCCTAGGTGCCTTTGCCAGTCCAGTCTAGCTTTAATCATGCTGAGCCTACGCTCCTCTTGACTAAAAGCTTATATTTTTGTTACCAGGTGCCTGTGCACTGTCTCCTCGGTCAGTCAGGTGAGAGCCTGCATTTCAGGTGGCTCAAGGAGATCATCGCCCTTGAGCTCCCGTAACATGTGTCAGACCCTAATATAGTGGGATTTCATGAGTGGGGTTAGTGTTGTTGGGTGTCCAGTGTAAGAGCCCTAGGGGCACATACTGCCTTATCTAAAAAAGTCTCCCAACCTTCTATGCCCAATTTATTTTATTTTTTAAATTTCTTTATTTATGCTTTTCAACTCAAGTTAATACAAAAAGGAATTGCACCATCACGCAATATAATTTCTACATAGCTCACACAATCGAATACTGCCTTCCATAGCCCTCCACTTATTTTGGCAATAAATTCAAAACATAACAGTCCCATCCAGCTTGGACCCTCTCCCATCTCTCCCCCCCACCTTGGCAAATAATATGTCACAGCTAACTATGGGCCCCCAGGAACCACAAAACTGTAACAGCAAGCGTTTAGGGGTTATTAGTCTCCCCATCTTCAAGCCCCTCTCCCTCCGGTTCACCCGTTTCTTTGCCAATCAGGTATTTTTTATAAACTTACCAATATTATGCCGGTCTGCTGGTTGGGGGAACCAGTTCGTTATATGCGTCTGTGTGTTGCAGTACATCATATCCTTATGCCACTCCTCGATCGTCTGCACCGGACCTTGATTCCAGCACATTGCTATGCAACGCTTAGCCAGCTGCAGCCCCGTAGCTATCAAACACCCAACCAACTTTTGTACCCCCCTGTCCCAGCCAAGCGGCGCCTCGGACGGCTCACGTTCCAACTGGTGCCCTCCTATGCCTTCTAATTGTGCAAGTACTTGTCCCCAGAAATGCTCAATGCCTGGACAGGACCATGACATATGGAAAAAACCTGCCTGGTCTTCCCCACATCTAGTGGCCTCCGTACGCAACCCATAACTATAGAGTTTGAGGGCTGTATAATATACCCTATTTATGTATTTAAAGTGTATCAAGCAGTGTCTGCCATTCAAAGAGACTACGCTGGTCATCAAACAGCAGTATTGCCACTGTTCATTGTTTAATTGCAACCCCAAATCTTTCTGCCATTCAGTTCTGCCCTTTATCAGCTCATGAACACGCACCTTCTGTACCTGCTCATAGAGTTTAGACACCAAACGACTGGTTTGCGCATCTGTAATAATCATAGAGAGGGGCTGAATGTCTGGTGGTTCCCCCAGCACCTCACCCAGAAGGGTACCCATTGCATGCCTGGCTCTATAAAACTGTTATTGCAGAAGCAGAGTTGGCTCACCTGCCCGCTCCACCACCATGTCCCATTTACACAAGCCACCCTCTCTGAAAAAATCTCCCAGTGTTGTAATATTTAGCTTATGCATGGCCTCCACCACACTTTTATCATGCCAGAACGCATACCACGCACACCACTTCAGAGGCATGTGTGGGGAATATAGCAGGGTGAGCCCCTGTCGGCCCATCAAGCTATTTAAGGCCTGTGTGGTAATGTTCAAGGAAGTGAATTCCCTATATCTTTGAGACGAGGAGTGAAATATCCTACTCTGCAAAGGATCTAGGGCCGCCAGCTCACATTCTATTTTTAAAAATGACAACTCCTGAGAGCCATGTATCCATAGCATGGGCGACTCTGTAATACATCTCCAGATCAGGCGCATTAAGCCCACCCATCTCGTAAGGTACGGTCAGGGTCTGCCATTTGACTCTGGGCTGCTTTCCTGCCCAGGCAAGCTGAACAAGCAGAGCCCTCAAGGTCGCAAACAATGCCCTTGGTAACAACTTAGGGATATGCTGAAAGTGGACCAAAAATCTCTGAAGCACCACCATTTTCATGAGGGCTATTCAACCCACCAACGAGAGCGGCAACCTGACCCATCTCTTCACATCTGTCTCTAGTGCTTTAATTGCGACCTCATAGTTTTCCGCCATTACTATCTTAGGGTCTGTAGGGATGCCTAGGTACTGAACCGATCCCCTTTCCCACTTAAGGGGGAAATCCACATCCACTGGATTCATGGCTGGCGTCAGGGGGAACACAATGGACTTGTTCCAGTTAATCCGTAGGCCAGAATGGGCACTGTATTTTATAATCTCTCCTAATATCAGTGCCACATTACGGTGTGGGTCTCGGATATATAGCAAGGCGTCATCTGCATAGGCAGAGAGCACCAAATGATAGTTCTGGAAACGGAGACCCAGATGACTATGATTTTCCCACATTGCACATGCCAGCAGCTCTGCAACAATCGCATATAGCAGGGGCGACATGCCTGCCTAGTATCCCTAGTAATATGAAATGCGTCTGAAACCAAGCTGTTAACTCTGAGCTTGGCCAAAGGCTTCTCGTAGAATGTTGTCACTAGTTGTAGAAAGACATCCCCCCACTGCTTACCGGCGCAGAACCCCTGTCATAAAATACCACTCCACTGAATCAAAGGTTTTCTCCGCATCCAAGAAAAGAGCCACAGCTTTTGTCTCCGGATTCAGGTTCTGTATAGCCCCCCCAAACACTGTACGGAGGTTAGCAGTAAGACTACGACCCGGAATAAACCCTGATTGCTCAGGCCTAATCAATTTTGGTGAGAGTATGGCCAATCGTCTGCCAGGATCTTAGCATAGATTTTGGTGTTGACATTTATTAATGATAACAGACGGTAGGATGAGCACTGTGTTGGAGGCTTGCCAGGTTTCAGCAACGCAATCAACATCGCCTCTCGCATCGAGGGCAGCATAACACCAGCCACAGCCATCTCTGCGTAGACTGCCCTCAGATGTGGGAACAAAATTTCCTAAAAAGCCTTGTAAAACTTTACTGTCAGCCCGTCAGTCCCCGGAGCCTTCCCCTCTGCCATACCCCCCAGGGCTCTGCCCATGTCTTCGAGGGTCAGAGGTTCCATAAGGGACTCTGTCTGCTGCTGTCAGCCCTGGCAATTTTATATGTAGCAGGTAATCTAGCAGTGTTTCCGGATTCAGGGCAGTCTTGGAGGTATAGAGAGCCTCATAATACTCGCAGAACCTATTTGCTATGTGCTCTGGATCTATGATCTCGCTGCCATACTCAGCCTGCATTACCATAATCGTATCTTTCTCCCTGTTGGGACGTGCCACGTACGCCAACACCGCCCCTGGTCTCTCACCCTCCCCATAGATGCGGGCTGTTGCATATTTCCCCAAATGTTGGACCACATTGAGTGCCGTGTCCTGAAATTCCACCAACTTGGTGCGTATGCGACCCAAGATCTGACTGCCAGACGCCCCCGCTCTAACTGGGCAAACTCTTTTTCCAAAGAGTCCAGACGTCCCCAAATTGATTGCAGAACCCCAACATGCTTTGCTAAGGTTATCCCACTTATGTACACTTTAAATGTCTCCCACACATTGCATATACTGTCTACGGAGCCGATATTGATCTGAAAAAATCTTTTATGGCAGCAGCCAACTCGTCGCGAAATGCCGGGTCCAGTAGCGAATATGGGGAGATCTCCATGTAAACAGGGGGATTGGTCTGGGCCTCAAGGCCATCTCCAACGGGACCGGGGAATGATCTGAGTATGTTCTGTGCCAGGGGACCCCCACCTGCAAGTTACCTTCTGTACTTTTAGAGACCAGCCAAAGGCCGATTTGTGTATGTAAATCAGGTGCTGCAGAGTAGTGGGTGTACCCCCCCCTCAGTATTGTGTCTGCATCGCCATATGTCGATCAGTCCCAACTCCGCCGCCACCCCGGTCACCGCTCTGGCCGCCAAAGCTGGTTTCCTATATGTGCCCTTGACCTGTCTAGTAAAGGGTCCAAGATGCAATTAAAGTCCCCCCCAAATCTGCAGGAATTGGGCAAGGATTTTGTGATCTGTAACAAGGAGTGGCTTGCCATCCACCATCACTCGCAACCTGGCTGGGTATAACATACGGTATTCCAAACGTAGATCCTGCAGCTGCAGTTTCTCTGCAATAAATTGCCGCCTAGCCTCTTGCACTTGTTGTGTGAAATCTGGATACAGCAAAATCATCATCCCCTCATGCTGAAGGGTTTTGAGTTCTCTACCTCATCACAGGACAGCAACACAGTCCATTTAGTTTAGTAATTTGGCTATAATGGGGCACGACAGGGCACCCGGTTGTGGCCAGGCCACCAGCGAGTGATGCGCTCTTTCAACCACAAACAGATGGGAAAACATGTTGCACTCCAGCAGTTGGATGAGCAGGCGTTCTATGTAACCCTCAATGTTATCTATAACAGTAGATTCAGCTACGCCCACTATGCGTAGGTTCTTCCTGCGGGATCTGGCCTCCAAGTTATCTACTTTTGCTTGTAGAGACACCAGCTCATTGCCCATCTTAGCCTGACCAGAGGACATAGTTGACTGGCTGTCCTCCACCTCTGAAATGCGCTCTCCGACTGGTCTAGCCGTTCCGCATACCTATCCAGCCGCTCCGTCATTCTGTCCATTGTGAAGATGAGGGAGTCTATTTTACTGTCTATCTGGGTCAGGCTTTGCTGCAATGCTGCTAATATTTGTCTCAGTTCCGGTTTCCCCCCCCACGGCATATCTACTCCTCCAGACGCACCCACAACTGCGTGGTCCCCCGCGGAGCTCTGTGATTTACGCTGGTCAAACTGAAGTTTAACTTGGTTTTTGTCTGTCTTGCCCATGTTTCAAGCCTTAGTTGACTCACTGGTTATACTCTCCCAATAAGCACCACTTTAGGGTGCCTCCTCCGTGCCAATATGTACCGGGATGCATGCCAAGGCCTCTGTATCACTGCACTAGGAAAGGGCACCCGCCGTCACCAGATATCTGTATTCGTAACCTCTACCGCTGCAACTCCCCACCCGGGGTAGACCCCGCACCGCGCAGCTCACTGTCCTGCTAACGCTGCCTGTAGCTCTCCACCTGTCCCCACCGATACCTGCGGGGACACCCCAAGACGCTCCACCACTCGACCAAGCTCCAGCGCTGATCATGCCATGCTCTCACCACCTCTAGGCCCTCCTCAGCCAGCACCGGACCTCGAAGGCTAACCACCTCCCCTTAGCGAGGAGTATGCAAAGTCACATGTGCCCGTGCCTCCGTCCAGGAGCCGCCTCGTGTCGCTGCCAACCCCAGGCCACGGGGGCCGCACCCAGCTCTCACCAGCCCAGCCACTTCACTGTGCCTCCGAGCCCAGCCTTTTCTCTCCCCAGCCGTAGTGTTGCACATTTCAAGATAGCCCTTTTCAGGCCTCAGCACCGTGCACCAGCGTCACGCCCGTTCTGTTCTTCCTCGGTGCTGCGCACTTCGCAGCCCACTGCGGCCCCACCGCAGAGTGCACAGGCCTCTGTCAAGCTCCCCTCAAGGCCGGCTCACTTCCCGGACCTCTCCGGCCGTCATCACCCTGTCGTCTTCCCATCTACTCTCGCCAGCCGAGGTGAAGTAGCTCCAATCTCTCTCTATTCCCCCAGTCAGGGGCACTAGCAGCCCAGGCCGCCTCCTACGCCACGTCGGCGTCTGGGCCGTTTCAGACTCAACCAGTCCTGGTATCTCAGGAGCACCTCCACAGCGCAGGCTGACTAAAGTTACCGGTTCCGGGACACAGCAACCAGCAGTAGCTTGGGTTATTAGGGGTCGTAATTCAGTACGACCACAGGATTGAAGCACAGATTTGAAGGTGGCCTTCGGAGCTCCGCTAAGGCGCAGCCATCTTGCAGCCGGGCAAGCTCTACCCCCATCTATGCGCAATTTACAAAAGCATCTTAGACACCCTTGTCTTTAATGAGTGGATACCAGGCGCACCAGTCTACCTGCAGTGTGGAGAGTATTATAAGGGGAGCGCCTTTTGGCTCATGAGACTGTTTCACACGTGCGTCATGATGTTCAGGGACTGAAAGGTTCAATGTTGCTGTTTGGGGGGGCATGTAGATTCGGCGTGTAAGTGCATGAGGGCTCGAAATGTGCCGTTCTGTGTATAAACGTAGTGTGTCTTGGGGATCATTGATCCATAGGTTTTCCATTTGCTCACGCCATCGTTTATCTGAAATCCTTTGTCCCCATTTGTCCATTGGATGAATGTGTCCTGCCTCTTCTTTGCTCAGCACTGCCCCCAGAGCATGGATCAAATATTTGTAAACATCCACTGCGCCCATTTTTGGGAACTACTTTTTTCTTTGTCTTGGAGCATTCCATACGAGTGCTCATGTTTTCAGTTCATTCGCTCTGTCCTCTATCTTCTTTTTCAATACAACACTGGTGGTACTTTTAATTTCATTCAGTAAATCACCATGCACCGTGAAAATTACATTTAAAAAGCTTACAGCCCCTTATGAGTCGTCCTAACATGGTCCCGGGATCTCACAGAAGTCAGTAACTTTAATCATTTTTTAAAATTAATTGAAGGTGGCCTTTCTTAAAGGATAGCTTGTGGGAGGAGGGTGGCTCAGCCAGTGTGTGTTTGTTGGGGAGAGGGTTGGAGATTGACTTGTTCTGTTCTTCTGGAAAATCACTTTGTACTGACTGGGGGCTGGCGTGCGCATGGCTCTCATCTTCCATTAATCACCGACGCAGAACACAGTGCACACAGACCCTGCCGCCTTTTGCAGCCTGCTATTACTATACAGCACTGGTGGTATTTTACTTTTAATTAGTCTCTTCCCCCTTCATGCATATAAATTCATGCCGTAGCATTCATTCAATAAAAACACATTGCGCCGCTAAATTTGTATTTATTTAAATTACTCTCTTTCTACTTCATCGCATGTATGAATTCATGTCACAGTATTCATTACATCAAAACACAATGCGCTGTGAAAAATTCATGTATAGCACCTATAACCCCTGATGAGGCGTCCTAACGTGGCCCTGGGATCTCGCATGCACAGAAATCAGTAACCTTGATCATTTTTAATTAAAGGTGTTTTTTCTTTAAGGATAGCTTGTTTTCCTCTTTGAAGATGAAGCAGGAACATGAGCTTTGATTACAGAAACCGACACTGTCCATATTCAGTTTCTCAGCACTCCGGGCCCCTCCTCTCACTGTCATTTTTCACCACCCCTGCCCTGCCACCACCCCCCTGTCTGTTTTTGCCTAGTACCTGAGAGTCGGTGATTAGAGAATGTGCTTGGGCAGAGCCAAGCGGGGGTGGAGCCAAGCAGAGCCGAGCGCTGTGGAAGATGGCGGCTCCTTTCTAGAGCCAGAACAGACGGAGATGTGGAAACAGGCCAAAATACATTTTCCTGATCTTCATGTATCAGACAAAAGAAGAATACTTTATCAGAAAATGGCAGGAAAACGTAAGATCCAAGATTTATGGACAAATCGCTTTGTAACCGAACTAAATGCTGAAACCAAAATGGCGGCGTGTACTCTGTCCCAAACTCCGACTGGTAAAGTAAATTTTCTTACGCGTTCTGGAACTTAAAAACGCGAGTGCTTCTCACCTTATTGTATCGTGCAACATCAGAACTGTCATGTGCCTCTTCTGGATGCTGTCCGGTCTGACTGATTCTACTGTAGTGTAGTGCGATGTGGAATACGGCAAGATAACATGCACACGGCCTAGAGGTAACAACTAAACGTGAACGCTTCTTACCTCACTGTATCGTGCAAATTTCAGAATTGTCATGCGCTACTTTTGGATGACGTTCGGTCTGACTAATTCTCTCGTAATGTAGCGCGAGGTGGAAGACGACAGGCTATCATGCACATGGCCTAGCGGAATCAGTAAATGCAAACACTTCTTACCTCACTGTGTCGTGCAGCATCGGAATTGTCATGTGCTATTTTTTAATGCTGTCTGGTCCGACTGATTCTACCTTAGTGTAGCGGAATGTGGAAGACGGTAGGATAACATATACATGGCCCAGCTGAAATAGTTTAATTTTGGCAAAAAATAAACGTAAACTACGTGATGGATGTCACGCTCGCTCAGGGGGACGGAAATTGAAGTAATCTATTGCTTTCTTCTTCTTTTAATGCTAACCTCCATATATAACATGCCACCATGAAGGAAATTATGTTGGAAATGAAATTGAATATGTGCTGAAATGTAGCTATTGCAACGGTGAATAAAATCATGCTTATTAATATAACTGAAGTATTGTATGACTGAGCACCCACTAAAAACAGAACTCTGGAAGAAGTTTAAATCGTTCCCTATGTCAGAATCTAAAGCAGTAAGGCAGTTGTCATATAGTGCAGCTCTGTTATCTAACTCTGACTCCACTGATCCTAAATGTAAAATGGCTGATTCTACTGAACTACACTCTGAAGCTATGGATACAATTTTGAAAGAACTATTAGATATAAAATCCTCCATTGCGTCTCTGGATAATACAGTCTCTACAAATACCACGGAAGTTCAAGGATTAAGAAATTAGGTTATCACATTTCAATCCTGCATACAGACAATGGATAGTCGGATTTCAAATAAGACTCCTGACACAAGTCAGGATATTTGGTATCTGCAGCATAAATGACTGATTTATTGGACTGAAGTAGAAGGAATAATCTTAGAATTCTAGATCCTCCAGAACAAATAGAGAAAGATAATATATTAGACCAATTTAATTCCAACTTTGACGAACATCACTTTTACCGTACCTTTAGAATTTCAGAGATCTCATCGTGTTTGGTCACGCGTAATGGACCGCTCTACAAGACCTCAACATATTCTAGCCTGCTGTTTATGACATCAACAAGCCTGTCAAATCATTATGGCAGCAAAAAAGCACGGTCCATATGATTACGAGTAATTATCAATGCAGATTTTTCAGCACCCACCAATATCAAAAGGATTTTTTTTTTAAATCTACGCGTTAGACTAAAGAAAAGAGACATAAAATATGGTCTTTTAGAACCGTCACTATGATTGTAATTTTTCAAGGGAAAACCAAGGAATGTTTGAATCCTCATGACTTGGAATCTTTTTTGAATGACTTAGATGACAAGGACTCAAAGATGGAACATAAGACTTCTTCTCCTTCACCCACAAAAGAATCTTTCCCATCTAACATTCCAGATGATGCTCAAGGAGAATGGGAGACTGTTCAACGTCATTGGTCTCATGGTGGTAAACATAAAGCCTGGAAAAAATATCAACCAAGAGGTAAATCTAGATCAACCTTGATTATGTTTGAAATATAAATCATGTGCGATAATATTTAGCTTTTTTCCTTAACTTACACTTCTTCTTTGTTATCCATGTCTCTCCCTACATGATTATATCTGTTCATGTTATTGGATGTTCTATTTTACATTTGAAATGGCACTATCACCCTCTTCTCTGCTCACCGCTCCACGACATATTTGTTTACCCCACCAGTCTAAAGTTTTAGTTGTTAAGTGTATATAATTGTCTTATCACTAGTGTTGGACAATTTATTTTGTATCGATAGTTCATACAAATAATCATTTTTTGTTCTAATCTATTTGAAAATTTAATTTGATTTTATATTTCATTCTTAACATTTATATGTACTGACACGTTTAGAATTGTATAATTTAATTTTCTCTTATCTTCTATTCTTTCATAACTTTATAATTCTGGTTGATATTATTATTTTATTCTAAATATCTCAGTTTATAAGTTGAAACCTCTGAATGTTGTTTCCTTAAATGTTAATGGTTTTACACATTTTATTAAGAGAAAGAAAATAGTTAATTTTCTTGGACAACAAAAAACAGATATTGCCTTGTTACAAGAAACTCCTCTTACTGAATCAGAAAGCAAAAAATTGAAGAGAGATTGGATTGGTCAAGTTATACATGCTAGCATAACCCAAAGTAATTCTAATATTGATGATACTCCTATTCGTAAATGTAGGGTAGCCATTCTTTTTCCTAAAAACTTACCATATAAAATTATTCAAACATGGTTAGATGGTAGTGGTAGATATGCATGTGTTAAAACCTGTGTTAGGAATTCCTTTATGATTGTAGGTACGATCTAGGCACCTAATGATTCCAAAACGATCTTTATTTCCAAGATTAGTAGATGACTGCCTTCTTTCGGATCTACATGATTAATAATCGGGGGAGATTGGAATGTTACCATAGATCCATTCATTGATAGATCGGGCAAACCTGACATTCATCATACAAGTGACAGACATTTCTTAAAAGATCTTATGGAAGATTTTGCATTGCAGGAACCATGGCGTCTGCTACATCCAGATGACAGAGATTATACGTTCACATCTTGTTTGCATTTAATTCGCTCTAGAATAGATTATTTTCTAACTTCAACTGCAATGTTACAATCAATAACACATGCAGGAATTATTCCATGTAGACTCTCAGATCAGGATTTAATAGACATACATATTAGTATTTGATTAACACAGACTCCTAAACCTAATTGGAGATTTAATATCTCTTCATATAAAACACCTCAGGCCAAATTAAACTTATGTCAGCATGTTGAACAATTTCTTAAAGAAAACAAGAATTCAGTTAAAGATGCTGGTATACTTTGGCGTGCTGGTAAAGCGGTAATTAGAGGAAAGATTATGAGAGACTCATATATTTTAAAAAAGAAATTAAATAGTGAAAGGATATTATTGGAAAAGGAGGTCATATTGCTCACGAATAATCATAGCAAAAACAAATCTCCTGAGATATTAAAAAAATTACTTTGTTAAATTCAAACGTAATAATTTGTATACTTCTCATGCCGAAAGATGTCTATTTTCAATTCGTCAACGTAATTATGAAAGGGGGAGAAAGCTGGAAGACTTCTAGCATATCAATTAAGCCAACAAGAATCTTCCAGAACGATACTTGTAATTAAAAACGCCTCTAAATATCTATTCACATTACCTACTGATATACTGACACAATTTCAGACGTATTTTGAAACACTTTATACATCATTGAACTGTGAAGATACGGAAGAGGAAGATGACTTTTTCACTAATTTAAATATCCCAAAACTATCTCAAGACCAGAAAGAAAGACTAGAAGGGCAAATAACAACAGAAGAAATCTAGCTACAAATAAAAGTTCCCAGGGAGGATGGCTTTCCTTTTGAATTTTAAAAGATTATAAAAGCTCAAATAATTCCATTGTTACAAGCTTTCTTTAACGAAGCTTTAAAAATAGGACAATTTTCTCCAGAATTTTTGCGAGGATGTATCACTATAATTCTTAAACCTGGCAAAGATCCATTAGAATGCGCTAGCTACAGACCCATGTCACTAATAAATTCTGATATTAAAATTCTGGCAAAAATACTTGTGACTCGTTTAAATTCAGTTATGACATCACTTATTCATTCATCTCAAGTCGGTTTTGTTCCATCCCTTTCCTCTTCAAATCACCTTCTAACAATTCTACACTTATTATGGCAAAATGTAATAAAACCGAGGAAAATGTTATACTGTCTCTGGATGCAGAAAAAGCTTTTGATAGAGTGGAATGGGGATACCTGATTCGGGCTATGAATAGAATGGGTATTGGTACAGATTTTATTACTTTAACCAAAGGAATGTATCAATCTCCAACTGCTGCGATTACCTGTAACAGTTTCACATCTTCTTATTTTAAAAGTTTTCATGGTACCAGGCAAGGATGTCTACTTTCTCCATTGTTCTTTCTTATTGCTTTTGAAGCTTTTAGCTATTGCAATTAGACAAAATATCAATATAAAAGGTATTGCTACCCCATCGGGAAAGGTAAAAGCTTTTTTACAATGCAGATTATATTTTATTGACAATATTAAACCCGGATTCCTCAGATAGAACTCTGATCTCTCTTTTAAATCAATTTTCAATATTCTCCAGGCATAAAATTAATTGGTCCAAATGTGAAGCTCTACCAATGAATACTAGTACTACACCAGCCTCCCTAGGTAACGTTCCTTTGAAATTGAATTCTTCACATCTTAACTATCTTGGGATTCTACTCAATACTGGGTTGAAGAATGTAAAGATGGATAATTTGAATCCTATTGTAAATAAACTTAAATGGGATTTCATAAGATGATCTCAATTAAATCTCGCATTATGGGGTAGAGTACAGATTATTAAAATGAATACAATCCCAAAATTAAATTATGTGTTCAGCATGTTATCACTTCCAATCACTTCTAATTTTTTCAAAAGCACTTCATTTTTGATAACCCTTTTTATATGGAGAGAAAAAAACCTTGTATAAGTATTTCAAAATTATATTCAGCCTCATTAAAAGGAGGCTTATGACTCCCACACTTGGAAAATTATTAGATAGCCCAACAGCTGTCGCATTCAACATTTATGCTATCCACAAATTGTAACACACCCTTGTGGGTGAAATTGGAATATATCTTATTGAAAACTACTACTCCCATGGCTATTGACTATACCAAAAGTCCAAAATATTCACAATTCTCAAATCCAATCATCTATTCTTTCCAATTAACATGGCAAAAGGACCATAAAATCATAAAATGCAACACCTGTATTCACTTAAACGCCCCAATTTGGAATAATTCTGCAATTATTCATAAGGGTAAAGAGCTTAATTGGTTTGTATGGAGAAACCATAAAATTAATACCCTATCGGATTTATATACACAGAATAACTCCTTGAAATCATTCTCGCAATTGCCAGAGACCTATAACCTTCCAAATTTGCAGTTTAATAATTTTATTCTGATATCGTCCATTTTGAATTCCAAAATAGACTCATGTATGGGTCCTATAATACAATCATCTATTGCTCATTATATTTGCATGTGGAAGAATTTCAAAGGTAATGTATCCGTTTTATATTCCATACTAATTGATAGATCCTTCTCAAATGATACATCTGAAAATGTAAAAACATGGTGGTCCACACGGCTTAATATCACCTTTTCAGATAAAGACTGGGCTAGAATTTTGGAAAACTATAATCAGGGTCTTTGTGATGGAGATTAAATTTGAATTATGTCAAAATACTTCATTGCTGGCATTGGTCACCTTCTAAACTTTACTCTGCTAAACTTAGTCCAAACTCCGACTGTTGGAGATGTCAACAACCCAATTGCGATATTGTACATGTCTTATGGGAATGTCCTGAGATTCAACAATTTTGGACACAAATAGCAAAATATTTAGGAACATTATTACCTAATATCACTTCTCAATCTCCCCGATTGTTTTTATTACATGATACTTCTGGAATAGGAAGAATTGCTCCATAGATGTTTAGGTAGTTATCTACGGCAATTAGTCAGGCTAAAGTTAATATATTATGTTATTAGAAATCTAATGTTTTACCAACGATCCAATCCTGGTTGAAGGATATGCTTGAAGTTGCACAATTTGAAAGAGTGATATATAAACTAAATGATAACTTAAAACAATTTGATATTATCTGGGGCTCTTTCCTAGAATAGTTGTATTCTTCTTTTCTTTTTAAAAAAAAATATATATGACTCTCTTAATTCTTTTAATTTTCTCAATATTGTTATGTTTTATAATGATTCATGGAAAACCTCCATTCTCAGACTAAAATGAACAAATTGATATATAAGTTTCTTATATTTTAATTGGATGTCTATTTTTCTTTTTATATGTTTTGGAAAAATTATATTCGAACAGGAATTCTTCTTAATATATCTTAATTGTTGTGTATTTTTCTTTTTCTTATTATTTTATATGGAATGATTATAGAAAAAATAAAACAAAAACAAGAGAATGTGCTGTTGTTCCAGTTTATATTTTAACTTCTGTACTGGGAACCTTCTGACAAAGGGCTACTTCAAAGAACAGACAAGTGATGCGCTTGTTTACTAAGCTATTCCATGTAGAAATATTATCCCTGATTAAAAAAAATGTGTTTCTTTCCTATTTGGATACGCAGCAAGAACATGAGCGTTGATTCCAGAAGCAGATCATATGTAAAAACATATTTCAGTGAGGTGGTTTTAGTATCGTTCCCTAATGCCATGTTTACTCTTGTTTTCTGCTAGCATACACAAGAACCCCCAGTGTCAAAGGCTTTTTTTCCTGAAGGAACTTTTTCATAATGAAGAAAATGTAGCATTGACAACTCAGACTTATTTTCTGGGTGTCACCCTACTTGATCTTATCTTCTATGCCAAACTATCAAAACCCTTTCTCTGTTGACTTACATTGAATTACCTCTCTGAAAACTGTCTTCACCTTCAATAAAATCTTTAACATGCATGGATTTCAGTGGCCTTGTCTAAGACAACTCTATATCCACACTTCAAAGGCTGAGAGGTATTTATGTGGGGTTTGTTTTGATTAGGCTCTATGTAAAATGTCAGTGAAAAACTTTAACCAACTGCATATGGCTAATTAGGAACAAGAAAACGTACCATAAGATATAACGAGATACTCTTTGGAGCTTACAAGAATTCAAAAGAGGCAAATATAAACAAACAAATATATTTTTTTACTCCAATCAGAATCAAAATGAATGCAAAACCTAATTAAAAAACAGTTTTTTCTTCTTTAATTATAAATGTATATTTCGGAAACGCTCATAATCAACCCAAAACAGCAAACGTAGGATACATACAGTCTGGTCATAGATAAAATTGCTAAAAAAAAAAATCACTCATTATACAAACACTCAGGCTTTCACAGCATACCTGACAACATTCTCAATCATACAAATCTCCCACAATTAAAAAACACACACACCAGGGGGAAACAACAGCAAGATCACTAAAGTGATATGCGTCTAAGTCATGGGTACTCACAAATGTTTTCCCAGGGGCCACACTGTCTCGGTCTTTGATGTGACCGAGGGCCGCATTGCTGGCAGCATGGTGGCGGTCAGGTGGCTGGGTGTAGGGTGTGGAGGGGTAGTGGTAAAGTGTGTGTGGGGAAGTGAAGCATATACATCTAGGGTCTGAATTGCCCAATGTGAAACCAGAAACTTGGGTATAAATCCTGGCTTCTCCACTAAAACAAATTGTGTGATCCTAGTCAAATGTTTTATTTCACTTTATCTCCTTTTTTTCCTTTTTCTTCATCATCACATATAAAAACCTTGAAATATGTCTTCAGGATGTATACTGTAAAAAACTTTCTGTGTCTGATTTAATAAACTATAAAGTTGTTAATGTTTTATAGAAACCCAGCCCTCCCAAAGAGTTCACATAACAACTGACTTGCCTTTTAGTTCACAGTTCACATTGTTGTCAGGGTGTGGGGGATTGAAGGGGATGAAAGTTTCTAAATTCATGGTTGAATACTATCACTTTAAAAATACTTCTCAATGCAGTGATGTGTGTACTAAGGTGAAAGGGTTCTGCAGGTTAATGAAATGCACTGTTTGAATTTCACACATATCATACTTTTATATTTTGCTGCAAGATGTCTTTAATAATGAAGAAGTTTCTAAAGTTAAGAATTCCGGAACAACCTAGTTACTCATTTTCTTTAACTTCAGTTAGACTCCAAATAAATACTTTCCCATTTATTTAAGAAATTTTAGTGCCAGTGCTGAGTCGAATAAACAGCAGCATAGTGCTGCTGTTGACCTGGGGTCCGCATGTAAATGTCAGGAGGGGCGCATGCTGCCCCCCGGGCTGTACTTTGAGTATCACTGGTCTAAATAGAAGCTATCTAATTCAGCACCTAGTTCATGATATCAAATGAACAAATCAAAATTTATGGCGGTACAGCACTAACACATTGTTAAATTGGTAATCCACTATCAAAATAAATTGTACATAACAATTATACAATAAGTGATCCTTTCGTCCCCATGTTGCGCCGATGCTCATTTCGGTGGAGCCGCACGGTAGGGGCCACCTTCTTCAGGGCGCAGAAATGAGACATGAAGAAATGTTTGATGAATGCTGTGGCGCAGCAACATCTAAAACACACAAAACCAACATAAACAAAACAACTCAAAAGAGTTCAATTAACAAGCCTCAATATGCTCCAACAAGAGAAAACCAACGAAAAAATGGATATCCACTCCCAAATCCTCTCAGGGAGGGAAAATAAAACGTTTGTTCTGGGCGGGAAAAGTAAAGATAAAAAGTGAAAAAAACCATCACACCATGCACTGAACAACAGTACAGCTGCCAATAAAAATCCAGGGTGACAAATGAATTAAAAAAAAATAAAAAATAAAAACAACACTCGAACAAAAAGGGCACTTCCCCATAATTCTAAACCTGCCAAGCTGCCTTATACAGGCAAACCTAAAACAACTAGCAAATCGAAAAAAACGATTTTGTAAAATAAAAAAATATATAAATAAGACCTACATGCACAGAACCACTCCCTTTATATAAGGGATAATGCCAGTGCACATGCATGGGGAAGGAAAAGCCGTGTGTCCCAGAACCAATGCAGCCACCAGAGACATGGACCCATAATACAGTAAGAGCCTGAGAAGGGGAAATCTTATACTTCTCTTATCGCATTCTCCCACGGAATGGTCTCATGAAGGCCATTTTCATATGTTCCCAGGGTGTAAATCCAATATACCGCTCTCATTTTTCTCCTCTTATCTCCATCCTGTCATCTGGTTGAGCATACGTTTTCCAAAATAATCCAAGATATTTTTCTGTATGGTTTTTCTGTGTCCAGTGTAGGACTAGAGGAGCTCCCTCCTTCTGATTGATTATAGAAGATGTATGTGCGCCACAGTGGTCTCTAAACTCCCTCCTGGTCTCCCCAATATATCCCAGGTCACATGGACACATAATGAGATAAATATTATTACCTGTTCTGCAAGTGGTCGTATAGGTTAATTTGACTGTCCTCTCAATTAACCTCAGCTCTTGGGACAGAATGGCATCTTGTCAGGCATGACAAGTACTGCACGTATGGTTGCCTTTAATAGGACTCACTACTGTTAGCATTCTGTGACCGTCATCCATTTGTCTGGTGATATGAGATTTAACCAAAATATTCCTCCAATTTCTGTTTCTCCAGAATGCAAACAGGGCTTCTCTAATAGCCTTTTGTCTGGATTAACATTCAAGATATGCCATTGTGAGTTGATGATCTGTCTGACTCTGTTTTTCAAAGTAGGATGTTGTGTGACGCAAACCAGTCTATTTTCTTGTTCTTGGTTTCTACTCACAAACGCGCCGTCCCTGTCATAGTATCTGCCTGTATTGAAAAAATCACTGACCAGCCTTTCAGGATAACCTCGATTGAGTAGTTTGCGTTTCAGAACTTCTGCATGATCAAGGAATTTCTTCATATGCGTAGAGTTACGTTGCAACCTTGGGAGTTTGCTAAATGGGATGCCATATTTCTGGCACCTGGGGTGGTAGCTATCAAAATGGAGAAGAGTGTTCCGGCGGTAGGTTTGGTGTATAGCGAAACCATAAGATGCAATTCATGGTGTATTATCACAATATCCAAAATTCCACTTGAGTATGACTTGAATGGCTGGTAAATTTCTAATTTTTACCACAAAAGTTTAGCCAGGAAAGAAACTCTTCCCACATCTCTTCCTCCCCGCTCCAGACAAAGAAAATGTCATCAACATATTGACGCTCAAGGCGCACCATCAGCCAGGCCCTCATCTCCAGCTTACTGGACTACAGCAACGGCTTCTACGCAGGGATCGCAGCACACCTCCAACGACAACTGCAGACCATACAGACCGCTGCAGCCAGACTCGTGATATATCCCTCTAGATTAACCCACATCACCCCTTCCTTAGGGAGCTCCACTGACTCCTTGTACAAAAAAGATGCCAGTTGGCGCTCCTGACCCACGCACACAAGGCTCTACACAACTGCAGACATGCCTTCTTGAACCATTGCCATCTTCAGTCAGCCCACCAGACACCTCCGCTTCTCTTCCCTTTCTCAAACCCTCAACCCCCCCCAGCATTCCAAGTATCAGATGCAGAGGTCGCTCCTTCTCCCATCTAGCAGCAAAGACATGGAATGTGATACCCTTTCATCTCCGGACCTCTCCATCTCTCCCAGAGTTCTGAAAGTCCCTTAGGACTTGACTGTTTGGCTAATCAACAGGACCCTGCCAGGGTCCGGAGGATATCCTCACCGGTGACAAGAAGCGCTCTACAAATTTACTGATTGATATGTGAAAACTCTTTTTAGATAATTCTTCAGTTGAGTATCTGTGGATCAGGAAAGAAACTTAGTTAAAAACATTCATAACTTGTATTCCATGTTGTGAGGCACTCAGTGAACACTGCACACAATTATATGTATGGTGAACAAAAAAGCATACAGTCATTGCTAAAAATCTTTAAACCCCAGCTATATTGTCCACAGAGTTTAACTAGAGCCATAAGTCACTTGTGTTAAGTTGTTCATGCATACACTGCAACACCTGGATGAGGTCATGCTTAGTGAGTTCATTGTGCCCCGTAGAGTATTAGAGGTGAATAGACCATTAAAATGTTGTTTGGATATGCACGTGTTGCCCTCTTTTCCCTACAACTTACTTCATCAAATGTTTGTGCCTGGGGACACTATTTGGCACCTCCAATTTCTGCATCTTGCCTGAGATGGTAATATGAGGCTGTTTGAGCGTTTTGTTTTTTGCTCTTCCCCAAAGATGTGGTCTTGAGTCATGTGATGCATGCTCAAATTTGTGGCGATGTAATTTGGCTTACACCACGTGATGATGCAAGCTGTTTACTACCCGCCACTCATCCTTTTGGATGCAACAGGTCTGAATCGTCCTCGTCTGATAAAGAAAGAAAATCACTTCTACTGGATGCTAAGGGGCTCTTTCCTCCCATTTGGTACATCCCAGGATTCTCCTACATCAGAAATTAATTCAAGGCTCTGATTAAGATAATTCTGATATTGTCTCTCATTTCGTTAGATCTCTCAGGAGCTATGAACTGAACAAGTACCCTTATAACCAGGAAAAGTATACCAAACGCCTTTGAACCAAACCAGCGTAACACCTTGATGGAAAGTAAATTTCGAGACCAGAAATATCTCTGATGGCCACCTTTTGGATGTTTTGTGACATGATAAACAACTTCACCAAGCATATATTAGCAACGTCCAATCTCTCTTCGAAGTCACTCTTCAAAGTTAAAAGAATTTCCCATCCCTCAACAAGTGCGGTTTAAGTCTTCTCTCACAATAGGGCAGACTCCTGCACACTGCATCCAATAACCACACACACACACACACGAGGGGCGTTCTACTACATTTATGAATGACCCCTCTTAGGGCCTCCCCATAACCAGTGGTGGTAGTCTCAATTCCGCTAGCACCCCTATTCAGCATCTCCATCCACACTAGTGGACCCAGGACTTCCCGAGGGTGATAGACTGTCCCCCCACCCCCCGGGTTTGAAATGCCTCTAGGACTACTCCCCTCAGTGGCGCTATTGGCCTCCTCCGCTCTCACTACAGAGTGACTGGCCCTCAACTCGGGCCCATTCCCTAACCGTTGATTTCCACTGGGTCATTGCCCATTTCGGCCACTGACTTCCAGGTCAAAGAAATCTGCCACTTGGCCCATATCAACCCCAAGAAAGTGGTTACTCACTTTCCTGGGCTTCAGACTTGGGAAGGGCCCCAGTAGGAAGACCTCGAAAGAACACAGCACCTCCCACTCTAGCGTTTCACTCAACCTATGCACCACAGAGGACCACTATGCTCTCCAAGTAGGACAAGCCCAGGTCATATGCCAAAAATCAGCCTGTGCTAGTGCGCAGCGGTGGGCAGCATTTAGCTCTCCACCCTCCCCCATAGATTCTAGTCAACTTCCCTGGGGTGAGGGAAGTCTGGTAAAGATAACTGAATTGAATAATCTTGAAGCAGGAGTTCAGCAAAACCTTCTGAGGATAAGTCAAAAATGTTCCCCATTTCTGGTCCGAGATCTCCCTACCCAGTATGTCATCCCATCTTTGTTGAAGGGAAAGCAGTGTCTTCTGTGCCATCTTGTTGAGGGCCCCATACAACCACTTAACCAGATGCCTACTCGTACCCAGGGACAGTAATAGATGTAAGACACTATGGGCTTCATTATGAAGTTGACAGACCGTAAACCTGGTTTGCCAGCTTCTCAACAGGGAGGCCGCCGCCTACGCAGCGACCTCCCCGCCAATGGTATTATGGACTTCCCGCTAGGTTAGTAGGCGGAAACGTGCGTTTCCGCCCGCTGGCCTAGCAGGAAGCAACCTGCAGCATTGTCTCTACTTCGTAATCAAACCGGCGGCAATGCTGTAGGCTGCCGGGTGCACCAGCACCCTTGCAATGTACACTCTGTATAGCAGACAGTGAGCATTCCGATGGTGCTGGCCAGGGGGGCCCCTGCACTGCCCATGCAGAGTGCATGGGCAGTGCAGGGGCTCCCTGCACCCGTGTTCCGCCAAGTTTCATATCTTTGTTACCGCTATGAAACCGCTGGCTGAGAACGTGATCGTAATCCCAAACAGCACTGCCCTGGCAGATTAGGATTGTCGCTGGGATCCAGGATCCTGGTAGAGCTGGCTTTCCCCTTGCGGCACCGACCACCAGGGTTGTAATATGGCGCAGAGGCATACAGCATGACCCCTGACGTTCGCCTAACACTGTTACACCAACTCCAGAGCGCTGTTGTCACAAGGACACCATCACTTCCTTTCCACAGCCCTCACCATAAACTATGGGTCACCAGCACTCCCCAAGTGCATAATGCCTCCCACCAAATCCAGCTCCACCAAGTTCTCGTCACCCAACCACAACGTGATCCACTGAAGCTGGGCTGCCAAATAGTATAGTTGACAGTCTGGTACTCCCAGACCTCCCTACACGACGGGCTGCCGAAGTAAGTCCAGGGATACTTTATCGCCCACCATCCCATTTGAGCTCCCTTAACAGTGAGTCCAGCTGTCTAAACCAATTAACATGAACCCAGAGTGGAAGGTTGGTAAAATAATAGAGCATTTCGTTAACATTATCATTTTAGCTAATGATATCCGTGCTATAATTGGGAGTCGTACGGAGTGCCAATAAGCCAAACAACTCAACAAGGAGCACAACACCCCTCCCGGATTACTGTCGCAGAGGTCTTATGGTAAATTTGAATCCCCAAGTAAAGGAACATCAAGGGAGCCCAGCGGACTACAGGGGCCAGGGTCTGGGGTCAATCAAACAGGGTATGAATGAAAAGACACAGGTCTTCCTCAGATTCACTTTAAGACTGGGTATTTCCCAAAGCTTGTGTAGGAACAGCAGCATGTATGACATGTTTGTGTCCATGTCAGACACAAAGAGCAGCAGGTAATTCATGTATAGGGAAATAAGATGTTCAGTCCCGCCCTCCCATATACCCCACCCCCTGCGTCGCATCCTACGCAGCTCCAACAGCGTTTCTATAGAAAGTGTAAACAGAAGCAGTGACGGTGGGTGCCCCTGCCTAGTACCCCGGCACACAGCATAAGAGTCAGACACAGTCTGACCTGTGCAGAGGGTTTAGTATGCAACGTTCTGGCCAGTGCAACCCATTCAGCTCCTATTCACATGTGATCCATGACTGCATCAAGATAAGCCCAACTGATGGTGTCAGATGCCTTTTCCATGTCTCCTGCTGTCAGGCCTGCCCTATCTTCTTCTTCTTGTGGAGGTGCAAGGAGCACTGCGTGCAATTGGTGCAGATTGAGACATGTGTTACTGTGTGGTATGAGCCCACACTGATTGGTATGGACCAGCGTTTGCATGTGCGGGAGTTTATGTGAGGCAAAGATCTTGCTAAGAATCTTAAAATCCAGGTTTAATGTGGATAGCGGCCTATGCGCTGTAACAGTTGCCCCCTGAGCTGTCATCTTGGGAAGGGGGACAACCATTACATCTCTTGTGGTAGCAGGGAGCTTCATCTTTTCCAAGCCTTTCATTATACATATCCACTAGACGTGGTGCCAGCAAACCCTCGGACTATGCGTAGAATTCCACCAGAACTCATCTGGTCCCGGCGTCTTGCCATGTGCCATTTCCCTAATGGCACACTTGATTTCCCACCAGCTCCTCTGTAGCTATCGGGATCAGTTACCGCAACACCAGCGGGGCCAAAAACGTGGCCAAGTATTCCCTACTATCACAGTGGTGCTTCCAAATTGTCCAGTATAGTACTCTCGAAAGGCTTCATTCATGTCTGCCTCTGAGTGCACCTGGCGGTCATCCAATAGGGACAAGCAGGTAATCGGGGCTCCTCACGTTTGGGGATGATCCAGCCATGTCTACCTGCTTTAACCTCACTATCATGCAGCTGCGCAATCAAGTCTCTGTAGCTGTGTCACCAAAGCCTCTCTAGAATACCATTGTAGTGCTCCCTGACCTCTGCCCATTGAGCAGCGGATGGAGGGTCGGCACCTGCATGGGCGTCAAGGTCATGTGTGGTCTTCTTTAACATCAGCAATTCCAGATAAAGCTCCCTCCGTACTCCACATTCGCACCCAACAGTATTCCCTAACGACCCGTCTTAAAGGCCTCCCGCTCCACAAGGCAGTC
The DNA here is from genome assembly GCF_031143425.1 of Pleurodeles waltl. Taxonomy (NCBI): domain Eukaryota; kingdom Metazoa; phylum Chordata; class Amphibia; order Caudata; family Salamandridae; genus Pleurodeles; species Pleurodeles waltl. The sequence goes on from NC_090440.1 coordinate 361,907,292, forward strand.
AGAGGCCGCGTCAGCATTCTGCTCGAAATAACCAGAGATGGCTCTCCGGAGGCACTCTCGGTAGACCTCATCCTCCATGGCTCTTGGGCAGAAGTACCACACAGGCACCACTGACTGAGGTGCACCCCTCTCCAATGCCATCAGGAATGGGCTGTGGTCTGAGATGGTGCAGCCTAAGTATTAAATGTAGTGGACATATTGGCATAGGGTTGGAGGGGGAGCCAAGCCCAGGAATGTATCCAGGCAAATGTGAAGACTGTACAGACCAGAATAAAAGGAGTAGTCCCTCTTCCCCACTGTCGTGCGCCATCCAAAAATCCACAACGTCCCAATAGTTCACCCACTCCAACACTCTTTTGTGATCTATGCCCCAAAGGCCTCGGGAAGCAGGGGTGTGAAACGATCAATCCTAATATCCACCAATAAATATAGCCTCTCCCCATGTATCAGGCTGCAGTAATAGGTGAGCCAGGAAAACAAGTTGATCCCGGTTAGGAGCGTAAACACCAGCCTATCATTAAAGGTTTGTCGTCCAGCCTCCCCTCCACCAGTACATATCAACCCTCTTTATCCACCCGGACCTGGATCGCCCCAAAAGGGACCCCAGCCCTAACACAGATCAAGGCTCTCCAAGCATAGGCAGAAAAGCTCTCGACATACACCTGTCCTCTCCAGCATAGCTGTAGGCGCTGCACTTCTACAGCTGTGTGGTGTTTCTCTTGTAAAAGGGGAACATGCACTGCCTGACACTTCAGGAACATATGTATCTTATGTCCCTGTGCCCCTAATGTTTCAAGTCAGCAGCTTAAACTTGGTGTGCCTCGCAACCATGCATATGTAGATTACATTGCATCACTTCCCTCCAACCAACCCTTACCCACCACAGCCATGGCACCATTGGCACAGTGACAGCTCCATCTCTAGGACCCACATAATAAAGAAGCAAAACCCCAACTCCCTGCTCCCAGGGAACATAGCAACATCCAGATGCCCAAACATAGGCATGACAAAATAGACCAACATACTTGGTGGTTCCACCGTCCACGAGGAAGTGGAAATGGGTGTGTGTGGGGGGTGGGCTCGTTTCCTAAACAATCCAGAATGGGAAGAGGGACAGAAGAATAGGGAACAGGATGCCCCCCACCAAGCCAGTAGTCGCAATCTTTAAAGCGTAAGGTTGCTCGGTCGCCACAGGGTCCCAGCCAGCATGCATCTCCCCAGTTAAAGAGGCAGCCCAAGGCACTATTAAGACTTTCCGCAGAGGCCCCGTCACATCATCAAAGTTTCGATGTTGCAGTGGAAGGACACACACACACCCACCCACAACCCCTGCCCTCTCCCCCCCCCAACCTTACAACAACCGGGTCAAGTTCTTAAATCAAGTCCTCTGCAGATTGCGGGATGGCGAGTGGCATGTTCCGTTTGCTGGCAGAGGTATTGTCCCAGGTACAGTCTTCAGACTGGCCTTATGAGTGTCTTCCATCATCCAAGTCTATGGGTTATCGCAGGTAAGGACAGTTACCGCCAGTAGTGCCACTGCTTTGTCCTTAGCCACTTGAGCCTTTGTTGGTCTTTGGATGCTTCCTGCTCTAGCTGATTTTCTGTGTTTCTTCTCTGGCTGTCGTCAGGGGCGATTCCCTCCCCTCTGGCATGCCTCGTCATGGGGCTTCGGTTCGGTATCTGTCTAGCCACTCCCATGTGTCTGTAGGGTTTTGGAAGGTGTGCGTTTGCCCATCCAGGATGATCCGCAGCTTAGCAGGACATAAGAGAGAGTACCTAAGACCCTCCTTCTTAAGTGCTCGTTTAATCTCCAGAAAAGAGGCTGTTTTTGCCAGCAAAGTGTTGCGATCCCTGAAGTGCAACAGTCTAGTCACCACATGTCTTAGTGGTGGCCGCAGGGCCAGGGGCCTAGCCGGAACCTGGTGAGCTTGCTCAAAGGCAAAGAAGGGGGGAAACCCACACAGGAGCCACGGAGGTTGACATCCAGGTTTCCAGGTAGGGAGTCATATCACCAACTTCCATTCCCTCAGGTAGTCCCACGATCCGAACATTGTTGTGGCTGTTATGTCCCTCTGCATCTTCTGTTCTGCTTTCCAGGGTTATCACCTGTTCAATGATGTTTGCCATTTGTTGCTGCAAAGTTTATTGCGCTGGCTTCAACTTACCCTCTGTCAATCTGACCCTGTCTGTTAGGTTGTGTGCCCAAAGCAGTCCCAACTCAGTTGATACAGTGCTGATTTTTGTCTGCTGGGTGTCCCTGGATTCTGCAGTTGCTGCTAATATCTTGTCCAGGGAATGTTGCAGTGCAGGAGACATCTCGCCCACGCTGACATCATTCGCTGGCCCCTCTGCAGGGGGTGCCCCCTGCCACTCTGCTGCCGAGCCAGGTTCTCTGACCCTGTACCTGCCCACCCTCAAGTCCATCAACCACTGCCTTCCCAGGCAGGCAGTCACCACAGACCAGACCTCACCAAGACAGGAAGTCTAAATGGCAGGTGTGTGCGGCCCCAAACTCCAGTGGACATGCTGCAGTGGGCAGTCAAATATATACATGTCATCCTCCTGGACAGTGTTGGGCAGGAACCACATCAAATGTCCAATATCTCCTGTCTTGTGCTTGGGGGAGAGTCAAGACTGGTTCAGGCCTAGGGCGCTCTCACCCCTCACCTGTGCTTAGGCCTCACTCAAAGTACCTCTTCTGGGTCCCAGGTCTCCTATGTGGTGAGACACCGCAAGTGGCGTTAGGTAGGCTATTCAACTGCCACCCAGGGCCGCAGTGTATCAGCCGTACCCCTGACCTGCTCATGCTGTGGGTAGTCTGCCAGCTGCCCCGGAGGTTGGTGTCCGCGTTATAGTCCGGTCCCTTTCAGGCTGCAAATCTCAGTCACTGACTCTGGACCCCGAGTGGTGGTCTGCACCCCAATTCCAGCAGTAAGGGAGGACCCACCCCCATGTAGCAAGGCTGGTCTCCTAAATGCACCCAGTTACCTGACAGCAGCCAGGCTGCTGGCCCGGTCACTCTGTGGCTAGTCTGCCAGCAGCCCCCGGAGTGGAGCCTGCCTTCACAAACCGGCCCTCTCAGGCCGCAAATTTCTCGGTCATCGTCGCTAGGCCCAGAGCGCAGGTCCGCATACCATCTTCAACAGTAAGGTAGACCTCAATGCAGCAAGGCCATATTCCTCGGTGTCCACTGCCGTTCGAAATCAGCCGGGCCACTCCTGATGTGTTTCTGCCTGGCCAGGCTCTCCCCGCAGGCTCAATGTGTGCAGCTGTAGTCCACGGAGCAGCCACTAGGCGTGGGTCTGCTTCTCTCAGGCAGCGGGCCCCTCACCAGGGAGCTGTGATGGGGCGGCAGTGCCACAGGTCTGCGGTTCTCTCCTGCACTGGGCCAAGCCATTTTTGTCAGGCCTTCAGCTCACCAGGCCCGGATTAGGGTCAGCCACACAGCATGTACAGCCTCCTCCGCTACCAGCCTCTGCCGTCCTGGAACTGCAGGCCAGGTTGGCTATTGCTGTGGCCAAATAGTAAGGATGAAGCCAGATAAAAGTAAAGGATGAAGCGGATCTGGTAGATGCCAATCCTTTTCCCTTATGTCTTCTCCCACCATTGTCACCTATGAGAACGTGAACCATAGTGATCATAATCCCTCCTGTCATTAGAGGGAACAAGTTACGAGTATGGAGCTTAATCAAAAACAATATGGATAGTAACACACCAGGGTGTGAAGCGCAATACTTAAATTGCAGGTTAATGTCTCCAGGGGAGGCGTCATGAGAAGCGGTGACCAGGCGGTAAGGGACAATTTTGTAAATAATGGTGTAACATTTTTGACAATGAAGTTCAGAACTAAAATAATAAAGAACATTTAGATAACAGAGTCCTTTTTTCAGTTGTTTTTGTCAGAATGCTGCTTTGAAAAAAGCTAAGCTGTCATCAGGAGGAGGATGAAGCAATAATGAAGAAAGGGTAGCGAAGTGAAGAATAATATATTTAAATATTAGTATATATAAATACATGTACAAAATTGTCATTATCTGTCATGTTTCTCTCAAAGTATGTAACGTATAAATTATAACACATTTCCTCCTTAAAGAAAACAAATTACCCCATATGATAGTTTTTGTGCCATTTGTGAACATATTGTTGTCTCTTAAATCCTCTTTCATTTTTCAATTCCTTATGGCTTATTCTTTCAAACATACATTTATTCTGCCAAATGCTTGATAAAGTAGGACATTTGATTCGTTTGTCCGCACTCCTGGTCTGGCCATTATCCATCGTTACAACGTTACATCTAACTGGATAATGTGTATGTCAAAATGTATCTCTCTTCATATTCTTGATGGTATAACTTATTCTTCTAGTTTATGATTTTTCTGTTAACCCACACCAGGTTAAAACCATTCAGTCAATTGGGATACAGTTTATTCCAAGGTTTCCTACCAATAAAAGATATGGATTGAGGGACCCCTGTAACTGAATTAGGTGTGTTGTGATATAACCACAACATTTCCTGTATAGATTTCTCTACAGATTATCTATTAATACATGCCTATTGTATACAGTTGATTACCATGTGGTTAGCTCTTTCTCCTAACACATTTTGTTCTGGGACAATACAGGGTTGTTTTGAGATGAACAATGGATAATTTAGGTAGGAATTACCTTAGTTTGTTAGAGTTGACTTGAGCACCATTTTCCATGACTAGACTTGTAGGGATACCTTCTACAAAGAAAGTGTCTTTGATAAAGTTTATTAGTTCACTGGTATTGATCACAGGAATCGTTTTTTTTTTTTTTTTTTTACAATCCAGTGGGGGTTTTAGTCAATTAATACTAAAATGAATCCTCTGTGGACTCCAGGATGAGTTATAGGACCTATTTAAACAAGTGTTTTCTTGCAGCACGGTTTATGAGGAACCACCACAGGAGATCAAGGTGCTTTCGATGCATGTTATTCTTATTGCTAATAGCACTACTTGTGTAATCCTTCAACTTTTTGTTTGATTAAGGAATCTATTCTTGGGAACCAGGATGATGTTCTTGCTCCACGTTCAGTGATACTCCTAACCAAAGGTCTCTCCTGGGCAAGGTCCGCGATGTTTGCCCCATTACACCGTAGGAGGTATTAATTTGTCATTTCTAAAAGCAGTGTTAGTGTAACAAGATGTATCTATCAGTGGTACTGTGAAGGACGTGATTAGGAATTATTTCAGGGAGAATGAAGGGAAAATGAGTAGTGTGTGTATTGAGTAGAATGACTTGATAAAACCATGAAGATGATTTGTGCCCCATATTAATTAGATGTGCAGTTGTTTTTAAAAAGGTCCCTAGTAGCTGAATATAATCATGATATACTCTTGGAGAGATTGCGCTGGCCAAATAGCATGCAGAGGGTATAAAGCAGATAAACCATTCATGTGCCATCTGTGCACTGTTTGTACTCCTTTACTCTGCATCCGATTCAACAGTGCACAGGTTGTGTCCATAGAAAGCAGAACAACATATTTGTTTTTTTTTTCTTTCTTCAAAATGCAAGTACATCTTACCTCTTAATCAGGCCTCAGCGTTTTATTTATTTATATTAAATGCTTTTCCTAAGCAAAACTAAATTTGTGTGTCAGCCTCACTATTTCTACAAAACTGGGAGAAGTATTTTCCTTCTTGTCCCTCCAGTTCTTAGTATGCATGAAATAATTCAAAGGTTCTGCACACCGTTCCCCCTTCCGGCAATGCCTAGTGGCTGGAAAACCTTCCTGGACAGGTTTGGTAGGAGTGCCTGTGAAGTGATGGCAGAGAAGAAACCACATAAAGCGACTAATTGATTAAGGAACACCATGTGCACTCCAGTTGAACTTTGTGTACTTGGTAGCCAGTTCTGAAGAACTTGTTTTGATTTTATGGGATTAGAAAACTGCTGTGCAGAAATGACAATGGAAAGAACTCTCCCTCAGAAACATTTTATAACTCCATCAATGGACACTTATGAAGCCTCTAACAATAATGTGAAAAGGGTTCTAACCTCTCTGGCTTCCCTGTTTATCTTTGCTTTTGCCACCACTCACCTCCTTATAGCATTCTTCTTTTTTTGGCATTTTTATTTTCAGTTTCTTCCAGTGTCATATACAGAGAGGGCTCAACTGTTGCCCAGTTGTTATAAGAATATCAGTAACAGGGTGCATATAATCTTAACATCCATTTCATTTGTGGCTGTTGCACTTGTAGTGAAAGACCTTAGTGGAGCCTTTTGTCACTTTTCACTGACCTCTCAATACTGATGGATGAAATTCATCTGCAATCACATTTTCAAACACTCCACCAATGACCTATTCAAGTTCAGGGGTGTCATGCACTCCTTTCCAGTGCACTGTTATTTGTGTGCTCTAAACACTTCAGATTCATCCTCTTCTGTATTTTGGTTGCTTACTTCTGCCACCATCTCATCGTCCCTACTTCAGTCTTCTCAGGATTCACAATTTCCTGCAACATCTCAGCCTATGTCACCAAATCGTCTTCTATATTATTATCAGTCCTGACCTCCTGCATTCGCCTTTCTTTTGCTAGGGCCCACTGTGATATATATTTGAACCAGGCTTGTACTGTAGACCCTCTGGAGAAGATCCAACATATAGCAATTCTTGCTTTTTCTTAGTAGTAATCCCAAAGCCTCAAACCTATTATTTACTAAGACACTCCTCACCCTTATCTAGCTTTAGGACCTTTATGCTTACCCTACTTCTCTTGCCCGTACATATTAGGAAAGCCATAAGCCTGTCAATCTCACCTAAAGGTGCTCCTTTTTACTGGGCTCATGGAATTCTGTAGAGTATATAGGCACCATGGAGAAACACCATCTTTACTATGACGATCTCTCCAGTAACTCGTGTTGGGAGTTTATTCCAAAATCGTATAGAGGCTTCTAGGCTTGCAAGCACCCTAACAATGTTTTTCTGCCGAAAGGCCATTTGGATCTCTACATAACAGAATTTATCAAGCTTCCTAAGTTATGGAGCTTCTCCAGGGTTGGCACCCCAGCCCAGCTAGCAGGAAAAACACTGATTTCCCGTTGCCCCTCGGCTTCCCGGTTGATATGTAGGCCTGATGTCTTTCCAAATTTTTGTACCTCTGCAGACAGTCTTGAGATTGCCATCCGTGGTCACTGTAAGTATATCATGGCATCATCTGCGTAAAACGATGCAATATGCACAGTACCTCTCACCCAAATGCAGTACGTTTCTGAGGTGTACAGCCTGGGTCTTCATTGCTATGGTGAACAGGAGGGGAGAGGGAGGCAGTTGTGTCCAGTTAACCTTCCCGCATTCCACTAGCTCAAGATGGAACCCCCAGAACAAACCTGAGCTGTGGGATTTGAATATAACAGAGAGACCCAACTCAGGATGTCGGGGTCTAAAATACTTTCTACACAGGACGGCCGGCCGGTATTCTCAGTCTGTGTTGTCAAACACCTTTCAGTAGTTAGTGCCACCAGCACTCCTTCCATCTCTGAATTTTGCAAAACATGTGTTAGGACCCAAAGGTTCATGAAGGTATTTTTCGTGTGGATGAACCCACATTGTCCTCATACACTGAAGAGCCAACTAACTTCTGTAGTTAATTAGCCAAGGTTGTGGATAACAACTTTCTATGTATATTAATCATGGATATTGGCCGATAGGATTCTGGTAATGGATGATCCCTGCCAGGTTTCAGAGTCCTGACAATAATTGCATCCAGGCAAGGATTTTTTATGACTTGTCTCCTCCATTATAAAGTTTCTGCCTGAAGTCACTCAGCAAGATTTTGAGTGCATCCTAGAGCTCACCTACTCTTCGTCAGGCCTCCAGCATGTCGGCAAAAATATACAGGTCTCTCCCCTCCTATCCCTGCATGAGTGGCAAATGTTTCTCATGGCGTTCCATATCTCTCTGTAATCAATGTTTTGTACCTATATCTTTCTAAAGAATTCTCTTCACAGGACCACTGAAAGTGCTTCCCATTTGTTTGCTCTTGTGTCAGTCATCCCCTAGTTATCCTTTGGGTAGCCCTCAGTTGTGTCCTGGATATCCACCCTTAATACAGTGTCCCAGAGAGCCTCCAAATTAAGTTGCCAGTTGAGGATACTTGGAATGCAGTGGTACTTAGAACATTCTTGAATACAGTAGAGTTTAATGGAGCCCTGTTGGGCTTTATCTTTTAGAAAACCACTATTGGATCTGCATAGCGATTTTCAACTAGTTTAGTTGGAGGCTTACTCACTGATATCCGATGTCGAAATCCCCTCTACCAGGGCCAAAAAGTTAACTTTCTTGACTGGACCAATCCTCTTTCAAAGTCAAAAGACATTTATGAGCCTTAACTAATCCAACTGTTTCCAGACACATGTAGTGTCAATACCGGAAGTTAGGCAATCAAAAAGGCGCATTTTCAGCCTATGTTTAAAATGAGTGAGAAAATTTACTGTCCTACTGTCAGTGGGAAGTTTAGCCCGCCATTGAGCTTAAGTGACCTCTCGTCTCCTAAAGTGGTGTTCTTCAAATTAGGAAGGACCAGCCACTCCATGTCCGTCGATCTCAAACATCATCAAGGGGTGTGGTCAACCATCTTAGGTTTCCAGTGGGGCAAGTCCGTGTTATGGAGCATTTTGGATCGATTAAGGACAGTGACCCAAATTTCATCCTATCAATTAATAGAAGCCAGCCTAACTTGTAAATAGACATGCTGATGTATTCCCATTGATAAATAATTCATTATTCTGGCAGCAAAATTAGTTGTTTTTTTCCCCAGGTGACCACAAATCGTTTTAGGAATTCGACTAAAAGGAGGTCCATCGTAATAGATCTCATACCAAACACAGCGCATGTAATAGTGGCCTGTCCCTTTTGAACAGAACATGCTCTAGGTCTCTTCTTATTTGAAACTTAAATATTAAAATTACGGGTCTTGGATAAGTGGTTTGCCTGTCAATCCAGACTTCTCACTGTCTATTGTTTTTACCTTGTCAGAGAGGCATGTAGCTGCAGCTCAATGTCTGAATTGGAGCCAACAAGCAAAAGCTTTGTTTCAGCAGAGTTTAGGGCAAACCAACGATATTGCATCCATATCTGGATGGTAGATACCAAATTAGAAAGGTTATATGCATCACTTTGAGCCTTGCAAGACAAAGAGAGCACTATCTGGGTTTTATCAGCATAAAAGTGAAACCCTTTCCCTTACCAACCATCAGATCATGTGATACCTTTGTCTAGACATTAAATAATAGTACAAGGAATAGGAGAGACCCTGTGTACTCCGCACACAGGTTCCACCACCGAAGACAAAGCAAAACATCCAAAACCACTTCGAAGATATTTTTGGTAAGAGAAAAAAGAGCTGAAGAACTGGTACATCCACCATTCTGCAAATAATTAATATGCTGAACATTAAATGCAGCCAAGAGAGCAGTCAACACTAAAACACAGCCTTTATCTGCAATTTCCAATAGCTTCTCTCAAATGTGCAACAAAATCATCTCCGTTCTCTAGGCCTGAACGAAGCCAAGGAAGAGCAGAGGGACAGACACATTAAATACAGGGAGTGCAGAATTATTAGGCAAATGAGTATTTTGACCACATCATCCTCTTTATGCATGTTGTCTTACTCCAAGCTGTATAGGCTCGAAAGCCTACTACCAATTAAGCATATTAGGTGATGTGCATCTCTGTAATGAGAAGGGGTGTGGTCTAATGACATCAACACCCTATATCAGGTGTGCATAATTATTAGGCAACTTCCTTTCCTTTGGCAAAATGGGTCAAAAGAAGGACTTGACAGGCTCAGAAAAGTCAAAAATAGTGAGATATCTTGCAGAGGGATGCAGCACTCTTAAAATTGCAAAGCTTCTGAAGCGTGATCATCGAACAATCAAGCGTTTCATTCAAAATAGTCAACAGGGTCGCAAGAAGCGTGTGGAAAAACCAAGGCGCAAAATAACTGCCCATGAACTGAGAAAAGTCAAGCGTGCAGCTGCCACGATGCCACTTGCCACCAGTTTGGCCATATTTCAGAGCTGCAACATCACTGGAGTGCCCAAAAGCACAAGGTGTGCAATACTCAGAGACATGGCCAAGGTAAGAAAGGCTGAAAGACGACCACCACTGAACAAGACACACAAGCTGAAACGTCAAGACTGGGCCAAGAAATATCTCAAGACTGATTTTTCTAAGGTTTTATGGACTGATGAAATGAGAGTGAGTCTTGATGGGCCAGATGGATGGGCCCGTGGCTGGACTGGTAAAGGGCAGAGAGCTCCAGTCCGACTCAGACGCCAGCAAGGTGGAGGTGGAGTACTGGTTTGGGCTGGTATCATCAAAGATGAGCTTGTGGGGCCTTTTCGGGTTGAGGATGGAGTCAAGCTCAACTCCCAGTCCTACTGCCAGTTCCTGGAAGACACCTTCTTCAAGCAGTGGTACAGGAAGAAGTCTGCATCCTTCAAGAAAAACATGATTTTCATGCAGGACAATGCTCCATCACACGCGTCCAAGTACTCCACAGGGTGGCTGGCAAGAAAGGGTATAAAAGGAAATCTAATGACATGGCCTCCTTGTTCACCTGATCTGAACCCCATTGAGAACCTGTGGTCCATCATCAAATGTGAGATTTACAAGGAGGGAAAACAGTACACCTCTCTGAACAGTGTCTGGGAGGCTGTGGTTGCTGCTGCACGCAATGTTGATGGTGAACAGATCAAAACACTGACAGAATCCATGGATGGCAGGCTTTTGAGTGTCCTTGCAAAGAAAGGTGGCTATATTGGTCACTGATTTGTTTTTGTTTTGTTTTTGAATGTCAGAAATGTATATTTGTGAATGTTGAGATGTTATATTGGTTTCACTGGTAATAATAAATAATTGAAATGGGTATATATTTTTTTTTGTTAAGTTGCCTAATAATTATGCACAGTAATAGTCACCTGCACACACAGATATCCCCCTAACATAGCTAAAACTAAAAACAAACTAAAAACTACTTCCAAAAATATTCAGCTTTGATATTAATGAGTTTTTTGGGTTCATTGAGAACATGGTTGTTGTTCAATAATAAAATTAATCCTCAAAAATACAACTTGCCTAATAATTCTGCACTCCCTGTATACTGCAAACCAGTAATCAGTATGCCGTAAACTGTGGTCTTAAATGTAGCCAAAATACCATTCAAGACTAAAAGCTCACAGCCTTCCCCTGGTCTAATAATTCCAATAATCTCCGATGTATGCGCTCTTGGTCAAAGCGAACTCTAAAACGTATATCACCGAAAGTAGTTGGCCACCAGGTGACTAGATATCAGATATCTATTTTTCACGATTTTTAGGGGTGACGTTTGCCAAGACCTTTTGGTTTCACTAAAGTTATATGTAGAAATATATTTACTTATAGTGAGTTTCATCCATTAATCTTCATCTGTTGGTGTATTATTGTGTCATTTTTAGGTTGAGAGCCCAAGCGCTTTGACCTGTTGTAAGCATTGTGGGCTTTTAACCACGCCCACCTCACACCCATCACTTTCATTCATTCGTGGGCTTGCCTTTCAGAAATGACTTGATGTCATTGGTAAATGCTTTAGATTTGTCCCACCTTGGGTGAGTTTTGTTACGCCTTGCAGACTCGCACTGTTGCAAAGATAATTGCACTATTACCGATATACATCAGCATAGGCAAACTATTTTGTCTCTTTCCTTCATGCGCCATGGCGCTTACAGCGAGAACAGCGTGAACTCCATCGATGTTAATGGAGTGCTGGTCTTCACACTGTGAGCAAATTAGTCATGTTTTGACTAATGTTGAAATGGGTGGGAGGAAACTGTTTCTGTTACATAAATCTCGTTATTAAACTGGTTTTATGTTGTGGATGACATCTATTTTTTTCCACGCAGTTTAACTTGTCCATTTATGGTGTATTACGTTGTTCGTAGCTGTTTAGCTCGGTCATTTTGAGTTTAATTAGCCGTTCGGTTGGATGAAGGACTGACGTTAAACCTGTTCAACTTTACCTTTCCTTCTTGTCCAGATGCGGCCCTGTGTTACCTAAACATTCTGATGCACGCAGATAATGGCTAACAACTTTTTTGTTGTTTGGGGGAATTGGTCTTGGCAGCGGTAAGAGAATGTTAATCCAATTATACTGGCTTCTGGATACTCCAGACCACTTGGTTCTATTTTACATTGTAGAGCGCTATGAAACCTTGTTCAGGTGGAGTTTGCAGTATAAGACAATAAAGAAATAAATAATTTCAGGGAAATGATGATGGAATATTTAAAACAGAAACACACAGTCGCTGGATGAGAACGAGCCTTGCAAGTTATTTCTTCAGACATATGTTGACGTTGTTTAAAGGTTTAGTGACAGCTCCATAATTTCACAGATACGCAATTATTGTTCTTGTGTGACTATCATTTGGGTGGTTTGCCAGCAAACGGATGCAGAAACAGCATCTAGAGAAAGTTATTAGTTTTTGTGCCTCCCGATTTAAATCACATGGCTCTTCATTTAGGCGCTGTCCAAAAGCGAGTCACTGGCGATGAATCACCGTGACAGGAAGTGCTCTGACTCTCTTTAGATCTGTTTACACTTGTGTGTGCTTTCGGGTTCTTAACAAGAATAGTCCGAGCAGCGTGTGCTGGGGTTTCTGGGGCATACTATGGCATCAGTGTTCTGCGCTGATTAATTTCTCTCCAGAGAGGATGTTGGCGTTATGGACATCTCCATTTGAACACAAAACAGTGCTCTGCTTTCACTCATCGTTGCTGTTTTTGTTGGTTGCAGAATATTACACGTTCTGTTTTTTTTCGGTGAATTACTTGAAAGGGTACTACGTATCGTAAATCATGTAAAAAACATTTATGCTATGAGTAATATTTTGTTAAGTCTTTTCTAAGTAAACATGCATATTTTAGGCAGCTGAGTCTCTTTTTTTTTTAAATTTTTTTTATTGAATTTTCAGTTTAGATCCATTTCCAACATTTATCATTTACAGTTTCAGGATATGGTAGATCTGTTACGCATTTATCACACAAATAAACAATAAAACTTAACTTAGGTCTTGTCATTATGCTTGAAGGGTATTCAGATGCAGTTTCTGGATGATCAAATTAACCATGTTTTAGTGGGCTTGTGTGCCCCAGCTTAGTAATGTTATTTCCCTGGGCTATGCAGTTATTTGCTTTGGTGGGGGAGGCCCAGTTTAGTGACAGTTTATGGTGTATGGGTCCCCTTGACTTTGTGTTCCTGTGCGGGGCACTCGATCCGCTCTAAATAATCACTATGGGTTGCTACAGGTGGAAGAGGTGGGCGTGGGAGCGCACTCTAATTCTATAATTTATCCCGTCCAGTTTACTCTGGGTATGAAGATTAGTTAGATAAAAGAGTGTTTGTCTCGGGGTCGCCATATGTTCCAATTCATGTCGGTTTCTCATCGCTCTTGGCTTCTAGTCTGCTTATTAAAGTTTTCCAGACCTTGCTTCTTGTGTGCTGTTGACCCTCCCTTGCTGATTTCCGCAGTACCACTGACTCTGCGCTAGCCCATCTCAGTGTCATGCTGTGCCAGGTTTTCAGATCTGGAGCTGTGGCCGCTTTCAAGTTCATCGCAATCAATCTTTTGTACATCACGTATGCTAGGTCTGTGAACTTGTGTAGGTGCTTATGTTTCTTATCTCTTTGTCTCAGACCCAGCAGGCAGGATTTAGGGTCCACTGTCAGCGCCAACCCCGTCAACTCAGATACCCTCTCCACCACACCGCTCCACTCCCTGTGCACCTGGGCGCATTCCCAAAGCATGTGGTAGAAGTGTGCCAGTGGGGCCTTACACCTAGGGCAGGTTGGGTCCGAGCTGGGGAGCATGCGTTTAATCCTGGCTGGTGAGAGGTACGTTTGATGTGTGTAGTTGAATTGCGTGTAGCGGAATCTGGGGTTTCTCAATACCCCCTGTGTGTGATGTAAAGCGTTCAGCCACTCCTCTTGTGAAATTGGGTTTGGGAGAACAGCGTTCCACCTTACCCGTACATTCTCCAGGTTGGGTGCGGCGTGTTTATTCAGGGTTTTATATAGATTCGACACAACCTTTGTCTGGCTATCATATTGCAGCATATGGTGCAGTGCGGGGGAGACCGTTGGTTCTTGGTTTCCTGCCAACCATGTCTTCTTGATGGAATGGCATATGGCATAATATGTCATAAATTGCCCAGGGTTTACTAAAGTGAGGGCCCGTACCGATTCAAAAGACATTAATTTTCCTTCCTCAAAGCAGTCTCCTACCGTCGCTATGCCCGCCTCTGTCCAGGCCGCTAATGAGTTTTTTTCCGTCCTCTCTTTCCCAACCAGGGACCAGACCTAACTGAAGGAGCGGCGAGTAGGGAGCGCACTGCGGCCATTTTGGACATATCTCTTCCAGCATGCGTGCGCTACTAGCATAAGCGGTTTATCGGTCGCCCCCTTCGGAGACTTGGTTGCCAGCCAAGTGACCAAGGGTGTACCTCGCAAACTCATCAGTACCCATGCCGACTCCGCCAGGGTGGGTCTATGCATCCAACTCAGTATCCACTGTAGCTGTGCAGCCTCGTAGTAGAGTTCAGAATTAGGGGCACCCAGGACGCCCGCTTCCACTGGGCGCTGCAGTGTAGTGAGTGCGACGCGTGCTCTACCCCCTCCCCATATGAGCTGCAGCAAGGTTCCGTTCGAATCTCGGAAGAAACTCCTGGGGATCAAGAGCGGCAAAGTAGTATAGAAGCCTGGGTAATATCAGCATGTTTGCTATCGCCACTCTGCCCATCGGTGACAGTGGTAGTTTACTCCAGAAACGTAACGACCCCTTTATGGAAGCCAATGCTCTCCCCAAGTTTCCATCTCTGAGATCCTCTGGTCTGTGATATATTTGCACCCCCAGGTATTTGAATGAGTCAAAGCACCATTTCAAGTGCCCAGTCGGGGATGGTTCTCTGCTTGACAGGGGCCGTGTGGTCAAGGGGAACACGCACGATTTTTCCCAATTCACCACCAGACCTGACATCTCTCCGAATTCGGTCAGGAGTGAAATTACTAATGGAATCGTCTTGCTTCCCTTCCGCATGTATATTAAGGCGTCGTCTGCATATAAAGATATTATATGGTGCGCCCCGTTCCTGAGTATACCCCAGCTGTCCTCCATAATCCGCAGGCGGGTCGCCAATGGTTACATTGCTATTGCGAATAGCAAGGGGGACAGGGGGCATCCCTGTCTGGTGCCTCTAGCAATCGGGTTGCTATCAGATACAACTCCCCCCGTTTTCACACAAGCTTGTGGGTTAGAGTACAATGTCTGTACCCATTGTATATAATTAGGGCTGATTCCCATTTTCCACATAGTAGTGAATAAGAAGTCCCACCCTAGTGTGTCAAATGCCTTCTCGATGTCTAGTGAAAGCACCATTTCCTCATACACCTCCGGTGGAGTGCCCCCCAGCACTCCCAACAGTCTACGGATATTTAAAAAGGTGTTGCGTTTGGGGATGAAGACATTTTGGTCGTCATGTATCAAAGTGTGAATGACGGGTGCTAACCTATTAGCCAATATTTTACCCAGGATTTTGCAGTCAGTATTTAAGAGTGAAAGTGGCCTGTAGGATTTAACATCCGTGGGGTCCCGCCCCTGCTTGGGTAGGACCACTATCATAGCTTCTCTCTATGTGGGAGGCAATGCCTTGTGGTTCCAAGTCTCCTCAAATACTTTCAGCAGATGAGGCTTTAAATGCTTTGAGTACTTCGCATAGTATTCTAGTGGAAGGCCGTCTATTCCCGGCGCTTTGTTCCTGGGCATCTGTGCTAGTGCTACGTCCAATTCATCTGTGCTCAGAGGGGCCTCTAGTTTCTCACCATCTTCCTGAGATAGTTGTGCCAATTGAGATCCTGCAAGAAAGGATGCAAGCTGTGCGGGTGTACAGGCCGCTCGTTTGGCATAGAGGTTCGTATAGTATTCCCTGAACGCCCCATTTATCTCTGCTTGCGTGGTGACTGTCTCGCCGTCGTCTAGTTTTATAGCCCCTATTGGAGACTGCTGCCGGTCCTCCTTTAGGAGCCACGCCAGCTGCCTGCATGATCTGTCTCCCTCCGACTGCAGACGCATTAAATAATATTTGTGGTCGTGTCGACGAAGGCGAGAGTCTACTTCATTATATTTTATGCGCGCCTCCTTTAAAGCGGTGTAGGGTACCTCCCTCCTTGCCACCGCTGTTTCAAGTGCTCTCAGTTCCTTTTCTAAGTTGCTGATCTCAGCGTGTAGGGTACGCCTCACCCCCCAAGTGGACGACATGCAGTACCCCCTGACTACCACCTTATGCGCCTCCCACTCTGCTGCCCTTGAGCCTGCGGAGTCTGTGTTAATTTCCCAGTACTGCCTCAATGCCGTGCCCAGTCCCTCTGCGTATGCCTGGTCTTGGAGTGCTTCTGGCTGTAGTCGCCATGGAGGGATCACTGAGCATCCTCTCCCCCATTTTAATATCATTCTGAGCGGTGAGTGGTCCGATAATGTCTTAACCAGGTATTCTGTCCCGTTAGTCAATGTGCATATATCTGCAGTACCCCAGATTATATCTATTCTAGTGTGTACTTTGTGGGGTATTGAGTAGAATGAGTATTCTCTCAGTTGGGGGTGTTGCATGCGCCATAAGTCGTATAGTCTCATATCTTCCGCCCATATCTGCAAAGGGCACTTAGCACTTCTATTTGTTATTCCTTTCTTGGGGGGGTTTGATCTGTCCAGCCCTGCATTTGGTAAGCTGTTAAAGTTCGCCCCCCAGATGGCCGGGGCTGCGGGGTTTACTAGTAGTGCCGGGGAGAGTGTACCCAGAAACCCCGCCAGTGCGTTGTTGGGGGCGTAAATCCCTATAATCGATAAGTGTCTCCCATCTAGTTGTCCCTCTACTATTGCGTATCTGCCCCCTTGGTCTAACTTAGACGAAGTTTGGACAAATGGGGCGCTGCCTGCTATCCATATCAGTACTCCCCTAGCAAATGTTGAATAGGCTGTGCCTGTTATCTGCCCACCCCATTTCCCGTGGATCTCCTATAGCTCAGGCTCCAGTAAGTGTGTTTCTTGTAGGATAGCTATGTAAACTCTCTGGCGTCTGAGACGCGCGTACACTCGCGCTCTTTTGCCTGGCGTGCCCATGCCCCTCACATTCCACGTGACTATTTCATATTGGTGTGTATGTACATTTGTGTGTTGGGACATGTATTGTTGTGTGTTGTACCTCTACAATACTCATTCCGGTTTGCGACTTCCTTCTGAGCTCCCCCGGATTTCGCCAGGTGCGTGCTTAAGCCTGACATCCGCGGTAGTATACCTTGTCCACTGAGTTGACCTATAACATACAACTTAACTCCCCCTTTGACTCCCCCCCATTCTAACTATTTCCCTTAAACAACTGCTATCGCGCAGTGAAACACACCACACTCTACTATTTGGTGAAGCCTGTATCCGTACGAATGCCTGTGGGGGAGCCATTGTAAGTGCCAGATGTGTCCCTTGTACGGACCTCACATCCTTTCTCAGACCGAGTCTGCATGTATGTATATGTGTGAGTGCTCCCAATATGTTAGCCCCCCCCCATTCCGTATACACACAAATATTAATCAACGTTCACAACAGGTAGGGATTAATCGTTCAAAAGATACTCTTTATAGCCACCATAGCTGGCAGTTCGGTTCCTGCTGCGGTCACTCCTGTTCTCTGGCCGCTTGTCACCTCAACAGGGCAGTGGAGGCAGTCTTGTTATTACCGTTCACAGTTCGTCTGCAGTTCTAGGGGTGACCTCCGGGCCCCTGAGCGCTTCTGTAATCGTGTATTCCTAGCTGGCCGAATCAGAGTCCGAGCCCGCCAAGGGGCCCGTCCGGAATGTCTGAAAAGAGTTCTGCATGAGCAACAGGGTTTCTTTCAACACTTTTGCTCTTTCCTCCGCTGCCTGTCTCTGCGTGGGTTGACCTCTGGTGCGTCTCCTGGTGCGCTTCCTCGATGTGGAGGTCAGCCATTCCTCCTCTTCATTCGCTCCTTCGTTAGTTTGCGCTATGCCTTTAACGTTTATCCAGGTCCAGGCGTCTTCGGGGGAGGTGATCATGTGGGTGTGTACTTCTGAAATTACTCTCAGTTTGGCAGGGAAAAGGAGAGCGTATTTGATATTGTGCTCCCAAAGTCGTTGTTTAATCTTTACTTAGGAGTTCTGTTGTTTCTGTACCTCCTGTGTGAAGTCTGGGTAAGCATGGACCACTGAGCCCTCATGTTGCAAAATTGCTGCAGTATCAGGTCGCTGTCCATATAATTTAAGAATCTCGCTATTAATGGTCTGGGTGGTTGACCCGGCAGTGGCGGTCCCCCCCGGGACTCTATACGCCCTTTCGACAGAAAAGAACTTCGAGGGGGACCCACTCAGCACTTCTTTAATTAGCCATTGCTCTATGAATAGTTCCGAGCTCTGTTCTGGTGATTTCTCAGGAAACCCTACAAAGCAAACATTATTACGCCGGGATCTGCTTTCTGCTTCTTCGGCACGCCTCCAAAGGATCTTCACCTTTGCGTCCAGACGCTGAATTTGTTTCTGGTTTTCCGAAACCATAGGACTCGTCTTGCTCAGGGTATCTTCCGTCGTTTTCACTCTCTCTGTCAAGCTCCGATGGTCCACTCTGAGTAGGTTCAGATCTTGCGATACTGTGTCTATTCTGAGTTCTAGCGAGGATTTAGTGTCCATGATTGCCTGTAGTACTTTTTCGATTTGTATAGAGTGGGATTGGATTGCGCTCTCCAGTGACTGCAAGGTTGGGATTTGCTGTTGGTCGCTGGACGCCGGGCCAGGCGCATTTCGTTCTTGGTTTATGGCGGACTTGGACTTCCCTGCCATTGTTATATCTTTTGAGTAACTCCCACAGCGAGGGGGCAGCTTTATTGTGTGTTTCTTGAACGGCCAGGCGCCCCAAGAGCACTGGTTCTTCTTTAGGCGTATATTGCCCTACTGAGGCCCCTACTGCCTGCCTGTGGTCCCTGTCTGTCAGGCCTATCTATGGGACATTGCGCTGGATCAATTGGATCGGTTGGGGGGGGGGGGGTGCTGCTGCTAATGGTTGGGTGCTCTGGTCCCGGGGTGTGTATAGGTGCCCCCACAGGGTGCCCACCCTGTATAGAGCCTTTGGGGTTCCAGGCGGCCCAGGTGCCCGCAGTGGTCCACCACAGACACCGCTCCTGCGCGTGTCTGTGGGCCCCTGCTAACGTAGCCCAGGGAAGTCTGCAGGGGAGGTCGGCTTTATCAAAGGTGGTGGCACATGCGGGGGGAAGCCTCCTGGTCAGTCCACCCCCTCGCCTATTTTCAGCTGTCAATATTGTTGCCCCCTTTTCACTGTCCCCTCGTTGCTGGGGGGGGGGGAAGGCATTTATTTTCTTAGTTGGGCGGTGGGGGGGGCTATCCCCGTTGCGCTTGGGCGCTGAACCCTTGGGTCGGGTGAGCGCCTGTGAGTTCCATGCGGCTTCGCAGCTGTCTCCTTTCTCAGCCTCTTGTGCCTGCCGCCTTGTATGTTCAACGCGGCCGGGCCGGCCCCGGCGCTCAGCTGCAGCTCCACCGCGCTGCCGCTCCCCCCCGTGCTCCGCGGGGGCGACCCGCCCCGCAAAGGAGAGCCGGACCGGGCTGGCCCACCGGCACGCTAAACTCTGGTCTGCCGGAAGGGGAGGGGCGCAACGACGAGGGGGGGGGAGCCGCACCGATGCACGGGCCCCACTCCTCAGGGCCTCCCCCATGCTGAAGCCCCCAAGCCTCTTACCTCTGCCCCCACAGCACCGGGACACTCCAATCCTCTTCCTTGGGGGCTCGAGCCTCTGAGGCGCCGCCACGCCACGGCCTCACTCGCACCTCGGTGCTCGCGCGCTCCCCGCTCCTGCGCTGCTCCGCTCGATCCGCCGGTTCTGTGACCGGGACCGGTTGTGCGCTTCAGGGCTTCAATCTCCCCGTCAAGAGCGCCCTGCAGGATCGTTTCTTTGGGCCCGAGTCGGAGCTCACTGCTTAGGCGTCCGACTCAGCCGCCATCTTGGCTCCTCTCCGGCAGCTGAGTCTCATGATTGACATTTGTGCAGCACTTGGAACCTCTGTGTTTTGTCACACGCATTTTGTTTGTATTGTGCAGTTTTTACATTTTCAATTCATTCTTAACCTATTCTGCATCTTCAGAAACATGCAGCCATAGGCAGGGCACACGCTTGAATCCCAGCAAGTCCACCTCCAACTTCTATCCTTCTATCGTTCCTTGGTCGGTAAATTGAATACCATTAAATCTGACACTAGTGATTTGTATCGGCGTCTAGAAACAGCACGTCACTCAGTGCTCTATGCTATATAAAATAAGTACTATCAATGTTGTTTGCTGACTGTTATTCTAATGACGTATAGGGTGTAATTAGGGAGGGGAATTCAGATTTGAGTGTTATCGGGGATTTTTGGTTAGAGTGTGAAAGTTGGTATCTCCCTGTCTCAGTTTTGGTAAATTGTAAAAATAAAAACTACATTTCCATGTTTTTCAGTTCCCCTTGTGTCAATAGTGTGTGGGCTCATCATGGCTCTTCGCGAACAAGTTCTGCTTGTAAATAACTTGTAGGTTCTCCAAACAAGAGCATGCTCCAGAAGCTATTTAAAAGAATAGTCTAATATCCGTTTTAAGATCTAGAATTTGTGTGACAATTTGCAAATCATGAGGAAATGCTTGGACACTCCCATGCTGAACTCTGCCAGGGTAATAAATCATTGTTTTTTTGTGGAATGAGCAGGGATGTAATATTGCTGTAGTTGTAGGTCCAATTGAAATCTAAAGATATTTGTTATTCCCTCTGCATTCTAAACTCACTGATTGACGATTAGCATATGTACTTCGGCATTCTAAAGTCATTTTCAAGCTGTCACATAAGGAATTAATTTAATGGTTGTCTTCATTGCAGTAGCCCTAAAAATGTGTAATGTTCTTTAGAGGCTAAATATATGGTTACATTGCATTACTTTCTGCCATTTTCTTTTCATGTGGTTATGTCCTCTAGGGGATAACTATATAGTTACATATCCATGTTTCTTACAAACACTATTTTCATTGTGGTGTCCTTCAGGGGCTGTTCTGAGCATTACAGTCTAATGTCAAAAGTGTATTTCTGATGTTTTTATTGGGTTCATATGATAATTGTATATGTTTTATTAATCTCTCCTTATTGCAATTATGACAATGATTCAGACCAACTTAACATCCTTATTACACTATGAATGTTTGAACACTCTTGATGTGTTTCAGTGACCCTTCTAGTTAATTTAGGTCATTACTCCTCTGTGGCTGTCTTGTGTGTTTTTTGGGGGAATTGTGTTAACCAGCCAGAAACTCTGATGATGGGGTGGTGAAAGTGGTATTCTGTTGAAATTTGCGTGGCAGATTTAAATTAGGATGCCAAATGACAACATTTTAATTTTAGGCTGTGGATAGAGGCAGAAGGTAAATGAACGTGTATTTTAGTTATATGCAAGGGCACTGGAATTATGTGGCAGGAAAAGATCAAATTATGAGGCAGGGTTGACCAATTTAAGTGGCAAGAAAAGTCCAGGTATGAATTTACAACACCAATAGCTCTAACTCAAACAAATATGAGACCCATTGCATTGCAAATGCTTGTTTGATATTTCTTCTGCTCATTACAGCACAAGGCAGTGGGAAAGTCCACTTCAGCCACTGGCTAACTTTACTGCTATGAGTGACTCCATTCTGCATTTTGTAAGGTTACACAAAGTAGTACTCTTCAGTGTGAGGACAACTATTTATTTAGTCCAAAATCTATTTGATTTTAGCCATTGCTTAGGTTTTGTTTTTAAATTGGAGAGGGCCCAGCAGATTCTCCAGCAATAAAGTTTTGCAAAAACTATGACAAAACAGAACAAGCACTGACAAAACCAAAATATTAGAAGCCAAAGTCAAAACTATTGGCTTTGCTAATGCTTGTTTAGTATTGTAGTCAGAAAAGCAGTCACAGCAGTGGGCTGATAGGTTGCCAGATCCATGGAAATCAATGAGGGCTTCTCACTTAAAGGGGAGACTCAAACAAGTGTTTAAGACGCTGACACCTTAACATTATTTTAGTGATTTGTAATTCATAATATTAATAATTGTGAAAGAGCTGGAATCCGTACTTAAAACTAAGGAAAAAATACATGGGTATCCAGTAAATGGAGCGAAATTCAGGTTGTTGATATGTTGATAATATGCAAGATGTCAATAATTCCCACATTTTCCACCTATGAAACCTTTGGGAGAAGTAGTGGTCTTTTTTTGTGGGGGAGAGAGGAGCGTCTTAGCCACTTCTTCCCCCCCTTCCAAGTTAGGCTCAGAAACTGATATCCGAGGTACGTGCTCAGTTCTACTTTTGTCTTCCATTGTGTAGCACCAGAATGATGATATCCTTCTTTCTCCATCTTCGGCCTTTGTATGCATAGATCAATCTACTATGGGATGACATTCCAAACAGTATTAATTTGTCACTAAGCAGATGTCAATTTAGAAGTATGTATGGCATCCCTGGTGACTCTCCTTTGCATCAAGAATGTTGGACAATATAGGGAGGGTGGTAAAATACTGAGGTGGCTGGAAAAGCTATACCATAAGCTGGCTTGGGTTTTTGGCTACTGCTTGCAACTGGAGCCGTATTGCTTGGCCTGGCAAAGGTGATCTGCCAAACATTCTGAGTTAGTGCCAAGTAAAGATCAATTAAGCAGCCTCACATTTTCCCACTGATGAATTTAGTTGCCTTTCTATTCATCACAGTTATACCTCCCTTCGAAATTGTTAGTTTTAGCATTGCTGTTTTTAACAATATTTTTATTGTTTTCGGTAAGTACTAGTAGAAAAGGAGCACCATACATGATTTCAGGCATTTAACTCGGTACAATAACAAGAAACAATATAAACAATAACCTTTATGAACTAGCACCACCCTTCCTTCCACAATCCAGACACTAGCCAGCCCTTCGCACATAGCATTAAGAAAGTATGGACTGCATCATATATCACCTCCAATCAATGATGATCATCACAACACCTCTAAACATTGACTTCCGTCCACATCTGGCAGCTCCAGTGAGTACTAGTGCATCCATCCTCCCAGACCCAGCAAACTTTCTGGGGACACCCCCTATTGGCATACGTGACTTTTTTTCCCTACCATATACATATCCATGGCCCTTTTCCGTTCCTGGATCGTTGAGCAGTCTCTCCCAACTCCCCCACCCAAGTGCCTGGCTATACCCCTTTCGGCCCCAACTAGTCCTAGGCCGCAGAACAACATCTTAGCCCTCGGCAATTCAACATCATTAGGAATTCCCAGAAGAATAAATTTAGGTTCTAGCGGGAAGGAATCCGTAATTACTTTGCTAAGTTCCTCAACAATCACCCCCCAGCTGTCCTGTATAGATGGGCATCTCCAAATAGTGTGGAAAAAGGAACCCTCACTGTTGTGACTTCTCAAACAATGTGGATCTTGTGCCTTCTCCATTTCATAGAGCGGCTGCCTATCATAGTACAACCTATGAAAGACTTTGAATTGTACTAAGGAAGTCTTGATTTCATTGCAACTTCCCTTGGGTGTATTAGGGCCACCTCCCAATCAATATCTTCCAGGTCTCCCACATCCTGTACCCATTTCGCCCATAGTCAAAATAAGCTATTTGGCGTATTATTATTGAGACCTTTGTAAGCAATGGAAATCGCACTCTTTTCCAATTCTTCAGTAGTCAGCTGCTGTTCCAGTGGGGCAAATTCTGGTATGGCCTCCCTGGTGAGTCCTTCAGTCTGCCAAGCGTGCCATACTTGTGCATACTTCAAGAATTGATTGGTGTACATTCCATATTCACGTTGTAGTGAGGAGAATGGCATTGTCTCTCTCCTCTAGCAGGTCCCCAATCTTATAGATTCCGAGAAGATCTCATGACTCAAAACCCCGTTGTTGTCTTACCTTAGAGAGCCACATCCCCTCCCATAGGGGGTGTTTTCCTCGTGGGTCTGCAGTGCCAGCTCGCACGTTTCAGTGCTCTCTCCCAGGCCGCCACACCCATTTGGCTGCGTCCCCTTCCTCCCTGTACAGATAATGTAGACATGACTGCTTCTCCCATTGCGGCCTCTCAAGCTAAAAGGTGGAATGATCCCACGGGCCAGTCATTAACATTAATCAGATGCACTGCCAAATAGTATGTCTCCAAGTCCGGGAGAGCGAGTCCCCCATTACAGGGGTTGCTCTGTAATATTTTCAGGGCAATTCTGGGATGCTTTCCATCCCATAGGAAGGTCCGCAGGTTAGCCTCCAATTTGGTAAAAGCCTCCAAGGAGATTCAGTAAAATGTGTTTTGCAGCCCATTTAATAGCTTTGGAAGTGAGATGATCTTGAACGTTGCTTCGCGTCCCATTAGCTTAAGGGGAAGCTCCCGCCACCTCTGTAGCTCCTCCCAGCACATTTTTGCCACCCGCCTTTTGCTCAAAATAGCTTCATGAAAATACCTAAGTATGTGAAACCGTCCTCCGCTCTGATCAGGTGGCGAGGAAGCAGGGACGTGTCAACCCCAACCTGTGGTGGTAGAGTATTGACTTGCCCCAATTTATATGGTAGCCAGAGTAACTGCCATAGTCTTCAAACAGGTGGAATATTAAGGGAAGGGCTGTGGACGGCCTTGAAATGCATCTTCAGTGCAAAATGAGATTTTCTTTTTCTCGCTGTCCACTCCTGCCAGGTGAAAACCCCTAAATCCTGGGTGGTCCCGGACAATACAGGACAGTGACTCTATGGCAAAGGGTTGTTTTAATGTTGTTTTGCACCTGTGTTCAGTCAACGTCTTTTCACTTTCAAGTTGCACAAACCTGTAAGATTTAAATGTATCGATAAATACACAGAACATTTTATTCTTTGTTGGGGGATAGTTTGCTTGCACGAGTGATGCTGTTCATTTTACATGGTGTGGTTTTATCTTATTATTGTGTATTGCTAACATTTTGTAAATGTATTTAATCTAACCATAAAGCTGCTGAACTTGAACCGCCTTCGCCAGGGGTTGGTTAGAAGAACTGTTCGGTAGCAATGAAGTCTTCAGAACTGGCTTGATGAAAGGTGAATCCCAAAGGCTGTTTTTTTTTTTTAGCAACAGAGTGGCTGTTCTAAACTAACAATATATGAAAGCAGTACATGAAGGCTCTGACTAAGAATACACTTCAGACTAATCAGAAATGAATACACTGGGGTAACTATGAAGATGAGGATTGCCTGCGTACATATGTTTTTAACAACTTCATGTTGTACAAGATGAATCAATATTTAAAGCTTGCTTTTGTTTTGTGGCCCAGTTTCCAGTGAAGCATCCCCAGATGAAGGAGTGTTGGAAGATTTGACTGCAATTGATAAGAAAGCTGTAGAACAGTTAACCGAAGGACTGATATCTCATTATTTACCTGACCTTCAGCGATCAAAATTGGCCTTGCAAGAACTCACGTAAGTAAACTTAAAATAATGATATATCTGAAGAATCAGAATGAGAATAGTTTTCTATGTATGAGGGGTGTACATGAGTTCCTAGTTATCCTGTAAATTAGTGGGAACTATGAACCACAGTTTAGATCTCTGTGCCTTCTCAATTAAGCACCCATGATTAAAAGTATGTGTGAAAAAGCTCAGTGGATGTAGGGTATTAGTTAAAATCTTGGAGTCTGTGGTGGTAATATAATCAAATATATGCACTATTTCTAAAAAATATATATATATTTAAATAACCATACATGGTTTCTCAAGTTGGAAAATGTCTATATACAGATCCAAATGACGCGTAGTTGCAGCCATGCCACTGATATTTTTATTTTTGAAATTTTTCAATGCTGCTTTGAAATAAGTAATTTATTGCATGGTGTAACAATGGAATGCTGACACACTGGCTGGGAGGTTTGCCACTTGTCACTTTTATCTGTCTCTTTCTGCTTGCACGTAGTATATGATGTGTGGCATCCTGCGTTTACTTACTGCACATTGTTCCGTGTTCACTGCGCACATAAGAGCTTAATGTGTGGCCCATAAAAGCCGTACCCCCCGTGATTGCGGCCTCATCTCTATTGCATTGGAGTCCTGCCTCTCTCCCAGGTCATAGTTCTTTTTAACAAATTATAAATATGTTAACCTATTTGGTGTATAGTTTATTGTATCCGTCTTTGTGAGTCAATTAACTGGAAACCCTCGCCTCGCAGTGACAAATGCTTTGTATATTGCCACCCGAAGCTTGAATTTTGAAAACTGTTGTTTGAAGGTGGTTCGTTGTGTAGATACTTTGAAGGCTACTTGCTCTAAGTGTCTTTGCTTTGCTTAATGTAAAACGTGTACCTTCTCGTTAGTGGAACGAAACCCAAACCCATGTTACTTTACTTTACAAACGTGCCCTGTAGTACATAAAGCTAAATGCAGTTTTGTCCCCGAGCAGCTCCCTTCCTGGTCTAACGCATTTTGTTTTTTTCGGGGATCACAAGTGCCTTTTTTAAGTGATTCTGCAGACTCAGTCTTCGACCTGTATCAGTGACTAATCTCTTCTGTTGATTGTATTGGCCACTTTCGTTCCCAGGTTCCTCTTGGGTATTGTGTTTTTTTTGGTGTGTGTTTTGCCCCTCCCATGCTGTCTCAACAATTGGACTGGAAGCCTTTCAGCCCCCTCCTTTCCGACCCAATACTCCCGCCAGTCAGGTGCCTGGGGCTGCTGGCCAGTAATCCAGTTCAATGGAATACTGTCCTCACTCTCAACAGCAAGCAGACTGCATTGTTTATCTTTTATTTTTTAATCTTGAGCTGCAGCTCATTCTCTCAGCCAAAATGTTGCATTTGTAGAATGACAGTAATTTACACAGGCAATCAAAGTAGCTATTAGTTTAAAGTCAACACCTCCCTATTCATGATTGAACAGCAGGGTACCGCACAAGGCTCACAGAAAAAGAAAATGCACTCCCGTCACAATGGATATTGCTCACCCTGTACAAGGGGAAGAAGTGGAGGCCGGGGAAAGCAGGGAAGAGGTGAATGGAAATAGGAAAAAGCCAGCAAAAGATGATACAAGGTTAGGGGGAGAGAATAGGTCAAGAATACACCATGGAGGGGAAAGATAGATATAGGAGTCTCGCCTTTTGGGAACGTCTCCCCACTAAATTAGTGAATTCATTAGATTCGGTTAAATATCTGTTCTAGGGATTAACTGGAATAAATTTGTTCGGATTCCCCTGATTGAGATTACAACCATTTGTTTGCTTTATTGTCCCTCTTTTTTGTTTTTGTAGCTCTTTAATTGGCCCGTTTGTCCAAATGTCATTTCCGTCATTTCACTGGAGCAACGACCAAGCTCCACTCTACGCCACTCTACTCTATCCCACTCTACTGAAAACCAATGCACTCTTCGCCACTGTAGTCTAAGCCACTATACAACACTCTACGCCACTGCTCTCTACACCACTCTACTCTACACCATTTCACTCTGTCACTGCTTTCTACGCTACTCTACTCTGTACTCTACACTGTACTCTATTGCACTGCTCTTAAAGCCACTCTACTGTACTTTGCACCACTCTATGCTACTCTACTCCACACCACTGCTCTCTACAACTCTACTCTTCAGCACTGCACTCTCCGTCACTGAATTCTGCTCCTCTCTACTCTGCAACACTTCTTTCTATGCCACTGCACTCTAGTCTACACCACTATACTGTACGCTACTCGACTGCACTCTATGCCACTACACTCTGACATTCTACTCTACTCCACTTTACGCCATTGCACTCTGTGCCAGTCTGTTCTGCAGTATACTCTGTACACTCTACTCTGTGGCACTACTCTCTGCACCACTATACTCCACTCTGCACCACCGAACACTGTGCCACTGCATTCCACATTATTGCACTGTCACTGCACTCTACGCCACTTTATTCTACTCTGCACCACTGTACTCTGTGGTGCTGCTGTCAGTGCCACCGTACTCTGCTCACTGCACTCATGGCAACTGAACTCTACACCACTTTACTCTATGCCACTGCACTCTTTGCCACTCTACTCTTCAGCGCTTCACTCTACATCACTCCATGCCACTGCTGTCTACGCCATTCTATCTACACCACTGCACTCTACGTCACTCTGCTCTGCACCACTCTATGCCACTGCACTCTAAGCCTCTCTGCTCTGCACCACTGCACTCAGTCTCTGTAATCTACTTCACTACAGTCTATGTCACTCTAGTCTACTCTCCACCACTCTAATGTACACCATTACATTTTACAACACTCCACGTCACTACTCTACAGCGCTCCAATATACGACACACCACACCACTCTCCTCTGTGTCACAAACTTTTAACCATACTGAGTAGCAGCCATGCTGATGTACAACATGGCTAAAACACATTGGCAAAGTCAATAGCTCTTGCATTGGCGAGATCTATTGGCTTTGCCAATGGTTGTTTAAACAGGTCAGGACAACTCTTCTGACGTTAATGCAGGCTAGGAATCAACATTGCATTAGACAGGAAAATCTATGGCAGTCATACGAGAGAGAAGGTTTCACGTCCCCAGTTATGGAACTCTTTTTGAGTCGCACAATTATTGGTATCATGCTGGTAAAAAAAAGTTCCCTCATACCGCATAGAGGCCTCCGTGGCTGCCTGCTTGAAATAGACTACAGCATTAATAGGCCTGACCGCATGACCGCAGGTTGGAGCCAGTACAGTGGCTGACATAGATTATGCTGTGCATAGGTTAGTGTCCTAGGCTGGTTAAGCGAAGTCGTACTCGCCTTTCACCTCCTACCAGATATTCCTGTGTTAGCAGCCACAATGGTACTAAAAGCGAAACAAGCATTTGCAACGCAATAGGTCTCGCATTTGCTTGAGTTAGGCGTTTGGCGTTGTAAATGCATAACTGGACTTTGCTTACCACATAAATTGGTCGACCCTGAAGCTCCATTCTTGTACCCTTGGACCGTGTACGCGTTTTATAAAAACTGAAAAAAAGTAATTTTAAGCTTTCATTCGCAATCTGTTGGTTTCAAAATATTTACGTACACGTGGTCTATCAGAAACACACACATTATGTTGCTTTCTGCGATTTCGCCGAGCTAATTCAATTTTAAGAGCATTGCAATGTAACCGGTGCTCCTGCAAAGCGCTTTAATACCTCAGATGGAGTTTGGCTTGAAATTTCCATGGCCGCGCGATGCGAAGGGGAGAGACAAAAGAGAAAAGTAGGTCACCCACACTAAAGTATAATCCATGTAACGGGGTCAGTCTGCAAGGCTGTAACAAACCAGCCTCAAGCTGGGACAAACATAAAGCATTTACCAACAACATCAAGGGATTTTTGAAAGGCAGACCAGGAACGAATTAAAGTGATGGGCGTGAGATTGGCGTGATTAAAGCCCAAAGAGTAGATAACCACATGTGGAGAAAAGCAGCGCTTGTACGCTGCTATGTTCGACCTAAAAAACGAGGAGTGTATAAAGTCCTTGTTCCTGGATTTCCAAAAGAGCCTTCTCTTCTCAAAACATAAGGGTTCATTGTTACTGCACCCTCCTTACGGGTTCTCATGGCGAAGAATTACAATATGTTATAGGATTAAATACAACCAGTGGACGCTAGAGCTAAAATGCGATGGAAGAAAGCCTTAGGAGAAGATATCACGGAGGTAGTATAGTCAACGTTTGCCAGCAAACCAAACTTGTATCTCTCAGTATCAGACACAGGTTTATCACTATATATTTTATACATCAAATATATTGCACTACGGCTAGTCTCAAGACTGTCGGCTTTGATGGCACTGAGAGCCTGAGTATTGGGACATAGGGAGAACCCAGGCTGCTACGGGACTCAGAGCTGAGGTGAGGCCAGCGCCACATTTCATTCCTTTGCCCTAATGATAGATTACAGTGGGGACACCGGCCAGTGCACAGTGAACCTTCATCTTGGATTGGGAGAGTTGCGGGACAGACCTGCCCACTGTGCGGAAATAGTTATTTTATCTCCTGGTCTAATATAGTGTTCATTTACGTGGAGACATCGCCATCTCATGGTAGACATGTGGAGCTGCGCCTGATTTGCTGATCATAAAGGTCGTGTCTCGAGGCTCGCTTGGGGGTCTCATTTGTTTCAGTTCCACCATGATTTGAGAGGAGAGGGACCCTAGAAAACAGATTTAGTCTGCAGTACATACCATACTCCATGCCCTTTCGGAGAAAACTGCTCTGAATGACGGCACTATTCAACATATGTCTTGTCCCTTTTTACAGACTAGTAGTAGTACACTCTCCCTGTTCCACTCATGACCCGAGGGGCCCCTACTGGCACAAGCTCAGTGTCTGTGAACAAGTCCTCTTGCAGCCGTTTTGTCAGCATCTCATCAATAAAAGCCCCTCCACCAGTATACAGGACCTGGGAGTTTTTTCCTTTAGAAGAGTACCTTGTAAAGTACAATGTCTGGCCATGCTAATCAGTAGGGACTTTCCTGCCTTAGTAACAGACAATGTGGGGAGCTTACCTGTTACCTTGGCCAGGGCTAATAACACAGTCAACCAGTAACCCAATTTCTCACAGGGTTCAGCTAAAGTGAGATCAGAAATCAATTGCACTTGGACCTCAATCCCTTTACAAAGGGACTAAGTTTGCGAATGACACAGATAACCCATTGCTGACGTAGATTTTGTATGTATTGTTCTATACAAAGGCCTGGGCGAGGGGAGATTTCTACACTCAGCTGCTTTGGTGTAGAACACTGCAGGGCTAACAATAGGGAACAGGCCTATTTTAAGGCATGACTGGTACGACAAAGGGATTCAGATCTTGGATCAGCCTTTATCACTTGGTGCTTTTAAATCTTTATCAGATCTCTCAAAAGAGTTTCGTTTGCACAAACGTCAGTTTTGGAAATATCTGCAGCTAAGACAGTGATTTTCAACCAAGTTGGGGACTGCTGTCTTGTGATCTGATGCCCTCTCCCCCACACGCCTGCTAACGCATCCCTTTATGACTAATTTACTCACTCTGGGACTGTTTTAGGCCAATGAATCTTTTGACCCTGATTGAAGACACCTTAGGACGAGATAACTAATCAGCATGTCAATCATTATGTCAATAACGTCACCAATATTTGCCATAATAAGACAATGCAAATTAGTCAAAGACATTAATAAAACTCCGAAACCACCATGACCTTGCAGTCATGAATAACCACACCAGTTTAGTACTATTATATGAAGTTTATTCCCTATTGATTACAATTCTACTAGTAAGTTTATTAGTCTCCAAACCAAGAAACACATTAGCATAGTCACAATATGGCAACTCTGATAAGATTTCATCAAGGCAAGAATCACGAATATTACAATAAATCACGACGTCAACATAGGTTGTCCTTAGCAGAGTATCATTATCACGTTATTCAACAAAGCATAGATTCAGTCATTTGTCTATTTGCGTCGGTTTAGTGAACCCCTCATCTATCCTCGAATTAGCATTGGCATGTTGGGCTTCAAGCAAAACTATTTAGCAAAACCAATTTAGAAAACATCTAACTAGGGTCTCTGTCAAAATAAGCAGTTGGTACCTAGAAAGGAAAACCAAACAGACAATTACAATTTCATTATCATATAGCTAACCTCTGTATTGGGTCAGCATACAGGTTCGGTCCTCGGCCATCTGGACATCAGTGGATTCGCCATCAGCCAGGAATTCAGCAGTCGGGTAAAGGGCACTTCCCTCATAAGGAGGTAAAGTGTAAATGGGCAATATAAGGGCAAGGATGGTTTGAAGAACCAAACAGCAAAGTCTCTATGTAGAATAACAAAGTGCCTGGGTCATAGAACAATTCGCAGCAGCATCTCCCCCTCCTCTGTCTCCTAGTCTCCTATTCTCATTTACTTACTTGTGTCAAGTGTTTTTATTCCTTTTCTGTTGTACAATCCCCTAAGTTTTAATTGGTTGGGGTCAGCAACCCACTATCTCCCTCCAATAGGGTATCAATGACTTCATTAAATTTGTCACCCCATAACAGTTCTCACATAGTTTATTGGTCCTTATGATTGACGTCTTCAGCGGGTAGAATGTCCGGTATGATTTCATACTCTTGTGGTCCTCTTTGCATCTTCAGTCAGTGGTTCTATTGCCTGTACCGGTGCAGGCGACCTTGTACCTGCGAGTAGTCTACACTGTTGCATTCAGCAAGAATGTTTCACTAAGCAAGTCGAATTTCATGAGTACGGATCTACTACAGTTACATTCATTTTCTAGCTTTGGAAAAATATGAGTTCATGTCCTTCAGCAAATCAGCACACTGCACGTTAGAAAAACACATTTAATATGAAACCAGGCAGCTAGGCCTCGACTCATGCTAACTAAGGCCTAATGATTTATTAGCAGAACTTTAACATATAACCTTTTATTATTAGTGCAAAATCATACTCTAACATAACATTTCATCATTATTAATCAGTTTCATTAGTCATTGTATATATTGGCGGCCACTCCCCGTGGGCACATTTCAAGGGTACGTTTAGCAAAGCAATATATATTAATACATTTTCTTTGCGGCATTATTACGCATTAGTTCATAAACATTACATGTTAATTTCTAAGTGGATAAGCTGCGCTCTCTCAGTCCCTCCTCTGATGACCCTTGTCATCACACAAAACCTTTCCCTTCACAACCTTTCATTTTCTTTAGTTTATGCATCTCAATTTCTTCCTCCCTATGTGATCTTTCCCAAATTTCTTCGAACATTTTCTCTTTCTCTTTTTTCTTTTTCTTCTTTTCTTTTATTACGTTTGCCAAATCTCTTTTAATTCTTTTATTAATTTTGCATGATAACCATAGTCCAAATAAACAAGTCAGGACAATCCATATACCCCCTAATATTTTTGCAAGAACCCCATTCCAAATACTACTAAACCAATTCCCTACTTTAGTAATTCCTTTGCCAACCTTTTCCCAAACTCCAGGTTCCTTCCGCTCCTTCAAATCTGCACTATCTCTTGTTAGGTTAGTAAGCATACCTCTAATCTTTTTACTATTATCAGGAATGAAAGCACAACAATGGTGCTCATTAAGCATTTTACAGACTCCGACACTCTTCGCTAAAAGAATGTCTAAAGCAAGCCGGTTTTGAAGAGTCATAGCTCTTTCCGCAGCAAGTTCAGTATCCATCAGGAGTATAGCCCCTGTGAAGTTTGTCAGCATGTTACCCACAATAGTAGACAACTTTCGAATCTTTATAGAGTTTGAGATAACCCCTACTGAAGGAATTATGGCTCCAAATATGTCACCAATGACAGCAGCCGCTGTCTCTCTCTTTTGTCTAGTATGCTGTAATTCAGACATTTTAGGAATTTGCTTTAAGTCATCAATCTGGTAGATCTTGGGAAAAACTATTACCAAATAACATGTCCCATACCACCCCTTTGGAAGACGGTAATAAGCATTAAGTCCACATATATAATAGATCCCAGGGATCGCTGGATCCTGTCCATTTAACATGACTGTCCATTTACTCTGAAACAAATGCCTGCACTCACTCGTTCCCACAAATAAAGTGTCTTGCTCAGATTTTGGCCTATATATACAAAGCCTTCCTACGTGTAATGCATCTATAGCTAACTTGCCCTGTGTCTTTATTGCAGTGCAAGCATAATCATTTGCAAGCATGCGTTTTTCTAATCCCTTTTCTAGCCTTTCCTTTAATGCTTTCCGTCTATCATCAGTGTGATCTAAGAAGCTCTTTTCTACAGGTGTTAGTAGGCAGGTTAGATTATTGCGGTGCGCATAAGCTGTCCCAAATGTCAGTGTCGGCTCAAAGAAACCCCTAACTAATTTTATGCTGTGTTCTTTGGCTAATTTATTTAGAAACTCAATCACAGGCACGAAGGAAAACACTACATCTAAGTTAGAATAGAAGTATTGAACATGTTCCTGATCATAGAATCTTGTTAACAGCAAACTACAGCTTATCCCATAGGTAAGTGGCAGACTATGATAAGTAACCCCTTCTTGTACTGACAAAGGAATCTTTGTGCACACATAGCAATTCTTCGCATCCGTTGTGTCAACATACTCATTCAGCAAGCGATAGAAGACATTAGTAGATAGTTCCCCTTTTGAATTAGTTCCCTCATGCAAGTATTTTGCATCCTGCACAAACTTCTCCCATGGTGTTAGTGTAGCAGTCTCAGGATTTGAAGCATTGTTAGTCACTTTCTTATCCACCAATGGCATTCCCACAATCACAGCTATTATCACTACCCCACATATAACTCCCACACCAACAACCAAACATGCATATGTCCTACCCCTATGACTATTATCTCTAGTGTAACTCATGCTCTGTAAAGAATCAGACAGCAGAATAATACAAATCAAACAATCAACTTGAGGATGATATAAAAGCTCTCTCTTTTTTTTTTTTTTCCTCTGTGCAACGTCTCTCTCTTTCTCTGCAAGTATTTACAGCGTTTCACTCACTCCAGGACCCCTTTGTCAAATCAGGTTAGCAGCTTGTCATAATCGGTTTTTCAGAGTCAATTCAGGTTAACAGTGCCACATCCGGTAATTTATCAGTCTCTTTTCTCAGCTTTTCAGCTTTCAATTTCAATTTCAGTTTAACACAGTCTCTTTCTAAAGTTTAATTCAGGTGCCGTAGTATTGACCTGGAACCTCTTGATCAAAACAGAACGCCAAGAATTCTTGTTGCCATTCAGCTGATGTTGCATATGCCCATTCAGGACCTGCGTATCTTCTGTTTGCAACTCTCTTTCTTTTCAGTTTGCGATCACCTTGCAACTCTCCTTCACTAAGATCTTCTTTCCTGGTTGTGTCAACTTCTTTCTCTATTGTTTCATTAGGGATCACTTTCTCTCCTGCAGCTTGTGGCTCCAGCCAATTATCTCCTTTAAGTGTTTTCTTTCTGCGTGGCCTTTCAGGACGTTGAACAGCGCCCTCCTCTTGTGCTATGGTGTTTTCTCTTGATGGCTCTGCAAGTGGCTCAGGAGGAGTTAGAACACCTCGACTTCCTTCTGCCTCACTCCCTTCAGGATCAGTTATGTGCTCAATTTAAAACCCGTATCTGTCTGCTTCTGGGAGAGCCTCTCTTTGTGTCAGTTCCCCTGATGCCCAAGCTGAGATAGGCTCACTGTCACTCCTCTGGATCTCGTTTACAGTTTGAGTGATTAAGCCGTCCTCAGTGGGCTCTCCTTCAGTCTCAGTTCCCCTTTGAATACTCTCCGGCCCTGAGACTTCCTTCTCTGCAGCTGTTGTTTTGGACACTTCAAGTTCCTTATCAGTTGGACACATCACCTTCTTTGTGTGACTGGCATGTATCCAATTTGGAAGGCCTGCACATTTCACAGCAGTAGTAGTTGTCAGTATCACTTGATACGGCCCCTTCCAACGTGGCTCCAAACACGACTTCCTCACGTATTTCTTGACAACCACCCAGTCACCGGCTTTCAGGGTGTGACCTGGATTACTTATCGGTGGCAATGTGGTAGCCTCCACCTGGTGAGAAAAAGAGCGGGCCACGTCAGCCAGACCCTTGCAGTAGTCCAACACCATATCATCCGTGATATTCACTAGAGCACTTGCAGGCACTGCGGGCAATCTCATAGCTCACCCCATGAGAATTTCATGAGGAGACAGTCCTGTGTTCTTGTCAGGTGTGTTTCTCATTGACATCAACACTAAGGGCAATGCATCTGGCCACTTCAAATTGGTAGCTGCGCACATTTTTGCCATTCTTGACTTCAAGGTACCATTCATCTGCTCCACTAGTCCTGATGCTTCAGGGCGATAGCTACAATGCAACTTCTGCTCAATGTTTAATGCCGCACACAGAGCTTAATCACCTCATTGTCGAAGTGTCTGCCCCTAACTGATTCTAAAGAGATCGGAAACCCGAAACTTGGTATTAACTCCCTAAGCAGCAGTTTTGCTACTGTGAGACTGTCATTCCTACGTGTAGGGTAAGCTTCAATCCAGTGGCTAAAAATGCACACAATGACCAACACATACCTCACACCTCCACACACAGGCATTTCAATAAAATCCATCTGCATTCTGCTAAATGGACCTCCTGCTCTTCCAACGTGGCTCAAATTCACCACAGTCTCTTTTCCTGCGTTCATCTGCTGACAGATGATGCACCTGTGACAGATAACCTCTGCAGCTTGTCTGAATTTTGGATTGAACCAATCGATTTTGAACAACCTGATCATTGCGTCTCTCCCAACTTGTGCTTGACCATGGTAAAACCTCGCAAACTGTGACAAAAGACTGTTTGGCAAAACCATTTTCCCCTCTTCTGAAACCCATAAGTCATCAGATCTCTGTACGCATTGCATTCTCTGCCAGGAACGTTTCTCCTCTTTGCTAGCACGTCCCTGCAGTGATTTTAGCTCATCTAATGTGTCAACCACCCTTAATGCAAAGTTTAAGCATGTTTCATTTTCAGTTTCAGGTAACAGTTCCCACTGATATCGAAACGATATACAGTTCAATGCACAAAACCTTGCGACTTGATCTGCGCATAGCCGTTTCCCATCGACACAAAATCTTGTGACTTAACATGAGCATTGCATTTCACCACAGCAATTTCAAAAGGTAACTGAATCGCGTGCAACAAATCCTTAATCTTTTCGCAATTTTTCACTGGAGAACCAGAAGAGGTCATGAAACCCCTCTGTGACCATAACTGGCCAAAATCATGTACAGTTCCAAATCCGTATCTGCTGTCAGTATATATAGTGACTTTCAGGTTTTCAGCTGCGTGGCATGCCCTAGTAAGAGAAATTAATTCAGCCACTTGAGCAGAGTATACTCTTTCGAGCCAGGAAGCTTCTAAGATACCAGTGATTGTACACACGGCATACCCAGCTCTCAGTACTCCTACTGCGTCTCTCAAGCATGATCCATCAATAAAGATAATGTAATCATTTTCTTCAAGTTGGGTATCTTTAATATCAGGCCTTGGTTTGGTGCACAGATCTGTTACCTCAAGACAATCATGTTCTACCTCTTCGGCATCATCAATGTCTGTATTATCAATAGGAAGTAAAGTTGCTGGGTTCAATACAGTACATCTCTTGCGGGATACATTAGGTTACCCCAATATAATTGTTCGTATTTTGTTAACCTCGCATTTGTCATGTGCTGCATCTTGGTTCGGGTTAACAAGATTTCAACTGAATAGGGGACCATTACTGTTAAAGGATGTCCCATCACTATTCCTTCACACTGGGTGAGGCTTTGACCAACTGCTGCAACTGCACGCAAACAACCCGGTAAGGCTGCTGCAACTGGGTCCAAAGTAGCTGAAAAATATGCTACTGGGTGGTTTGCACCTCCATGGACCTGTGTCAGGACAGACAAAGAACAAGCATCACGTTCATGATAAAACAGTATAAAAGGCTTTGTGTAATCAGGCATATCTAAAGCTGGTGCCCCGCACATACTTTCCCTCAATTCCATGAATGCCTTCATCTCTTTCTCGGACATGGTTATGGCACCCGGGCCATCCTGAACTTCTTTGACAGTCAGTCTCACCAAGGGTTTAGAGATAATCGAGAAGTTGGGGATCCACTGACGACTGTAGCCCACCATTCCCAAAAACATCCTAACGTCTTTTTGTTGTCAGTGGATTCATCTGCAGTATGGCTGTCACTCTTTCTTTGGATATTTTTCTCGACCCTTTCTCAATCAGGTGACCTAAGTACTTCACCTCTTTCTGACAGTATTGCAGCTTCTTTGGGGACACTCTGGGGGTCATTCTGACGCGAATGACGGAAGCACCGCCAACAGGCTGGCGGTGCTTCCAAGCCCATTCTGACCGTGGCGGTAAAGCCACGGTCAGAAAACCGGGGCCGGCGGTTTCCCGCCGTTTTTGCCCCGGCTGGGCGAATCCGCCATGGCAGCGCTGCAATCAGCGCTGCCATGGGGATTCTGACCCCCTTACCGCCAGCCTGTTTCTGGCGGTTTTCACCGCCAGGAAGAGGCTGGCGGTAACGGGTGTCCTGGGGCCCCTGCACTGCCCATGCCACTGGCCTAGCAGACAGTGAAAAGCGCGACGGGTGCAACTGCACCCGTCGCACGCCCGCAACACCGCCGGCTCCATTCGGAGCCGGCTTCTGTGTTGCAGGCCTCCTTCCCGCTGGGCCGGCGGGCGCTAACATGGTTGGTAGGGAAGGTTGGAATGCCGGAAGCACTATTTTGGCCGCGTGGCCCGCCAGACTTGGAATGACCCCCTCTATGTCCATTCTTTCCCTAATGGTTCAGTAAGGCAATTGTGTCATACCTGCAGTCATCTTTTGTTTTGGACGCAATCAACAAATCATCAATATACTGCACTAGGGTCAACCTGAAAGGCAGTTCTAATGATTCCAAATCCTTCTTCAGTATCTGATTGAAGATGACTCAGAAAACCCTTGAGGAATTCTGCACCAATTGTAAACCTTATCCAGGAATTTGAAACTGAAGAGAAATTGGCTATCCTCATGAAGAGGCACTGAAAAGAATGCTTGAGGCAAGTCCACAACGGTGAACCACTCTGCATCACATGGAACCGGAAACCTGATCACAGCTGGGTTTGGCACTATGGGGCAACACTTTACCACAATCTAATTTATTTTCCTCAGGTCTTGAACAATTTGAACTTTCCCACAAGGCTTTTTCAGACCCTTTATTGGTGAATTACACAGGCTACTCAGCACTTCTTTCAGAACTCCTTGCTTCACAAAGTCTACAATTATCTGCGCTACTTGAATGAGGACACCTTGTGCCATGTGGTATTGCGGTACCTGGGGAAACACTGAATTTGGCTTCACCTCTACTTTAACCGGTTCTACTCCTTTTATTAATCCCACTTCCTTTCCTGTCAGGTCCCACACTTTCTCTGTCACTGTTCCCTGCACCTCAGGTGGTAAGTCAGTCACTGTAAGCATCAGGAATAGGGTTATCAAAGGGTATTCCTCATTTGCGGTCTCCGTCTCTAACTCTGGAAACTGACCATCATCCTCTTCATCATCACTGATTGTCTGCACCTCAATCCCTTCATTGGAAAAGGTAATCGAACATCTTGTTTCGCACAGTAAGGGCCAGATGTAGCAAACACTTTGCGACTCGCAAACGGCGAAAATCGCCGTTTGCGAGTCGCAAATGCGTGTTTGCTATGTAGAAATGCATTTTGCGAGTCGGAACCGACTCGCAAAATGCATTTCCGAGTCGCAAATAGGAAGGGGTGTTCCCTTCCTATTTGCGAGTCGCAGTGGTATGCAATTCCATTTGCGACCGCGTAGGCGGTCGCAAATGGACTCCCAGTTACCATCCACTTGCAAACGGGAAGGGGTCCCCATGGGACCCCTTCCCCTTTGTGACTGGACCCAAAAATATTTTTTCAGAGCAGGCAGTGGTCCAAGGGACCACTACCTGCCCTGAAAATATCAGAAACAAAAGGTTTCGTTTTTTTTTTTTCTAAGTGCAGCTCGTTTTCCTTTAAGGAAAACGGGCTACACTTTGAAAAAAAAACTGCTTTATTTAAAAGCAGTCACAGACATGGAGGTCTGCTGTTCCCAGCAGGCCTCCATCCCCGTGAGTGCCCTGAGTCGGTATGAGGTGGGTCTTTGCGACCCCATAGTGACTCGCAGAAGGTGTCTGAGACACCTTTCTGCATCCCAAATTGCGACTTGCAATTTGCGAGTCGCAGGGACTCGCAAATTGCAAGTCGCAATTTGGGAGTTTCCTACATCTGGCCCTTAGTCTCTTCCAGTAAGGATACAGGACTTGAGTCACAAACTACAAATTTTTGTAATCCCTTGAAGTTACCAATCTCAACTTGGACCGGATCTGTAATCGGATTTGTCAGGAACTGATTTGCTACTGCTACCACCCTTATGGTACGCCTCGAAAGTGGTAATTTCAGAACCTCTGCACTACTAACTGTAGAGCGTGTAGCTCCTGTATCTACTAGGAACGAAACCTTATGACCCATCACCTTTCCCTCTACATAGGGTCCCCTCTAGTCTACTTCTAGGGACGCTGCAAGCCTGCACTCCTCACTGTCTGAACAATCATCCGACCATTCATCGTTTATTCCATCCTCACCACGCAATGGGAACTGTTGTACTGTGTTATTTTGACTCATCGTTTGACCTGTGACCTGTTGAGGAAGCATCACCTGTTGCTGTCCCATTGGAGCTAATGGTATCTGCATTTGCTGTCTAGGTACCATGGGAATCTGCTGTTGTGCCTGCTGCATTTGTGCTGGTTGAACACGTGGCATTTGCACCTGTTGCACAGGTTGGAGACCCTGCATCTGCACCATGTTATTCTGAAAGTTTGGATTATGGCCCTTTATTTTGGGACCCCTCACATTTTGAAATGTAGCGACATCATTGCTTTGTTGAACAACACCATCCTGCACCACCATTGGGCATTCCCGCTTCCAATGCCCCACGCGTGACATGGTGACATTTTTTTCATCCCCTGCACATCATTTTGAACCACAACAGTATTTATATCTGGCCCACGGTTCACAAAGCCTCCTCGTCCTCGGACTCTTGGTTGTGCCTGAAACATTCCATTCCCCTGCGGTTGCTGCTGTTTCACCTGCTGTATTCCATTTCCCTGAATCCCTGCTTGCGCTGCCTTGATCTGCATCACCATCACCTTCTCTTTCAACTTTCTCTGTTTCAAC
Organism: Pleurodeles waltl; assembly: GCF_031143425.1. NCBI lineage: Eukaryota > Metazoa > Chordata > Amphibia > Caudata > Salamandridae > Pleurodeles > Pleurodeles waltl. Next base: position 361,948,070 of record NC_090440.1, read on the forward strand.
TCAATCTCGTCACTACAGTATTTCACACACTGCAACACCTCATCAATTGGCTTTGCTTGCCAACAGATCAAATGATTCTTAATCATCTGACTAATTTCTGGTCTCAGCCCTTCAACAAACCTGAACACAAGATGATACATGTCTTTTGGCTCAATGACCTCAGTGCCACTGTAATGTTTGATGCTTTCAACAATCTCTCATAGTAAGCATGAATCGACTCTTTGGCCTCCTGTGATGTTCGATCAAATTTTCTGCCAATCTGCTTCAAAAACTCAATCACTTTATGATAATACCTCATCACTTCTGGAGACGGTGCTCCAATAACCTTATCCCTTACCGGCTCCTCTGTCGGCCAGTCTACGCCCCTCTTGCACTCAAGCCATAAATCAGGTGGAACTATAATCTCAAACAGGGTATTCAAGTCCTCCCAGAGACATTTCGCAAGCTTCACAAATCTGTCCGTCTGCTGATACCACTCTATCGACTTCTCCCTCAACCTGGGGTAGTCATTTGTGAATGACAGAATGTCACCTCTAGACCACGGTACATGGACTAGAACCCCTCCGGCTGTTTCTCTCATTGGTAACATTTTTATTGTCCCCGTGTCCGGTGCGGCTTTAGCTTGCTTTGGTTTTGGACCATCACCCTTTTCTTTATCTCTCTTCTTTGCCCATCTACCTTCCCATTTCTCTAAGGCTTCCCAAATTTGAGCACTTTGCAGTATTTCTTTGCGGTGTGCCTTCGTTCCGGTAGACCTCATGTGCTCGACTTCTTTAGGCTCGAAGTCTAATCTGTAACTTCTTTTCAAATGTTTAGTACTCTCAATGTCAATGTTGTATTTATCCGCCAGGTTTGCCAACCTCTGATGCACCTTGCTCACTTCTTTAGTTATTTTGGGGCACAGGTACCTCAATTCTGCTTCCGTGTATGACTCTAGTCTGTTCACCCCCATTGTTCCTTCCTCTAGTTCCATGGCTTCTACACCCAGTCTCACAAAATTCAGGGATTCTTCCCTTTCTGACCTCTCTGCGGTTACTGCAGTAGTCTGCGGAGTGTTGAGTTTGTCTAACCACTCGTTCAATTGTTGCGCTGTTAAGCCTTGCAACAAAATATTTCCAGACTGCACCATTGGTGTCTGTGTCGTATTTGTACTCATTACCTGTGGGGTTAGTGCTCCCAACCCTGCTTGCCTCATTGTCTCCAAAGGAACCCCAATCAGACTAAAGTCTAACAAGGATGTAGACCTTTCGACTGTCTGTTCTCCCTGCAGGTGTCCTATGGACCCTCCTCTTATTGCCTCTTGGGTCATTACTCCCTGATCACATACGCCAGGCTTACCTTGCGCATACAGCGGTACTGGTGGACCAACAGTAATTGGCAATGATATTGCAGCTGGTGTCTGACCAAGTCCCAAACCCTGTGGAGCATTAACTCCCATAGCTTGATTCATCATAGGTGCTGTAGGTACTGACTGCGGTCCTGCAACTGAAGTATAACTCGGAACCACCTGTTGCTGCGGCTGGGGCAGCAATTGTGGAGTTGGCTCAATCTGCACTAACTTTGATCTCGTGTATACCGGATCAGGCGGCACCATTAGACTCGTAGTTGTTTTCAATACTGGAACATCAGGATAAATCCTTTGAAACTGCGGTGGCTGCAACTGTATCTGTGTGTCTGGCGCAGTGGGTACACTGACACCATTCTGTATCCAATCTGTATCACTTGTCTGCGCTGTACTTGTGATGCCCTTATTTTGTGCCGGGTCTTCAGAACCCACGCTAGTGCTCTGTACGTTATCATTTATGGCATATGGTGGCAGGCGATCATGTAACAACTGATTAAGAAACTCTTCATCGTCTGAATCATCTGCGTCTGCCCAAGACCTCTGAGTCTCCTTTGGCTTACCAGAGCCTTTGTCTGTTTTACAAGTGGCTTTCTTTCCCTGTGTCTCATCTTCTTGTGTTATTGCTGGAAACATTTTAAGTCCGTCACCTACTCCCCTTGTCCACAACATGCCCTCATTATCCCATCTAGCCTCAGCTAAAGTCTTTTCTGCTCTTTTCATTCTCCTTTCAAATTTCTACTGTCTCTGTCGTATGGCCATCAAATCCAAGATTGATAATGCCTCATACTGAGCTGGCCTCGGAGGTGGTTTTTCTACACTTCACATCCTTCGCAAATTTTCCAAAATTCTTACTTTAAACTTCTGATGTTCCGGAAACGCTAAACATCCCTCCTTCTATATCAATTTGCACCACTGTTTTAAGCAAAGACATGGCGCGACTCCCTTCTCCTCCATTACGATATAAGCTGGAGTACCCTTAGGCGGTGTAGGCTCCCCCACACTTGCTGTAATATATGTATCTCCCCTCAAAGCACTCTTCAGGGCCTTGAAAAACTTCATTTTTGCGTCTTTTATTCTGCTTTAGAATCTAATCAGGAAGTGACTTTAATTCCCAGAACACTCTTCACCCACCTTTCTCAACCAATTGCCTCTCACGGACGGCTGCCAATCCGTGCGCGACCCTTCTCCGCAACTGACCTATCCCAGCGCGGCTCAAATGATGTCACACTCACACACTGCAGCTGACATAGTCTTGCGGCTTGTCCTCCTCACACAAAACTAATGCAATATATTGCGAGCACCTTTAACAACAAAACCCCAAATTTGCCGGTTTACTACAGGAAGGGTAACACAATCGCTTCAGAACTTTACAGAGATTTCACTTGAAGCCTCGGCCGCTACTCTCTCCTTCTCAGCTCCCGCACTCGCAAGCAGAATTCGACCCGCAAATCCTACTCTCGACTTGTCAATGGTTTGTTCTAGTGCACTTTAGAACTTGCCAAATCTCCATCGAAGGTTTCACTCACACAATTTGACTCAAACTCGACTTGTCAACCACGCCCGATTGACCTATTAAACCGCACAAATTACAACATAAACCCAAGTGTCTCCTACACTTGTCAATATACTCCGGAGTCTTAGACCACGACGGGTCCGTACATCACCAACAACCACATGGATAATTTTTTAGCACAAAGCGCCACACTCACATGAAGTTCGCCGACTTCCCTACTCTCATACTGTGGAGTACGCCCACTCCTACTAAAACAACTTTACCTGACCTAAATCCACACAAGCTTCACAAATCACCTGCCATATGTATAAGCTGAGCAAGCGCAAATTCTACATCACATATGCTAAAACGCCGAGAACATACCCAACTCAGTTAGACGAGTTCCGAGATTCCGGGAAAGTCATGGGGAATTTAGAAACGCATTATACCTCCAATTTGCATTATTTTGAAAAACCCTTTTAAACAATGGTCCCTCGTCCTAGGGCCCCAAAGGGCCTAAACCGTCGCTCTGCTACCAGAACTGCTAACGCGTCCCTTTATGACTAATTTACTCACTCTGGGACTCGTTTTAGGCCAATGAATCTTTTGACCCTGATTGAAGACACCTTAGGACGAGATAACTAATCAGCATGTCAATCAATATGTCAATAACGTCAGCAATATTTACCCTAATAAGACAATGCAAATTAGTCAAAGACATTAATAAAACTCCGAAACCACCATGACCTTCCAGTCATGAATAACCACACCAGTTTAGTACTATTATATGAAGTTTATTCCCTATTGATTACAATTCTACTAGTAAGTTTATTAGTCTCAAAACCAAGAAACACATTAGCATAGTCACAATATGGCAACTCTGATAAGTTTTCATCAAGGCAAGAATCACGAATATTACAATAAAGCACAACGTCAACATAGGTTATCCTTAGCAGAGTATCATTATCACGTTATTCAGCAAAGCATAGATTCAGTCATTTGTCTATTTGCGTCGGTTTAGTGAGCCCCTCATCTATCCTCGAATTAGCATTGGCATGTTGGGCTTCATGCAAAACAATTTAGCAACACCAATTTAGAAAACATCTAACTAGGGTCTCTGTCAAAAGAAGCAGTTGGTACCTAGAAAGGAAAAGCAAACAGACAATTACAATTTAATTGTCATATAATTACCCTCCGCATTGGGTCAGCATACAGGTTCGGTCTTCTTCCTCAGGACATCAGTTGATTCGCCATCAGCCAGGAATTCAGCAGTCGGGTAAAGGGCACTTCCCTCATAAGGAGGTAAAGTGTAAATGGGCAATATAAGGGCAAGGATGGTTTGAAGAACCAAACAGCAAAGTCTCTATGCAGAATAACAAAGTGAATGGGTCATAGTAAAATTCGCAACAGCATCTCCCCCTCCTCTATCTCCTAGTCTCCTATTCTCATTTACTTCCTTGTGTCAAGGGTTTTTATCCCTTTTCTGTTGTACAATCCCCTAAGTTTTAATTGGTTGGGGTCAGCACCCCACTATCTCCCTCCAATAGGGTATCAATGACTTCATTAAATTTGTCACCCCATAACAGTTCTCACGTAGTTTATTGGTCCTTATGATTGACGTCTTCAGCGGGTAGAATGTCCGGTATGATTTCATACTCTCGTGGTCCTCTTTGCATCTTCAGTCAGTGGTTCCATTGTCTGTACCGGTTCAGGTGACCTTGTACCTGCGAGTAGTCTACACTGTTGCATTCAGCAAGAATGTTTCACTAAGCAAGTCGAATTTCATGAGAACGGATCTACTACAGTTACATTCATCTTCTAGCTTTGGAAAAATAAGAATTCATGTCCTTCAGCAAGTCAGCACACTGCACGTTAGAAAAACACATTTAATATGAAACCAGGCAGCTAGGCCTCGACTTGTGCCAACTAAGGCCTAATGATTTATTAGCAGAACTTTAACATATAACCCTTTATTATTAGAGAAAAATCTTACTCTAACATAACATTTCATCATTATTATTCAGTTTCATTAGTCATTGTATATTGGCGTTTACTCCCCGTGGGCACATTTCAAGGGTACGTTTAGCAAAAAAAATATATATGAATACATTTACTATGCGGCATTATTACGCATTAGTTCATAAACATTACATGTTAATTTCTAAGTGGATAAGCTGTGCTCTCTCACGCCTATTCAGTGAAATTGGGACACTGCAAAAAATTGATCTCAGGTCTGTATGAGCTTGCGATAAAGGAATTCTACTCCAAACCTAGAGAATGTGTACCTAGGTGAAATTGTCAAACAATACAGGGAAAACGTATACTGAGGAAGAAAGGTCAGATCTCACGAGGTCAAAGTTCATGGGGAAGCATTCCGTAAATGTAGCTTCTTTAAGCATTTGCAGGACTGACACTGGATCCTATACAAACTACATGATGAAAATGTTTGCTCCTTCATGTTGCAGGCATTGTGGTTCGAAATAGGAGGATATATTTCACATTCTCTGGCACTGCCTGCTGGTGATAAATATGACTTACCGTTGTTGGGAACACCAATTGTGCCATTAACTCTTCACCAGCATTAGGGGTACCACATGATACTTAGAATATTGCAGGGTTGATTAAACATAAAAACAGATGCCTCGATTCAGCTCTGGCAGTAGTGAAACTGTGTTGTCTTAGAAAACAGAAGTGGACAACAGCACCCACAAATAAGAACTGGATGGACTCAATGGCTTTGAAGGCAGTGCATAAGAGACTGATCTTCAAGCCTAATAATCGGCTTCAAGTACCTAATAATATCTGGGACCCATTTATGTTGTAATATTCCCTCGCTATGCTCTACCGGCCCTTAGTAATGAACAGGAATAAGCAACAAGGACTGGACTCTAATATCTGTATTGTTGTGTTTTGTTCTTTTTTTTGTCAACACTAGCTTGTGGGAGAGTTGTGCCTCCCCCTCCTCTTCTGCTCTCCTTTTGCAACAGTTGTAGTTATCTGTTTATTTTTTAATGTAAACAAAATAAATCTAAGATCAGATAGTCTTGTTTTGTAAAAAAATAAATAAAAAATAAATAAATAATCCTACTCAAGATACCTTAATGTTTATATCACAGATACTAAGTCGTCAGCTTTACATTCTAATTCTAAGTCACACTGCTAAGAAATAATTTGATATATTGTATGGTTGAATGTCAATCATAGTTAACTGGAAACTGCTGTTTATATGTAGAGCCAAACAACACGATACAAACAGCTTTAAAGCTCAGTAGATACTTGACAAATGATAGATAAAATGCAGTCCTTTCAGAAATACAAAATTACAGATGGATAACAAGTAAATTCAAAATAAACCAATTTTGTCTATCCTCACAACACACACTTGACCTGCTTTGAGTCAAGAACGACTTAAGACCACCTACTACTGAACAAACTGCATTAGTCACAGAATGAAAGCCTTTCAATTAACTTATAAACGTAATAGAAGACTGTTTCAAGGGTTTCGTGTGATCACCATTCCATAGTTGTGGCCTATTGTTGTTGTGGATCTATCTTCCACGATTTGATAACCTAGACACCCTCAAGTGCTGTGAGATTTTCACATATGAGCTGGCTCTGAAAAAAACTAACTTGTATACGGAACTACATTACATCAGATAACTGAGCAAGAGATTCATTTTTAACCAGCTTCCTCTTGCTTTACTTTAGAAAATGATTTTGAGTATAGTACTGCTGTTTTCTCATGTCAAATGTGGAATATGGGCCTCATTGCTCAATTTTGAGGTGCTCAGAATTTACTAAGTAGTTGTTGAAAGTATTGAAGTAGACTTATGCGCAGTTACAGTAAGGCAGCTGGGGAAGGACTGCTGCCAGCACCAGTACTTTATGACGTTTCTGCTTTAATAAAGCACCATTCTTACAGAAAGAATAGAGATAATAATGTCTCCTTGATCACCGTACATACATCTGAGCCTGATGTCAAATATCGCACCCACATTCCTAAAGGACTCTATGCGCGTTGGCGTTCTGTCCCATATCTGCCTGTCTGAGTTTCTCGCCTGAGGCACTGGAACAAGATATCACAGAGGAAGAAGTGGAGAAGACTCTCAAAACAAAGGCAACTGGGATTGCACCTGGTGAAGAGGGATTCCCACTGGAATTCTACAGAATTACACAATCAGTCACTGTGTCCCTCCCTATGGAAAAGTTTCATTAAGCTAAGGCCACAGGGGCACTGCAGGTGGAATTTAACTGGATCCATGTCACCCTCATTCCCCAGCCAGATAGGGATCCACTTATCTGTGCCAACTATAGATCAATGTCTCTTCTAAACTGTGACTTGAGGATTCTGGGAAAGGTCCTGACCAAGACATTGGGAACAGCGATTCACCTCCTACTACATGACACACAGGTGAGGTTTGTGCAAACAAGTTCAGATGCGGACAACAAAATGTTTCTCTCCTTAAACGCTGAGAAGGCGTTTGATTGTGTTGAATGATCCCATTTCTTCTGCATCTTGCAGCACTTAACCATTGGTCCATATTTCTTATACATGGTCCATCGTATTGGTTCTTTGCAATGACTGTCTTTCCATTCCGATCCCCCAACTGACGAGGCATTGCCTGCTTTTTCTTCTGGCTTTATAACCAATGTCCAGTGCCATTTGTTTCTCAAACACAGTATCTGGGGTGAGCACCCCAGCTTGGGGAATCCAAAACTGTTGTAAACAAACAACGTGGTTTAGTCATTATTCAACCCGATGACCTCCTATGACGCGCAGTGGTGCTTATTGATGACTTTTGTGGCTTTTTGGCCATGTTTTTAGAGTGCTCGCCAGAATAGGCTGAGCACAATGTGTATTTGCATTAATAATGCTTTGCGAGTTGCTGACGCAGCAAGGCTTCACAGTACTCGCATCATCGCATGAAAAAGACATGCATGCAAAAGCCTTGTGAATTACTGCACCGTTTGAGACTTTCAAGAGGAAATTACACAGCTATAAAGGAGTGGTAAAAGTTGGAAATTGCTCAACCAAATAGCCAAACAATGGTGAACGTTGAGAGACAACGCTTGCTTGATGAAATCTTCACACTCTGTGGCTGATGTCCCAACAGCACTATTCTGTAACAGTGCTGCTCTGTCCGTCACGCTGTCGTTCCTACTGCACTCTTTTGCCAGCGCTGTACCCAGTCTTCAAATTGTAATGTTTGTGTTCACGATGGAGAGAGAAAAACGCATTGCTTGTTAAATTTTTCAAAATGCAGCGGTAAAATAAAGTGTATATTATTTAAATGTTTTTCATTTCAGTCGAGGCGTATAAACAGTTCATGGCACAAAGAAGAAGAGTTTCAGGGGCTAGTTGTGATATATAGTTGCCAGCAAAGCTGCATTGTTTAACGTTGAAAAAATCAGAAAATATAGCAGTTTCTGCCTGATAAGTCTGCTTTTCTACATGAATCTGGCAGCGTCTTACCCTTTTACTTTACAAAATAAACACAAACATGTACTTCCTCTATGGAGGAAATCAAAATAGTGCTTTTCCTGCCGAAACACTGGAATTTCTTTTGGAATTAATATGCTTCTCTCAGAAAATTAGCTTTGGCAAAGTCAACAGGTCTCACTTTTTTTAAAATATATTTCTTTATTGGGTTTCACATAGTAAACAAAGTGATCCAACATACTTATCAGTACACAGTAGTGCATTTCCAATTAGCAGTTTGTCTAGGATTTCAGTGAACTCCAGTAGCCCTTTAGTGCTCCATTTTATTTCTGCATCGCAGTGGTCCTGTGTGTTGAGATGTGTATAGTTGTGCATTGTATTAAACAGTATCCACCACAGGCCTCGTTCATTGAGTTCAGTGAGAATAACATGTGGCAGTGCACCAGTATTACCAATATTATGATATGTAGCAAATGGTGTGTGGACATAGCAAGTGGGTGTAAACAGGTCTAAACATAAAGTAATCCCTCTCCCCATCCCCAACAACCCGCCTAGCATTGTGAAATGGCAAATAAGTTGTTTTGGGGGTTAGCTGGGAGTAGTTCAAGAATGCATTGCTTAACTGTGCCTGACACTGTCCACCCCGTTACCTCCTGACTGCTACTCAATATGGCTATCCAGTATGGTATGATGTGTGGGCAACTCCACACCACATGCAAAAAGTCAGCCTCCATGTCACACACCTGTGGCAATCCGGTGGCCTAGTTGGATGAATTGCATGAAGCCATTTGGGGAAAAGGTACGTCATGTGGCCCATATTGTACTGGATGAGTTTAAAGCAGGCATTGATGGAAACCCCATGTGTTGCTGTGTGTATGTTAGTCCAGTCTTTGGCAGTGAATGTTTCTCCACTGACCTGCTGCCACACCTCCTGAACGCAAAGCGGGGCCAGTCTCCTATCTGTTCGTAGTGGCTGGTATAATTGTGTAATATGTCCCCGATATCTCACCAAAGATAAGTGTCAGGGGTTGGGGCATCAGAAAGGTCGGCCAAAGCTGCCGCGCCGTACCTACCAGCTTTGCATTTTGAAGAAATTGTCCCCTACCTATTGTAAATGTCTGTATCACATCAGCGAAGGTGATAAAGCACCTTTCTGGGTGCAGGTCAGTGAGCATAAGGCAGCCTCCCCCCAGCCAACGATCTACAGCCATCACCCGAGATATCTGTTCAAACGGGCATATCATCCACATATCGAGGTCGGGGCATATGGATCCTACCCAACACCCATCATACTGCTCTCTCCAATAATCAGCCCATCAGTCAAATAATATAGGGGGAGCGTGCCTGGGATCGTTGCTCCTCACGTCAGCAACACACCAAGTTGTAAGCCCTCCTGTGTACCATCTAATAAGGCCCTCTCCCAGCTAGGCTCTGCATCTAGTCAGTAAATTGTGTGCTATAACTGTGATGTCAAATAGAGCTCCAGATCAGTGACTTCCGTTCCCCTCTTTTCCCTTTCATGCTGAACCACCTTGAGGCTTACTCTTTTCCGACCAGTAGCCCATAATAACTCTATTAGTAGGCTATCTAGCTCATGGAACACCCTACGTGGCAATTCGTACATGGTCCCTTGTAGGACATACAGGCATCTAGGCACCATTACTATTTCTATCAGGGATATTTTACCCATCAGGGATAATGTGTTCCAAAATGTTATTGAGAATCGCATGCCGTGCAGCACTCTGCCCATATTGAGGTAATATGCCAGTTGTTCATCATAAGTAATATACATTCCATGATACTTAACCCTATCTGTTTGCTAGGGTAGCCACACTTTGGGTAACCGGATCTACTCCATCTCCCCCTGCCTCCCCAAGGGAAACAAGACTGATTTTGTCTTGTTCACTCACAAGCCAGACAACTCCCAAAACTTGGCCATCACCTGCAATAATATGGGACAGGAAATGTCCAATTAATGCAAATACACCACTGCGTCATCCGCATATAGCAGTGGTTCCCAACCTTTTGACTTCTGTGGACCACCACTTATTCATTACTGGAACCCATGGACCCCCACTGAATCATTATTTGAATCCAGGGACCCCCCACACTGAGTCATTACTGAAAGCTGGGGACCAAAACTGTTAATATTATTTAATTTTCTAAGCAGTTGCGAACTCCCTGAGGAGTCTTCGAAGACCCCCAGGGGTCCCCGGACCACAGGTTGGGAACCACCGGCATATAGGGACACTACATCTGTCTGATGAAGTCGACACACCAAGGGCTCCATAGCAAGAGCAAATAAGAGCGGGGACAGGGGGCATCCTTGCTAGGTGCCCTGCTGTAATAGGATTTCTGCTGAATCATAACTGTCAGTCCCTACACTTGCTCGCGGATAATGGTTTAGGGGTTTTATCCATTGGATGTATCTTCGTCCTAACCCCACTCTGTTCAGGACCTACCATAAATAGTCTCAACGGACAGAGTCAAATGTTGCTCTATGTCTAATAGGGCTAGAGCATATTGGTCGTCTGCCAGCATGTGTCAATCTCCGAAGATTACGTGATGTATTTCGATGCGGTATGAATCCCAACTATTCGTCATGCACCAGGTGGAGAAGATATGGGAGTAACCTCAACGCCAGCAACAGGTCCCACTCAAGTACCTATTGACTTTGCCAGTGAAAGGCGATTGAACAGCGGGTTGGTGGCGGAGATTAAGCATCACAAGGAGCGCAAGGAAGCACATTGACAGATGAGAAATTAGGAATACAGAGAGTGGGAGGGCGAAGGGGGAGCTGATCTGGCATTATGGCCAAGCCTACCGACCTTGGTGCTGGGAAACCAGGATCGAGCGCCTGTGTCCGCTCCAGCATCACTTGTCTTCCCATTCAACATTGTGCAAAACGTAAAACACTACCTAATGTACAGCGCTCCAATGCCTCTGCAGTCAAATTCACGCTAAATATAAAACAGAGCAATACAGGGCTGGTTGGGGCATAGTAGCACAGGGGTGAGACTGAAACATGGAGAGCAGAGGTTGCACAGAATCACAGAAGTACACTGTGCTTAGAAGCACAACATGGAGCGCAGAGGGTGGAGTAGAAGAAGCATATATTGGAGGCAGTTGGATAAAACAATCATTGTCATGAAGTGCTTCACGAAAAATAAAGAGTTAAAAAGCAAGATCTGGTGGAAGACGAGAAGGAGACATTCAGGAAGGTGGTAAACAGGCTATGCTCCAGGTAAGGGACTAACATAAGCTAGGCAGCCTAAAACAAAGCCGGTGAACAGAAAGCAAGCAAATGTTAATGGCAAATTGCAAACCAAATGCATTATTAGGTCATTTATCAGCATGTCCCCAATATGTGTTCGACCTAAAAATGGAAATATGTTACTTCATGTTAGAAACGGGGTCTTAAGTTGGCAGAGGTATGCATCCTGTTTAAGTAGGGACCGCAGTCCTAGTCTCGGGGTAAGTCACAGCACAACCTAAATTATCCTGTGCTCTCCCTTTGGTAGCTTGGCACGGCGTAGGCAGTCTTAACTTAAAAGGAAATGTGTAAAGTATTGGTGTAATCACTCTTACATTAAAACAGTGAAAACACTGCAAAAAGACTCCACACCAGGTAAGAACAATGGAGAATATTTATCTGAGAAAAACAAGACCAAAACAACAAAAATCCATCTAGTGGAAGTCGACATATGATTTTTTTAAAGATTAATTGTGAAATCAGTGCTTAGAAATCATTAGCGGTGTTGTAGTTTGACTCTTGCTCTAGGCAAGACTGCTGGTTTAAGGATGACGGTACTTATGTTTGTAGGCGACTATGCCAATCCTACAACAAATCGCAACTGTCGCCCCAACCCTCCCGGCTCACAAGCAGCACCTCACCAAAAACCCAAACAGTAAAAAGTGATTTTATGGCAGCCTTTACGCATGGAGTCAGTGCAAAATCTCAGGGAGTGTCGTGGTTAAACGTAAATTACCCCTTTCTTACGTAAACACCATGTCTCAATCAAACACAGGCAATGAAGAAGATGAAGAAAAGTTTCAATTGTTTTTATTGAACAAAACTGCAATCTACGATAAATTGCATGGGCTGCAGTGATTAGGGTAATGAACAATGCAAGAAACAGAATGGTAAAGACAAGAGTCATTAATACAAAGACCCCCACCATCTTGCAATAACATGAAATGACATAAAGTATAAGATATGTCCTAATACCCTAATGTCATCTACCTAATCTCTAACCTAAAAGAGAGGTAGGCATGTTAAACCTAATCTGCCAATGCCATGTCCATAAGAAGAGCACCCAACCTTCGTTACTTTCGAATGAGGTCTCTAGCTCATACTCCCTAGGGAAATGAAGACGGGTCAGCGTCAAGGGGACTTGCAGCATCAATAGCAGCGATGGCATCTGGTCGGAATCCTTCTGACTATCTGTCTGAAATGAGGTGTATTATACAGATCTGCCAGGACTCCTGACGTAGGTCTGTTCCCAAACAATAGATAACAAGGCATGCTTGGGACGGTAATTTATGTAAACAATTCCCTTGAAAGCGTGAAGAGGGAAGGTACCTAATGTGAACACCTACAGTTTGTTTATCTTTGTCGCTTGATATTGACGCGTTAGCGCGGTGGCACTGATAACAAAAAACTAAAACATATGTCTTAACTAAAACAAGGCAGCCATCTTAAAAGATATAATTAAATAAATGCGCTAAAACGGAGTAAGCTAAGTGGGGTAAAAGTCACTAGGTGACGGGGGCACGAGTCTGCTAGCCAAAGACTAAGTTAACTCCTGTTTCCCATTAACACCAACCAGGCTTCACTACAGCGGTTTAAAGGTTACTTGAGGTCTGGAAGGACTGGTGCAAATCCTAAATCTAGGCCAACCTCCATGGTCGACTACAGAACACACACAGGGACTGCTAAAACAGTACCTTTGTTAGAGTGAACCGTCGACTCTGAGGGTACGATGCATCAAAATTTTCCATGCAGTCGGGTCACTGTGTTGTTAACGGGCTCCATCCAGGTGTGTGCGATGGGTCGTTGGGCCGCACAGAGTGTTGCCGGCGTGCCATGCAGGCTTGACTGTGAGTCATCTGTCTCTATCAGAGAGCGATGCATCAGTTTTTCTCCCACACTTGAAGTGATGCATTGCTTTTTGCAGAAAGTAACTGCAGAACCCACCTGTGAGGCCCAGAGCTTGGCGGGGGCACATTGGGTAAGGGTGTGACTCACAGAAGGCAGAGACCAGCAGCACCGGGAGAGCTGCAGGCAGTGTTTGATGTCCCTGAGACTGCAGGGGAACAGGGGACAAACCAGCAAGCCCTTTGAGGTCGCTTTGGAGGGAAGGCAAAGTCCTTCCAGCAGAGTCATGGGGCAGAAGGCAGCAGGACAACAAGCAGTAAAGCAGTCATTCTAGAGAAGAAGTCTAGTTATGTCCTTTGAGCAGCACAGCAGTCCTTCTGACAGAGGTTCAGTTCCATATCTGGAAGTGTCTGATTTGAGGGGGGGGTCAAGTGACCCAGTACTTATCCCCAAAAGTGCCTTTGTAGTAGGGGAGACTTCAAAGAGTGACTTTGAAGTGCACCAGTTCCCTTTCAGCCCAGTTATGTCTGCCAGGCTATCCGTGGGGCATTATCAGTCCTTTATGTCCGGTCGGGCCACTACCCCTGGAAGTGTAAATGTGTGCCTCTCCACCCTTTCTGCCCAGGACGAACCATCAGTATGCACATTCAATTGAGTGTCACATGTTTGTGGCTGGCTGGATGGAATGCACAAAGGTAGCTGTCACTCAGCACTGACCAGACATGTATTGGAGACAGGTTGCAAGGCACACAGGTAGCTATAGCTGAGAAATGCCTGCTTTCTAAAAGTAGCACTTCTAAAATGTTAAATCCGACTTTACCAGTAAAGATTAATCATTACCATTCCAAAGATAAGAAACATTGTGTGCCTGCTCACTCCTGATCAGGAATTATAGCTTAAAAGTATATTAAGGTATTTACAATCCTGGCCTATGAGAGGAGAATGCTTCACATTAGTGAAAAACGACTTAGAGAGTTTTTCACTACCAGGGCATGTAAACTTACAAGTACATGTCTTGCCTCTTAAATACACTGTGATCCTGCACTACGGGTTACCTAGGGCCAACCTTAGGGGTGACCTGTGTGTAGAAAAAGGAGAGTTTAAGGCTTCGCAAAGGATTTTAAATGAGAAGTTGAAGTGCCAGTAAAACTGCACACACAGGCCTTGCAACAGCAGGCCTGAGATGTGGTTGAGGGGTTTCTTATGTGGGTGGCACAATCAGTGATGCAGGCCCATTAGTATCATTTACTTTAGAGGCCTTAGGCACATGTTGTGCACTTTACTAGGAACTTATAGGTACATTAAGTGCTCAAATCTGAACTTTCTTCAGAGGTGTGTGTAGGAAAGTAGCATCTTTCTGACATAGTTACCCCCACTTTTTGCCTGGTGTCAGTGTGTTTAGACTGTAGTATGCTGGGATCCTACTAATTAGTACTCCAGTGTCTGTGCTCTCCTCTAAATTTGGTTTTTGGTAAACTTTTGCACCCCTCAATTGGAATAGTAATGCACCCATGTAAGTCCCTCGTATATTGGCTCCCATGGACTGCAGCACATAATATGCCACACATGGGAGCCCATGCAAACTTTGTCTGCAGGCCTGCCGTTGCAGTCTGCCTGAAATAGTGCTGGCACCTTTCACTTCCGATATAAGGCTTGCCTAGATTGCAGTCACTGCCCTTGGACACTGCAAGTCATCCCTCTGGTAGACCCTTTAGCCCAAGGGCAGGGGGCATGTTCCTAAGTGTGAGGGTACCCCTGCATGAGCAGAGGTACCCCTACAAACCCCAGCTCCAATTCCTGGGCTTTGTAAGAGTGGGGAAGCCATCATAAGGTATGTAGTGTACACTGGTTAACATGAGTGGTCCAGCTACATAACGGCTTCTAGGCATGTTTGGTATCCAACATGTTGGAATCGTGCAACTACACCGATTCCAGTGCTATTTGCATGATTCCATGTAATCTGGGGTTCCCTTAGAGGATCCCCCAGTTCTATCTGTACAGCCTTACGGGGTCTGGCTACCAGCCCACGCTGCAGCCGAGCCCAGACACTGTCCTGCCCACATGCCTATGAGCCTAACTCGAGCAGGAGAAAGCAGAATAAAGGATGTTCTGCACGAGAGTATTTTTGAATAGGTGTCTCTGGGCAGGGGTGGGATGGCCTCTGAGCATCACCGGACAGCTTTGAAGGCCACGTTTGGTTCCCTCTTTGCATGATCTGGTTTGAACCACTTCAGCAACCCCCGGTTTCTTCTCTGGTGCAAAACCACACAAAGGACAGGGGAGTGAACACCCCCTTGTCCAGCTCCTACCTTAGGGAGGTGCACAGAGCTCTGCCAGGTGACCAATTGATTTGGTTATCTTGGAAAGAAGGAAGGCAGAGGCCCCTGGGAGCATCTGACTGGGTATGCAGGTAGATTTACGTTCCTGACCCTCTCTGATAGGTGGGGCGCTACAGAGAGTGACCAACTCCCTTTTAGGGTTACTTAAGGCCTCCCTTGAGGGTGGGTCTTCAGATTACTTGAGCAAAACTCTACAAGGAATAATCTGCAAGACATCCTCTGCTTCAGGCCCCCTGAACTGCTGCTGGTCTGCTTTTGGAACTAAAACAAGACTGTATCCTGTTGGGAGGGCTCCCACTGCAACATTGTTTCTTCAGCTCCTGCAAGATTTCTGCAACATACATGGCTGTGCATCCTCCAGGGTCACAAGGATTCTGTGTGCATCCAAGAAGCAAGAAGGAATCTCTCTTGGGGTGAAGGAGGCATCCGCAGGCACCTCAAGATGCTAACGATCGGCTGGTGGTTCTGTAGTCCTCTCTGGGTCCCCCTTGCCTTTTGACCAACTTGGGAGACAGTGGACCCTTGCTGCAGCTGCTGGAATGGAAGCCCTGTGCACCACCACTGTTGCTCTTGCCAAGGCTTGTTGGCTGTTTGAGATCTTCAGGCTCCAAGAAGCCCCAGCCTCCAGTACTCTGCAGCTCGAAGATCAGCTTCCACCCTGCAGCCCCTGTGACGGGGGACTCCTGTTTTGTGCTGCTGGGGCCTCGCTGCGACTCCCTGTGCCTGCTGCCAGTGGGTCACTCGTGGGGGTTCCTCTGACTTTGGCTGGCTTTCCTCCCTTCTGAAGGCCTACCCTGACTCTCTTCCAAGAGTCAAGTCACTGGGACCTTGCTGGTCCTCAAAAACCCACAATCTTTCTTGCAAGGACTATTTTTATTTGCCAAGTGGAAGGCTTGCCTGCCTGCCACTGGCCCTCCAGCAATCCGGCAACCGACGTCATACAGCTCATAGGAGACATCCCCTGGACTCCACAGCTGGACTTCTTCCTTCATCATCCTGAAGGAACTTCACCTCCAAGAGGGTGGTCATTGCCTACCTGCACCACCTGGACATCTCTGAGTGCTCTGGACACTGTCCCCTTCTTTTTCAGGTTCTTCATGTCCGAAATCCAACTTTAGGTTCCACTGGCCTGGCTCACGGGTCGCAACAGCAGCTGGACAACCGAAGCTTCCATTGACTCCAACGAGGGTTTCCAACACCATTTCACCCCTATGTACCTGGGCTCCCTGGTGTAAGTACTCTGCTCTTCTGGGTATCCATGGGTCGGGCACTCTCCAACCTTCTTTGTGCCAACTGGTTTCCTCTGGGTCCTCTGGGAAGGGTCCTCAATCCATACAAATCCAACTGTGATGGTCCTGTGTTAGCCTTTGGGACACCCTGCTTGGTATCAACTCTACCTTGGGCGCCTGTGGGATTTCTGATACTTAGCTCTGTTAAATTTTTACTACCCCTGTCTCTGGCATTCTAACACACTTACCTTGGTTGGGCAACTCCACTCTCATATTACTTTCTTACTATATGGTTCCCCTCCCCCACCCAATAGCGCTCCATGTATTTCTGTGCTTTGCCTGCTTGTTATTATGTGTATTTTATGTGTGTAGAGATCTTCATCTACCAATGTTAAAGTAATCTTAGTGTTGTAATAAAGAATACTTTATTTTTGCAACACCTGATTATGGTTCTTTCTTGTGAACAGTTACTGATGCACTATTGTGGTAGTGCAAGTGCTTTACACTCCTCCTGAATAAGCTTTAGCTGCGTACCACAGCTACCCCTAGAGTGCTTTTGCTCTCTGGACATCTAAACAATATCACTAAGGGCTGCCCGGACTCACTATATGGTGCAACAGCATAGGTGTACACTATAAACTGAGCCAGCCTCCCACAGTATGTACTCCGATATATTTGACTGTTCATAACTTGCAATACTAGTTTAGTAGTTCGCCGTTCCATTTACATTTAAAACAGGAAAAAACTCCCTCTAGCATGCCTATGGAGCCCTTCCAACACAGAGAAGTTTTATGCCTACTGCATTTATTAAGTCCTAAAAGTGTCTTACATGAATAGGTAATTACCTACATATCTTTACAGGAACCGGCATGGTCCCATTCAGCTCGCCAGCAGCACGGCCGTACATCGCCCTCGTATTGATGGCCCCTTGTCATGAGGACTAGAACGCTAACCTGAAAAAATGGCGTTCGGCTTAGCCTTCATGTTTATCGTAGATTCAAAAGCCTATCCTGGTCTGAAACAATCACCCACAGTAAAAACACATTACAGCAATGACCCCAAGCTAAAGAGCGGATCTCCTTCAGTAATCAAAAATATCAAAAATATTCCCCTGCACTCAGTGCTCTGAGTTGACAAATTACCAAAAAGTGTCAAATAAGATTTTTTTAAAACATCAAATTAAAACGAACAGAAAATCAATCACCTACTACAGGGTGATGAACTTAGCAGTGGTGACAGTGCAAAACAATCAAACTTAGTGCAGAATAATGTGCCTGATACAGTTTTCTCATAGTGCAAGATGAGTAGCAGCAGTACCAAACGGGCGTGCACCTCCTTTCTATTTATGGCCTCTTGTCATGAGGACTAGACTGCTAACCTGAAAAAATGGCGGTCGGCTAATTAGCCTTCATGTTTAGCATGGATTCACACTCTATTCAATATAACTTGAACATTATCGGGACTTTGCTCTGGAGTCCATAACTAGCATGGAAAAAAGCACAACTGCAATCCACAGAATGCAAATTACTGCTGACTAAAATGCCCACCCTGTCTGAGACAACCTGTTGTCGCGTATGCTCTCATAATCCTAATGAGACTACTGGATTTTTGGGCGGCAAGATCGTTCACAGTGTGGGGGACTAAGTCTGACCCACGGCGAAGAACCCTTGTCACCTCAAATCCGGGTTGAGCTCCGGCTAACTAGCAGTGCCTTATCTCTCCCAAAAGGAAGAGACAATTGGGCAGCCGAGCGCATGACATCTTAGTGCTTCCCAGGGAAGTCGTGGTCACTCAGGTCACAACCAGTTCTCTCATAAACAGTGCGGTCTCATATATAAATGACAAAGGCAGTTTGAGTTTTAAAGATTGGTTTAATAAAACGACTGCATTTTAGATAACAAGGCGTGAGCCGCAATAACCAGAACCATACAACACAGTAGGATTGAAATAGTAACGAGGAAAGTGAAACATAAGAATAATGCTATCATAGTGCATCTAGATTACGTTCTCTCTCTAAGTTATATTTTGAGCACAGCATGTTAAGCTCTAAGCCTGCCTTTCAGGTTCCCCCGGGAGGACATCAACCCTCATACCTGAGCAAAAGCCTGTGATCTGGATCAGCATCTGCAACAGGGCAGTCAGCATCTAGTTGTGGGTTCCTGGTCGGAATCTCCCTCTTACGTGTACCAGGACTAGAAAGTGTTTTTATAACTAACACGCCGGTGTTCTAAGAAACGACCCTACGTAAGAATGTGTACTTTCTACGAACCCTAAAGACTAAACTTCTACCACGTCTATTGGCAATGTACCAGACTGTATCCTTAACTGAAGCACAGAGCGAGCAAGAATGTATTGTTTGACAACTTCAGTGCTGAAGTAAGCTAAACAGTGTGATAGAAGAAAATAAAACAAGACAGTGAAACTGGTTATTGTAAAATAACAGTACGAGGCTAAATAAAATGCATCTAGGGCAAAGTGCACAGAGGCCTAGTACTTTAAGCAAACGCGCAGAAAGCTACATTAAAAATGTCTACACTACACTGTAATCATAGCGATTTAATGCCAGGGTCATCCCTCAAAGATGTTCAGTGACAATCACTTGTCAGTACTATGCTTGAAAGTCTTATCATCACTGAGGAATAGTCATTTACACTCCATAAGTATCATGTGTACAAGATAAGTTTGGAGTGGAGAAGGGCCACTCATCTGTCAATCTTAGATTTAACAGGATGATATAATTGGAGTAGTCAGTCACAGTTATGTTACAGACATCCTCATACATGCGACTGACTTTGTTCCCGCACTACTGCATTACATGATAAAATGAAATATGCAAAACTGTATAAAATAAATGTACCCAAAATGTATATAATGTATATTTTGTTTCTGTGCCAGGAAAAAGTTAAGTGGAAACCTTTTTGTCTAGTAACATTTGTAAGCTTTCCTGTGGATCATTTGCCAATTTATTCTCAAACCCTGATATTGCAGTCAACATAGTCAGACCCTGCTAATAGATGGCATACATCAAATCAGTGGGTCTTGCCATGTAGATTATCCTTCTCTTCCATCACTACCATCTCCATGTTCCTATGAAGATGGAAACTGGATTGAAAATATTACATGAATTGACACCCCTATCTCTCCCAGAACATCAAAATCTATTTTAAATCTGTTTGCTCGCATTTTGGGGCTGGAGTAGATGTTTTGAATTTTCTTGCTCATTACTACTGCCAAAAAAATCACTAAATTGCATTAGTTTCTAGAATTACTATTATTACATTATAAACCTTTAAAAGCTCTGCGCTACCTTAATCTGTCTTGTGTACATTTTATAACTTTTGTAGTTTTTTTTTTTTTTATAAATATTCTATTATATGCCTTAAATAAAGATTTTCTCCATTGGCACTGAAATCACTCTCACTTGTACTTAAATTGCCGAAGCATTGATTTTGATCCTTTTTTTTAAAGAAAGGAAGCTTTTGGTGACTTTGGGTTAATAAGACCTCCTTCAAAGTTCTCTTATAACATATGCCTATTCAATGACAGTTTAAGTATCTACTAATAAGGTACGTTTTCTTTTCAGGTTCAGGGTTGTTTAGAGGTAGCGGGAGATAAGGGGTTTTTAGGGTTCAGGCATGGGAGAGGTAAATGGAGGTACAGGGGTTATAGGGGCAACAGTGGGTAGAGCTAAAAAGGAACTGGGATTTTTAGGGGTCAGGGGTGGGTATAGCTTGTAGTGGATCTTATTTAGTTTTAATGGGAATCAGGAGTTTAGCTTTGCCTTTGGCTTGCAGACCTGGGCCCAGTCACCTAGTGACTTTTAACCTAATTAGCTTGCTCTGTTTTAGCACATTTATTTAATTATTTCTTCAAAGATGGCTGGCATGTTTATAGTTAGGAAGATGTTTTAGTTTCACGTTATCAATGCCACTCTACAAAGGCGTCACTATCAGTGTCAAAGAAAAGTAAGATACATAGGTATTCACATCATGTACTTTCCCACTTTTGTGTGACAGTAACATAATGTACTTTTTCTGGAAATTTTTATATAATTGCCACCCCAAGCATGCCTTCTTATCTATTGTTTGGGAACATACCTGCGCCAGGGGTCCTACATGATTTGCATAAATACATCTCATACAGACAAGATAATCAGAGGGATTCCTACTAGATGCCATTGACTTTATCTATGCTACACGTCGCCTTGATGCAGACCCAGCCTTCGTGTCACCACAGAGTCTGATCTAGAAACTTCATTCGTAGATAACGAGGGTTGGGGGGCTCTTCTCATGGACATGGTACTGGCAGATTAGGTTTAATACATCTAGCTCTGTTTAGGTTAGAGATTAGGTTCATCATGCTAGGGTATTAGGATTTATTTCACACCTACTTTACATCCTATGTTAATGCAAGATGGTGGGGGTCTTTGTATTCATGACTCTAGTTTTTACAATTCTGTTTCTTGCATTGTTCATTATCCTTATCATTTCAGCCCATGCAATTTACAGTAGATTGCAGTCTTGTTAATAAAACCTATTGAATCTTTACTGCATCTCCTTCATTGCCTGTGTGTATGACTGAGACATGTTGCTCATGTGAGAAAAGGGTAATCTCCGTTTAACCATGACTCCCCTGAGATTTCGCATTCTTGAGTCCATGCGTAAAGGCTGCCACAAATCACCTTTTACTGTTTGGGTTTTTGGTGAGGTACTGCTTGTGAGCTGGGAGGGTTGGGACGACCGTTGCGACTTGTAGGAGTGGGCTAGTCACCCACAAACAAAAGTGCTGTCAACCCTAAACCAGCAGTCTTGCCTAGAGCAAGAGTCCAGCTGTGACGTGGCGCCACCAACGATGGTGTTTAGGCGCTAATTTACAGATGCCCTGAGTATCACTTTCTCACACATAACAGGTACCCTAAGTACCATTATACAGAGACGACCCTGCCCCTTGATAGACACCATACTGTTGTTTACACTGATGGTTCAGCACAACAAGCTGTAGGTACTAAACATCAATACTCAGACCCTTGCGCAGCCGTGAGTGGAGTGATGAAGGATGGTGTATTCCATCCTCAAAATACCTAAACACAGACCCTGGGGGGCTGCACAGCTCAGCTGGCTAAACTTAAAGCCCTTATCTTAGTGCTAGAACATACGGATCCAGGACAACTCACTTTGATTGTCTGTGATTCGTACTATTGTGTCCAGTCCTACAATGATTATCTTAATCATTGGTGATTGAATGGGTTCAGAGACTCAAAGGGGAACTCCATAAAACACAGAGCTCTGTAGGGGAGGGTGGCAGATCTGAAGGAGAAGATACTGAGTCCTCATGTAGTCCATACGTTGGGCCACCAACGTGTAGGAGTACACGTTCTTGGCAACACTTTGGCTGATGAAGCGGCCAAATTCGCAGTAACTACGGCCTATGTGGCTGCAGTGATCTGTTCTCAGAAAAGATTGGATAATTACATTTTGTCTGCCATGAAAGCTTCGGCTGAAGGCACGCCTCTCCCAAAAGCATACCCTACAAAATACTCTTACCACATCAGTGCACAGAATGTTGCTTATGAAGCACTTTGAGGGGTTGGAGATTGAATGATTCCCAATAAGGACCAGAGATTTTCAATTTGACTTTCTTGAACATGCTGGTATTGCGTCCACAATAACACTGCTACAGAAACGCTTCTGGTGGCCTGGTCTATACAAACAGACCAAGCAATATGTCCTTTGTTGCGACATTTGCCTGCAGATAAAGGGTTCAAACATCAAACACCTTCCGCAGATATCCCTCTTAGTGCCCAACAGGCCACTACAATGTGTGTACCTGGACCACTGTGGTCCTCTACAACCTGATGGTGCATACAAATACATCTTAGTCGCTGTAGATTCTTGTTCTAGATTCCTGTGGGTATGGCTTCAGCGGTCGGCTGACGCTCAAACTGTTATAAAAGACTTGCTGATCTTTATCGGTACATATGAGGTTGCAACATTTCTTTCAGACCAGGACCCTGCCTTTGCCTCTAAGGCATTCAGGGACACCAAGAGGACAATGGGTGTTGAACTCCATTACTCCTTGCCCTACCATCCCCAGGGAAATTCAGATGTGGAGAGAAGGAATCGAGATCTAAAGCAGTCCTTAACAGCTAGAGTATTAGGTTCTGGCCGCAGCTGGCTTCATCACCTATATGAGTTCCAGAGAGCACTGAATAATCTGCCAAGAAGGTCATTGGGGGACACACACTCCCTATGAGTTTCTCTCTGGGATACCTGTGGATGTCCCAGATCCAAATGGCCCTGGTTTGGTGGCAGCAGATACATCTTTTAACATAAATGAACATCTCACTGCCTTAGAGGAGCTTCAGCAATTTTGTGATGATAACCCATCCGCCAGTTCTGCCACCTTAGGAATAAGGGATTTGCCAACGACTTCTCCTGGCTGGATTCCTAAAGTCAGGGACCTGGTTCGTGATAAGACAGCAGTGAAGAAGGAATTCGTCCCATCTTACAGAGCACCGGTCCAAGTCCTGGGAATACAAGGTACCAGTCATCCTACCACCGCTGCCTGGTTCCAAAGCAAATTGACCACATCAAACTCCATCATGTAACCGATCCGCCACAGTAGACCTAGAGGTCCCGTGGGTAGTTCCCGGTACCCTCTCACTACCCAACAGGACATACCTCTTCAAAGAAGAAACAAAAACCCTTCTGATTACACAAGCACGTTCAGCGATGCTACAAATGCCTCCTTGAGCATGGGGAGGGTGGAAATGAGCTCTTGCTGATTCCTGTTACCACTTCAACGACAACACCTGTCCAAGATGTGGCTGTCTTTTACTCCAACACCACACAACTGACCACACCATCTACTAAGAGCCTCCATGCGAGGAGAATCGATCCACCATTAATGCACTGGCTCCTGTGTTTGCAGAGACTGCTTCTGGTTACTTCATCGACATTGGTGACTTTTCTTCAACTTCATCCGCACCTGCTATTGAAACTGTTTCAGACACGTAAGCTGTCCATGAAACTTAAAAATAACTATTTAATTTATCCTTGGAACTATCTGTGGCTATTTCTGACATTGCTTGCATTTTTATTATGGATTGGTTTTGTGACTGTTTTCTTCTTGTTTATAAATGATCATTATCTTCCTGACCGTTCTTCTGTTGAGCCAGAGGATGAAGTTCTCACACCCATATCTTTCCTCGCATAAGGTCCGAAGAGACTTGTCCCTTTTGAACATTTCAGCAGTACCGATTCCTGAGGGGATTGTTTGGGATAAAGTTCTATTTTATATATGTACGGGCCTACTGAGGTCATTCAAATTCCTTATGTCTTTAAGATTTCAATGACTGATGTAATCCCACCTGGTGTTTTTTCTGATGACTGGGATATTCAAACAGTTGATTCCAGGTTAGACTAAATGAAGGATTACACTGTATTTGAAAGTGATGATGTGTACACTAACACAAAGAATTATGAGGAAATGTTCTGGTATAACAACTCGGTACATTACTACCTGCACAGTACAACTAAACACAGATCAGTATTCAATTACACACAATGGGAACACTGTTCAACTCCACCTGTGGGGAGCCCAAAACATTATTCAGATAAGTTCACATATTTTTCTGGGCATGATGTTAAAAATGCTGAATCATACTGTTTCAAGTTACCACCTTCTAAAATTAGGAGAATTTTGCTAACAAACACAAAGTTGATTTATTCAGATTCCTTTGTTTCCCGACTTGCACTTGAAGGCTATAAATACTGGAAGAACACTAGTGATGTAAAGAGTTTGTGGGGAACACAAGATTGGCAAATTCAAGGTAGGGAAACTTTATTTAGAGCATGCCTTATTCATGTGCAAATGATCTTTTTAAATGATACAATTCAACAAACATCTTGTCTAGGGTTGGTAAAAGTAAAAGAAATGAATGCACCCACTATCCCCACACCGGCAAAATCCATCAATTGTCAGTCCTTCCTCAACGTCATTGAGGAGGAATTACATGCAAAGGTTCAGGCTGGTACCTATAATTCATTCTCCAGTCCCGGCAGGTGATTATTGTGGCCAATAGACACAAATGGGTGTCTGGCACGTTTTGTGAATTCCTCACGGGGTTTCAAGATTAGCCGGCTGGACCCTCGTTTGTCTCGTATCAACACTCAGGTATAGTTGCTACATACAGTGAGGGTAAACTATGCCAAGAGAGGTTACAAACTTACATCTTAGCAGCAGTTAAGGAACATCTTAATAATCTTTTTGAAGATGCCTATGCAATTTCAGTCTCTAAGGTCGTAACGTGTTGCGGACATGTTTCTCCCCTTCCCCACAACAGAGATAAGAGTAGCAGAAATGTGGCCTCACATTGATACCACTAATGTGAACTGTGACAAGCTTAGTCATAGCTAAGAAACAAGTTTTGTTGACATCGGCTAGAGAGACGTATGCTCTCCAGATACCAAAACCATCAGCCGAGTTACAATCCCTATTAAATACCAACTTCCCCAAGCACTTTGGAGAGCTGGTATCTAGAATATTCCATTCTTTGAGCACTACAGGGATTTTCCATTTCTTTAAGGCTGTCGGGTCTAGATTTCAATCCATCTTCCATACTGTCTTCGGAGCCATTCCTTCAGCCATCCATTCACTCTTTTCCAGTGTGTTTGGCGGGTTTCCTGTGATTTTGGCATTGATCGGCGGGGTACTACTGATGTTGTTCCTGATACGCAGCAGTTGTGCCTTCCCAGCTAAGCAGATTGATGGAGCTACTACCACCAGCCCAGCTGTGCCAGGATCGCATGGTACAGTTCTTTGGCGCTACGTTGCTGGAAGTATTGGAGCATGATTGGTCATTGTCATTCTGACCAGTCCTATGGTGTGTGCAACCAGTCTTTCATTGCACCTGGTGCCTCTTCGAACATCTACCTTTGGTGTGCCTTGCTGTTCTGCCAGTGCCTCCTGTGGACAAAGAACTGCTGATGTTCCCGATGAGGATTCATTCACGGTTGTGCTCCATGAGAATGAGGCTGATTTGCGAGGCCACTTAAGAACCGTCCTTGGTAGACTGTCTGGCTCCTTTGGGCACTTTGGATGGTGCTGCCAATGCGAGAGATCCTGCGTCAGAGGCTGCTGCACACTACTGCTCCGTGGATCCATCTGCCAATCATGCTACCCATCTAAATTCTGACGATGTGGCCTCTTTCCTGAATGCCCTTCCTTTATATGGCTTCAGAGACATTCTTCAAGATCATGACTACTGTTAAATAAATTTGACCATTGGCTTATTCTAAAGTTTCAAAAGTTTGAAAACATTGCCTTTGACGTTGGCCTGCTGTGCTTGTCATGGTCGACCTTTTGTCTCTTCGTATGTTTTAGCTATTTTAAAAATATGTATTTGTAATTTGACAACACATTATCAAAAAAGTAAAATGCATTCACTCTCACGTAAGACCTTTTTGTATCTATTTTATTATGAATGTTTTGAAATTGTAAGTGGGCATTTAAGGATTAATAGGTAAAATAAAAGGGCTAACAATACACATAATTAGAAAAATAGATTTGGAGAACAGTATAAGGAAATGTACATAAAACAAAAACAGTTTCTGGGGTATCCCCCTTAAACAAATAAACAGTACCATTATATAAACAATATAGAAAAACAAAATCTTACGTAGAAATGATGGGGGGATTGTGGGGCTCTTCTCCTCCCACATTTTATATTAAAAAATGGAAACAATAAAAACATGTATGTTTGCATTACCTACTGACAATATATAGTATGTAGTTCTAGTTAGGACCATGTTTATCCATAGACAAAGTACTTTTAGTTTTGCTAATAACTTTGATGCTGCAAATCTTAATGATTTTTTCAAAAACTAGTGTACCAGTTATTTCGGCTGCTGTCTGGAACCAAGTGGAGGCCGAGAAAAAAGGAAGGGCCTCAATGTGTTTTTTCTATATGCAATGTCTACGGGGAATTTTGCAGTTTTTAGACATGACTACAGCCCGAATCACTGAACGTAACTTGGTCTAGGAAAAGCCCTCTTTATAATTTGGTGTAAATCTGTTCAGCAGTTTCAGAGTTATTAAAAGAAAAACAACTTAGATATCTAGGGACACAGATCCGCGTATATATCTTTAGATCTGGCAAAAAGCAAGGCCTTGATTGGTTGGCTGCAACCTGAAAGGAAAGTTGCGGCCACCATTTTGTTGTAATTATATATTCCTTCACGTTAAAAAAAAATAATATTAAAGTTCACAGAAAAATCCCAAAGAATACAGAGACGTTATAGTTAGTTTGACGTTTTAACCATAGAAATTCAGCTGTTATTGGGGAAGAGGCACCACCCTAACGCCCCTTAAGAGGAACCGCACTCCCTCCTTTTTCTTGACCCCTGCTTGATGGATCAGTGCAAATATTTCCACGAAGGAACCAAAGTCAGAGAAATTTTCATGCAGCTTCCTCCTCAAGTGGTACCAATGTTATTAAGCAAAAAAAAAATGCCTTAAACTCTGACCTAACTATAACTACACAATGGCGACCACAGTTGTAAGAATATTGCACACATATATAGCACATAAAAATTACTTTGAGTGGTATGTTGTTTGTTTACTACCAAATATAATGTGTATGTGTAGATATATATATAGCTCTTCAGGAGGACAATCTGAGCTATGCAGGATTATTCAGCATAGTCTATTGAAGTTGACAGAAAGTTCATTCATCTACATGTTGTTTAAATAAAGGATAAATATTTTTTCATAACTTGTTCTACTTTAATGCTTTCTACCTTCTAACGTTTGTGCTTTATTTTTAATAGGCAGAACCAGGTAGTACTACTAGACACGTTGGAACAGGAAATTTCAAAATTCAGGGAGTGCAGTACCATTCTTGACATCAATGCTTTGGTGAGTTGTGTTCTTTTTACGTGCTCATTATAGCAACTATTTATTGTGTGCAGGTTGCAACGTTGATCTTTCCATTAGAAGTGATGCTGACTTTTGAGAAGCAGACTAGACGTATTTCCTCGGAGTGTTATTGGTAGTAGATTAATACAAACTGCCTTAAAATCGTATTCTAATGACATGATCAGTAATGCATGTTACACTCACTCAATCCCGTGCACACACCACTTGCTCTTTCAGTTAAATTTAAGAAGTTCCAGTTGGGGGGTTCTTAAGGGTGGAGGTTGGCTGTCACATACACAGGCTGCTAACTTCCACAGTGAGTACTGATGTCCTTTTACTCACACTACATTGTGTTAAGAGTAAAAACAGAGTCTAGCATACGTCTTAGAAAAAAAGAGAAATATCTCTAAGGTTAATCCAAAAGATTTGTTGCTGCATATGTAAACCATGCATTTGCTAATGCTTAATTGAAATTTTAACTATATAATGTTGATGCCCATTTTTCATGTTCTTTTTAGCTCTCCGAAGCAAAACACTATCATAACAAGTTAGTTAACGTTAGAAAAGAAATGATGACCCTTCACGAAAAAACATCAAAATTAAAGGTACGTTTTTTTATTGATTTTGCCTTTTGACATGAAAGTAACAACTAAAATGCAATTCACTATTTCATTAGTGTTTTTTTTCTGATAATATTTGTTTGACGTTTACAGTTGGAATCATACAAACTTTTTTTATGTCTGTTTTTTGTTTTTCTACAATCAGAAACCGGAACAAACCATTAAAAATATAGCCACATCGATACATAGCAAGTAGATAGCATACGTTGAATACGTAAGAAAAACACTGTCATATGAGGGAAAATTGTCCCACTGTTTATGCAGCAGCAGTGTACTATGTTGCCAGCCAGTGCAGTTAATTCTGTAGGAGACACATATGCCTTCTAGCAGATCAGGGCAGCTGGGAGAAAAATAGAGATAAGCAACACTAATGATTTAACAGTGCTGGTCTACCCGGCCCAAATGGCCAATTCTAATGACTGGCTGCCCTGTAACCTGGGTCTAATTGAGTATTCTATTCTTAGGACTGCATGTAGGTTTCATGGGTTCCCATATGTCCCTGTCCCGGGCAGCTGGTGGCATTAGTTCAACGTAGAATTCAAGTAGTTAAGTAAAATATATGTTATTCAAATTTTTAAGCTGAAGTGCCCCTACTCCCCCAGTAGCATGCCACCAATCTTAACATTTCTGTGTAGGGGAGTCACGCTCCATCCAGTCCAATAGTGCAATCTCAGAATCTGGTGGTATCATGCACTTTAGTGGGAAATCCGCAACAAACCTATCTGCAAGGGGGAAAATCTGTAATTTGGTACAATATATATTGACTCCCTCCAGAAAGAGTCCCAAAGTACAGGAATTCTCATGGTATCGGGTTGAGGCACACTCTTAGTTCTCTCAGATACAAGCTCATATCCGCTGCATAGAGAAAGATCAAATGTCAGCTCCAAGTTCCTAATCTAGTGCTTTAGCCGGAATAAGCGTGTCCTAAGTAATTTCAGCACTCCATCTTTTTTAACTATACATTTGCTCCTGACCGCTCCTGCACTGTCCACTGACCCCTGATTTATATGGAAATGTTCTATTATCTTAGATGTTAGTTCACTACAGAATATTCTGACTGTCAACACCCTTGCACCAACGCACCACTGCCCTACAGAAGGTAACATCCTGAAAATTGCAAGTTTCAGCAGTACTGGTGCATGGTTGGAGAATATCCTGCCAAGTGTTAACCTCATGCATCCAGGGCCCAACATCTTATATCGTCAGCCAGTAGACCAGCTTTATACCACATGTGGTGTACAGTGGAAAATAAGGTGCCTTCTGTTAGAGAGGGATGTCTATGCACCATATGTCCAACAGTTTACGCTCCAGCCAAACAGCCTGTTAGGAGCTGATGGCTGCCGATCTATGTCTAGTGGAGCTAGCTGACCTATCAGGTTGCTCCTGCAAGTTACAATTAAAGTTGTCACCCCAAAGCAGAGTTTGTGGCGTAGTGGCCAGTATCTGATCCCTTAAATTATTGAAGATGCCGGGGATGTCATAGTTATTAATTATTATTATAGTTATATATGTGCCTCTTAAAGGTTCCCTCAAAGTTGCATGCCCTGGTGAGAGATCTTCTAGTGGGCTGAATAAAGCATGGCATATTGGATACCATCTTTCTGCAGCTACTTCTTGACTGGCATGCATTTCTGTTTTGCTTCTTGTACTTCCTTGGTAAAATCCTGGAACTGGGAGATTGAGTGGCTGTCAAAGTTCAGATGTTGTTTCTCATGGGTGTGACGTAGGGCAATGTTTCTAAAAAATTGAGGAGTTGAGCAAATATGAAGTGAGCAAAAGGGGCCATGGGGCGGTCCAAGGGCCAGCAACCGGTGTGCCCACACTACCACTATAGGACATGAGAAGGACTTCTACCTGAACACCACCAGCAGCATTCTTCTGTGTAGACCTCCAACCTGTCTGTGTTAGCAGACTAGGCGATGCCCAGGATGTGAATGTCATTACGCCTTGATCACATCTCTTGGTCTTCATTTTTGGCAGTATTGATATTTAGTGCTTTTTACAAATTGAGCATTTTGTCAGACTTGGTGGTAAGAATGTCTTTGGCATTTGATATTCTGTTCCGCTGTAATTAGCCTCTGATGTTTCTCTAACTAGCAAGAGATAGATTTAATTCTAAGGTTTAGGGTTTCCATCCTACCAGTTGAGGCTCGGTTCACGTTCATTGCCTAAAGCAGAGACTTCATATCAGTCGCATGTACAAGCCTTTGTTCCAGTTTCAATTGAGTTGCCTGCTCAATCATGGCCACGGTGCAAACCGCCACAATCAGGGTGGTCAATTCGCACAATTAATGAATCATGAGGTACTATCACAGATATGCTCCATGCAGTTCGTATTAGGCATATGTCGCAGATAAAATTTGCTTATTCACTGGTCTCCCCTGTCACGTTGTCTCTATTGCCTTGGCTAGCTCTTTTGCCATGAGATGCTGCTGTCCAGATCCCAACTTTCCCGCAAGAGACAATGACCAGGGGTGCATGGGTATACCCCACCCTCCTGCACCTTCAGGGTCGTCCCAGGCAGGAGTAATAGTAAAGCAGATGTTATAGAGGTGTCAGGGCATGAGTCCTAGCAGCCCCAGGTCCCCATTATTTTCACAAGAGGCCCATCAAGGATAGTCAGCCTCAAGAAAATATTGTGTTCACTCAGCCATTAGCTAGCATGAGGCACCCAGACCCTACACCTCAGCAGACCCAAGGTGCAGCGTACGTTAAAGAGTAATCTGCAGCTGTTCCCAGGTGATGTATCTACGCACGGGCAGGGCGAGGCCTCCTAGCGGTTATATTGTTGGATACACCCCTGCATAACCGCGGCCTGCCTTTGTTACCGCCCTTCAGCTGTGCCAGACTGCAAACAGGGGGCACAATCAACTACTAGACGCCCGGGGAAGGCCACAGCAGACTCCGGAGCCCCAGGCTCCCCCATAGAACAGCTTATTTTGTGGCTGCAATGTTGGGTCCCATGTGGCTGCGCCAGACCTGAGCCAACCTCAGTATCCACAGCCTCCACCATTTGCTAGTTCAGCATTTAGTAGAATCCAGGGATCTGTGGGGGGTGTGGGGGGCAGTCAGCACCCCACAGCAGAGAATAGAGGTGTTTACAATATTAAAATATTCTGCTTGAGTCCTTAATTATCAATGAGGCACTTGGATATGGGAAACACAAAAAAACATTCATGTGTGCATTCTGTGAGAAAGGTCTGCAAATAAGCGTCACTTGCTGTACAAAAATATATATATTTTTTAAGATGACAAGTTGCTATGAATAGATATATGCCAGTTTCAGCAGAATCTGAGTGGTACTCTAGTTTCCAAATGTGAACTAACAGCTCTGATTCATACAAACTGCATAGTAATTCATTACTGTAGAGTACTGTGCCGTATGCTAATTTCCTTACTACTTTTCTATTCATTACTCCAGAGCAGTTCCTAATATGCATTTATAATTCATACAGGCCCATGAGTTCCATTTTAAAGGGCCTGCAAAAACCCAAATAATACTCTGTCCACCTGGTCCTCTGTTGAAAACATAATAATTTGATCGTAGCTGTATGCTACCTTGCACAAAACACTTAATTCTGATAATATGTGTTCAGTTTTAGATTTACAAAACATCCGTAATTACAGTTGAATAGAGCAATGTCTGCTGAGTTTTATACATCACATGGGTCCGTTCCTAGAACAGTTCCTCTTCGTATAGTAAATATTAAGCTGATATCACCATAATAGAGAAGAAACTTTGAAATTCATGACTTTGCATCTCTGTCATGGTAATCTTAATGCAATTCCATTATAATACAGTTTCTTTAATACCTTAGTTGATTCCAGCTAAAGAAAGATCCATGGTTATTTGCTTTTTAAGGTCTAATCTTCTCAAATGTTAATTATAATTTACAAAGCGTCAAAGCTGCTACAATCCAGGTTAACGTTTCTGTGCATACAATAGTCAATGCTGAAAGGCATTTGCTGATTTATAAATTTTGGCATTCCTTTTAGTGCAGCTTTCTTTTTTAGAAGATAAACTCTTGCCTCATTTAGTATCCTCTTGTGGAACCATTTCTTACTGGTCCATGGCACAGTAGCCTAAAACTGAAACGAGGAGAGAGGATAACTGCCATCTAGGTAATTTCACACTTTTGTCAGTGGTCCTTAACTGAAGTAGGACAGTTAAGGAGATGATATGTCTCAAACTGTTTTTTAAAAAGCTGCAATTGCTAATTACTTCAACATTTGGTTTTTCTTTTTGCCTTTGGGCTTTCTCTATTCTTCATGCCCTGCTTATGGGGTAAAAAATAAATTGTCAGGACATTTTTTATTTCTGTGGAGGGAATCTATTGGCCTGGGCCTACCCTTTTCCTTCCAAACAAACATGATTATATGGATCAGCTGCCAACGACTCACTCTTGACAATAACATGTCAATCAAATAAATGTGTCATAAATTAAAGTGTACCAAATCCCAAGCTATTATTCATTTGGACTATGCAGTATGTGATCTAGCCTACACAGGCCTCCCGTATAAGGGTATGAATAAAATCAGCTGATTGCAATGGCCATCAATGTGGAAAAGAACTTCCAGTAGCTGCCAGTTTAACAGTGCATTCAAAGATGAATAAGTAAACCACAAAACACAATAAAAATCCTAAACCAATTTAGAACAATAGATTATATTTTTATCTTTAAAATGACACCAAGGCGATTAAAATAGGATAAGGGGAACCGGAGATATGACGTTTTAAAGGATTAATGATTTTTAGCGCATAGAACCTAAAAACGACGATCTGGTTGCACTTGACCGGTGCAAAGTCAAAATTTGAGGCCGACTGCGATAGAGCCCTGCTCGGCTACAGCAAGCGGGAGGTCTCTGTCAAAAGTTTACCTTCGGACTTAGGCCCTCATTACGAGAGCCTCGCGGTCGAGGTCAGACTGGTGCCAAAGCGGTGGTCCGACCGCGACACCATGACTGTGGCAAACGAGCCATGGTCGAACCGCCGGCACCGGAATGTGCCCGCTGGCCAATGGCCTGACGGTGCCGGCCGTCTTAATCCGCCAGAGCAGCGCTGGAAGCAGCCCTGCCCTCAGGATCGTGACCCATCTCCGCCGGCGTTTACATGGCGGTTGCACCACCATGTAAATGCTGGTGGAGATGGAGTGCCGGGGGCCCCTCTGGCCGCCGTGTCACACAAATCACTGCACCTGACGCACAACAGCATTGCCGCCTGCCGTATTACAAGCCTGCGTCAATGTTATCGGCTGCTGGAGGGCTGCCACGTATGCGGTAACTGGGCTGCACGAGTTTGGCGGGCTGCCTGACAAACTCCTAATTAGGGCCTTTGTCTTTTTCTTGAAGATTTTTCTCACCGGAACAAAGTCATCAATCCAATCTGACCTCCCTGGAGCCCTCTTCGGATACACATTGCAGGAGACCTTGGTGAATAATTCTACCTTTGGACATAGACTACTTTTTCAGGACGGAAATCTTCGTCTAGGTAGAAGTTGAATCTGAATCAGACGTCACTGGAGCCCTCCTCAGATACGCTGCGCAGGAAGTTCCGGTCATCTTTTTACGTTCAGACTTTGTCACTTTTTTGGAGCTTTTTCTCTCGAATGTCAGGCGACCCTCCACAGCAAGCGGAAATTTCAAGTTGACATCGTCAAATTGCCTTTCCTGGAGCTCTCAGTGAAATCCTGGAAGTCTGGGACTCCGGAGCTTTTCAGCGGGACAAACCTGCAAGTCAGGCTGGGTCTCTGTTGAGGTAAGTCAGCTTGACTCACGACATCGGTCGGTCCTTTTCTGGAGCTTTTTTCCAAAAGTTCTCCAAACATTTCGATCTCCTTCCAGAAGGTTTTTGAAGGTTCTTCACAAGTCCATAGCTCACCCCAAGGTTCCGGAAGCTCTGAGTTGCTCATTGAGGGTTAGGACTCCAGCTCCCATAATGCACCTGGCTCAAACTCCAAAATGACCACTGGACAGTGGTCAGCTGGTCAGTTCCTTCAGGATTTGATGCAGGGGACTCTGGTTAGCTAGTTTTCACCTGTAGCAAGCAGGGAGTCCCTTCTTGTACCAGTTGAAGGCAGGCAAAGCCCTTTTTGTGGTGAAGTGCAAGTGTGCAGCTGGTGCAGTCCTTCAGAGTGCAATGTCCAGATGCATGTCTGGGGTCCAGCAGGGCAGTCCTTCTTCTTCTGTCATTGTTCCTTGTAGGGATCTGAGGTGTGGGTGCATCTCTGCCATATTTACTCTTGCTGCTGGAGTGAAAAGCAGGAGGGGGACTATCCAATCACAGTCAGGCCACAACCCTCTTGGATGACTACTTCCTGGGAAGTGTGACAAAAATCAATCACAGGGAGCAACATTCTTTAAAAGTCCAAAATAGCAGAATCTGAATTTTGGAGGCTAGGTCTGGCTGAGTCCACCCCCTGGCTAAAATTCCTTAACACAACCCTTTCCTGCCCTCTCCTAATCTAATCAAGGGGGTACCGGGTTGTCTGGATTTGCAGGAAACGTGGGAGGTCCTAAACTGCTTTAAATGTCCATCCCTCCTTTGAAAACCAGTTTGGCTGCTCTTCCCCCATCCTGTTTCACCATCTGCTGAGGCAGATCTCTTCCCCCCAGGCACTTCCTTTGTCTTCAGCCCAGGCCACTTCACACCTCATCAAGGCAGCCTGGCCTTGGCTGCCAGAGGCCGGCCAATCAGAGAAGGGCACTACAGAGCTGAATTTGGCAACTTTCAGGTAGAGTTCTAAAACACTTTCCCTCAACTAGTTATATTAAATTCAACAATGGCAAGTTGTTGGATTTATTATAACAATAAGGTTGATACCAAACTTAAGATATATACTCCTTTTGAGACTTTATTAATCAAAATAAAGTCTCCCCATTTTAGCTTATGGAGCCCATTCACTGAGGAAAAAACGAATCTGGCTATTTTCCCTCACCAGGGCTTATAAAACATCCTTGATATGGTTCCTTCTTACAGCTGCACTGCACCCATCCTGGTGGCACCTAGGGCACACCGTAGGAGTGACTCATATGTAGAAATAAGGTAGTTTAAGACTTTGGAAGTACTTTTAATTTCAAAGTTGAATTTGCATGTAACTTTAATTTGAAAGCAGCCAGCACGGCAGGCCTACCTTTAAGACAACACTGGACACCTCAGCAGTACACATATGGGTGCACTACCTATGCTGGGGTACCTAAACCTACATACCCTACCATATACTAGGGACTTATAGGTAGGTTGACACAGTCAATTAAAATTAGCCTAATTTGCATAATCATTTTACTCAGAGCACAGGCCCTGGGACTGGTTTGCAGTGCCCAGGGCACCCTCAGAGTCGGGAAAACACCAGCAAAAAGTGAAAAATGGGGACAAAAAGTTAGGGGGCTTCTGCATTCAGCCCAGGTTTCTCACACTGTCCATTCAGATCCACAAGCACAAGCAAGTATAGCCAATAATCAAACAAATGTTGATGCTTAATCATGCTATTCTCTTAGAGGATATATTTTATCCTGCTGATGTTTCCACTGGCTCTGTTCATTGTTTTTGTGTAGCAAACCCTGGCACAGAAACAGAAAATGGGCGAATAGGAGAATAGGAGTTTTAGTGCTCTTTCTCTGTCAAGGTGAAAGTGGTTTTCAAGAAAGGTACCCTGTGGCTCAAGCAAAGGATTCAAAGTCAGTCCCTCATCCTCCTCTTAGAGGCCCATGCACGCCCAGCAGACAATCGAGGGCCATGAAAGTATTAGAGCTGGGAGCAATTTTAATTATGCCAGAGTAATATTGGTAATTCTGTGTAGGAAGCTGGCCCAGTATATAGCTATATCAAAGCGAGATATAGTGTGCACAGAGTCCAGAGGTTCCCCAGAGGCTTAAGAGGCTAAAGTAGATAATACTAACGCTCTCTTTTGTGGTAGTGTGGCCGAGCAGTTGGGCTTATCAGAGGGTAGTGCAAAGCATTTGTTGTACACACACAGACAATAGAAGAAGCACTCACTCAATGACTTAACGCAAGACCAATGGTTTTTATATAGCAAAAATATATTTTCTTAGTTTATTTTTAGAACCACAAGATTCAAGTTGCAAGTAAGTACTTAAGTAGTTTTGTATTTCACACATGTATCAATAGCACTTTGTTTGAAATATAGTTTTTGAAATATTGGCAAATTATCTGTTTTGAAAGTTGACAGTGCAATTTTCAGAAACAGTTCCTGGGAGAAGAAAAGTTAGATCGTTTTACAGGTAACTACAGCACTTACAGTTCCAGTCTCCGGGGGTTAGGAAGTCCACAGGTTAGGGTTCAAGTTAACCCCAAACACCCACCACCAGCAACACAGGGCCGGGTGCAGAGGTCAAAGTGTAGACAAACTTAACGTGCAGGCAGGTAAGTACCCACGTCTTCGGAGGGCAGACCTAGGAGGTTTAGAGGAGCACAATGAGGGCCACAAGTAGGCACCTAAACATACACCCTCAGCGGCGCTTGGATGGCCGGTTTCATGGTGCAAACAAGATGTCGGCTCTCCAATGCTTCTCTGTGAGTGGACCCCGGGGGTCACTCATAGGCTGCAGGCGAGGTCCAGGGGTCGTCTTGGGCAAACTACAGGCTGGACAGAAAGGAGGACCGCCTGCTGAAAGTTGCTGACCCAGGGGTCGATTTCTCCAAGGCCTGGGGGCTACTGGCACAGTGTGTCTTTAGGCATCGGATATCTTCGTCTGGATCTTTTGCGGTCAGGGGGATCCTCCGGATTCCCTCTGCAGGCGTAGTGGAGTGATCAACCCAGGCACTTGCTCAGAATCGCCTGAGGATCCTCTCTAGCTAGTTGGGCCACTTGGACACAGGCCGAGGGCGTTGGGTGCAGATTGGTCAGGACTCACGCATTCGGGGTGGGGTTGGAGTCCTTAGTTGTTGTTTCTTCTTTTGGACAGGGCTGCTGTCTACGGCATTTCTTGGTCCTTTTGGGTGTGGGCCAGTCCTCTGGAGCTTGGTAGAGGTTGCTCGTCCCGCTGGATGCTTTGCTGTTCTTGTGCAGGTTCTTTGAAGCAGGAGACAGGCTGGTAGGGCTGGGGCCAAGTCAGTTGTCGCCTTCCTTCTTCCCTGCTGGGGGTTCAGCTTAGCAGTCCTTCTTCTATCTTGTCTGGTCGCAAGGAATCTGGTGACCTGGGTTCAAGGAGGCCATTAAATCCTGGATTTAGGGGCGTTAAAGGGGTCATAGGGCAGTAGCCAGTGGCTACTGTCCCTGAGGGTGGCTACACCCTCCTTGTGCCTACTCCCTTTGGGGAGGAGGGCACAACCCTAATCCTATTGGTACCTGTCCTCCAAACCAAAATGGAGGATTCTGCAGGGAAGGAACCTCCGCTCTGGACATGTTAGAGTTGGTCCTGGCTAGAGTGGTCACTCCTTCCTGTTTTCCTAAATTTTCCCGCCATACTTGCCGCCAAAAGTGGGGCTTTGTCTTGGGGGGGGGGGCGGGCGGGCAACTCCACTAGCTAGAGTGCTCTGGGGCACTAACCCGAGGCTTGAGCCTTTGAGGCTCACCACCAGGTGTTACAGCTCCTATAGGGGTGAGGTGTGAAGCACCTCCACCCAGGACAGGCTTTGTTTCTGACCACAGAGGGCACAAAGGCTCTCACCCCATGTGGTCCGAAACTTGTCTGAAAGTGTCAGGCTGGCACAGACCAGCCAGTCCTGTATTAGCAGTTTGGCTAACATACAGGGGGCATCTCTAAGATGCCCTCTGTGTGCTTTTTTCAATAAATCCCACACTGGCATCAGTGGGGGTTTACTGTGCTGAGACGTTTGATACCAAACATCCAAGTATTAGTCAAGCCATTATGGAGCTGTGGAGTTTGTAATGACAAACTCCTAGACCATATACTCAATATGGCCACATTGCACTTACAATGTCTAAGAATGGACTTGGGCACTGTAGGGGCATATTGCTCATGGAGCTGTGCCCTCACCTGTGGTATAGTGCACCCTGCCTTGGGGCTGTAAGGCCTGCTAGAGGCCACAGGCAGTGGTTTGTGGGCATGTCACCATGAGAGGGGTGCTATGTCAGCTTTGCCTTTTTCTACCCACCAGCCCAAAAGCTGCATAGGCAGTGTACATGTGCTTGGTGAGGGGTCTCCTGGGGTGGCATAATACATGCTCCAGCCCTTGGTGACCTTCCCTGGCAACAGGGCCCTTGGTACCCTGGGTACATTTTACAAGGGACTTAACTGTGTGCCAGGGGTATGCCAATTGTGGAAACAAAGGTACAGATTTTGGGAAAGAACGCTGGGTCCTGGTTAGCAGGATCCCAGCACACTTTCAATCAAAGTTGGCATCAATACGTAGGCAAAAAATGAGTGGGGGGGTAGCCATGCCAACAGTGGCGCTTCCCTACATTCTGTGTTACCCGTTCACACAGAATTACCAATAAAAGAGCAGTTTCTCCCTTTTGTCTAATAAAGTATAACTGGGAGTGGGGGAGGTGTCCTACTATGAGAGCACATTTAGAGAGCACGGGAACTTGCTTGTGCTGCTGTTTGTGTTCTGTTGCATTTAGAACTGTTTCTTAACACCAAATGCGCCTTCACATTGTAGGAAATTGATTTCCTGTTTGAGAGGGCATGAAGCCCTTTTCAAGCAGCAACTACAGTTCTTCTCAGGGTGAAGTCATAAGCAAACCCTAACTGTGCTCAACCCTCTGGTAGCTTGGCACAGAGCAGTCAGGCCTAATTCAGAGGCAATGTGTAAAGTATTTGTCAACACTTCAAACAGTAACACAATGAAAACACACCACAAAAGGAACCCACAACCGAGCTAGAAAAATATAACTTAATTTAATAAATAAAACAAGACCAAAACCAATCAGTAGCGCCGCAGATATTCAATTAGAAAGATTTTAGTTAAAATGGAGTCTGAAATGCCAGCTGTTGATGTCTGATCATGCCAGGCTGGGACAAAGTCACAAGTTCAGGCTGAACGCAATGAAGCACGATCCCGGCTACAGGGACCCAGTTAGGCCCTCTGAACAGCGTACCTTAAATACTCATTTGTGGAACGCTGTGATGATCTGCGTCGAAGATGCGTCATGCAGCCGAAGCAATGCGTCAGTTCCGCGATCTGGCAAGGTTGCAGTGCGAGGTCCTGCGGTGGCATCGAGGATCCCATCGGCGAGGGCTTGCAATGCAAAGTCCGGCGTTGAGGATGCATTGCACTGTCAGGGAAATACTTTGATTCTGAGGAGCTGCGATGCAGAGTCAGCTGCTGTCGAAGAGAGATTTGAAGGCCTGCACCGACAATGCAACACACAGTGGCGGTTCTGATACAGCAACAGACTGCAAAGCAATCCAGATCTTTGCGGATGTTCCTACCCATGCAGTACCAGCACTGCATCAGTTCTGCTCGGGGTTGCGCACCAGAAGAGATGCGCCCCTTCTTCTGTATCCACAGAAGCTGGCAGAGCACATCCAAGGGTTCAGAACGGGGAGAGCACCCCTTGGTGGGGTAGATTCACAGATGACAGAGTCCAGGTGCAAGGTTGTTGTAAGTCTTTTGTGTTCCTGAGGCTTTAGTTCAGGAGGCCCGCCAACTAGCCTAATTTGAATATATGGCTGGGTCCAAACTGGGGTGGCGTGGTGAGTAAAACAATGATAGATTAAACCCAGATCTGTGACTGGGGGTCAATGTTTGCATTGTTCAAATTTCCGTCCTCATTTGCTCTTATCGCTTTTGTCACCGTAAGCGGGAAGGGTATGCTCAGACATGGGTCCCATGCTCACTGTGCCATTGCTAGCCTGGCTGTTGAGGGGTGATAACCCTAAACTGGTCCCAGGATGCTTGTTTCTGGTCCAGGGAGGACCTGACCTGGCAGTTCGGGCTGGACTATTCCCATGGGCAGCAGGTCTAGGCTGATTTGCATATGGCTGGGTCCAAACTGGGGTGGCTTGGGGAGCAAAACAAATTATGGATTAAACCCAGATCTGTGACTGGTGATGAATGTTTGCATTGCTCAGCATTCCGTCCATCATCTGTTAATTTTGCTTTTGTTGCTGTAAGTGGGAAGAGTATGCCCAGGTGTGGTTCCCGTGTTCACTGTGCCACTCGATTCAAGCTAGCCTGACTAATGAGGGATGATACCCCGAAACCGGTCCCAGGATGCTTGTTTCCGGTCCAGGGAGGACCTGGCCTGGCACTTCAGACTGGACTGATCCCATGGGAGCAGGGTCAAGACTGATTTGCATATGATTGGGTCCAAACTATAGTCGCGTGGTGAGCAAAAAAACAATGGCTTAAACCCAAACCTGTGACTGGGGGGTGAATGTTCGCATTGTTCAGCATTCCTCCCATCAGCTGTTCTTTTTGCTTTTGCAGGCCAACGATCAGCATTTATTTTACAGTCCCTGGGCAGATGTAGTGGCACTTTACTAGGGACTTATAAGTAATTAACTATATGCCAATTGAGATTAAGCCAATTTCCCCATATTTTACGGAATGAGCATACGCCCCTTAGCTCTTGTGCTCGGAGATCTAACACCAGCAAAAATGAGATTAGCAAAAGTGGAGGAGGAAGGCAAAAAATTTGGGGGAAACGACCCTAAGCAGACAAGTCTAACACATGTCCATTTTGGACACAAGGTGCATTTTTGTGATAAGAAAATAGTGCTAAATGCAGAATTATTTATCTTGCGTAATTCCACTTAATCTTGTCAGATTTTAGGTAATTCTGCATGATTGCACTTCATGGAATTACACTAGTTACGCCCACCCCCTAATAAATGACCCTTGCACAGGGAAAAGTGGTTAATGAGGAAATTGGAGCGAGGGAGAGAGAAGCTCCTACTGGTGGTTGTACGAATAAACAGAAGTAGTCTTCAGAAACCAAACTGGTGGCACTGGCAATTCTGGAAACAGGTGGCACTCCTAACATGTAAATAGGCACAAATATTGTCCAGTTCTTATGCAATATTAATAGATTTAGATCTCTCCCGCTTCTTCCTCAAGATGTATGTCACTTAACCAGTGCATACAGCTGATAACCTGTCGCTGGCCTAAACATACCAATATGAATCTTGTACAGCTTGCAGTCTCCTTAATTGGTCATAGCTATATGCCTCATAAGGTTCCAGGTGGAGCTTCTGTGTTCTGGACTCTACTTCTGACATTTTTATCTTACTAAAGTTGGGACCTTTTTAGAATTTAAAATTCCCCTTTTTGGATAACCAACTAAAGCAAAGACTTTTAAAAACTTTTTCTATAGTTGTAGGGACCTAACCAGGGCCCTAACAATTATTTAAAAAATGTGTGAAAATTGTTAGTCAATTACAAAAGCAAAAATAATTATCTAAAGAAAATTTAGAGAGGTATTTGTGTGTTCACAATTGAAAAATTGGTATCAGCAAATGCAAAGACTTTATCCCACCGCTGATTAACCAAATGTAGGAGGCTGGCCCGCTATGTCGTGAGCAAAACTAGGCAATCTGTGCAGGGGTTCCAGGCAACCAAATGCTGGTTTCCAGAGGTAAAAATTAGACCTCCTAATGCTCCAATTTTTAAGGTAGCTGGTCGAGCAGTTAAGCTATTCCAGGAGATGTGCTAAACATTTGTTGTACTCACAAATCCAGTCATGCACCACACACACTCAACGAATAACTCGAGACCAGACTTTATAAAAATACTTCAGACTTTTATATACATTTTAAGACCAAGTACTTTTTGAGATATGACTTTTCAAAGTTTTAATAAAGTTAGTCTTTCCGTGCGTAATTATGCACCATAGGAATCAATAGGCAGTAACTTTTAAAAATGCATTAAAAATCATACAGTTGAGTTACCAGTCTCCTCTGTTTTTGCAGGATGCTCAAAGCAGTTGGTGGGCATGCTGTTCCAGTCTGGAGAGCCTTGGGGGGGGCTCCCGGTTCCGGCAGGGGCAGAGCTGGAACATCTCTTGGCACAGGCACAGGGCCACCTGGAAATGGAGCTGGTTTGCAGATTTAAAGATGGTGCCTTTGGGTGTCAAGGTTGCAGGGGGTTAGGGACCAAGGGCACACAGCAGGTTCTGTGATGCAGGGCTCAGGGCGGCCGGATGGAGGGCAACTTAGATGCTGTGCACAATGGAGCCCCTTGGAGCTGGAGGTAAGTCTTCTTCTGGAGGCCTTGCAGGACGACGAGGGCGCTCTGATGGGAGGTCTGGGGTGTCACTGAAGTCCCTCAACGGGGGCTTCCTCCTCGTCCAGTTGCGGTTCTGGGTGAGCTGTTTTTGATAGTTTCCAACGTGCACTGACCAGTACCTAGGGTATTGCTACAACTCGGCCACGGGAGGGCGCTGTGCCACCAAAGTTGGCGCACTTGCAGGTCTTCACCAGGCTGCTGTTGGTGTGTCGTTGGGTCTGGATGCAACTTCCGGCTGTGGAGATAATATCCGGTCAGTGAAGTGACACGCAACGGTTTGCTGGTTTCTTGTAGGTTTGTTATTTCTTGAGGTGTGCCTCCACTCAGGAGGGAGATCTCGGGCTATTTGCGAAGCCTGGAGGTCCTCGGGTCTTTTGAGGTCGGT
The DNA here is from genome assembly GCF_031143425.1 of Pleurodeles waltl. Classification (NCBI taxonomy): domain Eukaryota; kingdom Metazoa; phylum Chordata; class Amphibia; order Caudata; family Salamandridae; genus Pleurodeles; species Pleurodeles waltl. The sequence continues at coordinate 361,991,087 of NC_090440.1, forward strand.
CCAGTGCTCCGTTCCTCCGCAGAGGCGATTGTCGGGACTCTGGTGCAGCAAGCAGGGGTCTTGGAGCCTCTTCTGGTGCAGCAGGTCCTCTGTTCTTGTCCTGTTGGGTTCTTTGGTGCTGTCTTCTTTTCTTCCTGATGAATCTAATTTCTTGGTCTAGGGGAGCCCACTAAATACTGAACTTAGTGGGCGTTTTAGGGGGAACCTGGTAGTGTCCAATGGGACACTTAACCTTGGGTGGCTACACCCAGTACCGTGACCACTTCCTGTGGGAAGGGTCACTTTCTTCAACCTCATTGGCTATTTTCCTGCCATCCAATATGGAGGAAAATGAAATGGGGGGTCCACTTCACCTGCAGTCCCCTAGGGGAGTTGCATGCTCAGTGAGACCCCTCCTCCTACCCTTTGTGTGATTTCCTGCCTTTGCCCCCACCAAAAGTGGGGATTGACAAAGAGGGAAGCCATCTGCTGCTAGCAGCAAGCCTGGGGGCTTGAGTTTTAAGGGCGGTAGCCCTTTGAAGCTCACTGCCAGGAGAGTGCACATTCCTGAGGGAGGGGGTGTTAGCTCCACCACCCAGGAAGGGCATTGTTTTACAAACCAGAGAGCCAGGGCTCTCCCCCAGGTTTGTATACTGGTAGCAGTTTGTATTTAGCATTCCGAGTTGCTTGATACCAAACAACCCAGGGTGCAGAGTGGCATTCATGTAGCTGGGAAACTCTTGTTTGACCAGTGTCCAGTACATGTACTTAAAATGGCTGCTCTTTTCACTCACTATGCCCCAGGTTTGGTAAGGACACAGTGGGGGCATATTGCTCATGCAACTATGCCTTCACATATAGTATGGTGCACCCTGCCTTAGGGCTGGAAGGCTTGTTAGAGGGGTGACTTACCCATAAGATATGCAGTGTAGGGTGGACAGAGCACACAGGGGGAGTGTGCCATGTCGAATTTGCCTGTTTTAGGGTTGCCCCAGTACACTCAGCCTGCCATGGCAGTGCTGAGTGCATCTGGGTGCAGGTCCCTAGAGGGCACAATCAGTACTGCTGCTTCAGGGAACTTCCTTGAATACCCCATGCCCTGGGTACATGGGTACCCATTTACTAGGAACTTACAGAGAGCGTTAAGAGTGTATCCATTTGTGCTAAGCATCACAACCGATTTAGGGAAAGAGCTCTGGCCCAGGGAACCTGGTTAGCAAGGGCCCTGGGTACTACAACTCCTAGGACACATCAACAGCAGGCACAAAATGGGGGCTAACCATGCAAAAAGAGGCCTCCTCCCACACTAGTGTAATCCTTATTACTTGATAGTCTATTAATACTAGCATGTGACTTGCATAAGAAAAAGCTATTTACTTGCAGCAGCTATTTACCTGTTGCAGTACATCTAGAGAATGAATGGCTACTCTAGATTCACCTATATGTTTTTCTCTTCTCTTAAGATAGGGCATAATTTAGAGATTGGGAAATGGCTACCTTTAGAGAGTGGCAAATAGGTACTCTGTCCCAAACATAGGGCATAATTTAGAGATTGGCTAATAGACACACTGTGACAAATGTGACTGATATCCTGTCCTTAATAAAAGTGCCATAGAATGCATTTGTAATAAGACAGACCTGTCATGTTTGTGTCAGAGTGACCTGTCCGCTACACTCTACATCAGGCCCATAGTTTTGTTCAGGAGTGTTTGTCAGTCTTAAGTGCCACATCTCATAAGTCAGTACAGTTTCAGGTTCATTGTGGAAAGCGAAATCAAACACAAAATAATCTATCCACTGACTTAAAATCTGGAGTTGGTCTGTTTCCTGGTAATGGGCTTCACTAAACATAAAACCTTCCTTAGCCACTCTCTCCCTCCACTTCTGTGGCACAAAGTTGTGAACATAGTTTTGGGAATTAATAATAAGACTTCTTGGGGATAAATAGTGTGAAAGGATTTGCTGCTGGATCCCTGTCATAACTGGTGGAACTTCCAGGGGCTCAGTCTTACTTTAGTCTCAGGCTACAAATCTTCCTTGTGAGCGTTGAGATCCCGTAAGTGAGCTCTGATCTTGCCCGAGACTAACTTAACATCCATCTTGACCTCTGCAAATCCGACCATAAGTACTTTGTTGCCATTTATACCCTGGACGTCAGCTACTGTCAGCCATCGCATTACAGTCGGATGCATATTCTTTGTACTTAGATGTAACTTTTCAGGTACCGTGCACAAGTACACCTTTGAAGGAAAGTTGGGATGAAAGGAGAGAGTCAGGGGAGGAGTTGGAGTGGAAAATCCCTATGCTATGGGCAAGCACGTCTTTGATTTCTCAGGGGCATTGTGCAGTCTTATGTTAGGAGGAGATTCGGCTTCTGAATGTACCACCCCCAAGATGTTCTCCCTTTCCACGTTCTCTGCTGCCTTCTTTGCTTGTACATCATACACCACTACAGTTCCGCTTCCATGATCGCCCGCTCCACCCCACCTTCCCGGATAGATCTTCTCAAAGTGAGACCCAAGATAAGGCTTTTGTCATTGTGGTCCGCACTCCTTCAGATTTTGATGAGGACCATAAACTCTTGATGTCGGGGAGTACATGCTTGAAAGTGTTAAGTATTAGAAGACTGAAATGTAGATAACTGGGTGATTAGCTTCCTGTATTTGCCTGGACTGGCAATGGTCTCCTGATGTATCAGTCACTCTCGAGGCTTGTTTCCTCTATAAACATGAGAAAGAATCTGAGAAGAAAAGACTCACTGAGCCAATTTTGATGCCATTTGGGAAGCTGAAGTGGAAAATCTTAAAGCTACTGGCACTAAAGCGGAGAGAAAATTTAAGACTCTAAAGCACCCCTCTGTCTTATGCTAGTTCTACTTATGCGATAGTGGGACCTGCCATTAGAACACCTGTGGGAACGTCCTAATTTTCATGTCCCTTTCTTCCTCTCCCGGCTAGAAGGGAATGAAATAGATGCATTTGTAAAGACTGTTAACCTCTCAGTTTCCCACCCCATCCCCTCTGAATATACAGGGGAGAAGTGACTGGAGGTGAAAATCTTTTGGTCTTTTTGCCCAAAGCCCTTCAAAATGAGGTTGCACAGCTACTGCAGGAACGCAAGACCATTGCATATTGTGATGGCTCAGAGATGCTAGTTTCAAGTCAGAAATACTAATGAAGTGTCTTTGCCTGTCCCTTGATGGCATAACCTGTTTGGGACAAAAGCATAAGGAAGAGTCACGATCTAACACTTAGTAGATTGTCACAAGAAGAAAAGCCTTCCTCGGAGAAAATTCACCTGGAGTATGAACAGCAAAACATTCAGTAACATCAGAGAACGAAAATACTGAAGTTTCCAAACCAGTTTAGTTACAATTAAGAAACCCGTTTTAGCACGAAACATCGAGCAACTCTAATGTAGCCATTAGGAGATTACCACCGTAAGAACGTGGCGGTTAGTGTATTTGAAGCAGGTTTTGGAGCTGAGAACATTTTACACGCACGGTGTGGGTTGTGCCTCACTAAAACAGACGCTAGGGGACAGCAGTGTATTGGTTTTTGAGAAAACGCCTTTCTTTGAAACGTAGTTTCACTAACTCGTAGTGCTCTGTTGCGGTTGCGAAGCTACAAATCTTCAGGGACTTGCTTCTTGGCACCGACAAACAGGATAATTGGGAGAACACCTTCCTCCTCCCGCCCCACCCTTTCTACTCTCAGCATGGAAAAAGCCCAAAATCCAGTTTGAGCTGGACCTACTGGTTTTCTCCAGAGCAATGTTGTTGATCCAGTCCCTTTGAACTATTTCTTCTTCCCAGTCCTGAAAAAGGACAGTCACAGCAGTAGACACTCCTAGGTGCATCCTCCCTTCTCTTTCTCATTGTAAGGTTAACAAGGAACCAGCTTCTCTGGCTGTTAGAGCAATCTAACTTTCAGAGCTCAATATACAGCAGGCCCGTAACCAGGAATATTTGTTTGGGGGCATGGCCCTGAGTAATGACAGCAACATAACAGTAGTTCAATGGATAGGAAAATAAGCTTTCTCGCTGACTTCTTTAAAAAAATTGCTTTTTGGTAAGATTGTAAAGGCGTCTGGAAGCAGGACAGGCAATGAGAGTAGGTGTATACATTTGGGACAATGTGGGAAGGGCTCACAGAAGGTGTTTGGTTTGGTTAGTGAACTCACAGACCTTGCCCCAGAAACAATAGATTGCCAGGCGCTCCCTTGCCAAAGTGGGTTTAGAAATGCATACCGAATCACAATTTGTAAGTGGCATATATTCAGCATCCTTTCTAAATTGCATTTCCGAAAGCGGTGCAACAAATGTAACCATAATTTGGGTCGCAAACCATTTTTAGATTACCAACTCTTCAAAGGTGGTGGTAATCCATTCACAGAGGAAAAGTAGTCGCCTTAGAACACTCACCGTGTTGTGAATGTAAAACAAATGTTTAGAGTGGGTAGTGGTAGGCGCTGTTTCTTTTAAGACAAAAGGGCTGCATTTCTAACAGAAAAGTGTTGAAAACAGAATCACAGACATGGTGGTCTGTTGACAGCAGGCCATCATTCCTCCAATGACCATCCATTGAAGTAAGTCACAATTTGCAGCCTACTTCATGGAGAGTAATGAGTTTGGTTGGATTGTGGCTCACTCCAAATCCTTATGGTTCAACCTGACCTGTTAATACATAGGTCAGCTCACCAAATAATTTAGCTGCTATAAAAATGTATGTTGGAAATTATGTACACCTGGCCCTAAGGTTCTGTTATGAATTACTAACAATAATTGCATAGTAAATGTTCTTTGCAAAGGGTTATGCAAGTAATTGATTTCTTTTTTGTTGTTGTTGGTTTTCTCCCTTAGATCTTAACACTATAGAAGAAGGAACATGAGCAGGGTATTTTACAGTGCTCACTGTTGGTCTTTGGAGGGCTTTCTCCTTTGTGGTAAAATTAGTATATTTCCAGCAGCTGGAAGCAAATAGGCCCCACACAATGGCCTAATGTCCACTGATTATTCAAGATTTGGACAGGACTGCCAACTGGCATACAAATGTGGGTCTTACTTCGTTCATTTGTGTCTTTTTAGCCAACACGTTTTGGCAGTCTGGAATTTGTAGCTTCACTTTTCCAAACAATGTATGAGCTGCATCTTGTAAAGTGTTGTTGGCTATGAGGTGGTCTGGCTGAAGTTGACAACTGTGACATTGGTGGATTAGAGTGAAATAGATAGGACATCTTATTCAAATTAGTCATCTAAAGTCCCTGTGATGAAATAATCTCATAGAGGCCTCAGATTTTACTTTTGACTTGTGCACTCCTGTTGTTATGTGAGTGAACCTACGTACCCACCTATCTACACGAAAGTTAGAAAAGTTAAATGCATCCATTTGTTGTGATTGTCCGTCTACAGTAATTTATGTTTAAAATGTTGCCTTCTTTGCTTTGTGTTGTTTTCCTCCCATGTGTCTAGCGTTGTGTTTTCAAATTATCGGGCTCTATTCAACCCTACAGCACCTTGCTTCCTTTCTGCCATAAGCTGTTTACCTCCACCTCAAGGGCTGGTGTCTTACTATCCCTATTCCTCTGTAAGTTCAGTAGTTCAGCCTGCTGCAGACAAGTTCCCCCTCTTCCACCTGGTAAATGATGCTCAGCTCACCTCTTTCACCTCTCCCATCAAGGTGTCAATCTCCGGCATTCAGCTGAAAGGAAAAATGATAAAAGTGTCTACCTGTGGTGTATTCCCTGATGTGCCTGATAGACGTGAGGGCTGGAGTCAGACTTTCGTTCCTTTCCATCTCTGTTCTTTTATACTCTGTGCCGCAAGCCACTCCCCCCACTCCTCCCTGGGTGAACTCCATTCATTGCTGTTTTGGTGGTTTATTCTATGTCGCACTTGGATTGACTCTTTTGTAGTTTAGCAAGCCCTCCAATAGGTTACTCCTTTGTTTCTCCTGAGTGAACACCATACATCACTCCTTTCATGTTTCAACAGCATCTCCAATTAGTTGCTCTTCTTTTTTTCTCTGATGCTATTACATAGACTTCATAGATTTTGAAACCTCCAATCCCTGTGCAAAGGCCCATGCATAATTCCTTTCTAACCGTTGAGTTGGGACACATCTAGTCATCTATAATAAACGAAACAGTATAGCTGCTCAACTATAAGTTACTACAGTCGAGTTTAGACATCAGAATGTCTGCTACCAGCAGCCAGGATGAAAAGCAATTTAACCAATGGAAATGGGAGTTGGCTATTCCTTTTGATATATATTTCTAAAAGGAAAAGGTGAACAGCAATAAGGAAAAATTCATGCCAATATGTTAATTTGTTTCCACTCTGTAGGTCACTGCAAGAATGTTAGAATCTCTACAAGTTTCTACACAATCGAATCCACAGCCTTTTTAACCTGACTTACATTAAACTGATTCTATTATAATTTTGAAAAAAATAGTATGTGCATTTGGTGTGATTAATTTCGCACTGCAGATTCTCCTTTTATGCTTCTTATCTGTAATGAACGTGAAAGAGCAAGACACCAAGGCCCAGATAACCAAACATTTTCTACTGAGTTAGTGTCACAAAGTGACACAAACCTGTACATTTTTTTTTTATTTACTTACCAGAGCAAAACTTCAGTTCCCTCAAAGAAACGCAAAGAAGTCTTTAGCTTTGCATTACTCTGCAACTGAGGGTGTTGCATGAGATGCCGGCATTAAAAAGGAGAAATGCTTATATTTCTCCTAACTGTTCCCACTTCGCATGTGTGCTGCACTGCAAAGGGGGCATTGCATGGATCGTATATGGGTGTACCCACGCAACTACCCATGTTTCTTGATGCAGAACTCTAACTACTAACAATATTAGACTGGGTTTTATGCCAAAAAATAATGCCATTTTGAACAGGTGTTAAAAAGGAGAAACACTTTTATTTCTCCTAACTTTTCCCACTTTACATGTGAGCACTGCACATCACACATCCAAAGTGTGAAAAGTTTTAAAGTTAGTCTGAGCAAAGTATTTTGTACTGAAAAGGTGCCCTTCCATTTCAAAACCTATGCAAGACTCATGCAGATACCCTTGCACAATACCCAAAGGTGTGTACATGGCACTTGGCTGCCTGATTGTGCAGTGGCACTAGGGAGAGAGGAGGAGAGCCCCATATATATGTAGATTTGGTGCTTTTATTCTCTTTCCTTATCACGCAATACAGTGCAGCAACTTTGGTTGCTGTGCTGCATTGTGTAACAATTCTGATAATCTGTACACAAAGTTTTAAGAGGTTTGTGGGAAGGAGTATGTTACACTTGTCCTTCCGCTTTGTTCCTCTGCATGGTCTGAGAACTCCTTGGTGACTTGCTATATACTTATTATGTATGGTAAGGGAAACATTCTCATTTATAACACTATGTGGTGGTTTAATAATGCCTCCAAAATATGTATGGTCTTCGGTTGGTAGTTGGTGGAGCGCCTTATACCATAACAGACCCTTCTGATGCACATCAACAGTGGATTCCATGTATAGTGCATGCAGGCGTGGCTGAGTCTTTCTCACAACCTTTGCAACACCTATGTGGAGCTACACTCCATTTGACATGTGTCCACTATATCATTATATTTTGATGTTATTTATCCCTTTTTTTAAAAAAAACAATTGCATTTTCATATCACACAGACTTATACCCGAAGGTATTGGAGCACTTTACATGAGCACCAGTTGCATTAAACAGTGTCACATTTATTTTTTATTTTTTTCTTGGCACAGAAAGATTAAGTGATTTGCCCAGAATCACACGATGTTGAGCTGATGCCGAGATTCACATCTGGTTCCCCGGTTCCAAAGTCAGCAGCACATCCTCTCCTATCATACTTCACACTCTTAACCTAACATGTCCAAAATATGCCAGACCACACAACTACCCTTTCAACTATGCACCAAGTAGTTAATAGAATACAATATCATTGTCACTGGTATGAAGGTGTATTCAAGTAATAAAACCAGACCACCCACAAATATGATTTAAGCCTTGCCAGGGACAGGCTCAGTGCTACGTACAACTCAGTACAATTCAATACAATTGTTTTCCAAAGTCCAAGCTAGATTTTATGAATGCCAACACTTTATATCTCAAACAATGACTGTTTTATGCTTATGCTTTCACTTGTCTTCTTTCTAGGCCCAATCATATTTAGTGTAGCCCTGCATTGTGTTTTTAATACCAGTCTGCAGTTCATGCATTCCTGAAAAGGATTCCCTGAGCCAGCCTACATTTTATGAACAACTGCATTTTAATTTCGAGTTACAATACCAATATGACCTACTTACTGTAGGCCAGATTGCATGTATTATACTTGTGCATTGTACAGTTCCTGCCACTTTCTGGAACACAAATCATCATGGTCTGGAATAGGAATGCTTAAATGGATGAGGAAAACTGATCTGTTAATCGACTTAAAAAGAATGCTAAGCTTTTTGCTTTAAAAGTATATATTCTTAACTGGAGCACACTTTAACTTACATACTGTGTTTCTCCGGAGATGAAAAATGCCTGGATGGGACTGAGTATTTCTTTAAAAATCTTCTTGTCATCTGCCCACTGCCAAGAACATTGGAGGGGATTGGGGGTGGAGGGGCTACGGCCGTGATATGCAGAGGAAGCAAGCACAGCCCTCTTCCATTAAGATAGGACATTTTCTCCTCAGCAGTCTTGTTCTTTTAGTTTTCTCTAGGGTCAAGCACAGTGGTGTCAGTTTTGGTTATGGAGCTCACTAGTGCAGTGACTTTCCCTAAAGATGTCATAGAGCAAATCCCACACAATGCCCTCCTGTCCCTCACAGCATTTGCTGTGATTTATGGCAAACACATTTCTGCAATGCATTATGTCCCAATTTTCCAAAATGGCCCACCGAGAGTCAGAACTTCAGTTTGATCTCTGGGCTCCTGAACTTCTCACCAATCCCCCTATTCCATTCTTTTGCGCCCCCTTTCGCTGACCAAAGTAAACCACACACCTCACAGTTGTACGTCTCATGAAGTCAGGTGCCATAATGTTTCTGAGCTCACTTTGTTAACGAAAGCCACAGGACTGCCCTCCATTGTGATGCCTGTGCCTACTCTGTAGGCAAGTTTTTTTGTTTTGTGTAGCTACAACGTTGAGTATTTTTAAGTTGAAAACAAGATTTCTTGTTTTTAAGCAAGTTAAGTGTTCATCAAAGCTATGTACAAATTAATTGCAATAAATAAAATAAACCGTATTTGTACATCTAAAAACTATTATATGAAGTTATAACATTCTCCCTCTAACAATATAGTTTAAAGGAACTATCGGACATTGTTTCTTTCTGCAAGGTTCTCAATAAATGGTAATCTGAGGGAGACATCCGTAAATTCTTTACCTTTGAATTTCCCAGATGTCAGAATGGATCTGGAAGATTTTTTGTGAGCTTTACCCCTGCGTGCCGGTAGGTGGGTTTGTTCGGTTCCACGCGTATGTGCCAGAAGTGAGGTCACCATCTCCGTGTGCAGATGTCAGTACTTTTCTTTCTGCACCAGCTAGTGCTGTTCTGTAAAAGATCCATCCCTCTGTCTGTTTTTGACAGAATTCGTTTTCGACATTTTTTCAAATTCTTTTTTCGGTTTGTAGAGGATGTCTTCGAGGAAGACCGGTTTAAGTCTTGTGGTGCCTGTCGCCATGCCATGTCAGTTACAGATCCCCATTTGGTCTGTTTATTGTGTCTCGCGTGCTACCACAAAACCAAATCATGTTTGGACTCCCTGGCCATGGCACCAACGTATTTAAGAGAGTGGTCCTTGAAGCTGCTAGCAGCCTGTGGCATCTGGCATGTGTCAATAGCAGGATGCAGGAGGTCATGATGCCCAGCAGCCTCAGAGTCATTCTAACCAAAATTCAGGATAGAGACTGAAACATCAGTATCATAGCCTGAATATCCTTAACTCGCTGCTCAGGAGGAGCCCAAAACTGCACTGTTTCCACAACAGCTCCGATAAAAGTGAATGTCTGAGAAGGATTCAGGGGTGACTCCTGCATGTTTATAGTGATCCCCAGAGAATGTTGTAGTCTGGAGATGGGAGGTGACAGCTTGGGGCGATCCCGCCTTCTAAAACCAGACATCGAGATAAGGGAAGACTGAAACCCCTAATCTCCGCAAGTTAGCTGCCGCCACTGCCATCCCCTTGGTGAACACCCGAGGGGTGCTGGTAAGACCAAAGGGGAGCACAGTAAATTGAAACTGCTTGTGGCCTACCTTGAACCACAGGTAACATTTGTGGGCAGGCAGGATGAGAATATTGAAATACGCATCTTGCAAGTCCAATGCTACTAGCCAGTCTTCTTTGTCTAGGGCAAAAATGACCTGAGCCAAAGTGAGCATCCTGAATTTCTCCTTCTTGAGGAAGAGATTGAGGTTCGGCGGTCCGGAGGTTTTTTTTGGGAATCGGAAAGTAGCTGGAACAGCAACCACTCCCTACTTCTGATATTGGAAGCCTCCCTGTGGCTCCTTTGGCCAATATAGCCAGGACTTCCTCGCTGAGAAGCAAATGATGATCCTCTGTCAACCGATCATATGATGGAGGTACAGGGGAAGGGGAGGATTTGAAGGACAGTGATTAGCCCCTCCGAATGACCTGTAAGACCCAACTGTTGAAGGTAATGGACTGCCATAGGTGGAGATGACAGCGGTTTCGCCCACAACTGGACACTCATGATCTTTTAGGGTATGATTAGGAAGGCTTAGAAGTTGAACTGCCAGGGGACTGGTGGTTGTGGCAAACCTCTGGGTACCTGACCCGTGGGGATCATTATTTGCACCGTACCTGCGCCAAGCTAGGAAAGCTTGCGCAGGAAGGTGGCTGGCACAGGGTTGATACGCCCCTTCCATATCCACAAAAGGGGTGAAAGGCAGACTGGGCATGTGTGGTCACTGAGAGGCCCAAGGACTTGGTGGTAGCCCTCAAGGCTTTAAAGCTCACCAGCGTGGACTCAGCCTTCCCTCTGAACAGACGAGCACCACTGAATGGCAGGTCCATAAGGTTTACCTGGACATCCCCCGAAAAGCCAGATCTCCTCCGCCAGGCATGACGTTGAAGCGCCACACGTCAGTAAAAGCACTCTGCCCAGCGAGTTGGTCGTATCTAAACCACACCTGATGGTGAACTTGGCTGCATCTCTCCCATCCTTGACCATTTGGGTGAAAATGGCATGGGCCTCCTCTGGGACCTGTGGAAGCACTTGCGCAACCATGCCCCAGAGCGTGTGGGAGCAGTGGCCCAATATGCATGCGGTGTTCACCAACCGCAATGCTAGGATGGTGGAAGAAAACATTTTCTTGCCTAAGGTATCCCAGCCTCTTGAATTCCCTGTCCGGGAAGTGGAAACCTGGACCACTAAGCTTTCCGGAGTAGGGTGCTGGGTGAGAAAAAAGGGGTCCCCTGGGGTGGGGAGATGGTGGTGGTCAATTGTCCTGTTCACAGGAACCTCTGTGCTGGACTTGGACTGGGTCCCCAACAGGACATCTGTAAATGCTTTGTTAAAGGGGAGCAGGGCTTCAGAAGAGGAAGCTCCGGGCTGAAGCACTTCTTTCAAGGTGTTAGTCTTGACTGTGTCAGAGAGTAGTTTGAGGTTGAGGACCTCTGCTGCCCTCTTCACCACCATTGCATAAGATGCTCCCTCCTCCATAGCCACGGAAGGGGGAGAAAGCAAGCCAGTATCTGGAGAGGTATCGAGTCCACTAGCATGTGCCATTTCCTCACACCATTCCATTGACTCCTGTCCTTCCAACTGATATTCTAAAAGGCCCAGGGACCCCTCCCATTCTTCCCCCATTCCTAATCCTTCAAATAGGGCTCAGGTGGCAACATAGGATCCACAAGTCCTGCTGGCGCTGGAACTGGTGTTGAGCAACGTCATTCTGACTTTAAGTTGTCTGGGATCAGAATGGGGCTGGTGGGCGCCCAGATCATTGGCTTCAAAACCAGAGTCTGGGAAGATCACAGTGGCTGACCAGGGCCGGTCCGGATCCAAGATCAGATCCACACGGAGGCCCAATCGGAGCAGAGGCCAAAGCCACTGACGCAGAACCTGATGGGGCACCCCTCTGACCTCATGGGCCTCGAAGGCTCCCTAGAAGAATCGTCCTGCTCAAATACACATTCAAAAACTCCTTTACCTGAGCGGGGTTGCTCCAAGCGTCATGTCGATCCAGGTGATGGTTCCGCAAAACTATGCCGGGAAAGCTGATGTTCCTTACTCAGGGAGTCTGCCAATTGACAAGGAATTGGACTTCTTATGTTTCTTGTGCCGCTTCCCATAGTGTCCCGAGGACTTCTAGTGGGAGAAAGATTACGTGGGGCTTCTGGAGCGGTCCTGCAACCTTCCCATCGATATGTGGGCCCTGCAGAGGGACCTGAAGTTCCAGTGGGCCCAACATCAGGAGAATCTCTCCAATATGGTCCAGATCTCGGCGGGAACTGCAAAAAACCTGCAGTAATGGCTAACGACCTGCGATTGGGTCTGAGGCAGACTCCTCTCCCTTCCCCAACCAGATCTCACAATAGTGACAGATGAGTCACTTCTGGGATGGAGCGTCCATCTCAGAGAGGTGAAGGTCAAGGGCTCTGGTCCCCAGCGGATTCCAGACTCTACATCAACTTGCTGGAGCTCCGAGTGATCTGGCTAGCATGAAATCATTTCTTCCCTCTCTCAAGGGAAAGATAGCTCAGGTGTTCACAGATAACGTCATTGCCATGTGGTACTGCAGCAAGCAGGGCTGAGTGGGGTCATAGCCCCATTGTGAAGAAGCCCTGAACCTCTGGACGTGGCTAAAACATCAGGGCATAGCCCTCATTCTTTAAATGCAGGTCGAACAAACTCAGACGTTGATGTCTAGCAAATCATGAATGGCATGTCTACCCAGCGGTGGCGCAAGGCATCTTTCAGCAGTGGGGAGAGCCTTAGTTAGATCTGTTCGCCTCTAAAGAGAACGCTCAATGTCAGCGGTTTTGTGCATTGGAGTTTCCAAAGCAGCTATTGCTCTGAGACATTTTTCATCTCGAGGGGAGTTCAGGTCTCCTGCACGCCTTTCTGCCCATACCACTCCTGCCCAGAGTGCTCAAGAAGATCAAGAATGACCGGGCTCAAATCATCCTTGTGGCTCTTGACTGGGCACAGAGAGTCTGGTATCCTGATGTTCTAAACATGAGGATCGATCCTCCAATCAAGCTGCTCCTTTGGGAGGATCGTCTGTTGAAGCAGCAGGGGAGGGTCCTCCACCAAAGCCTGTCAACTCTCCTCCTTCTTGCGTAAAGATTGGGTGGTGACAGTTGACTGCGTTCGAACAAATTCCCGAAGTCTGTAATGTTATTCTGGCAGCCAGACATCCCTCCACCAAGAAGGTGTAAACTTGTTGATGGCACAAATTTGTAAATAATTGTACAGAAAAGTCTATCAACCTTCTTTTTTCCTCTTGCTCTGAAATTATTCTCTTCATTCTTACCTTTGCCCAGCAGGGCTCTGCTCTGGGTATTCTTAAGGGGTTACCTTTCTGCTCTGTCTGCCTTCTTGCGTCTGCCTGACCAACCCTCTCGCTTTGAGTCCCCTATTGTAAGTAAATTCTAAAAGGATTTATACATATGTTTCCCCCTTCATTATGCTTCAGTGGGACCTCAAATTGGTACTCACCTACCTAATGTGTGCTTCTTTTGGGTCTTTTCATAACTGTCCCCTGCGGCTGCTCACCATGAAGACAGCCTTTCTAGTGGTAATAACGTCTGCCCGGAGGATGAGTGAGCTGCAGGCTTTATCGCCCAAGCTTCCATTTCTGTCTGTTTTTCAGGACATACAGGTGCTTTGCACCAGATACTCTTTCCTCCTGAAAGTGGTGACTCCACTCCATGTTGGGGCCCTGCCCACCTTTCATTATGCTCCTCCACATCCCTCTGAAGAAGAAGAGCGACTCCACTGTCTGGTCACAAAAAGATTGTTGTTGTTCTACCTTGACCGCACAAGAGTTCCTGGTGTTCAACCAACTCCGTGTTGGGTATTTTGGAGCAAAGATTGGGCAGCACAGAAGTGAACCATTTTGCGCTGGGTCGTTCTCTGTATAAAGATATGCTTCACTTTTGTTAAAAAGCAGCCTCCTGAGGGCTTGAGAGCCCATTCCACCAGGGGAAAAGCTGCAACCACCATGTTAGAATGTGGAGTCCTAGGCCTTGACATGTGCCAGGCAGGAGTGTGAGCATCCCTGCACGTCAGATCCGCAGTGACAGGCATTTCACCTGTTCGTTCAGCAGGACTTTCTAGTTTAGAAAACTTGTCAGCAGCCCACTGCCGGGGATGGTATCGCTTGGGTATCTTTTCAAAGGTATGGAATCTGCAGCTTGATGTCTATCAGATGAACAAGTTACTTACCTTTGTTAACAAATTATTTGGTAGAGGCAGTATTGAGCCACAGATTCCTTACCGACCCACCCATTCCTCCCTGCTCTGTGGACAGATTTCTAGGGTTAGGGATGATCCCTTTCAGGGCTCTAGTTTGGATAACCAATGTCAGTGCAATTAATGGTTCGTGCTCCTGGTGTGGAAAGTCGTGAAAAGTAACAGACCTCCACGCGCCCAGGTTGGGCATGTATAGGTGACTTCAGCATCACTTCTGGTACGTACGACACCACCAACGTCATGGCAAACTGAGTGAAGCCACCTACTGGCTTGGAGGGGTACTGTAAAAAAAATTGGATCGAGTCTGACGCCTGGGAAATTCAAAGGTAAGGAATCCATGGCTAGATATTGTCTCTACCTGATAATTCGTTACCAAAGGTAAGTAACTTGTTCTTCTTTGTAGATTACAGTTGCCATTCTACTTTACAGTATTAATCTTGATATCAATTTTTGACTCATGTTTAACTTAGTAGTTTTCTTCAAAATGCAGCATAAATTAAAAACAATTATTATTTTTTGTAAATCCTAGTTTCTTTGTTTGACAGCTAGCCTGTTAAATGTGAAGTATAGCAGAATCCCCCCCCCCAAATTATGTTTTGGCCAATACAGCTGTTAACCTCATTCTGAATAGTTATTATCTTCTGTCCTTTAACCTGTGGCTTATTTTTAAAACAATTGTTGTTTCTTAGCTTAACTGTATTTCCACTGTTGTGGCTTACTACTGCTTTGAAATGCCTGTTTCATTTTTGATTGTACAGTCATAAGATGACTAGACAAAATGTGAGAACAAAACATTACCACTTATAGCATAATTTATTATTTTCATCTTAACTCTTCTCGCCCAGTATTTAACACACAAGTCATGCATATTTGTGACAAGGCAAACATTGAGATTAGCAGCTTGGCTGATGAGCTCTTGGAGTATTGACACATATTCAGACCAATTGCATTTTAATCTAAAGCATGCCACAACATGGGACTATCTCGAACAATTGGAAGAGATTTTGGGTATGATGCATAAGCAAGAGACTCCACCCATTGCAGGCCTTGCCAGCTCAATTATTTTGTTTCCTCTTGGAACTAGGTAACTCAAGCCTGCAACAATCCTCAGTACATGGTTACCTTTCTTCTGCCACCCTTTTGAGAACTATTTGTTCACCACCCTTAAGGTGAAACAGGTCCTGAAAGAACTGACAAGTCTTTTCTCCATGGTGCAGACATTCTCCCACATGGAACATGAATGTTCTGCTTTACGTGGTCATTTTTTTAACCTTTGCTCCATGCATGGTTGGGAACTAAATACTAATCCAGCATAGATGACTTTGCTGGTTTCTTTAGAGAGTTAGAGAAATATTGCCCTCTTCTTCAGAAGAAACATTTAAAAATGTTTTGAAAACAAGGGGTGGCATAGAAACCACCCAAGGCACCCCCTCTGACTTTCACCTGAAACAGATGGTGTCACTAACTATTTCTAGAATCCTTCTATCCCAGGGAGGAAGGCAATGCATTCATTGAAAGAGAAGGAGGCCCATTATTATTTGGATTGAACTGAGGAGATTAATTTATCTACTCTGTTATTTGTTACTGTTGCTTGTGGTTCTTCAATTTCGGGGGTTTAAGGTCAAACCTAGTCTAAGAAAGGAATTGAAAGATGCATTGTGGGGTGCATAAACCTGTGATACAGCTCACTACAACAGAAGCATGGTGAGTCGTTTCTTTATCAGTACCCACTGCCATAGATGTATGAGACAATGACCTGCAGAACACCACACCCTTGCAGAATAAGCTGTGGACACTGATGCCAGATTAGAAGCATGAGTAAGACAAGCTCAGTAGAATGCCTTCCATTAATGGTGAGCTCTCACTGTCTTGGCTTCTCTGGTAATGCTATCAATTTTTAAAGCTTGTGCTTCAATGAAAGATCCAATGCTGAAACTACTTACCTGTTAGTTAAAGGTTTCCCATACTGTTATAAATCACAGTTTAACTAAACTAAACTCGCCATTGTCCCTGTTGAGGATGTGGTGAAAAACTGAGTGTGCACTCCCAAGGGTATAAGAATCCAACAGGCCCTTCTTTGCAGAACCTAGGGACATCCACACATTTCCTGAGCCGGAGCAGCACATTTAAAGAGGTAGATGGGCTGCTAAAGTAAGCATCATTTTACTACTGTGGTTATTAGACCCTTAGCTGCTGGTCCTTTTCTAATTATGGAAGATGTTTGAAAGCAATATACAGTTACGTCTGCTGGATCCTTCTTGTTGCTGGGATATATAGGGCTGGTAGGTTCATCAAGAACCCAAGATAACCAGAGCCAATAAATGAGCTGCACCTTGCAATAGGTTTTCATTGTACACCGGGTATACAGCAATTCATTTGGTAAAATATAGAGTGGAAGGAAGATATCAAGGAAACCTATGTTTTTCCGACATTGGCACAAGATATGGAGTTTAGAAGCAGTGGTTATTTGCACATCTCTGAATTAGGGGTTACCCATACTAGCGTTTGAATTTCAGGGCATTTCTCAAAATGACTTTTTTCTTACACAGTGTCTTACATTTGGAAGGCACAAATGTAGAAGAAGACAATTGGCAATAACACTTGTTCTTCTAGTCTGTGTTCCTCCAAGTCTCCCGGTAAAAATGGTACCTCACTTGTGTAGGCAAGCCTAGTGCCCGTGACAGGAAACCCCCCCCCCCCCCCCCCCCCAAAAGACTATGTGGACATATCACATTTTTCCAGTGAAAACAGACGCGTTTTTTGCAAAGTGCCTAGGTGTGGAATTTGGGCTCTAGCTCAGCCGGCACATGGGGAAATCTAGCAAACCTATATATTCTGTAAAACTAGACACCTAGGGAAATCCTGAATAGGGTGGCTTATGAGGCTCTCACCAGGTTCTGTCACCCAGAATCCTTTTCAAACCTCAAAATATGGCCAAAAAACACTTTTTCACATATTTTGGTGATGGAAAGTTGTGGAATCTAAGGGGAGCCACAAACTTCTTTCCACCTAGCATTCTCCCAGATCCCCCTAACTTGTGTGGGTAGGCCAAGTACCCGCGACAGGGAAGGTCCCAAAACGTAGTGTGGCGATAATGATAATAAAGGTGAGTGTACTAATTAGTCCTGGGATCGGGAACCATTTAGGGAAACCTATCAAACCCAGACATTTCTGAAAAGTAGACATTGAGGGGAGTTCAGGGAGGTATTGCTTGTGAAGATTCCCCAAAGATCTTTCCCCCAGATTGCCATGCAGTGTAAACCGTTGCATTTCTGTGACGTAAACCTCAGGAATATGCAGGGATCCACAAACTGCTTACCACCCAGTGTTCCCCAACTTGTTCTGATAGAAACGCTACCCTACTGGTGTGCCTGGGCTTAGTGCCAGGAATGGAACACACAACGGTCCATGGTAGTCCTTACATGAGCACTAAGGTTGACCTTGGGACTGCAGCGTGGGTTTCTGCAGTAACCTAATCTTGAGCGCATGGCCCAAAACAATTTTCCGCCTGCAAAGTGGGAGTCCATTGGCATCTCCTAAAACAGGGCCATAGAAACAGGGCCCTAGAGTCCCTCCATTGTCCCTTAGAAATTATTCTGCAGGCAAATTTGTCTGCTGCACAATTTGCACAAGGAAGTTAACATTCAAAAAGAGATGGACGTACTCAACTGGCAAAAAGTTGGCCGTATCGACTCTACATCCATTGTCATCAGTAATTGGTGGAATTTGAGGCTGAACAAAATTTGAGGGGCTGCCAAGAGAGCACTCGGTCTGTGCTTGCCGCAGCACACACCTGCTTTCTGGTTTGGGCTAAGCTGCTGTGGTCCCGCTGCACAGTCCATGCTTGCAAAGGGACAGCACGACTGTCCTCATAGTCTGCCTCAGAATCACTGGAAGAGATGTCATTTGATGGGACGCTGCAGACTGAAAAATCACTCCCAGATTCTGCTCCATTGTCCTCTCCCTCAGATGCTGTCTCAGTATGTGCTGTCTCAGTCTCCACCATAACCAGAGTTACGGCTTCAGCAGCAGTCATCCAATAAGACGGCATCTCTGCTACTGGTTAAACTGTCCCTCTAAAACACTAGCCTATGTAGGTGGCAGATATGGTGACAAAACTGCAAGTGTGTGTGTGTGTGTGTGTGTGTGTGTGATGTGTGCAACAGTAAAGTCAGTCGCCTTATCTTCGCTTCTTCCCTCAATCTGCAGGTTCTCTAAAGACACTTAAAAAAACAAAAAAGACACACTACCCATCATCACAGCTTTCAGCTCTGTGGCTCCCAGTGGGACAAGTATTTTTGCTGCTCCCGCTCCCATGACCTCCTCCTTGGATTTCCTCACTACCACCCAGCAAAATACCCCCCCCCCCCCTCACATATCTATATCATTTGTTTTAAAGCTCAGGTAACGGCTGGCTTTACTAATCCACTCAGCAATTCGCATAAAATACAGATCTGTTCTTTGCAGCAGGCATATAAAGCTTCTCTGCTACTTTATGGCGGCAAAACTGCCACTAGACAAAAGTCTAATCTCTTTCTCCAGCAGGAACAGAAATACAAGAGTTATTCTTATTGCTACCTAAAAGAAATATATACTATACACATATGTATGGAGATAGGGAGAGAGTGTCTCTCTCTCTCTCTCTCCATCCTTATATGCAAAAAGATAAAGAGATCCAGTCACAGCACCCAGGGAAACCACACATGCAATGACAAAAGTGATATATATACTGTAGAGGGAGCGATTTCTCTCCCTCTTTAGAGTCTCTCTCTCTCTCTCTCTAATATATATATTTGTATAGCTGTGTGGTTTCCGTGAGGGGCGATCGTGGCCCCCAGGGAAACCACACATCTATTTAAAAAATAAAAGTGCCCCCCCTGCTCATAGGCGACCCCTGTCAATTTTAGTTTGTTTTATTTTTTAGCCCTCCTCCCCACCCCCAGGGGTAAACACATTTAATTTAAAAAAAAATATTGGCCCATGTGGCCCATTTTCAAAAGGGCGACCCCCCCCACCCCCCAGTCAATATCCTTTTAAAAAAAGCTATATTTTTAAATATTTTTAACCATTGGGGGGGCAGGGGTTTGGGGTAATTGCCCAAACTCCCCACCCCCGGAGACTTCCTGGTGTCTAGTGGTGTTTCCTGGCTGTGGTTTGAAGCGGAAATGCGATCCAATGCCAGGAAACACCTGGTTTGAAAGGGGCGAATCTTCCCTTTCCAATGAGGCCTTCCTGAAACCGGCTTTGCTTCCTGCTTCGGTAGGGAAAACAAACTGTCACATATGGGGAGACATAAGAGCTTCCATTTCTCCCCCGGGGGCTTTAAATTAAAAAAATAAAATAAAAAATCCCTGGCGTAAGCCAGTGGCAGGGCCCTGCACCAGGGAGGATGTGTGTGTGTGTGGGCAACAATAGGGAGTATCTCAGAGGCATGTAATTCTATAAAACGTATTAGCACTGGAAAGCTTTAGTTACAGGCTAGTAACTTTTCTTCTTATGATTACTTGCATGTATTTAATGTTTTTCAAAATATTATACATTGTGCAAAACCAACTCTTTGTTAGACAAAAATACTGCGATGGTATCCCAAACTGAATTGTTTTCAATTGCAGTAGAAAACAGTACCTGTGTGAATATTGTTCTGATATGGCATTCTCTGTTTAGAAAAGAGCTCTGAAGTTACAGCAGAAAAGGCAGAAGGACGACCTCGAGCGAGAGCAGCAGCGAGAAAGGGAACTTGAGAGAGAGAAGCAGCTAATTGCAAAACCTGCCAAACGGACATGAAAACGAACACATATCCTAAAGATGCACAAAACAATATGTTTTACTTAAATACATCTATAATAATGTAAGCCTGCCTTTAGATTCATTACTATGCAATCTCTATGGGAGTATGAATAAACCGCAAAACAATAAAGAAGAGATCTACTTTAGGTCGTGTTTATTGTAAATGTAGCTTTTTTTGTTATTGTAACTGTATTTCACTTTGCATTTACTTCTTTGCTTCGTATCTGAATGCTGCTTTTGCGCTTCCTATTTGTAGGTTATCAGAAAGAACGTTGTACATTACTGGTTTATCAAATATTGTAATATATCATTAAAAAGTTCTATAATAAAAATATTTTGTTACTGTTGTTTAACTTTGTGTCAAAAGTATTTTACAGTTACTCATCAACAATAATGTTAAAGGTCAATTGCTTCGATTAGATGTTTCTAATGTTGCAGTGACTGTTGTCTGCAAATGGCTTCATGCCCCTGTTGTTTCTCAGTACTAAGGAATGCAAATGTTCTCAGCGTTCAAGAGCAACCTCTGAGCCAACTGCTGAATGCTAGCTCCAGCCTTGTGTGATATTCTGTTTTTCAAAAAAGGTCACTTACCTGCAGCTGCTTCAAATGCTCATTGTTCTATTCCATCACCAGAGAAACAAGAAACCAAAGGGATATGTTTATTCAGAGAAACCCAAAGGCCAGTCCAGTTACTAACATGGGAGTCGTCCACAGTCTGTCCACATAACAACCAGAATATCTAATTTATCAGAATAAAAGAGAGATCACACCTTATGACTTAATCCCTGTTCTCATATCTGACTCTGCCAGAACGTCTGATAGTATTTTTTCCA
The DNA here is from genome assembly GCF_031143425.1 of Pleurodeles waltl. Lineage (NCBI taxonomy): Eukaryota > Metazoa > Chordata > Amphibia > Caudata > Salamandridae > Pleurodeles > Pleurodeles waltl. Next base: position 362,012,137 of record NC_090440.1, read on the forward strand.
CAGGGTCCTTTCACTTATACTTTTAAATACAATGCTGTGCTTAACAGAGCATTTTCAAAAGAAGCATTGAAAGAATCATCTTTTTTTTTTATCCACGCTATAGAGCATTGCTCCATGGACATTTGGGAATTGCTAAACTATGAAACTGAGCTATGGTAGTTCAAAAGAGCTGTCCGTAGCATGATTTTGTCTTTGGTAATTTTCTTGCATGTGCGCCTATGGTCCAGGAAACACAACAAGCAATATCAACCTGGCATTCTAGAGCTAAACAGAAGCACATTTCGGTTCAGATACTTAGGGCCAGATGTAGCAAGATACGATTTTGCGACTCGGAAATTGCGAGTCGGTGCGACTCGCAATTTCCGAGTCGCAAAATCATATGCAGAATGGTGTCTCAGACACCTTCTGCGAATCGCAAGGGGGTCGCAAAGACCCACCTCATTAATATTAATGAGGTGGGTCGCAATTTGCGACCCCCTTGCGATTCCCTACACTCACAGGGAAGGTGGCCTGCTAAAGACAGCAGACCTCCATGTCTGTGACTGCTTTTTTAATAAAGCAGCTTTTTTTTTCTGTTTTGCAGCCCGTTTTCCTTAAAGGAAAACGAGTTGCAATACAAAAGAAAAAATTAAACCATTTGGTTTCTTTTTTTCAGAGTAACACTGCCTACTCTGAAAAAAAATTTTTGCCGACATTCACAATTTTTGCGAATGAGTTAGCACCCACTTGACATGGGTGCTAACTGCGAATTGCTTTGCGACCGCGTTCGCAGTCACAAAGCAATTCTGCATTGTGGAGCGAATCGCAGATAGGAAGGGAACACCCCTTCCTATTTGCGAGTCGCATTCCCATTTTGCGAGTCGGTACCGACTCACAAAATGGAAATGTTCATCGCGATGCGTGTTTTGCATGGCGCAAACTGCGAATTTCACAGTTTGCGCCATGCAAAACGCTTTCTACATCTGGCCCCTAGTGTGGTATGGAGACTAGACTGAATGGTTTTATATGCCAGACTCAAGCTGATCGTGTAAACGCCAGCTGCCTGCTCTTGTGAGATGTGTGCCTGTGTATCTGCGCTGTAAAAGGTTTAGGAGTTGCTTCTATCTGTTCTAAACGCCACTATTGCTTACAGGTTGCCAAAACACAGCTGTTTGTACCTTCTGAGCCCTAAATGCATTAAAAGCATCATAATATACCTAGACATGAAGTATGGTGGTTAACGTCCGTTATTTCCAGCATCTGGGCACACACCCTCCTATATTTCTGCCTTCATGTTCTTCTATGCTATTGTATACTGCATACATCAATATATACTCCTGTTCACCTCAGTTGCCTTATTTGAGTTCTATCTCTGTGGCACCACCATGGGTGGAATGTTCTAATAGCCTGATACCCTTCTACCGTAGGCTATTCCGATTGATAAAGACCCCGAACTCAAGTTATAGGCCCTTGTCTGAGACTCAGGCCTATAACTTGAGTTCAGGGCCTTTAGCAACCAGAAAAGTCCTCTTCAGCGGACTACAAGGCTATATTAAGGCCTGTGAAAGGAGTATTGGTGTTCAGTTATGTGCACTTTATGTTGGAATTGTATGCCCTTTTTCGCTCCACACCTTATCCATCTGCATATCTTAAATTTCATCTCTTACTTCTTCAGCACCGTCTTTTCACTGACTCCTGAATGCACTTCCTTGCATCTCCTCTTCACTGGCCCCAAACATACAGAGCACTTGTAAGCACTTTTTCTTTTGCTTTCACCTTGTCAATATTTTGACAACTGTGTGCCTTCTTCACATACATTCACACAGAATTTCAATTGTATCTGGAATATGTGACCATTCATATCTCAGTGTGCTCTGCAGAGAGGTGAACCCGCTGACATCCACTGTGAGACACTTGCACTACCTTCAGCTCTCAATCGCGGCCCATCATAAACATCTGGCGTTACTCAATTCAAAGTATTCACTATACAAGAGCAGTAAGATGCTCAAAAAACACAGCAACACAACATGACGGCAATAGCTAACACACTTTTGTATTGCAAGGTTAAATGAAACACGTGAAATAGAAACAGGAACTAAATGGCTGAAATGCATCCTTACATTTTTTTACATTCCTTGTTTGGAAATTAATCAGTGTTTTTGGCGTTAATGTTAAGTGCATGAATATAGGGCCAGACAAAGACCTGTTTTAATGTCTGTTTTAATGCCAGTCAGATCCCCAGAATTACGCAACCACAAACATCCAGCATGCTACAGGGTCCAACTGTCTTTAAAATAAAAAAATATCCAGAATGGGGTAAAATATTCTAGAACTATTGCACTGATCAGTCTAAATAGATCAGGACCTTAATAAGCACCATCATGTATGTACACCATATTCTAGTCATGCATACTCATAGCATTTTTTTTTTTTTTTTTACATGTTTCTGGTATTTCATGAATCAGGACACTATATCCACATACTTCTTCCTTTGCACTTGACCCCCTCGTAAACTAAGGATATTTGGACCAACTTTGCCAGGGAGCAAAAGCCCTGCACGACTTTTGGATCAACTTTGCTGGAGAACGAATACAGCAGCTCCACTTTTAAAAGGGGCCAGCGACCCACAGCTTACCTGGAGTGTCGGTGTAGGGAGGTCAGTGTGACCAACATCTTAGCACAATATACCTAATACAAGTTTAGCATTAACGCTTACCATTACTGAGGACAAGGCGGCAAATCTCAATTACTGCACTTGCATCCAATCCTATGTATAATGGATGGGGAAGGGTAGGATGTTTGCCAGTGAATGCTATCAGGCTTCATGCAAGGATGCAGCCTACAACACCCCATTCTGTCTCTAAATAAATCAGTGTGTTTAACTACACATCCTACTCGGAATGCGTAAAGCCATAATGGGCATATCATCACCTACGCTTCTGCCGGGACAAGTTTACTGCCGGAAGAGGCGGAAGTCATTTAACTTGAAATTACTTGCGTTCATATTTTGGTTTGGAGACTATGAACACGCCTCTTTTCCATGTTGTTTTAATCTAATTAATTCTATAGACATTATAGCCATGGATGCACAGGATTTGTATAAGCTTCATAATCCAATATATCAACCTCTTCACTTTCTACACCACTCTCCACCTGGAGCCATTTTGGATTTTGTTTTTTTACTCCGAAATACCACGTGTTGGCTATATGGATAATTTGTTCTTTTCTCTTATTTCTTTGCATCATTATAAACAAGTTTTAAACAGGAAGACAGTGTGAACCTTGGACTTGGTCATATTTAACATAACTGAGTGCTCTTTTGCTACAGTTGTTTGTCTTGTGAGATGCTAGCGTAATATCAGATAAACAACATCCTTAAGTAGTAGAATGTTTTGGCCATCATGGTACCACCATTTGCCTACTCACTCTGGTTGGCAGGATTAACCTACACCCATACTGTGTTCGGTGAATGTGCAGCAGTCTTTTCCACAGCTACCACAGTTTTTGTTCACATGTAATACGAGTATGATTGCATATAAACATGGCTGCATTTAATACTAAGTGTAATAGGACTAATCAGTAATGCTAAAATTGTCTTCGGTGTATGTGCTTAAGAAATGAAAGGGAGTTGTTCTTGTCAAGATCTGTCTTTGAAGGAAGAAGAAAGAAGTATCATTTGCTTCCGTATGTTTGTGCAAATGGGCATTGTGTGCACATTTTCTTAGTAAAACCAGTTGAGCGCGAGAGACCTCTCCTTCCTCCACAGGACATCTTTAGGACAAAAAAAGTATATAAGGTACTGGTGCAGTAGTGGGTTTAGGCACTTGAACCCGTCGCTGAAGGGAGATGCTGAAGGACTGAATTTAATAATTGCTGGCACAATCACTGCAAAGGTTTGCTGGCAAACTGTGCATGACGTTATTTGCATATTATCAAATAAATTGTTTATAGTAGTCATGGCGGGTAAGATATGAGTTGTAGACAAATACTGTGTAATAAGTAATATAATTGTACAGTACCATTCATTGTGTGTGCAAAGTGATTGGGATATGGGATTCTCTAACAGGTTTGTCTAGCTCTTCCTGATCTAACAGATCCTAACTCTGAGAGAGGGTGTGAAATGCTTGCCACCTACTTTTCTCCAAAAAGAGCACAATTAATTTTGCGTCTAAGGGATTCAACGAGGTGTGACTCCAAAAATATTGGGATGAACATGACAGTCTCGCCCCGGCCTGGTTAAGATACTGAGCTACTCCATATGGGAGATAAGCTGGATATGTTGATGTTGTGCCAGTGTATTTATTGTCATGAGTCCTTCTTATAAATCACTAAAAGTAAATCATTTACAAAACCACACTATCTTACTTCTGTATGTTTATTGAGTCAGTCATGTCGGGGATTCAGTGTTCATCTCAGAATCCGGAATCTATTGCAGTTGTGAGGCGTGCTCATGAGTGCATATTTGTTGTTCTTATCAGTCTTTCCTCTATCTCCTAAACATTGCTGGGTAGTAGTGACATGGAATTTCACATTGCTGCATTTGTAACATTCTAATTGAAATCCTCTGTTGTGAACTGGTACCTTGTTTGGGGTTAGCCCATAGTGGAGTGTGTCAACAACACTGCACAACAGCAAAAATGGCTGCATGCTAGTCTCAAATATCAATGTTGATGTCTATAGTATACTTCAGTGAAGTTTTGATCCACTGATTTCTGAATAAACGTGCTAGTGTAATTTAGTGCCAGAAGTCACAGGTAAGCAATTAGGGGCCATATGTACGAACACATTTTCCCATTGACATAGAATGGGGAAACCCCTTTGCTACATCTGGCCCTAAGTTCCTATTCATTATTGAGACCCCTGGGCTGCATTGTACCAAGGAGGTTTATTGAATAGATTTGCTTAAGCAAGACTCTGCTGACGGAATGGCTTCCAAAATCCTGGAATCTCAACCGGGCAATATGTCTTTTCTCCTTTAAGTGTGCTGCTACTCCTGATTTAGAGTTGCGTGCTGTGATGGTACCCGAGTGCTCAGTTAAGCATTGATTTTTTCCCCCCACTATTTTGCATCGATAACACGTGCTGGGACGGCATTTTCCTATGTAGGTGGAAAATGTACTGTCACATGTGGCATTGACCTTGAACTTTATTTTCTTGCTGCTGCTTGGGTGGTGTGCCTCTCCTCATTTGATAATGCTAATGCCTTGTCCACAGTTTAAATATGCAGTTTAAATATGCTTGTATCTTTCTCTTTCTGATAGAGATCCACAGATTACTTTCCTTTTAAGTAATGCCCAGATGTCAGACTGGATCCTGAAGATTTTTAAGCAGTACCTCGGCACACCGATCGATGGTGCCATATGGCTCCACACCAACACTGTTCCACTCTGGATATAGTGTGGCGAGTCTATAGAGGTGAAATCTCTGTACATTGACTTCCGTTTCTTTCTTGTTGCGCCACCAGATGTGGATCAGGAGATACTCGTCTGTGAGACGTAACCTTGTTTTTTTTCCTAAAATTTCTCAAGTGTTTAAGGGGTGTCACTCCCTAAAAGGACAGATTTTATGGCCTGTACAGACTGTCACAAACAACTGTCTGTGATGTATTCCCCCAGGTGTTCATGTGGTGCTTGGGGTCGAGCCAAGACTCCAAGGTGTGCAGGAACCTATTAGGGACTCGGTGGCACACGTCTTCCCTGGGATGCCTGATAACCCTTAACTTGTCTCAGGCGATTCAAGATGGTTGTGATGCGGCCGAGTTCACAATTTGTTGTGGCTTGGACACCGCCAATTGCATTGGACAGGCAATTGACCATTGTCGCCATTCGTGACTGCACTCAACCTGGTTCTCCAGCAATGTCCAATCCTCCCTGATAGACATGCCCTTTGATGGGACTTGGCTGACTCTGCTCTCGAGCAGTTTAAGGAGAGTATGGTTGCGGCATGCTCCCTGGGCATTTCCACCTCTCATTGCCAACCACAGCAGGTCCACTGTTTGCGGCTTTGGCCAAGGCAAACCATACCACAGCGGACCCAGTAGTTTTGCAGTCGTGGCCAAGGTGTCTACTGTCTCCCGCTGCCAAGGTCAGTCCACTGCCCTCCCTGCAGCCCCTCTTACCAAGGCAGAAGAGGCAGAATCCACTGACTTCACCTGGGCTGGCAGACAGTCACATCGGAAAGGTTGGTTTTCCAGATCGTCCAGTAAGGATAAACCCTTCCCTTCCTCTCTTCCTTGCCACACCTTCCACCATCTCCCACAGCAACTGACAGAGGACCATCCTTCCATTTTTTTACAGCAAGTGCAAGAACATTTGGCCAAAGAAACCATCAATAGGATGCCTGGAATAGAAGTAGGATGTGGTTGTTATTCCTGCTACTTTTTTGGTGCTAAAGAAGGTGAGCTCAATAGTTGAGTCTAAAGTCTCAGTGAGCTCACCATCAAGGGCCCTCACCAACTAGGTTTAGATTTCAGAGGAGACTGCATAAGATCTGTAGTGGTGGTTGCTGGACCATGATTGGGTCAGCAGCAGACCCTCCTCCGTTACCCCACCGAGAGCTTGCAGTGATAACTGATGCATCTCTTCTGGTTGAGGTGGTCACCTGGGCGAGGTAGACATTCTTAGGCCTCTAGTCCTGGCTCCCTGTCAACCATTTGGAGTTGAAGGCCATCCACTTGGATTTGAAAGCTTTCCTTCTGTCCATCAAAGGGAGGCAGGTGCTCATGGACAGCATCACCACCACGTGGTGCTGCAGCAAACATGGACATTGAGCCAGGAGGCCTTGTGCCTCTGGAAATGGCAGCACCGCTAAGGAACTTTCCTTGTGGTAAACTACCTGGCAGGGTTCTTGAATGCCAGGGCAGACAACCTCAGCTGTTGACGATTAGCGGATCACAAATGGCAATTACACCTGAAGGTGGCGCTGGGCCTTTTCCATGAATGGGGAGAGCCTTGACTTGTTGATTACCACCGCTGAGAGCACGCAACATCAGCACTTCTGCTTGTTGGAGTTTTCAAGCCGTTTCTCATTTGGAGACACATTCCATCTCGAGTGGAACTTGGGACTTCTGTATGCCTTTCCACCAATAAAACTTCTTCCCCTAGTTCTGAAGATCAGGACTGACTGCGCCAGTCATCCTAGTGGCTGCGGATAGGGCACACAGAGAATATAGTATCCAGAACTCCTGAGTTTGAGCATATGTCCTCTGACCAGGCTGCCCCTGTCCCTCTGATCAGGCTTCCCCTGCTACGATACAACAGGGCATGTTTTTGCACCTGCACCTATGAAAACTCCACCTTCATTTGTGGGGATTGAGTGGTGATAGCTGAACATATTCAACCTTCCTCTGGAGGTGGTTGATGTCATTTTGACAGCCAGGCATCCCATAGCAAAAATGGTGTGCCTGTCATTGGGACCAATTTGTGACTCGGTGCGGCAACCACCAGACCGATTCCCCCCCTCCCAGCCAAGTTATCTGACATTCTGTCATTTCTTCTTTTTCTTGCTCAGCAGAATTTGGCTTTGGGCAAGGTTAAGGGCTATCTTTTGGTCCTTCTCACGGTTTCCAGATCAGCCAAGGTTTAATGCACCTGTTGTGATATGATTTTTGAAAGGGCTGCAACACGCCTATGGCCTGTACAATATTCAAAAGGTTAGAAATATGCTCAGTCTCTGCCGGAAAGAGGGTTACCGAAGGTAAGCGACTTATTTGGTACCTGCATACAATAATCAATTCTGGGGTTTATTAGTTCCTAGATATATTTGCTCCTGTGGTATTACAACATGGATGGACCTCTGAAAGGGTGTTTTCATTTCAGTATCACCTTTAACGGCCTCACAGTGTTTCATGATGGTGTATTGTATCATTCTGTTCTGATGGTAGAACTGTGTAACTAATATCGGTCTGTGTGGTATTTCTTTCTGTTTTTCAGGAAAGATGTTTCTGGTTATCGAATTGGTTTGTTCAACTTTATCAATGAGGTCTTCGGTGTATCCTTTCTTCAGGAATTATTTCTGCATTTTCGGTTTTTCTTTGACAAAATACTCTGGTTTAGTACTAATCCTTATTACACTAATCAGGTTGGAAAGTGGAAAGTTCTATATTAAAGACCAAGAGGGAAAGGAATTTTACTGTAAAATTATGTTACAGTTGTGTTCTTAGTACATCATTTAGTTTACCAGGTTTTATCAGACAGCATAATCTTTGCATCCAATAAGTCAATGGTTTCTGTACTCATCTTGTGTGTGAATGTAACTGTTAGATGTTCGCTCTTTATTCACATCTCTTATGTTGTGGATTAGTTCATCTCAACTCTTGTTCCAGATAAGGAAAACATTATCTGTAACCTTGTGGTGTGGCCTTAGACCAGTCTCCCACTTTTCTTTGGAGAGTATGTTGCTGTGTTTGTATTTCACATAACGATATGGGCACATGGTAAGAGATGCTCCATAGCCCATGGGTGAGCCTGTCAGTTATGCGAAAAAATTATTTCCATCCCTGAAAAAATTGTTGTTAAGCAAAAAAATGCACCAAGTCTGATCAGCTCCCTGTAGCTCTTAGAAGTCAAGAGGGATACCTTCTGTTGTCATTCTAAAAGTGACATTTATCCCGCCCCCTGGAAGTGATGTCACTTCCGTTACTGGGACTTCTGGGCCCCTGGGGGTCCTCCCCCGGCAGTGATGTCATTTCTTGTGTGGGGGATGGGGGGAGTAGAGGGGTCATGTGACTGTGTTGGGTCATTTGTGTTGTGACATCATCCTGGTCATGTGCTAGTCACATGCTCATGGTTCTACCACATGGTTACAATACTGTCATAACAAGTATGGGCCCCATTGCCCTGGGTATAGGGCTTTGTCATAAGCAAAATTGTAACACACACTAGGGTGCACAATATGTGAGTCTTTAACAGAGCAAGCTCGGGCATGTTCTGACATACAGAGTCATGAAATCTTGGTGAGACACTGGAGGGCTCCCCAATGAAAGGCTCAGGAAATACACAGATGGAACTGTCCAGGGTCCCACTGTCTCCCTAGGCCCATCTGTCTTAACTTGGATGGTGCATATTTGACTTAAAAAAAATCTTTAGTTGGAAATGTCTTTGCAAATGAATAACTGAATCAAGACTGCTATGAAATGCAAACCAAATGCAGATGGCTGGTACTCCACAACTCCCCCAAAGTGCATCTTATAATTAGCAAGCTCTACTAAGCATAAAATGTCTTCTCAAGGCTGCACACACACATTCAGAAGCATCCAACTACTATGAAATGCAACCTTGAGGAGATGGCTGGGACTCCTCAAATCCCCAAAATGCTTTGATCTTTTAATTAGCAAGCTCTACTATGTATAAAATGCTGCCCCCCCCCCCCCAAAAAAAAGGCGGGAAGGAAAAAACACACACATATATATAAAGCTGGGACTCCTCAAATCCCCAAAGTGGACCCATGCATAGTTAGCAAGCTCTACTAACTATCCTTGTGAGGACTTATGTTTTAAAACTATACCAATAATAGAAAGATGTTGAGAAAAAATTAATAATACAGGACCCTGCTTCAAATTTGCAAATATTTTGTTATTTAACTGTGCACACAGAACCATCCTTATAAGGACTTGAACAGGTGTTACCATCCTTGTGGGGACTTACTTTATAATTAGAATTTGTGTTGGAATACAGTCATGGGCACATGGCTAAAGTTTATTTTATCAACAGTGCACACAAATAACATAATTTACTCATAATTGAATGCCTTTATGTATGTTAGGGGTACTCAGTATATAGATTATATTAACACTGCATCAGAAAATGCAATTTCTCAGGATTGCAGAAAGGAAATTAAAACTGTATGTAACTTTTTGCTTAGTGTTCAAAGTTTTAGGAGATAACTGACAAACACATGGTTACATTAAATGATGGAGTTAGACAGTGTGGTCAAGTAGAACTCCGCGCAATTACTTTAATTAATGTATAGCACAGTAGCTATTACGCCACATCTCTCTAAGGATGGCATGAAATGTTAATGCTTGGCTCGGAATGGTGTGTAATGCTACCCATAAAGGTCCTATTTAGTCATAATAGTATCATAGTCCTTTCACAGATGCTGTCAACAACCACGATCAAAGCCACCCAGCGAGGTAGCATATGAAGATGTTCATTTTGAAGTCCTCAGATTGATTGTGTCTTATTAAAACAATGTGCAGGTCGACACAGAGGTAGTGTGTGGTATGGGGATGTTGAAGACCTCATAAAAAGGGTGTGAATGGTAAGCATGTCCAAGCCCTCACATAGATAGTGTGTGAAGATACTGTTCAAGTCTCCAAATAAAAAGTGTGTGATGATAATAATATCCAAGTCCCCACAGAGACAGTTTGTGATTATAGTGATGTTCAAGGCCCCGTATAGATAGAGTGTGATTATAGTGAGGTTTGAGTCCCCATGAAAATAGTATGTGGTCACTGGGCTGATCAAGTCCCCACAGAGATAGTGCCTAGTTATTGGGATATTCAGGACCTCATAGAGATGGGGCATGAAGGTATGCATGTTTAATTCCCTCCATAGATCGTGTGTGTGCCGAGTCGAGCATCGGAGGTGCGGCACGGACGTACCCCGGGGGCATCATCGGGTCCGGACTTGTTGACCCGGAACTAGAAAATACGGCGGTATCCAATGAGGAGACGACGAACGCGGAAGCAGGAAGGGTTTTTAAACCCACAAAGACCTCACTAGAGCAAGCAGCGTATTCTCCCGGAGAAGACGGTGAAGGCGGGCGAAAACAGCAGAAGAGCAGAGCAGAGGAGACGACGCCGGAATGAAGACAACGAAGTCTTCAGAGTCTAAACAACCCTTGAGATGCACTGTGGGGACGTGCAGGAGGTGAGGTTGAGTGAGCAGACTGGCCACCCTCTGGGAAGAGCGTGGCCTAGTAGGGTACGATCCTAAGGCAGGACGGGGACCGGGAATGAGGGGAATGTGGGGGAGGGATAACGAATTAAGCACGATAGGAATGCATCCACAATATAGTTAGTTTCCTTATTATCGTTTAGTTTAGTATTGGTTGTGATTTGTTAGTATCCTTCACCCTATCTCACAGGCACCAAGAGACTGAAAGACCAAGCATACTAATTTGTACAATGGCAGAAACAGAAAGGATAATAAGTATAGAGGAGAGAAAGAAAATAAAAACAAGAGAGAAAACCAGGGATATAGGAGAGAACAGCATAAAACTCCTGAACCTAGGAAGAAAGAAAAGAAGCAGAGAGAGAGAGAGAGAGACGGGAAGGAAACAATAACACAGAAAGGGAAAGATAAAGCCAGCAAGAAAGAGAAGAGAAAACCCAAAGAAGGGAAGAAAGGGACAGACCATACAAAAGGGAGAGAAAGAGAAAGCATACCAGTAGTAATGCATACCTTCTAAACCACCATTTATGTATTCTTCTTTCCTTCCATGCGCCTCCTGAGTCACCAGCTGGGGAAAGAAGAATAAAGAGGGTAAAGACCGTACGAGAACAAAGAGAAGAAAAGAGAGGAAAAGAAGAGGAAAGGAATTGTAGAACAAAAAAAACCTGTTACCTACTTATGCCAAACTAATAAACGTCATACACCCAGTATCGCCTGTGAGCCTCCATTACTCTGACCCTGTCACAGTGTGTCAAGATACTGTTCAAGTTTCTATGCAGATAGTGTGTGAAGATAATGATACTCAAGTCCCCACATAGATAGTGTGTTATTAAAGCAATGTCCAAGTCCCCACAGAGATAGTGTGTGACTATGGTGATGTTCAAGTCTCCACAGAGATAATATGTGGTCACTGGGATATTCATATCCCCACAGCGATAGTGTTGAACATCCCAATAGCTAAAGAAATCATAGAGATAATGCATGAAGGCAAGCATGTTCAAGTCTTCACATAGAGAATGTGTGACTATACTGTTCAAGTCTCCAAGCAGATAGAATGTGAAGATAATGCTGTTCAGGGCACTACAGAGATAGTGTATGAATATAGTGAGCTCCCCAAAATATAGTGTGTGGTTATTAGGATATTCAAGACCTCATAGAGATAGGATGTGGTCACAGGGATGTTGAAGTCCCCGCAGAGATAATGTGTGATTATAGCAATGTTTAATTTCCCACAGAGATAGTGTGTGGTTCTTGGGATGTTCTAGACCTCACAGAGATGGTGTACGAAAGTAAGCATCCCTACAAAGATAGTGTGTGAATAAAACTGTTCAAGTCTCCAAGACGTATGTGAACATAATGATGGTCAAGTTCCCACTGATGTAGTGTGTGATTATAGACATGTTCAAGCCTCCTCATAGTGTTTGATTATATTGGTGTTCAAATCCCCACAGAGATAGTGTGTGATTATAGTAATGGTAAAGTCCATGCAGAGATAGTTTGTGGTTCCTGGAATGTTTCAAGTCTCCACAGAGATAGTATGTGGTTATTTGAACATTAAAGGAATCACAGAGATGGTCTGTGAAGGTAAGCATTTCATGTCCTCACACAAATAGTGTACAAAGCAATGGTCACGTATTCACTAGGGGTGGGCGGTGAACTCTGCTCCGCTTACGGAGCTTTGCAGAGTTTTTCCTACTCCACGTAGAGTGCAGAGTTCCGAAAAACTCCCCATAGTGGAGCAGGGTTTTTCCCTCGCTCGCATTTGTCAACGGTGAGTTGGCGAGCGCAAGCAAGGAAAATTTTACTCAAGACCACCTCCCGGCAAGATTGCTCAACGCGAGCAGTCGCCGCTGAAGTAGAAAATCAACTTGAGCGGCAGAAAAGAATTAGCGCCCTCTTGGGCTGCACAGGGAGCCGTTCGAGCTGATTTTTCAGCACGGGTAAACAGCAGGCACTAAAAATCAGAGCAAACGGCACAACATAACTCACTCCACCGCTTGTGGAACTCTGCATAGGGTGGCAGAGTTTTTTGGGGCACTTTGCGGACCTCCGATTTGCACAACTCCACAAACTCCGCCCAGGCTTAGTATTCACACAGAAAGTGTGTTAAGATAATGATATTCAAGTCCCAGCATGGTCAGGCCTACCCCTATTGTGTTTATAGTAGTCTTGAAGTCCTTACCACAGAATGTGTGGAGATTAACATTGTCAAGACCGTACAGAGTTAGTGTGGAAAGGTAAACATACTCAAGTCCCCACAGAGATAGTGTGTGATTATAGTGATGTTCAAGTCCTTAAAGAGATAGTATGTGGTTACACCGATGTTCAAGTTCCCACACAACAAAAGTCTGAAGATAATTTTCAAGTCTCCACACAGATACTGTGTAGGGCAGTGGTTCCCATCCTGTGGTCCGAGGACCCCTGGGGGCCCACAAAGCCTCCTCAAAAGGTCCACGACTGCTTAGAAAATTAAATAATATAAACCGATTAATAAAGTGTATATAAATAAAGTGGCCAAATGTACAACTGAACATTTTAAAATGTACTGTAAATGTCAGGGAATTTGCAATTATCATCCTCCGATTAATTTGTGGGAGCAGTGCAGATGCACCAAACATAATATAGTATGGACGATGTGTGGCTTCAATTAAATTTAGAAAAGCTCCAGCCTTCCTACTGAAATTAATTTTTTTATTTATATTTGTTTGCCTATTAATTAAAATGCGTTATAATTTGTGTATGTGTTTGATGAATGCTTGTTTCTGTATTTTTTGTGTATTGTTTTGCATTTCAAAACATTGACAATGTTCAAGCCGGGGTCCCGTCTTCGAGTAATGACTCAATGGGGAGGGGGGGTTAGATTCCAATAATAATTCAGTGGGGGTTCAAAGGGTGCCAGTAATGACAAAGTGGGAGTCCACAGAAGTCAAAAGGTTGGGAACCGCTGGTGTAGGATAATATTGCTCAAGTCCCCACAGGATAGTGTGTAATAATAGGCACATCTGAGCTGCCGTAAAGTTATTGACTAGTCAAGTGTTTGCTTTTTGGGATAAGCCTTGTGCCTGTTCGGTAAGGTATTCATTCTATGCTTCTATAAAGATTATTTGTGCCACATTCTTGCTTATTAGTGGGACTATAATAGATGGAAATGGTTTATGAAATGAATAGATATAGTGTTCAGTTGCAGGGATATGATTTCAAAGCGAGATTTAGGCAGAACAGGCATGCAACAAGTAGTCTATGTACTCAGCAGACATACAGGAGATAGAAGGGAAAGAGAGGTTCTTTCAAAACAATTGAAAGGTATAGGTCAAAGTCAATTTGTCATGCTGCTTTTCAGAATTATAGTTGATGGAGTATTTGTTTTTTGTTTTGTTTTTAGATATTGTGCGATCTGTGGGATGTAAACCTGTAAAAAGAAAGAAACATGAACGACCATCATAAAACTTTGAGCAGTGTTCCAATGCTGCCCTTTAACAGACACCGCCAAGCATTTACTTTTATGTTTCAGCTCAGAGATACCAAAGTGTGTACGGGGCACCCTATGGGTAAGATGTCCTCGTACTTCATGCATGTGTTCTCATCTATATACCCACACATGCCTTACCATTCAGAGCATGTCTCCCACGCACATCCTGGCAGGAAGATGCCTTTTCAGAAGTCACCACTGCCCGCCGGACTGGGGCTACCGTACACCACTGGGGTTATCTCCCAAAACAGAGTGAGAATGATGATGTATATGGTGGAAGTGGGCATGTGCCACTGGGTGCAACTGGGTACGGTGGGTGACATACCTTTTGATAACAGGTGAGTGCTTGGGTGGGGATCCACTCCTGCTTTTGTGTGAGAGAGTGGATAATAAGTGTTTGTAGTGGAGCGTCTGTGTGAGCATCTGTGATGCAGAGGATATGACATTACCAATGTGTACTTTTTGAGACTAAAAAATACTTTTGATTTTAGATTAACAAAGTCTTGGCAGCTTCCTCAACAGTAAAGTTTTGCAAAGCTAATGATGTAAGAAACTGGAGATGTCGGCTAAGGGAGCATGATGACCCACCTCAAGCAACAGCTGCAGACCATATCATAGTGAACTACTAAAGTCACTAAATTAACTTAAGCTCCATGCCCTGGTAGCTATGCACAGGGCAGACAGACATAACTTGGAGGCAATGTGTAATATATTTATCAAATACTAAAAAAGTAATAAACTCAAAACATAGCACAAGAAAAATCTCAATTTTAGACAAATAGTCTAATATGTTATAGATAAAATGACCTCAAAATGAAAAAGATCCAATTAGTGGAACCAGAGATATGAACTTTGAAAGTTTTTAGATTTAAAAAATTATGCCAAAAAGAGTTAAACGTCAACCACAGTCAACTAGTCGTGGACCTTCCTGTAGACTGGGACATAGATGTGAGTTGAGGCAGACCGTGATAGGGTTGCTACAGAAACAGATTTGACTCAAAGGTTTTACCTTCGGACTTTGGGCCTGATTGAGATCTTTGCTGATGAGTTACTCTGTCACAACAGTGATGGATATCCCATCTTCTGAAATATAAATTCCATAGGATATAATAGGATTTATATTTTGGCAGATGGGATATCCGTCACCATTGTGACGGAGTAAATCAACAGTGAAGATCTCAATTAGGACCCTAGTTTTTAAATTGAAGTGAACAATTCTCAGCTGGGCAAGGTGGCTGACTGTGACCAAAAAGTACTCCAAGAGGCCAGATAGCCATTCGGCAATGTCCCGGTGAAGCCATTATCCTTTGGTGGGAAAGCTCCAAGGAAGATAAATTAAACTTTTGTGCCCAAGCAAGGTCTCTCACCAGCGGAACACTTTTGACACCTTTGCTCTGTGACGATTTCTACATTCCGACTTAATCACTTTTTTGAAGCTCCGATTCGTCCAGCAGTGCAAGGCCGCAGGCTGTAGCAGAATAGGGTTGCATGAGTTCAGACACCTTCTCTGCGCGATCCTGCTGAATATCATTTGTTGCTATGGAAAAGCTCTTAATGGGGGAACTGTGAATTTTCAGCCCAGAGGCCACGTACCTTTGTCGGAGGCAGATTTGTCCCCATCCTCTAGAGGGCTTTGGAGCCATATAGTTTCTTAGGAAGCAAGGAGGAGTACACTTTGACACATCCAGGGATTCCAGGACCTCAAACCACGAGTATTGCCCAGAGTAAGTCCAATCAGAACTGGTCAAAAGGGCAGTTGCAGGAAAGGCCACTTATAGCATGTTGTGTCCCCACAGCTTGAACAGGAGATCAGCCTTATGACCCAAGTAGTCCACTTCTTTGTCCTGGGTACAAGAGGGAGTGCAGGTTCAGTCTATTAGGCTCTTCTCCGGTCTCAGACTGCAGGTTCAGTCCTCTACTGCTCTTACACAGGTCCACTAGTGTTCTTATGAGGATAGTGTGGGTGCCACATTCATGCCTGGTTCCAGCCTGCGGGTCAGAGTGACTTATTGTTTAAAAGGTAGATTTGGATCAGTCAAATCAGACATGATGTATACTCTAGGATTTCCACCGTAACTGTACAAAGGTGGCACAGAAGCAATCAACAGGAATAGGTGTTTTTCAATCAGCCACTGAATGTACTATAGGGTCCCCAAGGGTGGTGGTGGAGCAACTCACATACTTGACATTACATAGCCACATTTATGCTCTTTGAGGTCCATCCTGGAGTAGCAGAACTTCTACAACCATCAGAGCATTGTTAATATAATTGGATCAAAAGTTAGAAAAACAAGTATGTAGGATCCAGAGCCTGACACTACTGAATAAATACTGGATGCTGAGACCCTTCAGTACACATCTGGACCAGTGGAAGACTCAGAAAAAGGACCACTGTTCTTCTTTACTACAAGAAGGACTAAAACTCTGTTGCCTTGCTGTGCTGCCCTACTGCCCTCTTGACTGAGGGAGAAAGACAAGACCTGCATCTTGAATGCAGGACTACCAGAGTGACTCAAAGAGCTAGTTGGCTGCCCTACTAATCAGAGCCTCAGGACCATAACATGCTCCAGCAGCCTTGAATCCAGCACCAGCACCGGGACTTGGCAATCTGTGAGTCCTGCCCTCCCAAGTGATACCATCTCACTCCTGGATCTTTGGAAGTGGGCTTGTATGTGCTCTGACAGCCCATCTGTGATCCCAGCAGAACAAGTGCATCTCCTCTGCCACATGATGAATCCCCAATGCAGGACTTTGCATTACACCCCTGCAGCCCCTCAAAATGGCCGCTGTGTGGTGCACCCAGACACAAGGACTTCGCATTGCCACCACATCTCCGCAGAACCTCCACTTAGTAATGTGTCTCTGCATAAGGACCTCACATCAGCACCACAGCTCCTCAAAACTGCTGCTGTGTGACACTTCTTGATGCATGGACATTGCATCGACCATCGCAGCTTCCCAGATCCATCTTTTTTTAAATGGTGTAGGATTTTTCTTGTGTTGTGTTACCATTTATTACTATTTGAAGTGCTGCATAAAATACTTTAACCATGGCCTCTAAATTAAGCCTGACTGCTTTTGCCATGCTACCAGAGTGGAAACACCCGGAAGAACGAGTTCGGAACCACGAGGTTGTGAAAAACGAAAGCGAAACAACGATTTCGTTTTCCACGACTTCCTGGTTTTGGTACCTTAACCACGCATGTCTGAACAACATACATGCGTGGTTAAGGTACAGAAGGGAGTCGGAGTGGACGTGGTGAAGGAGGAGGTAAGTTGGGCTGGGACTGGGGCTGTTTTTGGGTGGGGGATCTTGGTGATTAGGGTTTCGGGGGGCAGAGTTTAGATTTCAGGGTTGGGTTGGGGGGGTTTAGGTTTTGGTTTTAGGGGCGGGGGTGGGACTCAGGGTATTTTTAGTTTTTGGGGTGGGGGGCTGAGGGTGATTAGGGTTTAGGGGTGGAGGGGGGTCAGGGTTGAGGTTTAAGGGGTGGGGTGGGGGGCTGGGGTGGAAGGATTCTGGGTCGTGCATGCTGATTGCTAATGCCTTTATCAGGAATGTGTTTACAACGGTAAAATCATTGTAAACGCATTCATGGTAAAGGCATTAGTGGTTAGAACGAGGTTGTTGGTCCAACCTCGTTGTTGACCCACGGGTGGTTTAGGCACCCCTGGTTCCGAGATATAACCCTACCAGAGGATTAAGCACAGGATAATTTGGGATCTGCTTTTGACTTCACTCTGACAAGTACTGTGGTTGCTGCTAGAGTAGAGTTTCACCCTTCTCAATTACCCGATTTCTAATAATAATAA
Organism: Pleurodeles waltl; assembly: GCF_031143425.1. Lineage (NCBI taxonomy): Eukaryota > Metazoa > Chordata > Amphibia > Caudata > Salamandridae > Pleurodeles > Pleurodeles waltl. The sequence continues at coordinate 362,030,290 of NC_090440.1, forward strand.
TAATAATAAAAAACAATATTCCTTACTCATCCCTTCATTAGTGCACAGTACTAAATTAATCACTCATGTAATAGACCAATCCTATTTCATTGCTGTTAGAAATTGGGGTTTCTAGCTGACCGAGATATGCAGCCTGTCCTAGTAGGGAGCACAATCCTAGTCAGGGAAAGTCAGATACACAACCTAAATTTACCGGTGCTCACACCCTGGTAGCTTGACACAAAGCAGTCGGGCTTAACTTAAGAGGCAATGTGTTAAGTATTTTTGCACACACACAGTAACACATTGAAAGCACCACAAAAGTACTCCACAACAGTTTAGAAAAATAGCCAATATTTATCTGAGTAAAACAAGACCAAACCGGCAAAAAACCAACAATCCAACATACAAAGGTCAAGTTAAGAATTTTTAAAGATTAAATCAAAATGCAGTGCTGAGAAGTTAATAGCTCCAGCTGGGGTTATCTGGTCGGGCTGGACCGGGGCAAATTCAAATGTTCAGTCCGACCGTGATGAAGCACGGGCCGGGTACAGGAGTCACGCAGACCGTTACAGAACCTTGGTTGTATCAATGCTCAGGGACGATGTGTTGGTCCAAAGGAGGGGATGCGTCACTATTTCAGGTGATGTGTGGTTTCCTGATCGGGCCACGTCATTGATGCGTTGATGGTTGGCCAAGTCGGGGCTGTGCTGAAAGTCAGGATTGCCTCGCCACACAGTCGGTGAACGGTGTCCGTTGCTTCGATGCAGGCAGCACTGACGCATTGTTTCTGCAGTGGGATGTGCTGGTTCCAGTTGACGCTCTGGGTTCAATGCGTTGGTTCGAAGTGATGCACTGGTGTTCATGTGTTGGTTTCTCGAGTTGCAGCACCACACTCACCTCCAAGGGCCCAGGACTGGACTGGGCACCACTTGGTAGAGCAGGACTCACTTCAGAGGAGCGCAGGTGCTGGTAGCAAGATTCAGGTGAGGTCTGATGTACCTGAGACTTCAGAAACAGGAGGCAAGCTCAGTCAGGCCCTTTGAGAAATTTTAGGTTGCAGGATATAGAGAGCTAAGTCCAGTCGTCTCAGTCCCAGGCAAGAGGCAGCAGGCTATCACAGCAAAGCAAACAGCAAGTGGCAATCCCTCAAACCCTCCTGGCAGCACAGCAGTCCATCTTTCTGGCACTATGTCCTCAGTCCAGAAGTGTTTTGAGTATATAGTGTCAGAGGTTCAGTACTTATACCCAAAAAGGCCTTATATGTAGGGGTAACTTCAAAGGAACTCGCTGAAGTGCACAAGGATCCCTTTCATCCCAACCTTGGCTCCAGGCTACCAGCAGGGGGTAAATCAGCCCTTTGTGTGAGGGCAGGACACTACTTTTTTTGATGTAAGTCTGAATTACCGCTCTCTCCCTGCCCAGGAAGATTATCCATATGAGGATACAGGTAGATGTATCCCCCTGTCACATCCAGCCCTCCCTGTGTTGTGGCTGTCTAGAGACAATGTACAAGTGTAGCTGTCACCTAAACCCAGACGTGTAATCAGACATGGGCTAAGGCACAAAGGGCCAGATGTAGCAAAGGGTTTTTCCCATTCTGTGTCAATGGGAAAATGTGTTTGTACATATGGCCCAAAGTTGTTAAAGTAAGAAAATGCCAGCTTTCTGAATAAAAGTGACATTTTCAGACCTGCAACTTAAAAACCAAATTTACCAAAAGTTGTGCTTTTAAATTGAGTCCAGAGACACCAAATTACATTTTTTTAAATATTTTTCCAATTGGAAATTACACTTAAAAGATGTTTTAAGATAACCTCAATGTTAGCCTGTGGAAGAGCTAGCCATTGCAATAGTGAAAAACAAATTTAAGAATTTTTCACTATCTGGTCATGTTAAACTTAAAAATACATGTCCAACTTTTTAAATACATTGCTGCCTGCCCTTGGGGCTAACGAGGGCCTCCCTTAAGGAAGACTTACATGTAATAAAAAGGAATATTTGGTCCTGGCAAGTCCAAATGGCAGTTAAAAACTGCACACTTACCCTCTGCAGTGGCAGGCCTGAGACATTTTAGAAAGGCCACTGTAGTGATTGGCAAGGTCAGTGCTGCAGGCGCACTAGTAGCATTTGATTTACAGGCCCTGGGCACAAATAGTTCACTTTACTAAGGACTTAACAGTAAATCAAATATGCCAATCACGGAGAGACCCAAAGTATCACATTTTAGACACAGATCATGTGCACTTTAGCACTGGTCAGCAGTAAAAAAGTGCACATAGTCCTAAAGCCAGCAAAAACAAAGCTCCCCACACAGTCCAAACAGGATGTCAGAAAGCAAAAAGTCAGGATAAACCATGCCAAAAGATGCCAGGTCTAACAATGGCCTTCCTACTCCAGGCCAAGACTAAAACTAGCAATGGCACACAAGTCTCTAGGCAGACGCTCAGCCCTCTGAACTATCTTATAGGCCTACCAATAGCACAGGACAAAACAATCATTTTTAACTTGCGATGATGTTTTTAAAAAACGCTCATTCTCAAATACACCTACACCTGTGCTAATCTTTCTCTTACTTTGGCCTCATGAGCAGAATACCATGTACACAGCACAACTATTTCATAAAGTAAACATCTGTACAACTCTTAAAAAACCCTTTATCAAACCGCTAGCAAGCTTCCTTACAACGTGTAAAATCCTCTTCCACCATAATGTGAACAGTCTCCTAATGTACTTGTGCTGACAGGCACACAAATTGTCCACTTCAAAAGGAGATAAAAGACACCCGCTTTCTAACCAAAAATACAGTTCAATTCAATTTGCATGGAATGTGAGGCATCGGGTCTGTTTTAGTCTTAAAATCTGCATTATCACACCCAAAAAAGACAATTTGACTTCCACCCCCCCCCCCCCACGCGTTAATTGAACTGTAGGTGACATCTTGTGAAAAATAGAAAAATAATACATTAGGGGCACTTGATATTGTCCTTGCTTCCATCTATCACCCCTACATTAGGTCAAAGTAGCATATAGTTAGTATTTATAACACTTAGAAACCGCAAAAATGTGGAATACAAAACTGTGTAAAACCAAGTTATAATTAGTACAGCAACAACATTCTCATCATAACAGTGGTTCTGCAAAACACAAATCAAAACTTTCATCATTCATAGGCAACAGGCACAAGAGTAGGGCATTAACAGGCGATTCTTATAGAGTAGACAGAGCACTCTGATGGGCAAACATTATACTGTGAGTGTATGTACTTGTCAGCTATTTTGTTTCAGAGGAAATGGAGATCAACTTGGCAAAGCTTAGTCATGAGCTTTAGGAATGAAATGAATACCTCCCCTAGCCCCAGGCCTCCAAACACATGTAGGTTGCACTTGAGAACACTATGTAAAACGGCACTGAATGAGGCAGAGGGCTGAGAAAAATGTTTGCCACAATGCAGGCACACAATTTAACAGGCAGTCATGGAGGATATATTTAAAAAAATAATAATAAACCCTCTTGTGGCAATTTGTGATTAGAATTTTAAACTGAAAATTGACAATTTCTTTGTAATGTACCAATAACCCATGATTATAGATTAGCTATTCCGGAGTAGCCATAATGAACTAACATTAATATTTTTGGATAAATTGTATTTCGGTATTTTTATAAGTAGCTTATAAGAAGATTTAGGTATTTTGCTTCTTGTGGAACTCAAGAAGTGAGGAAGAGGCTCTTATGTGTTGAGTGAGGTCATTCTGTGTCTTGGGTGAGATGTAGGAGAATGAGCAACCTCTAGGTTTGCTTTTACAGATGCAGGGAATGTGTGTGAGTGAGAATGAGGCAGAGGATAGGTGTCTGGAGGGTTGGGAAATGTTTATGCGGGCGCTTCATGTTTTCTGGTTCTGTATTGTGCAGGGCTTTGCATGTGTGCGTGAGAAGTTTGAATTGGCTGTGCTTCTGAATGGGGAGCCAGTGAAGCTTCCTGAGGTGCGGTATGATGCCGGTGTAGCAGGGGAGGTCCAGTATAAGTCTTGCAGCGATGTTTTAGATGATCTACAGTGTGTCAAGGAGTTGTTATGAGTGCTTGTGTGACGGTCCATCTGGTGTTCTGAGGCAACCTTATAAAGATTGTTGGCAGCATGCATAGGATGTGGAAGCATAAGGTGCACATGGCATTAACTTGAACTGTCATATTGAGCTTGTCATCAAAGATAATCCCTAGAATGCTTGTGTGGTCTTAGCTCCAATGGCCACCAGGTGGAGTCTCATGCGGAGGTCTTGTTGCGGAACACCAGTACTTCCATCTGTTAGAGTTGAGCTACTGGCAGTAAGTTCATAGTCTGCTACCATGATCATGCAGTTGGTAAAGTCGGTTCTGGTGGTGGTTGTTTTTTTCTGTCAGGGAGGGGATGAGTGGGGTGTCATCGGCGTAGGAGATGGTATAGATGTCTTGTGATCTATTAGTGAATGGTGCTATATATATGTTGAAAATAGTGGGGCTGAGGGACGATGCCTGTGGGACTCCACATGTCAATTTCTTGGCAGCTGATGTGAAGGGTGGCAACCTGACCCTTTGGTTTCTTCCCCTGAGGAAGAAATAGATTCATTTGAGAGCAGATCCTTGTATGCCAATCTTGTTGAGTCTTCTGATGATGGTGTTATGGGAGACAGTGTTGAAGGCCGCAGAGAGATCAAGCAGGATGAGGGCCACTGTTTCTCCTTAGTCCAGGGTGCTTCAAATGTCATATGTGGTTGCGATGAGTGCTGCTTCAGTCCTGTGGTTCTTTCTGAATTTTGATTGTGTGTTGTCTAGAAGATAGTGAAGTTTGAGTTGTGTTGTGAGTTGCTTGTTGATGGCCTTCTCAATCAGTTTGGCTGTATAGGGAAGCAGGGAGATAGTTCAGACGTTGCTCAGTTGATTCAGGTCTGCTATGTGCTTCTTGAGGAGGGCATTGCTTTCTTCAAGTTTCTATTCATCTGGGAAAGTGGTGGATGTGATGGAGGTGTTGATGATGTGGGTCAGGGTGGTGTTGATTGATAATGCTCCCAGGTTGTAGATGTGGCGGGGGCATGGGTCTGTTGTGGCCCCTGAGTGGATGCTCCACATGATTGCCGCTGTGTGATTTCTGGTGTGAGTCGTCCATTCAGTCAGGTGGCTGTCTTCATTGGTGGTGGGTAGGTTAGCAATGAGCTCTCAGGGGTTGGGTTGATGTGTGAAGCTGCTGTAGATTTTTGTGATTTAGCTGTGGAAGAAGTTAGATATGTTGTCACACAGTTGTTGGGAGGTAGCGATGTTGGTGACAGTAGCTGAAGACGAGGTGAAACCCTTAATGATCAAGAAGATCACCTTGCAGCTGTTGGAGCTTCCTTGGATGTGGTCCACTAGTGCTTTCTTGGTGGCTGTTATTTGCTGGTGATAGTGGCTGGGTGCAGCCGTGTAGGTAGTCCTGTCAGTGGCGTCCTGACTGTCTCTCTAGTTCCTCTCGAGCTGTATACAATGTTGTTTGGTGTCTTGGAGGTCTTCTGTGTACTAGCTGGCGTGCTGGCATGCTGGTTGGATTTGATGGGTATGAAGGAGTCCGCGCAGTTGTTGAAGTTGTTGATGTCCTTGTCGAGGTTGAGGCAGATAGGTCTCTTGCTATCAAAGATAATCAGAGACATAGAGACAGAGATAGAAAGACAGAAAAATTATTCCAGTTGATAAATATTAACCGTCCTTCTGGAGCCCTAAGTGAATCATGTACTGCCCGTCTTGAGAAGTCCCTCATTACAGCCTCAAATTACATTTAGCTTACCCTGTTTAATCATTTCATAACACAGGGAACATTCCCAGCTGTTTAAAAAACTGCAGTGGTTAACCACGCCTAAAGAATTAATCTCTCAATCCACACTATCGCAATATGTTTTGCCATATTTTGTTACTTTCATATATGGGCAAACTGCTGAAACTAGTGCTATCCAGCTCCAGAAGCTTGTAGATACAAACATGTTATTAGATTATCAACAAGGGCGGTTCTTACCCAGTCACAACAAGGAGCTGGTGAACCTATACCAGCACTTGACAACCCGCATCAGTATATCAATGGCAGCAAACCTGAAATGCTTATTTTTCTAAATCTGTCAGTTGCCATCAATGACATCAATCATAACAACCCAGTTATCCACCAAAAAATCACTTTATGCACTAAAAGGGGTTTGAAAAGTCTGTAGAAATGCCGATATAATACAAAAGGTTGAAATACCAAGTTGACCGTGATGGGATTTCAAACTATTGGACACCGTTTTTTTTTTTTCTTTTACTTTTTTAGAATTCTGCAGTGGCACACAACCGATCGAGCATTCTTATAAGTTCTGAATAGCAATCACTTTACCTAGGCAACTTAAAAGTTAATTTGCACCCACACTATAGCCATATACACAGGGCCACTGGAAGTATGTAAACCTGCAGTTGCATTGTTTCTTACATATTCATCTGCTGCATAATCAACAAAGTTTAACAACATTTTTTTTTTCTAGCTCAAACAGATCAAATGTGTTCATTTTCTTGAGCACTGGAACGCTCTTTGGAAACGTTAACAGGCCATCTTTCAGTTGCTTATTGCTACATGTGGGTATTAAAGTGGTACTAATACGCTGAAATCGTATCCCAAACAGTGATGATAGGTGTAAAAATGACAACAAATAATTAAGTATTACTATAAAAAAAATGGGCGCATTTGCCTTTTTTGCCACATATAATAGTCACTCCTGTCACATAATTTGGTCCTCTTCTGCTGCATAATTCCAGTGACCATCCGTACAAACTATTAAAACACAGTTAAAAGCAAATACATCGCCATGGATATACGCTTTTATAAAGTATCACCTCTCCAGTGTGACTGACTATTGAAAAAGCAATGTTTGAAGGTTTGACATTCCATTTCAGTGAAACTTTGGAAAGTGGGATGATGGGAAATTCCATCTGACTTGAAGGTGTTTACAAACACAATTTGAAACCATGTGCGCTTTTCTGCTGCCTGGAGAAACAAAGGCCTAAAACCAAAATAGAAGACTTAACTTGCTGTCATGGCCGTGCAACTGCGGGATGGGAGTGTTTATTTGTGGAGATAGCTTAATCAATGTAAGGTAAGAAACTCTCAGCTTGTGATGGAGTCTGAGGCCCCTGCCACGGTCACTGAGTGCAAACCCCGGATGTAGCTGCAGCATGAGCAAGAGGAATACTTTATTTAATTACTAAATAAACTCTTGCCCAGCAGTAATGTGTGGATAGCATTTTGTGTTTTTCTCTTGTAAATTCTACATGTTGCCATATTTTTCCAAGACAAGAAAACACTCTAAGGCTAAGCTGTAACCTGTAATCAGGCTGTGCCTCTGTTTGGAAGCTTTTGCCGCATTCTCCTTAGCCACCTTCTCTGTGAAAAGGCGCATTCTTCGCAGCTGGGCCATCCCCCAGTCTGAGTCTTGAACTGCTGTAGTTTACAGCACGCTGGCCTATTGTCCTGTTAATGGCTCTTTTGTTATGCGCTAAGGTGCATTTGTAAATCTGTCCAGGACAGTCTTGAAGTCCTGCCTCGAGATTCTTTGCAAGCCTCTCACAAACTCAGTGGATGGCTTATACTTGCAGGAGGCTGCAAATGCAATCAATACTTAAATTCAATAAAGCACGATCGAAAAATGATCTCTTATTGCGCAACTCTTTATTTTAACATCTTATGTTGTGAATTTTAAAATAACTTGCAGTGAGAAATGGGCATAGCAAAAAACGCTACAGTACTGTTCAGGGTGGCTATTTAGAAATTACATCGATGTTTTCTGGGGCCCAGTATTGCTAATTCTGAAAAGCAGATTCTTATGGCAAATAAAAAATAAATACCTGGTATTTGTAGATGAAACAAACACAATTTGTACATGCCTATTTGTTTTCCACTAAGTGCAAGATTGCACATGTATGAAACAAATTATTTTACTATTGGGGATAGAAATAACAAGGTGAATAAAATTGTGTTCGATTTATTCAATGGGAGAAAAAGAATAATTGCTAGTCCATCACATTTTAGATTGAACTTCTTAGACTACCACACAAATTTGACACGTTTTCATAAACAAATCAGGTGTGTTTCCATTTTGCTTAAATTTGTATTTTACATTTTTAAATGCTGGAATTTATTTTGAGCTTAGTAGTTGATGTCTTACCAGCAATGTAATCTTAAGGATTTTGGGGGTCCTGGGCAAAACACATTTCAGGGGCCCTTTTCAGAACAGCTTTTTAATGTTACAGCCAACTTTCTGCTAATTCAAACCCTTTTAACCCAAACAATATTTAGTAATACATTCAAGGTTGAGATGGAGTAATAGACGGATGGGAGCGAGGTCACTTTCCCAGGAGGTCCCTTGCAAGGTGGGGACCCTGGGCCATTACCCACTTTGCCCATGCCTTAAAACGTGTCTGGTTACCAGTGATTCTCGTTTTACTTTCACCAGCAGCTTGACCTCCTTATACCTCACTTTCATATACACAAACATACATGCATGTATTCATCCACGTGATCCATCCTCCTACTGCCCTCAATTTTCATACAAAGACTTCCATCAATTAACAAACACATCACTGCCATGTGATAAACAAATAGACATGAGTAACTCATTTTGTGAACTTGGTCAAGTTTATCCTGACTTTACTAAAACAATTACCCTGAGCTATTTCTGAGTCTCTGTCACCTATTTTCATGGCACAACCATCATAATGAATCTTGAGAACATTTTCACTCTGTATTGTCAATTTTTGAGCTAAGGGTCTCTGACAGCATGAAGGACTGAATTCCAAGAACATCAGCACCCACGGACGGGCCCTGGTCTCATTTTGTTTTTGTTTTAATAATTATGGACCGCCTTGGTGTTGTTACCTGATTAAAAGACGGGTGCATATGTATGTATGTTGTATTGATGTAGTGGAAACCTATCTGAAAGGTAACAGAGTTCCGAAATGAGTCCAAAGCAAACACACAACCAGCACATAAATGAAGAGGCAGTTGGTGTCTACCCGTGAATGTGCATTTTGATACGGTGCTCCTTCCTAAAGTGGAGGAAGGGTAGAAGATCCTGATAGAAATGGGTGCATAGAATAGAAAAGGCCTGTTTCCTTGCCACTTACCCTTGGTCCTCTTTCCCTCTCACCATCTGCAGTATAGACAGGTGCTCCCCTCTCTGCCTCACAGCTCCCACTGAATGCTGACTATTTAGCCAAGGGAACAACGTAGTAAGGTTAAGGAGGGATTCGAAGAATGACTTCCACGGGTCACTTAGTGTGTTCTAGGAACAGAACTCATATCATTTCCCCCTCTGGTCTCACAAGGACTAGTATTCAATTACAGTGATCACTTAAACTCTCCTAAACACCCTACTACTATCCCTCTAAAATTACAAGGTGATGTTTGGAATCTGCGTTTTTCTATGGTTTGTGCCCATGGCATATCAAGCTGTATCCCCAATTGATGGATGGTTTCTGAAAGCTGCTCCTATAACTTATCCTGCTTCTTGGTGAATCCCACAAACTCTCACATTTACTTTCGTTTCTGGAAAGATCTTCTTCCCGTGGGTTACACCTACTAGGCTTCTTGGTTGAACGCATGGACTTATACATTTCCAGCTAGTTTCCAGAACCAGCATCTTTATTGTAGGTTGAGCGTGTTGCATTCCTTGGTGAACTCCGCAGACCTTTAAATTCTGTGGTGATTCCTGGAAACCGGGTCTTTGTGTGGGTTGCCTATGCCACTTCTTGGTGAGCCTCATAGACTCCTAAATTTCCCTGTAGCTTCTGAAAAACTGCACCTTCATGTAGGATGAGCACACGCTGTTCTGGGTGGGCCTCATAAATACTTATTTTCCCTAGTTTGTTTGGAAAATTTATATTTCTGTGGTTGCTCCTATTTTGCTTGATGGTGGACCCCATAGGACTCATACATTCCCTGGTGTTTTGGTTTTCCAATCTGTGACCTCCCTGTGTGTATATAATACCTATAAAGCTTCTAAATAGATTGTACAGACTTAAGTTCCAGGATGGTTTCTAGGAGTAGTGTCTTCTTTTTGGTTGCGTCTATCCTACTTCTTCATGGACCCTTGGGACTATTATATTCCCTCATGGTTATTGAAAATTATATCTTTCTGTGAGTTGTACCTAAGCAGCTTACAGGTGGACCCCTGAGAATTAAATTCTGTGGTGGTTTTTGAAAGGAGGTTCACACAGAAAGGGAAAATATTAAACCAGGAAAAAACTAAATTCCCTCAACTTATCATGACTACTACTATAAGTTACAGCATGAAGGGAGGCCCCACTCAGTTAAGCACAGGTTAAGTTAGAGGTCTACCACAATATAAAAAAGAAACAAAGGGGAATCTACCCATTCAGTGGTGGTAGCAGTATCACAATAGCCTTCCTTTCACAACTACTGATTGCCTTGATTCAACTTGTAAAACAAAAATGTTGGAAGCTGCCAAAATATCCAATAGTAAACTGCTAATAACCCAAGAAAGTAAGTAATTCTTAATTGCAGTTTACACAAGGAACCAAGGGGACTCTTCAACCATCCACCTCAAAACATATCATTAAACAGACTTACCTTAAAAGGGGAGGGGTCTCACAAAGAGAACTGGTGATTCGTAATTTCCCAAAAGATGGTAATTCAGTCTCATTCATGGAGGGGGCATTAGAGCTCATAAATTGCCAACTTTATGTGTAATTGCTGCCCAGTGTAGCCCTAAAGGCAATCTGCCATCCATTTACACATTCCTCAACACTTTCTGCCATCCAATCTGCCTGCAATCCATCCATCCACTCTGCTATTTATAAATCCATCCACTCACTCAAGCCATCCATCCATACACTCTGTCATCCATCCATCCATCCATCCATTGATCGATCTATCAACTCGGTATACATTCACTGCTCCACCCACTCTCCTATCCGTTCTCTCATCCTTCCACCCACTCATCTATCCATCCCTTTACTGTGCCATCCGTTACCCTGTTCATCCACCTGTCCATCTGTTAACTCTGCCATTCTTTCATATGTCTAGCCACCTATCCATCTCTCATCTGCCATCCTTTCACCTCAACTTTTCATTTACACACTCATCCATCCCTTTACTCTGCTGTCCTTTCACCTGTCCATCTACCCGTCCATCCATCCCTTTACTGTGGCATTCACCCATCTGCCCATCCACCTCCCCATTTGCCCATCCATCCATACATACATACATATACCCACTAATCCATCCATCCCTTTACTCTGCCATTCTTTTACTTATACATCCACTCAACCATTCACACACTCGTCAATTCAACCTTTTACTTTAACATTCTTTCACTTGTCCATTCACTCATCCTTCCACCAACTTACCTATCTACTCACTTTTCATTCACCCCAATTCATCCACCCACTTATCCATCCATCCTTCCTTTTACCCTTCATTCCATTCAGTATTCCTGCTTCTTTTCTTTTCAATTTACTCATTGTTCACTTCATCTTGCTCCTGCTTACTCTTCTATTGACTGTATTCCTTTATAGCGTTAATTATGAGCTTTTTTCTGCGAGTTACAGACATAAAAGACCCCCATCCCTGTATATAGCTGCTAAAGCAGGGGGTTCGTGACCCCCCTGACAAGAGCCCACAGTGGCAACAATCATGAATAAAATATGTTTTCAATGAGACTCTAGACTTCCCTAATACTCCCCATGTCTTTCATCAAAGAAAACTGACCCCCCAGGGCACTTTAAAAAAAGTAACTTGTCATTCCCTGTAGGAAAGTACCCTTCTTGTGTGGCCATCTCCACACTTTTTTGCCCTAATGCTGTAGGTTATGAGACTGAAAGTGCACCAGAGCCTGGTGACCAAGCCCCAGTGCCAGCGCTCTCTTCCTAAAACTTGTGTATGTGAATAGGTAACACTAATTGGCAAGGACTTTAACTCCCCTTTTGAATCCGTAAGTAAATGGTACCAGTGGTACCCATGGCATGGGCGTTAAAGGGGTCACCAGGGCCTGAAGCACTGATTGTGCCACCCTGAGTGACCCAAACAAACATATATCAGCAGTCCTGCCATTGCAGTAAGCACGTGCTGTGCAAACTGCTGTAACTCGACTTTGCCCTCACCACGAGTGGCAAAGATAATGCACTATTTTTAATGTATGTCAGGCACCTCTAAGGTAGGCCTCCTGAGCCTAGTAGTCAAGGTGCATTATATTAACGAAGTGGACACTTAAGTCCCTAAAGTAGCCTCCTTCCATTAGGGGCAACTTTAAGTGATCAGGGGCCATAGAATAACATATGCCAGCACATTGGCATCTCAAGATTGCCAACTCCGCTATAGCCCCACTGAAATATGTCAGGTTTGGTATAAAACATCTTGTGTTATTAAACCTGATGTGCTCCCAAAGATAGATTTAATGTGACATGCTCCCAGAGATTGCCCACTTGGTTGTCCCTGACTTTCCTGACCCCTGGCAGAGAGCCTATAGCCGCTGCCACCAAGATAGGAATATGACCCCCTGATATGAGGTGTGACCACGCACAGGAGTCAGAAGCAAAGGCATGCCTGGGAAGGAGGTGGCACCTACCTTCCTGGCAGGATGGCTAGTGAAGTGGCTTATCAAGGTAGTGGGCTTCAAAGGCTGCACTGTCTCTGATATGCAAGCAGGCTACCTCCCAGGAGGGGATACAGCCCGCCACCTCCCCAGGAACATTAGCACCAGGGGAAGCAGGAAAATTAGATAGTCATGAAATTGTACACTCCCAGAAGACTATCCACACCCATTGGGTGGGCTACCTGATCTTTACAGTTGAGGATGAGTTTGGCCATTTTTTGAAGTGGCAGAATAGGTGCCACACTCCACTGGATGGGGTCAATTCAGGGGCGGATTAGCCAAGAGGTTTAGTAACCCATTAACCACTAACCTCCATACCCCTAACACTCCTAAATCTAGGATTTAAGGAGCACCCGTGGCATTAAAACCTCAGAACTGATGAATGTGCAAAAGGACAACAAGATGATGTAGGATCTTCACAAATCAAAGGTGCAATAATGTGAACCAGTGACAATGCTCCTAGAACTGTACTGCCGCAACTCGTCCTGGATCAGAGACTGGCTCCAAAAGAAGCGGGAACCAGTCTGAAACCCAAAGGCAGTTCCAGAACGTCCTTGGACTAGACACACTTGTCCCCTGCAGCCCACAGGTAAAAATCACACTCCTGGTCCAAAGAACCACTGGCCATTGGACCCACCAAGGGAACGCTCAAAAGTAAATAGTCCGGTGCAATGTGGGAGGCATAGTCTTGACCTCCATGAAGTTCCAGACAGCTGTCACTCTTCCCTAGACCCAGGGGCGTCAAGTACCTAAGAACTACATTTTCTGCAACCAAGGCATGTTGGTGGCTAGTCTGGCTATCACCTACTTTATTTGACGCCCTGCCTCGAGAGAACTCCGAGACATCTCCGACCCATCACCCCAGTGGCCCAAGTGTTGAGAATTACCATCCCTTTTCTCACCAGCAGCCTCCAAGCAGCAAATTCAGCACGTGCTGAATGCCCATTCAGCACCACAGCCAGATCACATCAGCACCTAGGCCGTATGACCCAAGTATAAATACACTAAGGGGGTGATTCTGACCCTGGCGGTTCTCTACCGCCAGGGCCAACGGGGGCGGGAGCACCGCCGACAGGCCGGCGGTGCTCCCTTGGTCATTCTGACCGCGGCGCTTTGGCCGCGGTCAGAACGGGAAAACCGGCGGTCTCCCGCCGGTTTTCCACTGCCCCTTCGAATCCTCCAAGGCGGCGCAGCTCGCTGCGCCGCCGAGGGGATTCTGACCCCCCCTACCGCCATCCTGTTCATGGCGGGAAAGCCGCCATGAACAGGATGGCGGTAGGGGGGGTCGCGGGGCCCCTGGGGGCCACTGCTGTGCCCATGCCAATGGCATGGGCACGGCAGGGGCCCCCGTAAGAGGGCCCCGCAAAGTATTTCAGTGTCTGCCTTGCAGACACTGAAATACGCGACGGGTGCCACTGCACCCGTCGCACCTTCCCACTCCGCCGGCTCGATTACGAGCCGGCATCCTCGTGGGAAGGGAGTTTTTCCCTGGGCTGGCGGGCGGTCTTTTGGAGACCGCCCGCCAGCCCAGGGAAAAACTCATAATACCCTCCGCGGTCTTCTGACCGCGGAGCGGTATAATGGAGGGCGGAATTCTGGCGGGCGGCCTCCGCCGCCCGCCAGAATCAGAATCACCCCCCAAGTCTCCTGATCTGGTCTTGGAGCCAGCCTCACCTTAATCATCTGTGGGTTCCCATAAACTCAAACTGCAAGTGGCTGTTTGCCACAAGTACATTTCCTCATTGATCCGCAACATTAAAGTTTTGCAAGAGTAAAATTCACTGATTTATTGTTGCTTTAAAAATGAATGCTCATTCACTTGTCTTCATTTTGGTGTCTGAATGTACATAAAAATCTGCTCTATTTTGATAAATTAGTTTCGGATTCCAGATTTGTGGCAATTACTTATCATTCATGTTGGTGCTCTGAAATGCTTAAAGCAAGATTGATCTGTGCCACACTAACAGGACTTAGCTAGCGATTCATAAGTGTGAATCCACTGGGACTCATTTGAGGCATTTGAGGCATTGTGAAGGCATTAGATAGTGAAACCTAACCAGCTTCACTGCATAATACCCCATTTTCTTACATCCCCACACATGATAAAACTATGAGTAATGCCTCCTATACCGATCATTCAGTAACTCAAGTACTAACATGAGTAAAAGTGGAGGCCTTATACCCATTCCCTAACTTTATGAAGTCTCCTTGCCAGTCCTGACCCTTGCTTTAGGTGTATAATAGGCTCACCCAGCCTGTGTATGAGGCACCAATTCCTCAAAAAAATACATTAAAGTATTTTCAGTATCTAAAAAGGTAGATGGTTACCTCTCCATACGTAACTTAAGACATTTTGTATATGGGCCAGTTGTCTCAAATTATGAATCTTGCTACTGTGATTCCTGGTCCAGCGCTACCAGATAAGCCTGGTTGTGTTGCCTTACTGAGTAATTTTGTGTCAACACTGAAGATCATCAGTGATCTATAAGGCCTATAAACTTCCAGGGGAAGATTTACCAATTTAGTGTATAATGCAGTACAGTAACCACATCAACAGCAACTGCCTCTTCCCTAGTTCTGGCACTCATTCAGCCTGCCTAGCACAGTGTCTGGCATAATGTGATGTGGTGCCTACCATGCATTTAATACTGAAAGGGTGCCCTTCCAATAAAACATACCATGCTTAGACTTACTGTAACCATTTTCGCATGTTGGGTCTGTGTTGTACAGTGTTTACAAGACTGGAGAATTATAACAATCTCTCCTTGTTAGCACCTTCCTTGAGGAGTCATGCTAGGGGAATGAGTTTGCCAGTGTTAACAGATAGGGCTCTGCACCAGACTTCAATGTGGTACCATGGGATCGCCCATGTACACCCATGGCACACACCCCTTGCCACAAAGTAGCTAAAAGCACTATTTGAGATATATTTAGGGATACTTTTGAATTTGGCAGATAACCCGTACCCAGCTACTCAAGACCACATTATGTCAACTGTCCAATAGCTTCTCCAAGACCACCTGATAAAACATCCAACACCTTGTTTGCCTTCTTTAAGGAGCCTTCAACTGTTCATGAGCCATAAATCTAACTTAATACTCTATTCATCCATGATGCAAGGACGATTCCCCTAAATCATCCTAATAATTTATTTTTCTGGGATGTTTGGTAGTGATACAATGTCCGAAAGCTCTGGAAAGCCCTGATTATGACCAATTGAGTGTACCTATAATTTCTCTCTTTCAATACATTTAGTTGAACTGCAGAGCTAAGTATAGTGAATCTGTAATTACCTATATATACTTGCCTTTTTGATATTCTGGTTGTCCAAGTTTCTGCTTCAATATTAAGGTAGGACAATAATAAATTATAATATTTTTATACCATACCCACTATTTTTCAAGTCAAAATATAGACTCAGCTCCCCTTGAACAGTCATTTTGAAGGCTGAATCCCCCAGGGCATTAACTCAAAGTCATCATGTTGGTACATTAGGCCGTGCTCTTACTCATTCATATATCAAGGTTAAAGGGGAATGGTCTGATGCAGTCCTTTCATAATACTAGATTTCAACACACTGGCCAGGTTTCTCTCTACTAATAAAAATCTAATCAATTATTTTAGATTATCTATGTAGTTCATGGTAAAAACAGCATGTACCATCTTTTGAGTAAGTGACCGTGGAGCATTTGGTGGTTCTGATTTATTGATGGTAGCATCTGAGGGAGGATTTGTGGGTGCAATTGTAGGTGTCATCCTGACTGTGGGCCTGATTTAGAGTTTGGCGGATGTGGTTACTCTGTTGCAAATGTGATGGATATCCCATGCGCTGTATTATGATCCCATTTTATCCTATGGAACTCATAATATGATGGATGGGATATTCGTCACGTTTGTGATGGAGTAACCCATCCGCAAAACTCTTAATCAGGCCCTGTGTCTCCATCTGTCTTCAAGTTTTTTTGCAGTGCATTTGCTGAGTCTGAGCTCTCCCGTATTCCAGCCTGCTTGCGGTCTGGCTCTAGTGGCTTTGTTGACTTTGAAAGGTGCAAGGGTAATTGCATGATGAGTGTTCCAGGCATTGAAGCTGGAGATAGATATGGGAAGGTTGTTTTTGTGTCAAGGCTGGTAGTGTAGGGGTCCGAAAAGCAGGATGTTCGAGATTTTTTGTGATGGTGTCTCTACGGTGGTATGGCCTGGCCATGCTGAAGCTGATGCAGGCATGGTCAGACCAGGTTGGTGTGGGCTTGTCTACTATGAGTTTGCGGAAGCTGGTGAAAATGTGGTCCAGTAGTTGTATGGGATCATGTGTGCGATATTCCACTCAGTGGGAAGGTTTGAGGCTGGACAGGTCCTCAAGGACATTGGCCTTGTTGAGATCAATCAGGTCCTCCAGTTGGTAGTTAACATCACTGAGGGGGATAACGGTGCTTGTGTTGAAGATCAGTGGGGTGAAAAAGTTTGTGATGGTGCCACTGAATTTGGTACATGGTCGGGAAGGCAGTAAATGATGATGATGCTGCTAAGGATGTAGTTTGTGGGGATGAGGAGTTTGAAGGTCAAGTGTTCCATATTGCTTGTGGTGCTTTCCAAGGTGATGGAGCATTGGATGGATTATTTGAAGATGATAGTCACCAGTCTGTTTGTCCTGTCCTGAGCTATTGTATCCTGTGGGATTGCCATGGCAATAATGGGGGCAGACAAGTAAGTCAAACAGGTTTCAGTCAGAAAGAGCAGGTCTGGTGAGCAGTTGTGAAGCAGATCCAAAATATTGGTGGCATGTTTCGTAACAGAGCAAATGTTGAGGAGTATATAGGAAACAGAGGAGTGTGGTGTAGTAGGGGGTCAGGTGTGTGTGGGGAGGTGTGTTGGATGTGTGAGATGCGTGAGGGAGTGAGGTGGGTGTACATGAAATGGCAGGTGGCTCAGCAGAACGAACCTTCAGTGTTGTGCAGTGAAGCTCAGCAGCAGCAGCACTGATAGATGTGACCGAGGATCAGGATTTGAAGAGTCACAATGGGGTAGCGATGAGGGAGGTGGGTGGGAGATGGGCCAGGGGTCCTGGAGTTAGACTTGGCTCTGACACACCTTTAGCAGGCCTACACTGCAGCATCTATTAAGCAAAGACCGTTTTGACAGGAAACCAGTCATTTCACTTTCTGTGCAGACAGAAAATGGGGAACCCAGTGATGACACTTTCTGTGCAGGTAGATGATGGGAAATCCACTGATGTTACTTCATGTGCAGATGGATGATGGGAAATGGGTTTCCTTACTTGGCTTCTTCTTTGAAAGACAGTTTTGGCGGGAAACCATTGGTGTCACCTCCTTGGTAGAACAATGCTGAGAAATTCAGGGATGTCCCTTCATGTGTAGATGGATGATGGGAAATCCAGTAATTTCACTTCCTTGCAGATCGATGATGGAAAATCCAGTGATGTCACTTTCTGTGCAGATGAATGATAGTGAATCATTGATATATACGATTGCGAATCAGAATTTTGTAGGGATGCCCTAAACACACAGATTACAAATTGTGATTTGTAATCAGTTACCAAATAGCTAAATAGGTTTAGTAAATTTGTGTTACTATTTAGCAATCACAAACCCTGTGATTTATCAAAAAGTAGGCTTTGCAACTTCAAACTGGATTTTGTTTCAAAACAGCATGACAACTATGTGACAAATAGCATGATTAAGTTGCCAATATTGTAAATATATTTTTTATTCGGTTTGCATATCAATCAGTAACATCTATATAAATAAGTGACACAAGAAAAACAGCATGACGATTGTCACACACAGCATAACTGTTTGCAATCCCTTTGTATGAAAACCTGTAACTCCTTATTCATGACTGAATCTCTAAGGTTTGGTCATTCACAGAGTAATTTTGCACCAGTCTGTAAATAGCTTCCGCCCCTCATCAGAGATAGCAAGAGCTATAGAAATACTCTAATCATGCTATATCCTCTTCTCTGTACCAGCATTTAGATTTAAACTGCAATGAAGCTAACACCACCTTTGTTTTATCAATTCTTATCAGAGTAAATTTATATTATTAGCTTCTATGTTTGTAACTAGGAAATGTACACATACGTTGTACCGGTAATTATTGTGCATGTCTTAGCTGCAGATTTTAGGCACTTTTATAGAAACATAATTTTGTGTTGTGTGTTTAATGTACACAGAATAGATTTTGTATGTGTGCTTAAAAGGTATTGGGGCTGGTGTAATACGGAATTATACAAACATCATTTGTGTATCACTATTCCACATTAGTACAAGTGCTTATAGAATTTGCAGACAGGCAAAATGGAAATGTATGATGCACACGAACAAACACACAGCACAAACAAATACTAGTACACAAATGAAACTGTTAAACATGACTTAAAGTTGTATGCTTTTGGGGTTTTCCATTATGCGACCTTTCAACTTATTAACTGGTATTTATCTCGTGTCTTTTAATTCCTGTTGTCCCTGGGAGACCTTAGGTTAAATGAGAAATGGAAACCGAGGATCGCTTGAGATGTATAGTCTAAAGAATGTATGTGTTAACTCCCTTTTTCCTCTCAATGTTTCTGTCAATTAATGAGAAGAGGTTGTGAGTGGACATAAAAATGATGATTACTCATTATTCAGACTTAGGTGGTAACTAACAACCCTCAGTGACTTCTACGCGTTACTACACTTTCGAGTAATTTGGACTGCAATGTAAGTTCTTCAATGTAATTTGTTCTTATTTTTTTACAGCTTTGTTAATTAAAAACATGTGTACAGCTACACAATCTTTGCAATATTTTTTCTGCAGTCACACATGTTTAAAACTTACATACCGGTATTTCTTACTCCAACGGTAACTATGTTGTGAGATGAGATTTTCACTACACTGTGATATCACACAGGTTGAGTAACATTATATTATAATACGTTTATTTGTTTATGTGCAAACTGGCCTTACAGCAGTGCTCTCAGTGCAGTTCCCGTTTCCTATCATATACAACTGCTGTACACGTCCCTGAAACTTACTTTCCTCTGCTTGAGTGAAGTCAAAGACTTTGGAGCTTCAGATGTACCCTGGGGGATGGGAGCTGTCGCTCAGCAACTATACATATGTTAATGTATTCAATTAACTGGTACTTTGTATTACTGCTGAAGGCCGGGTGTGCCTGCAGCCCAGGTTAGGTGAAGAACCATGGCGTTTAGTACTTTGTTTAATGTAGATGCTTCCGGTTTAGGTTACCCGTCCTCTTCCTGTCCCTTTGAAAAGAATACTATTTTATAGAAACCCACTATATTCCCTCTACGAAAGCCCAGCTCCATGTATAACCGAAATGGAAAGTGTAAAATATTAGCATTTTAGCGACACAAACCCGTAGGGCATATCTACAATCAGTAGACCGTTACAATATTTCTAAGTGCAGGTCTATTGACAGAATGTGCTTAGGAGTAACTTACAGACTGGTTAGAACACGTCATCAATGAATTCTATTATAGGTGCAAGACTTTAGTGTTCTATCTTCCTACAAGAACAAACGGAGGGATTTCAAAATGTGTGTATAAAGTTTTTCATATAAACAGCATCATTCCGACTTCAGATTTCATTTCAGCCTTAGAGCTGGAGTTATTGCCTTTATTGGACTTCCAACTATGAAAAAGTACCAGCTTCTGTTTTTTACACACACACATTTCTGCCCAGAAAAACATAGCCAAATGTCACGGGGAAAACAGCACATTTTGGATAAATTACGGAGATCAGCAGAGCAAACACCAAATACTGTCTTAATTTCCATTTATAAGAGTGTAGTCTGTAATAGAACAGTAATTCTGCACCTCAAATTACCATACACACCATTTTAGTAATTGTCCATGTGGTTTTCCTGCAAAAGTAATAATGAAGACCATGATATCAGGTATTTCTGTAGTTAGCTCTTCAACTGCATTATGGTTTGTAATGTTAAATCTTTTAGGAAGATAGTAATGAAACCATTCTTTCCTGATGACCCAGTCAGTTACAAACTCAGTCCCGTATTTATGGGCTTTTGATGCAGGGCAGCACAGCAAATCAGGTGCCTAGTGCCAACACAGGCACCCGCTGTAGCCAGGATTGTTTTTGTGCAAGAATGGGCACCTTCCTGCACAAAAATAATCCTGGGAGACGTTTTCCTCTTTCTATGTGTGCTGCAGAATGCAGCACACATAGAAAGAGGGAAAAACAAGGAGAAATAATAATATTTCTCCTAATTGTGCCTCCCCTGGGCAGGCATAAGGTTTTGGCGCATCCCCAGGTTTACAAGGTCTTGTAACATTATTGGACTTTTTTGCTTGATTGGACACCATTGAGCACATGGTGTTGCATAAGAATTAGCCTGGTATGCATAGGAGTGGAGGCTGAGATGAAATCTTTTGATTCCACACGAGGATAATCTTGTGAATTCTTGTTTTTTGCTGATGACGACATAAAAAGAAACTAGGTAGGAAGAGTGAGGGGTGTAGCAGTGAATATTAGGAAGTAAGAGGAGTTACATCTGAGGGGGAATCTGGAGAAAAAAAAGAGAACATGGAGTTGGTAACAGGGAGACAAAGAATGCTTAAGGGATGAGTATCAGGACATATGGTTTGTGGAGAGAGAGGATGTGAAGGGGCAGTGTAGGTGGGAAGGGGGCTATGGGGAGGAGAAATTTAGGAAGCATTGCTACTGAACATGAGGATAAGTGAGAGGCAGAAGGTTAAGAGAAGTGAGAAGGCAGAGGGAAGGTAGGTAGGAGAGAAAGACTGCATAGTATTTGCATTATGGGGAAGTAGTGACTAGTGGAGAGAGCGGAGGAAGCAGAGGTGGAGAGCTGACAGGAAGAGGGGTATGGAGTCAGGAGGGAAATATATTTCTGGGGTGTGAGCATGAAGATGAGAACTTTGAGACCATATGGATATCTTTCCTCTGGTGTTAATCATCTTTGGGCTATATTCAGCTGCATCAGTATAGACCTTTAACAATTCTGAGTGATCAATGAACTCCTGGGTACTTTGGGAGTCTAAGTGAGCAGCAGATTTCCAGATACAACACATAATTAAGATTCTATAGGGTCCACCTGGGAGCGATGAAGGTGTAACCCACTAAAAGACACAGCTTCCCAAAGCAACCTCATAAGATAAGAGTCACTGGGGTCCAACTAGGAGCATCATATGCGTAAACCTGTAAGACACATCCTTCCATAATAACCAGTTCATTTAAAATATTTGGGGCCCTCCTAGAAAGAGCAGAGACTTTGTGCCATGAATGCAGTATGTCATTTATTTCTTTGTGATCTTACTCTGTAACCAATGATGTGGTTTAAAGTACAGATGGCAAAGTAACTCTGCAACGTGCATAAGGTGTAGGGCCTTACAGTAACCCTCAAGGTCTCTAGCAGATGGGCATACTGCAAACCCAGCCTTACAAAAGTAAATAGGGCCAGGCTCAGAAGTAATGACGAAAGACACCAGGAGGATGACTGATCATGTAATTTACAGGTTCTGGGCAGAGCCAAAAGATAGAAAGATAATCAGGGTGCAGGGTATAATCCCCTCCCGACATACCAGGACTGTGTGAATAAAAAAGAAAGAAAACTGCAAAGGTTTATTGCACCAGAACATAGCACTTGGAATTTTCAGAGACCATGGGGCATATTTAGAAGCCCTTTGCGTCTCCTTGCTCCACATCAGCATCATTTTGTTTATGCTACTGTGGAGTTAAGGAGGCATTTTTGTCATACCATATTTACAAAGTAGTGCAAGGGGATACTTTGTGCCACCTTGCAACCGCTTTAGCCACATGATGCCTGCACTAGGCATAATGTATGCAAGGGGGGCGTTCTGGTGCTCGGAGGCCCGAAAAAGCAAGCTTGGAGCAGGCATTTAAATGACGCACCCATTTTGTCCAATGGGCCACACTGCACTTTCCTGCACTAGCATCAAAATTGTTTGACGCTAATGCAGCAAAGCGCCACAATAGCATCAAAAAGTTTGACACTACTGGCCTAACGACCGCCATGGTGCACTGTATTGTATATGGCACACCCATGGTGTTGTTAGGTGGGGTATGAGTGACGCAAGAAAACTGGGGCATCAGTGCTGATGTACAAGTTTCTTGTAAATATGCCTCTGTGAGTAATCTCCAGCAATGATTTGAAAATAAAGACCAACTAAAATGCATGCACTGAAGGTTGTGGAACTATACCTGGGATTGTCGAACTTCAAAAATAAATAAAATATTTTTCTATTGAGAGTACTCATTATGATGAGTATTCACCAAACTTAATTTGAATCGAATACAATCTAGAGTTAACTGAATTACATTTGTTCACCGTTGGCAAATTTATGTTTATGTGGTTTGAAATTTAGCATAAGCCAAGAAACCTAATGGTATTTGCTTAGTAATTTAAACTGTGAAAAGGGGTGAATGAAATGGCTTTATCTATTACCAGCTTAAGCAGCATTAATGGCTAAGTTATACGTGCATAATTGTAGCTGATGCATGTATGACCTATAAATGTATTGCTGTGAAAGACCATGTTTCTACGTATAATTTTGAAGAATAAGATATACGCTTTGTTGTCTGATTTAAAAGCTCAACTACCATTGCAAGCATGAGGCAACGGAAGGCACCCTTAAAACGAAGCATAATTGAAATATTTTATTTTGAAGTAGTTTTATTAATATTTCACTGTTTTCTCTGTTTGAAAATTCCAGTGGCTAAAAGAAAATCTGCCATGTGTCAAAGGAGGGAGAGAGGAGATGTGTGCTGATTAGGAGCAGTATAATTGCCACAAGGCCTTATTTCATATGTGACACCCTCAAACATTATGGGGGTCATTACAACATTGGCGGTATAAGGCGCTTACCGCCGTGCAGAAGACCGCCAATACACCGCCGCGGCAGACCGCCACAGCTATTATGACACACACACGAAATTCAGATACCCACACAACACCGCCACACCAAAGGTCAGCGATAAACATGCAGAAACAAATCCTCCACCTCCACGCCAACAGAAACACGCCCATGCTATTACGACCCACGAATCCACGCGGCGGTCTTTCAACCGCGATATTCCATTGGCGGTACACACCGCCGCGCTCAAAATACACACACAGCTCCAAAACACCGCCACATTGGACAATTACAAATACACACACCTGACACACATACACACACCACTCTCACACACCCAACACAATATAAAATACACACCCACATCACCCACAAACCCCTACAACCCAAAATTCTGAGAGAAGGCGAGAGATAGAGCACAGCTATTGACAACCCCATCACACCGAGACACACAACACCATCACCCACACAACATCCACGCACAAAACACCACATACCACTACACTCACCACACTCATCAACACATACACCACCCCAGACATCACACACACCACCCCATGTCACGCCAAAGACACCCCCGCTTCTCCGAGGAGGAGCTCAGGGTCATGGTGGATGAAATCCTACGGGTAGAGCCACAGCTATTTGGCTCACAGGTACAGCACACATCAATAGCCAGGAAGATGGAGCTATGGCGAAGAATAGTGGACAGGGTGAACGCCGTGGGACAGCACCCAAGAAATAGGGAGGACATCAGGAAGAGGTGGAACGACCTACGGGGGAAGGTGCGTTCCACGGTATCCAGGCACAACATCGCGGTACAGCGGACTGGCGGTGGACCCCCACCTCCTCCCCCACAACTAACAACATGGGAGGAGCAAGTCTTGACCATCATGCATCCTGAGGGCCTCGGAGGAGTCGGTGGAGGATGGGACACTGGTAAGTCAAATCTTAACTATTACATCCCCCACCCTACCTGCATGCTATCACACACCCCCACCCTCACACCCTCCCCTATCACCCCAAATCCTAACTAATGTACTAATAACACAAACCACACATCCCAACACCAAGCTCTGCATGACACAACTAAGCATGCTCACCCCTCACCAAAGCATGCTCACTGCACATACCCAGAACACCCCCCCAACCATCATCACACAAGCCCCCACACAGGAATGCCTACACTGGGGTTCATGCACACCCACCCATTGCACACCATGAAACACACACATGCAATAATCATGTTCTTATACCCCTGCAGGAACCCGAAGGAACGTCACCACACCAGAGGGTCCAGACAACACCACTCCACCCCCAGTAGAGGCCCACAGTGATGACAGCAGCTCTGCCCCACTGGATCTTGATGACCAGCCCGGACCATCGTGGGCCTCAGGACAGTCGGTTCCCCTTGCCCTGCCACAGCCCAACACCGTGCTTCCACCCTCTGGTAACCCCAGCACAGCACCCACCCAGAGGGCCCATACCTCCCTACCAAGGACAGGTCAATCAGCGGTGTGTCCACCACTACAGGGCACCCAGGGTAACCCACCACCCCAACAACAACAGGGACCTGGGGGCAGTGGTAGTGGGCACACGGTCCAGGGGACGGAGGCACAGGAACATAGGGGAACTGGGAGGGCTGCTGTGCGACAGAGGGAGGACAGGCCAAGGGAACCCACTCTCCACGAGGCCCTATCCTCCATCAAGGGAGCATACCACCACTCCCAGGAGACGATGGCAACGGTTCTGGACAAGTTGCAGGAGACCCTGCGTCTGCAGGAGGAGCAGTATTTGGGGTTCAGGGAGGAGCTCAGGAACATCGGCTCCGCCCTGGGCACCATCGTAGGGGTGCTGACGGACATTCAAAAGACCTTGAGGGACACCGTGGCACTCCAAGGGGCCCCTGAAACTAGCCACGACGATGAACTGCCCACCACCTCCGCCGGCGCTAGTGGACAGGACGCCCCGCCACAGGACCACCACACCAACACCCCCTGCAGATGGACAACCACCACGCAAGCGGTCTCTGAGATCCAGGAACAGGACAGAGCAAGATGACAAGACCTCCGCCAGGAAATGAGACCACCCTGATTGTCCTCCCACTGTCCCACTTTGTCACCCTGTCCATACTTGAACTGCCCCAGCTCCACTTCCAATGCCCAGATGGCCAGTGCACCTGTGAGACTAATAGAGTGGACTCTGCCATGGACATTCCTCCACCATCCCCCATCACCAGTTTACAACCCCCCTTCATTTTTTGAGCACTTAAATAAACACCCTTGAAACACAAAACAATCTGGAGTCAGTCTATGATTTGGAACTTTGTATTATCAATTACAGTGTCATAATGGGTTACCCATTGTAAGGCCAACATACCAATGTCACACATCACAAGCCCTTCAAGGATGCAAGCAGTTGACACGTAGGTTACCACACTTGTGAAACTGAAATGGAAGGGTACAATTCAATTAACAAATAGTGAGTGGAATGTAGGTACAGGATAGAGGTAGACGTGTGAAAGTTAATGTAATGTTAAACCAGAAAATGTTCTCACCTGTGTGTCACTGGAAATATTGCTGTATGACTGAATCCCTGTTGTCGTTTTCTTCTTTCTCAGCTTCATCCTCATCACTGTCCACAGGCTCCACAGCTGCCACAACACCGTCATCTGGATCATCCTCCTGCAGAAAAGGCACCTGGCGTCGCAATTCCAAATTATGGAGCATGGAGCAGGGGACGATGATGTCGCACACCTTCTTCGGTGAGTAGAATAGGGATCCACCTATCATATGGAGGCACCTGAACCTGGCCTTAAGAAGGCCGAAGGTACGTTCGATTACCCTCCTAGTCCGCCCATGGGCCTCATTGTACCGTTCCTCTGCCCTGGTCCTGGGATTCCTCACTGGGGTCAATATCCAGGAAAGGTTGGGGTAACCGGAGTCCCCCAATAGCCATACACGGTGCCTCTGGAGTTGACCCATCATATCAGGGATGCTGCTATTCCGCAGGATGTAGGCGTCATGCACAGAGCCTGGGAACATTGCATTAACCTGCGAGATGTACTGGTCTGCCAAACAGACCATCTGGACATTCATCGAATGATAACTCTTCCTGTTCCTGTACACCTGTTCACTCCTGTGGGGGGGGGGACCAGAGCTACATGGGTCCCATCAATGGCACCTATGACGTTGGGGATATGTCCAAGGGCATAGAAGTCACCTTTCACTGTAGGCAAATCCTCCACCTGAGGGAATATGATGTATCTCCTTACGTGTTTCAGCAGGGCATCCAACACTCTGGACAAGACGTTGGAAAACATAGGCTGGGACATCCCTGATGCCATGGCCACAGTTGTCTGAAAAGACCCACTTGCAAGGAAATGGAGCACTGACAGCACCTGCACGTCAGGGGGGATTCCAGTCGGATGGCGGATTGGTGACATCAGGTCTGGCTCCAACTGGGTACATAGTTCCTGGATTGTGGCACGGTCAAACCTGTAGGTGACGATGACATGTCTTTCTTCCATTGTCAACAGGTCCACCAGCGGTCGGTACACCGGAGGATTCCGCCATCTTCTCATATGTCCCAGCTGACGGTGCCTAAGAAGGACAACATCGAAGAACCAATCACTATTCCTCCAGGTATGTCCCCACAGTTACACACAAGACTACACCAGACAATAAACCCTTCCTGTATGTGTGTTGAGTATAGGCCTAGCTATGTGTGACGCAGTAGTAACTGAAGCCATGTGGGCCCCTGAAATGGCGGCTGCCTGACCTCTAAACTGGGACAATGGGATTGTGGGGTAACTGCGCTGGCGTTGCACACCGTCGCGGTAGGCGGTCGTAGACCGCGGCACACTGCTGCATTGGTTAACATTGGACCCTATGGGTCCCAGGAGCCAATGAACAGGTGCGCCGGCGGTGATGATGCGCCCCGCCGCGGACGTCACCGCCATTTTCTATCTGTTCAATCACTAGATACCTGACCTTCGACAGGAGAGGACCTACACTGCTAGTGCTGCTGTGACCTCGGTCTGGAAGCGACGATGGCTGCTGCGTCTGGGGAAAGGGCCCCTGCCTTCACTGCACAGGAGTTGGAGAAACTTGTGGATGGGGTCCTCCCCCAGTACATGCTACTCTACGTTCCTCCAGACCAACAGGTTAGTACAGAGGGAGCACGTTGTATGGGCTAGGCCTGGGTGGAGAGGGCTGGGTGGAAGAGGGAAGGGGCCAGAGTTCATAGTACATTAATGCATGGGAATGAATGGGCCACATGGTCAGAGTAGGGAGGGGGCCACTCACATTGACGGTGCAGTTGGTAATGACTGTTCCTCTTCCCTTGTGCATGTCATGTAGGTCAGCGCCCACCAGAAGAGGGACATTTGGCGTGCCATCGCCAAGGAGGTCCGGACCCTGGGGGCCCACCAGAGACGGGGCACCCACTGCCAGAAGAGATGGGAGGACATTCGCCGCTGCAGCAAGAAGACGGCAGAGGCTCAGCTGGGGATGGCCTCCCAACGTGGGAGGGGTGCCCGTCGCACCATGACCCCCCTGATGTTCCGGATCCTGGCGGTGGCCTACCCGGAGTTGGATGGGTGCTTGAGGACATCACAGCAGACACAAGGGGGTGAGTACTACCTCATTCTGCTGACTTTGCGTGCAGTGGACGGGTCTGGGTGGGGGTGGTGGGCTGTGGGTGTCCCTAGGCCAGGGCGAGTTAGGTAGGCAAGGCCCCTCTGTTATGTAGGCCATGTGGCACTCAACCCCACCTCAGCAGAGTGCCAAGTTGAGGTATAGTTGCCCCTGTGGCATCCATGTGCGCAGATTTCCACCATTGCCATGTAGGCCATATCCCAGAAATTGCATGTGCAGAGGTCAGGAGCACGGCGTAATGCATGGGGCTGCTGCGTCTGTCTTGTCCGCCAACAGTAGCGGTATGCCATGCACTAAAACTCTCTTTCTTCTGTCTCCCCCCCTTTTCCTGCTCTCCCTGTCCTTTTGTACATCAGCATCATCAGGCGGAGGTACAGTGGCACCGGAGCACGAGGGAGCTGCATCCCACATGGCCATGGAGGGCCACACCACAGACTCTGAATGCACCAGTGGGACGGAGGGCGAGGGGAGCTTCACGTCGGCCACCGGATCACCAACCAGCGACACTGACTCGTCCGCCGATGGGAGCTCCCCTGTGGTGGCAGCACCATCTGTGCGCCCCACTTCTATAGGTACAGCCGCCACCTCCCCTACCAGCACCACCCTCCCAGCAGCCCCTCAGCGTTCGCCCCGTGCCCGCTCACCAAGGAGGGTGGGCATCACCTTCGCCCCAGGCACCTCAGGCCCTGTCCCTGTCACCCCTGCTGCCCTCAGTGAGGAGGCCATTGACCTCCTCAGGTCACTCACTGTTGGGCAGTCTACCATTGTGAATCCCATCCAGGGTGTAGAACGAGAGTTGCAACACGGTAATGCATTCCTGGAGGGCATTCATTCTGGTCAAGCTGCCCTTCAGCGAACCCTGCAATCTCTGGCCTCAGCACTGATGGCAGCCATTGTCCCTGTGTCCAGCCTCCCCCCTCCAACTTCCTCCACCCAGACCCAATCCCCTGTACCCCAGCCCATCCCAAGCACACCTACAGACCAGCATGCACACAAGTCAACACACACAAGTAGCTCAAGCAAACATAGGCACCACACACACCACAGGCACTCATGCAAGCCTCACCCACATACAGACACAGCAACATCCACTGTCTCCACTGTGTCCCCCTCCTCCTCTTCTCCCTCCTCCCTCCCAGTCCCGTCTACACACACACCTGCATGCACCACATCTACAGGCACTAGGACTCGCACCAGGACACCCAGCACCACAAGCCGCTCACCTGCACTCACCACCTCCACTGCCATTTACACGTCCCCTGTGTCCTCTCCCAGTGTGTCTGTGACGCCCCCTCCCAAAGTACACAAACGCCGGCAATCATTCACCCAACATCCATCCACCTCACGACAGCCTACAGTACCTGCACCTGCACCCAAAACACCTAAAGTGACACCTCCTACAACCACCTCCTCTTCCTCCACTCCCAGACCCCCTCCAGCTACCCATCCCAATGTCCGTCAGAAACTGTCCCTATGTCAAATTGACCTTTTTGCCCCCACCCCCCCCTCCAATTCATCAGTCCCGTCGTAGCACCTCAGCCAAAAAGCCTCCAGTACCAGTGGTGTGTGTTCCAGGTTTTTGGAGTGCACCGTCCACCAGGGCAGGCAGTAGGACCCGGAGCCAAGGCACTGTTAGCCCACCCCCTGTAAAGGCTCTGAAATTGGAGAGTGGACGACGGGACCGTGTTAAGACTCCTGGTGGGACAACAAGTGACATGGGATCGAAGGCGATTGGTGAGTCAGCTGTAACTCCAAAAAAGGTGGGGAAGGTCCAGAGGAAGTCTGCCCAGCCTGTTGTGAGTGTCACGGCGGAGAAGTGCGCCATCATTTCCGGCGGTCCAGACACAACCGCCAGCACCGTCGTCACTGGTCCAGAGACCACCGCCAGAGTCACAGCCCAGGAGGGCCCAAGCATCGTTACTGGTCCAGAGACCACCGCCGGAGTCACAGCCCAGGAGGGCCCAAGTATCGTTACTGGTCCAGAGACCACCGCCGGAGTCACAGCCCAGGAGGGCACAAGTATCGTCACTGGTCCAGAAACCGCCGCCGGAGTCACAGCCCAGGAGGGCCCAAGTATCGTCACTGGTCAGGAGACCACCGCCGGAGTCACAGCCCAGGAGGGCCCAAGTATCATTACTGGTCCAGAAACCACCGCTGGAGTCACAGCCCAGGAGGGCCCAAGTATCCTCACTGGTCAGGAGACCACCGCCGGAGTCACAGCCCAGGAGGGCCCAAGTATCGTCACTGGTCCAGAAACCACCGCCGGAGTCACAGCCCAGGAGGGCACAAGTATCGTCACTGGTCAGGAGACCACTGCCGGAGTCACAGCCCAGGAGGACCCAAGTATCGTTACTGGTCCAGAAACCACCGCCGGAGTCACAGCCCAGGAGGGCACAAGTATCGTCACTGGTCAGGAGACCACCGCCGGAGTCACAGCCCAGGATGGCCCAAGTATCGTTACTGGTCCAGAGACCACCGCCGGAGTCACAGCCCAGGAGGGCATAAGTATCGTCACTGGTCCAGAAACCACCGCCGGAGTCACAGCCCAGGAGGGGCCAGGATGCCACAGCCCTGCTGGGCAATGATGGAACGTCATGCCACACACCAATGCCCATTGTAGGGATCGTCATGCCACAAACCAATGCCCATTGTAGGGATCGTCATGCCACACACCAATGCCCAGTGTAGAGATCGTCATGCCACACACCAATGTCCAGTGTGGAGATCGTCATGCCACACATCAATGCCCAGTGTGGAGATCGTCATGCCACACACCAATGTCCAGTGTGGAGATCGTCATGCCACACACCAATGTCCGTATCAGAACCGCCATGTCAAAGCACCGCTGAACAGGGCAAAGACCGCCATGTCAAAGCACCGCTGAACAGGGCAAAGACCGCCATGGCAAAGCACCGCTGAACAGGGCAAAGACCGCCATGGCAAAGCACCGCTGAACAGGGCAAACACCGCCATGGCAAAGCACCGCTGAACAGGGCAAAGACCGCCATGGCAAAGCACCGCTGAACAGGGCAAAGACCGCCATGGCAAAGCACCGCTGAACAGGGCCAAGACCGCCATGGTGAAGACCGCTGAACAGGGCAAGCACCGTGTAGGAGTGAATAGGCCGCCACATCAGGCATCCTTATCCCATGTGCAGGTGGGACAGTGACAGGACAGGAACTTTCACGGGGAGACTCATCCAGTCTAGGCACCAGTCCCACCCAGTACCAGTAGAGAACTGCATCTACTTGAGAGACTGTGGCTTTGCACTCCCCAGGATGGCACAGTGGGCAAACCACCCACTGTAGAGACTTGAGAGACTGTGGCTTTGCACTCCCCAGGATGGCACAGTGGGCAACCCACCCACTGTGGAGACTTGAGAGACTGTGGCTTTGCACTCCCCAGGATACATCAATGGGCATGGAGCCCCGTCGTGGATCTGGCTACGCATTCATCTGTACATTGGCACATTACAATGTTTGCCCGAAATTCGCATTGTCTTTGCATTCTTCCGGGGGGATTGTGGGTTGTTAATGTGATTTTTGTGACTGCATTGGTGTGTATGTTGTATAATGCGAGGGTGGGGTTGGGGGTGTTTGGTGGGTGTCCCCCTGACTTTTGCCTCCTCCCTCCCCTGTGTCGTAGGTGCAGTACTCACCGGTATCTTCTGCGCCTACGTAGCTGTTGGTCTTAAAGGAGCAGAAAGACAAGGGCAGGGAGTATTTGTAATTCCGGCTCCATGGTGTCCCCGTTCCTCGTGGGATGTGTTCAGGTGAGCGTTTTCCCATTGCAGAAACTGTTTCCGCCGTGTTTTTATCCACGGTGAATCCGCCCCGGAAAAGGTGGCGGATTGGTGGGTTGTAATAGTGTGGGCGGTACATTGTCTCCCGCCTGTCTGTTGGCGGTAACCGCCGCGCTGCTTGTCTGTACCGCCGTGGCGGGCGGTGTGTTAAAGTGGCTGTCTTTGTTGGAGGTTTCCGCCAGGGTCATAATTCCATTTTTTTGTCCGCCGGCCTGTTTGCGGTATTACCGCACCTTTAACACCGTCCGCCAGGGTTGTAATGACCCCCTATGTGTTCTTTAGTCAACAACACTTCACTTTTCAAACCTAGGCTTGTAGTTTTTGATTTTCCATTATCAGCATGGACCTTGATGATACATCTTGCAAGGAGTTGATTCCTGAAAAACAGACCTAGCTTAATGTGCCACACATAGAAATTATGAAGCAGTGTTAACAGTTATGGGCAGCTAATAGGTGCACTTCAGGAATCATCGCGTTGGCACTACATCATAAGTGACACCTCTCAGCTGGTCTGCACTACTTTTAATAGACTTCTTACAACACTTAATCAGTGGTATGCTATTCCATTGTTTAATACCAATAATTTTCAGGAGAACTTTTTAACAGTGTTAGGGACATCATATGCAAGGGTGTTCATGACTGTTTCTTATCAATCATCCAGACATGTCAATATCCTTATTATGAGTACTGCTACCACTGTATGTAGTTTATTATGAACCCTAGACCCGTCTAAATAAACAACGAGAAAGCTAATGTGACCCTTATGCTGTTGTATAAACAAGGTGCCTTGATGAGGGTATTTGTTATGCACAGAATGTCAAAGTATATGGCTTCAGACCTTCTAGTGGAAGCACTTAGATTATTCGAAAAGATCATCAACTATGTTAAATCCAGCCAAATATTTTCTAATATGGTTTAGTGTCTGACAAGGGAAAGTGTAGATGCCATACAAGGAGCATTGTGTCCAGATAGTTTGCAGTGGTTGATTAATGGACGGCGGGGAAGACAAAGGGCATTGCATAAAGATTAACAGCAGAGAGGCAGACACATTTTCACGTTTTGTCACCTACTCCCTGGCAAGCTTCCATACTCATGCGTTTGAGCAGAGTATTCAATGGTTGCCATAGTCTCATCTGAGACAATGGTCGGATGGGCAGTTTTAACTCTGTTTCGTTGATCTTCGGCTCTTGCTGTGCAGTGTGATTCCTCTGCACCCATAACGCTTCCGAATAACAACACCTTTCTCTTAACCTGCTTTGTTTCTGGACCTCATTTTCAAAGCTTATACAGAAACACAGAAGCTAGGTGTGTGGAATTCTGGCATATTCTACTTGGTGAAATGAAAACATAAAAAATTCAAACAAGCAAAACGAAGTTTCCTTCAGAAATAAGTGAGTGCCTTTAACACTTCAACCAGCCGGCAAGAGGATGATATTACTGTGAGTGAGATGGATGCAAAAGCAGGAAGTTCCCTTAACACAATTCACCAGAAACTGTTGGTTACTGTGACTCCACTGTACGCAATGCGACATTGACACACTTAATACTGTGTTTTGGGGATGAACCCTTATATTGTTTATGTCAAAACATTCCAAATAGGATCAGAAATTTAAATTTCATGTTACGGAAAGAATAATAGACATTTGCGAACAGAGAATTAGTGGGGAGAAACCAGCTCTGTTTCTATCATACAAAAGATCTTGTAACATATCCAACTGAAAATGTATAATGCATTTCATAATAAGATATTATCTTTCTTTTTGATTAGCATTCAGGGGCAGTTATAAACTGGAAATATGTAGTCAGAGAATCTACCCTTCATGGAGTAATCATGGAGTAATCAAACAACAATCTTTTTGTTTAAAAAAAGCATAAATTAATCTATACAGCTGAGCTGAGCTGCACTACTTATTAATAAGGCAGGTGTGCGCCTAAAGCTGAAAGGATGTTAGCCCTTTTTAAATGTCCTGCTCTTTTGCTGAATTATGATGTGCTGTTTTCTACAAATGTTTAGATACACAAGCGAAACCTAATACATATGATGTGTGAAATAATATATATATCCCCAAGATTCTAAAACCATAACTCAACCCACTAACAATTTTTCAGACACAAAAAACTCTTAATTCAATAAGTTCATGTAAACAAAATGTTATTTTAATAAATGAAGAAAAAGTGAATGTGCATAAAAAATATATGGATAAATACAGGATTATGCAGATTTTCTTTAAAATTTCTGCCTTTCTGCTGCTAGTGTGTGTTTAAATGCAAAGTGTGTTTAAGACTGCAGTACCGTCTCCTGTCTACAGGGGCAGTGCTGAGCAAAAATATAAACACACATGCTGAAACAAGGCAGTTTTTAAAAAAGTTGTAAAAATTGACACAGATGTTCCTGAAGTCATTTTTTATCATCAGGTCCCCACAGTGCAATCAAGTCCCCACAGCGTGAGTGTGTTGTCACACGCAAGTGCCCACAAGAATAGTTACACAAACCCACCCACACACACACACACAAATCAGAAGCTGCAGGGAAACTCTGAGTTTAAGTCTGTGGACTGAGGGGCACCAAGAAGGATGGAAAAATGCTTTGAACTGAAGTGCGGGGAGCAACAGGATGATACAGGACAACTTCTGCTGCAGGTAAAAAAAAACATAATGCCATATCTCTTTTAAATTATTTTTATTTTCCATTAAATGTGTTACATAGGGAAACCCTGTTTCTGTTTTCCTGGTCCGAAAAATGTTTGCTTTTATGGTTTGAAAAAAAACAGAGTGTTAACCTCATAGTTGCTTAGCTTTACATGCTGCAGGCCACATGGAAATAAAATCTGTTGCTTAAACCACGGTCTGCCAGTTTTTTTTTTAACAGAACACTCTAGCTCTTGAATATCTACTTGCAGTGCTTTAAATGGGCTGGTACTCACCGATACTGAGTACCAGCACTTTTTCATTTTCTCCCATTGCGTACCAGCACTTTTCCTCGAACAAGGAGAGTACTGATACTCATTTACTCATGAGGCCATAGAATTGACAGGTTGCCCTCCCGTTCAGCAATCTTTTTGTACCTCAGCAGCACCTTTAGCACAATCACGGTGTAAGCCTGGGTTTAGTTGCACAAGAGAACAGCTGCTCTTGTTACCAGTACACAGTGCTCTGCGTGTCATCGGGGCAGGGGTGTGACTGCAGGGAGTTTAGTGTATCCTTTGATCTTACACAGTGGGCGACAAGAAGTGGCTGTAACACCTAGTGGACGAGGGCGTGAGAGGCATTGTTCACGGAAATACAGTGCTGCAATGACTCTTCTGTAGCAGAAATCGCTATATGTAAACTGATGCCATTAGACGTTAACACATATTTGCCAGTACATGTGTCGCAAGACAAGATGTTGAGCACTCTGCAAAAGTCAAATATTTGATATTGTGGATCTACAAAACAAAAACAAGCATTTTCTTCAGTCAAAAAAATGCTTTTGCCTGTGGAAGTATTTTTAATATGCGGTGGACAGAACAAAAGAAAGTTTGCACTTGCTTTCACCATCGCTAAGTATCGCTCCACAACTGAATTGCCCATCTGCTAGTGTAAATAATATGGGAGTTCGTTACCAAACTGTCTGATCCCTATTGTATCGACCTTGAACAGAAGAGAAGCCCAGTGAAAAATGTGATATGCTCTTTGAACAGAGATGTTTGCAGCCCACGCTAAACTATCTGGCCTCACACGTCACAAGGAAGTATAAGGCTGTATTTGTAACAAAAGTCAATAAATGGATTACATTACTAGGTATGTGTGTGTAATTCACACTCATGGTTGCAATTTATTGCACACTGTGAGCGCATGCCAAAAGCAGGACATTTTTCATCTATTATGCACCCAGAGGTGGTCATTGGATCAAGTTATTTTGGTACAAGCACAGAAAACATACTCAGTTCGCAAAAAATCCCCATTTCCTGTCCAGGTCTTCATGTCAGTAGTCATATTTTGAATCAGAATGGCCCACTTGCCATTTGTAACGTTATGTAAATGTCTGTTCCTTTTCTTTTTAATATTTATTTCATCGACAGATGAAAATGAAAGAATACATCTGACATTTCCTGTAGTAACTATATGAGGCATATGATGTAAATTATTATAAAAAATTAATACACATGGGATCACCTGAAATACTGCAAAGTAATGCCAACAACAGATTATAAAGCATTTTGAATAATCTAATGGAGATGTTTATTCATTATTCATCATGTATGCTGTCACAAATCACGGTGTGTATTTTCATTACATAGAGTGTAACCAGATAACCCCATTAGATCCCTTTACTCTTTTTGATATCACATGTGCAGCATATTTACTCCATCCACCAGTGCATTTCAGCCACATAAAATGGAATGTTGAAAGGCTGAGCCACCAGCAGCAATTTCACTAGTGTCTCTGTGTCAACATTTCTCATCCAGTGGCAGTGAGAAAGAGAGAATTTGATGCTTACTGAAGGAAAGCCACTCTGGTTTCCAGGTTTGACAGAAATACCCACTAGTGCAGAGAATGAAAAGAGTGCCAGATGAATTGATAGCTTTTTTTGTAGCTGAGCATTCACTAATCTTGAGAAACAGGTAGCAGGGGCCGCTATCTTAAGTAATTTCAAGGCACCATAAGTAGCAATAAAGTGGATAACTATGGTGGGTAAAGCATTTGCTAGAAAGATCTGTGTGCATTCTGATCAAAGGAACAACGCACCATAAAATGTTATAGAGGGGCAATGTGCCTGCTGAAAAGCACAGCATGCAACATGTAGATCAAATATTAGTTTTTTATGCAGATAGCTCTGTTGGCTACTGTGTTTGTTGCATAGATCTCTTTGTTACTTGTAGGTCATAAGTTAACATCCTTGTAACATAGTTTAGTGAGTTGTGACCCTGCATCAAGGACCTGATTCCAAACAACAAGGCATATATTTAAAACCTTATTTGTTTTTACTCAATCTTTTCATATTTTAGGGCTGTTAAAAAAAGGTTACTTTGGGTAGTGATAAACACTTATTAGTAAGTGATATATAAATGGTTATTAGCATAAAAAAACAAATGGGCAAATACATCTGATATTCTAACAATGCATGAAGATTTCTTGCATACAAGGCTTGGAAAGATCAAAAACATAGCTCGCCCTTTTGTTCCGCCTTTAGCACCCCCCTTATGCCTGCCCTCAAACTCCATCCCCCATCCACCCATCCTTTTGATGAGTACCTGCACTTATTTTTTCCATTTAAAGCACTGTCTACTTGTAAATGTTTAATGTTCTGTGTAATAGTAGAAATTGCTCTGATGTAAAAATGTGTGCTGATTTTCTAATATGCTTTGAGCAATTCTGTAATGTTGGAGTCAAGCATTTAGCACAGGCCTTGTGCTTAAACGCCAGAAATGTTTAGCGCCGTTTTAAAGCCCCTGCCTTAATCAGCCCTTTGTGCTACAAAGTTAAAAAAGGATGCCAGTTCCAGCAGCTTTTCAAGATTTATTATATTGTGAAACGACACACATCCAGAATATTTTTTTAAATGACTCCATCAACTATGTCGTGCTGTTTGTTAGAGTTGTTTTTAATGCAATTCTGTCTGCTCTGCACACAGGATCTCCCACAACTAACATGGTGCCATGAGGAAATTTAGAGCAATATAGTTCTGAGACCGTTGGTAATCATATTGTCTCAACATTGTAGATTTTGTTTTAATCTATTCATATGTGCATGGTTTTACAGGTTATGAAATGGAAGTGCAGATAGCTATTGACATTCTAAAACAAATTTTAGAGTCTACAGATGCATCGGACAGTGTACAGCATAGCCCTTCTATTACAGGTGAATAGGGGGTGGGTTTGTATAAATGATGTCAAGATTACCCTGTGAGCCCGAGGAGGGGGGGGCAGTTTTGTACATTCAAAAACGCCAAAGATTCCATTGTGCCCCCAGAGAGTGTGCCAAAATGATGTATTATATTGGAAATGTGATAGTGATTCATTTTTATTCACAGTTCCCCTGGAAGCTCACAATTATGCCAAACCTCAGCAAAAGGTAGACCCTCGAACATAAGTGTTGGCTGGAGCCTCAACGAGTCCCACAAAGTTTGCAACATCATTCAAAAGAAGGAAGTCTTCGGGGCCTATAAATGGACAGGCTAGAAAGAAAGGGGTTCCAGAAAGGGGTAAAGTAGGTGTGCTTTACAAAATGTAGCACCAAAAGATTTATTTTTGTCTCAAGCATTGTGTTCCTCCAGCATGTAGTAAGGGCTAAAAAAAAAACAAAAAAACTAAACAACTCTTTACGACCTCATGATTGTAATTGCCTGTCTAACTATTGATTTACATTTTTTTTTTCAAATGTGTATTTGTCTTTGTTTCCATCATAGAGCCAACACAAAAGACTGGCACCGGAGTACCACGAAATGTTAAGCATACGTCGACGCCACTAAAGAACATCACAAATGTCTGTCAACACGACCCAAAGTGACCAACCGGTGAGAGACTCCCAATGTGTCATAACAAACCGTGCACAGACTCTGCAAACACAGGCCTTAGAGCCACTTGTTACTCTAACCCCTATGCTGCTTTACCAGCAAAACCCACAACCAGTACAGTGAACATGCATACAGGAAGGCTATTTTTAGCTAGGGATGTAGACCTCAAAGGGGGCACCCTTCCAGCCACAGACCTACAACAGCCACGGTAAAAACCAGGAGGCAAATCTCATGTAAACAAACCAAAAATGAGTCATCTTTACTTAAAGAAGAAGAAACCCATGGTGCCGGACCTAAAACAGTCCCCTTAGATCTATCCTTGAAAAACACAGTTACAGCACAGCCAGGTCCACATCATTTTCATGCAGGTAAATGTTCAACAGCTGTGAGGGTGAATGTCGATGTGGTCCCCAGAGGATCCGCAAAATAGACTATAAATATCTCACATAACCTTTGGGACGAAGGGCTGGAAAACAATCATCCCAA
The DNA here is from genome assembly GCF_031143425.1 of Pleurodeles waltl. Classification (NCBI taxonomy): domain Eukaryota; kingdom Metazoa; phylum Chordata; class Amphibia; order Caudata; family Salamandridae; genus Pleurodeles; species Pleurodeles waltl. The sequence continues at coordinate 362,069,215 of NC_090440.1, forward strand.
CCCAATCCAGTATTCAGTATGTATAGGGCTTTTCAGGGGGCTAACCGGTGAGCCACAACTACATATAAAAATCTTACGAACCCTAGTTGATGAAGGGCTTGAAAACAATCACTCCCAAATAGACATACCTTATGTAGGTACAGGGTTTCTCAAGGGTCTGACAGGGGAGCTAGCAAGTTCTGAAACACTAGCCGGAGCCTCAGCCATTCACAGTGTTCCTTCTAATGTAGACCCAGAGAGGCAGCAGTCACCTGTTCCCAGCTCCAGAGTTTCCTACTCCTCTACCCACAGAATTATTATTCCAAACACTAAAATTTACCATATCCTATATCCCCGGTTACACCTACAGACACATACAATCCCACCAGCCCTGCGTCAAGTGTAAAACCTCCATTAGCCTCTTCAACATACCCCACCAGTAGTACAGAATGGAGCGGATGTCATAATCAGAGCTTTGAAACAGAGTATAGCGACGAGGCATCCTCAGGAGCAGTCGTCTCATGCTGGGTGTTCATATTGGGAACTGCTTTTTTTTTACCCCCCTCTCCAACTCCAGACCTTCAGATCCATATAAGTGGTGGTAGCCGAAGAGAGGTGCTCAGGGAGATTCAAGGTAATATATGCCCTACCCCTACTGTCTCAGATAATGACACAGAATATCGGTTTTTAGCCCAAAAAGCTGTACTAGGGTCATACGTGAAAGACATGCAGCAGGTTGTCAGAAAAGTAAAATCCAAACGGAACTCTAAGGCCATAAAACTGTGGAAGACAGAAACTGAGAACCGCCCCTTGAGGGTTGTACAAAGGGAGATAATCCAGAGGGTACAAAGGTGTAGAAGAGAGGAGTTACAGTCTTGCGAATCAGCCATTGAAGACTTTGAAGGTTTTTCATCTTGACAAGGTCTGCAATGCTTCCTAAAGAGTGGGGGTTCCAGCTTTATTAATAACACAGTCCAAAGTTCCAAATATAAAAAGAAGGTACAAGACATCTTTACTAAAGCACGATGATTTTGTACGACTCTGCACAGGCAAAAAGAAGTTAGAAACCCGCAGACAGGGCCTAAAAGTTCTAAAGATCATGACTGAGCATCTGAAAATGGCATGGGCCTAACCTCAAACACAAATTTAGGAGAGGGTTGCAGCCGCTTCAAGCATTTCAAGCTTTCACGTGTCACAGCTGAGAGACACGGATAAATCGAACACAAAGATGGTCTCGCGGTAAAGGTTGTAGGCAGGGAGTCAGCCAGGGAGACCGTTCAAACCGGCTTCCGGGGTCTGCCTAAAAACGGGTGGGCCGGTAAGAAACAAAAGTGAGCTAATAGCGCTAAGCAACATAGGCTTTTAATCAGTAAATTAAAGAAAGTCAGAATTTGTGCTGCAAGGAAGCTTAAAAATACACTGCCTCAGAATCTTCAGAGTCAGCCTCCCAAAGTGATTCGCCGGAGAGCTCAACATCCAATGCAAACCCCCAATCTGAATAATCGAAGATGGTGTTTTTAGAGAGCATCAGAAGGTACTGGCGAAATGTAGAGAGATTACGAAGAATTCTGGTTTGTTAACTTAGAAAGCATAAACTCATCTGATCACGAGTTTTTAGCTGTTCACCAGGCCGAACAAACGCTCACAAAGCAGCTGTTATATGACATGGGGCCGAATAATTTCTTTCAGCTCCGTTTCCACAGGCAGGGTATTGACAGCCCCTTGTTCACCAGACGAATGTGCTGCAATATGTTTGAAGCTGTGGAATTTTTAGAAAACCTCTCTAAACTTTTACAGAGTAAAGCAGAAATAGCAGCATTGGGACCTTCAGAATAGTCACCCTCTTTTGGGCTCCAGAGGGGGGTGTTTCCAGACCTTTAAAGAGTATCTTCTACAGTAAAGTCATTGGAAAAAAGCAGCAGTGGTTGCTCAACTTTAACACCTGCACGGCCAACATATGTCTGGTGGCCTGCATTGTGGGTTACTAATGTATCGCAGCACTACAGATGCTGCTTTCTTGTCTAGAGCAGCTGAAGGCCATGCTGTGCTTGAAATACCTCCCGCCAAACTGGTAGGCTTAGGAGAACGGGGTCTTTTTGAGAACTATTTTGTCATCACAGTAAAAGTTCTTTACTACAGCTGATCGTGGAAGTACCTCACATCTGGAGAGCCTGTGAAAAGTAAGAAGGTTTACATTCTACATCACAAACTCCATTTTTATGGTATCTTGAACCTGAGGGATTTTCTTGGAGCCAGGTACGTGTGCACCCATTGCAATCACATCTACAACACACAGACAGCTCATCAGTGTAAAATGCATTGTAAAACAACTGCATCGTAGTCACCGATCAGAAGGTGAGATGTTCTAGATGTAATCTATTCTATCCTTTGCAAAACTGCTTGAGCATACACACTGGCATTATTCAGTGCATTCCTAAAACAGACTGTGCGGGGTGCGGGCATGTAATGCTATCTGTATTTAGCCACCTATTCCATCTTGACCACTGACTCCATTTTGTGCTTAGCTTAGCTTTAAATGCTGTCACATCGGTGCTCGGGTATTTTTCCACGCACAGCATGTTCTCTACATTGAACGTATTTTCGCTTTTCTCACCAGAAAAGGGAACATAACATGGGGGATACAATGATGTGCATACAGGAGTGTATAAGGATGAGAATGTTTATAGGAGAGAAGGGTACTGCTCTGTCTTGGAATTTTTTATTCGATCTGGACAATCCTTTTGTGTGTTTTCAACACTGACTAAGTACAGCTTGAATTTCACAACTTACTCGAAGGGAAGGGGGAGGTTACCAGAACCTTCTTCTTGAGTTTAATTAAGATATATAAGGTGGGGAAACTTGGCGTTGAGGCAGATGGAACTCATTTCTGAGGGTGGACGCATTGCTCAGTATATCAGAGTCCCATTGGGGCAAATTTCTCCTGTGCCAACTGTCAAGGTTCCACAGCTTGACACTGGCAAGGACAAGGATGACGTTGGGTTCAGTCCCCATAGTGATGCATTTTTATTACTCAATCATCTAGCTTTGCTGTGTGCATGCTTATATATATATATATATATATATATATGTATATATATATATATATATATATATATACATATAGTCACTGCATACATATTCATTGTATTCATTGTTGATATATTGCACTTTTTCTGCTTATTGTTATTCAACTGCTGTGATTATTTTAGTAACTGCGTGTGTTTTGCTGCATTCAAGTTAAATGCTCACATTAATATTTTTGTATATTTAGTTTGAGACCTGGGAAATGCCTTAATAAATTAATTGCTCAGACTAAGAGTGCTGCATTTTTTGCATTCTTTAGCCTCATTCCCACTTTGTTTGAAGCTAAGCAGAACAGGGCGCTTAATAGCTACCGATCACAACTGCAAACGTATGAAATACCCCTGGTGTGAGGTGTCTTTTCCTCCAAGAACAGGACACATGTGTTACATGACTAAAGGCCTGCCGCAGACGACCAAAACAGAAGACTACATAGTGTTTGATATAGTGTGTACCCAAGACACTGGCATGCACCATTCTAACTATATTTTTCCGTACCATCTAACTTCTGATGAAAGTTGGGAGCTTGAAGGCTCTTCTTGTGTAAACAAATTCCTTTACACATTCATTCAGACAAAATGCAAAGAGTATACCCCGATGACCCATAACTCAAAAGCGTATGACTCGTTCTTTATTTTGCAAAATATGATTTCTGATAAGACACGTGTAGAACTCATCACCCAGGGATCCAAACTGTTATTGCTAACGGCTGTAGCTTTACAAATACCTTTCATACATACTTTGAATTTTCTGCCCATGAAATTGAGCAAGTTGCTAAAAGCCTTTGGTTTTCTAGGTTGTAAAGGTTATTTCCCCAACTTTTTAAACACCTAGGCTAATCAGAATTATAAGGGTCCCATACCACCTCCCGACAGCTACGGTGCTGAGTATATGATGCTGGAGGAGAAAGATAGTTTTCTGCAGTGGTATGATGAAAACCACAAAAAGAAATTTCATTTTCAAACCGTGTTGAAAGCTTACTGTCAGGCAGATGTAATGATCTTGCGAAAAGCTTGCAATCTCTTCAGAGACATTGTTGTAGAGATGACAAAACAAGAAAAGGCAATGAAATCCAATACCACCAAAATGACAAAATCCATAGAATACATCACACCTATTCAACACGTCACGCTGGCTTCCATGTGGGTGTGTATCTACAAGCGCATGTCTTTACAACCTTAAAGGATAGCTCTAGTGCCACCCAACCTCTATAACGGTAAACAGAAGTGTTCTTCTACCCCCTCTATTCAGTGGCTCATGTACGCCTCTGACAAGGAAAACATCTTCATCCAACATGCCTTACAGGGTGGTGAATAACGTGTGGGCCCTTTTTCCTAGCTGGGTAAGCTGTAGTTAATGGCATGTCAATTGCCTTTTAATACAATGGTTGCTTTTGCCACAGTTGTCCCCACTGCTACAAACCCCATGGGTTTAATAGGCTATTGGGTATCAAATTTGAACATTTGCAGAGGCGTACTCTTTTAAAGGCACAATATGTTGAAAACTGTGGTTTCATTCTGAGATCCCTCTGGCAGCATGAGTGGATAGATAACATCAGATGTGGAACTCTGCTCCTTCATTAAGAGCAATGAGTTACCTGAACGTTTGGAGCCTTGTGACGCCTTATTTGGGGACGTACAAATGCTATACAATTGTACAGGGCCTTGGGAGAGTGTGAGAAAATATATTACTACGATTTCACGAGTCTGTATCCATTTGTAAACAAGAGGAAGTTATACCCCGTAGTTCACCGTGGCATCATATATAGGGACTTTAAAGCCATAGATAAATACTTTGAGTTAATTAAAAGTCAAGTCTACCCACCCCAAAGGCTTTACTTCCCCGTAATATCATACAGAGGAGATGGTAAGCTAATGTTCCCCGTGACTTGCACTGAAAGTAAAGAGACTAGTGAGTGCAGACCAACGAGGACCAAAGGACGCTCACCAGGACCTGGTGTAGCATTGAGGTACAGGCGACCATAGAGAAAGGCTACCAACTTGGAAAAATATAAAAAAAATTGGCACTTTGAGAGGACTATAAGGCCGTTTCTGAGTATTATCAACTTATTTCTCGGAGACAAGCAGGAGGCATTGTGGTATCCAGAATGGTCTCAAAGCAAAAATACATCAACGATTATTATGTGCTCACTAGAGTATACGCTTGAGACCCAAGTTAATCCAAGTCAACCTCGCCAGATGCCAGTTAGCCAAGCTGTGCCTCAATTGCTTATGGGGAAAATTTGCACAGTGTACAAACTTGTCAAACACAACCATCATCACAGATCCTGACAAACTATTTAAACATCTTTTTGCGTGTTACGAGGTGTCCAGCTGTGTGTTTATCGATGACGAAACCGCAGCACTGTGTTGGAAATACATTAAAGAATGGCCCACAAGTTGTAACAATTTAAACACTTTCATAGTTTGTTTAGAACTTTAGAAGGTGATGAATAAACTTCAGGATCGGTGTCTGTATCACAATACTGACTCTGTTATTAGTGTGAGCAAATTAGGATATGAAGATCCCCAACTTGATTATTTTCTAGGCGATTTGACCAGCAAGCTAGAAAAGGATAAGCACATAGTCCAGTTCACATCATCCGGGCCCAAGACCTATTCTTGCAGAACGTCTTACAATGCAGTATGTATAAAAGTCAAAGACAGCACCTTAAATGTAAACAGGAGCATCAAAATTAATTTTGACAGTCTAAAGGATCTGGTGAACGAATACTCTACCTCGAGTGACCGTGAAAATGATAAAACAATTGTTGTAAAACAACCTAGCATAGTCTGGTCTAAAAAACGGTGGAAAATTGCAACCCAGCCATTGCATACAACCTTGTGCGTAGTGTTTAATAAAAGGGTCCTGACTGAAGACTACAAAACCCTACTGTATGGTTATTGAAAATGCATTAGAGCTCATAACACCGACTATGGACACCAGGTTTCAGCACCCATTCTCCTGCGTTTTAGCAGGCCTATTAAATTGCAGTAAAAGCTTTTTAATAAACAAACTATTACAAAATATTCCCAGTGTTTTATCCCAAACTCCTAACAGTATTGTTTGGCTTTATTCATGCTGGCAAGATCTTTATATGGAGCTATCCTTAAGGTTCCCACACATCAGATTTATAGAAGGCCTACCAAGTAATCTCAATGACGATGCATTGTTACCTACAAGCCAAACGTGGTGGTTGCAGACGACCTGATGAGCGAAGGTGGGGATCACCCTGAGATAAAGAAAGCTTTTAGTCAATATTCACACTGTTGCAATCTAAGCAAATGTGACTTCATGCAGAACTTGTTTTACAAGGGTAAGGGCAGTCGTTCTATAGCTCTCAATGCCTCATTACTGGTTTTATTTAAACCCCCGTGACAAACAACAGATATCCGTTCTACCTAAATAGATGTACCCTGGAATCACCCAGTTTTTTCTTGGAAGCCTTTGACAACGATACTGAGAAACTCCATGGGAACTTACTGGTAGACTTAAAACCCAATAATCTAGAAGACTACAGACTGCGTACTGGTATTTTTTCCACCCGATCTCCCCATCGCGTACACGCTTAAAATCAAGCCCAAAGCCTATAAAAAGAATTGTTAAGGAGACTCCTGTAACATTTACACTCTAGACCCTAAAATACACGGTATTGACCATGTCGGAGCGTCTATGCCATAATTTATCCCTCCTAAGTGCTAGTCACAGCTGACACTCAGCACAGAAAGGCCCTCCTATGTGTGGCATTGTACGATTTAGTGGCTGCCATTTCAGAAATTGCTGTAAACACCCTAAAAGGTAATGCCCCTATAGCAGAGCGCTGGTTCCGTGTTTTGAGGAAGAAGCTTCACCTCATCAAGAAGCTCAGTAATAAAAGGGCTTCTCTTATTTCTAAGAAGAAACTTTTAAAGCAGCCGGGAGATTTTATAGTTTCTTTGTCAGGCATAGCTATACTTCAGTACAAGCCTCCTAACTGGGAACTAATGGTTCATGCCCAAGAGATGTACTTGTTACCACAACAGCAGCTGGAACAGTTGGGGACGTCTACCGGAGCCACCTGGGATATATGTAAAAATGAAAAGTAGCGCCTGGATGCAGAGATTAAAGACATTTTGAACTGTACTCATTTAAAACCTTATGACAAAGCATGTCTTTACTCCAGCACTCTTCATAACTTTTTAAAATATTACAGGCAATTGAATGCTGAAAAAAACAGCTGACTCTATATACCCCTGACTCTGAGCAGCCTCCACAACCCCCTTCAATGACTCAAGAGCTACCATCCTCAGACATCATTGTTGCAGAAGCTTTGAAAAATATAAGTCAGAGATACAGGAAGGCCGCACAAATGTTGCTAAGTAAAATGTCAGCTTCTAAAGACCTGTCTTGGGCACCTTAAAACACTATTGTGAGAAAGTAGCCTCTTTCTAGCCTTGTTACCCCCACTTTTGGCCTGTTTGTGAGTGTATGTCAGGGTGTTTTCACTGGCTCACTGGGATCCTGCTAGCCAGGGCCCAGTGCTCATAGTGAAAACCCTATGTTTTCAGTATGTTTGTTATGTGTCACTGGGACCCTGCTAGTCAGGACCCCAGTGCTCATAAGTTTGTGGCCTATATGTATGTGTTCCCTGTGTAGTGCCTAACTGTCTCACTGAGGCTCTGCTAACCAGAACCTCAGTGGTTATGCTCTCTCATTTCTTTCAAACTGTCACTAACAGGCTAGTGACCAATTTTACCAATTTACATTGGCTTACTGGAACACCCTTATAATTCCCTAGTATATGGTACTAAGGTACCCAGGGTATTGGGGTTCCAGGAGATCCCTATGGGCTGCAGCATTTCTTTTGCCACCCATAGGGAGCTCTGACAATTCTTACACAGGCCTGCCACTGCAGCCTGAGTGAAATAACGTCCACGTTATTTCACAGCCATTTTACACTTCACTTAAGTAACTTATAAGTCACCTATATGTCTAACCTTTACCTGGTAAAGATTAGGTGCAAAGTTACTTAGTGTGAGGGCACCCTGGCACTAGCCAAGGTGCCCCCACATTGTTCAGAGCCAATTCCCTGAACTTTGTGAGTGCGGGGACACCATTACACGTGTGCACTACATATAGGTTACTACCTATGTGTAGCTTCACAATGGTAACTCCGAATATGGCCATGTAACATGTCTATGATCATGGAATTGCCCCCTCTATGCCATCCTGGCATAGTTGGCACAATCCCATGATCCCAGTGGTCTGTAGCACAGACCCTGGTACTGCCAAACTGCCCTTCCTGGGGTTTCACTGCAGCTGCTGCTGCTGCCAACCCCTCAGACAGGCATCTGCCCTCCTGGGGTCCAGCCAGGCCTGGCCCAGGATGGCAGAACAAAGAACTTCCTCTGAGAGAGGGTGTGACACCCTCTCCCTTTGGAAAATGGTGTGAAGGCAGGGGAGGAGTAGCCTCCCCAGCCTCTGGAAATGCTTTGTTGGGCACAGAGGTGCCCAATTCTGCATAAGCCAGTCTATACCGGTTCAGGGGACCCCTTAGCCCTGCTCTGGCGCGAAACTTGACAAAGGAAAGGGGAGTGACCACTCCCCTGACCTGCACCTCCCCTGGGAGGTGTCCAGAGCTCCTCCAGTGTGCTCCAGACCTCTGCCATCTTGGAAACAGAGGTGCTGCTGGCACACTGGACTGCTCTGAGTGGCCAGTGCCACCAGGTGACGTCAGAGACTCCTTGTGATAGGCTCCATCAGGTGTTGCTAGCCTATCCTCTCTCCTAGGTAGCCAAACCCTCTTTTCTGGCTATTTAGGGTCTCTGTCTCTGGGGAAACTTTAGATAACGAATGCAAGAGCTCATCCGAGTTCCTCTGCATCACTCTCTTCACCTTCTGCCAAGGAATCGACTGCTGACCGCGCTGGAAGCCTGCAAACCTGCAACATAGTAGCAAAGACGACTACTGCAACTCTGTAACGCTGATCCTGCCGCCTTCTCGACTGTTTTCCTGCTTGTGCATGCTGTGGGGGTAGTCTGCCTCCTCTCTGCACCAGAAGCTCCGAAGAAATCTCCCGTGGGTCGACGGAATCTTCCCCCTGCAACCGCAGGCACCAAAAAGCTGCATTACCGGTCCCTTGGGTCTCCTCTCAGCACGACGAGCGAGGTCCCTCGAATCCAGCGACTCTGTCCAAGTGACCCCCACAGTCCAGTGACTCTTCAGTCCAAGTTTGGTGGAGGTAAGTCCTTGCGTCACCTCGCTGGGCTGCATTGCTGGGTACCGCGACTTTTGCAGCTACTCCGGCCTCTGTGCACTTCCGGCGGAAATCCTTTGTGCACAGCCAAGCCTGTGTCCACGGCACTCTAACCTGCATTGCACGACTTTCTAAGTTGGTCTCCAGCGACGTGGGACTCCTTTGTGCGACTTCGGGTGAGCACCGTTTCACGCATCCTCGTAGTGCCTGTTTCTGGCACTTCTCCGGGTGCTACCTGCTTCAGAGAGGGCTTCTTGTCTTGCTCGATGTCCCCTCTATCTCCTGGTCCAATTTGCGACCTCCTGGTCCCTCCAGGGCCACAGCAGCGTCCAAAAACGCTAACCGCACGATTTGCAGCTATCAAGGCTTGTTGGCGTTCTTTCGGCGGGAAAGCACTTTTGCACGACTCTCCACGGCGAGAGGGATCCGTCCACCAAAGGGGAAGTCTCTAGCCCTTTTCGTTCCTGCAGAAACCTCAGCTTCTTCTGTCCAGTAGAAGCTTCTTTGCACCCGCAGCTGGCATTTCCTGGGCATTTGCCCATCTCCGACTTGCTTGTGACTTTTGGACTTGGTCCCCTTGTTCCACAGGTACCCTAGATTGGAAATCCACAGTTGTTGCATTGTTGGTTTGTGTCTTTCCTGCATTATTCCTCTAACACGACTTCTTTGTCCTTAGGGGAACTTTAGTGCACTTTGCACTCACTTTTCAGGGTCTTGGGGAGGGTTATTTTTCTAACTCTCACTATTTTCTAATAGTCCCAGCGACCCTCTACAAGGTCACATAGGTTTGGGGTCCATTCGTGGTTCGCATTCCACTTTTGGAGTATATGGTTTGTGTTGCCCCTATCCCTATGTTTCCCCATTGCATCCTATTGTAGCTATACATTGTTTGCACTGTTTTCTAAGACTATACTGCATATTTTTGCTATTGTGTATATATATCTTGTGTATATTTCCTATCCTCTCACTGAGGGTACACTCTAAGATACTTTGGCATATTGTCATAAAAATAAAGTACCTTTATTTTTAGTATAACTGTGTATTGTGTTTTCTTATGATATTGTGCATATGACACTAAGTGGTACTGTAGTAGCTTCACACGTCTCCTAGTTCAGCCTAAGCTGCTCTGCTAAGCTACCATTATCTATCAGCCTAAGCTGCTAGACACCCTATACACTAATAAGGGATAACTGGGCCTGGTGCAAGGTACTCACTACAAGCCAGTCCAGCCTCCTACAACTATCACTCCAGAATGCACCTAAACATTAGGAACAGTTTCTGTGAGCATCTGTGGAAATCAACATTCCTTCGCCGATTGTCAGTAATGCCCAACACAGGCAACTGCTTGAAAAAGACATTGTCCAAAATGAACATGTGGTTAAATGTCTGATGTTTCTTCTGACTTTTGAACCTATGTATATGTGTGGCTGTATTTGTGTGTATAGTTTTGCCATAGTTAACATTTTGACGTTGTCTTCTATTTCTTTAGTAAGTTTATCAGTGTGGTGCTTGTACTATGAAAAACCTGTTTTGTGAATAAATCTTTTAACTTTTCAAAGTTTTTCCGGCCTCTTTTAAAAACATTCTAAATGTGTGTCCTTGCATCAGAATAAAGATACAGAGTCTGCATTCAGGTTTTTGTTCTTTTATTTTAGACAGTCACCATTACACATAAGAGGTGTTACATGACCCTACACTTTTGACAAACTGCTTATTCTGTTTTAACAGCGTTTGATGAAGACCTAGAGTTTTCTTTCAAATATTTCATAACAATACTGTCATTGTTAACTAGGTTGTTTAAATGTAGATTGTAAACATTTCTAAATGTCATTTCAGTAATCAAATACATGCAATGTTCCCCGCATGTGACGGCAAGAGAATCCCGAACCTGTATTTTGTTATACTCCAACCTCGCAGCAGCTTTTTTTACATACTTGAAGATAGGTTTTGTATAGATGCTATGGTGTCCAACACTGTTTCCTTGTCTTTCTCTAAAATCAGGGCTGCCCTGTGAGTTCCTTCCATGTAGTGAAGATCTGTGTTAAAGACGAAGGTGCGGAGTCTTTAGGACCCTATTTCACCAGATACAGTGTTGCTTGGAAAAACACCTAAAAACGTTTGTTAGCGTACTTATGATGGCTTAAGAAATTACAAATCTGAAGTGTCTATTTTACAGTATTTTAAAGATAGTCAAACAAAATCTTCAGGGCGTGGTTGATCTCTATGACGTTGTTGAATACAAAGAATACAATCAAGTTCAGATTCCTAGCCAGGGGCTGACTAAAACGTATTTCTGTTTTTAGATTTCCATTTTTAATCAAGCTGTAGTGGTCGCCGTCCATGTCAGGAGTCAGATCGGAAGCAAACAGCATGTAGCCTGTCCCAAATCCTTCTCTTCACACGACGACTTCCAAGTCATGCAGGTGCTTCCCTGTTATGGAAACCAAGCCCAGATAGTCCCTGATAAAGTTAGCATCTTCAAAGCAGAGTGTGTACAGTTTTACAGTAATCACTGCCCCCTCATGGAACAGCACCGCGTAGTTGATGTCATAGTGTTTGAAATTGAAGGGGTTTGAGCTTTAGAGACAGCTAAAAGCCATGTTTTAGAAAAACCTATGATAATAGGTTTGGGTAGTTGCCCCAAAAATATATTTTGGTGTTGTGTTAATCTGGTACTGACTGGAATGCTGAATATCTTCAGACCTACGGTGTACTTGGCGTTTGATTGTTGTTAGGTTTTAGCGTGAGCCATTCTGACGTTTGGGGATACTTTCACTCTCTTTACAAACAAACTAGTGGACAGTATGACCAGTTTATACTGTTCTACATCACCTCTGATGAGGCAGTACAAGTCCTTGTTGCAGTAAAGTTTGATCTTAAGATCAATACCTTTGATGAGCAGTTTTTCTTGGAAGAAAAGTTCTGAATGAAGAAAAGTTCTGAATGTAAACACCTGAGGAAGTCAAACTGTCTACTACTCACCGCAAAGTTTGCTCTTTTTTTTACCAAACCTTGATTGTTACCCTCCAGCTCCTTGTCTTCAAAATGTGCCCAAGTATCCTTGTAGAAGAGCCCTGCTGAAAGCTGCATGTCCAGGGCGTTGTGGCTGTAATTTGGAATACTCTCAATATAGGCTCTGTAGGCATACCATGTTATCACTTTGCATGATGAGTCGATCGCCGAGGGTAATGTCCACCTGATTTAATATGGTCACAATGGGATAAGCTATTGCCGTCACTTTAGCATCAGCCGGTATGTTGGCACCATCTTCTTTTACAATTTTACAAACAAGATGCAGCAGAGTATTGTTGAGATCCAGATACATATTCTTGGACCCCGACATAAAAACCTCCATCGACGCCAATGGTGGCAAAGTGGCTATAGGCTTTACTTCCATGAAAAACATGTTTTCGACACTGATCTGAGTGGGCTTTAGAGAAAACAAGTCTAGCTCTGATTTGGCGCATCCTCCCGATGTGCAATGTTCAAAGGCCATGTTTCAGGTTATTGCGTTTTAAAAAGTATTTAGAGACTCTCTTCCGTCTTTGCGGATCTTCTTTTGTGAGCGCTTTTTAAAGAGTGACTCCTTTTTTTATGGGGAGCAGGCAGACCCCTACACCTCGAAGACCTTTGCATCCTTTTCATACTTATGCTTGGCCTGTACATGAGTCCCGCTCCTTCTTCGGGTTGTTTGCTCATACTTTCGGCGACAGCATAGGTCACAGATCCCACAACAACCTAGGCAATGTTCGAGGCTGCCTCTTTAACGTGTGGTTTTGCAATTTTGTAGTCTCTGCTCAGGAAAGGGATAGCTCTACTAAACAAATTATGAAAAAAAAACTCCAAGTACTGCCCCATACATAACCGGGGCCCCTTGAAAGAACGGTGGCCCTCCGTATCCAGCCTGGTGTCTGTAATAGTCTCTGTACAGAGTGGGGTCCCCGTATGTTTTCATGATCACCATGATGAGGTCTTAATATTTACTGTTGCGTCACGGTCTTAAATGAAACTTAACAATAACTTTCCCATATTTGAAGGACATCGACTCAGATTGATCGTCGAAAATGTTTTTGGGAAATTGCAAGGTAGTCGGGTTCGATATATTGAATATTAACCACTCTGTTATTTTTCCCCTTTACCTGGACCCATCTTAACAATGGTGCATAACTACCCCGACCCTCTGTGGTTTTACAATGTTGCTGTACAGGTAGAATAAATAGAACCCTCCGTTAATATCTGGGCACGTAGGGTCCGGCTCTACTTGACTTTTTATATGTTGTACTGTGCCTAAAACCCTTCTTAATTTACCCGTACAGCTAAACTCTGTATCGCGATTTTTAACTTTAAGCAACCCCTTCCTTCTAACATTATCTAATACTAGCTGAACATTCAAATAAGTTTCGATGGTGGCTATGGATTTGTTGATGGCTTTGACCACCACAGCGACGCTGGGGTAATAGCAGTGAGGAAAGCCAGCTTGGATGATCAATGAGTCCTGACCACGCTTTATAGTAAATTTGGTCTCTAACATTGTAAATATATTCCATGTTCTCTGGAATTGGATTTAGGTTAGGGCTACCTCCCAGTCCCCACAGGTTTAACCAGTTTCACAGTATAATTCGAAATTTGATTGTCAGTGAACATGTCCTTCGAGGCGTTGGATGGCAAGGTAATATAAAATTACATTGTCTCCATTTGAGCCTTCAGAGAGCCCCTACCCCGTACTTGCACACCCTGCAGCACCGTCCAGCACCAAATTGTTAAATTTCTCAGGCCATCCCCTCAATGACAAAGGTGTGTCTGTTAGCCCGCTACCTTTCAGTTTCAGAATCTTTTCAACCTTGTACACCCTGTCAGGATTGCCTGGTACCTTTTGTAACTCTTCCTTGTAAAAGGCACCCAAAACCATTTCACCATTGTAGTCCTTTAACCTGTAAATATATATACCTTTTGTAAACTCCACACTCTCCACTATAAATATTTTGCCACTAGAAATCTGCTGGTAGCTCTTTTTAAAGACCCTTTCAAGTTTGAAACATCAACATGAACAACTTCTTTTAAAAGAGAATTCTTTACCTTGACAGCGAGACAGCTCCTGTACACCATTTTCCACACCACTAAGGAATTATCGGTTGTTACCTTTATGGGAGATGTTTTGATGGTTCTGTGATAAACGGTGCTATAAGCATCTATAAAGGCCTGTAGAATATCCACATATCGTAGGTGTTGCAGGCCGTGAATTATCACCATATCTTAGATTTTAAAGCTCTGTTAAAGCGCTCCATAACAGCAGCTTTTACCTCCATGTGTGATATAACATGATGAACAGAGTGCTGTTTTAATAAAATAAATACACACTGACATGCATACACGTACTCACTTCAACATTCATACACGCATTCACTCACACGCATACGACCATGCATACACCACAACACTGAGTCGCATTCACACACACATTCATACACACACGCAGACACCACACACTCATGCACAACGCCCACACCCTCCCAACCCCCTCCACTGTTGGATACCTGACTTACCTTGTCCGGCGAGGAGGTCGTCCGGCAGGGAATGGGAAGGGGCACTGCTTCCGCCAGCAGCGCCCCGCCAGCAGGACACTGCCAGGCCATATTGATGGTCTTAATACAGCTGGTGGTGTCCTTCTGGCAGGGCGGCTCAGATGGTAGCAACGCCAGTGCGCCGCTGTCTGCCAGCATGGCTACTGTCAGATTTCCGTCCAAAGTGTGGTGGAAATCTGGCAGTGACCATTATATGGCGGGCGGAGGACCGTCAGCACTGGTGGTCTTCTGCCACCCGTGGCTTTCGCGGTCTCGGTTAGAGACCACCAAAATCATAATGAGGGCCTTACTGTTAAGTTGTGGTTGACATATTTTTTAAGTGGTATCACTTACTGAACTCTCTCTAACTGGTTGTGATCTGCAGCTTCTGCTACCTGTCTCTGAGCTGCTTTAATCCTCTATGAACGGGCTCATAGGGGGTTATTACAACTTTGGAGGAGGTGTTAATCCGTCCCAAAAGTGACGGTAAAGTGACAGATATACCACCAGCCGTATTACGAGTCCGTTATATCCTATGGAACTTGTAATACGGCTGGTGGTATATCCGTCACTTTACCGTCACTTTTGGGACGGATTAACACCTCCTCCAAAGTTGTAATAACCCCCTTGGTCTGATTATTATAGGTGAATAACTTCTTCTTCCACCCACACGTAAATGTTGCTTTTTTGATCGAGCACCTTTTGAAATTTGTTTTTTCCTTGATATGCACAGTGTACAATTTGATTTTTCATTGGTTTGCTCTGGCTCTTATTTTTTGGGCAGTCCACTGTTTTGATTTTTCTTGTAGTGTTGTTCTTGTTCCCTGTATTTCAATTTCAATTCTTTCAATATTTTGAACATGAGCAAAGTTAAGTCAAGTGAACATTTATTTAAAATGGCATACCAATTTCCTTAAATTGTTTGTTCTTTTTGGATATTATAGGTTTTAGTGGTATCCATAGCACCTCTAGGTATTCTCTGGAGTTTGTGTAATCCTATCAATGTGGAAGCATGACAATGATGATTTACCTCCTTGCCTGAGAGACACTTGAGCTATTTCAGGTTTTTCTCATGTGTACCTCTGCCTGTTATATGCCTAGTCTTATCTTTATTCAGTTCATACACTTCTTCACCTTGAGCCTCTGTATACCCTAGATTGTTTTTGGTGAGGTGCTGGGAGGTACATTTGATCAGTGGAAATGCAGAATAAGAAACAAGTACTACTCCCTACTACTGTGAGCATGCCACTTTGCTCAGTGATGGCCTGTTTTTTGTTGTGTTTTGCGGATGTTGTGTACCTCCTGTTCCTCAATACTGGTCACATTTGAACTGCAGCTTCTGAAATAGTGGACCATGATATAATTCTCAATTGTTTGGAGTCCTCCTTCTAAATTGAGAACATGTGCTGGTAATTTTTAAACTCCTAATTAAATCACACCCACAGGTGAAACTTTGTTCTCTGCTTTGATTACACCATTTACCTCTGGCATGCCATAAGGATGCTCCTTATGATTGGTTATTTTCTATAGCATCTCATGAGCCTGCTTAGTTGTATAAATTGTCACTCTGTCGAAGATTGTCTATCCATCCATATTAAGAAATGGATAAATCCGAACTGGCTGTGTCTTACCTTAACTAAAATGGAGGGCAAGACAATTATTATCACTCCATGAAGATCATTCCAAGACAACTCTTCAACACAGAGTTGTCTTTAATCTAGCAAATAAACAACTTGATCAAGAAAATGTTTAGCACCTTCATCATCTCAATTAGTTAGTGAATTGCTCTTGCCATTGTAGTGGTCATTTTAGACATCACCTATGAAAACGGAGTATCTAAGTGTCTCTGTGGCAAAATGATAAATGAACACCAAGGAGTCACTATGTACTCAGAATGAAAAGCTGGTATTGAGTGCAAAATTGTTATATTTTCAGAAAATGGAGGTCTATTATAAGGAGTCATGTACCTAAAATGTAAAAGTGGGTGTTGAAGACAAAGGGGGTTATTACAACTTTGGAGGAGGTGTTAATCCGTCCCAAAAGGGACGGATATACCACCAGCCGTATTACGAGTTCCATAGGATATAATGGACTCGTAATATGGCTGGTGGTATATCCGTCACTTTACTGTCACTTTTGGGACGGATTAACACCTCCTCCAAAGTTGTAATAACCCCCAAAATGTGTGTTTTTTCAGAAATAGGCAAGATTTTGCTTGAGGAAAAATTAGTGTTGTTTGCAATGAGCCAGTGTTTAATGCCAAATTTGTGCTAATTCAGAATATGATTCTGGATTTTTGAGACAACATTAGTGCTTTTACTTAATACACACTCGGGGAGTGATTCCAACCTTGGCGGGTGGCTACCGCCAAGCGGCCGCCATGCGGCCGCAATAACGCAGCCCCCATTCCAACATTCCCGCTGGGCCGGCGGGCGCTAACCATGTTAGCTCCCGCCGGCCCAGCGGGAATGAGGCCGCAACACAGGAGCCGGCTCCTAATGGAGCTGGCGGTGTTGCTGCCGTGCGACGGGGCCCTGTTAGGGGGCCCGCACTGCCCATGCCAGTGGCATGGGCAGTGCAGGGGCCCCCAGGGGCCCCAGGACACCCCTTACTGCCAGCCTCTTCCTGGCGGTGTAAACCGCCAGAAACAGGCTGGCGGTAAGGGGGTCATAATCCCCAGGGCAGCGCTGCTTGCAGCGCTGCCCTGGTGGATTATCACCGCAGGGGAAAATCAGCGGGAAACCGCCGGCCCCGGCGGTGGGACCGCGGCTTTACCGCCGCGGTCAGAATAGTGAATGAAGCACCGCCAGCCTGTTGGCGGTGCTTCCGTCATTCTTGCCCTGGCGGTCCAAGACCGCCAGGGTCAGAATGACCCCCATGGTCTACTTTAAGAAAATGTCCTCCTGTTGCTTGGGGAGTTATGAGTTTATTACCCAACAAAGAGAAAATAGTATTGTGATAAAATACTTGTTTTATTTGTTGTCGAAGAAATAAAAAAGACAACACAACTTCTTTTGGCAATATAGTACTGGTTGTAATCTGAATAAGGTTAGGAGGTCAGTTAGCTCAGTGGAACTGAAACTAAACTCAAACAGCAACATAACAGGCAGTCTTATATAGTCTCAAAACCACAATGTGTGATTCATCGCGTAAGTATATTAAATCAAGCACTTGCTCAAGCACATTGTTATCTCTGATAATATTTCAGCAAGCAGCAATAGTTTCTCAAAAAACAACTAACCACACGTTAAAGAATGTGACTCAAGTGCTCATGTTGTTAATACCTTGTCGTACTCTGAACCACTGGTATCAGTGCTTTCCTCCCTACGTGTCTACTGTTCTGCAATGTCTAACCTCTTGCTTTTCTTGTTCCTTTGTGTCTCCTTTCAACTGCATAATTTCTTAGAGATGTGTTGTTGCACTGCATCTCTGTGGTGCATGCTGTGACTTTCCATTTGTGCTGTGTTTACTAGTTATATTCTATCTACTAGAACTTCTGTTTGGATTCCCCCCAGAACCCCACACTATTCCTGCTGTTCATTCTGGGATTGTAAACAACTTGGGCCTGTGCTTTTCCTTGACCGCATACAGTTCTACACTTCTTTCTGCTGATGCTTGCATTAGCATGGGTAGGCCATCTCTCTTTTCTACATTCTTTATAATATATCTGAAAACGACAGCTGATATTTGGGGAAAATGAATTTATGTGCTCAGATGAGAAATATCCAGCTGTTATGTGAGAACAAAATTAGCATGTCTGCAAAAAATGACAGGGTGATATCTGGATATAAAATGATGGCACTTAAGATGTTATGTTATGGCATAATTTCCTTCGTACCATTGAGCACTTACTGCAGTGGTGGTACGTTTACTCAGGCTAGAGCACCTCATGATTTATGTTTATAGCTTTTTATAATACTACTGGCAATATATGAGACTCCTTATTTGAGGCTTGAGCTCAAGACCGGTATAATTTGGGGACTCTATCTGCTATCTCAACTTCTGTGGTCTCTTCCACCAGAGAACACGATCTGCTGCATAAGTCTGTAAGATTTGCCTAACTTTGAGCCTGTATGATTTGCCTAACTTTGAGCCTGTATGAATTGCATACCTTTGAGTCTGTACGATTTGCCTAACTTTGGGCCTGTACGATTTGCCTAAATTTGAACATGTTAGATTTGCCTAACTTTGAACCTGTATGTTTTGTCTAACTTTGAGCTTGTAAAACTTGCCTAATTTTGAGCCTGTAAGATCTGCCTCACTTTGAGCTTGTAGCATCTACCTAACTTGATGGATTGCTGTTTGAGACTGTGAAACCAATTTAACTGTTCATTTTCACAGCCTTAAAAGTCTAAATATAGTCTCACTCATATTCTATGAATCACAAACTTCATGAGCGAGAGCAACATGGGAAAATAAAAAGTACATTTCAATGTGAACTTGTGTGAACTTGTGTAATATAACTGGCACTCACGTAAAGTGCCCCAATACCTTTTGGTCAGTCTGAGTTTCCGTTATTTAAGAAATGCAAAGAAAAAGGAAGAAATAGTACCTCAATCACAGAGGCTAGAGACTATTTAAGTTAAATCAATTTATACTTGGTCCATGCTCCACACAAAGACAAGTGAAGCAAGAAGTGACAGCATTGCATATGCTGCCGAATTAAAAGGCAGCACTGAAGAGTGATAATGATGCCAACGAATGGTAAAGAATGGTGTGTTTTAAAGACCCTTTTTAGAGCATTTTTTAGGTTGAAGTTTACTAATGATATCTTGGGGTCATTCGGAAAGCTTCCCTGGGAATGCAGCCTCCTCATGGTTTTGTGGTTTGTAACTCACATTTGTTTTGCTTTCTATTTTCTGGGTCTTTTTTTTAGGCTGTCCAGCTTGAGTTTGTCCATTCTGCTGCCCAATTGTTACTTACCATATTCTTCATCCAGTTCTGGATGTCTGTAAACAGGACCCCCTTGGTGCCTTGGACTAGGTGGTCTCATCCAGGCACACGGTGCTCGTGTGCCCTGGACGAGACCAGCTCGTCCTGCACCCGGCCCACGAGGGGAGTGCTAGCGCTCCCCTCATGGGCATCTCACACACCCCACCAAGTCTAGGATGGATGGAGAATCCCTTCCACCCCAAACCCTCCCTCTGCAATCTGCGCACCGACGTCATCAGAAGCTGCCGAGGATGCGCTGGAAGCCATTTGCTTCCAGCGCGAGGGGAGAGAAGACTTCAACAGTTAAGTCTCTCTCTTTTGGGGCTTTTGGGGGGGGGAACAGACACGGGGAAAAGGAAAGAGTAATTCCTTTCCCCCTTTGCCTGTTTTTGGTGGATTCCTGGTCCACGATCGCGGGCGGGGCCCGCAATCGTGGACCAGGGATTCCCACTAGGCACCAAGGATTTTTTTTTCAAGTTTATTTGTGGGAGCGACCCCTTGGGCAAGGGTCGCTCTCCTGGGGGGCTATTATTTAGCCTATTTGGCCCCCACTGGGGGCAGATCAGCCATTTTTTCGGCCGATCTGCCCCCGGGGGGTCGAAAACCACTAGACACCAGGCATTGTATTTCGTTATGTTTTTGGGGAGCAACCCCTTGGGCTAGGGTCGCTCCCCTGGGGGGCCATAAACAAAACCTATTGTGGCCCCCCCTGGCGGCAGATCGCCAGTTTTTTTGGCCGATCTGCCCCCAGGGGGGTGCCGAAAACCACTAGACCACCAGGGATTATATTTTTCTTTATGATTTTGGGGGCTGATAACTAATCCTATTTCGGCCCCCACTGGGGGCAGATCTGCTGTTTTTTCGGCCGATCTGCCCCCGGGGGGGGGGGGGGGGGGCAAAACCACTAGACCACCAGGGATTTTATTTTCCTTATGTTTTTGGGCAGGGACCCATTAGGCAAGGGTGGCTGCCCCCGGGGCAATAATTTCTTATATGTTTCGGCTCCCCCTGGGGCTAGATCGGCCGAAAAAACAGCAGATCTGTCCCCAGTGGGGGCCAAAATAGGATTAGTTATCGCCCCCCAAGGAGGGCAGAAACCACCAATACGCCAGGGATTTTTTTTTTGTTCCCCATTTTGTGCTGAGGGTGCCCTCCTTTGCCCCCTTTAGCAAGGGTCACCCCCTAAAGGGGACACAGAGCTGTTGGCCATTTCTGCCACCCTTGGGGGCAGATCGGGCAATTTCTTTTACGCCCATCTGCCCCCAAGGGGGGCAGAATCCACTTAGGCACCAGGGATCCTGTGTGTGTGTTTTGTGTGGGGGGGGGTGGCACCTTTGGCAAGGGTCGCCCCCGCCCAAGGGGGCACGTTACTGATGGCCATTTCTGCCAACCTTGGAGGCAGATCGGCCTATTTTTTTAGGCCCATCTGCCCCCAAGGAGGGCAGAAGGCACCAAAATGTCAGAGATTTTTTTTTTTTGGTTCCCTTTGTTTTTTTGTGTGCTGGGGGGGGCCCTTTGACAAGGGTCGCCCCTCCCTGAAGGGGGCACAGAGCTGTTGGCCATTTCTGCCCCCCTTGGGGGCAGATTCGTCTATTTTTTTATGCCCATCTGCCCCCAAGGGGGGCAGAATCCACTAAGGCACCAGGGATCTTGTGTGTGCATGTTTTGTGTGGGTGGGGGGGCGGCCCCTTTGGCAAGCGTCGCTCCCCAAAGGGGGGCACATTACTGATGACCATTTCTGCTCCCCTTGGGGGCAGATCGGGCTATTTTGTTTAGGCCCATCTCCACCCAGGGGAGGCAGAAGCCACTTAGGCACCAGGGACAATGTCTAAGTTCTTGGTGGCGGGGTGTTTGTCAACTGGCGAAGTATTTGTATCTGTGATTATAACAGTTTATTTCTTCTTTTTGTTCTAGTTCAAAGCTTTTACTTCCTTTGCTGTGGATCCTGGCGGTTTTGGCAGTAGTTGTCCTGCGGTTTGCATAGATGCATGTTTTAGGTAAGTGAAAGCAATTTACTCTAAAGGAGTATTGTTGACATGCATGAATGACATGTTTGTAGGTGGTGTACTGAATGCAGGATTGTGTGTGAAATTGTCCTTAGATTTGTGCACAATGATATTTGTGTTGTCTTACGTCTAATTTGCTTTTCTTTTTTCTTTTAGTGGGATATCATTGGTGATTGCTTGGCACCACACCGACCCCCTCAGACCACGCACGCAACCTCGGTTTCATCTTGGACCCACTTCTCACCATGACCAAACAAGTTAACGCCGTATCATCCTCCTGCTTCCTCACCCTCCGCATGCTCCGAAAGATCTTCCGTTGGATCCCCGCCGACACCAGAAAGACCGTGACCCACGCCCTCGTCACGAGCCGCCTGGACTACGGCAACACACTACACGCAGGAACCACCGCTAAACTCCAGAAACGTCTGCAACGAATTCAAAACGCCTCCGCCCGCCTCATCCTCAACATACCCCGCAACAGCCACATCTCCGCCCACCTGAGACACCTGCACTGGCTTCCCGTCAACAAAAGGATCACCTTCCGACTCCTCACCCACGCACACAAAGCCCTCCACAACAAGGAACTCGAACTCCTCAACCGCCGCCTCAGCTTCTACACTCCCACCCGTCCTCTTTGCTCCGCTAACCTCGCTCTCGCCGCCGTCCCTCGCATCCGCCGCACCACGGCGGGTGGGAGGTCCTTCTCCTACCTGGCGGCCAAGACATGGAACTCCCTCCCCACCATCCTCAGGACCACCCAGGACCACTCCACTTTCCGGAGACTTCTCAAGACCTGGCTCTTTGAGCAGCAGTAACCCCTTCCCCCTAGCGCCTTGAGACCCGCACGGGTGAGTAGCGCGCTTTATAAATATTTATGATTTGATTTGATTGCTGTGTCTGTGCAGAGTAGTTGCTGGTGAGTAGCTTTTTCAGGCAAGTGAGTGGTATAGTTTTTTAGTACATAACTCTTTGTGATAAAGATACACTTCATTTATTACTTATTTTAGTGCTGGTTGTTGTTGGCAATCCATTTGTTGTTAGTGAGGATCATGGCTAGCTGCAGATTGTTGGCATGCTTTTTGAGTCGTCTTCAGACCATGATTACAAGACTGACTCTTCATCTGAGGAAGAGGTGAAAGTGAGAGATTCTGGCAGTGAGTTTTCTGTCTGAGAGGATTCTTCTGATGAGGATGCCACTCTCAGTGCAGATGAAGGGCCTATTTTAGAGGAGAACATTGATGTGCCAAGAGTGCAGCAGCCTGGGGCTGAAGGGTTTCCCTTTAGAAGACCTGACACCTGAATTGCCCCAAACATGGAGCAGCCACAGTTACCTGCATTTACTGGTCTCCTAGGGTGTAGAGTCAATACGGAAACCTTTTTGCCTGTCAATTTCTTTCACTTGTTTATGGACGATGTATTTTTGGAAGAGACTGTGGAGCAGACTAATGTGTATGGGGAGCAATATTTGAGGGACAACGCTGCCAGACTTAGGCCTCAGTCTAGAGCTACTCCATGGGTTCCCACATATCTGGAAGAGATGAAAAAGTTTTTAGGTTTGACTTTTTTGATGGGGTTGATAAGAAAGCTGTCACTCGCTTCTTATTTGTCTTCAAGTCCCTTGATGGCAACGGCTATATTTCCTGCAACTGTGGCTCGTAATCGATATTTGCTTCTTCTTCGTATGCTGCATTTTGTAGACAATGCTTTAGCCTTGCCACGAGATCACCCTGATTGCAACCATCTTTTTAAGATTAAGCCTGTCCTTGATCATTTTGTAGATCAGTTTTCAGAGGATTATGTTCCAGGCAAACAATAAGTGTGGACGAGTCTTTGGTCCTTTTCAAGGGGCATTTAGTTTTTAAGCAGAACATTCCTAGTAAGAGGGCACGGTATGGGATTAAATTGTATATGCTGTCAGAAAGCAGTACAGGATACGTGTATAATATCTGGGTCTACACTGGTAGGGATTCCAGTATTGACCCTCCTGGTTGTCCGGCCACTTTTGGAGTTAACGAAAAAATTGTGTGGGAACTTGGTAGACGACTGTTTAACAAAGGTCACCATTTGTACGTAGATAATTTCTACACTGAAGTGCAGTTGTTCAAGGAGTTGTTTAGAGTGGACACTGTTGCTTGTGGCACAATCCGTTCTTACCGGAATGGCTATCCAAGGGAGCTTGTCTATAAAAAACTTGAGAGGGGACAGTGCAGTGCCTCGCGGAATAATGAGCTGCTAACTCTGAAATTTTCAGGCAGGAGGGATGTGTACATTCTATCTACCATCCATGATGAGAGTACCTCCTCTGTGACTGTTTGGGGTCAGGTTGCCAAAGTGCGCAAACCTGCGTGCATTTTGGACTACAATAGGCACATGGGTGGTGTTGATAGAGTAGATCAGAGGTTGTAACCTTACACTGCTCTTCGTAAGTCTTACGTGTGGTATAAAAAGTTGGCCCTACATTTATTTCATTTGGCAACTTTTAATGCCTTTATTGTGTTCAAGGATTGTTCACCTGAGTCAAGGATGACATTTGTTAAATTTCAGGAGTCGGTGATGGAAAGCCTTATTGTGGTGGAACAGGCAAGTGTTCCTAGAGTAGCAGTGGTGGAGGATGTAGCTAGATTGAAAGATCGTCACTTTCCAGATCACATTCCTCCCACTCCCAAAAAAGACTTACCCACTAAGAACTGTAGAGTATGTGCCCGAAGAGGTATCCGGAGGGAGTGCCGGATGGACTGCCCCGATTGCCCTTCAAAGCCTTGGCTGCGTGTGCCCAGCTGTTTCAGTAATTACCACACAAAGAAAATTTTTGAGGAAATACCGTGAGCGTGAACTGCCTATTTTATATTTTCATATGGTCAGTTTCACGGTTGGCATTGCTGTCATGTATTTAGTTAGAGCTTTTTGTTGGTAGTTTTGTACTTATTTTATAATTAGTTAGTGGTTTCTTTGTTGTTTATAAACAAAAAAAAAAGTGATGGTTGTGTGTGTGGGGTGGAGCTTGGCTGGCGGTGTGTGTGGGGTGGCACTTGGCTGGCGGTGTGCTTGGGGTGGCGCTTGGCTGGCGGTGTGCGTAGGGTGGTGCTTGGCTTGCGGTGTGCGTGGGGTGGCGCTTGGCTGGCGGTGTGCTTGGGATGGCGCTTGGCTGGCGGTGTGCATAGGGTGGCGCTTGGCTGGCGTTGCCAGCCAAACGTCAGTCCACACACTCCCATCAGCTAGTGTGACTGCTGTATCAGGTATGTGGGCATATGTAAGTGATGGGCTCTTGAGTGGCTCTGTCTGTCGATGCGAGTGTTGTAATATGCTGGGCCCGTGGCAGCGTGAATGGTCTTGTGCATGTCATGTATGAAAGGTGTGTGAATGGACTGTAAAACCGTTGGTGCCTTGACGCAGCTTTACAGCTCACGAGCTGTGAGCCATTGGTTCAGTTTTTTGGCATTTCAGTTATTAACAGTGCATTTCACTTTGTGAAATCTCTTGTTAATAAAATTTGATCTACTGAACCATCACTCACCCTCGTGCCAAATCCAACCAGTATGTGTGGTACAAATGACGAAACCTACTCCGCTTATTCTGTTGCAGGCACCTAGCCCACCCACAAAAGTGAGGTGCCATTTTTATCGGGAGACTTGGTGGAAGGAAATTTGTGGCTCCTCTCAGATTCCAGAACTTTCTGTCACCGAAATGTGAGGAAAAAGTGTTTTTTAGCCACATTTTGAGGTTTGCAAAGGATTCTGGGTAACAGAACCTGGTGAGAGCCCCACAAGTCACCCCATCTTGGATTCCCCTAGGTCTCTAGTTTTAAAAAATGCACAGGTTTGGTATGTTTCCCTAGGTGCCGACTGAGCTAGAGGCCAAAATCCACAGGTAGGCACTTTGCAAAAAACACCTCTGTTTTCTGACAAAAAATGTTATGTGTCCACTTTGTGTTTTGGGGCATTTCCTGTCGTGGGCACTAGGCCTACCCACACGAGTGAGGTACCATTTTTATCAGGAGACTTGGGGGAATGCTGGGTGGAAGGAAATATGTGGCTCCTCTCAGATTCCAGAACGTTCTGTCACCGAAATGTGAGGAAAAAGTGTTTTTTAGCCACATTTTGAGGTTTGCAAAGGATTCTGGGTAACAGAACCTGGTGAGAGCCCCACAAGTCACCCCGTCCTGGGTACCCCTAGATCTCTAGTTTAAAAAAATGCATAGGTTTGGTAGGTTTCCCTAGGTGCCAGCTGAGCAAGAGGCCAAAATCCACAGGTAGGCACTTTGCAAAAAACACTTCTGTTTTCTGTGGAAAAATGTGATGTGTCCACGTTGTGTTTTGGGGCATTTCCTGTCACTGGCACTAGGCCTACTCACACAAGTGAGGTACCATTTTTATCGGGAGACTTGGGGGAACATAGAATAGCAGAACAAGTGTTATTGCCCCTTGTCTTTCTCTACATTTTTTCCTTCCAAATATAAGACAGTGTGTAAAAAAGACGTCTATTTGAGAAATGCCCTGTAATTCACCTGCTAGTATGGGCTCCCCAGAATTCAGAGATGTGCAAATAACTACTGCTCCTCAACACCTTATCTTGTGCCCATTTTGGAAATACAAAGGTTTTCTTGATACCTATTTGTGACTCTTTATATTTCAGCAAATGAATTGCTGTATACCCGGTATAGAATGAAAACCCACTGCAAGTTGCAGCTCATTTATTGGCTCTGGGTACCTAGGGTTCTTGATGAACCTACAAGCCCTATATATCACCGCAACCAGAAGAGTCCAGCTGACGTAACGGTATATTGCTTTCAAAAATCTGACACAGCAGGAAAAAGTTACAGAGTAAAACGTAGAGAAAAATTGCTGTTTTTTTCACCTCAATTTCAATATTTTTTCATTTCAGTTGTTATTTTCTGCAGAAAACAGTTATAGGATCTACACAAATTACCCATTGCTGAATTCAGAATTTTATCTACTTTTCAGAAATGTTTAGTTTTCTGGGATCCAGCATTGGTTTCACACCCATTTCTGTCACTGACTGGAAGGAGGCTGAAAGCACAAAAAATCATAAAAATGGGGTATGTGCCAGTAAAATACCAAAATTGTGTTGAAAAATTGGGTTTTCTGATGCAAGTCTGCCTGTTCCTGAAAGCTGGGAAGCTGGTGATTTTAGTACCGCAAACCCTTTGTTGATTCAATTTTCAGGGAAAAACCACAAGCCTTCTTCTGCAGCCCTTTTTTCCCATTTAAAAAAAAATAAAACATAGTTTTCACTGTATTTTGGCTAATTTCATGGTCTCCTTCAGGGGAACCCACAGAGTCTGGGTACCTCTAGAATCCCTAGGATGTTGGAAAAAAAGGACGCATGTTTGGCATGGGTAGCTTATGTGGACAAAAAGTTATGAAGGCCTAAGCGCGCCCCGCCCCAAATAGCCAAAAAAAGGCCTGGCACCTGAGGGGGAAAAGGCCTGGCAGCGAAGGGGTTAAATCTTGCTCTTTTGTTGTCACATTTACTGCGCTTTCAAAGACACGTCAGATATCTGTTTCCCGTCTAAAAGCTTGGTGTTTACTTTTCTTTCTCTGATATCAAAGTTAGACTATTTATGTGGCAATCATGCTGGCTCATGGGAAAGTGCTTGAGAAGGCTGTATGATGTTATCTTTTTTCTAGCAGGCAACAAACCTTAAATGTCTGTAAATGAACTGTGCAGGTATTTCAGAATATATCATAATTAGAAGAGCACAAACGAAGCACATTTTTTGGTAATTCTGAAATGTGATGGAAACAAATATTTTAATATGACCAAAACAAATCAATACACCAGGTGATGACATTTCCACACATTATTGTTGGTGAGCAGCATATTTTTATCAGTAACTCTGTATGCCTGTGCAAATGTATTGGTCATTTCGATTGAAGATGTCCACTCTACGCCATTCCACTCTTCGTTACACCACTCTACGCTACTCCACATTGTGTCACTGCACTCTACTCTGCACCGCTCCATTCTACACCGCTTCACTGGATGCTCTACTCAACACCACTCTACTCTATACCAATGCACTCTACCGCACACCACTCCACTATGCATCTCTGCACTCTTCAACACTCCACTCTACTCCAGTGCTCTCTATGCCTGTTAATCAATCAATGGCATTTGTAAAGTGCCTGGCTGCTTCGACTGAAGCATCCCGGCACTTGGCAGCAGAGACTGAGAATGACAGCCGGTTTTAACCTGACTACTTTTGGTCAAATAGCAAGGTGTTTAATTCCATTCTAAAGCAGTGTTCGGTCTTTGCCATTCGAAGTCTGAATGGCAAAGAATTCCAACGCTTCGCTATTAGTACCGAAAAAGACCTCCCACCATGACAGACTTTACGTGGTTAGATCTCAGGGATTTCACTTGATGGTACCTGCTAAGTCTGTTTCTCAGATAACGCGGGCCATTGCCTTCTAGTGCTCTGAAAGCTAAAGTGAGCCTTAAATGTAATCTTTTTTGCCATGGGGAGCTAATGGAGCTGCTTGAAAGGAGGTGAAATGTTTTGGCGAAACAAGACCCGCCGTATTAGCCCAGTAGCTGCATTTTTTATGATCTGGAGTCTATACATCAGGGCAGCCAGAAGACCCAGATATAAAGGCTGTTGGCATCATCTGGGCAAGATGTCACAAGAGCATGGACTACCTTTTTTGAGTCTCTCCCGGGAGTGGATGTAGTAGCTTCCTGATTGATTTAATCTTCATAAAGCAGGTTGAATAGATCTGTTTAATTTGGGCCGCAAAGGAAAGGTCAGATTTAAACACAATGCCTAGATTTTTTGCCGTTTGGGCTGGCATCAGTGGTGGGTTCAATTCAGCCGGCCACCAGAGGTTAGCTGGGGGTGGCCATCTTGTTGAAGAAGAGGACCTCCACTTTATCTGTATTCAATTTTAAATAATTGAAGTCCATCCAATTTGCTATCCCTTTTAAACATTCTTTAAATTTAAGGAAAGCTACTTCTGAATGTTCTCAGAATAAGAACAACATTTGTATGTCATTTGCATAGGAGACTACCTTCACTCCTCATGTTTCAATAAGGGTGGCTAAAGGGGCCAAGTAGAGGTTAAAAAAGCAATGGACTGAGTGCTGAACCCTGAGGCACCAACAGACCAGGGGTTTGGGAGAGGATGAAAAAGGATGGAGGAAGACCCACTGCAAGTGCTGTTCCAAAAAAATATTGGAACCAGGCCAGGACTGTGCTGTGAAAACTGAAAACACTTAAGGCCTCATTATGAATCTGGCGGTCCACGGACCGCCAGACTCATGGTGGCGGGTGGACGGCTGCGGTAGTGGCGGTCCACCCACCCTATTATGACTGTGGCAAAAACGCCACCACTGGCAGGCTTCCGCTACCCGGCAGCCTGGTGGTGGCAGCGTTTCAGATCCGACAGGGCAGCGCTGCAAGCAGCGCTGCCCTACGGATTATGAGTCCCATTCTGCCAGCCTTTTCCTGACGGTTTACACCACCAGGGAAAGGCTGGGGGAATGGGTGACTCAGGGCCCCTGCACTGCCTAAACACTTGGCATGGGCAGTGCAGGGGCCCCCATGCACAGCCCCCTCATGGATTTCACTGCCTGAATTACGGGCAGTGAAATGCGCAACGGGTGCTGCTGCACCCGCTGCACTGCCACATTGCATCAATGTAAAGGCCCTGTTTCCTGTTGGGCTGGCGGGCGGAAACACTGTTTCCGCTCGCCGGCCCAGCGGGAACATCATTATAGGGCTGGCGGGGCCTTCGACGTGCTGGCGGTCTTCCGTTGACCGTCAGCGCAGTTGACGGCGGGGTATCCTACCATCATCATAATGAGGGCCTTCATCTGTTCAGCAAGGTGGAGTGAGCCACTGTGTTGAACGCGGCTGACAGGTCAAGCAATATGACCAAAGCAGAGTTACTCTTGTCCAAAGTTTCTCTTACAGACTCCGACACTTCCAAAAGGGCCATTTCAGTGCTGAATCCAGTCAGACAGCTGGGCTGAGTGTCATGTAATAGGATAAAAGTTTGCGATTTGCCTGCTTCTCCAGGATTTTGGCTGAAGCTGGCAGCAATTAAATGGGCCTAAAGTTGCTGAGCACGCTCGGTCCACATTATTCTGTAGGAGGGGCAGAAGAAAGGTCTGTTTCCAGATAGCAGAAAAAATACCAGATTTCAGGGTCATTCAAAGTCATATTTAGAGAGGGATTAACAGATAGGGCAACCAGTCTGAAGATATGAGGGGACCAAGGGTCCTCCAGATAGCCTGATTTACACTTCAGAAATTCTTCCAGAGAGTCATTTTAAGATATTAAGCAGAACTCAGAGATTACAGGTATCAGACTAGCAGGTGGCGTCAAAGAGTGAATTGAGCTGACTTCCCCCTTAGAAAGAGGAGTAAGCTTTTGGATTTTTTTAATCAAAAAAGTCAGAGAGCCTGGTACAAAGATCTGGCAAAGGGTGGAACGTGCTTTCAGCTACAACGGGGGAGATGAGGGACTTAATGTTATAAACTTCTCTAGTAGGATTGGCGGCTGTCTTGATATGGGACAAGAAATGCTTTCTAATGGTGATGCGAGTGAGTTTACTGAAATTTCTGAGAGCCGCACCAAGCAAATAGGGGCTCCAGCTTGAAGACCGGTCATGTTGGACAAATTAAGTCCAACCAGTTTTGTGGGGGGAGAGGAACAGTGACGTGTTGAAGCAGGTTAATACCAGCCAAGGTTTGAATTGGCTCAGAAGCCTGAGTGCAGTTAGGGACCTCCGCACGGTGGTTAAAGTCTCCCAAAATGGTGAAATTGGTGTACTGTAGTGATAATTGGGCAATGGTGTCCCACAGCAGAGGAAGACAGCTACTAGGACAATCCAGGGGCCCATAGATTAACAGGCCAGAGAAGGAAAATGTGGGGCTTAGTTTGATACTGAAGCTAATGCCTTCAATATTGAATCTGGGGATATAGCTCCAGACCTTCTTCCATTGTTCCAGGGTAACTGGTTTACCTAAAAAAGGTCCCAGAGAAGCATGTATCTAGGAGCGGCTGAACCGGCAGAGAAGGCCAGGAGTGAATACAGGAAGGAAATGTAGCACTGGGGTGGGGCACAAATTTCTCTGTGGGTAGTAGGTCCCTGGTGGTAGCTCGGTGCACCTCAGGCTGCATTGCCCTATGTTTCAGTTGGTTGTAGTGGTAGAGCTCTGTGGCCGGGAGGTTAAAATCACGGCAACAGTTGTCGAACGTAAGGATTTTCCACCCATGGAAAAGGTCAGATATAGTTAGGCAACCTCCCTTTCACCACATCTCGAAGGGACCCGGAGTTAAGGCTGGGGGAAAGCCTTATTGTAATGTATGGCAGTGTAGGGTGAGGGAGAGTTCATCAGGGTTTGTAGCCGGGTTGCCTCATCCCAAACTTTCAGGGTCGTTCAAGTCAGTGTGCTTAAATAGGAATTGGGCAGGCGATCCGACTTAGGTTTCCACAAGATATCTCAAATTGTTCATTCTGTCACTGCCCTGTCCATATGCAGCCAATGTTTGTCAGACTCTGTCAGGAACCACTCCGCTATTACTCTCAGTTGTACCGCTTTGGGAGATTTGAAAGAGCTAAACTCCACATCCTTAAGAAGAGTCAGTAATTTATGTGGTAGTCAAGCTTTACGATTCTGCCAAATGAAAGCAGTAAAAATGGAGCAAGGAGTCGAAAGGAAGTTGCGATCTACATCAACGGGAAGACAATAGAAGAGGTA
Source organism: Pleurodeles waltl (assembly GCF_031143425.1). Lineage (NCBI taxonomy): Eukaryota > Metazoa > Chordata > Amphibia > Caudata > Salamandridae > Pleurodeles > Pleurodeles waltl. The sequence goes on from NC_090440.1 coordinate 362,100,735, forward strand.
CAAGATTCTCAGTAATACTGTCATTTTTATAGTGTTAACGCGACACAGCCAGGGCAAGTATAGCCGGACCAGTTTTTAAAGTCTTGTTTGAGTTATCGTAGGAATGGGGGATAATTTGCTTTACAGAGATTGGTCACCCGAGGATTGGTCTGTATGCCCATATAAGTGATTTCCTTTTTGTCTCAACAGAAGGTAGTGGAGGAGGCCAACACTTCCATGTTTCTTGTAGGGACTTTAAGGTTAAGAAAAAAAGATTTATGGAGATTTACCTTGAAGCCAGCTACGGGCTAAAATGCCTGGAGTTCTGCTTCCAAATCCGACAATGACTCTTGAGGGGAGGTAAGCATCAGAAGAACATCGTCAGCAAACAGTGATATCTTATGGATATCTGATCTGAAAGGCAAGCCCGGTACAAAGGGAGAGGCCTGTATTCTAGCGGCTAGGGGTTCCATGCTGAGGGCAAATAACAGGGGAAAAGTGGTTACCCCATTCTGAAGGGAAGTAGTCAGAGATAGTCCCAATCACTAGCACTCAGGAGTAGGGTAAGCATAATTGGCCTGGATCTTCGCTGTACATTTTTCTCAAAGCCAAAATGGCAGAGGGTATGGAAGAGAAAGTTCCAATCCACGCTGTCAAATGCTTCTCAGTGTCTAACACGAGCAGTACAGTCGGAATCTGTTTCTCAGTTGCCTTTTCAACCAACGGGATCACCTGTCTTATATTGTCATGGGTCTGTCATCCTTTGGTGAACCCAGAATGATCCAGGTGGATCAATTCAAGCATGATATCATCCAACCGATTAGCTAGTATTTTAGTGTAGTTTCACATCAAGGTTAAGTAGTGCAGTTGGTCAGTATGGTGCTCATTGGCTGGGCTCTTTCCTGGATTTAGGAATGACAGATATCAAGGCTTCACCCATCGAGGTGGTCACAGCGAGTTTCGGTTATATACAGTTAAACAGGATAGTCAGATGTGGCACAAGGTCAGAGCTAAAAGTCTTGTAGAACCCGTCAGGTTCCAGGGACTTGTGTAATTTAAGGAACTCTATTGACATTTAAACCGCTACTGCGCTAATAGGTTCTTCTAGAAGTTTGTTCTGTGTAGGTGTGATTTTAGGGAGAGACCCCTCTGTTAGATACTGAAGTTGTGTAGGGTATCAGAAGTGTAGAGGTTTTGTAAAAGGATCGGAATACTCCTGCCTTTCAATCTTCAGTGTGGACTATTTCCCCATCTGCTTGCTGAATAGGGCCTAAGTATTCCCTTTCCTTTCTGGCCCTGTGCTGAGCTAACAGAGGGGGCCCACTTGTTGCCCCTTTCATATGTGGTACGCTTGAGAGACTAGGATGAGTTCGGCCGTGTTGGTGTATATGGTGTTGAGTTTCCTCCGAAGAGCTGTCATCTTCCGCTGGAGGACCAAAGTAGGGTTATCTTTGTGTGCATGTTCAGACTGCAGGAGCTCTCATTCTAGTCCTAGTCTTTCTCACATTTTCTGATGAGTAAGAGTGGACATGAGTGAAATACATTTCCCCCTTTTTACTGCCTTAACGGCATCCCAGTTCTAGATAGATTAGTGTCTCAGGGGTCTTTCATTTGAAAGTATACTCTAATGGAATTTGTTTACTGATCTGCGAAAAGAGAATTTCTGGGCTTGCCAGTTTAGAGTGAGCTCTCCTGGGGCATGATCTGAGATGGTGATGGGATGGATGGTGGCGGCTGTGATGGTGTTGTTTGTGGATCCATTTTATATTTGCCTGGGTACAGGAGTTAGCTTAGCTTCGGCTTGCAGGCCTGTGCTCTTTTACCTAAATAACATGCTCTGTATTTATTATTCGTTTTATTCACTTTAGCACTGCTTGCATTTTAGAAGAAATGTTTTTATTTTATAATCAATCCGTGCCAATCCGTGAAAGCGTCATTACCAGTTATGTACATATTAGATTGTCATCATGTTCTTTTGTTTTACATTTGACAAAGAACAGCATTTGAACAAATCAGGCATTTGTTATGATATTACCACTACTAGAAGGGGTTCCACCCAGGACATTCCATCTACCTATCCATCTATACTGCATGTCACTTTGCAGCAGATTTCAGCCTTTCTGTCTTTATAAAGCCTGATTTGGAGACTGGAGGCCGACCTTGTCCTAAGGTAACGTGGGCTGGGGCACTTCTCAAGGACATGCCATGAGCAGAGTAGGTTTATCACACCTTGATCTCTTTGGGGTAGAAAATATGCTTTTGGGAGAAATTTGCATGTTCATATTTATTGGAATTTGTTGGGGTTGCTCACATTTACGTCGCTTATTTTCACAATCCTGAATTTGTTACTTGTCATTATCATAATCATTGCAGCTCATGCATTTTATCATAGATTGCAGTGTTTTCAATAAATGTTTTGAAAACTATCCTGCATCTTCTTTCTTGCCTGTGTGTGAAGGGTAAGACTTGTTCCATCCCGATTTCCCAGAGAGTTTTTCAGAGCCCCTGCGTAAGGCTGCCAGAAATCACCTTCACTATTTGGGTTTTGGTGAGGTGCTTCTAGAGAGCGTGAAGGATTAGGCTGACAGCAACCAGGTGGTGTAGGAGTGACTCAATCACCTACAAGCAGAGGTGCTGCTGTCCCTAATCCAGCAGTCTTGTAGATATACAAGAGTCCTTACAACACTGCCTTCTGAAAAATGTTCACAGGGGCATTGGAGGGGCGGGCTGTTTACTCACTGTCCCCCAAAAAGGAAAAAAACAAAATACACTGATGACCTGGGAAGGTATCGTTCCCATAATTGACATCGGCTGTGCAGAGACTGCACAATGTACTGAAAGCCTGGTCGTGTGCACATATTATGTTATTGGTTCCTCACAGGGTGAGAGTGTAAAGATCAGTGCTTTAAATGGACAGGTACTCATAGGTACTGAGTACTTCCATCTCTTTAATTTAAAGGGAGAGCACCTCCAGTTCTCAGTTGGGGTTACAGTACTTTTAATGGGAGAGTACTGGCATTTCTCAGTAGCATACATGTATTCTGTGTTGATGATGAAGTACATTTCTTTAAATCCATTCCAACCTCTGGTGAAAGGAATACATATTGTGTGACACCATGTGAGTTGGAAAGTCTGCCCTTATCAAGTGTCGTAAAACAAATAACAGTACTATATTGGGTCGACAGTTGCCAACTGGTGTAGGAGTGGCTCAGTTGCCTATAAGCAGAGGTGCTGCCACCCCTAATCCAGCACTCTCATTGAGATACTAGAGTCCTTACAACAGTCTGTTGACTAACAAATATATGGTCTAGCCTAGAATAGGTAAGGTGGGAAAGAGAGAAGAACGTGTAATCCCGCAACATTGGGTGGAGGGATTTCACGAGTCAGGAGTCAGGTAGGCCAAGCTTTTTCAGCCCCTGTTTCGTAGGTTTTGTAAATGTGCCTGTATGTATGCAATGGGGATGGGTACTGTCAAAGCTGGCGACCCCAATGACGTTAGAGTCCCCTAGTACCACTAAATCCCCTTTGACAAATCCCACCAGAAGGAGAGAGAAAAGAAAGAAGGAAGTCTGTTTGGCCCGAGTTCGGGCATAAATCATGGCTATTGTGCATTTACAGTCATTAATGAAGCCCTTGACTATAAGAAATCTACCCGGCTTGTCAGATTTGAGTCCAGTAATCTGGAATTTCATGAGTGAAAGAGCAAGGCCACCCCATTGGGTTTTGCATTTGCTATCAATTTGTAAATCAGTTTATAAGATTTGTGTTTTAGCCTATGGTCCTCACTGCATTTGAGGTGACTTTCCTGCAGTGCTACAATATCGAAGCGATGGTCAAGTAAGTATTTCCATATTTTATAGCATTGGCAGGGTAATTGATGCTTTTAATATTCAAGGTGTAGAACCATTGAGATTAGGTAAGCAGGTATTGTTTGTGGTGCATGGGGTGGGGAAAGTACCAATCACAATGTTATCGCATCCACCCCACTGTCACTAGTCTGAGCCATTGCACTGTCCCTGCTCAGCCCCACGCCCTCCCTTCCGACTCCACCTTCTTTAATCCCCAAACATGCACCAATAATAAAACAAAACATGGGAGCATAGGCTCCCTGAGATAGGAAAAACTATTTTCAAACCGCATAAGATTTGGGATCTTTGGTCCATGTATGTGGCCAACTTCTGCATGCTTCTTCTGGGTGGCCCAGGTAAACGGAACCGGGCCGGTGAAGCCGATGCTCTGTAGAAGGGGTGTCCCCATAGAACGCTCAGTGGGGGTCAATTCTGTGGCTCGTAGTCAAGGCAGGACTAGGTATAGGTAGTAGGGCAGATCAATGCATCGTGTCTGCTTCTGAGTTCAGAGATCCTCCCCATAGGCACCACCCCTGGGGACCTCCACAGGGCAGATGTAGCTCCCTCAAGGGTGTGTTATTTTCCAGTGTGCCTTCCTCTATGTTGTGTCTGCCGGGGACCGCTGATTTTGGTCTGCACCTGATCCGCATGGTTGGCAGTGTTCCAGGAGGCCATGCTTCAGGCCCAGCAGGGTTGCCACGCCTTCCTGGTCAGTGAAATCGTGCTGCTTATTCTGGTATTCAAAGGCTATGCCAAAGGGGTAAGACCAGAGGTATTTATCATGTTCTATGTGAGTTGGAGCCATCTTGCTAGAGTGGTCACAGCGGTGTCCTGAAAAAGGGAGCAAGAGGCATCTTGAAATGCTACCGGATCATGCTTTCAGGCTGACTGAGGAATCTGCTCTTTAGTCTTGAAGGAGTGCAGCTTGAAAAGCACGTCTCTGGAACATCTTCCCTCTCCAGGCACCAGTGGCCCCACTCTGTGGACTCTTTCCAGTTTCACCTTTGCTCGATCCACCCCCAGGAGATGTGAGAGAATTCCTACCACAAAGGCCTCCAGGCCTGATCCCTCCGACCCTTCCACCACAACCCAAATGTGAATGTTGTTGCAACTGAAGCAGTTCTCCAGGTCTTCATGCTTCAGGAGGGCCGTCTGCAGTTGTGTTTGCGTACATTCTATCTCAGTTGCCAGCTGGGACATTTTCTGATCCTGCTCTTGACATTTCACCTTGAGGTTGAGTGTACACACTCCCACTAATTCAACAGCTTGTAGTGAGGTAAGTCTGGCATTAATGTCAGCTCTGAGGGTCTCCAGTGAGGAGGTTAAGTCTGCCCTCAGCTCCTCCCGGAGTTCCTTCTTGAAGTCTCAAAGAGAGGATAATAGGTCATCTTTTGTTAAGGTTATGGTTTCACGCCTTTTTTGGTGGCATATAAGCAGCCTGTAGTGGAGGGCTGAGGGCCACTGGTCAGGGGGCTATCAAAGGTTAGTCGGAAAATTCACCCCCAACCTTGTCCCCCAGGCAGTGGAGAAGTGCTGGTCAATGCCTCCGAAGATGGCTGGAGAAGAGTGGTCTGTGAGGGCAGTTTAGCAGGAGGTAAATAGGTGGCGGGCAAGGAGGATGAAGCAGCCCTTCTTCCCAAGAGTTCACTTTCATTCACAGAGAGGGGACAAGGCCTGACAGGCAGGAGGAAAAGTGAGGTCCGCTGCATGGCACCAAGGAAGGCAAGGAGCGCCACAGTGCCTGAGTTGGAGGTCCTGGCATGAGTTGTGGTGGACTTGTAAATGGAGGAAATTGAATGGAGGGGGCGAAATATAGTCTGGTGTTCAACGGGAGCTCTATGCCTCCTTGTGTTCCGCTGCACTCGCTTCAAGCGCTGCCCTCTGTCTTTCCCACTCTTGAGGGCCTCCGCTGGGTGAGGCCACTGCATCAAGGCCCTCACATAGGAGCAGTTATATTCAGATAGTTCCCAGAGGGCCTGGTCTCAGGAACAGGGTCTACGACAAAGCAGTGTGAGATGTCGATGGGCACTGAGGCATGTAGTCCCAGGGTGTAAGGAAATGCCTCCTTGGCATGGTTGCCCCCTGACCTTTTGCGTTTGCTGATGCCAAGTTATGATTTGAAAGTGTGCTGAGGCCTGCTAACCAGGCCCCAGCACCAGTGTTCTTTCCCTAAGCTGTACCTTTGTCTCCACAATTGGCACACCCTGGCATCCAGGTAAGTCCCTTGTAACTGGTACCCCTGGTACCAAGGGCCCTGATGCCAGGGAAGGTCTCTAAGGGCTGCAGCATGTCTTATGCCACCCTGGGGACCCCTCACTCAGCACAGACACACTGCTTGACAGCTTGTGTGTGCTGGTGGGGAGAAAATGACTAAGTCGACATGGCACTCCCCTCAGGGTGCCATGCCAACCTCACACTGCCAATGGCATAGATAAGTCACCCCTCTACAAGGCCTTACAACCCTAAGGCAGGGTGCACTATACCACAGGTGAGGGCATAGGTGCATGAACACTATGCCCCTACAGTGTCTAAGCAAAACCTTAGACATTGTGAGTGCAGGGTAGCCATAAGAGTATATGGTCTGGGAGTCTGTCATACACGAACTCCACAGCACCATAATGGCTACACTGAAAACTGGGAAGTTTGGTATCAAACTTCTCAGCACAATAAATGCACACTGATGCCAGTGTACATTTTATTGTGAAATACACCCAGAGGGCATCTTAGAGATGCCCACTGAAAACATACCCGACTTCCAGTGTGGGCTGACTAGTTTTGCCAGCCTGCCACACACCAGACATGTTGCTGGCCACATGGGGAGAGTGCCTTTGTCACTCTGTGGCTAGTAACAAAGCCTGTACTGGGTGGAGGTGCTTCTCACCTCCCCCTGCAGGAACTGTAACACCTGGCGGTGAGCCTCAAAGGCTCACCCCCTTTGTTACAGAGCCACAGGGCATCCCAGCTAGTGGAGATGCCCGCCCCCTCCGGCCACGGCCCCACTTTTGGCGGCAAGGTCGGAGGAGATAATGAGAAAAACAAGGAGGAGTCACTGGCCAGTCAGGACAACCCCTAAGGTGTCCTGAGCTGAGGTGACTCTGACTTTTAGAAATCCTCCATCTTGCAGATGGAGGATTCCCCTAATAGGATTAGGGATGTGCCCCTCTACCCTCAGGGAGGAGGCACAAAGAGGGTGTAGCCACCCTCAGGGCTAGTAGCCATTGGCTACTAAACCCCCAGGCCTAAACACACCCCTAAATTGAGTATTTAGGGGCCCCCAGAACCAAGCAAGATAGATTCCTGCAACCTGAAGACGAAGAAGGACTGCTGACCTGAAGCCCTGCAGAGAAGACGGAGACACCAATTGCTTTGGCCCCAGCCCTACCAGCCTTCTCCCCACTTCAAGAAAAACTGCAACAGCGACGCGTGCCCCAGGGTCCAGTGACCTCTGAAGCCTCAGAGGACTACCCTGCATCTAAAAGGACCAAGAACTCCTGAGGACAGCGGCCCTGTTCCAAAAAAACTGCAACTATGCAACAAAGAAGCAACTTTTAAAGACCACACGTTTCCCGCCGGAAGCGTGAGACTTTCCACTCTGCACCCGACGCCCCCGGCTCGACCTGCGGAGAACCAACACTACAGGGAGGACTCCCCAGCGACTACGACCCTGTGAGTAGCCAGAGTTGACCCCCCTGAGTACCCCCCAGCGACACCTGCAGAGGGAATCCAGAGGCTCCCCCTGACCGCGACTGCCTGCTTCAAAGAACCTGACGCCTGGTAAAGACACTGCACCCGCAGCCCCCAGGACCTGAAGGATCCGACCTCCAGTGCAGAAGTGACCCCCAGGTGGCCCTCTCCCTTGCTCAGGTGGTGGCTACCCAGAGGAGCCCCCCCTTGCCTGTCTGCTTTGCTGAAGAGATCCCTGGGTCTCCCATTGAAACCAATTGCGAACCCGATGCCTGTTTACACTCTGCACCCGGCCGCCCCTGTGCCGCTGAGGGTGTACTTTCTGTGCTGACTTGTGTCCCCCCCAGTGTCCTACAAAACCCCCCTGGTCTGCCCTCCGAAGTCGCGGGTACTTACCTGCTGGCAGACTGGAACCGGGGCACCCCCTTCTCCATTGAAGCCTATGCGTTTTGGGCACCACTTTGACCTCTGCACCTGACCGGCCCTGAGCTGCTGGTGTGGTAACTCTGGGGTTGCCCTGAACCCCCACGGTGGGCTACCTTGGACCCAACTTTGAACCCTGTAGGTGTTTTAATTACCTGCAAAACTAACCAAAACTTACCTCCCCCAGGAACTGTTGAAAATTGCACTGTCTAGTTTTAAAATAGCTTATTGCCATTTTTGCCAAAACTGTACATGATATTGTGTTGATTCAAAGTTCCTAAGATACCTGAGTGAAAAAATATATTTTTCTATATAAAAACCTATTGGCCTGGAATTGTCTTTGAGTGTGTGTTCCTCATTTATTGCCTGTGTGTGTACAACAAATGCTTAATACTACCCTCTGATAAGCCTACTGCTCGACCACACTACCACAAAATAGAGCATTATAATTATCTCTTTTTGCCACTATCCTACATCTAAGGGGAACCCTTGGACTCTGTGCATGCTATTTCATACTTTGAAATAGTACATACAGAGCCAACTTCCTACACAGGGGAAACGCTGACAGCTGCTATGCAGAGCCCCCAAGTCAATCTTGGGACTCCCTCCCCAGGTCGATCTGAGCCCCAGAGACCCCCATCCCCCAGAGCCCAGCCTAAGCATTTAATTTTTGGCAGGGGGCACAGCCCCATCTTCCCCAGCAATCTCGGCACTGGGGATCCCATACCCTGGGGCTCAGCCTATACATTTCTTTTTTAGGGGGGGTGGATAGGGGCCGCGTGGCCCCCTTTCCCGGGGCCGATATTGGCCTCAGGGACCCCATCTCCGGGGGCCTGGCCATGTGACCTGGGTGCCCCCCAGAGCACCCAGTCACAATGTTGGGGATTGTAGGAGGAGCTTGAATGCCCCACAGTCCCACCTCCTTTGGGAGCCAGCATTGCTGTCACAGAGAGGGAGCAACTAAACATGTAGCTCCCTCTCTGTGAGAGCAATGTTTACTCAGTTTCCCAGCCTGCATCTCCATGGGCAGGGAAACAGAGGAAACTTCTGCTTCCAGCAAGGGAGAGCTGTTTGACACTGGAGTGGTTGCTCTGACGTGGTGGGAGCTGTCAAAGCTCCTAAGAAAGTCAGACCAAACAGCTATGTCCCGGGGAGGGCACCCTGGAACATAGCAGGAGCTGGCCCTGGGGGTTCGTGGTCCTCAGGGCCATTATTGGCTCCTCAGGGGGGGTGCTCGTCCCCGCCAACTTAACATAGCCCTGGGGAGGTGGTGGTTCCCAGTGGTGTGGGGGGGCCAGGCAGCCCCCCCACATTGTATTTACTTGAAGCCCCCAGGGAATGTCCGGGCATGTCTTTGAATTCTCATGCCCTAAGATCACTATAGCTTGCACTCTTGCCATGTACTGTTAATTACCCCACAAATTACGGCACTCATGACATCTTTGATAACATCATTGATAATATCAATGTAATATTTGCAGTAAAATGTTTGACGAAAAAACTGTGCATGGTGTGGGCCCGCGTTCTAGTTACCTTAGGGCATGAGCTATTATTACTTGACATAACTTTAAGGTGAATTTCTATGGTTTGTACGTTTAAAATGTGAGCCTAACTATAACGTCCCTGTAATCTTTGGTTTTTTAAGTGAATATACACAAAATTTGGCAGAAAGCTAGCTCTTGGTCCAGAAAACACAATTTTTGTGATTTTGTGGAAATCCGTTTAGTAGTTCTCTATTTATTAAATGAAAACTAAATTTGTATATATAGGGAAGAGAATCCTCTTCAGATCCTCTGAGAATCCAGGGGAAAGCCAAGGCCCTAATTGGCTGGCCGCAGCTTTAAAGAAATATTAACGTGTGTGTTAAAAAAAACTTACAAATTCACTAAAAAAAACAAAGTTCACAGGGACGTTATACCCATACAAAACCATAGAAATTCAGCAGTTATAGTTATAGTACTCTGAAGAAACTATAACTCATGCTGGAAATTAACTTTGGTCAACGAGTTACAGTTTCTTAACATAAGTATAAGTATAACTATAACTGTGTTTTTGTTCTGTGCTATTCTTTTTTGTTGTTGTTTTTTTTCAATTACATTTCTTCAATCACCCTGCTGGGTGCTTTCATCAGTCAGCCTGATCTGGTTGCTGGGAGCTGTCATCTTCAGTGTCAGAGATTCTGAAGCGGTAACAGCAATCACTGAGTTCTCAGTTTCAGTCTTTCCTTCACCATTTCAATTTGGAGACCGATGAATCAAAGGCTTAAAGTTAGAAGAGTCTCTGCTAAGAGACTTCCCAGGGCGCTTTGCAGTCACCATGTGCCTCTTGTTAGATACCATGTAGAAAGATTCAGCATCATATGAAACAGCAGATTCCCTTCTTTGCATCTGTTGGGTGATCACTAAATCTACTCTCTTAAAAATGATATTCTTTGCATGTCCCCTCGTGTCCACATAGGCTTTAATTTTCTGCTTAATAACCAAGTCCCTTACACAAATCATGTTCTCTCTTCTTTCTCTTTTCTTGGTCCATTGAGGTAAGTTGGTTTCACTGCTCTCACGAACATTAAAGTTGCAGGACTTTTGCCTGTGGACAAGTGAGATGTTGAACAATAAGCTTGTGGGGCAGAAACTGAGCTTCTAAAGATCTACACGCTGTACTGCTTCCTTAAGCGTACTCATAAAACACTCAATGAGTCAGTTGGCCTGCTGCCACAGAGGTGCACTCTTGATGCTTTATATTCAGATGCTCCAGGAATTCTTTGAATTCACAACTGTTAAAAGGTGGGCCATTATCAGACATCAAAATGACAGGAAAGCCCCATGACTCAAAGATGCCATCTAGTCTCTCAATGACTCATTCATCAATTGTGGATGAGAGATCTTCGGATTGGGATCTATTCTCTCCCATGCATGCGTAGGTAGTTCTGATATGTTCAGAGTATGTTGAGTAACATTTGTAGAAAGGCAGTTGCATGTTGGCAAACCTTGAGTTCTTTTTCAACCCTTTCATCTAAATATGGAAACCAAACTCAGTCTCAGAGAGCTCTTTTTATGGCAATGATACCACAATGTCCTTTGTGAGCCACTTCAATTCTTTCCTTTCACAGACTCTCTGGAATCAGGATTCTCTACCCTTGCAGTATAACTCCCTCCTGAGTTATGGACAGTTCATCATTGACATTTCTGTATTTTTGATATTCACCATCTTTGGTGAGTGTCTAGTTTGTTGGTTCCATGACTGATGTGTATTTACATCTTTTAACTTCAGCATGTCACTATCATGGCAGTGATAATCTGGGCTAACGAAATAGCAGCTGGTGTAGTTGATTGTACAATGAAAATAATGTAGACTTTAGCCGTCTTGGATGGAGCACCTTGACCTTGTACAGGCCATTTAGAAAAGTAGTCAGCAGCGCTTTGATCCTTCCCTGGATGATGCACAATGGTATACTTGTACTCTTGCAATCGTAGTCCCCATCGTTCAACGCAGTGTAAAAGACTTTTGGTACAGGAACACATGGAAATGTTCACAAGCCCATAACAGGGCTAAACGTTCTTTGTCAGGTTGTGAGTAAGCATGTTTTGTTTATGACAAACTTCTACTAGCATATGCCACAATATGCCTCCGAGCATTTTGGTGTCCATTGTGCAAGGATAGAGTCTAACCTGACTGGGATAGCATCAACAACAACCTCTGTATTCGGATTGAAGTTTGCCATTTTAGCAGCATTTTTAATGGTGTGTTTGATTTTCTTGAAACTTCACTCACATCCTTGTGACCAGTGAAATTAAACATTTTTCTTTGTCAACTCTTGTAATGGTGCACTAACAGTGGCAAAGTCTTGTATGTATCTTGAACTGTAACTGGCCATGCCAAGATATGAACTTACTATCGCAACATCTTGTGGGGGATCAGCATTTGACAGTGCTTGTACATTGACAGGATCGAGTGTCATACCCCCTTTAGAAAAGATATGGCCAAAAAGTTTAGCTTTGTCTTGTGGAACTCACACTTGTCTGCATTCAAGGTCAAGCCAGCATCAGTAAATATACAACATACTTGTGTGAGAGTTCCTTCTGCGTAGCTCTGAAAACAGATGTAATTGCTATAAATAAACACATTCACAACAAGCTATGCAGTACATTAAATGATGCCTTGGAAAAGTTCGGCAGCCCATGATTCACCAAAACTGAGGGCCTCATTCCAAACCTGGCGGTCTATGACCGCCAGGGTGGAGGATGCCGGAAGCACCGCCATTACAGCCGCGGTCTCCCAGCCGGGTTCGGCGGTTTCCCGCCGGATTTCCCCCGGCTGGGGGAATCCTCCATGGCGGCGCTGCTTGCAGCGCCGCCATGGGGATTCTGACCCCCTTCCCGCCAGCCTGTTTCTGGCGGTTTTCACCGCCAGAAACAGGATGGCGGGAACGGGTGTCGTGGGGCCCCTGGGGGCCCCTGCACTGCCCATGCCACTGGCATGGGCAGTGCAGGGGCCCCCTAACAGGGCCCCAGCAGGATTTTCACTGTCTGCTTTGCAGACAGTGAAAATCGCGACGGGTGCCACTGCACCCGTCGCACCCCTGCAACTCCGCCGGCTCCATTCGGAGCCGGCTTCCTTGTTACAGGGTCTTTCCCGCTGGGCCGGCGGGCACCCTTTTGGCGGTCGCCCGCCGGCCCAGCGGGAAAGTCAGAATGACCCCCGCGGTCTCTTGACCGCGGAGCGGTCTTCCGACGGGGTTACTTTGGCGGACGGCCTCCGTCGCCCGCCAAAGTCGGAATGACCCCCTGAGTCTTTTGTATCGAAACAGACCAACATTTAAAGAAAAGGTTGTAATGTACCTGCAATTTACTTTGAGTTACAAACGATGATAACCTTTATTTAAATCAAGGTGAGAGAAGAACTTTGCACCATTTATTTGCGTTATCATGTCCGCGATGTGTGGACCTGGATGTCATTCTTGTTCAGTTGTCTTATTTGCATGACGCATGTCACTGCATATGCATACAGCTCCTTAATTGTCCTTTTTGGGCATTACTACTATGGTAGAAACCCATGGCGTTGCACCAGTAGAACCCCCAATATCATGCTTGAGTAACGATTCAAGTTCTTTTTTAACAGCTTCTTGTAAATAAAAAGCCATTTGTCTATGTCTCTGAGCATCAGGACGGGCATCCTCAGATCCTCATTAATAGGCAGTGTTACTTTTATAGTCTTAAGCTTTCCTAAACCATGAAACAGCGAAGGGAATTGACTTACTATTTCATGATTAGCATTCATGTTGTAATTCACAGAAATCTGTTCCATATAAGCAACTGTACTAAACCTGTGTAGACAGGTACTTGACACTGTACCTTTAAGCACATGTATGGGTGCTTGTACTTTAGTTTGTGCTGGTGTGCCTGTGGAGGTCTTCTTCCTGCCTCGGGTTCAGAAACTGCAAGCACACTGGTGAGACACCATCACTATTCTCACCACTAGACTTCGACTGGATCTTGCGACTTAGTGAGTAGTGTGGAGACTGGATTCATTCAATTACACCAACATCATAAAATACATAAACAATTTAAAGACCATGACCAAATCAACCATTAACAGACCGCAAACTGAATTACATTTTCAAAGCTTTATTACAATCCAAAAATCTATGTAACATATGTGGTGCGCAAAACTCAGTTTTAAACATACATGAGAAACTTTGGCTGACCGAAACGTCTAAAAAGATTATCTACTAAACATCAATATTGTTAAACACTCCAAAAGGATAACATAAATTAGCAAAACTACAATATGCACAGTTATTTCACATTTCAAAGCAGATGATGGTGACGTCAGTAAATCATCATAATTCAATGAATAACATTCAGATTTCAGGGTTGGACCATCCTTATCACTAACACAAATATGGACTTGCATGTGTGGGAACGGGCTAACACATGCAGGCAAAAATAAAAGAAGTGACAAAAATAATTTGAAAAAATAATCTAACTGGGGTTGCTCTCTATAAAAATATACTGGTGTAATTAATTATCTAAGCTGAAAAGGAAACAAGAAACCACATTTAGTTTATACCACTACTCATGGGACAGCAGACAGGAAAATTTCATCGAGTAGATCGTTCACCTTCTCACGATATTAGTAGACAGCAGCATCAGGACAGTGCAGAACATGGTCTGCACATAGGACAAGTCAGCAGTTCAGAACTGATTTGGACACACTAATACTGAACAGCATAAGCAAATAGGGCATATAGGAAGGTTGACTTTATTCTACAGAAGATCGCCAAGGGTTAGGGGATTCAAAAGAAGCAGAGAAGCAGTACCACATCCTGGTCATGACTGACTCTAGCAGAATGACTTTAAAAATTCTCTCCCTAATTAGAAATATCCAGGCGTTTCCGATTGTTCCTCCAGATGGGCTCATCTTACGCATCCAATCATAGCTGCTGATACCATCAAGTTTGCAACTATTCTGGATTTTCTCAGAGAAAATACATGATGTATGAAGTCCGCCAAAATATTACATTTTCTAATTGATTGTTAGTTTGAGATCTATTCTCATGGTACACAGGATGAGCTGAACAATTCTCACATGAAAATTAATAAGATTTCCTTTCTTGTTCAACAGCTAGAACACATATTGTTACTTAACACTAAAACATGCTCTATGTCTTTAATACAATAGGATATTCACTAATACATCAGCAACCTATGAGATAATTCAAGTTAGGGAGAACAGAGTAAACAAGTAATTTTCCTCTACTGCTGCAAAAATTAATCTTGAGGCCTAGTCTAGCTAAGAAAGCCTAAATGCACACTAAAAACGTTAAAACCTATTGTGTACCTTACAATTTAAAACAAACATGCAAAGAAAACTATTTAATTGCAAGGATTATTTATGACATATTAGAAACAGTTTAAACATGCATTTATTTTTCTGCAAACATGTAACTCGCATTAATAAATTAATTTAAATAAGCATAAGTACAATTAATTCATGTTCCTTTAATACTCATAATATACTTCATTGCTACTGTTTTTCTTAAGGATAATACTTTCAAGGTTAATTCTTATCAATAATTCACTCAAATATAAGTGCACAAACTTTTTCATGTTAAAACGTGATGTCAAATACGAATGGAGGCCACATTGTCCACCATTATTAAAACGTGCACAATTTACATTTCCATGTTAATTTCTCTGTTCGGATCTTAAATGAAGGTTTGTAAGTCACCATATGCTAACTTCACTACTGTATTAGTAAAATTTGATCTCAATCATGTTCGTACGCTTAATTGGCGCTACAAATGCACCTTGACTTTTCATGGGCGCCGATGCAGACCAGATATATATTTTGGTTTTCAATGGCGTAAGCTGCGTTAATGGATATTGTTCATTGTATTTCTCTTTAGGCATTATGTTTGTCGATGCAAGACTGTCGATGTTTAAAGGGATTGAAAAAACACTTATTTTCAATGTAATCTTTGGACAGCAGTTATAGGACTTTGGTGGTTTGGCATGTCAACATTTCTTCACATGCTGCCAGTTCATCATGGCACGTTTCTCTGAGGTATACATCGGCATGGCACAAATATCTTCCTTACTTTCACTTGATATTGAGGCAGAAGAACTGTTTGATGATAATTTAGATGATGATCAACTTCGTTCAGTGTCGATTTCCCTCAATTGATGTCGCTGGTTGACCTTTTGGGCGTGCGTCGAGTGTTGCTCCTGGAACGTTTGGGTGGCCATTTTGTCTTTGCACCGTGATGCACTTACTTTTTTCGTTGCTTTACCAACCATCACACAATGGTTCTCTTATTCACAGTCTTTACATATCTGTCCAATGGTGGGGCATTTATCTTTGTGTGGAAATGAAAATCCACATCTAAAACATAACTTCTTTTTACGTGTAGACATCACTTTGTGTCCTTCAATCTTTTACTATGGCTTGCTTTTCACACTCATCATTGATTCACATTGAGCACCTCTGGCCTCCATGTCAACAGCTTGTCTTTCAGCATGCTCTTCAGCTCTGGCAATCATTAAGACTAGGAGTTTCTCTCAGCATTCGTCGTCGGAATGAATCTAATAAGCATCCTTCACTAACTCTAAGATGCATAGATTCTTCATCATTAAATTTGTTGAACTTAAGTGTTTGATGAGTGTATTGAGTCTCTTCACAAATTCATTGATGGTTTCGCCATCATTTTGGAGTTCTTGACTAAAATGTATCTTTCATAATCAACAAGTTGTACTGGATTGAATTTGAGATCAACGCTTCTTTAATCCGACTGTACATGACTTCTTCATCATGCCCCTACCCTAGCCCTGTGAAGTGCCATCCTCAGGGTCGTCTTTTATGGGCTTCATCAGCAGAACGGCTTTCTGTCTGACTTCTTGTCACTGCAGCAATGAACAGCTCTGTAAACACAACCCCAGGCACTGCTCTTGGAGCCACTCTTGGCAGTGGTATGATGACTCTTGTTAATCAGTTCAGGTAAGCAGATGACCCTTTCATGTACTTGAGGTGGGGGTGTTTTCAGCCTCTCTTTTCACACCTAGTTGATCTCTGCTTTGCAGCATTTTTTATTGCAGCATTATTACATATCCTACCATTGCTAATTGCAGAACTTTCAAAACCTTTAACAGTAGCACTCCTTATGCTGTATAGCTCTATATTGCGTAGTAGTGTGGTAAAACATTTTATGCCCTTTTTCATAGTCTCTTGACTAATGATACATAGACTTCTCAGTAAAGCTTTTTTTTAACTTCAAATGCTGTACATTAGCTGGAGTTGCACTTTGACACCACATGTACTAATCGTCGGCTTGGCACTTCAAGAAAGCACATGTGGCAAACACAAGCAGTTTGCTTGAAACACAGAAAACTCTTTGAGAGAGCAAGATTGTTCTTCGGGTTACTTATCCACTATCTTGTTACCAGTCGTAGTGTCCTACCTAGCCTGGGTACCCACCAGTGACTACGGCAATATTACACATCTTTATTCTTCTGCGTGTAACTGTGAAATAAACATTCTAAACCAAGCTTTCACTGCATTCCACTCTAACAATCACATCACACTTTTATGGATTCCGTTCCTAGCCAAAAGTGTTCCGACATAAAACTCATAAGACACTACAAACTCTAGTCTACTCTACATCCTTTTACTCTACAACACTCTGCTCCCTCCACAATGCTCCACTCAACTGTACTCTACACCACTCCATGGCACTCCATATCACTCCACTCTACAATACTCCACTCAACACCACTCTTCTTTCCCCCTCTAACTTTAGCCATGCGGAACAGCAGCCACACTGGTGTACAACACGGCTAAAACATTTTGGCAAAGCCAATAGCTTTTGTATAGCAAGACCTATTGGTATTGGCAATGCCTTTTTTTAAAATATACTTTAAATAGTTGCCACATGACAGCACATGCACACTGCCTGCAGGCACTATCTAAAAATGACAGGAAGTCATATCCAATTGTTGCCCAGATTATTTCAACTGCTTGTTAAACAACTGGGCTTTTCATTAATGTTTAACAAAATTGTGCCTTAAAATTCAGCATTTCACCCATTTTCCCATATTATCTCAGAGGAAGCACACCAATAATTTGCTGAAATGGCTTTAGACTGGTCTGGCTTGTCCAGTAGAATACAGAGTGGGAGTTGCACAGCAACAATGTAAATGTTTACTTTTATGTTGGATAATGCACATGCCATCATTTATGAGTGTTGCAGTACTTGACCTGTATAGCAGGTACCCGCAGGTTCTTGCAGCTAGAATAAGAGATTTCTCTGCATTTGCATGGAATCCTTGTAATTTCCAGACCCATGTCTGTTTTCTCCATCCTCTGCCTCTCGACACTCATATTTCCCTTGAAGCATGGAATCTGGCCCCAAAGCACCAACATAGCAATTAGATACAATAGATGGCATGTAGAAGTAGGTTCCCTCAAGAAACTAAAAAGCACTGGAAAAGCCAATTGATCTGGTTTTGTCAAGCTGGTGCAATGATTACACATATATGCCATGAAGAAAACATGCTTCCTAAATGAGGGCAGCCATATGAGTGGAATAAAAATTATTTAATCATTTTAGGTTTAAAAAAAGGATTCACCATATAAAAACGTTATCAGGATTGTAAGAGCCAGACCCTCTATGTAATCTGGAGAACCAGGCACACTGTGTAGGGAGTTGGGGCAACAACATGTTGGTTTACAGAGGTAAAAAGCTATACCACCTAATGCTCTAATTTTTATGTTGGCTTGGATGAGCAGTTAGGCTAATCTTGGAGAAGTGCAAAGAATTTGTACTCACAGTATCAATAAATGAGACCACACACTCACAACAATTACTTACCACCAATTTACAAAAATACTTCAGATTTCTATAAAAGTTTCAAGACCAAGATCATCAAAATCGGGTAAGTAGTTTTTAACTTATGAATTTTTAAAGCAAAAATAGCCTTTTTGTGCGTAATTATGCACCTTAGGAATCAATGGAGAGATACTTAAAAAATGCGTGTAAAACCATTCAATATGTTTCAAATGTCTCCTTTTGCAGGTATGTTGAGGTCAATGGTAGGCACTAAAGACCAGCTGGTGACGTTTGCGCTGTTCATCGGGTTTCAGCGGGAGCAGCTGCAGAAAGTCATTGGAGCTGATGCCAGGCCACTGCGGGGACCACTTAGAAAAGCACTGCACAGGTGGACTTAAAGGTAAGTCCAGTGGGTCCCCTTGGAGTGCAGTGGACTGTCGAGGTCGCAAGGGGAGTGGGACCCTTAGGGCACAGCTGGATCTTTGTGCAGGGCACAGGGCACAGGGCACAAGGCAGCTGGGTGCAGAACAAATTGGTGAACCAGGAGCTCTGCACAAAGGTGCCCTTGGAAGCAAGGGGTAGGTCACATTGAGGGTCGCTTACAGGTCATCAGGGGCATTCTGGTGGGAGGTCCTGGTGGTTTCTGAAGTCCCTCTGCTGGGGTTTTCTCCTAGTCCTTTAGCAGTCCAGAATGGATTGACCTTCTCGGTGGCTGATGTTAAGTGTCCACTACCTGGGGAAATGGTGCTGTGCAACCACTGGAGGGTGCAGTGCCACCAAACTTGGTACACTTCGTGAAAACTCGTACTGACCATTGTCCAGCACATGCATTTAAAATGGCTGCTCTGTTCACTTTATGTTCCAGGTTTGGCAAGGACATAGTAGGGGCATATTGCTCATGCATCTATGCCCACACATACAAGATATCTTAGGCCTATCTTAGGGCTAGAAGACCTGCCAGAGGGGTGACTTACCTATATTGCATGCAGTTTGTAGTGGACAGGGCACACAGGCTGTGTGCCAACGCGAGTTTGCATTTTAAGATTGCATCAGAGCGCTCAGCCTGAAATGGCAGTGCTGGGTGCTTCTGGATGCATGGCCCTGGAGGGCGGCACAATCTGTGAGGCTGCCCTCAGGGGCCTATCCTTAGTACCCCATGCCCTAGGTACCGAAGTACCATTTACGAGGGGCTTATAGTGGCAGCTAAAGATGTTGCCAATTGTGCTAATGCATCACAACAGTTTTAGGGAAAGAGATCTGGCCCAGGGAACCTGGTTAGCAGGGACCCTGGGCACTACAACTTTGAGACCGCATCAAATACCAGGCTAAAAGTGGGGACTAACCATGACAAAAGAGGCCTTTTCTTACAAGGATGACTAAACAATGAAAAAAGGATATGGAAAAAATAATGAGTAGAAACAGTGGCCAAGTAAAATTTTGCTGCAATACCAGCCATGGCCCAAAAGTGCACTTATTTTATGTTTGATGTGCACATGTAAGTGGTGTCACTCACAGTGTCTGTAGTGGGTTGACCAATTGCCGCCATACTGTATGCCGCAGTGGGCAGAAGAAAAATGTAACTGACAGTTGAACAGACCAAGGAAGGATGACTCAAAAGCCTTGTTTGTATGTATGTATCTTTATTTATGATTTTTTTTTTATTATGTCAGGCGGACAAGCAGGGAAGTAAGAGAGGCCCCTGCAGGCCTTGCGGCGCAGAGTGACTCCCCAACCCTTCAAGGGAGGTCAATGAATATCTGTAAGATATAGGAAATCCAGGGGCCCCTCATCCCATTCTGCAAGGGGGGCTGTGCCATTTTCTTGTGTTTTGCTACTGCTGACGAAACAGCTAAAGCTGTTACTAGGCTGGATCTGAAAAGTTATAAAAAAAATTGACAAATAAGTTTGGCAAAACAAAGTAAAAAGAGTAGCTGGACATAGGAGAACTCTATACTTGGGAGATTTATGAAGAAGAAGGGCCAGCCTCACAACTATGACAAAAGTGCCGCAGAAACATGACCGGGAACTGCCTCACTACCATCATTCTTTTTTTTCTTTTTAATACATTATTTTATTAAACACTCTTGTGGTCATTACAACCCTGGCGGACGGTGTTAAAGCGGCGGTAAAAGCGCCAACAGGCCGGCGGTAAAAAAATTGGAATTACGACTGTGGCGGAAACCGCCAACAAAGACAGCCACTTTAACACTCGGACCGCCATGGCGGTACAGACAAACAGATTGGCGGTCACCGCCAACAGACAAGCGGAAGACAAAGTACCGCCCACAGTATCACAACCTATCAATCTGCCACCTTTTCCGGGGTGGATTCACCGCGGACAAAAACACGGTGGAAACAGGACTTCGAAGGAAAAACGCTCACCTCTACACACCCCACGAGGAATCCAGACGCCATGGAACCAGAGCTGCACATCCTGCCAGCCCTTATCTTCTTGCTCCTCAACCAGGATCACGAACGCCGGTGGCGAAGACAGCGGTGAGTACTGCACCTACGACACAGGGGAGGCAAAAAACAGGGACACACACACGCAACACGCAACACACACACCCCCACCCCCACCCTCACCCACTACAACACACACACCAATACAGCATGATACACTACAGTTACACCCCCTAACCCCCCAGAAGAATGCAAAGACAAAAGGAAATGAGCGTAACCATTGTAATATATTAAAATCAAGTACGCAAACATATATATATATATATATATATATATATATATATATATATATATATATACAATATAAACAAAATATACACCAAGCTTAGTAGTCCAGGTAGTGCTCCAATGAAGTCCGTGGAACACTGGGCCCACACGGTATGGGCGAGGCCCACACAAGATCCCCGACCATGACGGAGAGAACACTGCAGGGGCAAGGACAGCAAGAAAACAGGCACCTCAGGGGGAGGCGAAGGGGGGGCACCTCAGCCGGTTGAGTGCATGACGCCAAATCCACGAGAGGGCCACATGCCCACTGTTCAATCCTGGGGAGTGCAAAGCCGCAGTCTCTCAAGTCTCTACAGTGGGTGGGTTGCCCACTGTTCCATCCTGAGGAGTGCAAAGCCACAGTCTCTCAAGTCTATACAATGGGTGGGTTGCCCACTGTACAATCCTGGGGAGTGCAAAGCCACAGTCTCTCATGTCTATACAGTGGGTGGGTTGCCCACTGTTCCATCCTGGGGAGTGCAAAGCCACAGTCTCTCAAGTGGATAACAGTCTCCACTCGTTCTGGAGGGGGCATGGTGCCCAGAGTGCTTCATCCTGCTAAGGACAGAGGTAGTGGATGACAGTCTCCACTGGGTCTGGAGGGGGCATGGTACCTAGAGTGCTTCATCCTGCTGAGGACAGAGGTAGTGGATGACAGTCTCCACTGGTTCTGGAGGGGGCATGGTGCCCAGATTGCTTTATCCTGCTAAGGACAGTGGTAGTGGATGTCTTTCTCCACTGGTTCTGGAGGGGGCATGGTGCCCAGAGTGCTTTATCCTGCTCGTGACGGACTCAGTAGCGTCAGTGCCCTTGGCGCTCATGGGCCAGCGGTGCTTGTAGGGGCGGTGCCCTGTTCAGCGGTGCTTGTAGCGGCGGTGCCCTGTTCAGCGGTGCTTGAGGCGGCGGTGCCCTGTTCAGCGGTGCTTGAGGCAGCGGTGGCCTGTTCAGCTGTGCCTGAGGCGGCAGTGCCCTGTTCAGCGGTGCTTGAGGCGGCAGTGCCCTTTTCAGCGGTGCTTGAGGCGGTGGGCTCCTTTGCAGTGACTCAGCTGCTGGCGGTCCTCTCTAGCCCAGCGGGGCTTGTGCTGGCGGTCCTCTCTAGCTAAGCGGGGCTTGTACTGGTGGTGGCCTCCTGGGCAGCGGGGATGATGGCAGTGGCCTCTTGGGCAGCAGGGCAGGTGCTGGCAGTGGCCCCCTGGGCAGCGGGGATGATGGCGGTGGCCTCTTGGGCAGCAGGGCAGGTGCTGGCAGTGGCCCCCTGGGCAGCGGGGATGATGGCGGTGGCCTCTTGGGCAGCAGGGCAGGTGCTGGCGGTGTCCTCCTGGGCAGCGGGGATGATGGCAGTGGCCTCCTGGGCAGCGGGGATGATGGCGGTGGCCTCATGGGCAGCAGGGCAGGTGCTGGCGGTGGCCTCCTGGGCAGCAGGGATGATGGCGGTCTTCTCCGCTGTGCTGCTCTTCCCAGACTTGCCGGGTTTCTTGTGGCCCTTCCCCACCTTGGAAGGTGTTGCAGCTGACTCCACACTCCCACCGGGACCCCTGAGAGCGGCTTTGGTGGCTGGAGTCTTCCCCCTCTCCCGCCGGGCACTGGCCAACTTTTGATGCTTGACAGGTGGGGGACTGTCCGTGCTGTGGCTCGGTGCCACACTGGATGCCCTGGTGGCCGGTGCACTCCAGATTACGGTGACTACAGGCACCACTGGTCCCGGAGATGTTGTGGCTGAGGTGCTAGGTTGGGACCTGGAGAGTCGGGCCCTAGGAGATGGACGGGGTGAGGGAGGTGTGGGAAAGAGGTCAAGGTTGGACAGGAAAAGTTTTTTGGAGACACTGGGACGGGTAGCTGGAGGGGGTATGGGAGTGGAGGAAGAGGTTGTGGTTGTAGGAGGTGTTCGTTTGGTGACTTTGGGTGAAGGTGCATGCGCTGGAGGCTTTCGTGAGGTGGATGGCTGTTGGGTGGGTGTGTGCCTGCGTTTGTGTATCTTGGGAAGTGGCGTCACAGACACACTGGGAGAGGACACAAGGGACGTGTGAATGGTAGTGGGGGTGGTGACTGCACATGAGCGGGGTGTGGTGGTGTGTGTGCTGGTGATGGCAGTAGTGGCTGTAGATGTAATGCATGTAGGTGTGAGTGTAGACGAGACTGGGAGGGAGGAGGGAGACGAGGAGGAGGGGGACACAGTGGAGGCAGTGGATGTTGGTGTGTCTGCATGTGTGTGATGTTTTCGTGAGTGCCTGTGGGATGTGTGGTGTTTATGTTTGCCTGAGCTTCCTTTGTGTGTTGAAGTGTGTGCATGCTGGTCTGAAGGTGTGCTTGGGATAGGCTGAGGTACAGGGGATTGGGTCTGGGTGGAGGAAGTTGGAGAGGGGAGGCTAGAGACCTGGACAATGGCTGCCATCAGTGCTGAGGCCAGAGTCGGAAAAGCTCGCTGAAGGGCCAGCTGACCAGAATGAATGCCCTCCAGGAATGCATTTGTTTGTTGCAACTGCCTTTCTACACCCTGGATGGCATTCAAAATGGTAGACTGCCCAACAGTGAGGGACCTGAGGAGGTCAATGGCCTCCTCACTGAGGGCAGCAGGGGTGACTGTGGCAGGGCCTGAGGTGCCTGGGGCGAAGGTGATGCCCACCCTCCTGGGTGAGCGGGGATGGGGCAATGGCTGAGGGGCTGCTGGGAGTGCGGTGCTGGTAGGGGGGGTGGCGGCTGTAGATGGGGGCACAGATGTTGCCGTCACCACAAGGGAGCTCCCATCAGAGGATGAGTCTGTGTCGCTGGTGTCAGCTCCTGTCCCCGCCGTGGAGCTCCCCTCGCTCTCCGTCCCACTGGTGAACTCTGAGTCCGTAGTGTCGCCCTCCAGGGCCATGTGGGATGCAGCTGCCTCGTGCTCCAGTGCCACTGCTCCTCCGCCTGATGATGCTAATGCACACAAGAACAGGGAGACCACAAAAAGCGGGGGGCGACAGAAGAAAGACATGTTGAGTGCATGCATTACCGCTACCGTTGGCGGACACGACAGACACAGAAGCCCCCTGCACTACGCCGTGCTCTTGGGCTCCACTGTTCAATCCCTGGGAAATGGCCTACAAGGCTATGGACGACATCTGCACACATGGATGACACAGGGGCATGACTAGGTGTACTTGGCACTCTACAGAGGTGGGGTGGGGTGCACATGGCCTGCTTTACGGAGGGACCTTGCCTACTAAACTTGCCCTGGCCTAGGGAAACCCACAGCCCACCTCCCCCACCCAGACACCTCCACTGCATGCAAAATCAGCAGGATGAGAGTGTACTCACCCCCTTGTGGCTGCTGTGATGCCCTCAAGCGCCCATCCAAATCCGGGTACGCCACCACCAGGATCCTGAACATCAGGGGGGTCATGGTGCGACGGGCACCCCTCCCACGTTGGGAGGCCATCCCCAGCTGAGCCTCCGCCGCCTTCTTGCTCCAGCGGCGAATGTCCTCCCATCTTTTCCGGCAGTGGGTGCTCCATCTGTGGTAGACCTCCAGGGTCCGGACGTCCTTGGCGATGGCATGCCAAATAACTTTTTTCTGGTGGGCACTGACCTACATGAATTGCACAGGGGGAAGAGAAATTGTATTACCAACTGCACCGTCACAGTCATTGGCCCCCATCCCTACCCTTGCCATGTGGCACATGCATTCATCGTCGTTTCATGCACGCCTCAATCCCCACCCCCCATCTTTCATCCACCCCACTCCACACAGGCATAGCCCATACAGCATGCTCCCAGTGTACTTACCTGTTTGTCTGGAGGACCGTAGAGTAGCGTGTACTGGGGGAGGACCCCATCCACGAGTTTCTCCAACTCCTCCGATGGGAAGGAAGGGGCCCTTTCCCCAGACCCTCAAGCCATTGTCTCTTCCAGACCGAGGTCACAGCAGCACTTGCAGTGTAGGTCCTCTCCTGTCGAAGATCAGGTATTGAGTGATTGAACAGATAGAAAATGGCGGTCACGTCCGCGGCGGTGCGTACCGTCACCGCCGGCGTACATCGTCATTGGCTCCTGGGACCCATAGGGTCCAATGTTAACCAATGCAGCATTGCGCCGCGGTCTACGACCACCTACCGCGACGGTGTACAACGCCAGCGCAGTTACCTCACATCCCATTGTCCCACTTTAGAGGCCAGGCAGCCGCCATTTCAGGGGCCCACATGGCTTAATTTTTAACTGTGTCACACATACCTAGGCGTAGACTCAAAACACAAATACAGGCCACTTTTCGGATTAGGATTCGTGTTCTGGGTAAGCTGTGGGTACGTACCTCTGAGTTGGTTGACTCTGTGCTCGCTTTTGTCCTTCATAGGCACCATCCGCTGGGACATGTGAGGAGATGGCGGCATCCTCCGGTGTACAGACCGCTGGTGGACCTGTCGACAATGGAGGAAAGACATGTGATCATCACCTACATGCTTGACCGTGCCACAATCCATGAACTGTGTACCCAGCTGGAGCCAGACCTGATGTCAGGTATCCGCCATCCCACAGGGATCCCCCTTAAGTGCAGGTGCTGTCAGTGCTCCATTTCCTTGCAAGTGGGTCATTTCAAACAACAGTGGCCATAGCATCAGGGATGTCCCAGCCTATGTTTTCCAACGTGTTGTCCAGAGTGTTTTCTGCCCTGCTGAAACACATGCAGAGCAACATCGTTTTCCCTCAGGTGGAGGATTTGCCAACAGTGAAAGGTGATTTCTATGCCCTGGGACATATCCCCAACATCATAGGTGCCATTGATGGGACACATGTGGCTTTGGTCCCCCCCGCAGGAGTGAACAGGTGTACAGAAACCAGAAGAGTTATCATTCCATGAATGTGCAGATGGTGTGTTTGGCAGACCAGTACATCTCCCATGTGAATGCCAAGTTCCCTGGCTCAGTGCATGATGCCTACATCCTGCAGAATAGCAGCATCCCTTATGTGATGGGGCAACTCCAGAGGCACCGTGTGTGGCTATTAGGTGATCACCTGGAAGCAAGACAGTGGGAATGGTTGTCTGGGTCTGGGGATATTCCTACAGGTTAATGTGTGTCTAACAGTTGTCCCTCACCATTTCCAGGTGACTCTGGTTTTCCCCAACCTGTCATGGCTACTGACCCCAGTGAGGAATCCCAGGAAAAGGGCAGAGGGACGCTACAATGAGGCCCATGGGCGAACTAGGCGGATTATCGAACGGTCCTTTAGCCTCCTGAAGGCCATGTTCAGGTGCCTCCATATGACAGGTGGATCCCTATTCTACTCACCAAAGAAGGTGTGCCAGATCATCGTGGCCTGCTGTATGCTTCACAACTTAGCTTTGCGACGACAGGTGCCTTTTCTGCAGGAGGATGGTCCAGATGGCGGTGTTGTTGCAGCTGTGGAGCCTGTGGACAGTGAAGACGAGGAAGCAGAAGAAGAGGACATGGACAACAGGAACTCGGTGATCCTGCAATATTTCCAGTGAGACACAGGTAAGAGTACAGACCTGCCTACTACATGTACTTTGACACTACTACCTCTCTACTGTCTGTCGTTTTCACCCAGTGTATGATCACTGAGTTGTCACTTTCCCTTTCGATTTCACAGATGTGGGTCCCACTGTGTGACATCTGCTTTGTCTCCTCATGGACTAGAGCTGTGTGACATAGGTATGTTGACATTACAATTGAAAGAGCATTTTGTCACTGTAATTGCTAATACACAATTTCGATATCACAGACTGACTCCAGATTGTTTTGTGCTTCAAGGGTGTTTATTTAAGTGCTAAATATTGGAGAGTGTTGTAAAATGGTCAGGGGTGATGGTGGAGGAATGTCTATTGCAGAGTCCAGTCTATTAGTCTCACAGGTGCATTGCCCAAATGGGCATAGGAAGTGGAGCTGGGGCAGTTTGAGGATGGACAGGGGAACAAAGTGGGACAGAAAGATGACATTCAGGGTGGTCTCATTTCTTGGCAGGGGTCTTGGCATCGTTCTCTGTCTTTGTCCTGGATCTCAGGGACTGTTTGTGGGGTGGTTCTCCCTCTGCAGGGGGTGGGGTGCTGGTGTGGTGGTCCTGTGGTGGGGCGTCCTGTCCACTAGCACCGGCGGAGGTGGTGGGCAGTTCATCGTCCATGCTAGTGTCAGGGGCCCCTTGTGTGCCACAGTGTCCCTCCTGGTGTTGAGTACTTCCTTCAGCACCCCTACGATGGTGCCCAGGGTGGAATTGATGGTTCTGAGTTCCTCCCTGGAGCCCAAATACTGTTCCTCCTGCAGGCGCTGGGTCTCCTGAAACTTGGCCAGTACCGTTGCCATTGTCTCCTGGGAGTGGTGGTAGGCTCCCATGATGGAGGAGAAGGCCTTGTGGAGAGTGGGTTCCCTTGGCCTGTCCTCCCCCTGTCACACAGCAGCCCTCCCAGTTCCCCTGTGTTCCTGGGCCTCCGTCCCCTGGACCGTGTGCCCACTACCACTTCCCCCAGGTCCCTGTTGTTGTTGGGGTGGTGGGTTAGCCTGGGTTCCCTGAAGTGGTGGACACACTGCTGATTGACATGTCCTGGGCACAGAGGTATGGGCCCGCTGGGTGGGTGCTGTGCTTTTGTTTCCAGAGGGTGGAAGCTCTGTAGTGGCCTGTGACTGTGTGATGGGAACCGACTGTCGAGAGGTCCCCGATGGGCTGGGCTGGTCATCTAGATCCAGTTGGAAAGAGGTGCTGTCATCACTGTGGGCCTCTTCAGTTGGTGGAGTGTACATGTGTGGACCCTCCTGTCCGATGACGTTGGGTAAGGGTCCTGCAGGGGTATAAAAGGATGTTTATTACATCTGTGTGTGTCATGGTGTGCAATGGGTGGGTGACCGTGTACCCCAGTGCTTGCATTCCTGCATGGGACCTTGTGTGATGATGGTTTAGGGGGGTGTATGGGTAGGTGCAGTGGGCATGCTTTGGTGATGGGTGTCCATGCTTTGGTGTTGCATGCAGGGATTGGTGTTGGGATGGGTGGTTTGTGATATTGGGACA
This sequence comes from Pleurodeles waltl, assembly GCF_031143425.1. Taxonomy (NCBI): domain Eukaryota; kingdom Metazoa; phylum Chordata; class Amphibia; order Caudata; family Salamandridae; genus Pleurodeles; species Pleurodeles waltl. The sequence goes on from NC_090440.1 coordinate 362,128,710, forward strand.
TTTGTGAGAAGTTGGAGTGATGGGGGTGAGGGTGGGGGTATGTGTTGCCATGCAGGTAGGGTGGGGGATGTAATAGTGAAGATTTTGCTTACCAGAGTCCATTCCTCCATCTACTCCTGCGAGGCCCTCAGGAGGCAGAATCGCCAAGACCTGCTCCTCCCATGTTGTTAGTTGTGGGGGAGAAGGTGGGGGTCCGCTGAACCGCAAGGTGGTGTCTTGAGACCACGGAACGCACCTTCCCCCGTAGGTCGTTCCACCTCTTCCTGATGTCCTCCCGATTTCTTGGGTGCTGTCCCACTGCGTTGACCCTGTCCACTATTCTTCGCCATAGCTCCATCTTCCTAGCTATGGAGGTGTTCTGCACCTGTGCTCCGAATAGCTGTGGCTCTACCCGGACGATTTCCTCCACCATGACCCTGAGCTCCTCCTCCGAGAACCTGGGGTGTCTTTGCTGTGCCATGGGGTGGTGTGGGTGATGTGTGGGGTGGTGTGTGTTGTGATATGTGGGGTGATATTTAGTGGTGTGTTGTGGGGGTGCGTGGATGTTATGTGGGTGATGGTGTTGTGTGCCTGTGGATGCTTGGTTGTATATTGTAGTGTCTCTCTCTGGCCTTCTTTCGGGATTTGAGTTGTAGGGGTTTGTGGGTGTGTGTTTTATATTGTATTGGATGTGTGGGAGTGGTGTGTGTATGAGTATCAGGTGTGGTTATTTGGAATTGTCCAATGTGGCAGTGTTTTGTAAATGTGTGTGTATTTTGAGTGTGGCTGTGTGTACCGCCAATGGAATACCGCGGTTGAAAGACCGCCGCGTGGATTCGTGGGTCGTGATAGTGTGGGTGTATTTCTGTTAGCGTGACGGTGGAGGTTTTGTTTTCGCTAGTTTATCACTGACCTTTTGTAGGAAAGTACCATCTTGCCTGGCATGTTACCCCCATTTTTCACTGTATATATGTTGTTTTAGTTGTATGTGTCACTGGGACCCTGGTAACCCAGGGCCCCAGTGCTCATAAGTGTGCCTGAATGTGTTACCTGTGTAGTGACTAACTGTCTCACTGAGGCTCTGCTAATCAGAACCTCAGTGGTTATGCTCTCTCATTTCTTTCCAAATTGTCACTAACAGGCTAGTGACCATTTTTACCAATTTACATTGGCTTACTGGAACACCCTTATAATTCCCTAGTATATGGTACTGAGGTACCCAGGGTATTGGGGTTCCAGGAGATCCCTATGGGCTGCAGCATTTCGTTTGCCACCCATAGGGAGCTCTGACAATTCTTACACAGGCCTGCCACTGCAGCCTGAGTGAAATAACGTCCACGTTATTTCACAGCCATTTTACACTGCACTTAAGTAACTTATAAGTCACCTATATGTCTAACCTTTACCTGGTAAAGGTTAGGTGCAAAGTTACTTAGTGTGAGGGCACCCTGGCACTAGCCAAGGTGCCCCCACATTGTTCAGAGCCAATTCCCTGAACTTTGTGAGTGCGGGGACACCATTACACGCGTGCACTACATATAGGTCACTACATATATAGCTTCACAATGGTAACTCCGAATATGGCCATGTAACATGTCTATGATCATGGAATTGCCCCCTCTATGCCATCCTGGCATAGTTGGCACAATCCCATGATCCCAGTGGTCTGTAGCACAGACCCTGGTACTGCCAAACTGCCCTTCCTGGGGTTTCACTGCAGCTGCTGCTGCTGCCAACCCCTCAGACAGGCATCTGCCCTCCTGGGGTCCAGCCAGGCCTGGCCCAGGATGGCAGAACAAAGAACTTCCTCTGAGAGAGGGTGTGACACCCTCTCCCTTTGGAAAATGGTGTGAAGGCAGGGGAGGAATAACCTCCCCCAGCCTCTGGAAATGCTTTCTTGGGCACAGATGTGCCCAATTCTGCATAAGCCAGTCTACACCGGTTCAGGGACCCCTTAGCCCCTGCTCTGGCGCGAAACTGGACAAAGGAAAGGGGAGTGACCACTCCCCTGACCTGCACCTCCCCTCGGAGGTGTCCAGAGCTCCTCCAGTGTGCTCCAGACCTCTGCCATCTTGGAAACAGAGGTGCTGCTGGCACACTGGACTGCTCTGAGTGGTCAGTGCCACCAGGTGACGTCAGAGACTCCTGCTGATAGGCTCCTTCAGGTGTTAGTAGCCTATCCTCTCTCCTAGGTAGCCAAACCCTCTTTTCTGGCTATTTAGGGTCTCTGTCTCTGGGGAAACTTTAGATAACAAATGCATGAGCTCAGCCGAGTTCCTCTGCATCTCTCTCTTCACCTTCTGATAAGGAATCGACTGCTGACCGCGCTGGAAGCCTGCAAACCTGCAACATAGTAGCAGAGACGACTACTGCAACTCTGTAACGCTGATCCTGCCACCTTCTCGACTGTTTTCCTGCTTGTGCATGCTGTGGGGGTAGCCTGCCTCCTCTCTGCACCAGAAGCTCCGAAGAAATCTCCCGTGGGTCGACGGAATCTTCCCCCTGCAACCGCAGGCACCAAAAAGCTGCATTACCGGTCCCTTGGGTCTCCTCTCAGCACGACGAGCGAGGTCCCTCGAATCCAGCGACTCTGTCCAAGTGACCCCCACAGTCCAGTGTCTCTTCAGCCCAAGTTTGGTGGAGGTAAGTCCTTGCCTCACCTCGCTGGGCTGCATTGCTGGGAACCGCGACTTTGCAGCTACTCCGGCCCCTGTGCACTTCCGGCGGAAATCCTTTGTGCACAGCCAAGCCTGGGTCCACGGCACTCTAACCTGCATTGCACGACTTTCTAAGTTGGTCTCCGGCGACGTGGGACTCCTTTGTGCAACTTTGGCGAGCACCGTTTCATGCATCCTCGTAGTGCCTGTTTCTGGCACTTCTCCGGATGCTACCTGCTTCAGAGAGGGCTCCTTGTCTTGCTCGACGTCCCCTCTCTCTGCTGGTCCAATTTGCGACCTCCTGGTCCCTCCTGGGCCTCAGCAGCGTCCAAAAACGCTAACCGCATGATTTGCAGCTAGCAAGGCTTGTTGGCGTTCTTTCGGCGGGAAAATACTTCTGCACGACTCTCCACGGCGAGAGGGATCCGTCCACCAAAGGGGAAGTCTCTAGCCCTTTTCGTTCCTGCAGAAACCTCAGCTTCTTCTGTCCAGTAGAAGCTTCTTTGCACCCGCAGCTGGCATTTCCTGGGCATCTGCCCATCTCCGACTTGCTTGTGACTTTTGGACTTGGTCCCCTTGTTCCACAGGTACCCTAGATTGAAAATCCACAGTTGTTGCATTGCTGGTTTGTGTCTTTCCTGCATTATTCCTCTAACACGACTTCTTTGTCCTTAGGGGAACTTTAGTGCACTTTGCACTCACTTTTCAGGGTCTTGGGGAGGGTTATTTTTCTAACTCTCACTATTTTCTAATAGTCCCAGCGACCCTCTACAAGGTCACATAGGCTTGGGGTCCATTCGTGGTTCGCATTCCACTTTTGGAGTATATGGTTTGTGTTGCCCCTATTCCTATGTTTCCCCATTGCATCCTATTGTAACTATACATTGTTTGCACTGTTTTCTAAGACTATACTGCATATTTTTGCTATTGTGTATATATAATTTGTGTATATTTCCTATCCTCTCACTGAGGGTACACTCTGAGATACTTTGGCATATTGTCATAAAAATAAAGTACCTTTATTTTTAGTATAGCTGTGTATTGTGTTTTCTTATGATATTGTGCATATGACACTAAGTGGTACTGTAGTAGCTTCACACGTCTCCTAGTTCAGCCTAAGCTGCTCTGCTAAGCTACCATTATCTATCAGCCTAAGCTGCTAGACACCCTATACACTAATAAGGGATAACTGGGCCTGGTGCAAGGTGCAAGTACCCCTTGGTACTCACTACAAGCCAGTCCAGCCTCCTACATTGGTTGAGCAGTGGTGGGATAAGTGCTTGAGACTACTTACCACTCTTGTCATTGTACTTTTCATAAGAGAAAAATATACAAAACAAGGTCAGTGTATATACACATAGCCAAAAAGTTTTGCATTTCCTCTTTTCACTCTTTTCTAAGTGCTGAAAAGTACTTCTAAACTTTCAAAAAGTTCTTAAAAGTTAAAAAAAGTTTTTTTCTGTCTTTCCAAAAAGTTCTGAAAACTTTTTTCTCTTTTTCTATCACTTTAACTCTCTCTAAAAATGTCTGGCACAGGCCAAAATGTTGATCTGTCCAAACTTGCATATGACAACCTTAGCTGGAAAAGAGCAAGGAGTCTCTGTATAGAGAGAGGTTTGAGTGTAGGGAAGAATCCTTCCTTGGAACTGTTACTTAACATGCTTAGAGAACAGGATAAGGCCATAGGTGCCTCATCTGTTGAAAAAGTACCTAATAGTTCTCAATCTGATTCAGGGACTCCCCCAGGAAAAGATTCAGGAAAGAAACTTCCTAGCCTGCCCATTACTAGACAATCTAGCATAGATGGTAATGATGATGAGCCACACCATATAAATAGTGTTGTCTCACATCACAGCAAAAGCATTTATTCTCACCATACTGGTAGTAATGTTTCTGTTAACCAAGCTGTTAGGGTGGCTTCTGTAAGGGACAGGTCTCCTTCTGTTCATTCCCATCATAGCTCTGTTTCTAGGAATGTCCCTCCCACCAACCCTGATGACAGAATGTTAGAGAGGGAACTCAATAAGTTGAGGGTGGAACAAACCAGACTGAAGCTTAAAAAGCAACAGCTGGATTTGGATAGACAGTCTTTTGAATTAGAGAAGGAAAGACAGAAGTTGGGTTTAGATACCCATGGTGGCAGCAGCAGTATTCCCCATAGTCATCCTGCAAAAGAGCATGATTCCAGGAATCTGCACAAGATAGTTCCCCCTTATAAGGAGGGGGATGACATTAACAAGTGGTTTGCTGCACTTGAGAGGGCCTGTGTTGTACAGGATGTCCCTCAAAGGCAGTGGGCTGCCATCCTATGGCTATCATTTAGTGGAAAAGGTAGGGATAGGCTCCTTACTGTAAAAGAAAATTATGCTAATAATTTCCAAGTTCTTAAGAATGCACTCCTGGATGGTTATGGCTTAACCACTGAACAGTACAGGATAAAGTTCAGAGAGACCAAAAAGGAGTCTTCACAAGACTGGGTTGATTTTATTGACCATTCAGTGAAGGCCTTGGAGGGGTGGTTACATGGCAGTAAAGTTACTGATTATGACAGCCTGTATAACTTAATCCTGAGAGAGCATATTCTTAATAATTGTGTGTCTGATTTGTTGCACCAGTACTTGGTGGACTCTGATCTGACCTCTCCCCAAGAATTGGGAAAGAAGGCAGACAAATGGGTCAGAACAAGAGTGAACAGAAAAGTTCATACAGGGGGTGACAAAGATGGCAACAAAAAGAAGGATGGTAAGTCTTCAGACAAGGGTGGGGACAAATCTAAAAATGAGTCTTCATCAGGCCCACAAAAACACTCTGGTGGGGGTGGTGGGTCCAAATCCTCCTTTAATCAGAACAAGGAAAAGAAACCATGGTGCTATTTATGTAAAATAAAAGGCCATTGGACAACAGATCCCAGTTGTCCAAAGAAAGGCACCACTGCTCCTACCACTACAACCCCTACTGCTACACCTAGTGTCCCTACTAATAGCAGTGGTGGTGGGAGCAAACCTACTAATAGCCAATCCAAGGGAGTAGCTGGGCTCACTATTGGTAACTTAGTTGGGGTTGGTCTGATTAGGGAGACCACAGAGGCTACTTTAGTCTCTGAAGGGGCTATTGATTTAGCCACTTTGGTTGCTTGCCCCCATAACTTGGAGAAGTACAAGCAACTACCCCTAATAAATGGTGTTGAGGCCCAGGCCTACAGGGACACAGGTGCCAGTGTCACAATGGTGATTGAGAAACTGGTGCACCCTGAACAACACATACTTGGACACCAGTACCAAGTAACCGATGCTCACAACATAACACAAAGCCACCCCATGGCTGTTGTAAATCTCAACTGGGGGGGGGTAACTGGTCCAAAGAAAGTTGTGGTAGCTTCAGAATTACCTGTAGACTGTCTACTAGGGAATCATTTGGAGACATCAGCTTGGTCAGATGTGGAGTTGGAGGCCCATGCAGCAATGCTGGGCATCCCAGGGCATATTTTTGCTTTAACAAGGGCTCAGGCCAAAAAGCAAAAAGGACAGGGAAGCTTGGATCCTGGAACAATGGACCAAGTGCTCCCTAAAGCTAGGGCTAGTAGAAGCAAACCACTTCCTACTATCCCTCCCTCTACAGTGGATTCTACTTCTGAGGAAGAAGAATTCCCTCCCTGTGCAGAACCTACACCAGAGGAGCTGGAAGCAGACACTGCTGAGCTTTTGGGTGAAGGGGGGCCTGCCAGAGAGGAGCTGAGTGTGGCACAGCAAACCTGTCCCACATTAGAGGGTCTCAGACAGCAAGCTGTCAAACAGGCTAATGGGGATGTCAGTGACTCTCACAGAGTTTACTGGGAGGACAACCTCTTGTACACTGAGCATAGGGATCCTAAACCTGGAGCTGCCAGGAGATTAGTGATTCCTCAGGAGTACAGAAAGTTCCTCCTAACACTGGCACATGACATTCCCTTAGCTGGGCATCTAGGACAAATGAAAACTTGGGACAGGCTTGTTCCCCTGTTTCATTGGCCTAGGATGTCTGAGGACACAAAGGAATTTTGTAAGTCCTGTGAAACCTGTCAAGCCAGTGGCAAGACAGGTGGCACCCCAAAGGCACCCCTTATCCCACTGCCTGTGGTTGGGGTTCCCTTTGAAAGGGTAGGGGTTGACATAGTTGGCCCCCTTGACCCTCCTACTGCTTCAGGCAATAGGTTTATCTTAGTGGTAGTGGACCATGCCACAAGATATCCTGAAGCAATTCCTTTAAGGACCACTACAGCACCTGCAGTGGCAAAGGCCCTCCTGGGAATATTTTCCAGGGTGGGCTTCCCAAAGGAAGTAGTATCAGACAGAGGAAGCAATTTCATGTCTGCATACTTAAAGGCCATGTGGAAGGAGTGTGGTGTAACGTACAAGTTCACAACACCCTATCATCCACAAACAAATGGACTGGTGGAGAGATTTAATAAAACTCTCAAAGGCATGATTATGGGTCTCCCTGAAAAACTCCGCAGGAGATGGGATATCCTTCTACCATGCCTCCTTTTTGCCTACAGGGAGGTACCCCAGAAAGGAGTGGGCTTCAGCCCCTTTGAACTTCTTTTTGGACACCCTGTTAGGGGTCCACTCACACTTGTAAAGGAGGGTTGGGAACAACCTTTAAAAGCTCCTAAGCAGGATATTGTGGACTATGTACTTGGCCTCAGATCAAGGATGGCTGAGTACATGAAAAAGGCCAGTAAAAACCTTCAGGCCAGCCAAGAGCTCCAGAAGCAATGGCATGATCAGAAGGCTGTTTTGGTTCAGTACCAACCAGGGCAGAAAGTGTGGGTCTTGGAGCCTGTGGCCCCAAGAGCACTCCAAGATAAATGGAGTGGACCCCACACAATTGTTGAAAAGAAGGGTGAAGTCACCTACTTGGTTGACTTAGGCACTGCCAGGAGTCCCCTTAGGGTGCTCCATGTCAACCGCCTGAAACCCTACTATGACAGGGCTGATCTCACCCTGCTCATGGCACCTGATGAGGGACAGGAAGAAGACAGTGATCCTCTACCTGATCTCTTCTCTTCCACAGAACAAGATGCTCTTGTGGAAGGTGTAGTTTTGGCAGATTGTCTTACTGCTGAGCAGAAAGACTATTGCATAAATCTCCTAGGACAATTTTCAGAACTCTTCTCTACTGTGCCAGGCACCACTTCTTGGTGTGAGCACACTATAGATACTGGAGACAGTTTACCTGTCAAAAGTAAGATCTATAGGCAGCCTGACCATGTCAGGGACTGCATAAAGCAAGAAGTTCAGAAAATGTTGGAACTAGGAGTGGTTGAGCACTCTGACAGTCCATGGGCTTCTCCTGTGGTACTGGTACCAAAACCCAATTCTAAAGATGGAAAGAAAGAAATGCGGTTTTGTGTAGACTATAGAGGTCTCAACTTGGTAACCAAAACTGATGCTCACCCTATACCCAGGGCAGATGAGCTTATAGATACACTGGCATCTGCCAAGTATCTAAGCACTTTTGATTTGACTGCAGGGTATTGGCAGATCAAATTATCAGAAGATGCTTAACCTAAGACTGCATTTTCTACCATTGGAGGACATTACCAGTTTACTGTAATGCCTTTTGGTTTGAAAAATGCACCTGCCACTTTTCAGAGGTTGGTGAACACAGTCCTGCAAGGGCTGGAAGCTTTCAGTGCAGCATATTTGGACGATATAGCTGTCTTTAGCTCCAGCTGGGATGATCACCTGGTCCACCTATGGAAAGTTTTGGAGGCCCTGCAAAAGGCAGGCCTCACTATCAAGGCTTCAAAGTGCCAGATAGGGCAGGGTAAGGTGGTTTATCTGGGACACCTTGTTGGTGGGGAACAGATTGCACCACTTCAGGGGAAAATCCAAACAATTATTGATTGGGTTCCCCCTACCACTCAGACTCAGGTGAGAGCCTTCCTAGGCCTCACTGGGTATTACAGGAGGTTCATTAAGAACTATGGCTCCATTGCAGCCCCTCTTAATGACCTCACATCCAAGAAAATGCCTAAAAAGGTATTATGGACAGCAAACTGTCAGAAAGCTTTTGAGGAGCTGAAGCAGGCCATGTGCTCTGCACCTGTCCTGAAAAGCCCTTGTTACTCTAAAAAATTCTATGTCCAAACTGATGCATCTGAATTAGGAGTAGGGGCAGTCCTATCACAACTTAATTCTGAGGGCCAGGATCAACCTGTTGCTTTTATTAGTAGGAGGTTGACCCCTAGAGAAAAGCGTTGGTCTGCCATTGAGAGGGAGGCCTTTGCTGTGGTCTGGGCTCTGAAGAAGTTGAGGCCATACCTGTTTGACACTCACTTCATTGTTCAGACAGACCACAAACCTCTACTTTGGCTAAAACAAATGAAAGGTGAAAATCCTAAATTGTTGAGGTGGTCCATATCCCTACAGGGAATGGACTATACAGTGGAACATAGACCTGGGAGTAGCCACTCCAATGCAGATGGACTCTCCAGATATTTCCACTTAGACAATGAAGACTCATCAGGTCATGGCTAGTCTTATTGTCCTTCGTTTGGGGGGGGTTGTGTAGGAAAGTACCATCTTGCCTGGCATGTTACCCCCATTTTTCACTGTATATATGTTGTTTTAGTTGTATGTGTCACTGGGACCCTGGTAACCCAGGGCCACAGTGCTCATAAGTGTGCCTGAATGTGTTACCTGTGTAGTGACTAACTGTCTCACTGAGGCTCTGCTAATCAGAACCTCAGTGGTTATGCTCTCTCATTTCTTTCCAAATTGTCACTAACAGGCTAGTGACCATTTTTACCAATTTACATTGGCTTACTGGAACACCCTTATAATTCCCTAGTATATGGTACTGAGGTACCCAGGGTATTGGGGTTCCAGGAGCCCATCTCCGACTTGCTTGTGACTTTTGGACTTGGTCCCCTTGTTCCACAGGTACCCTAGATTGGAAATCCACAGTTGTTGCATTGCTGGTTTGTGTCTTTCCTGCATTATTCCTCTAACACGACTTCTTTGTCCTTAGGGGAACTTTAGTGCACTTTGCACTCACTTTTCAGGGTCTTGGGGAGGGTTATTTTTCTAACTCTCACTATTTTCTAATAGTCCCAGCGACCCTCTACAAGGTCACATAGGCTTGGGGTCCATTCGTGGTTCGCTTTCCACTTTTGGAGTATATGGTTTGTGTTGCCCCTATTCCTATGTTTCCCCATTGCATCCTATTGTAACTATATATTGTTTGCACTGTTTTCTAAGACTATACTGCATATTTTTGCTATTGTGTATATATAATTTGTGTATATTTCCTATCCTCTCACTGAGGGTACACTCTGAGATACTTTGGCATATTGTCATAAAAATAAAGTACCTTTATTTTTAGTATAGCTGTGTATTGTGTTTTCTTATGATATTGTGCATATGACACTAAGTGGTACTGTAGTAGCTTCACACGTCTCCTAGTTCAGCCTAAGGTGCTCTGTTAAGCTACCATTATCTATCAGCCTAAGCTGCTAGACACCCTATACACTAATAAGGGATAACTGGGCCTGGTGCAAGGTGCAAGTACCCCTTGGTACTCACTACAAGCCAGTCCAGCCTCCTACACCTTTCGTGTGGCGGACTTGTGTGGGTGTCTGAATTTTGGCGGATTCCGAGCTGTGGGTCATAATAGCTGTGGCGGATTTCCGCGGCCGTGGCGGTGTGTTGGCGGTCTTCTGCACAGCGGTAAGCGGCTTTTAATACCAATGTTGTAATGACCCCCTTTGTCCCTTTAGTTGATTAATGTTTTTTTCAACAAACAGTAGGTATCCAGTTCCAAGTCCTGAAGAGTCTCTCAACGTAGTTAGAGTCATAATCCTTTGACAGCTACTCCAAGGATAATCTCCAGCTCTTCAATTTATGATCAGGAAAACAGGCTATTGTACACAAAATAAACTAGTGTTTGGTTTTCCTGAAACCCAGGCCCACTAGCCCGCCTTCGTTTCTTACTCAAGAATGTAAATGGTTTCCAGCAATTAGGAAAGGCGAAATTTCAGAGAAGCATTTTGGTCCTGGCCCCTTGATATACCTCTGTAAAGAAATTGTTGTCCACAGATTTTAATTTTTGATTTGTGTTTTTATATCATCAGAGAAGTAAGATAGCTTGGATAGACATTGCTAATCCGGGCCGATATTTTCTGGACAACATTTTTAAAAAGGGCAGATGTGTTGTAGTGATGATGTAATATTTCAGTAACCATGAGAACTATATACTTCATTTTGGTGATACAACATAAGTTTTGGGGGTCAAATAGTCTTATAAAGACAGAAGATAATTCCTCAGAGCAACCCTCCTACCATTTCCCAAATTGGCAGCTATAATAGAGAAAGATGGGACATATATCAAGATGAAACAAATAATCCTTTTATGTATACACCAAGCAATCTGAATATGAAAACAAATAATGTTTATCTCTCCTATTTTAGTTCACTTTATTTATTTGTTTCAGCACTCGCTCTTGGTACATTTGCAGAATGTTGAACATTTGACAAGAACATATTGACAGAGATACCTTTTTGTAGCACAGGTTTTGCAAGTACATGTACGTATAAGCTCTGTGGGTTGAGGCTTTAGAAATTTTGCAGGTTTTAGCACCTCATCACTATCTTCCCAAACAAATTCACACCGATCTTTCTCTTCAAATGCATGATCCAAAACATTTACACATCTGCTGATCAAATAGAACACTCTTTTAATGTGTCCACAAACAGAATATGATGTTGGTGGAAGGTCACTTACCAGGACTGATCTCTTGAACTCACTGTACTGAAGATCGTCAAATGTGTAATAGTCAGAACTAATTTTCCACACACGCACAAAGTATTTTTCTACGTCTTGAAAGTCATTCATCTTCTGTCTCCGCAGATCATTTTTAGAAACTCTACAGGTACATCAGTTAAAGCTACAAACTTTGTTCCAATGTTGCTCATAGTGTCTTCACCGATAAGAATATGTGCCTTTATGAGAACACTGGGCATCTCTGGGTCAAGTTTCTTGTACAGAATAAGAAGCAGGATTAAGTGCCTTTTCTCCCTGCTCCATAATTTACCATAGCTCTGACAATCCTTGACTTAAGAACATTGCAACAAATCTAAGTAGCACAATAATAGCATCTGTGTCATTTGACAGTACAATGACTCGATTGGAACCATTTCAAACAGACCACTCAACATGTGGCACAACACGAAGGTCAGCATCCTCCAATTTACTGTTAAATTCTTGAACAATATGGCCCGTACCTTTTGAATATATCTCAGCAGGCACCAACTCCTTATTGACAATTATTCCACTTGCAATAATTGGAAATTCAGTGTTCTCTGAAGCATCAGCAATGTTTTGGCGTGTTAACATCTCCAAGTTCATGTAATTCGAAGTTGATGACCAGAATTTATCAAGTTGGACAGGTATAAGCCCAGATCAGCAATGTCTACCCAAGCTAAATTGCTTCTCTAATGATCCAAAAACACAAATCATAAATGAAAATCTCTGTACAACAATTTTTTACTGAGTTATATCAAGGGGCTGGGATTAATTGTGGAACTGGCCTATTTTAATGTGAATCGTGCTGTTTCACGGGTGATGGTTCACACGTACTATGGAATGCTTTGCATCTTAGGTTTTTTCACTATACAATTGTAATAAGATATTGAAAAGTTTTTGAACTGAGTACTCCAATGTGTGCTTTTTGTGATTAAATGTTCCTTTGATCAAAACATAAAAATATGATTTCCACCCTAGGTTCTGAATTAATGTTAAGCATGCAAGATACAGCATTGGGGGCCACTTTGACCATTGCTGTTGCTTCTTTCATAGCAAGAAAGCAATTTTCTATTGACTCCAGCCACAGTGTCCAGTGTGGACTCAAAGAAGCTGGTGTACTGTGAGCCTAGAATAGCTGAATCAAAGGGAGAAGGGCCAAGCTAGCTTCCATGTGGCTGCAATCCTCTAGTGCCTCAGCTTGGGCTCCCTTTACTGTTAGCTAAGTTTCCCCAGACTTGAATTCATGGCACCTAAAGGCTGGTGAGATGTGGGCAGTGGCAGTGCCATTACTGCACAAATTGCTGAAGGAACGTTGTTTTGATTCTGAACATTGACGATGTGGCATTTCTCTGTCTATGGATCATAAAAGTATAGAGACTGAAAGCTGGAGGTCATCTGTTGCAGTAACCAGAGGTATGTGGACAAAACCTTTTGTGTGTAGGAGTTGTGTATTGGACTGTTGAGTCTCGTAGCATGCCGGGTTGTCAGATCATCTTAGACTTAAATTGAAGTGTCAGAAAAAGCTGCCATGAAGAGATATGTCCTAGCCTTTGGGTGAGACCTGTTGCAGGAATTAACAATGTTCTGATGAGCCTGACTGTGAAGCAGAAGTTACAGGGAAGACTACTTAGATCTTCACTCTAGAGTTGGTACAGGAGTGATTGAGCTTACTTTTTGGCCCAGACCAGCCTGTTAAATATTGTATCTACACACTGCAAGGACTGTGATCATTGACAAGGCACACAGATGATAATGGCAAGCCTAGGAGTGAGAAAAATGAATTATTTACTCCTAAACCTCCTACAAAGAAATTTGATGCCTGTAGATGGGGTGGGGAGCTTTTGCTTTGGGGCTGTAGTGCAATAGCCCCTCCTTATAGCGGTTATAGGAGAGCTCCAGTCCACCACCCACAATACTGGGACAAAAATGACATCAGTGAAGAGCAAAGTAGAGGCCATGGTGACAAGACTCAAGAACAAGGAAAAATGACTCAGGCAGTCATATAGCAAGTGGGGAAGCAGTCTTGCAATTAAATGAGGTCAGCAATGTGTAGCTGCAGGTACAGGAATTCAAGGTTTGGACCATCTCAAGCATTCTACACCTGAAAGTAAAGGTGGGCAAGTTGGGGAATAAGATGAGGGTATTGTAGTCAAAGATATCTGGGGCACTTATCAAAGGATGTCAGAGTGTTCAAGGTGCTTAGACTCTCCATGAGAGCCCTGCCTGGTGGTCCTCGGTTGTGGGCTCAATGTTAGTACAATTGACAAATGACACAGATAAATACATGGTATTGAGGACAGCAAAACAAGAAACAAGTCTCCTTCTGGGGAAACAAAGTTGTGTTCTTCCCAAACCACAGCTGGGGCTCCCAGCTTAAGAGCCCATAATTCTAGCAGGTCAGGCAGGACCTCACAGCAGTAGATGCTGAGGTAATGGTCTGTAATTATGCCAGGTTGACGGTGGTGGTGGCCACAAACAATCAGGCAGCCAGAGCTTTATTTGAATGTGATCAGCACAATATGTCAAGTGTATCCTCGTCTTTTGAATGGTTTCCCTCTGTGTGTATGCAACAGTGAGTATTGTGGAGTTGTTATTGTAAATGCATTTACATAGCACCTACTAACCCTGATGAGGCATTGAAGCACTTTAGGTTGGGCAGCACACTGCTCTGTGGTTAGTCCAGTGTTATTGTTATGATTGGTTATTTGGATTAGTCTTGTGAGCTTATGCAAACTGTTCCATACATTTACTCCAGTTTCTTTGTGATGGATTAAGTTAACAGTAGTGTGAGCATTAGTGGGTTTGGGTTATGTGACTTCATGCAGAAGGATTGGTGACATGAAAATGTCAGCTAGAGGAGACTGGATATTGCTAGGTGGGAAAGGTATGACTTTCAAAGGAGATGCTGTGATCTTTGACATGAGTTGTGTGCAGTTTGTAGAATTACATTAATAGAAATGAAAGCACACATATATGTTACAAAGGATGTTGTGCTCAAAGAGAAGGCATTCAGAGAATGGAAGAGAGGATAGGGCCATTTGAAAGAAAAAGGAGATGCGACAGTCAGAAGTTTTTAAGTGAAGGACAAATTGATATGCCAGATTTTAGGAATATAGCGAACACCTTTTGAGATAGCATGAAATTTGAGGATGCAAGTCTGCAGAAAGAAACACTATTTGCTTGTGTAGATAGTGCTATATTATGTACTTTTAATGGCACTAGAATCAGGCGCACAGTCTGTCCACTCTTAGGCTTCTACTATTCCTTCACTCATAAATGACAGCTGACTAGCTCACATGTTGGAAGAGTGAAGTAATGGCAGGGTGCATATTTAGGAAAATAACATGTTTTAAGCTGTACCCAAAGGAACCATTCATCTCAAGATCATAACAATGTCAGAAAATATGGGGTATAAATCAAATACCGACAAGGAGATTCCACAAGTGCTGGAGAGGATGCTTTAATTTATTTCTATTTATTGACAGCCCCTGTTTAGTATAGTACATGATGGAGGGTAAAAACAGGTTCCCCAGACAGTGGAAGTGAATTGTCTGTATTTCTTTGGCTGTAGGGTGGAGATTAGGACACTGGGGAGAGAAGGATGGTAACTGAGCTCTGTTTAGAAATTCAATGAAGACTTTATTAGCAAGGGGCTGTTGATTAAACTTTCTGAAGCAGTGGTCATTGGTAAATCGTAGGGGTGAGGAGTAGAGCGCCCACCTGGCTGTTTTTTTTACCAGCATGACCAGTAGTTTTCTGTTTCTGCTGATACAAAAATTAGGAAAATCCAGTAGAGGTGTCCCCCCCCCTTATCAGTACATACTTTAAACAGTAAACATAAGAAGAAAAAACTTTTTAAAATGTGTTCTACAGATGCTTTAATAATCCCCAACTGATAATTAAAGTAAACAAGGACAGGAAAACCATTTTAAAGATGAATACAGATGATTATACATAAAGTTCTTGTTAGAAATGGGGTCTCTAGTAGGCAGTGGTTTGCACTCTGTCCAAGTAGGGACCCTCACCCTAGTCAGGGTAAAGGAGTCACACAGCTAAAATAACCCCTGCTTACCCTCTGGGTAGCTTGGCATGAGCAGTCTGTTTTTTCTCAGAGGCACTGTGTAAAGTTTTTGTACTCACACGCACGCACATACACAGAATAACAAAGTGAAAACACTACAAAATGACTCCACACCAGTTTATATAAATAGCCAATATTTATCTGAGTACAACAAGACCAAAAATGACAAACATTCAATGTACACAAGTCAAGATATCACTTTTTAAAAGCTTACCCAAGCCTTAATCCATTGGAATCAATTTATCTCTTTTATTTAGCACAAAGTACCTGAGATGCGTTAAAAACAAAGATGATGTGGGCCACTGGGGAGGTGTGGTGCCGGAAAAGCAAAGCAATGAGTTGGTTCCATACTTCGCAGGGTAGGTGCTGCGTTGATCCTTTCCTTGCAGGTGAGACGATGCGTCAGTTCCTTACAGACAGGGGTGGTGCTGCGTTGATTCTTTCCTTGCAGAAAAGGCGATGTGTTGATTTCTGGACACGCAGCCTTGGTTCCTTACTGCGGTGTGCAGTTAATGACAAATTGACACCCAGGGACGATGCGTGAAAAATCCAGACACACTGCTGGTGTTGCATCGATTTTTCAGCCGCAAGACAGGCGCTGTGCCGATTCCTCCAACGCAGCACACTGATGCGTGGATTTTCTCCTTCAGATCACCAGCTTGCACTTCCGAAGGCCCAGGGACTAGAGTTTGCACCACCTGGCAAGGCAGGACTCTGAGCAGAAGAGTCCAGGCACTGGCAGATGATGTCTTTCATGTCCCTGAGAATTATTAACAGGAGGCAAGCTCAGTCCAAGAGAGAGGAGAACCTTTAGAAGCAGGATATAGAAAGCCAAATCCAGTCCATTCCCTCCCAGAATAGAAGCAGCTAGCAGCAGGCCAGCACAACAAAGCAACAGGCAGAGTGGTAGTCCTTCCTGCAGCATCCAGCTCTTCTTCCTGGCAGAATTTCCTCAGCCTAGAAGGATTCTGTGTGGTGTCAGAGGTTCAGTACCTATACCCAATTCTGCCTTTGAAGTAGGCAAATTTCAAAGAGAAGTATTTGTCATGCACAAGACACTGTCTTTCCCTGCCCTGGCCCCAGACACACTACAGGAGGTTGGAGACTGCTTTGTGTGAGGACAGTCGCAGTTCTATTCAGGTTAAATTGTCAGCTCCTCCCACCACTCTAGCTTAGGCAGACCTATCAGGAAATGCAGAGCACACCTCAGATCCCTTTGTGTGACTGTCTAGAGTGAATGCACAAACACCACAACTGTCATCCTCACCCATACGTGTATTCAGCAGACAGGCAGAGGCACAGAATGGTTAACCCCTTTGTGTCCAGGACGTAATGGTTACGTCCTGAGGCACAGTGCTGCTGTGCCCAGGACGTAACCATTACGTCCTGGGCACACAGCCCAGAGGGAGCGCTAGCCCTCCCTCTGTGGGGATTCCCCCACCCCCCCAAAGTCAGGGATGGAAGGGGAAGCCCTTCCCCTTCCACCCCCGACCCCACCCCCACATGACGTCAGCGTACTCGCGCGCTGATTGTCACAGAGCCTCCTCCCATCGCGCTGGAAGCTCAGCTTCCAGCACGATCGGAAGAGAAATGCTTTGCATTTCTCTTCCGATCATGTGGGGGAGGCCGAGAGAGGCTTCAAAGGGAAGGAAAGTAATTTCCTTCCAATTGAAGAGTGTCTTTGCGTTTTGGCAGCCGGATTGAAAGCAATCCGGCTGTCAAAACGCCCACTAGACACCAGGGATGTTTTTTCAAAAATGAAACTGGCATGAGGGAGCAACCCCTTGGGCAAGGGTCGCTCCCAGGAAGGGCATTTTTTTAAAGGCCTTTTCTGCCCCCACTGGTGGCAGAAACTTCTAGGCACCAGGGATGATTTTTATTTTTTTATTTTTTTTAGAGGTGGGGAGCGACCCCTTTGGCAAGGGTCGCTCCCATAGGGTCCAAATTACATTTAGGCCATTTCTGCCCCCCAAGGGGGCAGATTGGTCTATTTTTATGAGGCCAATCTGCCCCCAAGGGGGACAGAAACCACTAGATACCAGGAAGTTTTGTTTTTTTGTTCTTTTGTTCGTGAATTTCACGTAAGGGGAGCGACCCCTTAGGCAAGGGTCGCTCCCCAGGGGGCTGGGGGAGCAAATTTATTTTAGGCCATTTCTGCCCCCCCTGGAGGCAGATCGGCCTATTGTTATTAGGCCGATCTGCCACCGGGGGGGGCAGAAACCTCTAGGCGCCAGGGCTAAAAAAAAATTTTTTTTTTTTTTTTTTTTTAGAGATGGGGAGCGACCCCTTAGGCAAGGGTCGCTCCCCTGGAGGGGCATATTGTATTTAGGCCATTTCTGCCCGCTTTGGGGGCAGATCGGCCGATTTTAGGTCAATCTGCCCCCAAGGGGGGCAGAAACTATTAGGCACCAGGGATCTTTTTTTTTGCGCCGTCACGCAAGGGGAGAGACCCCGTAGGCAAGGGTCGCTCCCCAGGGGGGTTAGGGGGTC